>NC_136059.1:1558371533-1559745700 GCF_964261635.1 Lissotriton helveticus
TAACTACATTTATAAACATTTGCAACATTTACTAGGAAAAATGTTTAATTCTAATTCTCCTTCCTTCCTTCCACAGCGTAGTCAGATGGACACTTTTAACTAACACTGGTACATTGGCAGAATCACAAGAATGTACAGTTGAAGATGTCCTTCACTTCTTGTCATGAGGAAAGCTGCCACAGTCTGCGCATGCTCCCTTCTCATTAAATTGCAAGCCATAGCCTTGATGGATTCACAGGCAGCCATGTTTTGTGTAGGCCCCAAAAATAAAACAAACACAAAGATAATATTAATTACATGTAAATCAGCACTTTATGTTTCCCAACTCCATACTAATACCCCTAATTAATGTTTACCTAGCCAAGTTATTAGTATAAAGCTGCTTTTTCTAATTTGTGTACAACATGCAAAAATGTGCAATGTGCAAAATAGAATCTTCATGCTCTAGTGTAAATTTTAAAAGCACACACAATTAATATAGTGCACACAGCAACATGCATTAGTGTTTTAGATAGCTTTTCATGCAAAAAGCATTTAGTCCCCTGTGTAGTGTTTGGTGCATTATTAATTCACACACATTATAAAAAGAGGTGTTATTAACTGAAAATATGTATCAAAATATACAACAAGTCAAAGTCCTTTAAGACAGAAATAGTGAACTTTAGATTGGCAAGGGATGAGCTGGGAAGAGAGAAACACATTCTATTAATCTTCAAAGCTAAAAAGGTCACTTTTCTCTACATTGCAAAAAACACATGTTAATTCAGCAAAAGCATCTCAGACTGAATAGGCCTCACTTTCATGTTTTTCATGTGCCATGTTTTTAACTTGCACCAAAATGTGCGTGGCAAATTAAATGCAGTCTGATGCACAAAAAATAAAACAATGCCTGACTGCAGATGAACTCTGCTCCATCAGGACTACCCGTCCCAACACACGTGATTGCTTGTGAACATAGCTGCCATCTTTGAATGGTAAAGTTGTAAGTATCAGTACATTCATCTGTAGTTGATTTAAAGTCACTATGGTCATGCAGAATGACAGCATATTATCTAATCAGCGTCACACATGCTAATTTATAAGATTCCATTTCATGTATAACATTGTATCATTGATACAAATAAACATAGTTTATCTTAGGTACGGTCATTCAATTCTGCCCCTTTGGGCTAACCATTACCACAACAGATAGTTAACAGTAACCATCAACATTCCTGGAGCTCATCTCAATTCTGCCCAAGTGGGCTTGTACTCATTAAGACAGCTAAATAATATATATAATGGTGTCAAGGTATGATCCATTCAAGAAAATGTTTCATTTAACACTAAAGATTTACACAATTTTCCTTCTCATACTATACCCAGTGCACAATTCCTTACACCAATATGTGCTATATTTCTCTCTAGGCAGCTGTCATTTGCTCATCCTTGTTGTGTGCAGACTATTCGTCTCCTACAAAGATAAAAAATGTGAAATCACTATATGTACATGTTAAAAACCAGACAGAAGCTTCAAATCAATTACAGAATTCTTATGCGTTAATTATGCAGTGTGGTTGTGCCTGGGCCAAAATTCAACCTAGATGTACAGACATCCCCTCATCTTTATTTAGCCCTAGAGGATGAACTGTATCATATTTGATTATTAATCTCGATTCCAACTGGCGTAAGTCTCTCACCCTGTTTCCCCCTCATTTTGAAATAGGAATCCTATCCAAGGCATAGAATTGTAATAGATTCACGTTTTTTTGGTGTAAATCGTAAAAGTGCTTGGCTATAGGGTAATTCTTATCTTCATTCACAATTGCCCTAGTATGTTCCAGGACTCGTTTTTTGACCTGGTGTATTGTGCTCCCAATATATACAAGTGGACATGGGCAACATAATGCATAGACACAAAAGTCCGATTTGCACGTTAAGTGCTTCTGTATCATGAATGGCTTTTCGGTATTTGACAGGAGCAATTCCTTCCTGTTGACACTGTTCTTACAGGCTTTACATGCTCTACATTTATAAAAACCCTTAATTGCTTGCAAATCAGCCTTAACTTTCAAAGTATTCCTGCACAACAGATCTTTCAAAGCAGTGCATTTTTTAAAAGTAATTTTAGGTTGGTTGCCCACTACTTCCTTCAATATTGGGTCTAGAACAAGCACATGCCAATATTTTTTAAGACTCCTCCTCAACTGCCAGGATTGGTCCGAGTATGCTGTGATGAACCTAAGTGGTTCTTCTTTCTCATTAATTGAGGGTTGTGGGTGTAAGAGATCTTCCCTATTGATATTTTTGACCTTGGCACAGTATTGATTAATCACTTTTTTTAGTATACCCTCTTTCCTCAAATCTCTCTTTCATGTTCACCATTTCTTTTTCAAAATCTGTATTCGTACCACAATTTCTCTTGGCACGCAGGAGTTCGCCGAAAGGTATGCTACAGATTAGGTTACTGGGGTGGCAACTAGCCGCGTGAAGCAAGCTGTTGCCCGCTGTGGGCTTTCTAAACAACCTGCTCCTTAGTCTTCCTCCCTCGACCTTGACCTCCACATCCAGGAATTCCACACAATGTCTGTCAATACTGCATGTAAATTTTAAATTACAGTTATTGGCATTCAGATCATTACACAAACTCCATTGCATCCTCTCCACTCCCTTTCCACACACAGAACACGTTGTCTTTGTACCTTGCCCAGAGGACCACGTTCTGGGTAAAGGCCAAGATGTTACTGGCCACCTGTTCCTCCCACCAGCCCAGGAATAACCCCCGCGTAACTGGGGGCGAAGCAGGTTCCCATCGCGGTCCCCTGGGCCTGGCGATAGACAACATGGTTGAACAGAAAGTAGTTGTTAGAGAGGCAAGTCGGCATCATGCAGACCAGCATCTGGGTATGGAGTAAATATTTCACATCACGCTGTGCCAAAAAGTGTTGGTTAGCCTCTATCCCCAATTTATGTGGTATACACGTATAGAGGCTGTTGACGTCTAACGTAATCAGCCACATATCGTCCTCCCACTGAATTGGTTCAATAATACGTAAACAATCTCGTGCATCTTGAAGATACGATGGCAACCTCTGAACATTATCTATCCATGTATCTACCCATCTATGAGGGCTACTGATGCTGCAGCAGTTTTGAAACTTTCTATAAAATGGCGTGTCACTTCTAATCAGCAAAAGATTTTTTTATCAAGAAACATCAAAGCATACATGTCTACTGCAACTACCATTTTACATTGACAGATTATGTTCACTATACATTGACTGATTAAGAAATAAACCAATATTCAAATATATTTTTTGGGTAGCTCGTACTGAAGAAGTGATGCAGGCTTACTCAAAAATATATAACACTGCTTCCTTCTCTTGCATACATTCACTACCCTCTGTTCAGAGGCCTTGCTTTGCCTTTGTATTTTTTTGATTAGTCAGAAAAATCCAAGGTGGAACACCTTGTCCTAAAGCTTATATAGGAACAATAGATTCCAAACCTTCTTGATTTCTTGTGGCATTGGGCAACAAATTCTACAGAAAGGTTTTGGAAATAAGTGGCTGTATCTCTCCATTCTGCCCTAGGTTCACCTAGTAAAAGGAGACAGATTTCTAGCCAAGCCTTCAAATAAAATGTAACAATGCAATTACAGTTAGGGAGCACATTCTAATGTACCTGGCATTCCCTGTAAGAGTAGGCAAAACAAGGAGGTATTTGTGTCGCAATTTAACTAGGTAGGACACATTTCATTGTTAGGTTTAGCTCAGTGAATGAAAGTGGCATTTTTATGTCAATCAGTTGTTGGTATAATAACAAGAGTGCAACGAAAAACGACTCCACAAAGCTTAATTAGGCTGGACTTGGGCCTAATGTCGAACGCAGCCCAGATAACTATTAATTGTATTAATTACTGTATAGACAGCAAGGGGACATCTAATAACACTATATGATTTTTTATCAACAAAGAACTGCCTAAATCTTATAGGGTGGCTTCAGTGGCAGAATCCCGTGTTAAGGACCCCCTGACTAAGTATAACTTGCCATCTATAAATAAATTGTACGAAATGATCAAAACCACAAAGGAACAACTGCTAAAACAAGAAGTTAAAATGACCAGTTACTG
Source organism: Lissotriton helveticus (assembly GCF_964261635.1). NCBI lineage: Eukaryota > Metazoa > Chordata > Amphibia > Caudata > Salamandridae > Lissotriton > Lissotriton helveticus. Next base: position 1,558,375,645 of record NC_136059.1, read on the forward strand.
TAGCAGGGATCCTGTTCTCCTACAGAACTGTGCATAGAGACCTGGAACCTCAGTGAATAAGGGTGTGCCAAAACTCACCTCAGTACCCAAAATCCCCTTACTGAGCTAGCTATAGTGTCTCATTGGTCATTACAAACTCCCAATGTTTTAGACAAACCAGAACATGAACTTAGAATATCTCAGGTCACATGGAACACATGAACACTCTTTCGTTATGCAATCATTACAAACCAGAACGTGGAGTAAATGAGGACGCGTGCACTTTTGAAATATTTATTTACTAATGCAGTGTTCTCAAACGCAGTATCTTAGATAATACAAGCAAACATATTATAAGAAGCAAAGTTATCAGCATAGTTACTAGTCCATAAAAGGCAAAAGGTGACAACATGCTAAAATGTTGAAATGAATAAGGGTTAACAACACCTAATTCTCACCCTCCCTATCTAGTATATTATATTATATCTAAGAAGGTCTCTTTGGGTTTTAGCAGGGCAGCCCCATACCTCAAGATCCTAGTGGCAGAGGATCACATCATCTTCCACCAGCTCTCTGCATGCGAAGCACCATCAAGTGTTCCCCGTGTGCTCTAAGCAAAGCAATATAAAACACGCCTAAAGCCAGATTTTGGCAGCAGTTGCATTTATGTTATGTCTAGGAAGGTGCGAAGATCAGACCTCACAACAACACTGTGCCAAGTTATCCTTGAAGGCTTCAGCACTCACTGTACAGACATAGTTTACCAAGCAAAGTTGATATCAGAGCAATAACATATTATTCTCGTGTAAATCACAACGCTCTTCTAGGCTGAAAGCTAAAACAACAATTATGTGTCGTGTGCAGAAGCAGCAAAAGGTAAAATGGCGTTTAAACATTTAATAAGCTCATGCTAACTTATCACGGTATATAGGTAAGCAATAACTATATGACATTACCTCTTAGACATCTAGAGGGCACCATTATACAAAAACACTTTGGGGTCGTTTACTATGCGGCTAGTAAAAGCTCCGACCTGCGGTCCGAGCCTTTGTAGCCGCATCGTAATGGGCCAATCGGTATCCTTGCCAACCGCCTCATTACTATGGAGGCGGTCAGAAAGGAAACCGGCCAGTCATTCTGGCTGGCTTCCGGTAGGCTCAATTAGCCCATCTGCCAGTCGGATCCGGTCTGTAATCTCAAGGGCGGGCCTTTCCGCCCTTGAGATTACACGGACGGTTTCTTACATGGTTTCCATGCTGGTCTGTCCGACATGGAAACCCAGCAGGGCCCTCTTTAGTGCACACCTATGGCGCCCCGCTGTTGATCCCTGTACCTTGTGGCCGGCACCTTGAGGTGCCTGCAATGGAGTGCAGGGATGAACCGCACCTCCCATTTCACTATGGGAGCATGCATTAAAGCCGGTTTACGGACAGAATGCATGCTGCCATAGTAAAAAGTAGGAATGCGAATGAACAGTGTTCGCTCGCATCCTAATGAGGCGGTCGGGACTGCCGCCCGGGTGTCAGTCGGTCCGATTACCCATGCGGTGTCAGGTAGAAGTGATTCAGCCAGATATTGTAATGATCTCCAATGTATACCTTGAAGTCTTATTAAATTCAAATGCAACCATATTTTGATTTGAACCTAAATACGAAGGCTATCTCTTCTTTTGTTTACTCCACAGACTCATTTACTTTAGGTTTTACCAGTTCTACTTTAGATGGAAACACCTTTCACGAACAATCAGCATGTGCTGCCTTAGCAACAAAGTGGAGGAAACAGTGGAACACATAATTTGTTTATGTCCCGAATAACTAGACATTAGTAAGAAGCTGCTGAAACAGTATTTTAACACAGAAGGGATCAGAACAATATGTGAGGTTATTTTATTATTTTTTTTACAATTCAGGTAGTGTGTGAATTGCAACCCAAATTCTCATGTCTCATTACAAAAATATACTGCATTGGCCACGTTGTGTATGGTGTGAACTGCAAATAGACATAGGCTTCGGAAAACATGTACTGATGTGCCCAGTAGTTTCCTCTACTTTGTTGCCAGACCAAATTATTCCTTACAAAGCAGGAAAAGAAAACCAAGTTAAACTCTCACCATAAAGAAAAATGTATATTTTTTTATTTTCCTTACATCTGCCCACATGTGCATGTATGCATGTGATTACATGTCAAGTCGGCCATGATGTGTGTGTCACATTCCTACATTTTTGGTGAATGCATTCTTTAGTTATTTTATTAGCATGACGAAATGTTCAGTAATCCCATCATGCAATAAGCTTTTGAACAAACCCCCAAGAAATGCTTTAAAGTTGTGCACTTGTAAGGTTTGTGGGTATGCGTTTGTGCCCGGGTGTTTATTTTATTTATTTGTATATTATAAGAGTATTTATAAGCATGACTTTAAACAAAGGTCACTGGAGCACTGTAAACAGCAACAAGAAATACAGCCACCATGTGAGAATACAGTGAAATGCATGAATGTTTACAATGTCGCCTGAGGACAAAAAGTGGGTATAAAAAAAGAAGGGTCAGAAACATAGCATTCCAGAGACATGTGGAGGGGGAAGGGATAAAAGCTAAGAAGGAAAAAAGAAGTAAAGAGATAGGTTTTGAGACAGTTCTTGAATTGCAGCAAGGAAGATGACGTTTGAAGTGAAAGAGGCAATTGTTCCACTTACTCATAGGCTCATTTAGACACTGACGGCTGGTCTTCTGGCCAATCAGATCAACAGAGTATGACCTCTGATCCTCTAAAGTCAGGAGGGTAACAGAGGCCCCCACAGCCCCTGAGGCGCGGGTGAGGGTCTCCGGGGTTTCCTGTTTTGGAGGGGGCCCCTCACTCACTAAGCCATACCATTGCATGCCTTTCAGAATGTGTGAAATGGCATACAGTAAGCGGGGGCATCTTAAGGATTTTGGAGGTCCTTGGCAACATATTTTGGGGGCCCCTGTTGGGAACAATTTTGAATTTATGATCCAATTTCAGCTCTTTAATACCGTCTTTGGCCAGGTCACTGACAGGCACACTCATCCGAATTCTAAATGTGTTTACTATCTAATATTCAGGGACAGCTTCAGGGAGAACTTTATCGAACCTAATTGGGCTGAATATGGCGATAATGTTAATGCGGCACTAACTGCTCTCAATGAAGCAGTAGCTATCTCCATCAATCATGCTGTTCCTCTTAGAACATACAAACCCCGTCCTGCCCCAAGACAAGAAGTCTGGTATACTGATGATGTCAGGCAACTAAAAATTACGGCACGGAAATCGGAAAAACTATGGAGAGCCACTCATAAGGCTGAGGATAAAGACATTTATAGGACTGCCCAGAAAAATTACCGTAAAGCTATTCGATCTGCTCGCAAACATCATATAGCAGATCAAATAACAGCTGCAGGTAAAAATGTGAAAGTCCTTTATCAGATCTTACAGACCTTTGTCAAGCCTACAGCCTGTGAAACTGAGGGCATTGAGTCCCAAATACTTTGCAATAACATCTCGCAGTTTTTTGTAAGGAAAATAGAAGGCATATATGCAAAGATCTTAGCCTCGAATTCCTCCTCCAACATCTTGAGAACTGTGGATAGTATGGCTCTACTTCACCCCTGCTCAACAGAAGTCAATGTTAATAAACTTGTTGAATTCCCCCCTATATCTATCGAGGAAATTGGCACTCTAATCAATCAAACTAAGAGTGATTGCCCGTTAGATGTTGTTCCAGCTCGGATCATGTCTCTATTAAGGGATGATCTAGGAGTAGGGATTCAACAGGTGCTTAATCTATCTTTGGCATCAGGTGATGTTCCCCTCAATTGGAAACGTGCTTTGGTGAGGCCTCTACGTAAGAACAATTCCATCCCATGGACTGACCTCACTAACCTGAGACCCATCTCACTTCTCCCTTTTTTAGGGAAGCTTGCCGAGAAGTTTGTTAACCGGCACCTATCCAACTACATTGAGAGTGTAGGGGGACTAGATCCCTCTCAATCGGGTTTCAGGCCTAGGCACAGCACCGAGACCGCCTTGCTGTCCGTCACTGACAATCTTCGTATGCTTCAGGATAAGGGATACTCCGTTATCCTGGTGCTATTAGATTTGTCAGCGGCGTTTGACACGGTGTCACACGAGATCATGACCTCCAGACTAGTTAACATCGGTCTGGGTGGCAAGGCGCTGGCTTGGCTGAGGAGCTTTTTCAGCAAACGCACTCAGAGAGTAATACTGGGCCCCTACCAGTCAGAGGAGGTGGAGATCTCAAAGGGGGTGCCACAGGGCTCCTGCTTGAGCCCAACGTTATTTAATATCTATGTGGCACCCCTAGCTAACATCGTTAGATCCCACGGGTTTATCCCTGTGTCGTATGCAGACGACACACAACTCCTCTTTCCCTTTAAAATCTTGACTCCTGAAGTGCGCCACTCCTTTGCCCAAGGGATGAAAGAAGTGGCACACTGGATGGCAGCAAATCTCCTTCAGTGCAACGTCTCCAAGACGGAGGTGATGCTCTTTGGGGAAGCAAAACGACTGTGGACTCCGGACTGGTGGCCCTGTGACCTTGGCCCAGTCCCAGAGCCAAAAATGGTAGTGAAAGATCTGGGAGTCAAACTGGATCAGGAGCTTACCTTAAAACATCACGCTACTCATGTAGTAGGCTCCTGTTTTCATGTTATTGGTCTTCTCCGAAGGGTGTTCCCCATGCTACCTGATTCCACCAGAAAAACTTTAGTTCAGTCACTCGTGCTGAGTAGACTGGACTACTGCAACGGTTTGCTGCTAGCCGCCAATGAAGGGGTCATCGCTAGACTTCAAGTCGTGCAGAACACGGCTGCCCGCCTTGTTCTTAATGCCCCGGCCAGGACTCCTTCAAAACCGCTTCTTAAAAAACTCCACTGGCTCACCATAAAACAGAGAGTGCTGTTTAAAACTTGTTGTACTATCCACAAGTGCCTGTCCGGTAGTGGCCCGGAGGTTTTAACTAAGAAATTCACCCCATATATTCCCGCAAGAACTCTGAGATCTGGAGACCATGAACTTTTATGTGTCCCCAGATTCTGGAAAACACGACAGGGTGGAAGAGCTCCTTCAGTGGCAGGCCCGAAACTTTGGAAGGAACTTCCATTGGAAATCAGAGCTTGCAGGGAACATTTTCCCTTCAGGAAAAAGTTAAAAACGTTCTTATTTAACTATTGATACTGTGGAACATTAATAACACATGACAGGGCTGTTTGCTTTCTGATGTTGCCAATGGCGCGGAGATACTCCCCAGGGAGTCGATTCCCAGCGCGGTATAAGCTTGCAAATTAAGTGATGTGTGTTTTCAATATTGCATCACAGCAGCAGCTCACTGACATTGTTGCAAATAATCTCTGTGACACCATTACGTTTCTGAGATCCTGTTTCGTTCTATAAGAAACTTTTTCATATGGATGTTGCACGAAAAATAAACACAGCATTTCTCTGCAAAATGTCTGTAATAGACTCTCACATATCGCCCACAATAAAAAATAAATTAATTGAAAAATGGTATTTAAAAAAATCTGTTTAATAATTATTAAATGTCACGAGGGGAAGACTCTCTGCAGAATAGAGCTGGTTCCCTAAAAGGCTGGGGCCCTGGGCCCCTGGGCCAGAGTCCACTTTGCCCATCCCTTTAAACGTCTCAGACAATAAGAAATATTTAAACGCTCGGGATAAGCCACTCTGGGGCATATTACCAACAACTAGCGATATTTATCGCTAAATGCGCTTAGCGACCTTTTTTTATCGCTGCCTATCGCTGGATATTTTAGAGGAGAAAACATGCTATTAGCAACGTTTTTTTCCATTGCGCTAAAATATCCAGCGATAACGGCGTAATGCGAGAATATCGCTGAGAATACAGCGATATTCTCGCATTAGCGACAAAATGCTCTTAGCCATGTTATCCACCTCCCATTGGATAACATGGCTAAGAACTGGTCAGAGCAGGCGTTAGTTTTTGGCGATAGCGGGAATATTTCCATCGCTACGCCAGCCTTTTTAATAGGCGATAGTGACGTTATCGACTGATTTCAGTCGCTAACGGGTTGGGTATACCCACTTTGCATGTCATTAGCGATAAATATCGCTGACATGTAAAGCGGGCCCCAAACCGCTCGCTATCGCCTTCAAGCTGTCGCTAACTGCTGTTAGCGACAGCTTGATAATAGGGCGATCGAATTTTCGCCACTGGGCGGCCTAAAACGGTCGCTAAACCGGCGAAAATTGCATATCGCCCCCCTTGATAATATGCCCCTCTGTTCTACTAAACGGGCTCCTGCAGTGTAGGAAGGACCCAACCATTCTGAGGGGTATGGGGGGGGGCAATGATCCCGTTCTGTAGGGGGCTCCATCATTTTGTGTTAGGTCACTATCTAAAGGAGGACTGTTTGCTAAATTTGGGCACCCATTTACTAATGTTTAAGTCGGTGCTTATGCATTGCAACATGATAAAGAAAAAACAAACAATTTATATATCCTAATAAAGACCCATTTTCTCAACGATAAATTACGCTCCTTTGCATGAGCATTAACATAAACTTTCGTAAATGTGGGTTGTGGAAGCCCTTACCATGAAGGTAGAGATCTCTGTGCCTTTAGAAGACCTGGTGGTGTGACTGCTGGACCATAGAGATACCGGTTATAAAAGGGAGGGGGCCTGGTCCTTCACTGGACCTGCCAGTGCAGCAGCTCTTCTGAAAGCACTGACATTTACAGAGCGAGTGCCATTTTTGTTGTTCCCACTGAGTTTTCACTTTTTAACTGTGTGCTCATTGTGTGTCGCCTGTGTACATGAGAGTGCCTGCATGCGCTTTCTGTGAGTATGGAAGGCTGCAACAGCTCTGTCTCCGTGCTTGCCTGTATGTTGGGAGCATTTGTGTGCATTCACTATCCAAAACTGAAACCTACTGTCTTTGGCAATCAATGTTATTTTAATGGGTGTTCCAGGTCGGGCCATAAAGCACCTTATAGCGGAAGAAACAAATGGGAATAATGGCTGTTCTACCCCCATCTTCAAATGTCAGTGGTCCTCGTTTCCCTGGAGCACAAATCTGACAAATTCATAGATCACCCCAATGGCACTTCTGTTTTGCCACACCAACTCCTCCTATGCTAGAGCCACACAAACAGTCCTTGATGACCTGGAGAAATAATTTCCTCTATTTTCCTCAGTTCCATGCTGAATCGGTTAAGTGTAACACATGCAGCAATGCCCTATTTAATTTGGCCTTTCTTAAAAAGGTTAAAGATTCGAAGGGACCATGAAAATGAAGAATGTAAATTGCCAATCTTCAATGATAAAAATAGAAAGCTGCACGATAGCCTTCTGTAAATGTGGAAATTGATATCATGCATTTAAAGAGATGCTAATGTCAGTGATAATTCAGGAAGTTTAGAAAATCTATCTTCCTAAAGGTTAAAGTGGCGGGCAGGAAATCAGAAAATTACACATTTATTCTAAAAACCAATATAAGGTTTTGACCCTGCAGAGTAAATATTAAAATATTAATTGGATGAGATCAACATTTATAGGTTAAGACTGATTTCAGTTAGCACAGAAACAGTGGCTAATAATAATAATAATAATAAATGTGCTTACAATTTTTACCTATCCTTACAAACTTATATGGTAATGCATTTTGCCATGAAGGTTTATGACTGAAAATAACTTTGTGAATCGAATATAAGGTCTTTGCCTCTCACTCTCAGAGAGTGAAAATCATATATCAACGCACACGGCATATATGTTTGATTACTCCTGTAATCATGCTATGAAGATTAAGTTACTATGCCACGTGGCTGAAAATACGAGCATAAGATGCCATAAAATGTTGGTGTTATCCCACATTGTTCAATCTTATTGTCCAGTGTGTCAGGGCAAGTGTGCTGACAGATGCATGCATACCATGCATTGCGATGGCGGTATGCGATGGCCTGTGCAGTGGGGAGATAGGAATGGTGCAGGCAGACAATAATGGAGATGTAAGTGGAAGGAGAGACATGAAGGAAAACGACCAATGGAAAGGGAGCAGACTACAGAGGAGCTGGTGTGGAGAACACGAACACGAAACAGTTTGAACAGGTGCAACATCAATGTTGGGATTGTGTGGAGAATTTGCATGCATAGCAAAAACCTTTCAAAGAACATGACAGGTCTGTGCCAGACTTCAGCATAGTTTCTTAGAATGTGCAGGGCTGCCCCAAACGGCTTAACAGATTAACTGCTGCTAAATCAACAAATAAATCAATCTGAATTTATATAAAGTGGCTTATCACCCCTGGGTGGGGGGGTGTATCCAAGCTGTGAGGTAAAGTGGGCCTTAGTCAAAGATGCAGGTCTTGAGTCCCTTTTTTAAAAACGGTGAGTGAAGGGGAGGTTTGCAGGTGGAGTGGGAGGACCTGTCGGTGAGGTAGGAGAAAGAACGACCTCTGCTGTGGCTCTGCCGGATGCGGGGGATGTTAGCCAGTGAGGCGGATCAGAGTTGCCTGATCATCTAGTGGAAGGTCAGGTGTGTGGGATGTAGGATGGTCTGCATTGTGGAGCGCCTTGTAGGCATCAATCAACAACTTGAAATGGCATCTCTTCTGACTAGAGTAGAAATCCAGTAGAGGCTTCTGAGGTGATGCTGGTCCTTTTGGGGAGGTCGAGTCTGACTCTGGCTGCGGTGTTTTGTATTGTCTGTAGTTGCTTCAGGAGATGGGTAGTGGTTCCGGTATGGAGGGCATTTCTGTAGTCCAGTCAGCTGGTGACAAGGGCTTCAGTCACCTTTTTCCTGTGCTGGCAGGATCCACCTGAAAATCTTATGATGGATGAGGGGGGTGTGGAAGCAGGACGAGGCTACTTCATTGACCTGGCGCTTCATGGAGAGATTGCTGTCCAGGATGATGCTGAGGTTGCTGGCGTGGTTGGTGGGGGCAGGTGATGGTCCATGTATCATCCCAAAGGGAGGTGTTCCTTCCAAAGATGAGCACTTCTGGCTTGTCTGTGTTCTGCTTCAGGTATTTGAATCTTATCTAGCCGGAGACATTAATCATGGCGTTCAGGAAGTTGGATCTGGTGATGGTGGCGTCTTCCATGAGCGAGAGGATTAGTAGGGTGTTGTCAACGTATGAGATGACTTTGAGTCCGTGGGCACAGATGATGTTGGCTAACAGCGTCATGTAGGCATTGAAGAGGGTGGGGCTGAACTAACACCAAATCACGAAGGGCCAGATTACAGGTTTGGTGGGATGGCTCCGGGTCCGCCTCACTGCCGCCCCACCAAACCTGTGGTTGAGCCGCATGCCAGATTACAAGTGTTTCTTGTGTGTGGTGGGCTTTTTTTTACGTTCCCATGGCGGTGCCTCACAAAATGGACACTGCAATGGAGTAACGCAAAAAAACAGTTCCTGCATGACATGAACTGTAAAGTCCATTCCGTGCAGGAACTGGGGTGCATGCACACGGGGGGCACATGTTGAGCCCCCCTTCATGCACCTCATGGCCCAGAGGCAACAGAGGGCCCTGTAGGGCCCCCTTTGTTTCCTCTCCATCACAGTTTTCATGGAGGAGGAACCACCCTGAAAACCGTGGCTGAGAGGAAACTTGTAATATGCTGCCTCTCCACCACTGCACCACCACCAGGGAACAGCGGTCCCCTGGCGGCTGCGGTGGGGCAATGGCGATCCAACCGCCCAAATTATAATAGTGTGGTCGGAATACCTCTACCGCCACGTCCAGGCAAGTTTGGCGGTCCGTGGACTGCCAGACTCGTAATCAAGTCCTAAATGATGTGGCTTGCATGGACCCCCATAACTTTAATATTTTCACAACAAAATATTCATGACATTTTCACGTTTCATCCTGAAATGGCTATTACATTGAGTTACGTCTACAGTCCTGCAAAGGTTTGTTTGACATTGCTGCATTGTGGAAGACATTTATTTTTATTAGTGCAAATTTGAAAAGTAATCGTTCATCACTTGCACTGGCGCTATGCAGCATAATGCTCAAAGTCATGACGTATATGTATGTATGTACATGTGTGTGTCAGAGAGAGTAAAAGTGCGTGAAAAAGAACCAGGAAATTAGAACCTGAGTCTGTGTGACAGAGAAGGAAGGTTGGCTTGCACCATGCATTGCTATCCCACGAGTGAGGAATACCAAGTGATCTGAAGTGTTCCACTGCCCTGTTCTGTCACACACCGTCATACCAATTCTGCATTCACAGAGCTTCTATATAGCACATCTTCTCAGACCATTACCGTTCTTCAAATATTGAGACATCCACTTAACACACATAATGAACTTCTGTAGGCAGTGGAATCCCAATGCCTACAGGATACTCCTCTGATTTCTCTGGCATAATGAAGTGATAGCCCAGTAAGGAAACATTCAAAAAGAGACATTTATAGGACATTAAAATTGCTCCTCAAAATAAACCTGCACATGCATCACCTTTAACTTCAGCTGTCTACATACAGACAAATTACTACTTAGGGATGGCCAAAACTCGAGGAGTTTCACTTTGCGCAATTCCACAGAAATATCTAAAAACTCATCAAAATGTGGCAGAGTTCTGTCAACAGCCAGAAAATATGCCTATTCTGCTGCTCGAACAGCAATTTAGCACCAGTTGGGCAAGGAGCGCTGAAAAATCTACTTGATGCTGCAGCAAATCTACTCCAGAAGCACCCATTTGACGAAGATCTCCCATGTTAGCAAATGGCGCTAGGGGACACCAAATCTTGGTTGCATTCACATTTCTGGAGCCTCGCAGGAAAACATTACGCCATGCAGCGATAGGCTGAATTTGGCTGGAACACTGCATTACAAGAAAAAAAAGTGAGTAGCTAAATTTCACCAAATTCTGTGTTTGGAATGAAACATTCCAACCGCCACTGTTACTCCTGTGTGTCGCAATCTATCCCTCTAAGCCACAATTTTGCTGCCATTCGTTCCTTCTTAATTTTTCCTGTCAATTTTCTTTTTTCTGGCATTTTACCCCAGTCTCCTTTCCTCTTTTGCATCGCTCTTTTCCTATCAATGCCATTATATACCTGTTATTTTCTTTTTCTCTCATCATCCTTCTGCAGCTACCTCTTTTCCCTCTTAACAATTTCTAGGAGTTCACTTAAAATTTACAACAAGGCAGCACTCTCACAGATGCCTTTGACTGTGGTCAGGAGACACAAGCACATTGTCCAACCATCAGCACGCTTGTGTTAGTTATTGCTTCAGGAGGCTATGGGGCAAGTTAAGTTTTGGGGAGCAGCACTGTGCTGCCATGATGGCTTAGAAATTAACTGCTCGACAGGAAGAAAGTGGATCCACAACATATCCTTACTTTGCTAACAGAGTGTGTTACAGGTTGATCATTGCCATAAGCAGGAGAAACAACATATATCAATGTAGCCATTCAATAAGTAAAGTTGTTGGCTATATCGGTGTCCAATTCTGATCTCTGAGTCAACTAATGCTTCCATTCCAGGGATCTGTGTTTAACTCAATGAAAATGAGTTCAATTCCCCGCTGGTCCTCTCAGCTTTGCATAATTTTTACATTGATAATGTGAGTACCATTGAGTTGGGTAATAATAACATCCTTCGTCTATCAAATAGCACCATGCATCTTTCTTGGGGTGAACAAGCACTTCACAACTAGGCAGTTATGTTATTATTTTATATTGGTGAAGGAGCTGAATCCGTGCATTATTGCAAGTCCACCAAATTACATTACCAACAAACTAAAGAACTAAATCTCTATTCTTTACAGTTACAAGTCTTCTCCATATGTGACAAACATGCTGCAGGCTAGTAAGCAAAGGTTTTTTGATGTTCAAGAGGGTTGGCACTGGAACACACTCTTCAGACTATTGGTAAGGAAGCAAAACATCCAACCTTCCAGAACAAAATCTAATTTATCATCTATCCAACAAACAGATTTCTTTTCCCAGAAAGTTTCATGAGGTGATTCAGTTCACATATAGGATTTTTGCTAGCATTTTCATTCACTACAAGATAGAGTGACATTTCAGTAACTAACTTATTTCAGGTAAGTAAAGACACATGCTGTAGGCTTCAAAATACACAAACATCTCTATAAATCATAAAAGTGGATAACGTTGCACAGAACTCTGAATAAAAAGAGAAACAAGCATTGGCAAAGCCTGTTTGTCTTGCTTTATAATGGAATGTGTTAGTGTGCGGATTCTGAAGTTCTGGGGTATTTAGCTTTGTGGGTGATTTACTGTGGTTAACTGTTTTTGGTATTTATCTGTTTTTCATATTTACCGATGCTTTGCATTTATATCTATATTGTGATCCTACATAGTAAGTGGACAGACAAGCCAGATACACGTGGTAAGGCAGTGACCACGTAAATTGAATGATTAAATGAGCCAATATGCCTTTATTTACTTTAGTGAATTCAATGGTATTTTGCAAAGTGATCTAGGCACTACTAGTTTGGGTCCCAAAATTCTGAATTATAGTGGGTCGCAAGTTGGCATACCTCATCCATCCTATTAAAGGAGGTCGCAAACTTTCATGGTGCTCTGCTGGGATCATAGATCACCATGACTGTGCTTGGGTTCCCCTACCGGATTTCTGTTTGCACGAGGAGCTTCACGGACTTTTGTGCTGCCTGTCTTCCCATTTGCACGCCACTTTTCGCGACACCCGCTTCGCGGGTGCCGCTCATCCGCCTCCTAAGGCTGCCACTCGCTGGTGTGAGCGGCTCTGCAGTCGGCAGAGAGTTACACGCTCCCAGCTGAGGAGCGGCCTGGTGAGAGTACACGGGGCGAGTTTGAGCGCTTGAGCCTACCAGGGGGACTGCGAGGACCAGCAGCCCCAGCTCTACACAGCTGGTCCTCTTCCCCCGGCGGCCACGCCCCCAGCCTCCAGCATACTTCAGAAGCGGTAAACGCCAGCTCAGTGGGTTCCCCTACCGGATTTCTGTTTGCACGAGGAGCTTCACGGACTTTTGTGCTGCCTGTCTTCCCATTTGCACGCCACTTTTCGCGACACCCGCTTCGCGGGTGCCGCTCATCCGCCTCCTAAGGCTGCCACTCGCTGGTGTGAGCGGCTCTGCAGTCGGCAGAGAGTTACACGCTCCCAGCTGAGGAGCGGCCTAGTGAGAGTACACGGGGCGAGTTTGAGCGCTTGAGCCTACCAGGGGGACTGCGAGGACCAGCAGCCCCAGCTCTACACAGCTGGTCCTCTTCCCCCGGCGGCCACGCCCCCAGCCTCCAGCATACTTCAGAAGCGGTAAACGCCAGCTCAGTGGGTTCCCCTACCGGATTTCTGTTTGCACGAGGAGCTTCACGGACTTTTGTGCTGCCTGTCTTCCCATTTGCACGCCACTTTTTGCGACACCCGCTTCGCGGGTGCCGCTCATCCGCCTCCTAAGGCTGCCACTCGCTGGTGTGAGCGGCTCTGCAGTCGGCAGAGAGTTACACGCTCCCAGCTGAGGAGCGGCCTGGTGAGAGTACACGGGGCGAGTTTGAGCGCTTGAGCCTACCAGGGGGACTGCGAGGACCAGCAGCCCCAGCTCTACACAGCAGGTCCTCTTCCCCCGGCGGCCACGCCCCCAGCCTCCAGCATACTTCAGACGCGGTAAACGCCAGCTCAGTGGGTTCCCCTACCGGATTTCTGTTTGCACGAGGAGCTTCACGGACTTTTGTGCTGCCTGTCTTCCCATTTGCACGCCACTTTTCGCGACACCCGCTTCGCGGGTGCCGCTCATCCGCCTCCTAAGGCTGCCACTCGCTGGTGTGAGCGGCTCTGCAGTCGGCAGAGAGTTACACTCTCCCAGCTGAGGAGCGGCCTGGTGAGAGTACACGGGCGAGTTTGAGCGCTTGAGCCTACCAGGGGGACTGCGAGGACCAGCAGCCCCAGCTCTACACAGCTGGTCCTCTTCCCCCGGCGGCCACGCCCCCAGCCTCCAGCATACTTCAGACGCGGTAAACGCCAGCTCAGTGGGTTCCCCTACTGGATTTCTGTTTGCACGAGGAGCTTCACGGACTTTTGTGCTACCTGTCTTCCCATTTGCACGCCACTTTTTGCGACACCCGCTTCGCGGGTGCCGCTCATCCGCCTCCTAAGGCTGCCACTCGCTGGTGTGAGCGGCTCTGCAGTCGGCAGAGAGTTACACGCTCCCAGCTGAGGAGCGGCCTGGTGAGAGTACACGGGGCGAGTTTGAGCGCTTGAGCCTACCAGGGGGACTGCGAGGACCAGCAGCCCCAGCTCTACACAGCTGGTCCTCTTCCCCCGGCGGCCACGCCCCTAGCCTCCTCCTACATTACTGCAGTGACAATTACCGCACCGCGGGACGCGCGCGGGGCGCAGCGCGGGGCTAAGCCCGGGCAAAGGGCGGGCCCTCTGTGGCCCTCAGAGGCCTGAGGAGCCTGGCCTGGGCCACACCCTTTGTCATTTGTTTCCTAGCCCTTGGGCACACGGACCTTCATCACAACTGTAAGTTTGCCCTTTGTTGTTCGTGTTATTATTACCGAGACCATTATAACAGATTGACTGTTGTGATTGCCTATACGTACCTTCGTCAACCTTGCACTGCAATTCTTCTGGGGCTTGTTATGAACGGTCGAGAGACTAGAAGCATGGCAGCTGCTGGAGCCAAAAAACTGACCGGTACCCTTGGAGATTTCATCGTTCGGACTCATGCCCTAATAGACGAAGGGATCATTTTAATGGATAGAAGGGTGTCTCAAGATTTGGCAATGGCCAGGCGATCTTCTCTAGGACTCATAGCTCAAGCTTGTACCCCACATGCAGCTACAGGCCCAAACACTTTTGCTATTGTACATAATGAGGGGGCCCATGATGATCTCAGCTCCCAAGAAGGTTTGGAGGCAACACCTAATCTTGCTTTGTTAGTAGAGAGCGGTTCATTAAATGAGTCTGAAAACGCTTCTATGGCTAATGCACATCAAAGGGGTTTGAAAGAGGGTGCAATCCCTAAACGAAAGTCCAAACCTGTCACACGTAAAGGGAAAAAAGCACTGACCACTCAGAATCCAGATCAAACCACCCTAGACCTGGCGCTCCTAAACTCGAACAGCATTTTGGTTGCGCACACTGTTGACACGGATGGAGCTAATCAAACCAACGTGGGTTTACCCCTAAGCTTACCAGATGACACGGTTATTGATAGTAGTTTAGAGGAAATTTTGAATTTAAGTGGTGAAGTAGATAATCATGTTAGAAGCAACGAGGATAGGAACAGCTTAAACATGGTAAATAACAACATCTTTGAAATGTTAAAAATCCTCCTTGAACCCATCGAGGTTAGGTTACGTTGCTTAGAAACCATCTTAAAAAACTTTCATAAAGATATAAGTGCCCCCAGTTTTAGTTTGGATAATAAGATACCCCCCGTAAAAAAGGCCACAAATAAGCCTTCCATAGTTGACAAAAACATCTCTATTATCAAAAAAAATGTGCCTAGCAATCCCACTAATACCATCATCTCAGGAGGCACTTCTACAAAAACCCCCGACTCAAAACAGACCCCGAATCCTGTTAAATCTAAGGTAACACCCCAGGTCAAGTTTAAAGACCCCACACCCCGACCCCTAAATTAGATCAGGCCCCAAAAGAAAAGAGAGAACCACGGAGAAGCATCCATCTTCCCCCGGATGCATGCTCCTACGTCGTGATCTTTACCGGGGTTACTGAACTAGTACCAACTGAAACGGAGTCCTACCAAACCCTAAAAAATAAGGTATGTCACTGGCTGTCTAAAAATTATCCATTACCGTCCGGCATGCCCAGTAACATCCTAATGGTGGAGAGAACTCCTTGGGTGGGAGGCAACAGGAAAAACTTACAAGGCGACTGCGTTGTGGTCACCTTTGAGCATCCACAGGTAGTAAGTCATATCTGTGCCGGCACACCGCGATATCAGGCGAGTACGGTCACTGCCAGGCCTCTCTCCTACTTCTATGCTCAGGGGAATCAACCCGATAGAAGATGGAGCTGGCTAAAGGGCCCCCAGGAGCACAATTATAGACAGAAGTTCAATCGCCCATGGGAGGCTCAATCACGTGGCTGGGAGGAGGGGGGTGAGGACGGGTGGAATGTGGTCAGGAGAAGAAGAGCTAGACCTTTTCAGGGCGGGTTTGCTGCGGGTCCCCAAAATAACCACTCATATCATGACTATCACTATGTAAATGGGCAAGAAAACTATTTTAATGTCCCAACATTCAATCATTATGATCACCCGTCCTTCATGGATTGGGTAGATTGACAAACATCGAGCCCCCCCGCTATACAATTGTTAATTGCCCCACACACCTCTCCACAGAGCAGTCAACCCGCACAAGAATTAAACCCTGAGCTAAGTACTGAGTCAATGTTAACTTTAGGACAGGGTATGGAGGAAGGGACAGCTTTGTGTGCGATTGATGGGAATGAAGGAGGCAGGCAGGTGATCGCAATGGCTACATGGAACATTGCGGGCCTTAGGAATAAAATCGATAACCCTCATTGGAGAGACCTCATAGGCACTATGGACATAATTGCCGTGCAGGAAACGTGGGCGACCGAAAATTTGCTTACAGTGGATGGATATACCACCTTTTTCCTCCCAGCTGTTAATTCAATGAGAGGGCGGGCCAGAGGTGGCCTGGTCACTTTGATATCCGCAAAAATTTCAGGCACCTACAAAGAAATTCCCACGGGCAGCCCCTATTGTCTTGCAGTTGTAATTACGCATAGGGGCTCTAATGCTGTATTATTAGTGAACTTCTATAACTCCTTTGACAGAGAACACCCAGTTGACAACCTGCTGAGGTTAAACTCTTTCTTAATTAATTTCCAGGAGTCTATGGAGCCTAATTGTATTGTTATTTTACTGGGAGATTTCAATGTCCATGGCTGTCAGGAAAAATGTCCCCCCAATCTTCTATTTGGCCCCCCAGAAGATGAGAACATCCATTTCGAACATTCAGAACAGGGAACCTTCCTAGAATCCCTGTTAGCTGAAAACGGTTTAATGTTGCCAATTGGGGGGGAAGAGGGCATTCCAACTTTTACGGGTCATGGCAGTGGGTCCACCATTGATTACATTTTTTTGAGCAGTAGTTATGGCAGCTATATTGTTTGTTATACTGTTGTAAGGTCCCATTTTAGTGACCACAATCTTGTTGTATTAAAAATTAAAAATGTATTGAATATAAATGACAGCAGTTTGAGTCTAGTAGATAAATGTGATTTACGACCAACCGACCAGGCCCGTCGAATCAAATGGTGTAAGATAATTCCTGAGGATTTTTTTGGTAATCTGTGTATAAGTAGTCAGGAGGCCTTTGAACTCTGTTTGAACGATCAGGCGGGGGATACTGAGGTGTTAGAGGCGTATAATAGGGTCTGCGCCGACATCGTGTCCAACCTGTCACAACAGTGTAAAAGGAAAACCCAAGAAAGGGTAGGCTGGTTTGACAATAAATGTTCTGCTGCTAACCACAAGTTAAAATTAGCTTTAAAATCCAAACCAGTAGATAGAAAACTCGTGGCTACCCTCAGGAAAGCATACAAGACCACCATTGAGAATAGACGGCGTGAGATCAGAGAGGATGCTTGGGCTGACCTGACCTCAACTGATGTCTTGAAAAGCAGCGCCAAATTCTGGGCCGTGGTCAACCAACCATTCTTTGCGGACTCATGCAATAGTAAACTGGATTGTGGCATCCAAGAAGACAAATGGCACTTGCACTTTAAATCTGTGTATGAACAGGAAACTCCTGGGGCTGAGGACACAACCAGTTTATACCAACTCCCATACAGCTTAACGGTAGATGAGGAAGAGGTGGGCCTAGTCATCGAAAAAATGACTAGTATAAAGCCCCTGGTCCGGACGGGGTTCCCGCTGATCTTTTTAAAGTGGATATTTTATTCTGGTGCAAAATTTTAGCTAGAGTTTTCAACAGCATTTTTAAAACAGGAATCCCAGAATCATGGACCCAATCAGTAATTGTCCCTATTTTTAAAAAAGGAGACAGGGGGGAACCGGGAAACTATCGCCCTATATCCCTAATAGATTCTGCGGTTAAGGTCATAGGGAGAGTGGTTCTCAGTAAACTTACTGAATGGTTAGGGGAGACTAACATTCTCTCCCCCCTTCAGTATGGTTTTAGAAAGGGAAGGAGCACCATTGATCAGAGTTTAAATCTACAACTGCTGATAGGAAAATACACCAAAGCAAAGCATGGATCCCTGTACATCGCCTTCATGGATCTGTCCTCGGCTTTCGACCGAGTTAACAGATCCAAGTTGTGGGGCCAGCTTCTTAGCATAGGTATTGACCCAAACATCGTGTACTTTCTAGCAGACCTCCACAAGAACCTTACCGCTACTGTCCGTTATGACAGAAAAGGGAATTGCACAGGGAAAATTTGTATCACCAATGGTGTCAGGCAGGGCTGTATTCTTGCTCCCCTGCTCTTCACATTATATATTAACAATCTGGGTGGAATACTGGGCACAGCATGTAAAGATATTCCTAGGGCAGGGAAATATACATTGCCCGCATTACTGTACGCAGATGATGCGGCTCTCATAGCTAGAACTGCAGTGGGTCTGCAAAGTCTGTTGAACTCTTTTTATAATTTTATGGCAAAACTGGACTTAAGTATCAATTTTGGTAAATCCCATGTAATGGTGGTAGGTCACCATGCTAAGGCCAAAAAAAATGCCATGACCTTACACTGTAATGGCCACAAATTATCCAGAGTTTCCAGATTCCCTTATTTGGGTGTAGTGTTTGACGATCGTTCTACATGGCTCCCTCAAATGTTGGAGAAAAAAAAGGTCTTGGCACGTTCCATATCTGCAGTCCTCGGTTTCTCATGCAAAATTGGGGTGAAGCCCTTAGAGGCTGTCCTAAAAGTGTATGCCGCTAAATGTATAGCTATCGCTATGTATGGCGCAGACTTGTGGGGCTTTAGGCCCGTTAAATTTCTCCAAGTGATCGAAGATAATTTTTTTAAATCCATTCTTTCCTTACCAAAATCCACGGCAAGCTTTATTGTACATCAGGAATGCGGGGTGGATTTTCTGGAGGATCGAGTCTCTATGGCTCCCCTCCTGAAATGGATATCTGTGTGGCTCAACCCAGAGCTTGAGGTCAATCATGAAATCCTGAAGGACTGCTTAAAATTAGATCATTGGAACAAGATCCCCTGGCTGAAATATGTTGAACAATTGTGTGTTAAGCTGGGAAGGCCTGAATTGTTCCATAATCCTCCCGCCCTTGTGAAGGCTGATTTGAAGTGGACAAAGAATACCTTTTTGTTGTATAGTGGAATGGATAGAGAAAACAGGGAGTTGATAAAACCCTCTGTTAGGTCGCATCAATTGATTGTCTCTTCCGATCATGAACCGGAGCTTTATTTGAAGGTCGTAAACAACTCAAGCCACAGGTACCTCCTCACTAAGTTCCGCCTGAACAAAGTCCATTTGTTAATTTCTGGCCGTCCTGGCTGGACTAGGGACTCGGAACTGAACATATGTAATTGTGATGGCTATTCAATTATGGACACTGCCCATTACCTGTTCTTTTGTATCCACTTCAAAGCCATCAGGAAAAAATTCATTATTCCCCTGTTAAAGGGGAGAGGGTTTAGGCAGGTTAAACCAGCTTTATTATACCTTCAGATGTTATCTAATATCTGGGAAATCTATAATGTGGCCAAATTTTTAACCATTGCAGTGAGATTGGGTAAAAAGATCAATTGGATGTAGAACACTCATTACCAATTTTGTTTACTGTATAACTGAATCAAGTTTTTTACCCTGTAATGTTTTTACTAACGCATGATTGTTAATTGTAACCTTTTTAATGATGTACTGTGTTTTCTGGACCATTTTTTATGTGTGTCTTGTACTTTTATGGTTTTGAAAATTCAAACCGAATAAAGTATTTCTTGATTGATTGACTGTGCTTCCTTTTCAATAAAGCTATCTTTTTTTTTACTTCAGCCTGTTTTCATAAAAAAAAAGGATCTGTTAAAAAATAAAGAGAGAAGTTTTACAATTTTTTTTACGACTATCCATCTGCCGACACCTAAAAATGTTTTTGTCATCATTCGCAAAAGGGAAGGCATCTGTTCAGGACCCCTTCCTGTTTGCGGATAGGGTACCACTACTTTTATGTAGCCACTTAAATATTGCTGTATTGCAACTGGAATTTGATTGTAAAAAATTAATATGACCCATTGTGAATTGCTATTTCAAAGGGACGCCCTGAACATGCCCCTTTCAAATAGCAATTCTGTATATTACTGAATTGCAATTTGGGTTTTGTGCATACCAACATGCTCAAATTCTGCTAATCAGAGCTGTTGTCACTGCGATATCCCTTTGTACACCTGGTCCAATATGTAGTAATTTATACATTTCTCTCTCTATTTAACATAGGTATTGTGGGAAAGCCCTGGTCACTAATGGAGTACCTTATAAAATGGGGGGGGGGGGCTAGCCAACCCACCAGGTCAGCAGAACTAAGGCTTTTGGCTGGTGGAGGACCGCCTGCCCGATTTAAAGATCCTCACTTGCCTTGTTGGGCTCTATAAATAAAATCTTCACTGCAGCCACCAATGTGGCAGTTATCTTGAAGGCATAAAACTTTGAAGAGAGGAAGCCTTGTCCTTCTCATCCACTCAGCAAAGCTTTTTTTGTTTTTATTTAATAACAACTCCCAAAGCAGCAGTTTGTATGTTTATTTACAATAAGAATACTCACCAAGCTGGAGTTTGTTTTTGAAAAACAAAAAATCAGTAGGCAAGATGTACAGAGAGGTTTCTAGCTGTGCACTGGGTATGTCATAAATTGATTTCCGTGTCAGAGAGCTCTATGTCTCATATAGTGATCCCGGGCAGGGAATCCAGTAACAGTTGCCACTCCCTAAATAGGTACAAAAGGGGGTGGTGAATGGCCATCAGGCCAGTGGTTTCTGACAGTGGACCCAGGTGAAATTCCACGGTCAGAAACCCCTGCTGTTTTTACACATCTAACTGGAATCGGGTAACTTTGAATTTGGCATATGAGGAGATTACTGTATTTTGGCGGATGCTCAGCATTCACCAATCAGTAACTCTTAAAGTATCTTCCATTAGGTTCAAAAGGAAGAGGAACAAGCAGAATTGGCCCCCCATTACAATTCAGGAAGTAATCCCGAATTTATGCGAAGACACTGTGATGGAGCGAGATTTGGAAATAAATGTATTTCAACTAGCAAAGTTAAACTTCCATAACAAATAATAAAATTAACATGTGTGGAGTGAAAAGTATTAATCAACCTAGATTAAAATTGCAGATCATTACACGCAGGAAACTAATATATGTGCTCATACATGTGCTTTTTGTTGCAAAGGCATGTTTGTGAAAGATAATAAATTAATTTTGTCTATCGATTTTGTCAGAATTAAATGCGGCTGTTTTATAATTGCATATGCTTATTTTCGTGTGCTCATGTTTTGTTTTTCTGTCTTAAATGTGCACGAATCTGTTCGTTGCTTCATTTGCTTCTGCTAGGTAACATAGATTAATGGGTTAATAATTAGCAAAGGTGGGTGGGTAACAGAACAATTTCTCACAGTAATCAATGTTTTGTGTTTGTTTATATATTAGTTTTGAGAGTGGGCCTAAAGAAGATGGCTGCCAGCACTGCAGCCTTCGAGATTTGGCCAGAGTGAAATTGTCACTCATGCGCAGAACGTTTTGCTGAACTGACAAAGTTTATGCAGAAGAAATTCTAGTTGAGTCGAATGTGTTCTTGGTGACATTTCCAAGGACAGGACGGATGCTGTTAGGCCTGCCAAGATTAGGAAGTAAAAGTTTCCCCGTCAAAAGTATCGTTTTGAGGAAGCAAAGAGGATGGTGAGACTAAGAACAATAAGGGCAAAGATGAGGCCCCGGACTTGGTCATAAGCGTGTGACCTCAGAATGGACTGTCGTGGCTTAACCAATGAGACGTTTGGATTGACAGAAAAAATATACGACACTGATACTTTAGTTAGCTAGAAAGGTATAAAAACTGTTCCCCTGGGAGGGAGGGCGCGCTTGCTGCTCATCTCCTCCTGACACCAGTTGGGCGTGACGTGCTGGCGGACTTTCTTGGAGCACGTAAGGATCAATAGGGCTAAATGACTTTTACTTTATTCTTTTAGGTGAAGTGAGTTTTAGACAGGGACGTTAGGGCTTAGGTGATGGGAAACTGTTTATTCTTCTTTGAAACATGCTAATTGATTTTGCTTGAAACTGTCAATACTTTTGCTAATCCTCAAATAATGATGCTTGAATAAAAAGATTCTAATAAAATGCACTTTCCTTGAATAAAAAGTTAATAAAACAAGATTTTTGAAAAGACAAGCTGGTCTTGTTATTTCAGAGTCATGTTATCATCAGCAGATCCATTAGCCTAAGTGGCTTAATTAAATGCAAAGTTTTACAGATATCATGGTGAAATCATTATTTTGCAGTTGTATATAAATGTGTATATAATTTGTGAATAGGTTTTATTAATTAGGCCACATGATTCAGTTGCTCAAAATATGTCACGTTAGTTTATGGGCCTTGTGAATGATTTATGATTAATGGTGAGTATTGTGGAGTTGGGTAGCGTTGTTTATGACATATTTTCTATAGGGGCGCTGGATCAATTCTCTGGTAGCAGAGGATGGTTGCTATGGTAACTGACATGCTACATGGTAATTACATAGGATCGATGTTTAACATATGTTGAGTTTGTTCACTTGTTACATGTAGTCGAAAGTTTTTTTCCTGCAGTGTGAAAACTCCTAGTTGTGCCGGCATATGAGTGGTGTGACAAAGTGAAGTTGCACAGTGCATTTGTTCTGTTTCAAAATAGTGGTATTGCTATCACTAGTGTTGTGGTCGTACAACACGAATTTAGGGATTCTAGGTGTGCTAGGTAGAATGTATAGTGAGGATTGTCTATGAAATTGTAGCTTTCAAGTATAGGGACTTGGAGCCTGTTTTAAAACTCACTGCGAAAAGAGTAGTAGAATTTATTCCAAGCTTGTGTGAAGGGTAAGGTAGCGTCATCTATTTTTACTGGCAAATGTGGATTTCTATGGCTGGTTAAAGTCCTGCCAGGATTTCATGTATGTATGGTTAGGGAAACTTTTCGTTTGAAAGTGCGTAAATGATTTTGTAAAATCGTTCGAGTCAAACTTTGATTTGCTACTTTATGTGCATTCGGAGGGAAACAAGTTCGAATATTACCTGATAGAAGGGTAGAGTAAAAGTTTACTTTATCAACGCTTGTATATTCTGTGAGAGTAGCGTCGTCTATTCCACGCAAAGAATACTGGAATGTTTGTAAAAACTATCACTTTATTTTAGTGAAACAGACAAATGGTTTGTTTATTTGTTGTTAATAATTGAAATCCATTGAAAAAAGTGTTCTTAAAATGGCGCTGTGAAAAGTTTTTGTGAAGGAAGGGTGAGCGCTTGGAGTGAGAGACATGAAGCTGCAGCGGCTGTGTACGTCACAGGGTCCGCTCTGTGATTGGCTAGCATACGTCACAGCTAGCGCACTGATTGGCTCACGTGACTCTGACGAGCTGTTAGCTGATTGGCTCTTTCGGACAACAGCAATTCTATTGATTGAGCAAGGTGGTGACGTAGCTTAACCTGATTGGCTTGTTGGTGTGTTTCGCGCACGGATTGGCTGGTTTTGCGGAACAACCAGGAAACATTTACGATCATTTTAAATTAGGCGGATTTGATTTAAACATGAGTTATTATTAAAAAAAAGAGGAGAAAAAGCTTACATGGCTTCAGAAATTAATTTTTTTTATTTCACCCGATAAGAAAATTGAAACGCGAGGTGGAATATTACTTCATAAGTACAAAACACCTGCAGCCAATATGGAAGGTGAATATGGTTATCATACTTGTCTTTGGTTTGACGTTTAGATGCATTATACTAAAGATGATGGTGTTTTGGCCTGGCCGGAGGATGGCTCATTTAATATGATAATTTTGAAAAACTTAAGAGAAAAAATGATGGCTCTTGTGCCGAAGCCTAGACCAACACAGTTTGAGGCTTTAGTTGAATGGGAGGATGAGATGTTTCAACTTCAGCGGGAAGCAAGTGGTATGATAAGACCTCCAAAATCAAATTTTAAAAGAGAAACCCATGAGGACAGAATGCGTCGGTGGAGACAGGCAGACATGTGTGATGGTCTCTATCCAGTGAGAATAATGATTACAGAAATACCAGGTCAAAAGAATACCCAAAAGAGAAATAATATTGGGGAAAGTGATTTGGAAGATCCAGTTCTAGAAGAAATATACCTTACTAATAAAAAACAGATTTCTTTAAAACCAGCTTGTTCATGCTCTACCCCGATGGTTTCTACAGGAACCACACCGAGTGCACCTCCACTTAATGAGGAATCACCCAGTTTTTACCCGAATAATACAGAAACTCCTGAAAGATTAGAAACGAGAACTAATTCTAGTGCATATGGTGAAAGCAGACATTTTCCTGAAACACCAGTTTCAAGAAATGAGACTCTCTCCAGAGGTCTAATGGGTACCGGAGGAGATGAGGAAACTCCCAGTACTTCAGAATATTTACGATCAAAGGAAGAATTAATTCGATAATTAACTAAAGGTATGGAAGCAGTAACAGTTCCAGTAACGATTGGTCCTGTACAGCCTGTTTTCGATCAGGGAGAAATTAAACATCCAGGTTTGACAATTGCATTAAATGCAGAAATTCAGAAAGTGGCTGAACATTTTTACTCAGAATTAACTGAAATACATCGAGAAAAACAAGAATGCCTGATTTAACTTTTAATCCAGATTCATTATGCGGAACACCAATGGGTGCAGAGTCAGATACTGAGTCTCCAGAAAAGAGTGTTGAGAAAACAGATTCATCTTCAAAACTTGATGTCGCAAAGCTTAAAGCAGATTTGGAGGAATTAATCATAGGCACAATTGGTCCTGACAGTTTGAAGCATTATCAAGATGATGAATTGTTATTCATTTGTAAAAGTGTACAGTGGAAAACGAAAAACAAATATGATCAATTAGAAGAATTGGCTGCAGAATTAGAGATTGATTTGAGCAGGCAGAAAAATTTGGGAAAATATTACAGATTGGATTTCACTGAAAAAGACATTGAAAATTTTTATACTATGGGAAGAATTGTGCATATAAAAGATTTGATTGTGTACATTAAAAAATTGGGTGACATTTTGAGTAAATGGAGAGTGAAGTGGACCAAGAAAAGAGAGGAATAACAAAGAGAAAGGCTGGCTAATCAATACCCAATGAGAGAAATTGCAGGAGGTGGTTATGTACATGTTCCCTGGTCTAGACAGGACATTTTGTGTTCACAAATGATTTTCCTCGGCTGAGAGAAAAGCCTGTAGAATGGTATCGACAGGTGGACAGATTTATAAAAATGTCGAACGTTTTGTGGATTGATCTTGATGGATTCTTTGACATTGTTGTCCCATCAGATCTTTGGACAGAATGTAAAATTGCTGTAAGTTGGCCAAAAGTAGAACCAGCTCAGGATACAGCGACAGGTGCTCCATCATTAGAAGTCATAGGACTGTATGACAAAGTGATTTATTGGTTGAAAGGAAAAATTGCCCCTAAAGAAGTAGATTGGGTTAAAATTAACAGAACGAATCAGGAGCCAAAAGAATCAGTTCATTCATTCTATGAAAGACTACTGTTGGTTTTTAAACAGTACAGTGACTATGAAAAATTAAGTGAAAAGGACATGAGCCATTTTATATACAGATTTGTTTATGGCCTGAGTCCTGAAATTGGTGATATGATCAAGAATGGTATTGTCGGATGGCAAGCACCCTCAGTTGATGACATATTGAGAAAGGTAAAATACTGCAGTGATGAGATAGATGCCAGGCAGAAAAAAATAAAGGAGAAGGCAATGTGGGCACAGTTGAAAGTAGCTGAACAGCAGATTGCAAATTTGGAGAATAAAAATGTAAATTTCAATCAGAATCAGGGTCAAGGAAAATTTAAGGGAAATTTTAACAAGCCAAAATTTAATGTTAATATTGAAGAGCTGAAACAAAAATTGCCTTGTTTTAATTGCAGGGAAATTGGACACTGGAAGCGCGAGTGTAAGAATCCGCCCAGAAATTTAAAAAATGCATCATTAAATCCACAGATGCAGAATGATGTATATCTGCAGCAACAGCTACAGCGACAATTAAACGAGCTGAATCTTCAGCAACAGCTACAGCGACAGTTAGCGAATCAGCAGAGTCAGATTCCACAGCCTCCTCTTCCTAACTGTGGAAGTGGTCAGAGGTATAATACGGAGACAGGATTCAGCGGAGATGATCAGGTAATAAGAACACATAGAGTGAATGTGCCAAATGTTTCTCGGCAATTTTTGATGACAGAAAGTGGTGGAAGTGATTCTAAGGATTACTTATGACGGTGCCTGAGAGAGGGGGAAGATTGTGTGCTTGGAGCCACTCTTGAGGTTGACCAGTCAGGTCCATTTGTAAATGGCAAAGTGAATGATGTAGAAATCACTTTTCTTGTGGACACTGGTGCTACCCGTTCTACTGTTAGATCAGTGGAAATAGAAAACCTCCCTCTCTCTGGTGAATCGTTCCAAGTAGTTGGTGTAGCAAATCAGCAGATTAAAACAAGTTTGACGGAGCCTGTTAAAATTGAGATTGGCAAGTTCAAAGATAAACACAGATTTGTAGTTTGTAACATCAGTCCTGTAAACTTGCTAGGGAGGGATATCCTTTGCAAGATGAATTGCAAAATATATTGCTCACCGGAGGGTATTGAGCTTCAAACACTAGAAGAAGATGGGCTTTACAGATTGACAATGCTAATGGTTGAGGCAGAGGAAAGCAAATTATTCCCTGTATTTGATAAAAACAATTTACCTGAAGAATTAAAAAAGACAGTCAAAGCTGAGATTTGGGATTTATCAGGAAGTGAGATGGGCCTGATGAAAAATGTTGATCCAGTTAAAGTCACAGTAAAGCAGGGAATAGATTTTCCAAATATTCCACAGTACAAGATGAAAGCAGAAACAATTGAAGGTGTTATTCCTGTAATTCAAAAATTCATAAAGCAAGGTGTTTTAAAAGAAATTGAGAGCAGTCCTTGTAATTCACCAATCATGGGGATCAAAAAGCCAAATGGAACGTACAGAATTGTTCAAGACCTGAGAAAGGTTAACCAGATAGTTGTTCCTTGTTGCCCAGTTGTTCAAAACCCAGCAGTGATCCTTTACCAGATTCCGCATGATGCAGAATGGTATACAGTCATTGATCTTTGCAATGCGTTCTTTACTGTTCCATTACATCCAGATAGCCAGCAAATTTTTGCGTTCCGGTTCCAAGGTCGCACATTAGCATGGTGTCGTATTCCTCAAGGGTATACAGAGAGTCCATCTATCTTTAATCAGTTGCTAAAGAAATCATTGGAGAATCTTAAGTTACCTGGAAGATCAACATTAGTCCAATATATTGATGACTTGCTCGTAGCAGCAAAAACACGAGATAACTGTGTCACAGACAATTACTCTTTTGAATCACCTGGCAAATGAGGGACATAAAGTGTCACCTGCAAAATTACAGTTTTGCAAACAAGAGGTAAAATACCTTGGTCACAAAATTGCAAAGGGAATCAGACAAGTGACAATTGAGAGAATTAAAATGATTCAGGGAATGCAACCTCCAAAAACACAGAGACAGGTCAGAATGTTTCTAGGGATGGTTGGATATTGTCGCCAATGGATTAGTGGATTTTCAGTAATTGCAAAACCATTACAAAGATTAACAAAATCAGATATAAAAGATCCAATGGTTCTGACAGAAATTGAAATGGAAGCTTTTGAGAAATTGAAAAGAAGCTTATGTGAAGCACCTGCTTTAGGTATGCCAGACTATGAAAAGGAGTTTGAGCTGTACTGCAGTGAGAGGGAAGGATGTGCATTGTCTGTGTTAATACAGAGACATGGAAAACTGAGAAAACCAATAGCATACTTCTCAGCAGTGCTTGATCCAGTTGCGAAAGCTTTACCAGGCTGCTTGAAAGCAGTAGCTGCAACAAGTGTGAGCCTTGAGCAAAGTGAGGGAATTGTAATGGGATTTCCTGTAAAAGTCTATGTAACCCATTCAGTTGAAATTCTTCTTACCAGAAGCAAGACGCAGCACCTGACAAGTAACAGACTTACAAATATGAGAAAATTATTCTGGGATCAGATAATGTCTTGATAGCAAGATGTGTGAATTTAAATCCTTCCACATTATTGCCTGATGGTACTGTAACTGAAATTAGAAATGAGAATGACATTGATCATGAGTGCTTGGATGTTTTGGAATATTGCACCAAGCCAAGGCAGGACATTAAAGATGTTCCTTTGCCTGAATCAGATTTTGTTTACTTTGTTGAAGGCTCTTGTCTATGAACAGAGGAGGGCTTTTTGAGAGCAGCATATTCTGTCTGTACAGTTGCTGATGTTATTGAAGCATCGTGTCTCGAAGGAATTCGTTCACCTCAAGTAGCAGAATTGATTGCTTTGATTCGTGCATGTGAGAGAGCAATAAATTTGAAAATAACCAAAATAACTGACAGCCAATACGGATACGGAGTTGTGCATCATTATGGACAGCTCTGGTCTCAAAGAGGTTACTTGACCTCTGCAGGTTCACCTATCAGAAATGCAAAATTAATTAAAAGATTAATTGATGGCATTCAATTATTTTTTTTTTTTTATTCTTTATTTCGGCCAATTTGGCCATCAAAGATAGGCAAAAAACACGTTTAGAACAATATAAAAACATCGAAAATATACAGCAACACATGTTATACAGTGTAAAATCATTCCACCCTAAGAAATAGATACTACTAGAGTGAAAACAGATAATAGACCATACGTTTAAAATTCTTAATCTTATAATTAGGTGGACAACTGCGACTTCAAAATACGGGTGCGAGTATGCCAAACATTTGTTAGGAATTTAGCTAGTGCAAACACCGTTGGTCCCGAGACATCAGTTTTTAAAATTCTGTACATCGGGAGGTACTCCCTACAACCAAAGTTTCTGATGAGTGGTAAGAGCCAGTATTTCCTTGCGGCTTTGTAAGTAGGGCAAAACAAGACCACATGAAGGTCGCTTTCCTCAGCACAGATGCATGCCGGGCATTGCTTGGTAGAGGGCGGTGTTGACCAGGAGCTAGTGAAGGACCGCAGAGGCAGTGTGCCATATCTCCATTGGAGGAATAGCTTCCTGGCCAGCACGGGCGTCATACCATCCAAAACCCTCTCCAGCCTGTATAAATCCTAACTTTGCATGAATGCAGATGTTAATGACCCCTCACCCTGGCATTCTACGACCATAGCTAGTTTCTGCTCATGGTAAGCATTGGCCAGAACTCTTCGTGGGATCCCTAGTGAAGCATTAGCTGGATCGGACCATAGGTCGGGGAGCCCTAATCTCACACAGGACTTTTTTATATATTTTATCCAGGGGATCTGTAGAGCTTTGGGGTGGGTTAGAAACTCCCTCAGTTCCGCCCTGTAAGTAGAAAATTCTTCACTACTCCATAACCTTCGCCAGAAGGCTATGGGCCTGAGACCCAGTTCATCTGCTATTGGTCTCAGTCCCAGGTCCATTCTCAAGGGGACGATCGGTGTACTAGACGGGAGTGCAACCATCTGTCTAATAAAATTGTTCTCAGTTATAGACAAACTGTGGGAAGGTGTGTGACCCCACAATTCCGCCCCATACATGATAGCACCCCTGGCCTGTGCCTTATAGATCTGGATGACCGGCCCCAGTGGACGATATGTGGAATGTTTCATCATCCGTGCGATGCCACCTGTGGTCTGCACTAGTTTAAGGTTAGCCCTAGTCTGGCGTGTTCCCCAGGACATGGTTTCATTCAATGTTACACCAAGGTATTCAAAGGTGGAGACTCTCTCTAAACGTGATGATCCCAGTATGGGGTTCAGGCGTGATCTTTTGGTTGGGTTCAGGACCATGAACTTAGTTTTTGTAGCATTGATCTCTAGCCCCCTATCCGTGCAGAAGGCCACAAAAGAATCAAGGATCCTCTGTATCCACATGGGGGTTTTGGACAGCAGCAGGGTATCATCTGCAAACATGATTGCAGGCACCCTGCTGCCGTTCAACTTTGGAGCATCAGTGTATTCAATGCCATTGAGGTGGGCGATTACCCCATTGACAAAGAGGCAGAACAGGGTCGGTGCCAATACACAACCCTGCCTAACCCCCCTGTCAACGGGGAATCTGTCAGTTAATTCCCCAAGCTTCCCGCATCTGACCCGGGCGTAGTTGTTATGATGCAGTCTCTGTAAAATTGTCAGAATATCCGGGGGGACCCCCATCTCGGCCAGAACGCTCCAAAGTTTCCCTCTGGGCACCAGGTCGAAGGCGGCCCTCAGGTCCACAAATATTGTGTACAAGCTGCCACCTTCGAATATCGCTGTCCTCCAATAGATAATATTCAAACGGAAGACCTGGGTGTCGATTCCGATCCGGTAAAATCCCCGTCCGTACGAATCGTATCCGGAGCCGTTTCCGTACGACTCGTACGGACGCCGTACGACCGGACGATTCCGATCCCGATCGGCCGACCAGGACGCGATTTGTACGGTACACGTCGATTCGTACGGAAAAGCGCACGATCACCTACACACCGTACGGCACGTACCCCCCATGATCGCAGGGGTACGCGCCGTACCCCAGTGATCATGCGGGGTACGTGTCGTACACCCAGCGTACATGGGGTACGTGCCGTACACCCACCGTACATGGGGTACGGTGCATACCCCATGTACGCTGGGTGTACGGCACGTACCCCACATGATCACTGGGGTATGGCGCGTACCCCTGCGATCATGGGGGGTACGTGCCGTACTCGGGGGGGGGCGTTCCGTACCTGTTTCGGCGCGAACTCTGCGTTTACACTGTTTTCGGCTCCCGTAGGAAAAGGGTCGTACGGTGCGTACCCGACACGAATCGTACTTGCTGGGTCGTAAAAACCAGCCACGAACCGTAGCGATGTCGTGTACAGCGGGTTCCGAGTGAGACTCGTACGGATATTTTAGTCGTACGGAGTCCTGTACGACTCGTACGGACTTTGGCTCCTGGTACGGATCGTACTTCGTCGTACGTACGGGGACGCTTACGGGTACGATTCGTACGGGGAAAAATGCTCCGTACGACCATTCGGAGCGCATTTTACCCGGATCGGAATCGACCCCCTGGTCCACTGTAGAGACTCCCTTCCTAAAGCCCGCCTGGTATGGACTGAGGGCGCCCGTCTCCTCCACCCAGTCCTGAAGGCGATTCAACAGTATCCTACCAAACAGCTTCTGGGGCACGTCAATTAAGCTGATTGGTCTGTAATTGGCTGGGAGCAGGGGGGAGCCCTTCTTAAATATAGGAACCACCTCTGCCCCCAGCCAAGTGCTCGGGATTTCCATGCCATGCAGGACTGCATTGAACACAGTGACAAGGTATGGGGCCCAAACATCGGGCTCCTGCTTGAACAGGTCCCCCGGGAGACCGTCCAATCCTGGCGCCTTTGCAGATGCCAGTCCTGCGATTGCTGCCTTAACCTCCCCCACTGTTATCAAGTCCCCGTCATACTCAGCCAATCCATTACCGATGTCAATTATAGTTTCTCCCAGCTCAGAACTATAAAGAGACTGGAAGTGTGCCTGCCACACCCCTGCTGCAATATTTGGCTCTATTGCCGAAAGGAGACTCCCTGATCCCCCATTTACCACTCGCCAAAACATTTGGTAGTCTCTTGTTGCGAGGGAACTAGTGAGCTCCTCCCATTGGTTCTCCTCCCATTCAATTTTAGCGTGGGCAACTAATTTTTTATATGCCCGTCTACATTCTCGTAGCTACTCTCCGCCTATTCCCTCCTTGATGCTTCTGAGGAGTTCTCCCTTTGCCTTCCTGCAGGCTGCATTAAACCATGAGGATTTATGGTGCTGCCCCCTCCTGGGATTCTGTACCTTACTAAAGAGTTCAGAAGCTGCTCCCTTAATAAGGTCCTCATGTGCCTGGTATAATTTATTATGGGAATCTTTATTGCCCACATCTTTAGCTAGATCTCCCACTTTTTCCAAAATTGGGATTAGTCCTGCGTAGAGCCTCGGGAGTTTAGCTTGGCTCATCACTAGTTTTTCCCACCTGATTCTTCTCCTGTTGTTACCCAGTAGAAGTTCAGGTTTGTTCTCCTCCTTGGTTGATCTGCAGGCTTCTAGGCCGGGGTGGATGAGATCTAGTTCTAGGGCATTATGGTCACTATCCAGTCTTACGGTAACCCTGAAGTCCAAGATAGATGACCAGTTCACTATCTGTACAAGGGCGTAGTCCAAGCGGGACTCTCTTCCCACTCTATTATACGTGGGTTTGCTTGGTGTGTCAGATTTAGTACGCCCATTGCAAGCTCTGATTCCATGTTTTAAAGTTAGGGCTGTAATCTGTAGTGCTACAGGTGTCCATGCCTTCGGGGTGGGGTGCTACTGCAGAAGGTACTAACCACCTAGACTCTTCTTCCATGGGAAGTCCCTCTAGAAGGCCGGCCAACGGCTCGAAATGAGAGTTTAGGTCCCCTCCCACTACATAGGGTGTGTCCCTTGGGATTTCACATAAATAAGCTGAGAGCTCATCTATGGTGGAAGATTCTCGCGAAACTCCCACTGGCCTTGAATAGATATTTATCAAGGCAAGTTTCGCTGAGTTCGGCCAGACCAGTAGAACCACTAGAATGTCATTCGATGGCACCGGTAAGCGTGAAGCCTGACACCCTAGGTGGGATGCCACCCAAGTTGTGAGTCCACCTGAAGGGCGGCCCTTTCCCTCCCACCTAGCTGGGATGGAAAATGACAGGTAGCCCTGGTGCCTATATTCTTCCCTTGCCCAAGTCTCCTGGAACATACAAACATCCCCAGACTCGATATAAGTTACCCAATCTTGTGAGTCCATCTTATTAGCTAGACCGGCCACATTCCACCAGATTAGTCTCAAATGCGCCGGAGCAACAACGGGGGGGATTACAAAAGTAGAAATAAGAGGGGAACCAATGCCAGATGCTGCACTAGTTGTTACATCAGGACCATTGTCAGAAGTGGGTCTATTTGGATCAGATGGTTCACTAAAACCGATATCAAAAGTCACAGGATTTAAGTTAGGGTTTGAGGATAGTCAATCAACCCCATCCAGTCCATTCAGACAGTTAAATCGGTTATAGTCGAAAAAGGGTGTCTCCGGAGGTTGATAGACAGGTCGTGCAGCATACCCCCTGTATCTAGAACTCCGTTCAACCCTTGTCCAATTACCTTGTGACAGATCATGGTGCATACGAGTAGGGGGAAAGAAAAAAGACACTGGTAGGGTCTGCCTGAATCAGATTTTGTTTACTTTGTTGATGGCTCTTGTCTATGAACAGAGGAGGGCTTTTTGAGAGCAGCATATTCTGTCTGTACAGTTGCTGATGTTATTGAAGCATCGTGTCTCGAAGGAATTCGTTCAGCTCAAGTAGCAGAATTGATTGCTTTGATTCGTGCATGTGAGAGAGCAATACATTTGAAAATAACCAAAATAACTGACAGCCAATACGGATACGGAGTTGTGCATCATTATGGACAGCTCTGGTCTCAAAGAGGTTACTTGACCTCTGCAGGTTCACCTATCAGAAATGCAAAATTAATTAAAAGATTAATTGATGGCATTCAATTACCAGAAAAGATTGCTGTTGTGAACTGTGCAGCACACAAAAAGGGAGAAGATTTTATCACAAAAGGAAATGCCTATGCGGATGAGGTTGCTAGGTATTGCGCGAAAAACAATTGTGCAATTAATCGGGAGAAGAATGATGAACATGTTATGAATTCACTAATGCTAACATCAGTAGTTGAAACATGGCAGGGATTAAACGATTTACTAGATGAAGCCAGTGATGAGGAGAAAAACACATGGTTGAGAGCAGAATGTAGACAGCGAGATGAGGATGGAATTTGGACTTACAAAGATGGCAGAGTAGTTTTACCAAATAGCATGATTGCTGACATGGCCAGGATGTATCATGGTCTGGGACATATAGGAAGAGATTCTATGATTAGGCTTTTTAGACAGACCTGGTTCAATACAAAATTCAGAACTATTGCAGAATCTCTTTGCCAGAGGTGTCTGACTTGCCAACAAATTAACCCAATAAGAAAGACAGTTGTGGGAATGGGAACCATAGGACGGGAGGGTGGTCCATTCACCAGATTGCAAATGGATTTTATTGAAATGCCACAACATAACAAATTGCGTTATGTCCTTGTAATAGTCTGTTTGTTTTCAAGATGGGTTGAAGCATTCCCTACACGCCATAATGATGCAATTATTGTTGCAAAATTACTTTTAAGGGAAATAATACCTAGGTACGGTTTCCCGGTGACTCTGGAAAGTGATCGTGGAAGACATTTTGAAAACAGATTGTTACAATTAATTTGTGAAGCTTTACACATAGAGCAGAAGTTACATTGTGCATACAGACCAGAAGCATCAGGTATTGTAAAGCAAGTAAACGGAACCATTAAGAACAGAATTGCAAAAATGTGTCTAGCTACAGGTATAAAGTGGACAGATGCACTTCCACTTGTTTTGATGTCTCTGAGAAGTACACCTGATAAAAAGACACGTTTAAGCCCACACGATATACTTATGGGCAGAGTCATGAGACAGGCATTCATACCAGTAGGAAAATTGATGACTATTAACGATAGCGTCATTTTGGAGTACTGCAGGAACTTGTCTGACGTCGTGATTTCTGTGTCCAATCAGGTGGGAACTGAAGTGCAAACAAGAGAAAAAGAGCAAGCACATGATCTGTTACCAGGTGACTGGGTGAGGACAAAAATTCATTGAAGAAGAAATTGTTTGGTACCCAGGTGGCAGAAACCAAGACACGTCATTCTTGTTACAACAAATGCAGTGAAATGCAGGGGTCTGAAGAGGTGGATCCATGCAAGTCATACTATTCGTGTACCTACACCTGAAAACTCTGATGAAGAAAGTGACACCACAGCTGATTCAGATTCTGAAGAAGAACCTGAGAGAAATCCAGATCCTGAAGATCGACAAGCAGGTCGACATCTGGAAAATTCAACTGTGAATGGAAAATTGAGTGAAAAAGATTTGGAAATTGTGATTGTAGACTCTGAAAATGAAGATCTGCTAGAAAAAGAAGCAGAGGAAGAGTCTGATCAAGTTGTGATTCAAGACCAGGAGAGTATTGAAAAGCAGAAAAGAAGCTCTGAAAGCAGGAACAGAAAATCTGAAACTGGGAAGTTGAAGATGATTGAAGAAGAAGAAGAAGAATTACCAAGTACCAGCTATAAAAATAGAGTTCCTAACGGAGTGAAATGGCCGAGTAAAGAAGTACCTGAGTCAAGAAATTATATTTCTGACAGTGAAACTGAAGACAGTGATGAAGAATCACAGATAAGAAACTTCAGAAAAAGAGCTTGGAGAACAGAGGGTAATGTGACCGAGCCAAAAAAGAAATTACTGAGAAAAGGTGATAACTGGCCGAGTGAAAATTAAGGTCTGAAATTCAGATTGATAAAGAAATCAAAGGAGCAAGTCAATGAGATTTCAAGTCAAAAAGATCCTGAAAAGAAAAGTGAAACAGGAAAGAAAATAGAAGTCATTAGTAGTAGGGAAAAAAGAGTTGTAAAGCCGAACCAGAAATATAAGTCCCCTGAATGGACTTATATCATTATTCCACCTGTAGTGGAGGTCAATAGCAGTAGTCAGGAAGAGATTGAAGACAATAGTGAAAATGATTGAAATATATTTCTGTTAAAATTTAGGGTTCTTGTTTTTTGCACAAGGCTGAAGAAATTGTGTTAGGTGACACAAGGTCGAAGAAACTTTGTTAGTTGGAAAACAAATTGTGACGCAAGGTCGAAGAAAAGTTGTTAGAAGGGGGGTTTTGTGTTAAAAAAAATAAAAAATACAAATAAAAAGGGGGTATTAAAAATTTAGACATTTTTAGACATTTTTAGTTTTTGTATTCTTTGCAAGGTTCTGTGAAAATACCTTAAGTTTTTGTTAATAACAGTTCAAGGTGTTCTATTTTCAAGAGATGTTGTAAGATGTCCTCAATTTGTGTGATTCTAATAATCTTGCTTTGGTTAGTTCTAGCTGTCATTTTCCCTTTTGGAATTGACAAGGAAAAGTATAAGGTCAACATGACAAGCAAAGCTTCAATTAATCAAGACAAACATAGCGCAACAAGCAAAACTAACAAAGTTATTGATCACAGACCAGAGATTCATCAGGATAGATCTGTTGGTGATTTTTCTAGTAATACTTTTTCGAGACTCCTGGCTGAAAATGTGAAGGTCATGGAGGTCAAGGATTGTTACATCTGTGTGAAATTGCCTG
The DNA here is from genome assembly GCF_964261635.1 of Lissotriton helveticus. Taxonomy (NCBI): domain Eukaryota; kingdom Metazoa; phylum Chordata; class Amphibia; order Caudata; family Salamandridae; genus Lissotriton; species Lissotriton helveticus. The sequence continues at coordinate 1,558,412,134 of NC_136059.1, forward strand.
CTTCTGTTTCAGAGGGAGTGACACACAATATGCTTCCTCTTACTTATGGCATAACCTGTAGTGTAATAGCTAGTTTATTTTATCAGACTGGTCGTTTAGAGTATTATTACTCTAATTATGATGAGATTTTTGCAAATCTGAAAATTGAGAAAAGCTTGAACAAGCACAAACAAGCCAAACAGATGAGGGAATTCTTTATTGTGACAAATGAACTCACCTATGAGTATGCTTTTAGAAATAATTTGACATGTAAATTGAGAACTGAGGAAAAGTCTTTCCTGAATCTAGTTGAGGAGAGAAGAGCAATTTACAAAAGAAATGAGATGGTCAAGCAGACCAAATCCAAATTCTGGCAGATAGAGGACGAAAAGCTTAATGGTAAATCGTTCGAGAATGTTGCGATACACATAGACAAACCAATTAGTGGTAAATTATGTATTAGGAGAGATAACACGTTATTCGATAACTATTTTGTTGGAGCAAGCCATTGTGAGGACACTTATCAAATCATGGGGGTTGGGGATTCAAGGGTGGCAAAGATCCAATTTTTCCTGGAATTAATTTTGTTTGTGGAGACAAAGCCTACTATAACCTCCCAGATCACTGGTATGGGACGTGTTTTGTTGGTCTTGTTTTTCCGAAAATATTTCATGTTGACAGAAATGCAAAAGGTTCATTTGAAATCAGCAATCATGTAAATAGGTTTAAAAGAGAAAGTTTCTCAGAAATTTTGGGAGACATCTTTGAAGCAGTGATACCTTTGGTGGGTATAACCCTGGATGCGGGTAGAATCAGAAAATTGTCTACAATTGTTGACAGATTGTCAACTGACACAGCTAGTGGTTTCCAGTTAGTGGATACTGAGGTTATTGCTATACGGTCCATGGTAATGCAGAACCGTCTTGCCCTTGACATTCTGCTAGCAAAAGAGGGAGGAGTTTGTGGCATTTTACATGTCCAACACTGCTGTACCTATATTCCAGATGAGAGTAGGAATATTGAGATGTATATCAAGAATATCACAGAATTGCAATCAGAAATTGTACCCTTGGAAAAAGATGATTTTTCAGAACGTTTATCCAAAAGATTTGCAGCAATCAAAACCTGGTTTCAAGAGATTGGTAGTTCAATACTTGGCAAAATTCTGACACCTTTGTTAGTCATAGTTTTTGTAATACTTTTGTTGAAGATCAGTTGCATGTTACACAAGAGAAAGAAATATCTGAGGGAAAAGAAGAGGATATACAAGATCAAAAAGGAACAGGAGAGAGAGATAGAACTGGAAGAGATCCGTAGAACACAATATGAGAGTTGCAGACAGACAGCTGAGACAAGTCTTTAGAAATACTAACACAGTGAAATCGAAACATATTCATCTATAAGACAAAATTTTGCTAAATTTTTGGGTGTGGTTTGGTGATTTTGAAATCACCAGATGAGGGAGTTGATGGAGCGAGATTTGGAAATACATTTATTTCAACTCGCAAAGTTAAACTTCCATAACAAATAATAAAATTAACATGTGTGGAGTGAAAAGTATTAATCAACCTAGATTAAAATTGCAGATCATTACACGCGGGAAACTAATATATGTGCTCATACATGTGCTTTTTGTTGCAAATGCATGTTTGTGAAAAATAATAAATTAATTTTGTCTATCGATTTTGTCAGAATTAAATGCGGCTGTTTTATAATTGCATGTGCTTATTTTCATGTGCTCATGTTTTGTTTTTCTGTCTTAAATGTGCACAAATCTGTTCGTTGCTTCATTTGCTTCTGCTAGGTAACATAGATTAATGGGTTAATAATTAGCAAAGGTGGGTGGGTAACAGAACAAACTTTATTTCTCACATTAATCGATGTTTTGTGTTTGTTTATATATTAGTTTTGAGAGTGGGCCTAAAGAAGATGGCTGCCAGCACTGCAGCCTACGAGACTTGACCAGAGTGAAATTGTCACCCATGCGCAGAACGTTTTGCTGAACTGACAAAGTTTATGCAGAAGAAATTGTAGTCGAGTCGAATTTGTTCTTGGTGACATTTCCAAGGACAGGACGGATGCTGTTAGTCCTGCCAAGATTAGGAAGTAAAAGTTTCCCTGTCAAAAGTATCGTTTTGAGGAAGCAAAGAGGATGGTGAGACTAAGAACAATAAGGGCAAAGATGAGGCCCCTGACTTGGTCATATGCGTGTGACCTCAGAATGGACTGTCGTGGCTTAACCTAATGAGACGTTTGGATTGACAGAAAAAATATACGACACTGATACTTTAGTTAGCTAGAACGGTATAAAAACTGTTCCCCTGGAAGGGAGGGCACGCTTGCTGCTCATCTTCTCCTGACACCAGTTGGGCGTGACGTGCTGGCGGACTTTCTTGGAGCACGTAAGGATCAATAGGGCTAAATGACTTTTACTTTATTCTTTTAGGTGAAGTGAGTTTTAGACAGGGACGTTAGGGCTTAGGTGATGGGAAACTGTTTATTCTTCTTTGAAACATGCTAATTGATTTTGCTTGAAACTGTCAATACTTTTGCTAATCCTCAAATAATGATGCTTGAATAAAAAGATTCTAATAAAATGCACTTTCCTTGAATAAATAATTAATAAAACAAGATTTTTGAAAAGACAAGCTGGTCTTGTTATTTCAGAGTCATGTTATCATCAGCAGATCCATTAGCCTAAGTGGCTTAATTAAATGCAAAGTTTTACAGATATCATGGTGAAATCATTATACTGCAGTTGTATATAAATGCGTATATAATTTGTGAATAGATTTTATTAATTAGGCCACATGATTCAGTTGCTCAAAATATGTCATGTTAGTTTATGGGCCTTGTGAATGATTTATGATTAATGGTGAGTATTGTGGAGTTGGGTAGCGTTGTTTATGACATATTTTCTATAGGGGCGCTGGATCAACTGCATTCAGTATGGCATTCTCTGTGCACATTTCAGCAGCAACGTCGTGGAATTTGCATTGGGAAAAGGTACCAAAAGAGAAGGAAAAGCCTGTGGGAATTGGTAGAGAATAAATCTCCATTCCTGTGTGAAATAGACTGCATTGTGTTTAAATTTCGCACTAGGACATCCCTGCTGTGGTAGCTAGTGAGAATTTAGTATTTCTTTTATTCTTATGTTAATGCAATGTTCTATAACCAAGCTTTGTTACCTTAACAGTGTTTTACTTGGTAATTATTGGTCGGTCTTTGTGATATGCATGCATTCCAAGTTCTGGAGGAGGATTCTGTTTCAGTTGGGATCCAGCCTTTGTTGCGTGTGGATGCTCCAATGAAGTCGGTACTGAATTTCACTTCGTGCTTCAAGTGTTTTTTATGACTATGATATATTTGGCGATGATCGGTGAAGAACCGGAGTGAGTGTCCACACCTGTTGCCTGTTCTCAGCCCAGCTTTCGGAAGAGACGTCTGCGGTGTTTGCTGGCCCAGAAGTTGATGTGCTGCTTCTTAACAAGGTGCTGATTGTTGCTTAGCCTGGCATTGTGAACAAGGTGCTGATTCCTGTGTTCATTTTGGCCTGCACACTAAGGGTAATGTTTCAAATTTGGGTGAATGTAAAGAGGTTGCACTCAAATACGTCAGGCAGTGCGAAGGGATGGTGCACACACAGAGACTCTTCCAACACGAATGAAAGTGACGCATGCACGCACACACGTCGTAGTGGCCATATTTTGGACAGCTTTCAATCTAGTTAAATTGTGGTTCACACTTTGCGCGTTTAACATCTTTCTGTTATCACGTGTATATTTTGCTTTTGGTGATAACTGTGGCAAGGAAAGCATCACAACCTTGGAGTCTTTACACAGGTTGGATAACAAGATATATTTTATTCATTAGGTCTCGCGTAGGCAGCCTGCATGCGCTGTCTCTCCGAGATATCCAGTAATATGTTTAGTAAGAGTAATCCCGCCTGCTGCTTTCCTGCTGCTTGAAATTGGCATATTTATGTGCCACTGTGATTTCTGGCCTCCCTATTGGTTGCTGGTCCGATGCATCACTTCCGTTTTTATCTGAAGCAGCACCGACTAACTACACTTTTATTGTGCTGTAGGGCTTTGTCAGTTTCGTTTAGGGACTACTTGTTTTTAATCGGCATGGCGAACGCTTCATGGGCCGCTATGTGCATATGTTTAATATGCATGGGCTCCATGGCGCCCGCTTTCATCATTACTTTGCCTATGCGCATTTGTTTAATATGCATGGGCGCCTGTAGTATGTGTGTATTTCTTATCTCTCTTGTGTATGGCTTTAAAGAGTTTTGATGTTAGCACATTCTTAGGTTCTTCATTGCATTCCAGAATCTAAGAGTGTGGATGTCATTTCTAAGGTTGGAATGCCTAATGGATGTCGTGGGTTATTTTATCTCCTCGAATAAAGGATCTTACTTCATATTTCCTGACTGGATGTCATCTTTATCATAACGAGCTTACTACAGCGCCGCGGCGCCCGCTTTCATCTCTCGGTATTTATATCCGTGCCTCTTCTTAAGCATTCATTTCAATACAGCATCGCTTAAAATCCAGAACTTTTCTTTCTCCTCAGGTGCATTTTCTGACTCTCTTGAGGATCTGTCACTCTGAATTGCGTGAAATTGGAACAGATGAGCTTTATTAAATGGCGCTCTGCGTAGGATCATCGCGGTCACGTGTTGGAAAATGTACTTCTCGTAACCATGCCTTGAGAGCAACCCGGCGCTGTTAACCTTCCAAGATGGATAGCAGCCTTCCTCCGATGAGAGCTGGGTCTCGTAGAGTACATCCTTAAAGACAAAGCTATTGCCATTAGAGTTTAGAACAATACATTTTACACGTTTGGCTCAATAACGGGAAAATATGCAAATAAGTTTGTCATAACTAATGCTTGTCTTATTTTACTCTGAGGTCGTGAGATCTCTTTGCTGTACTGAGCTGGTCCAGCTCCTGTTTCCGGTGCGCCACGAGCTTCAGTGTTCACAAGCCAGCTTCAGATACTGAGATGCTCTGGGAGAATCTCCGTACTGCCAGGCAGTGCTGCATTTTGCAGCGCTTAAAAGTGTACTAAATTGCTGCAATGTTTTCAGCGAGTGTTCTGCTGCTCTCCTTCCAGCCCTTTGCACACACACTTTAGGCAGCACTACCTGCGCCACTGCTGTCTCATGTGATCCCGACTTGTCCCAGGCACTTCACCTCTGACCTCACTCTGGAGCAGGAGAGGGCGGGGGAAGACCCGGGAATACTGCGAGAAATGGACATTAACATTATCCTTCCTCAGAAATCTTTTGTGGCGCTTCTCCCTCGGCCTGTCTGTAGGCACACTGCCATAGGTGATGATAGCATTTGGCATTAAAAATGTAAACATAAAAAATGTAAACATATAACAGTGGCTCCACCCCGCCGTTCTCCACATCATGTGGAGCAGTGTGGCTCAATGGTTAGAGCGGCAGACCCTGATTCAGAGTGCTGGCCAGGGACCAGGGTTCAATTCCCACCTCGGCGGGTCTTGGGCTCAATTTCCTCGGACCTGACAATTCTCACCTCGGTGCCTATTCTAATCATGGGCTCCACGCTGCAACTCTGGGCAATAGCTTGCTTAACCTCCACACCGGCCCCAACAGCGCTAGGATGCCTGGCTTCACCCTGGGGTGCCCAGGAGTGGACACTACACAGGGAAAGCCAGGAAGGGTTCCACAGCGGTATGAGTAATAGCGCCAGGAAACCGCTTGGTGGCAGTGCGCTCTACAAATACATTGACATTTACAATCATTACTCAGCTAAGAATGCCACACAAAGGTTAAGTGAATGAAAGGTAAAGAGTGCTCTCTCTGTGGCAAGAATAAACATTACATTACCCTGCAGCCCTTCAACACATGTTAAGCCACAAAATATAGTTGGCTTTCTTTTTCTCACAGCTTTTTCACAAAAATTAATTATTTAGTCACACTAACCCAAGTTCCGATGCGGTGCATTTTCTGATTTTGGTTTACATAAAAATAAGCATCTATTTGTTGTCATCCTATGGGAAGGTCAAAGTACTCCGGTTTCGGAATGTGGAAATCTGTTTCTCACTTAAAAGTTCCACTGATCTTTCTTGCTATAACAAGCATTTGTAATGCAATAGGTCTCGCATTTGCGGGAGTTTACGCTATTAGTATTGTAAATGACACTGCCTTGTATTTATGTTTTAAAACCCAAAACATAAATAAAAGGCATTGTCATTTACAATGCCAATAGCTCAAACTCTCATAAATGCGAGACCTATTGCATTGCAAATACTTGTTTTTATTCTGAAACCACCATTTTTTTTTTTAGGTATTTGAGCATAGTTCTGGAGTTCACTGTGTCACGGCTCACAACAACTATGGCAATCCAGCACCTGCATTTTATTAAATGTCCTAATCAACCAAGTATGAAATGGGATAAATGACTCAGACATTTTAATATGTATCTCTAAGTGATTAATGGAGGAATATTTCCAGCTCAAAGGAAGAAAGCTTGACTTTTAAATGTGATTGGTACTGACGCTGAGGATGTATTGGAACATTTACCGGTTATGTTACCACCACATGGAGTTATAGCAAGGGACTATGATTGTTATTCTTAAGCTTTATATAGGTTAAAGAAAAGATTTTCTGAGGAGCCACATATAGTTTTGGAAAGGTTTAATTTCTAGACACGCCATCAATTACCTGAAGAGACGGTAGATGCCTATGTGTCATAATTAAGGGTTCTTGCTGCAGATTGTGAGTTTGGTGCTGGAGTTGACACATACATAAGATACCAGTTGATTATGCGGTGCTCCAACAAAAAGATTCAGGAACAGCTTTTACGGCAACATAATCATACTTTACAGGATGCAATAGACATTGCCAAAAGGGTGGACAGTTTTATTAATTCTTTTAAAACAATGAATGTGGATAGTAACTTGGTGGGAATTGTAGTATTATCTGTTAAGGAGGGTAGTACATCTACTCCTTCCAAAATGAAGTTTGCAAAACCTTTTACGCCCCTTAGTACCTCTAGCTCTAAAGTAGCTCACAATCGCAGTGGATCCAAAATACATTCTGCACAGTACTAACAATGTCCAGCTAAGAGTAAAGAATGTTTAATTGTGGCAAGATTGGGCATTTTGGTATTGCGTGTCAAAGTAGGTCAAAATGTATTTCTATGGTTCAGGGACTTTGGAAGGAAAAAGAATGTGAAGAGAAAAATGTACTGTGTGTCAGAGAGGATATGCTGATGAGTAAAACAGATCAGACAGGTGATGTTTGCACTGATTCTGAGGCTATTATGAATGATGCCATACTTCCAGCACCTCAAATATGTGAGTCAGTTTGTAAGAAGGATGTCCATGAAGTTCATGTTATTACGTGTGCATCTTTTTTTTAAATGGCTTCATTTGATCAAAATAAACATAACCTCATACAATAAATGTGAAAGCATATCATAGAATATAAGAAGGCAATGCTAAGTTCTAAAGAGGGAAAAGGAAAAAAGGGGGGAAGGAGGTAGGCTGTATAATAATAATTTAAACACAGTAGTAATAAATAAATGTTTCTAATACAATGCCTGAAAAGATAGAGCAGACGTATCCTTCCATGCCTTAGTAATCTGTTGAAAAGCAACAGCAAGGAGTAAATCGATGATACGTACTTCGGTGATTTGGGACGACCGTCAGAGATGCTTCCCGAAAAAATATGGATAAGGGAGAAGGAACATGTGTGTGAAACATGGCATTGATTTGCTGCCAGACTGGGACCCAAAAGGTATGAATAAATGGGCATTTGAATAACATATGCTTAAGGTCTGCTGGTGAAACAGTACAAGACCAACAAGTAGAAGGAATGTCTGGATTAATCTTGTGTAGTTTGACTGGGGTGATCATGAGTCTGTTATAAATGAAAAACAACGTTTGATTTGTGTTCACTGCTCTAGAAGGCCTCCTTATTTTAGTCCAGATTGTATCCCATATTGGAATAGAGAAATATTTGCCCAGATTAGTTTCCCAACTGGATTCTATTTCTGATTTATCTTGAGCAAGAGGAATATCTGTTAAATGATTATAAATTTGAGAGACAGAGGGATTGTTCCATAAAACCGATTTTACATTAGGGGAGAGGGAGCATGTGTACAGTTAAACGATAAAGCATTGTAAGAAGTTTGAGCCACTTCCGTCAAACATAAGTACTTGGACTGATATGAAGAAGGAAGCGAAAAGCTAGATTGAATTGTTGAAAAGGTAACACAAAAACCATCATGAAAAAGTTGATGAGTCCATTTAAGGCCGTAAGCTAACCAATCCTTCCAAAAGATACATTTATTGTTATGTTTAATGTGTTTATTATACCAAATTGCTGAATTTAAGAATTGTGCACGTTCATTGTGCGGAGATGAAAAAATTGGTTGGAAAACTTTACGAGCATTTTTAAAAATAGGAAGAGATAATTATGAGGGGATATGAGAGAGAGAAATATATTCTTCAAAAGAAAACTGATGGTTAAATGAATTTTTCTCCTCTACCCATAAGGGATAGAAAATAGAGTCATTACCACTGTCCAATAACAGAAAAATAGAGTGTGATTGGAGTGAAAGTCTGGGAAATGAACTCCTCCCAAATGTTTAGTTTTTTTAAGTTTATAAGGAGACATTCTAGCTTTTGGATTATGCTACAACATTTTTATAGAATACTATTTAACTTTTTATAATAAGATTTGGGAATTTTAATCGGAATATGGGATGAATAAAACAATATTACAGGGACTAATATAATTTTTATAGTATCTAGTCGGCCCCACCATGATAAAAAAAGGGAGTGCCATCGCGATGTAGACGAGGATAATATTGACTCGCTCGTTTCCCCTGGACTGAGTGGTCGCTCCCCAGTGTCCTGCTGTGTCACTGGTATCGTTGCTGCTTTGCTTATTGTGCCATATACTGCTGCCTGCTGTGTGCCTGGTAGACGCTGTTTTAAAACTGCATTTTACATTTGTTTAAATCGCCGCTTTTCCTGTTTGCGCGCATTTCCACTGTGCTCCCCCCTCCGCCTCCATTTGGTCTGATTGTTGTTTTGGTCATCTGTAGCCCGCCCCGCCTCCCAGCTGAGACGCCCTCGCCCCTCCCCTTCCACCATCCATATATGACAGCTGTTCCCGCGCGCAGCGATCACGCGCAGCGACCGCGCCCAATCCGCGCCGAAGGTGCGCCAAAGGTAAGCCCGTCTACGCCCGTCCGCGCCTGGACCGCGCCCAGCGCCAGACCCCCTGGCCCCCGTCCCTCCCAGCCCCCCTACATTACCTACGATGCCGCAACCCTCCTAGCCCTTAACCCCGGCCACGCTCCCAACTGCGTCCAAGCCGCCCCTGGACAAACCCATGGACCTTTCTCCTGCTTCTCCTGCAAATTCTGCGGCACCGACAACATCCCTGCTGCGACCACACCACAGATTCCCGACCCCAACCACCTACAATGCATCCTTCTCAACACCCGATCAGTCCACAGGCACGCCATTGACCTATGGAACCTACTAGACACCATTTCTCCGGACGTCGCCTTCCTTACGGAAACATGGATGAACGCTTCCTCCGCACCAGACATCACCATTGCCATCCCTGAAGAATATAAGATCACACGCAAGGACCGCACCAGCCACACAGGAGGAGGAATCGCTATCGTCCATAAGAAATCAATCCGCATCTCAACCAGCTCTGACGCCAACCTCGCTAACTCCGAACACCTTCACTTCCAGATCCACATCGACCCCAAGACCACACTCAGAGGCACCCTCCTCTACAGACCACCAGGTCCCCGCGCAAAATTCAGTGAAGACATCACGGACTTCATCACCCCACACGCGCTCCCCTCCAAAGACTACATCCTTCTGGGAGACCTCAACTTTCACCTCGAAAAGATCAGCGACCGCAACACCGCCACCCTCGTGGACAACCTCGCCAACCTCGGACTTAAACAACTAGTCACTTCCCCCACCCACATCGCAGGTCACACACTCGACCCTATCTTCACATCCAGCAACCATGTCTCCTTCAGCCACACTACGGACCTCCTCTGGACTGACCACAGCTGCGTTCACTTCACCTACAACAAACCAAAACCCAGCATCCACCTCCAACCTACACTGCAAAGGAACTGGAACAAAATCACCACGGACCAAATCTCCGCATCGCTCCTTCAACACACCCCAGCCCCCTCTTCCAACGCTAACGAAGCCGCCGCTAACCTCACCCTATGGTTATCCAACACCGCTGACACCTTAGCACCACTGAAAAAACGTCAAAACAAACCTGGCAGCAAGAAGGCCTCATGGTTCAACGATGATCTCAAGAAGTCCAAGAAACTCTGCCGCTCCCTTGAAAAGGCCTGGAAAAAAGACCCAACCACCAGCACCAAGGACGCCTTCAAAAACGCCACCCGCACTCACCACCAACTAATCCGAAAAGCCAAGAAAACAGCATTCAAGGATCGACTCGACAACAACGCTCACAACAGCAAGGAACTTTTCAACATCGTCAAGGAATTTTCCAATCCCTCGGCCAACTCCAACGACATCACCCCCTCTCAAACCCTCTGCGACTCCCTAGCCTCATTTTTCCACAACAAGATTGCAGACATCCACAACAGCTTTGACAACCAACCCGGAAACCAACCCACCCTACCATCTGCAGATCATCTTCCCCCCGTGAACACCCTTAACGACTGGAACCCAATCTCCACTGAGGACACCATCCGCCTGATGAACTCCATCCACTCAGGATCCCCCACAGACCCATGTCCTCACCACATCTTCAACAAAGCAGACTTCGTCATAGCACCGCACCTCCGAGACGTCATCAACTGCTCCTTCAACTCCGCCACCTTCCCGGAAGACTGGAAACACGCTGAACTCACCGCCCTTCTGAAAAAACCCACAGCGAACCCCACCGAACTAAAAAATTTCCGCCCCATCTCGCTTCTCCCATTCCCGGCCAAAGTCATCGAGAAAGCTGTCAACAACCAGCTCGCCGCCTTCCTCGAAGCCAACAAATCCCTCGACCCCTCACAATCTGGCTTTCGAGCAAAACACAGCACGGAGACCGCCCTCATCGCAGCAACAGACGACATTCGTACTCTACTGGACAATGGAGACACAGTCGCCCTCATCCTCCTCGACCTCTCTGCAGCATTCGACACAGTCTGCCACAACACCCTCCTACAACGCCTCAATAACATCGGAATCCAAGGAAAAGCACTTGAATGGATCACCTCGTTCCTCACCGGAAGAACCCAGAGAGTCCGCCTCCCACCATTCAAGTCCGAGGCCTCTGAAGTCATCTGCGGCGTACCACAAGGATCCTCACTCAGTCCCACCCTCTTCAACGTATACATGAGCCCCCTCGCGGCCATCGCACGCCAACACAACCTCAACATCATCTCCTACGCGGATGACACTCAACTGATCCTTTCCCTCACCAATGACCCCAGCACCGCCAAAACCAACCTACACGAAGGAATGAAAGAAGTTGCCGAATGGATGAAACAAAGCCGTCTGAAACTGAACTCAGACAAAACAGAAGTCCTCATCTTAGGTACATCCCCCTCTGCATGGGATGACTCCTGGTGGCCGGAAGCCCTCGGAAAAGCACCCATCCCGACTGACCACGCACGGAACCTAGGCGTCATCCTGGATTCTTCACTCTCAATGAACAGACAAGTCAGCGCCGTATCCTCTTCCTGCTTCAACATTCTTCGCATGCTCAGAAAAACATTTCGCTGGATCCCCTCCGAAACAAGGAAAATAGTCACCCACGCTCTGGTCACGAGCCGACTGGACTACGGAAACACCCTCTACGCAGGCACTACCGCAAAACTCCAGAAGAAACTCCAACGAATCCAAAACGCCTCAGCCAGACTCATATTAGACATCCCACGCAACGATCACATCTCTGGTCACCTTAAAGACCTCCACTGGCTACCCGTCAATAAGAGGATCACCTTCCGACTGCTTACCCACGCACACAAATCACTCTACGACATCAGTCCAGAATGCCTCAACTCACGACTGTCCTTCTACACCCCCTCCCGCCAACTACGCTCTTCCAGCCAAGCCCTCGCCACTGTACCTCGCATCAACAAGACCACCATGGGAGGCAGATCCTTTTCATACCTGGCTGCTAAAACATGGAACTCTCTCCCCGCTTACCTTCGCCTTACCCAGAACCACCTAGCATTCAGAAAGCAACTTAAAACGTGGATATTTGACAAGTAATTCTCCTCCCCTTCCTAAGCGCCTTGAAACCCTCCGGGTATGTAGTGCGCTATATAAATCATTTGACTTGACTTGACTTGACTTGACATTGTAACTCTTTCAGATTTAAAGCAACAGTGTCTTTAATAGATGCATTGAACCATATCCCAAGATATTTGATTTTATTTTTATTCCAATGAAAAGAGGAAGATGAAAAGTCTGCATGAAAGCATAGTTTATTCAAAGGAAGAATTTTGCATTTATCAGAGACGAGGAAAAAGTCGTCCACTTCTGACAGAAAAGCTGGTAACAAAGTCCGGGTGTTTGAAGTAAATAATAAAATGTCATCTGCATATACAGAAAGTTTTAAATGCTTATCACCAAACGAGAATCCTTTAATAACTTTATTCAATCTGATTTCTATTAAAAACGGTTGTAGGGCAAGAATAAATAATATCGGAGATAGTGGGCATCCTTGCCAGACTCCTCTATGAAGTGGGAATGATGGGGATACAAGTCCATTAGCTAAAATGAAGGATCTGGGAGAGGAATACAATAGAGAAACATAATTAATACATTTTGGACCAAAACCCAACCAAGCAAGCGTAGAAAAAAATAAAAGGCCAACTGAGTCTATCAGATGTTTTTTCAACATCTAATGAAATTGCTGCTAATGAATTTTTATATGATTTAGATTTGCTTAAGACATTAAAAAACAATTGAGTGTTATCCGATAAATGTCGTCCTTTAATGAAACCGCATTGCTCCTGCCCAATCAAGTGGAGCAATAGAGAATCCAAACGAAGAGCAAGTATTTTCGCAAATATTTTATAATCTAAATTGATCAAGGAAATGGGCCTATTATTTTTGCCCATAGTATGGTCTTTGTTTTCTTTGGGGGGGTAGACATATTAAAGCTTCCTGAAAAAATCCTCCCGATTTCCGGTTAGATATAAAATATTGAAATAATTGATACGATGTAGGAAGAAGAATCTTGGAGAAATGTATGTAAAATTTGATAGTGAAACCATCAGGTCCTGGAGCTTTACCTTTTTTTATAGACTAAATAGCAGTTAGAATGTCGTTAGTTTGTGGGGCGTGGCTTGAGCGGCTCGAAGATGGCCGCGCCTGCTTGAAGCTCCATGACCGGTCCAGAGCCTCCTTCAAAATCGGAGCCGTCTTCCCTTTGTCCGAAGCTATGGACGGTCTGCCTTGAAGCACTAGCGTAACGAAAAGTGAGGGGGCCTCCCTGCACGGTACTTAGGGAGGTCCCATCCGTGCTCAATCAGGAGCTCTCCCAGCCAGAGTTCAGTGCCGATGGGGCCCCTTGGAGCTAGGGGCCCACCCGCACCGCGTGGGCTCTAGGGGCCTGTGTTACGCCCCTGCCTTGAAGGAGCAGGTGCGGGTCACAGGTAGCTGCTTTTCTTTTTTCATTTGCTGCCTCGTATCGCCCTGTGCCCTCCGTGCTTTTCTCCCCTGACGATTCTTAGCAGCACCCGCCATTTTGTTTGCGGTGCGGCGCTGCTTTGCCTCACAAACCGCATAATGTTTTGTGAAGCGCGGTGGGGAATTAAGCTGCATTATTTCAATGACACCGCATGGAGCATTGTCATAAACGTCCTTGATGCAGGAGCCTCTGGTTTTCTTTGGACTTTCCCACAATTTATGATATCTCCCTTTTATTCTCATATATGCTGAGTAGTTCTGCCTTATGGTTGTACCACATTATTTGTAACTCTTCTTTTATTCATAATTGCCTGAGTTTTTTGATGTGCTGGGAGTGTATTATATCAGATGGCTCCACATACCTGGGGCTTCGTTTCTGGATTTGGTTTTGCCTTTCATTGTAATAGCCAGATTACATTTGCACACTATGCCTTAAAGGCTCATTCCAGTCTTCTATGTGCCAATTAAGTACACTTTGTGTTATTGGTATGCTAAGGTGATTCTCAGAGAAACTCTCTTCTTGTTTGTCTCCCTTTCGCTGTCACTAACCGATTTTGGAAACCCTCTGGGCTGACGCAAACTCCACTTATCACCTAATTCCCATTAGTGGAGATTACTTTGAGTGTTTTACACATTGTTGACTCAGGTTTCCGTGACAACGTCTGTAATAAAATCTTATTCTGTCGACTTTATGGAGTCTTCTTCCTCTCCTGGTCAAAAGTTTGCTTCCGCAGTCATGTCATCTAACCGCAAGGATTCTAACATGGCTGCATCTTCCAAGCGCCCAAAATAAGATCCTAATTCTCCTACTAAATCTACACTACCTACAACAACGGAGGACCTTATTGAACAGCTTAAACGTATTAAATCTTTTGTTATTGATACTAACGCTACCATTCAAAGGCTGGAAGAGAAATGGTCCAGCTTGGATGCTAGAGTATCTGCGGTGGAACAGAGGATTAGCGACACTCAGGATGTGTTACCTCAAGTTGCAGCTATGTCTAAGGATATTGCTCTCCTCAAAATGCAAGCGGAAGATTTGGAAAATTGCAACAGATGCAATAATCTCAGATTTGATGGTATTCCTGAAGGAGAGGAAGAATCTGACATGCTTACATTTCTAAAACTACAATTTCCTAAAATTGTTGGTCCCAAGGATGGCACTAGTCTCAATCTGCAGCGAGCATATCGAATCGGCCCTAGACCTGGAAGTTCAACCTACACCTCAAAGGTCAATCGCCCTAGAGGGATTATTGCTCTATTTTTAGAATACACCTAGCTACTTATGGTCCTCTCAGCGGCTAAGGACAGTAAGGAAACTTTATGGTCTGGACATAACGTTTTCTTCTGCCAGGATGTGGCCCGTGCAACTGCTGCTCGTCGCAATGAATTTTATTTTTATTTTTTTTTATTCGGAAAACCTTATATATGTTGCTGCAAAGAAATACAAACATGGGCCTACAACCCCTAGGGCTGGCCGCTAGACAGAATCAAACCGTGCAAAGCAAAAATGAACACAGTCCGGCATCATTCGGTCTGGAGACATAGCAAATCGTAACAGAAGGATGTATATCGAAGCGCGTCCACTAAATATCAGGATTGAAGAGGATTCCATTTTATAATGTGGGAATAAGGATCAATGACAAACAGTCTAGCAAAGTCATACGCGGATCAAATCGTGCAGTCGGATATTCGCTTTCAGTATAAGCATGATTAAGAAGTTAGTGAAGAGCGTGAAAATCAGAATATGCAAGCATACAATAACCATGCGCTAACTCGGTGTCCTACCCGTAGGGTCAACAAATACTGTGAGAAACCTAAGCGCACATTGCAAGATTCTCCCAATTCTTCCAAAAAGAACAAGACTTGACCCCCCACCCGATCCAAGGTGTATAAGAATAAAGAAAGAGAGTACGAGCAGAAAAAAGAAAAAAGAGGCCATAGAAACAAAAGAGAATCGAAGACAAACCCCATCCCCATCCCCCCACCCTGCATACCAGCAGAAGGCTACGGCCCACCCCCCCCCCCCATAGGCATGCCTGTCGTCCCAACAACTGAAACCCCAAGTAAGGAAAAAAGAGGAGGAGGACCCTCGCACCCACCCCCAACCCCCCCCACCCCCCGCGTCTCAGAGGAATATGTAAGCTCCCCAAAAGGGAGCGGCCATCTTCATAAGTCCATCTCACGTCCCCCACAATTACAATAACGAGCCGAGTCCTGCATAACCACCGGAATCACCGACACAGTAACAAATCAGGCAATATTCATCCTTGGCCAGTTCGAGCTGGTATAAGCCAATTCCCCAGCCCAGCAGTTCCACGGGCAGGCGAGCCTGGGGACCAAACCTGCTTCTTATATGCCACCCGAGTGCTCGGCAGAGGCCGCAGAACAGTGACTACACCTCCTCTCCAGTAGTCGCTTTCCAACATGAAAAGTACCCATTGTTGTTGTTTGGTGGCTAACACATGAGTCGGGAGAACCAAAAGAATGTCAGTTGTGTAAATCCGGTCGGCGAGTTCACCGTCCTCAAAATCCAGCACTTTGCAACCCAGGGAGTCTTCGGTGGCCAGTGGCCGGGCGTAGCCGGGTACCTGATATACCATACTCCCAACTATGCCCACAGGCCCCATTTCAGGAGCAATAGACGCCAGCGAGTCATGGAGAGTCAACAGGCTACGTCTCATGAAGGAGTGAACTGCATTAATAGCCAGGAGGACATCTCCTAGTGTGTACTCCCTTCCTCCGCTGTCGGCGGTCACAATGATCCTCGCCCCCGGGGGGCCCCCGGAGAGGATAGTGCACATCGTAGCAAGCATCCGGGGTCCCAGGATCTCCGAGTAGTATGCGTTGGGGTCGGAGCGGAGCACTGCAAAGCCCTTAGTAGTATAGGACCATCAACATCCTATAAACCATGCCCAGGAAAAGAAAGAAGGGTGTCCATAGTCCGACATTTGCCGCGGCCGGCGGACGGTCACACTGAGGGGCAGGCCACCCCGGGCAGTCCACCAGATAAAGACCGAAGCGGGCGGCAGAGCTGTCTTCGGCGCCCGGGTCGCTCACCACAGGGAGATCAGCCAAATGCGTGTTGCGAGGCCCGGGGTACGGGCATCATGCTCCGTCTGCGTCCGCCGTAAAAATCGGCATGCTGCAATGACCGCCGGGGCCCATCGGTCCCTCCCGTCCGGCCGCGGCCGCTGTTGTTCGACTCCCCTCCGGCCACGTCACAACTCGAGGTCCTGGATTACTACCAGCACAGGCCACAATCTTCGCGTCGACGATTCTCGGCCATCCGAGGCGACCGCGAACTCGGAATAGCACGTTCGGGTACAGCACCACTTCAGCTATGCGGGGGCACAGTGGAGATGCAGGATAAATGTCAGGATGGTAGGGAGGGAGAGGGCGAGCGGCGGAGCCGGGCTCCTAGGCTGCCATTTTGGACTCCGACTTGGCTCCTCCTCGTCGCAAAGAATTTTTGTCTTTTCACCCAGCTCTTCGATCCATGAATGCTCAATATGGCCTGGTGCATCCCTGCTTTTTTTAAATCACTTACAAGGAGCATTCATACTCCTTTGATCGCCCTGAGGATCTATGACAATTTATTGCTTGCCGTAAAGGAGACGAGATGGATTTTGGATGGTCCTGAGAATTGTCTTTTTGTTCTGTCTCAATTATTTGAGTTTTTTCTTTTCTCATTCTAATTTTCTGATGAAACTCGTTTTTTTCTGTTCCTGTTAGTTAAGGTCTGCTGTTTCATTGCAGATTGTTGTGGCATGTTTACCTTCTTTGGTGGTTTGTTATTATTTCCTTCTCTGTTTCTCTCCACAGATGTTTACCCTCCCATACAATCTCATTCCCCTGATGTTTCTTCCCTCACATTTTCCCACCCCGCTCCTACTGTTTGAGGTTACTTTCATTGTTTGGTAAGTGTTTTTCTTTTTTCATCGGATACTCATGTTTCTGTAGTTGGAATATTTCCCTTATATCACCATCATATGGTTTTGCTGTTTGTTTCATCAGTGTTATTAATCCTATCTCATGTTTTATCACTTTCTTGGCTCCCTGTTCCTTATACTTCCTTCGCTATTGGTTCTTGTTGTTTCCGTAGGACTTCGCAGGCTCTGCCATCTATCTTTCCTTTGCGGCTCCCCGCCTCTACAGGATTTCCTTTTTCTTTTGGATCTGTATTCCGTTATTCTTGACTGAAGTGTTTCGGCTCCTCCGGCTTCCTGTCAACCTCTCTCCTTCTAGTATGTTTATTTTTCACCTTTACTTCTTTCCTCTCCTCTCCCTTTTGTGGTTTCCTTTCTTCTCTTTCATGCATTTCTTTTCTTCTTTCCTTTCCTTTTTCTGTTTCCTAATTCTCCTCAGCACACCATCTCTGCCTATCTCCGCTGCCTTTTCTTTTCTACCTTATCACTATTTTACCTTTAATTTTTCATACTGGTTTCTACTATTCATTCGCTGGTACATTGTTTTACAAGTTTTCATGTGTTTATTTTGCAGTTATATAACTTATAAATTGTTTCTGTTGTTGCTAAAAGTCAACAATTGCATATCTTGTTGCTTAATGCTTTTCCTCTTCTATTATCATGACTGATAATGTTCATATTGTTTCATTGGAATATTAAGGGACTATGCAGTCCTGTCAAGAAACAGAGGGTTCTTACTCATTTTTCTAGGCTGCAATGTAAAATAGCAATGCTCCAGGAGACTCATCTTAACAAGACTAAGATTAATTCACTTAAAGGGGTAGGCCATGTTTTCTGTTCCCCATCTAAAGATAGGAAAAATGGAGTGGTTACTTTGATTCACAAATCTCTTTCTCTTGTTTTGGGGAAGGAGGAAAAGATGCTGATGGAAGATGCTCCTTCTACATCTCAATATAAATGGTTCCTCTAGTTCCCTTCTCAACATCTATGGTCCTCAAATTGGGAGGAACATGGCGGCGGGCTGACGCCGGCCGCGGGAGCTCCGATCCGACCAGGGGAACGCCCTTCATAACTCGACCATTTTCCGATGTTTTAACCCTGTTTAATGGTGAGAAATGAAGAAAGACACATTTTCTTTATCTGAATTTATGTTTTAAAACCGTCCGTTTGCTATTCTATCCTTTTCCTTTCATCCTGCATGCGTGACTATGAGACTGCGAGAGGCGAGCGGTAGGACCCTGATGATCACTTCTGAATACCGTATGGGAGCTGAGTTGGTAGTGAGGGCGGAGGCAACGGCAGCGCGACGAGGGAAGGCTGCGGAGAAAGCCGGGCGAGACTATGGCGGCGAATAAGGGCGGTGGCTCCTAGAGTCAACTTTCGAACCCCCGAGGGCAGAGGAGCTGCATTTACACGGTCAGTAGCGGAAAGGAGGGGCTGCGTGCAGCGCTATTTACAGAACCACTGGAGCACTGTGACAGTTCAGAGTGAGGTGGGCATTTCCCAGGCCCCGCTGTTGAAAGTAGATTCTCTCTTGTTGTTGTGCTCTGTAGGGATGGACATTGTCTCCGAACGGGGTCTCGGTGTGTGTCACGGTGCGTGTCCTAGCACTGGGGGGGAGACTTTGGCTTTAGATTCAGAGAGGGACAGGGAAAGAGAGAGAGAAAGAGAGAAAACTTTATCTGTACCTATACCTATATCTGTGCTACCAGTCCCATTTGTCAAGAACAGGTACCAGCTGCGTTCTCAGTTTGATCTTCAAAGAAAAGATTTACTGGTACCACAGGTTACTGTAGGTGCTGCGGTGGTGGTTCCGCTTAACCCTCGGCAAAAAAAAGAGAAAAAGGAGAAAAATACTAAGATAGGGGAGACTAAAAAACGCAATATACCAAAAATTGTTGCTCCCTCATTAAAACCTACTCCCTCACTAAAATCCTACTTTAAAATAATGGAGCAAGTGGCTATTTCTCAAGGAGAAAACACTCCCTCCTCGTCTCCTACTGCACAGGCTACGGTGCAGATAACTCCTCTTGTCTCCATTGAAAACAGGTACTCTTCCTTGGTATGTGATCCGGATATAGAACACCCGGCCTCCCCTGAGTTAGAGATACCTATCCCTCAAGCCCCGTCAGAGTTTGAGCCTGATATCTTGGCTACAATTCAATACCCGAATAAAGATCTAGACCCTGCAGCTAAGGCTAGAACTAAAATCTGTGCAGTTGTTCCTCCCCCATTAACATCATGTTCATCATCTTTTATTGATGTTGAAGCAGATGAAAGAATTATTCGTAGTCCTTTAGAGACCGTACCTGGAGATCCGGGCAGCGGGCTCCTACAGCTAGAGTCACTCCTACAGTCCTTGAGAGGAGATCTACTATCCAAATTTGAAATTTCTGAGGCCAACCAAAGGGGAATACATGAGAAGTGTGCTAACTTGGAAACCAAACTGGACGATATCTGCAAGCGGCCGGGGGTGCTGGAAGTGGAGGTTGCCACACTCTCAGAAGTAGCACAAATACACACCAAGGATATAGCGGGACTGAAAGCCCAGAATAGATCATTTCAGATGGACATTGAGAGACTGGAGATTCAGGCCAGAAGAAACAATTTAAAATTTCTGAAGATCCCAGAGGGGGCTGAGAATGGGGATGTCAAATCACTTGTATGTAAACTTCTCAGAGAAGGAGTATTAAAGGATAGACTAGATATCGATCTCGAAAAGGAAATTCAGAGGGCGCATAGAGATCCTTTTAGACAACACCCTGACAGGAAAGCTCCCAGAAAAATCTTAGTCAACTTCCATACCTTTGCTGTCAAGGAGTTGATATTAGGAAGAGCACTAACTGATACAACACTTCAGATTGATTTCACAAAATATCTAGCTTGGGTGCACACGTTCAGATGAAGTTTCCGGCCTCTCTAAAGGTGATGTGGAGAAACAAGACTTACAATTTTACTTCCCCTCAAGAAGTTGATACATTTGTAATCCTAATGAAAGAAAGCTCGCATTAGAATGTTTTCCCCTTTTTTTTTCTTCTCCTCCTTTGATTCAAAGAGGCTAGATCTTAATTTGTAATTGAATTTCGCGATATATATTGCAATGAGGCCTCTTCATATACATGACTGTCATACATACTGTCTATACATACATATAAAAAGGGAAAGGAAAAAAAAGAGGGGGGCACGATTCAAAATAAAATATATGTATATGTAGAAAAAGAAAAAAAAGGGATAAATAAATACACTATCAAGGGGAAAAAAGGGGAAAAAAGGGGGGTGAAAAAAAAAAGAGGGTCACAGTATATTTAGCAGTGTGCTAGCTATAAGGGGGCAGATCCTGTAATGGATCTAGTGAGTTCCCGACGGGCGGCAAGATCGCCAAAGAAGATAAGGGGGGGTTCCTCAAGGGAGGTGGGTGGTCGTTGTGGGTGGTGGGGTTAAAAAAAAGGGAAAAAATCAATCCTCATACAACCATGAAAATAAAGAAAGCTATAATTTTTGGGCGGGAGCAGAACTTGGTCCATCCAAAGAAAGCCCAAGATGAGCAGTATCTCCAATAAGATTAAGATCGTTAGCTGGAATGTTAATGGATTAAGAGATAGGAGAAAGTTGTCTAGAGTGAGCGAATTTTTGAACAACTGTGGGGCCCATATTTGCTTGTTTGAGGAAACTCATTTAGAAACGCAAGAGTGCAAGTTAGCATTCGGTAAGCTTAGGTTGTTCCAAGATCTTCTCTGCTCTGATCAAAGTGGTAATACAAGAGGAGTGGCAATAGTAATTAGAACTAACACTGGGATTAGAGTGGAGAAGTTTGAGACAGATCTCTCTGGGAGATGGTTGGTTGCATCATTATTAATAGGAAGCTCTCCATTTTTTTGTGCAGTTTACTATGGGCCTAATCAAGATGCTCCAGGGGCTCTCTTGAATCTAAAAGCTAGCCTTTCTGCCATGGCAATACCTGTCATCCTAGGGCGGGATTTTAACCTGATTCTAGATGAAACCTGGGACCGCACTTCAAGGGTTAAATACACTCCCCCTCGTAAATCTCAAAATGAGCTTAGGAATATTATCAAATATTTCAATTTGATAGACATCTGGAGAGCAAAAAACTGCCGTAAAAAGGATTTCTCCTTTTACAGCCGGAGATACAGATGCCATTCCAGAATTGATTTCTTTCTACTAGATCAGTCCCTTTTTTCAGTAGTAGACTCTATCCTATATATCCCAGCCCTACTCTCTGACCACTCTGTGGTGGAGCTGGTGGTCAACCTTAAGCAAAAGGAGCATCATAGAAGGTGGACTCTAGATAGGTCTTTATTACTAAAGGATGAGGTTAAGTTGGACATAGCGAATCAGGCAGAGGAGTATTTTAGACATAACTGTGGCACCGCAAATGATCAGGTGGTATGGGAGGCATTTAAAGCCTATCTCAGAGGATCTCTAGGCACTCTGATGATCAGAAGGAATAAACTTAGGAAGAGGATGGAGGAAGAACGCCTATCCAAGATTAAGCAAAAAGAGCAGGAGCTCCAGAGGGCATCTGCTGATCAGCAGAATACTGTACAACACCTACAAAGTGAGCTAGATGGTCCACGGGCAGAATATCAAGCAAGCCTAGATAAGATCTTAAAAGACAGGTGGGACGCCAGTAAGCTTCAAAACGTCTCCTATGGCGAAAGATGTGGCCATTTTCTGGCCTGGAAAACCAGGGCTGATAGGGTCAGAAATCAGATCAATAGCCTATTTCAGCGTAGAACAGGAGCTATCACTCACGATGACTATCAAATTAGGTAGGAGGCAAAACTATTTATGCAAGATCTGTACAAAGAAGACACCTGCTTTATTCCTCAGAGAGCGGAAGATTGGATGAATCAGCTAGGGCTGCCTCATATATCGGAAGTGGATAGAGCTTTTCTCTGTTCAAGCATAAAAGAGAGTGAAGTTAGAACCCAGATTAAGAAAATGGCCTGGGGTAAGGCAGCCGGCCCAGACGGGCTTCCAATAGAGTTATATCTGATAGTTTTTGATAAAGTTGTTTCTGTCTTAACGATTTTGTTTAATAAGATCTACCTATCGGGTGAGACTGTTCCAAAATCATGGTCTGAAGCCACAGTTACCCTAATCCTGAAGCCCAACAAAGATCCCTTAAAAATTGAGTCTTACAGACCGATTCACTTGCTAAACTCGGACTACAATATTTTTGCGGGGGTTTTGGCAGCAAGAATGGCAAGAGTTATCAAAACCATTGTACATCAGGATCAGAGGGGCTTTATCCCCGATAGGCAGTTAAATGATTTAACCTTTCAAGCTATCGCGACAATAGATGTGGCAATGGATAAGAAGCTTCCATTGACTCTAGTAGCCATAGATGCCACTAAGGCTTTCAACCAAGTGAACTGGTCATATTTGTGGAAAGCTCTATTTGGGTTTGGATTTCCAATTAACTTTGTGTCAGCAATTAGGTCTCTTTATTCCAGCCCTCGAGCAAAAATTCTAGTTAACAGACTTCTCACAGACTGGGTAATAATCTCCAGTGGCACCAGGCAAGGGTGCCCCTTGTCACCTCTATTGTTCAATTTATATGTTGAACCTTTCATCTGTCAGCTTAGGTCCGATCCCGTGATTAAACCTTTTAAAATTTTAGATCTGGAACTAAAATTTGCTGTATATGCCGACGACCTACTTATGTTTACCTCTAATCCAGCTGAAGCCATCCCAAGAAGAGTAGAACAGGCTGAGTCATTTGGGGAAATTTCGGGGTACAAAATAAATAAAGACAAAACTGAGATTACGGATTGGAACCAAGATGTGGGGACACTAGGAGCTAAGCCACGAATGAGGTATCTGGGGATATATCTGGCTCAAAAAATTGTAGACATACCTAAAATAAACTGGGCTATAGTCTCTAAGGACGTTTGTGGTTTGCTTCAGCGGTGGTCAAGCCTCCCTTTAAACATCTTTGGGAGGGTCAACTTGATAAAGATGATCATCTTTGCAAAAATAACCTTTTTTTTAAATTCTGTTCCGTTATCCTTTACCACACCAGATATCGCGAAACTACAGGGAAAAATTGGCTCCTTTGTCTGGAATACTAAGTCACCAAGAATCTCCTGGAAAAAGCTAAGGAGAAGTTTAAATTCAGGAGGGCTGGCTCTACCGGACCTACTTATTTACTGTCACTCATTTCATTTTAAGAACTTTAGAATACTGGCCAATAAGACAGATGCATCCTCACTAGGTTTACTGTTTCAGGCCTTATTGCATGATATTCCTCAGGGGCAAGAGTTCTTTCTTTTTAAATTCGGCGATCCAACATTTTACAAAAAAGTTAGGCTTAAGAACCTGGGTGCAGCATTGAAGAACTGGCTATATATTAGGAAAAGTCTAAAGATCCCCTATAACTCATTCCAGGCCCCGATTTGGGACTCTCCGGGTACGCCAGACTGTCTCAAAGATCAATTGTCCCGGCCCCTAAGAATGACAGGTTTAAGTTGTTGGGGGGACTTGCAGAAAGATTTGAAGCTTTTGAGTTGGGAGTCCCTTTCTAGTATGACTGGTGGGACACTCACTAGGTTTAAGTATTATCAGCTGTCAGGATGGTGGACAACCAAATCTTGGGACTTTGAAGAATCAAACTCAAAAGTCAACTCAGTCTCAAGGAGGCGCAGATGGAAGCGTGAGGTCTCCTTCTGGTATTGGGCCATGCTAGAGGTTGAGGGAGTGACAGAATCTGAACTACAAAAACTATGGAGCAATGTCACCAGTCTAAATTCTAACAACATTAAGGGCATTTGGGGGGATTCTTTTACTATTTTGCAGGCAATGGTCAAACCTGCTGCCCTTAAAAGAAACCATCTATACACTATGCATAGGGTATATATAACACCCAAAAAACTAGTTAAGATCACTGGCCTAGAATATCATTGCCCTAGGTGTAAGCACCCGGTCGCGGATAATTTCCATATGTTTGTGGATTGTCCGGGGTAATAAATTATTGGATTAAAATACAGGAATTTTTGGAGGATGTCCTTCATCAACAATTGGAAGTCACCCCGAGGAGTATTCTTTTTGGACTCAAGACAGATTACCATCTTAATGAACTGTCTACAAAATTCATCTTCTATGTCATCATTCTGGCAAGGCGCGAGATTTGTAGGGCCTGGAAAGATGTAAATCCCCCGACTTTAACAGAGTGCCTGAAGCATATAATTCTTACAAGTGAATCTTACATGGCATGTGACAGTACAAGTTATGATAAGATCTAGGCGGCCCTTGTGGCTTGGCACAACAGATAAATGGTGTTCCAATGATTTTCCCGGGCTATGTTGGTTCTTTTCCTCCAAAGTAACACAGGGTCCTCGCTGTGGTGTGAAATGGAGTGGACTAAGAAAACAGTAGTGGCTTGAGGGATTTGTATCTTTCTCTCCATATTGGTCTTAAACATCAGGGTCGGAACAGGATGACCGATTGAGAGAGGACGTGTTGTTTCCTGTCAAGAATGCCCATCATGGTGTATGAGGAAAACCAAAAAACAAAAAAAAAACAAAAAATCATCCATGGTCCTAACGGTGTTGATGCACAATTCTGGAAGAATATGTCACACACCCTCCACTCATGTCCTGACATTAATTTACTGGTGGGTGGGGATTGCAATAAGATCATGGACCCTTTCACGGACAGGAAGTCCAACACTAGATACATTCCCAACGAAATGCAAAAAGATTTCACAACTACAATTCATTCAAGGGGTTTGGTTGATGCGTGGAGAACGTCTAATCCTGACACACTCGAATACACTTTCTATTCTCCTATTCATAAATCCTTTTCTAGAATAGATTATATTTTTTTGAGTCCCCATCTTCTCCATAACTTAATAAATGCTGACATTGGGTCTATTCTCATTTCCGATCATGCCCCGGTTTTCATTAGTCTGGACCTCCCTTCTGAACCTTCCAAGCCACGCAGATGGTGCTTCAATAATTACTTACTCAAGGATCCTAATTTTTTGGAATGTTTTTAAGAGTTCTTGCCAGAGTTCTTCCTTAGGAACGCCAGTCCGGATATTCCTTTTCATACGGTATGGGATGCCTTTAAGGCGACAGCCAGAGGATTCATTATTGACTATGTTGCGGTTAAAAAGAAACAAAGTATAAAGGACTCCGCTTCCCTACTAACTTCCAATATACATCTTGAACACACCTGCTTCACTTCTAATAATGAAGATACCCTTAAGAAATTAATTCAGACTAAACTGTCCTTTAATAGGAAGTCGACAGAGAAGGCTTCTGGGACCCTACTTAAAGTTAACTCTAAATTCTATGGGGGTCGCACAGATCAGGCAAGCTATTTGCGAATTACTTGAAAGTAAAGTCCCAAAGATCTATGGTAGTCAAACTTACTGATAACAGTGGTGTGGATCATTTCAAGGATGATGAAATACTAAATTGTTTTACAGACTTTTATAAGATACTTTGTACCCCAGAATCTTCCCTCTCTGATGAGGCATTGGATTCTTTTTTTGCAGCGCTCCCTCCACGTCCTTCTTCTTCTCTTGATTGCTCCTTATTAGAAAATGATCTATCCCTCTCTGAGCTTAAGTCCGCTCTAGCCCAACTACCTAAGGATAAGTCCCCTGGTTCGGACGGCTTCACTGCCGAGTTTTGTTCTTGCTTGTCCCAGACAACACATCCACACCTATCATCTTTATTCCAACATTTCATGTCTCATGAAGAAGCATGTGGCTCCTTTCTTGAAACTATGATCTGTCTCATTGCAAAGAAGGGCAAGGATCCTTCTTCTTGCGCTAATTATCGCCCCATTTCTTTAGTTAATTTAGATTGTAAGATCTTTGCCAAGGCCCTTGCTCTTTGCATTAATAAAGTGATCCCTGATTTGATTGGATTTGAGCAAACAGTATTTGTTAAGGGTAGAACGATTGCAGACAATTCTAGAACTTTTTTAAACATTATACATCTTGCTTCCAAAAGCTCCTCCCCGGTGGCAGCTATTACCTTAGATGCGGAGAAAGCTTTTGACCGCATTCCATGACTTTTTATGATGCGCGCTCTTAAGTGGCATGGCTTTGGTCCTGTTATTTTATCTCTTATTAGTTTGTTGTATTCGTCCCCTACCACTTTGGTTTTCGTTAACGGTTTTCAATCCCCTTATTTTACTCTACAATGAGGCACTCGCCAAGGTTGCCCTGTCTCTTTTGCTTTTTATTTTGTCTCTCAAACCTTTTCTTCACTCCCTTAGGAATTTCCTTGCTTTTCGGGCCTTTACTCATAAATCTATTGAAGTCAAGTAAACTGCCTATGTAGACGATATTTTGTTATATATGTCTGATCCTTCTACTTCTTTACCCGTTTTTATTGACCTCTTGTCTTCTTATGCTGCCTTGTCTGCATACAAGTTACATTTCTCCAAGTCTGAAATTCTTCCCTTAAATAAACATTGTCTTAGTATTATGATTGAAGGGACATACTTCAAATGGAACACTACTTGTATCACTTGTTTAGGAATAAAATATTCTTCTTCAATTGCCAAAACAGTTCAACTCAACCTTGGATGATATTTTATTAAAGATTTCTGGCACCACAGAGAGATGCTCTCCTTTATTTCTGTCTTGGTGGGGTAGGCTGGACACTTTTAAGATGATGATGCTTTCAATCAATAACTTCTACTTTTCTATGATACCAGTACGACTTCTGTTAACATTTTTAAAAATCTTAACAGTGTCTTAAGCAAATTTCTTTGGGATAACCGGAAAGCTTGCATTTCTGTCTGCTTTGTCTGCTCCCAAAGATAGGGGAGGGGTCAACTTTCCCAATTTCCGTCAATATCACTCCTCCTTTTTAATACGTTAAGTTCTGCCCTATCTTCTTCTTCAGATGATCCTCCTATTTCGGTTTGGTATAAATTGGAGGAATCCGTTATTCATCCCCTCCCTTTTTCCTCGTTAGCCAGCTTGACTCACCCTCCTCGCTTGTTCAAATCCCCTACCATTTCACATCTTATATCGACCCTCTATCCGATTCTTTCTAAATTGTGTTCACCACTCCAGCTATTCCTGGTTTCCTCTATTTGGCATAATAAATCCATTACAATTTCTAATCGAACTATCTTCTGGAAAGAGTGGATTGTCAAAGGGCTTATACAGGTTAAACACCTCATGCATAACCAGCAGCTTTTATCTTTCCAGGAAACTCAATCTAAATATGATTTACCTGTTTCTTCCTCTCTAAGTTTGACTCTTTGAGATTGATTTGAGCTCAACAGCTTCTCTTTTCTCTGAGACTTCCTCCTCTTCTTATGACCCCCCTCGTTCGTTAGCATTACCTACTTCCCTTTCTGTTCGGGCCTCTCACATATACACATTTCTCTATTTTTCTCTCCCCATCTGTCCCAAAACCAAAATTAAACTTTTATGGGTAACGGATTTACAACATACTCTTTCTATAAACACATGAAATTCCATTTGGGGTAGGATACATCATACCTCATGCAACGCCAGTACCACTCAAACTCTCTATTATTTTTATCAGAGATTATTTTTAACCCAATTAGCTGTTTCCAAATTCAGTTCTGACTCATCTCCTAACTGTTGGTCTTGTAAGAACACTCCTGGCACATATATTCATTCCATTTTTTGTGCCCAAATATTTCTATTTTTTGGACAAAAGTATGCAAGTCTATTACCTCTATTTGTCCCACTAATTTCCCTTTGATGTCCACTCCATATTTTTGAGTAGTAACTCCATACATTGGTTGGGTGTTCGTAAACCAGGTTAATTGATAGATTTGTGCATTGCTGTAGCTTTTCAGGTTATAACTTCTAATTCAAAGGAAGCCTCCAAGGTCTCCTTCTCTGCCTGGTGGAATCTTTTATGTCATCATCACTGGATCGATAGAGCTTCTGTAACCACCTTGCAGCAACTTATTCAAAAGGAATTCTTCTGGTCTTCTCTCACTAATTACATTTCTTCCTCTGCATTGCATGCCAAGGACAGTAACTATGTTTTTCAGCCCCTGAGAGTGCAGCATTTATTCCTTTTTTTATAATGTTCATGTTTTATGGATATTATATTGCTAATAGCATTTCTGTATTTTCTGTCAGCAGTAAGTTGTACTAGATTATATGATAAGGTTGCTGATACCTTTTAGCTTTTCTTCTCTTTCCTCCTCCTTTTCTTTTTCTCTCCCCTTCTTTAATCTTCAAAATTCAAAAAGCAAAAATGTTAATTTATTATGGAATTCTTTGATTTTTTTTCATTCTTAACATTGGTATTTGACCTTGACAATGTATGATGTATTAGGTTTTTCATCCTTTGTTTTCCATTGATATTCTTTTGCTATCCTCTGGATTTGTATTCTTTGTCCTTTACTATAATTTTGTACTTTGTTTTCTTTACCTGTTCAATAAAGCTTTCTAAACAGAATGTCGTTAGTCTGAATATCCTCCTCTAAGGAAGAGAAATCCACAGAAGGAGGGGTAATAGAGGATAAGTAATGAAGAATATCATTTTGTTGAGAAGGAGATTCAGGGGTATAAAGGGATTGACAGAAATTGGTACATTCCATAAGAATGTCTTCATTTTTATGAACCATAGTGTTCGTTGAAGTTAAGATTGAATCAATTTTAGTAGGCTCTTTCTTTAATTTTTAAAATAATTGACAAGAAGTTTCCCAGCCTTATTTTGAGCCCCATAATACTTAGCACTGGATTTGAGCAAAAATAAATTAGCGGATTCGGTTGAAATTTTATTAAATGTAAATTTGGTTTTGACAAGTTCATCCAAAACAGATTGAGATTTTGTCGAATAAAAGGAATGTTATAGTTGCTTAATACGTTAACTAAGTGATTGAATAATTTTATAAGAAGATTTCTGTTTCTAGGCTACAAACGAAATAATGAAGTCTCTAGAGGCAGCTTTTTGAAAGTGTCCCAAATAAGTTGTGGGAGGCATGTGGGGACTCGCTTTCTAGAAAAAAATGTATCTGCAAAGTTCAGAAAAGCTAGATTAAACTTTGGGTCCAATAAAAGGGAGTTATTGAATCTCCATCTTTTAGTTCCTTTAATAGGGGGGAATACATCTAAATCCAAAGAGACAAGAGCATGATCTGAGATTAATATAGGTCCAATATCTGAATGTGAGATATGTTGTGTGAGAGCTTTAGCGATACATAGATAGTCTATGCGGGATTGGGAAGAATGAGCAGGAGAGAAAAAGGTATATTCTTGAGGAGTGGGGTCACATAGTCTCCAAGCATCAATGAGGGATCTTTGAGTTATAGTAGAAGTGAATTGAGAGTGAGCATAAGAGGGAATACATTTAGAATGAGATCGCCTTTCAATAAAGGGGTCAACAACCATATTACAATCTCCACCAACTATCAGATAATCATCACTGTCAGTCATTAATTTAGATAGAATCTGGGGCCGAAAAAAGTTTATCAAGGTTAGTAGGTGCATATAAATTAAATATAGTCAAATGAATCTTGTTGATAAGCAAAGAAACTGCAACCCATCTACCTTCAGTATCCATTTCTTAATTTGCAACTTGGAAGTCTAAACGTTTATGACAAAGAACTGCTACACCATTAAGTTTCCTGGAACCAGGAGAAGCAAAGACAAGACCCATCCATTGTCGCTGAAGCTTGGATATTTCTTTATGAGTTACATGAATTTCTTGTGATAGAACAATATCACCTTTCAAACCAGCAATATTTGATAAAACTCCTTGCCATTTTATAGGGGACCCTAAACCTTTAACATTCCAAGATATAACTCTTAACTATATTTAAATGTGTAAAGCATTTTAAAAATATTTGACATGAAAAGCTGCATTCCATGAAATATGTTAATTGTAAGATAAAAAATATTTTCCAGTAGGAGAAAAACAATAGAGTAGTAGTATAAAAGTATATCATATGAAAGAGGAACATGACTACAAAAGAGCTGGAAATAATTAGTGAGGAAAGGAAGAAGAAAAGGCCAGGAAGAGGAAAATGAAGAGGGAAAGGGGAAGGAAGGAAAATGTAGCTTATATCTGAAAAGATAAGATAAAATAAACCAGTTAAGAACAGAACAGAAAGAGAATAAAGAAAAAACAAAAGAACATGCCTCAAACATAAAATGAACATGGGGTGGTGGAGCCACATAAGGAAGACGGCACAGCCAATCGGGAAACTCCAAGACGGAGACAGAAAAGGGAGACATCATCCAGGCTGAGTGAAAAAAATTACATATCAGGGAACCACAGAAACCATACCTGGCAGCAAGAAAAGAGAGAATGCATTATTAGGGACAAAACAGAGCAATTATAAAACATGACCAAAATAAGAAAAATAAATAATTAACAACAACTTTAACTAAACAGTTAAATCCTCGATGAACGGGCAATTTCCATGTCTTTTTCTTTACAGGTAACAAAGAATTGCTATACAAGAACAGGATCCTCATAGTTAATGGTTTTATTTTTATAAGTCACTTTGAAGAGGCATGGATGAAACTAACCATATCTGACATTCAAACTTCGAAGCGCAGGTCTCATGTCCAGAAACTTCTTTCGTTGATCCACTGTTGCTTTTGCATAATCTTGCGCAAAGAAAAGAGTAGAACCTTGCCAAGAAATTTTCCCTTAAAGTTTGGCCGCTTGTAAGACTTTAGGTAAATCGGTATACTTCAAGAAATATAAAATAACACCTCTTGGTTTAGTTGATGGGTACAAAGTTCGTGGATTATGCCCTAAATTATGTGATCGTTGGAAAAACCAAGAAGCTTTGGGAGAAAAGTTTGAGAGCAAGCAGGAGGATTAGAGCCTGCAAGCCCTTCCGCATGGACATAAATGCATAGATTGTTATGCCTATTGCGTTTTTCAAGATTCTCCACTTGTTGATTTTCCAAGTGAATGATTTTTTGTTCCGTATGTGACCAATTACTCTCGAGACTTTGGAGGGGAACATTTGTTTCTACTATGTAAGGTTTCAGAGCACGCAATTCTTCAAGAATTAACTCCATAGATATTGGTGATGGAGAACTGGTAGGAGAAGGTGGGCCCTTTTTAACTCACTTACCAGATGAAGATGCAGAAGCAGAAGCAGAGGGTTATTTAGATGCTGGTTTAGGCACATTTCGAGAGGTGTTGGGTGGCGCACCCCCCTTTGACAGAGGAAGAAGAGAGCCCAGATTCCAAGTCCTCCATATTATCTTGCAGAATATTGAAAGGATTGTAATCCGCCAATGTAGTAGGATCAGGGGTTTTAATGCCACTACAAGTAGATCGTAATTTTGCCATAAACCATGCGGTACTTTCGTGGATAAATTAAATGGAATAGCATGTACTCACACAGGTAATTGAATTAGAACATTTCTTGTGAGTCAGTTAATAAAAAGAAAAACCACTTGTTTCAGAAAGTCTTCATAAAGGCAAGCAAGGAGCATTTGTATTTTAAAAATGAAACCAAAAGTGTATAATTTGAGCGTTGCATTGAGGCGTTGTATAAGCAAATGAGCTGAGGAGCTCCTGAGGCGACCGAGCGTTAAACGCTCAAAATGGTGGCTGCTAAAATCTGATGAGGAAATGTGCTTGCAGGGGAGAGGATAGAAAACTCACACCAGACGTTCGCAGACCTTGCAAAATGTGCGTTGCGACCTCTTCTCCACTTGCTGATAATTTGGAGGTCAAACAATGGGTGGGCCCGCCTGGAGGTCTTCTGTCCCCTGACACCGCCGCGGAGCCTCACGTGAAGGTGGCCATCTTCTTTGGTGCCGAAGCCATGCCAACTATTACATGTGCATCTTGTAGTAAAGTGGATGTGGAACAATACGTGACACTCATGTGTGAGGTAATCATTTATGGTAGAGCATTACAAGTCATGGTGGATTTTGGCTCTCAGTACACTATTATTTCAGATTCTTTTATTATAAGAACCGGAGTGATAAGAGTCTGGAACCTACTGATGTGAAAGTGTATGGATATGTTGGCAAATTACCATGAAGGGTTATTTTGTGTCAGAGATTATTATATGGCTTACAGGTGTTGGGGTAGGAACACCAAAGAAAGTTCAATATCACTCTTCATCCAAATGCCAGAGATCAAGTATGTTTTTCTGAAGACATGCAGTGTGTGCAGAGTGTATCGGAAAAGGATAATGAATTGGAGAATATTCTTGGCGAACATACAAATCTTTTCCGCAGGAACATTGTAAAGTGAACGATTACACAAATCATATCAAACTTAAAAAAGATGTGGTACCGGTAAAACACAAATTGAGACATGCTCCGTTATCAGTTTGGGCGGAATTTTCTTAAATGTAAAAAAATATGTACAAGGAATGAGTTATTAAACCCATCAATTTATCAAAATGGCATTCTCCAATTGCTTTAGTAAAAAATAATGGAGAGCTTAGGCTCTGTTTAGATTTGAGATACGTTAATAGACAAATGTTGGTGGACTGCCATCCTTTACCCAAGGTTCATGAATTGTTGGCGAAACTGGACGGTGCAAATTATTTTTCTTCAGCAGCCTATCATCAGGTTGAGTTAACACCTGAATCAAGACATACAGATACATTTATAACACCTGATGGGGCATTTAGATATATAGTCAATTCAAGATATACAAATTCCTCAACGTCGGGATCAACTAAAATCCTTTTTGGGTTTATGCGTATTTTACGCAAGGTTTGTTCAACGGTTTGCAGATGTTGTTTTGACATGAGATATTTGCTCAAGAAAGGAGTTAAATTTGGTTGAATTAACATACCTTAGCATTCATTAGTTTAAAAGAAGCTATCAACAAATCCTTGTCTTCTTTTGCTCACAATGAGACTAATGTTGTCTTTGTGAATGCCAGTTCTCTTGGCCTTTGAGCTGTCTTGCGTCATTAAGGATGGTATTGAACACACCATAACATTTGCATCCATACCTTTCACACTTGCTGAATCCAGGTATTCCACCATTGAGCGTGAGGAATTGGGGTGTACTCAGTCAGTTGAACATTTCAAAATGTATCCTCGAGGAAAGCCCTTCCACATTAAAACTGATCATAAGCCTCTTATTTCTCTCCTCTCAAAACATGGCATGGGAAAAGCTTCATTCAGGCTAGTGAGATTATTATCCATAATATATGAATATAATTTCACTGTTATGTATTTACCTCGTACACAAAATATACGCACAGACTGTTTGTCTTGATTTTATGGTGATGTGATGTCATCCCCTACTTTACAAATCCAAGAGGAATGTGTTGTGGCATCTTTGGAAGATGTTGTACTTTCGATAGGGGACGCACTTCCTAAAGAAGAATAGTTGTCAGCGATGTCAGAGGATGACACGTTTGAGAAGCTCGGATGATACATTTTGGAAGATTGGTCTGTTGAGAAACAATCGTCAAAAAAAGTCAGATATTCTGGAAGGTGAGAGATGACCTGTTGGTCAAAAATGATGTTATTGTTAAAAGGGGGTGTTTTGTTCCACCTCGAGGCATCAGAAATAAATTTCTATAGCTCACTTAGGTCCCTTGGGCCAGATAAATACCATTAAAAAAGTCGGAGAATTCTTTGGTGCCCAATATATTGACAGTGATCGCGTTAACTTTGTGGAAAATTTCCCTTTATGTCTCAAATCTGACAAAGTTTTGAAGACACAACAGATTGACCATGTGCAAACTACCTTACCTAATAAACCTTGGACAAAATTGGCCATGGATGTTATTTGGTCCATATGAAGGACTTGAAGTTGGGAAAACTATTGACTATTTCTTTAAGTGGATAGAGTTAAAATTGATTTCTCAACCGACCACTGCATCTGTTATTGATTTTTTACAAGACGTATTCAAGAAATAAGGGTTTTGAGATTTTATTGTGTCTGACAATGGTACCCAATTTACTTCTTCTGTCATATGTAAATATTTTAAGAGTGTAAACATTCGTCATATTAAAACAGCTTTATATTCTCCTAACCTTCATGGCTTGGTGGAAAGATTTAATAGGACATTGGTTGAAGATATTCAGTTGGCTTTAAAGGCCAGGATTTGTGTTAAGAGATATGTTGCTGATTTAGTCTAGTCATAGCATTGTCCTCCCCATTCTACCACCATATTTTCACCTTTTCTTTTGCTTGAAGGTAGAATTTGCAGACAACAATTGAACCCAGGATGTTTTTTTCCTGAAGTAGATATGTGTAATCTTAAACATATCTGCAATGATGTTAAAACTAATGTGTAAACGAAAGGGCTCAAAAGTCAGAATGAATAGTTTAAAAATAAGAAATCTTCATTACTTTTTGGTGATGAAGTCCAAATCAAATACCAGTACATAGGTAAAACTTCTGCTCTCCTTGACAGTGGTACATGGTGGAGTATTTCTAGTTTGGCAAAAACGAATTCACCAATGCAAAAGTTTGTTAATGTTACTGATGAACCGGATTTTGCAAATGAAGCTGTTACAAGGAAAATGTTGCATGACACTCACAAAGAAACTGCTGGTGAAATGTCGACGTTTGTTGTGGAAAAAAGGAGAAGGCAAACCAGGTTACAGAAAAAGTTTGATGATTTTCTCTTGCACTGAAATTTCTCTTTTTCATTTTCTCTTCTCAGTCCTGCTCTTTTCTATTTCTTTGTTATAAGGAAGGAAGGGGGTCGTAACTAGGTACAATTTAGTACTTCTTGTATTATTATGTTAATTCTATGTTCTATAAACAAGCTTCCTAACCTTAACAGTGTTTCACCTTGTTGCTGTGTATCTTTGTAATTATTGATCAGTCTTTGTGAAATGCATGAATTCCAAGTTCTGGAGGTGGATTCTGTTTCGGTTGGGATCTAGCCTTCGCTGCGTGTGGATGCTCCAATAAAGTCTGTACTTAAATAAACTTACTGCTTCAATTGTATTTTATGGCTAGGATCCCTGCACCTTGCGGTACTGGAGTTCCAGGTGTGGTATCAGTACATCAGGAGTCCTGCAACTCCCGTAATGAGAAGTTTAGGGGGATAGGTGGTCATTATTTTATGTAAACACAGATATTGTGACTACATATTTATGCATAAAGAGAGCTGATCATTGAACATCTTTTGGTTGGTTCTATTTCATGGGATTCAAGAACAAATAGAATCTTAAAGACTAAAGGGCAGTTGTAGACATTCAAACATATGTCTACCAGCGTAGAGTCTGACACGACTTACTATTCTATAGAGTATGTAGAAAGAAAAAACAATGAAGACTACAAAGGAAAACCAGATCGCTTCAGGATAATTGGCATCCCATCAATACACAATCATGTGGCCAGTGTCATCATCTGGGATTCCTAACAGTCCTCCCCTGCCTCTCTTGTCAATCAGAGATGGCAACAGAAGAGGGCTGTATCCTTCCGTGCGATTCTCTCAGAAGGAAAAGACAAATTAGATTGTGTGAATAAAATATGGGAAGTTTTCAAACAATATCAAATGTGCAGTGCAAATGGAAATGTGCAAATAAGTGTTTTTCTTAAAAAGGATAAACTGCCGAGTTATAAACTATCTACTGGTAATCCTACCAATCTGGCAGTTTTCCTAGTAAAAGCAACGTGAAAAGTGAAAAAACAGAACAGTTCGAAACTAATCACTGTTCATATGGTCTGGTCGACATGTTTCAGCCATTTCGGAGTCCATACCCCTGGTTTTCTTCAGGACCAATCAATTTAATTGTCACTGCATTTACAAACAAAAATGAATAAAATTCATACATACAGTGTCACTGTTATGTTAGTAGTGTTCAAACCCTTGGTAGGCATAATGACAGAACTTCATCTGAAACAAATAGGCGAAAAGCATTTTCCTTATATACACTAGCCTTCATATTCAATTCTTCTACATATACAATGGATTTAATCACTTCATAGCTCTATTTATGAAACTTAGGGGGCTTACCATCACTACTCAAGCACCAGCTCGGATATATGAGGCCCTGCTCTGTAAAAAATAGTCCAACCACAAAATGTTGTGTGAACAAAAATTGATGTTACCTTGATCATCAATACAACAATAAAAACTCAAATAGCAACCTATATTAAACATTCAAAACCATCAACAGTGGGAACTCGATCGAATCTAACTATTGCCATTACTGTTTCCTCGATCTAGATATGTTAGAGCATTCCAAATAGTCATTATATATACACTTGTCAACAAAAGCCGAGATGAACGGCCTATGTTGAGTATGTATGCACTAACTCCAGCCATCATTAATCGCCATGTATCTAGACCCAGAGAATAACGAGCACCACATGTTCAACTGGTAGCCGCAACGTGATCTCTAAGACGAGAAAGTGCTTCCATATGCATGCTGCCTCATAGTAAAACAACCACCCTGTGGCTGAGTGCAGAAGGAGTCACGTGCAGCGCATACTGCATTTAGATGTCATAATTCGTTCTGCGAACTGATATAACATAAAATTATTTCGCCGAACAAATGGGGAAATGTGTAGCCCTGATAGCATAACACGTTCAATCCTTCTGTATTGAATCAAAGCACTTACATTGCCAAAGGACACCCAGCTAGCCTAGGTATCGAAAAAACGCCCACACTTGAATACGGGACTCCCACCATTACGCATATTACGTTTCTGCTATCACGACAATAGATTTGCATAGTCGGCATATGTCCGCTCTTTAGGAAAAATAGGATTGTGCCTGGCGCCTACCTATCCGTCGGTACCCCCAGTCCTATCCTACACTGGGGTGGAGGTATCTATGCAAGGCTCAATGCGACATTTTATTTTGGTCATCTATGAGTGCCTCCGCTCGCGCTAGGATGATGTCAATAAGTTAAAAACTACTCATATGGAGGCATCCTGATGGGATTTGTAGTATTCTGATTTTATTTTATTTCCGTCATCTGCGGGTGCCTCCTCTCGCGCTGAGATGACGTCAAGACACAAATAGAACTACTCAGATAGAAGTGTCCTGATGGAATTTATAGTTTTCTAATTCTAAATATTCGCAAGGCATTCTCGTAATGTTTTCATCACAAATAGTGTGATAGCAACAGTGTTGTAAAAAAGTTTGCTCTATTATCGTCCTGACAAGGGAAGACAATATTTCTTCCTTTAATTCCTCTAGTGTATCTATAATTATATTGAGGAAATACAACTAACACTGCTTGATTATGATAATACCCGAAAAAATATATCTAGCTGTCGTTATAAATTCCAAAACAGAAACTTTTTTTTTTTTAGTGCCAAGTAGTGCGGTTTTGCAATTTCCGCTGGCTAGTCCAAGGTTTCTCAAAAACAGACAAATATACCACCATCTCCTCAAATATTGATAATATATATTGTTCTAACCAAACGTGATGTGTGTTCAATGTAGTAGTACTGGAATG
Organism: Lissotriton helveticus; assembly: GCF_964261635.1. Classification (NCBI taxonomy): domain Eukaryota; kingdom Metazoa; phylum Chordata; class Amphibia; order Caudata; family Salamandridae; genus Lissotriton; species Lissotriton helveticus. Next base: position 1,558,450,095 of record NC_136059.1, read on the forward strand.
TTTACTCATTGTAGATGTAACCCCAAAAATGTCTACATCATGTTAATATTTGGGGACTATTGTCACTAATCTGATGGTATCTTCTATTCTGACCACATGTGATATGTACTCCATGGAGTCAACTAGAATGTTTATTTAATATATGTGTTGCCCCAAAGTTGGCAACAGAGTGTAGATGTTCTTAAGACTGTTAATGCCAATCTGTAGGTTACATATGAGAAAATGGTTGTTGATAAAAATGATTTACTCTATCATTTTATCATGAATTACTCATACATTCTCAAGACAAGACGTTGTGTGCAATTTTTATCATGGTGATGTACTAATCAGGAACCCAAATAAATCATTTTCCAGATAATGCCATCCAAGGGATGGTATCATTCAATCCCATTTCATCACTTGACAGTTTGAAAACCCATCTCTGTTCAAGTTGGAAAAGTAAATTGGAGATTTCAGTGCAGTGTGGTGGAATGAAAGGTTTCTCTAATACTGTCCACTCAAAATCATCTGGTTTGTGATTTTTTTCAAAGAAATGTCTTGTAAGTTTAGTTACAGTTTTGTTGCACCTGAAGGTACTCTTATGCTTCATCATAGGGCAGCGCTTAATACAAAAATCTGTTACTGAATGTGATTTTGTGGTGGTGGTGACTTGTAACAAGAACATTTAAGCCGACTGACTGAAGCTAAGGTACAACAATGACACAACAAAAAAACAATAAAAGGGAGCACCGCCGTGAAGGAGTCATTGGAGCTGAATTAGGTTCCATGCCGGGTTGCTCCTGTGACAAAATAAGTGACTGCCTTCTGTGTTGCTTTCTGGAGGGTCTTACCTATCCTGAAGTGTTAGGCTGCGATACTAATGAATATACCTGACTTTTTTCTGCCAGAGAGTGTGTGATAATAGTTTCCTGCCAATGACTACCTATGGGGCCAGTAGGTCCCTTAAAAAGTATGCTTTAATTTTGAATACAAATCACAGTCTTGCCTGCTTCTATTTGTATCCACTAAACTTCTTTTTTGGGCACATATCGGCCATCCTGGAGATGTGTTTTCAATTTTAAGTCCTTATTTATGCAGTAAATGTGCATATTTTTGGGATGCTTATGAGGCGAGAAATGTGATATCTGGTGACAAGCGTCTTCCTATACATGCAAGACTGCATTTCAGAAACATAATATTATTGCATGTTTTTCAACATATTTCACTAAATGGTGAGTCTACCAAATTATATTAACATATAGGGCACAAAAACCTTGACATACTTTTTTTTATGTTTTCCTATTTTTTCAGATACCAGAAGACAACCCCTAAATTAGGCTGATGGTAGTATACAAGAAGGTATTGCTAAATGTGTGATTGGATACATGGGTTGAGTGTGTGATGCTGCCCCACATTCACCTATAGCCTAAAAAGGTATTTAACTCCTATATTCATTGAGGGACTTGGTTGGTCCTGAAGAAAGCTGGAAGACTTGTTGGCAGTACCATCTGAATCATGTTAACCACCGGGCAGGGAGCTCATTAATGCCTCCCAAACACCCTATTCCTTGTTTTTAACCATGTCAGGGCTGCTTTCTACTATTAAAATTTTAATTTACAACCCTAGTCATTATTAATCCTCTTTTCAATACCCCTTGTCCAGAATATCTACTGTGTTTTACATCAAGTGCTCCCCCCAAATAGCGGGGTTGAGCCCATCCAGTACTAGATATCTGTACCGGGTGAGGACACAATGATGAAACATGCCACATTGTAGGTGACAGTCTGCTAAAAAACAGGAGTTCTGCCTCTCACTAAAATATTAGGAATTCAGCCCCTCTTGTTTAGGTAGAGGCCCTTTTCTAGATTCAGAAGCTTTTGGCAAACTCTCTTTTTGGTGCTTTTGTTAAAAAATGTAGTCTTCTGGGTTGACTCTCACCTTTTATTGGAAGAAGACATTTCAGAAAGATTTAGGGCCCCATTAGGATGACGGGCGGACATTGTCCGCCCGCCACCCTATCGGAGAACGGGACCGCCCGCCATAAGGGCGGGGGTCCCGTGGGGGGAATTAGGATGTGCCCGCCACAGTGGCGGGCACATCCTGTAGTTTTACCATTGTGACGGGCGGTGCACTCTGCACCGCCCGCCACAATGCAAAAAATGCTTTTACGCATTTGCATATGCAAAGCGGCAGGCACCGCGCTGTGCCTGCCGCTTTGCATATGCAAATGTGGGGGGGTACCTTAGGTACCCCCCATGTGCCCCCCGACAGTGGCGCCAACCTGGGGGCCCTGCAGGGGGCCCCGCAGCAATGTCCGCATGCCTTTCCGTGGCGGCATTGCCGCCGCGGAAAGGCACACACATTTCGCCATCATAATATGGCTGGCGGTGTCCATTGGACTCCGCCACCATATTAATCTATTACCGCCGCGGTCGCAAGGCGACCGCGGCGGTAAAGCGGCGGACGGTATTTCCGTCCGCCATTGTCCCCTCCGCCATCCTAATCAGGCGGAGGGGAAAACGAGAGTGGTTGCCGGGCGGATTGCCTCCGCCTGGGTGGCGGTGGCCACCGCCACCCTGGCGGAGGCAATCCGCCCGATATCCTAATGGAGCCCTTAATATTTGCATATAGGGGCAAAGGTATCTCTCTTCCCTTCTTCTCTATTTTCTGTGTGATCTTTTTTTAACACTCAAGGAATTCATGAAGTTCGCCTCCCTTTAAAGCTGGCTTCAACTGTGTGTCAGACACAACGGCAGAATTTATGCTTAAGCCTATCTGAGGACCAGCATGCTCGGCTGCAACCAAGGTGAAATTAAATTTCCGCTTTGAAGCTATACTTTGAATGGTATTTATGCTGAGAGATATAAATAACAATAATAAAATCAGTAAGCAAACCAACATTTTTTTAACCCCTTAACTCAGAGGTCTTCAAACTTTTGTAAGTTGAGCCCCTCCAGCTGAATTTTTTTAAATGTCGCCCCCCCCCCACCACCTGACAAAAAATTCGGGAATCTGGTGCACTACATATCCGACCACCACCCGCATATCCCGGCCATATCTGACAAATAATGTTCAACACAATAACAGTGTTTAGTGGGTGTGGTTAAATGACAGAGGTATATTACACAGCTCAAAACACAATTTTCCAAGATTAAATTTGCGCAAATTGTTTTTACAAGGATGCATTGATTTACACATGACATAGATTGATTATAACACCGCCAACATTAATGTGACAGGTGTGCCTGTTTTTTGCCACAGAGAAGGTCAGTCTGTGGATGGATTTTCGCAACAGCCATCCTCAGGTTGTGCTCCACATCCAGTCTTGAATGGTACTTAGTCTTTAATACCGTTAGCGCCGAGAACCCATTCTCACATAAATAGGAAGAGCTAAAAGGCAAGAGAGTTTTGATAGCAGTTGTGCTGTGTGTACAGATTCCGTGAGGATGAGGAACTCTTGCTTTACTTCCTGAAAATAAAATGTCTTTGCTCTCTTTTGTTGTTCTTTTGTCTGGTAATAAGTGGCTGTCTAAGAGTGAATTGGTGATTCCCATTTTGATATAAGAGTGTTTGTAACAATGTAAAGTGAAAATCTCTTTAAACAGGAGAAGGTGCCTTGCTCCAGGTTTTGGTGTCTATATTTGAGCACACAGAGTTTCTTTCTCCTTTGCTCTGTTCCTACGGGCCTTGCCCAAACCCCCAGCGATGTTTCTTTACACTACAGAAGTATGGGCACGTCATGCCCCATTGCAATTTTCTTTAAATTACCTTATTCTCAATAGATTTCAGATTGCTATGTGTGACATTTTGATAATTTCAGTGTAATTATGAGTGACATGTCAATGACTATGAGTGACACTTTCTCACAATCAAACTCAAGCAGTGAAGTTGAGGGAAACATAAATATCTGGAATTGCACCCATTTGTGCCAGCAAAAGCACATATTCATAGCATTGCAAGTCAGTGTAACAGTAGATCATGATTTACACTCTCTTCCTGCACTGGGGCAATGAAGGTCTGACCTGTGTCACCTTAGGATAGTGAGTAACTGAATGTGTTGTAATGTGACACACTTTACACGTGGCACCTACGGCCTGATCGTGCGCTGCCAAGAAGGCATTTGCTAATTAACACAAACACATTTGGGTGGCAAGTGCACTGCACAATACACTGTGGCTGAATAAATCGAATTACTTTAGTTAGGCCTTAACAAGAAACATTACAATATTTCCTGCCAGGTGACTCGGTGTGATCAGCTCTGCTCAGCTCACTTTAATTAGCTGCATGATGTATTCTGGGAGCTGTAGTGCAGACCGGGTCCGGATTAGTTGTTCCAACTGAAGACAACACATTGCTGATTTGTAAAAGAAAAGTCCATGGCAGGCACGTGTGTGAGAGCGAGGAAGGGTGGAGGTCTGGAGTGCCACAGGCCCTTCCTAAATACGAGAAGACATTTGCAAGCCTCCCAGATAAGAAGCACGCCTCTGTTCCTGACAGGCCTTGCTGAAACCCCCAGGGAGGTTCCTTTAAATTTCAAAAGTATGAGCACGTCGTGCCCCAGTGCAAGATAGTTAAAACTAATATTGTGTGCCTTTGATTTCCCTTTTACCCCAACCCCACCTCAGCCTCCTCCCCATCCACCTCTGCCCTGAATTAGAAAACATCGAAAGAACGTTTGCATGTTTGCATCAAAAGAATATTTTCACACATGCTGCAAATAAACTGGTGGTTTAAATCTTCCGATAGCAGCAGGAGAACTCCAGTGGATCAGCAGAAGAATTCTTCACGGCGAGGAAGCAAAATGCAACTCTCAGACCAAGATAACCTTGACAGGACAGTAACCTAAGGAAGTAAAAGGCAGCAAACGGGAGGAGTGAAGAATCGCCACACTACCCAAAAAGTTAAAGAATTCAGGAGCTTTATGCTCCCGATTTCGCGGCACTTCCTGACATCTGTACTGCTGGCCCCTTCATTGGTGTAACATGATCAGTGATGACGGTACTAAGTGCTGATTGGCTGTTGTGCAGGAGTTAGCCAATCCAAAATCCCCATTTGAAATGGGGAAGAAATGCAGGAAGTATACGTACTTCGGAGTCGACGTGGTACATTTGGAAAAAAAGGTGAGGTTTCAGGTGAAGTGCGCGCCCCCCCTGAGATGACGACGCACCCCCATGGGGGGCGCCCCCCACAGATTGAAGACGTCTGCCTTAAGTGCTGCAACTTTTCCCGCCCCACTGCTGAGTCCACTTTTATGATGTTTGGGTCACTTCTTACTTAATCCTTTATCATTTTTTCCCCCCAAAAAGTATCCAAGCCAAATCTACGTTCTTTTTTTCCCATATGGCGGGAAAGCTAATGATTTGTTGATTCCCATTGATGGAGCCAAAAAAATAGCACAAATATACTAAAATGTAAAGTTTTTTTTGTAAAAATGGTTTAAAAAAAGTGCTGAGTTGGGAGTTTTTATTTTCCTTAATAGAAATGACATCAACAAAAGCTTTGCTTTGCTGTGATCACTATCTTACGAACTTTCAGAAAGAAACAAAAATGCAAAAAAAAACATTTTACAACCACAATGTTTTCCATTTTCCAAATGCTTTCTCAAAGTAGAAAAAATGTCGAATCCAACAATGGGTCATTTTTGTAGATCGCTCATGGTTTTCCCAAATAAATTAATTGGTAAAATAAAAAGAATGTAAAAAGTCGAAATAGCTGGCAACATTTTCATCTGTACATTTTTACCCTGGTGGTTGATTTATGAATGCAAAATCCCATTACCTTTGTGAGACTCGACTGGTCACAAGGATGTGTAGTATTTGTTGGTTGTCCAAAAACATGTGCTACCCATAGCCGACAGTGGAGGTGCAGCAGCTTATAATGATATTCTGAGTTCATTTGCAGGAGGGGAATCAGGACTGTTGAGGTAAAGACAGAAGGGTATTCAGGGAAGACAACACTCTAGACATAGTTTGAGAATTGTTTAGTTTCCAACATCCATTTTACCCACAATAGGACAATTCAGCAGAAAGCACATGGCTCCAGTGACTGACAGGAGTTGCAAGGCACAAGCAGGATGGTTGAGGCTCTGAACACCACAACTGAAGTCGACAACTGAAGTGGACCCTTTCTCGTCTCATCACTTTCCTATTCTCGCTGTTTCCTCTCCTCCAGTGTTTTCATGGCAGAGGAACCACCATGAAAAGCCTGGTTGAGAGAAACTGCAATATGCTTGGCGGAACCGTGGCGGTCCCACCAAGCATATTGCAGTTTCTGAACACTTCTCCTACGCCACGGAATGGCGGTTCCCCGGCAGAGCTGATGGTCCCAGGGCTGTCCAATTGCCCAATTCGTATTCAGACGGTCGGACGGCCGGTGCAGTGGTGGTTAGTACCGGCGTGCCACCACGAGTCTGGCGGCCCTCGAACTGCCAGACTCATAACAGTTCCTTAAGTAACTCCCTAACCTCAGGACTCACCGGTTCCTACACAAAAATCTGTTTGCCCCATTATCATTATCCCAGACTACAACTTCCCAAATTCACTTTAAACCATTAATAGTCAATAACAATTGTCAGACTTTGCATACCATAAGTTTCAAAGCATGCTAGCGCCGTCCGACCTGATGGGTGAGGTGAACACCAGGCTGCTCTCCACCCAATGTCCCCTTTTTAAGGATGTCTCCACCTTACACATGTGCCTGGATTGTTCGTGTAGAGTCTAGTCCTGCCTCACTCCCTCACCTCGATCAAGCGCAGACACCTTCCTGCCAATGCACCAGGTTGTGAAAGAAATCTGCACTCATGCTGAATTTGAACTTTGAAAATGTTTATTAGCAAATAGAAAAACAGTCCGTGAAATACAGAGCCAGACAACAAGGGGATTCCTCGGCATCCCATGAGCATTAAGCAAGCAAAAAAAGCACATAACTCTTGAGTGCTGTACTTTGGATTCTGCCTCTGCCACTGGTGTCTCAATGGATTTTCTCATCCTTGCAGTGGTCCTCTCACCATTGCCAATTCCAATTCATATTCAACTGGGCCAGCTTCACAGGGTTCAGATCTTGTCTTGCAGGAGTCATTAGAAAGCTTTATATCTACATTGCACCCATACCACTAAATATCTGATTAGGCAAGAATAGAGCTGAAAACACTGGAACAGATTTACTAAGTTGTCACGCAATACAAAGAAGCCTCAATAGCTGCTGCACTCCGTTGCCTGAAAAGAAGAAAGAAGAACAGCACCATATCTATTGAGATATGACACTGTTTCATACTACCCCTTCCCAGGTGCACTTTAGGCTGCCTTGTGGCAAAGCACACACCTTTGCATCATAGTGCAAGAGTGTATGTGTGATGGCAAGTATAGGTTTTGTACTGAATGGCTACCCTTTCAGTACAAAATACAATGCTTGGACATAGTTTAACACTTTTCTCACTTTGTATGTATGGTGTATAGTGCACCACACATGCAAAAATTTGAAGCTTTTTCAGAAGAGAAAACGTTTCTCAAGCATTTCACTACCTCGAATGGGCATTAATTTTTATTAGCTAGAGCTTTGCATCAAAATTGGTGGGTGGTTGCAAGGGAATGCCCACTTGAATTAAAGTAGTGCAAAGTAGCACATAAATCTATTGTGAGCTACTTTAGGGACACTTTTCAAAGCCAATCAGGATTTGTGCTGAAAAGTAAATCAGAAAACCACACCTGCCCCAGAGCACACGTAACGAGGAGGAATATATTTATTTCTCCTAGTTTTTCCTCTTTCTGTGTGCTGCATTCTGCAGCACACATAGAAAGAGGAAAACGCATCCATGGATTGTTTTGTGGAGAAAGATGTCCCATCCTGCACAAAACAATCCTGTCACCAACACAGGCAGCCTTACACCTTGGTGAAAGGGCGCTGGCTGAAAGGACCGGAATGCACTCTATCTCGTAACTACAGTGCATTCATGCCCTTTTGATTTGGTATAGGGCAGCACAGCAAAAACACTTGTAGCGCTGCCCTACGGCAAATCATTGTAAATGAGGCCCATGTATAAAATATTGTCAAATCTGATTTTGTTCATAAAAAAGGATACAGCAGTGCAGTGTACCTGACTATCCCTTGAACTGTCTGATATTGTCCCAACCAACCAGACACCTAAGGTCTGCAACCCCGGGCAGGCCACCTCTCCAAGCAATGTTTTGAGGCAAAGTCATTTCAGGGTCAGGGCTCCTCCCAATGAAACCCACTCCATTGTATTATTCGCCTTGAAGCAGATTTAGGGATTTACTGGAAATGACTAAATGTTGTAAATTTCCCTTTAATGTATGATTCTCTGTGGGGAATGTTATGTACATCGATGGAATGTTGGGGAGACCTCTGGGTGTCAGTGTCAGTTACCTGGACTGCTGCTGGTGAATTTAACTGGTGGAGTAAATAAACCTCTTCTTTAAAACATAACAGATGTGATTATCATTTTGACAGGTTACACCTACCGGAAAACTTGGCGTCCCTTATACTTCAAGAATAACCCAAACTGTTTTACTTAAGGGTTAGTCTCTCATTTTTAAAAAAAGAGAAGATGTATGCTTCATAATTACATTTTGGGATCGGCGTCAGTTCTCACTCTGGTAGGATTGTGGAGTACTAGCAGCAACGTGGATTAATTTAACTAAGAGATTTACTGATCAATAAGAATTATAATGACACTGTTAAGCACACGAGCTGAGCATTTTAAAAAGAAACTCACTGCGAGGAGCGTATGATGCTCGTGTGATTGATGCATTCCGAAGCTGTGAAGCATTGTGGTGACGCTGGAGCTTAGGAGGACGCGAGCGCTCGATGCGTGCCTGAAGACGCACTGCGGAAGTGCGCACTCTCTCAGATTTGAAGGAAGTGAGTCATGTACGTGTTGACGTACCGATGTGCCTCAAATAAGCTAGAGTGCTCACTCACTTGTACGCGTTGAGAGAATTAAAACACAAAGAACTGTCATTGATCTGCTTTCCCTTTGTGTTTCCAAACAAAGTAAATACACAATACGCGAAGCATCGTGTAATCTCCTTCTCCCAGTTGAGTGTTATTTTAACTTATTTTGTTAATTCAGTTAATTTGCAAGTTTTGGTCAATGCCAGCAGACAATTCGGAAGCTATCTAAGCCTTGATGATTATCTATAAAAAAGTGGACAAAACCAACAATTAACAATAAGCATTTTTGCTTAATTTATTATTTTACTTTATTATATTAACTTGTTATTTTGAATTATTGTATTAGTGTAATTTGATAGTTTGTTTAGTTGCTTTACTTTTCAGCATGTCAACATCCAGTGGAATGAGCCAACCACCACAATTTATATGTGAGCGTGAACCTATTCTTCCATGGAAAAAATGGAAGCCGCTTTTTGACTCGTACTTAATAGCCATTGGTGGTGAGAGGTTTTCTGCTGCAAGAAAACACACGGTATTGCTTCATAATCTTGGCATTGAAGGAAGAAATATTTATGATAAATTGGATCCTATACCAATTGGCAGAGGGACTGGAGAACCTAGTGATGTCCACGAAATGAGTGTGTTACTACTCCAAACTCATTTTGGACCATGATTGAATGTTGTTATGGAGAGACATAAATTCTTCATGCGTGTGCAGGCTAATGGGGAAAGAGTTGGTAACTATGTAGCAGCACTAACATCTTTAGCCCAAACGTGTGACTTTGAACAAGTAACTGATTCCCTTATACGTGATCAATTGGTGCGTTGCACAAAGTACTCAAGGATTCAGGATTTTTTTTTTTAAATCCTAATCTGAAGGGAGCTATTACTACTGTTGAGAGTATTGAACCCACTTCAGATTGGGTAAAAGAAATGCGCAACACTACTGTACCGTCTGAAGCTGTTACTAATGTAAAAAGGGATGAATTTGATAGTGTTGGTCATGACACCTCAACGACCACTGTTTGTAAATTAAATAGTAAACAGGGGAGGGGAAAGGGTCTGGTAAGATTGATAAACAAAGATGGAACAACAATTCTAGTAAGGATATAAAATTAAGGTGCCCTACGTGTGGGAGTCAAAACCATGGACCCAATTTTCCTAATTGTTTGCCAGAAGCATGAATTGTAGGAATTGAGGGGAAAAGGGCATTATGCGCATCAGTGCAGGAACACCAAAGTAAATATGGTGGATGATGATGAAATGTTCTCTCAAGAAGCTATTCATTGTATTACAGGAAATGTCAATAACACTGTCTAAGATGTAAAAGGTGTAGATATAGATGTTGTAGTTATGCCAAAATGTGAAGTGTAGATTGGTGACAAATTAGTCCTAGTCCTGGCTGACTCAGGTTCACCATATACATTGTTAAGCAACACATTTTGGGATTCCACTTTTGGGATTAACAGCGTAGTACTCTTACCACCTGATATCAATCCCGTGGTCTATGGTGGGCAGTATATTGGCCTGGTTGGGTATTTTATCCAGTTCATCATGTTTAAGGGAAGAGAAACTGTAGGTAAAGTGTACGTTCCCAAACATGGTGATAATCTTTAAGGTTGGCGACACCAAAAATACCTTGGGATCATTTTGAATCCCAATGCGCCTGATCAGGTAATGCTGTTCACACATCAGAGTGATGACCAGGATATTGTTGGGAGGTACCCTGAAGTTTTCAGTGATAAACTTGGTCTTCTCAGCAGATTTAAACACAAAATAATTTTAAAAGCAAAGGCAAAACTGGTAGTACACAAGGTCAGGAAGGTACCAAATCTCATGATGAAACCTCTTCAGGAAGAAATCCACAGATTACTTGAGATGGGGTCATTAAAGAGATAGAGTCCTCCAAATGGTTGGCTCCAATCATTTTAACCAAAGACAAATGTAACAAAATTAGGATGTGTGTTGACTTAAGAAGTTGCATCTGGGTTGACAGGCAGCCACTACCAAACATCAATGAAGCTCTGGCCAAATTGGGAGGTGCATGTGTTTTCAGCTTGATGGACTTATCATCAGCCTACCATCAGGTTATGCTACATGAAGAGTCAAGAGCCCTAATGCCATTTGTTACATCTCTGGGTGCATATAGATTCATCAGAAAGCCATTGGGATTGGCAAGCGCTGCTGCTTGTTTTCAGAAGTTGATGAAAGATGTTTTAGCTGGCATAAATTCAGTTCATTTCTTCCAGGACGATATACTTGTTTATGGGAAAGACAGAGTCAACCATGATGAAGTGCTGTTCAAAGTATTGTCTAGGCTACAGAAACGTGGACTCACTTCAAAAAGTGAAAAGTTTAAATTCAGAGTTGGATCCGTATCCTACCCGGGACACTCCATTTCTAGTGAAGGCATTAGTCTCAAAATTGATCTTGCGGAAACAATATTACAGGCACCAGCTCCATTGAACAAAGATCAAGTAAAATCTTTTATTGGTCTATCTCAGATGGTTGATGGCAGTGAAGAAGTCATAGGTTTTGCTTCATGTTCACTGAAAGGAGCTGAAGAGCTTTACTCAGTAATTGAGTGTGAGGCGTTAGCCTGTTCATGGGCAATCAACCATTTCAGATTCTATCTCTGGGGTTTACCTTTTTTGGTCAGGACAGACCACAAAACCTCTTGTCCACATGTTTGCTTGCAGGAATGTTGAAAGTACCACTCCGAGAACGAAAAGGTGGGTTGAAGGACTCTGGGAATATAATTTCACTGTAGAGTACCTACCTTGTTTTAAGAATATTTTGGCTGATTTTCTCTCAAGGATACCGTTGGACAACATTATTCCAACCAGTTCTGATTGTTCTGTCTCTTGGGTGAAGGAATCAGCACGAATCTAGGAAGTCTGTGATGGAATTTGTGGTCAATTATTGGCCCACCCTCAATGATGTTCCTCAGTGTGCAAAAAGGTTTAGTAATGTACGTGAATTAAACATTGTGGATGAGGAGCTTTTCCGTAGCAAAAGATTAGTTCCTCCATGCATGATGCGAGAAAAGATCATCAATCTGGTGCATGAAGGCCATGTCGGACGCAGCTCAACCAATGCCAGGGTAAGAGAATCTTATTGGTGTCCTGAGGTTGATCACCAGGTAGAAAAACTTGTTAGGGAGTGTACTTGTTGTGCTTGTAATGATATATCTAGAAAAGTCAGTGCTACTCCTCTGTCACTTGTTACCCTCCCTGAACGCCCTTGGTCCAAGCTGGCTATAGATATTGTTGGACCTTTTGATATTCTGTCTTCTAATGATAGGTTTGTGGTTGTCCTTGTTGATTATACCTCCAAATGGGTCTCAGCTTGTTGCACAAGCTCTGTAATCACAAAGAATATCATTGAGTTTCCTTAGGACGCTTTTGCTTGTGAAGGTATACCTGATGTTATAGACTCTGACAATGGGGTGCAGTTCACTTCTCAAGAGATGGTGGACTTTTTGAAAGATCTCTCCATCACCCATCACAACACTGCTCTTTATGCACCAAAAGCCAATGGCTTGGTGGAAAGCACGAATAGGCTTGTAAGGGCTTCTGTACAGACTGCTATTGAAACAAGATCTCATTTAAAGTGCATTTTAAGAGAATAATTGTGGGCCTACAGAAACACTCCCAATAGGTTGCTTGCCATTTAGGAAACTCAAGGGCAGAGCAGCCGGATCTAAACTCAACCAACCCAGTGTGGCCGAGTGTGAAAGATAGGAGCAATAAGGTTGTTGATTGGAGGGAGAGTGAAAAGGCATCAAGGGAAATATAAACACAGGTTTGAAACAAAGATGGCAGTACGCAAGTGTTTTTGGAAGGTGGATGATTTAGTGTTTGTTAAAAAAGCTTTGTAGTCTCCCAAAGGTAAAACTAACTTTTTTGGTCCCAAACATATTATCAAGGTTATGAGAAATGTTGTAATGCTTAGTGGTGGTGATGTATGGAGCATTTCAAGTTTGTCAAAATGTGGAAGGGAGGATGGTAATTTTGGGCCTTAGACTAATCATTTCCATTGTGGTAATGTGAAAGTCCAGTCTGATTAGTTATGTTGAGATAAAAGAGTAAGGAAGTCACCATTGTATCTTCATGATTACATTTTAGAGTAATTACATATTTTCTTTCACATTCATTTGATGTATTTCAGTTTTCCTATGGTTTAACTGTTGCTATATATTTTTAAATATAGTTAATGCCTTGTTGCTTTATTTCTTCTCTTTTGTTCTTTTCTTCTTTTGCTTGTGAAGGTATACCTGATGTTATAGACTCTGACAATGGGGTGCAGTTCACTTCTCAAGAGATGGTGGACTTTTTGAAAGATCTCTCCATCACCCATCACAACACTGCTCTTTATGCACCAAAAGCCAACGGCTTGGTGGAAAGCACGAATAGGCTTGTAAGGGCTTCTGTACAGACTGCTATTGAAACAAGATCTCATTTGAAGTGCATTTTAAGATAATAATTGTGGGCCTACAGAAACACTCCCAATAGGTTGCATGCCATTTAGGAAACTCAAGGGCAGAGCAGCCGGATCTAAACTCAACCAACCCAGTGTGGCTGAGTGTGAAAGATAGGAGCAATAAGGTTGTTGATTGGAGGGAGAGTGAAAAGGCATCAAGGGAAATATAAACACAGGTTTGAAACAAAGATGGCAGTACTCAAGTGTTTTTGGAAGGTGGATGATTTAGTGTTTGTTAAAAAAGCTGTGTAGTCTCCCAAAAGTAAAACTAACTTTTTTGGTCCCAAACATATTATCAAGGTTATGAGAAATTTTGTAATGCTTAGTGGTGGTGAGGTATGGAGCATTTCATGTTTGTCAAAATGTGAAAGGGAGGATGGTAATTTTGGGCCTTAGACTAATCATTTCCATTGTGGTAATGTGAAGGTCCAGTCTGATTAGTTATGTTGAGATAAAAGAGTAAGGAAGTCACCATTGTGTCTTCATGATTACATTTTAGAGTAATTACATATTTTCTTTCACATTCATTTGATGTATTTCAGTTTTCTTATGGTTTAGCTGTTGCTATATATTTTTAAATATAGTTAATGCCTTGTTGCTTTATTTCTGCTCTTTTGTTCTTTTCTTCTTTCTTTGAATCAATATTGTGAAGGGAAGATGTGTTGTAACTTCCCTTTTAATGTATGATTCTCTGTGGGGAATGTTATGCACATCAGTGGAATGTTGGGAGGACCTTTGGGAGTCAGAGTATCAGTTACCTGGACTTACTGTTGGTGAATGCAGCTGGTGGGTGTAAGTAAACCTCTTCTTCAAGACATAACAGATGTGATTATCGTTTTATTAATAAACCATCCTCTTTTGCAAACTATAAGGGCTAACATAATTTTAATGACCTAAGTACTTACTCCTCGCTGTCCTCTCAGGCTCATCCTTTAGCGTGAAATCCGATACACACGCTAGTTCAGGGAAACCAGTAAGCAAAAAGAGCAAATAAATAATATTATATACTATGCAGGTAGGAGGTACGCCATTTTGTATTGCTAGTATTAGGAGTGTCCAGCAAAACACTTTATAGTTTTTCTAATTTTGCATGCTCTCCTGTAAGTTTCTCGTTTCATTCGCAGATGTTAAACAACACTGTCAACCTCATTAACTTGAACTTATGTAGGGTCACTTTAACTCTCACGAAATGCACCACAGAGGTAGAATGCCAGGTATTTGAATTACTAGACATTATTTACACTTCTAAATGGCTGCGGCTATTGGTTCCACCTGCCCAAAATTTCCTCCATTACTACTGGAATGTCCTGAATCAGACCATTGGTCTTTGTGAGTAGAGCATTCTGAAATGTCAGCTTAGTGCTTCATACGAACTCTACCGCAATGTGTCTTGGTTCTCTGTCTGTTACCTTTAATGCCTCAGTTTTAAAAATAAAATGCAGGTTATACTTCATAACATTGTCAATACTGATAATTATCCATAGTTTTGTAAACTAATATACTTGCAAAATTGTGTAAACATAGACAGAAAATGTGAGTTAGACCTGTTGGCATGATATCTTTATGTTAGTGCAAAATCATGTTAAAAGTATGGGAAAGCACACTAATTATAATGAATTGGTAAAGGATTTTTTTGCAAAAATGGAAATGCATTATTCACAGATGGACATCTATAATTCATTTTCTCATCATAGACACTGTCAGATGGCAGAACGTAATAGGAAAATTGTGTCACTACTCACCTATAACAGTTTATTGCAAGTAAGTAATGAAGTCACAATACCTTTGTCTTTCATGGAGGCACAAATTGGCCTTTGCGTTCCCTCAGATGCTCTGGGGGATAATATTGCACCATAACCAGTACACAGTTTTGTACACTTAAGTGATTTATAAAATGTTTTAATTCCTTTTACAAGTGAGCAATGGTGTTAAAAAATAGTCTGTAAAAAATGGTAAATATTTTACACAGGCATTGCAGACTTCTCTGTGTTACAGTCCAATTTCCAGAGCTCACCCTTGTTAAAGCTCCAGAGGTTATCATCTTGTGTAACATGCGCACATCTTTGTTACATACTGATAACGAACAGTAGATGTAAATGTTTCCAAGTACAATGATAACTTATTTATTGGATTGTAAAAGTGAAAACTTTGGAAATGGCAAAATATTTCAGTAGTAAGAGTCTTGAGATTTGTAATCAGGTATGTTGATGATCTAGACAGTCTCACTAAAAGAAAAGAATGAGTGGGAGAATTAATACACAGCCAAAACTGGACCAATGTCAAGTGCCTTGAAGGGACAGCATATTACTGTTGGTCTGTCATCTAACCACTTCAAAGGCGGTTGAACATGCTTCAGAATGTTTAGAAAATAATTTATACTGAAAACGACTTTAGCATGTGAACATTAAAGGCTTTGACTTTGTGGGTAGCATCTACACTTTCAGCAAAAATGATCTATTACTTTAGTTGTGTTGCCTTATAATTAACAAAACTAAGTTAGAAAGTCTTTGGACTAAGGTGACGCTTTTGAAAGTGTCTTCACCCTGTATGTAAATATTTGGTGGAAAACCCTGAAAGAGGGCCATCTTAAGGAAGACTGAATAAGTACTACCTGAAACATAGTTACTAGAAATGATGGCTTCATGAATACATTGATAACTGGGAGGCTTTTAAACCTAACATGTGAGGATTTCTAATTTGTATTAGAACATTGGAATGTTGGGAGTTCCATTGAAGACAAAGGAGTGCTCCCTGCTTCTACGGGCCGGTAAAGGCCCGCAGAGCAACATTCCAATGTTTTACAAAGGCTTCTTGGAGCTCGAGGGGATTTAAGTCCCCTCGAGCTTCGAGAAGCTTTAGTTTTATTTGTTAGAACATTCTGCCCTCTAGAGCAGAATGTTCTAAAAACCTTATAGCCCTTTGTAGCACGGCTATACCGGCTATTAAAGTCCTGTTCCTTGTTAACGTCCCTTGCCTTCGGCTCAGGCCTTTAACGCGGGAGCGGACCTTAAATAGCCGGTATAGCTTGCTACGGCGGGCTATAAGGCTGTATTAAAATATAAGAAAAAAGGGAAGAAAAATACAACCTTTGACAAAAAATTCAAGAGCATGACCATAAGTGAGCAGGATTTTATATGGTCGGTTTTAGCAGATATAAAGAAGAGATTGATAAGCTGAATTTAATATTATCAACCACCATAACCAAAAATGGGGATCCAGAATAATGTTCAACACTGTTCTTCTTTGGTGTGCATTTTTAGAAGTGGGAGACTTCAGAAATTGTAAGCTTTAAATAAACCAATACCTAAAAGAAAGATTTGTTTTGGTGTTAGTGAAAGAGCAACCTGATCCCCATAATTTTATTACATTTTGCCACCACAGATATGACATTTGCAGAAAGTTTAAGATAAGCAATGCAATTCCTGTTGTGGAATGAGATAAAAAGAGACAAATGAGTGGCATTTACCAAATGAGCAAAAACATGTTGGTTTTAACCACAGGGGATCTGATCAATTAGATTTTAGTGTTAAAGTAGTTGATCTGAAAATTGCTGTTTTCTATTTACTGTCATGGTGTAAAGACTGGTGCCAGAGGTCTAATCTACCCTGGATCCAAACAACAATTAGAATTATTTATGCTGGCTAGAGTATATGATGAAATGTACTGGCATTTTGCCAGCTAAATGGCTGAAAAATTATTTTGGGTGTAGACTCGGAGTCGTAATTGGTTGTGAGAAGACTAGGATCTCCCGCAAGACAGTTGGAACTGTGGGATTTCACTCTAAAAACAAAAGTAAATTAAATACTCCCAAATTTTCACAGCATAAACAACCACCCAATTTTCTTCAAAAAGTGGAGTTGTATGACTATCAGCCCATGACTCATTTTACATGGAATGCAAATATATAATTCAAACGGGGGCGGCGCAATAATCTTTAACGGATTCCTTGTGCAGCTCTGCGGACAGTTATCTTGTCTAAATGTGAATTTTAAAGTGACTTAGTGGAGGCTTCAATTTTAATCCGCTGAGACTACCTATACAGTGGCACAATTGCACACCGTTTATGACAGCAAACATAAATGCTTCTCGCGGTAATGCGCCACAGTAAGTGAAATCAGTTTCCGCAGAGATATTCTAGGTGTCTGGATTTTATTTCAGCATCTTAACACTATCAGCGTCTTTAAGGCCGCACATTTAAGGCGTATTTTCTTTTTCGACATTTCTTGGTGCAGATGGACTGCATAAGTAAGCAGGGTGCTATGAAGCTCCAGACTAGCCGATAAACCCTTTCAATTTTCATGCCAGCTTCTTCTTTTGTAATTCAAATCTGGCTGGAAACTGGCAGCTCTGAAAACTGAAACAAGCACTGCCACAAATACCTTGTAATGCTATCGACCTTGTCTGCCCAAGCAGTAAGGAAGGGGGGATGCATATGTGTCTGCAGCCATTCAGATAACACAGCTCATTTTTTTTCCAGAGAAGGCAGGGTGGCAGGGATTGCAGAAGCCTGCCGGGAGTGTGCACAGACATGGAGTCATTACCAAGGCAGACTGGAGAATAAGTCTCTTCAAAATACATAGAGCAATAAAAAAACATATATGCGGTCCAAGCCTCTGTTCTGATTACCAATTTTAATTTCGCGCCGCCATTTTACCAGAACAGATAACGTCTTCCGCGCTGTTCTCCGTTTTTTTTGTAATCTATTCGCCACATTTTATTTTTAAGATTATAGTCTTGAGGGACAGTGGCGGAAATCACTTTTGGGGGAAATAAAGAAACAGATCCGCTTATCAGCACACATCAGAAAGTTCATTAAACAGCCTGGCTTTGTCGCCTCCAAATTGAAAGGTTAAGGAATCCTCCAAGGGATGTTTCTGGGAACCTCTGCCAATTGTCCGGAGAGGGGCTTCCATTCACCGCGTTGGGGATCAGCGGCCGGCTCTTTTACCACTGTTTTGACCCCAAACAATGGCGGACAAATGGCCTGCTTTAAAAAGGAACCTTTTAGTACAAGTATTGAAAAAGAGCAAAAGCTTTGCAGGAAGAATGTTAGCAGAGGAAGACGAGGGGCAAGGGAGGGGGGTGGGAGGGGGCGAAGAGAAGGAATTTTCGTGGCATTGCATGTGCATTCATATTTTATACATGAATGGGACAGCTTCCGAAGGCAACTATCTGCATACAAGCATATGTGTGCTTAATTCTAATCATATGCACATATATATTCATAAATTAAATGGTGCACAATAGCAACTGCTCACCAAGATGGAGATGGAAGGAATATGATGTGATCTATAATATTTTGGAGACCGCACAGCTTTAATAACTACCACCATTTGCCTAAATGTTCTATATTTTGGAATGGTTAATCAAAACTAGACTCCCAAAAGGAACCGAAAATATATTAAAAAAATAGAATCACACACAATTGACAATATTAGCTGAGAAAAAAAATGCATAGAATAGAACTGTGAGTAAAACCCATAGTTAATAGCAGTCATTGTCCTGTACCCCAAAACTAACCAAAAGCGCAAGTGCTTGTTGCATATCCAGGAACTGGCTGTGCTACTCTCTTGCCTTTAAAAACAATTGCATTTCAAATTCAGAAGTCAAATATAGATCAACCGACAGTTTCCTGTCACGTTTGCGTGCCAGGCAATTAGGCAAAAACTGAAAACGCTGCGCCACAGCTGGTACATGCTAAGGCTCTGTAATTATTTCCGGACCAAAAGTGCCGCCAAGGCTTAACTCATGCATAAAACTCTAGGAAATCCGGGCAGACACAAGCCTCAGAAATGATTTCGTTGCGTTGTTTATATGAAATATAGATGCGCTCTATATTCTTGTCTCAGAGAAAGATGGAATTCAGCTTGGGTTCTATAATGGCCTAAAAAATGCTGGAGCATCCCCAGTGTGGAAATCAGATAATAATCAGAAAATGAGGAGGAAAGAAAATGGGCGCCAATTAACTGACAGCCTCTTTCCTGTCAGAATTGATGGTATTGCGTCTTAGCTCCCATGTCTCTAATACTTTTGTTATCCAGGGAGGAGAAGAAAATGGAAGCCTGCTGGGTAAGTGTGAAATCTATTGCTTTGTGCAAGTCACACCAGTTCTGGTCATAGGCTTATAATGACTATATGAGGAGACCTGTTTTTTGGTTCTTCAATAGTAACACCACTTACAGAACACCCCGGTAGAAAGGCAATGTACAGTTTACCACAGCACAATACACAAAAACAATTTCTCACACAAAATAATGAGTTCTTATTTCAGAAAGACACTTTTAAACGATGGCAATGACTGGTAGGCCACGCGCAGGAGTTTTCAGGTTATATTGGAAGGCCTTTTTTCTATCTGTATTTTCTCTGTAGTTTTGTGGCTAGATACTCTTGCGGGGGATTAGCCGTGCTCTACAAATACGCCTTGATTGGCTATTATGTGATAGTGCTGAAAATATAGAAAAGGTACATTTTGTAGAAACAGGTTAAAAGGGTTGCAACATGTGCTATGGTGGCTCATTTTGTGTCACCCTACCAGTAAGAACTACAGCCAGCACCTGTTTTTTTGAACTGTTCTAACTTGATACATTTATTTTCATACCCTCCTTATTACTCTTTTGTGTATCATTAGGATTTTGTATATTTTGTTTTGAAACAATTCATGTAGCAATTTATTTCTCTCCTCATCAAAGATAGCCATACCTGCAGAGTAGTATGAACACATAAACAGACCCCACTAAGAAAAAAGAATGCAGATTACCACAAATTGAAACAAAGAAATAGCTCATATATTCATGACACTAAGGATCTCCTTAACAAACTGGCCAACTTTCCTTGGAAAGAAGAATATACTTTTGTAACATGTGAGATATATGTTCATTATACACCTGCATACGAAAAGACAAGTGACTACATCGGATTCAATATTTTTTAGCCTCCAGGGATACCGTTAATGGAACACACTAATATGGTTTATTGATTTAAATAAATTAGGATTGGAAAACATTTTAATACACAATGGTGAATGGTGAGTTCAAGCACAAGGAGTTGGTACACGATTAACATTTTCTCCATTCTTTGCCAATCTCTACATGGGTATATTATTTCAAAGGTTACATATATGCATATCCTGCCGCCATGATCTCTCTGAATATATATTATATTGGAGAAGATTTATTGAACATATATTATATTGGAGCAGATTGGGACTGGCAATATAGACTCACTAGTGCAATTCATACAGCACCTCAACAATAATACATCCAACATTTCTTTCACCTAACAATTCAACAAACCACATATTGAAAACCTAGATGTAGTCTTATATGTGGATGGTACAAATGTAGCATCCAAACTGTACAGAAAACCAACAGCGCACAGCTCCTTATTACATGCTACAACTGCTACCATAGTGTACATCCAAGCTCACAAATCAGAGCCATGCCATTTAGAGAAATGATACAACTGAGATGAAATTGTAGCAATGATCGACTGTTT
This sequence comes from Lissotriton helveticus, assembly GCF_964261635.1. Classification (NCBI taxonomy): domain Eukaryota; kingdom Metazoa; phylum Chordata; class Amphibia; order Caudata; family Salamandridae; genus Lissotriton; species Lissotriton helveticus. The sequence goes on from NC_136059.1 coordinate 1,558,470,960, forward strand.
CACTAAGAATTAAGAGCTCTGGAGTAAATGTTTCTAGCCAGAGGACACACAGAGGAATTGTTAATCAAAGCCCGGTGAAAAATTATGAGTGTGAAATAGGATACTTTATTTCTAAATAAGAAACATAAACCAACTAAGAAAACTAGATTCACATTTATTACAGCATATATATATATTTTTAATTGATAACAACGTTTATTTAGACAATAGTCTATAAACCATACATAAAACAATGGATCCACATAGTGATAAAATAGTTAAAACCACAATTCATTTTGCACATCTATAACACTTATAAAACCATAGGACATAAAATTGGGATACTCTATAAATTTTGGACTCTCCCACCCTCCTTTGTTATCTCCGTTACACAATCTCTTGTCGCTTTCAGAAACTTCCCCAACACAATTGCAATATCAAAAAATGGCATTTCTGTAAGGAGGTCAATGGCGTCAGCACATGAGTTCACCTCATATTTAAAAAAAATTGGACGTAAGAATAATTTCCGAACTGCTAAAATCCATGTACAGTCAAGCAGTGTATGTAAAATGTAATTTCTTACTCCTAGACCACATTTACAAGTACCGTCTGGTTGGATCAGGGCCACTCTTATTTTTCTTTCAATCTTCCATGGATTTAGGCCCACCGAACCTTCAAGATTTCATGTCTTAGCCATCTATTGGGCAACAAATCCAAGTATGGAAACCGGGCCTCCTTTACACATTCATTCTTTACCCAGTTAACCGATTTTTTTAGCCTCAGATAGTCCATGTCTTGTGATCTAGAGTATTCAAGCCCTTGGTCTCTAAGGATTTTTTTAGTACAAACTATATTCAATGAAGGTGGACAGAGGCTCAATTTCAAGTGAACAGCTACAGACTGGAGGATTTTCCTCACATCTCGCGCCCAGCGTAAGCTGCTCTCTTGAATTTCCTCTCTGCACCAAATTGAGACCTTCTGGTCACCACCAGGCTTCTGTCGATTCCAAAATCTTATTAAGGACATTTGAGTCTTTACCTCCCATGCTGTCAATCCCACTTCCATTCTAATGGCTTGAATTATGGAGCTATTTGGTAGGGACAGAAGCATTTTCATAATCTTACCTTCTTCCCGGTCCCACCCCCTTTTACCACTCAGGTAAAGCACTTCTGCTCCATAAAGTACTTGTGGGGGGATCATAACTTCAAAAGCCTTTAGAATCTGTCTGTGCGACATATCACCGTAATCTTTATTGCATTTTTTCTAACCACAGATCGATGAATACGCCTTTGCGGCTTGTGCCTCCAAGTGGGTATTCCACTTTAATGCGCTGTCAAACCAAAGGCCTAAATATTTATATTCACCTACTACGTCTAATTTATCCTGTCCTAAAAACCAATTAAAATTGTTTACCCTCTTTCCAAAACATAGGATCTTTGTTTTCTCCATATTCACAGTTAAGAGCTTTTTATCACAATACTTTTTGAACACATTTAACTTCCTTTGGAGACCCATTTCAGTTTGGTCCAAGATCACTAGATCATCGGCATATAAGAGACATGACACTTTATTACTATTCATTCGCGGGCTCACACTTTTTTCAACTTCCAAGACCGCTGACAGGTCTGCTAGGAAAATTGAAAAAAAGCAAGGGTGCCAGGACGCACCCTTGTCTCAAACCGTTTTTTACTGAAATTTTCTGGGTTAATGAGCCCTTTATGTCTCTGATGACCTGGGCCCAATTGCCACTATGTAATTCTTTTAGGATATTCAATATACCCTGTGGCATTCCATAGTTTCCCAGTACTTCCCAAAGGCTATTTCGGTCCACTGTGTCAAACGCTGCCCGGAAATTGACGAAACAGCAAAATCATTTGCCGTTTTGTTCCATCGATTCCCTGGCCAATGCCCACAGTGCAAAACAATGGTCTATCGTGGAGTGGCCTTCTTTGAACCCACCCTGTTCAACCGGCACGATAGACCTAAGTTCAACCCAAGCTTTTAGCTTACTAAGGATTATTTTAGAAAATAAAATTTCTCCTATGTCTAATAGGTTAATTAGCCTATAATTCTTCGGGTCATGTACACCCCCTTTCTTATGTAGCGGTCTTATTATGGCTCCCTTCCAGTTTGGGGGCATGGTCCCTTGGTCTAAAATTAATACAAACATTTTTGAGTAGAATTCCGCCCACCAGGGCTGATTTGAATTTAGTATCAGGGCGGGTAAGTTATCTGGGCCTGCAGCTCTAGTTAGGTTCAATGTCCTTATTGTCCTAAGGACATTTGTTATTGTGCATTCTTGTTTTAAATCCTCTACTAGGCCTCTCCAGTCCCTTGATGCCTCATTACCAATCCCACTCCCCGGGGCGTATAATTGCTGTATGTACTCTGCCCACGCCCCCTCTTCCACAACGCAAATCATAGGAGCAACCGAAGGTTCCGAAGCTGACTGAATTAGCTTCCAGAACTGACATGTATTCTTGGATTCGATTGCATCCAATAATTTGCCCCAACACATTTCTTTATAGGTCCTTTTAGCATTGCGGATTAGGGCGGTGTATTCCCTCTTTATTTTTACTAGGTTATCTGCCCTAGCTTGCACACATTTTTTCCGTAGGCTGCGCTCTTCTCGCCTAACTTCTCTTTTCTTTAATAAGCAGTCCTGGTTAAACCAAGTTCCCTGCTTTACTTGTGACCTTCCATTATTCTCATGGGCTCTTACATCACCCCTTAATTCTACACTTATGCTTTTCACTACTTGAGTTATTTTCTCAACATACCAAGGTAAGTTTTGACCGCACAAGCAGCCTAATTGCACCTTTTGTTGCAGATTAGTTAGCCTCTCGATAAATTTTTTAGTTAACTGGGTGGTTATCCGCTTTGGATAGTCCATCTCTTGAGAGATAACTCTATCACATGCTAAATGTTGGGCTATTACAAGCTCTAATATTAATATTTTATGATCACTACATTCCGCAGGGTCAATCCTAAAATCTTTTACCAACTCAAAATTCCATGCTAACATAAAAATGTAATCTATAGGCCAATTTTGAGTCCCATATTTAAAAGTTTTCTTGGCCGGACAGTCCTGAGCTACCCTTCTATTTAGACAGAACAGACTTTTTGTCGCCAAGAAATTGCCCAACTTAGCCGCATCAGTCGGTATTTTAATTTCCAAGAACTCGTTTTTTTTTACTTCATAAGCCTCTATAATTTCTGTATACCACTGATCAAACAATTTTGGGTTTAATTTATGATTAAAATCTCCCAATAACAACATCAAATCATTCCCATATTTGTCACAAAGTACATCCATATCATTCATAAAATATAACAATTCTGCCCAATATTCCTTCCGTGAACTCCACTGCATATACACATTTAGGATCAGCATATTTTCATATTTTTTATCAGCAAATTATGGGGCTCATTAGGATGGCGGACGGACTTTCGTCCGTCCGCCACCCTAGAGGAGGAGGGACCGTCCGCAGGGGCCGCGGCGGTCCCTCCAGTGCAATTAGGATGTGACCGCCAGTGTGGCGGTCACATCCTCTATCTTTAACATTGCGGCGGGTGCAGCTTCAAGCTGCACCCGCCGCAATGTTAAAAATGCATGCACCACATTTGCTTGCACAAAGCGGCAGGCACCGCGCGGTGCCTGCTGCTATGTGCACGCAAATGCAGGGGGGTACCATAGGTACCCCCCATGTGCACCCCCAACCCCCCTTCACCCAGGGGGCCCGCAACGGGCCCCCGAAGTGAAGGTCCATATGCTTTTCCACAGCGGAAAAGCCGCTGCAGAAAAGCATACATTTTACACCATCCTAATATGGCTGGCGGTGTCTGATAGACACCGCCAGCCATGTTACAGCTTTTCCGCCGCGGTTGTAAGCCAACCGCGGCGGAAAAGCGGCGGACTGAAACCAGGACCCACCAGCCATCCTAATTTGGCGGTGGGTCTTTGGTGGGTCCGCAGAGGATTTTCCGCACCGCCGGGCCGGCGGTGGCTTCCGCCGGCCCGGAGGATGCGGAAAATCCTCCATCCTAATGAGCCCCCAAGTTTGTATTCTACAAGCCAAGAGCCACTTAGACTCACAGGTATCTGGAAAGCCTTAGTCAATAAATTTGTTGAAATCAGAGTCAACAAGCCACCTGCAGGGTGGCCAGAGGTCGATTTTTCTGCTGGTTGATACATTTGTTGAAACCCTTCCACTACCGGGGGAACTCCACAGAGCCAGGTCTCTTGTATACAAATGATTTCACTCTTTTTTGCAAGTTCTTTCAAAGCTTCCTGTTTTACTTGAGTACCCAACCCATTTATATTCCAAGAGACCATATATGTGCTCCGTGGCTGCCCCATTACCTATTCTACATCGCTTAGGGCATCATTGATTACAGAATTCTCCCTATAGCTTTGTGAGGGGCCTGCCGGGCTTTCAATATTACTCCAATTCTTCCAGGCCTCCACTAGGTCTGAATTATTTATCATTATATTGAAGTTTTCCCGCCCTTGGTCCATTTCCCTTCCTGGTAGCTTCACTTGTCTCTTGCCTAGCCCTGCATGGTACTTTAAAAAAAATCTCTGCTGAGGCACCATAAGTCCTTGTACTAGCTCTTCTTTTGGCACTAGTCTAATCCCCTCTTTTCGGATCTCCTGCTCTGCATTTGTTATTGCAGTCATTACCAGAGCTGAGTAGAACTGTACCTTAGTAACCTCCTTACCATCCCCATTTGCCTGGAATCCCACCTGTCTCAGGTCTTCTGTGCCTATTCTTTTTAAATTTGAACAATGCGCAAATATATTGAGAAGGTGGGATCTATTTAGATAGGCGCTCTTTTTTAAATTTTTCCCACCCCTTCCCAATTTCACTTGTTCAAAGTAGAGACACTTATTCCCTTTATCCACCTCTTCTCCCGACTTTACCCCCCCCCTGATGTGTATTAAATCTATGTCCCTCCTCCGGGCTACTTTCCCGATGTACCTTCTTTTTAGATTGAGTCTTTCGGGCGGGTGCACTTGCTTGTTCAGGGGCCACATGTCTTAAATTTTTTATCGCCTTTTCCTGGAGGGTTTGCTTCTTACAACCACTCTCCTTTTTCGCTAGCCTCCTGCCCCAATTCTCTGATCTTATTCTAGTTAAACTGGGTTCCCTCCCGGTTTTATGGGGCTGGATCTTAGAATCTTGTACTACTACCTCTGTTAACTCATACCTTTCTTCACATTTTTTTGTCGCTCTTTTGCTCGTCTTTCTTTTCACCCCCCTTTTTGCCACTCTTACACTTTTTGAAAAACCATAGTTTCTAAATTCGCCTCTTCTTTTTACCAGCATTGGCCATCTTGACACATAGACATCTTGATCACCTGAGTGGTCTACATCAACATGGCTTACTGATGGGGGATTAACAGTTCTACCTTCCTCCTCCCCTTCCCTTCCTAGACTCGTAACCACCGACTCTAAGACAGGTCTTAACATTGAGGGCATTTGACCCCTAATACCCTGTAATTCTCCCTCAATTTTAGACAGGTGCAATTTTTTGACTTTTCAAAATATCATGATTTAGCATTGTTACTTCTAACAACCCTTGTAACTACTTTTGCACCCTTAGCATCAATTCCAAAATTGAAGATGCTGGAGTTTCTGATGACTCCAAGTTTATCCCAAGTGACTGGTTTTCGCCATTTATGTCGCCATTTTTATCCGAACCTACAAGGTCAATGCTTCCCACTAAAACCAGCTTTTCTGTTCCAGCAAGACTTTCATCAAATTGCCTCGAGCCCAGGCTAACTACCACAACCTTGCCTGATCAAGCACACATGGTAACTAAAACACCCCAAAGGATTTTAAAAATATGCCTATTGTATTGTGTGCCAATTTGCCAAGGACAACACAAGCTGCTTCCAGTATAATACAACTAGGAAGTAAAAATAGGAATAATTAATAAATTGCAATATAAGGAATGTAGTGCATTGCATAATCTGTGAATGGCAAAATATTTACATAGGCAGTACCATCAGACCTTTAAATGATTGAATTAAAGAGCATAATAGAGCTGTAAGAAATAACAACATGAACTATCCACTAGTAGTCCATTGCAACACTGAACATGCTCGGACTGAAACAATGAATTTGAAATGTCATGGTATTGCAGCTTTACAAACCAATTTGAGGGGTGGTAATAAAGCCCTAGCTTTGAGAAGATTTGAGACAACAATGCATCATTAGTCTTGGAGCAGGTGATATGGGATTGAACATGGCAGGAAATAACATGTTTTCCTTGTGGAATGAAATTTGCTTCCAATCCTTTGTAATTATGTAATAGCTAATATACTAATATGTGTATATACGTGTACCATGTATTGATCCGTATATGATGACAGACCATTAGATGGAATAGCAGTTGATAAGGGATTGAACAACTATAGGGAATTACATATCTTCTTTGTGGAATCAATTTTGTTTCCAATCTTATACAACTATGCAACAATTAATATCGTAAGGCGTTTTATACATATGCCATGTATTGATCCAAATAGATTCAAGTATTGAGTAGTCGGCTGGGTCAATTTTGGACTCCCCATTCATCTGGTTATATTCTACCTCTATCAGTCACGCTATGTCTGACTAACACAATGTCTCTGAATTAATTGTCACTAAGTTTTGCACGGTCCTCTATTAAAACCTGGGTAGCCGATATTCACACATCATCGATAATGTATAATTGAACACACAGGTGTGTTTTGTTTCACCACAAATAATACCCTAAAGCTAAGAATCACACTTAATATTTAGAGGGTTGTGCATGCATACTTGTGATTGGTCATATAACATATTGGAGGACACCACTGGTTGATTTTTAACACATTTGTTTCACAATTCTTTCATTTTCTTTGTATCTTTTCAAAATGGCAACAAGATCTTTAACGAGCCTCACACAACAAGTCCTCTTTCTATCTTTGTTGAATACACTATGAAAGCGTCCTGAACCGCTTTGCTTGACTTGACATTCAAATACAGGGACGCTTGCTCCAAACAAGGTCAGTTGTCCTCCTGTTTGCATAGCTAGGCGATTTTACTTCAAAATTATACTGTACCCTAACTATTAACTATACATAAATATAAAAATCATTCTAAAATTTGTGCTTATTATGCAGCATGAGGCTTATCTTGGCCATTCATTCCCTTACATGAATTTACCACGTTTTAAGCATACCTACCCTGTATCGGAAAACACATTCTTCAGCATTTTCTCCCCTGTAACCATTTAACTCAGGACTTTTCAGGATTTTTTTTAATTTGCTCTCAGTTGGATATTGTTCTGATGTAGTTTATGGAAGTTTTGGTTTTGCTAAACAGTACGGTGAGCTACAATGTATATACTTTGTCTAAGCCTGGAAAAGGTCATTGTTTGACTAAACACATGTGGTCTGCCTTTGGAATGGTAATTGATGCACTATCAAGTGATATGGAAACTGATGGTCTGTAATGGAATTAAAGATACTTGGATCTTCTGACCCCCTATAGCCTATTGGACTAGTGTATTGGGCTTTAAAAGAGGGTATGCTTCAATATCATACTTGTTTAATTTTGAGACAAAAATAGGAATTTCTTTGGTCTCCATACAACCCAAGGTGGGGGGGGGGTGTAGGTACCATGAGATCAACAGATACCATACGGGTCATCAGTTAATACTTGTTCCCCACTTCATGTTTTAGCTGTGCGATTGCTAGACCACAGCTACCAATCCATTTCTTTGTTTTAGTTTGCAACAATAGTTTCCCACCTTGTTCTGACCATAGTTCCCTACACTCTCATATGAACAAGATCACATTTGTGTTAAAGCAGCCTAAATAAATGTCAAAATCGGATCCAATTAAGCTTGCCAATAACATGCACAACCTTATTGGCTTCTTCACCAAAAATGCAGTATTGCCTATCTGTTCATTTTAGAACCACCATGTAACTGCTATCACAGGGAAACTAGTGATTGCGATAACATCCACTTGACGGAGAAGCCTTCCAAAAACTTTATAAAAATCCTACTTGTCTTCTACCAATGGGTACACAGACAGAATATCGAGTCCTTAATTTCAACTTGCAGTAATATCGAGTTCAGAATATCGGGATACTAAAATATCGACTGTCAGAATATCTTTGTCAAGAATATTGAGTTTGAGGTAAGTAATATTGCTTTTAACAATATCGAAGTTATTAATATCATTTTAAAAAATATCGAAGTCATTAATATCGTTTGTAAGAATATAGTTGTTAAAAATATAGTTTTTTTAGTTAGTATTATGTATTTTAGTATGTATTTTAAATGTATGTGTTCTATTATTTTTCTCAGTATTGCATTTGTTTTTTAATAAATGTATTACATTTTTAGAAGTTATTAATTGTATTTTAAGTAATTTTTGCGTTTTAGTTCTGTAACGGTTTGTGGTTTTATAGGGGAATAGGGTGGGAAGTAATTTAATTATAATAAATGCATTATTAATTTTTAGAAGTTTAATTTTATTTGAATTACATTTTGCGTTTTAGTTCCGTAGGGGGTTGTGGGTTTATAGGGGAATAGGGTGAGAAGTAATGTAATTATAATTAATTAATTAATATTTTGTATTAATTAATATTTCTGTATTTAGTATTATGTATTGATAATTGTGGTGATTCATGTATTAATTATTTATTAATTGGTTGTTATTAATTATTAATTAATTGGTAATTTTGTGAATTGTGTAATTTCTTTAGGGGCGTCCTGTGTGTTGATAGGGGAGTAGGGTGGGTAGTAATTTAATTATAATTAATTAATTAATCCTTTGTATCACTTAATATTTATGTATTTAATAATTTATATTGTTAATTGTGGCAATTCATGTATTATTAATTGTTTATTAATAGGTTGTTAATTATTAAGAATTACTTGCACATTTTGTTAATTGTGTTATTTTTTTAGGAGTGGGATGTGGGTTGATACGGGAGTAGGGTGGGAAGTAATTTACTTTTAAAACAGTTTTTAATATTTGTTTAAATAATATGTATTTAATGTTATTTTATACTGTGTGTGGTGTGAATTAATGTATTATTCATTGTTAATTGTTATTAATTATTTGTTAATTAATTATGTTAATTGTGTCATGTTTTACAACATTGGTGGTGTCATTTATAGGGGAATATGGTGGTTGGGTAAATTATTTATAATTAATTATTTATATGTTAATTAATGCTATTTAATTAAATATGCTAATTGTGTTATAATTTTGATGTGTGAGTTGTGGGGTTTATAGTTGTAAATGTTAGGAAGAAATGTATTTTACAATAAATAATGATTTGTTATTAACTGTTAATAATTTATTAATGTAAAATTAGTGATGGAATTTGTGTAAATATTTTTGTTGTGTGTGTTGGTGTTTATTGGGGTAGAGGGTGAAAAGTAATTTAGTTTAAATAAATTAATCAATAGTTGATTATCAATATTCTATTATTAATTTATACATATTTTGGGTAATTGTTTTGTTTTTATTTTGTTTGTGGTTTTAGATTGAATAGATGTAATCTTTTGTTTTGTCGCCTCCGCTATCCAACACTTTCCCTACTGTTGCATTAATTGGAGTGGGAATAGGAATTTATTCCCCTCCGCTACCCAACACTTTCCCTACTGTTGTACTTGCTGGAGTGGAAATAGTAAATTATTCCCCTATGCTATCCAACACTTTCCCTACTGTTGCTTTCATTGGAGTGGGAATATTAATGTATTCCCTTCCGCTGTCCAACATTTTCCCTACTGTTGCACTTGCTGGAGTAATTTTTACTCCTCCACTATCCAACACTTTCCCTACTGTTGCACTTGCTTGAGTGGGAATAATAAATTATTCCTCTCCGCTATCCAACACTTTTCCTACTGTTGCACTTACTGGAGTGGGAATAGTCATTTTTAAACCTCCGCTATCCAACACTTTCCCTACTGTTGCACTTGCTGGAGTGGGAATAGTAATTTTTACTCCTATGCTATCCAACTCTTTCCCTACTGTTGCACTCGTTGGAGTGGAAATAGTCATTTTTACCTCTCTGCTATCCAACATTTTCCCTACTGTTGCACTCCCTGGAGTGGAAATAGTAATTTATTCCCCTACACTATCCAATACTTTCCTTACTGTTTCACTTGCTGGAGTGTAAATAGTAACTGATTCCCCTTCTCTATCCAACACTTTCCCTACTGTTGCACTCGCTGGAGTGGGAATAGCAATTTGTAACCCTCTCCTATCCAGCGCTTTCCCTACTGTTGCACTTGCTGGAGTGGGTATAGTAAATTATTCCCCTCCGTTTTCCAACACTCGGTAGCGGTTGGTGGTGGGAATGTGGCCGGGGGTGACGTGGGGTGGGGGAGGGGCAGGGTGTGGGGTAGTAAACTACGGAATACGGCCACATACAGGTAAGTACACGTAAAAATAAATAAAATGAATTTCGTTGCGTGCACTGCATCGCATTTGGTGTACTTACCTGTATTTGGCCGTATTCTGTATTTTACTGCCCCCCACCCTGCCCCTTACCCGCCCCACGTCACCACCCAGCTGCACTCCCACCACTGACCGCTACTGCCAACACTTTCCCTACTGTTGCACTCACTGGAGTGGGAATAGTAATTTTTAACCCTCCCCTATCCAACACTTTCCCTACTGTTGCACTTATTGGAGTGGGAATAGTAAATTATTTCTCTCCACTATCCAACACTTTCCCTACTGTTGCACTTGTTGCAGTGGGAATAGTATTGTTTACCCCTTCACAATCCAAAACTTTCCCTACTGTTGCACTGGCTGGAGTGGGAATAGTCATTTTTAACCCTCCCCTATCCAACACTTTCCCTACTGTTGCACTTGCTGGAGTGGGAACAGTAATTTTTACTCCTACGCTATCCAACACTTTCCTTACTGTTGCACTCGTTGGAGTGGGAATAGTAATTCTTACCTCTCCGCTATCTAACATTTTCCCTACTGTTGCACTCCCTGGAGTGGGAATAGTAATTTATTCCCCAACTCTATCCACACTTTCCCTAATGTTTTACTTGCTGGAGTGGAACTTGTAAATTATTCCCCTCCGCTATCCAACATTCTTCCCACTGTTGCACTCACTGGAGTGGGAATAGCCAGCACTTTCCCTACTTTTGCACTTGCTGGAGTGGGAATAGTAAATGATTCCCCTCTGCCATCCAACACTTTCCCTACTGTTGCACTTGCTGGAGTGGGAATAGTCATTTTTAACCCTCCCCTATCCAACACTTTCCCTACTGTTGCACTTGCTGGAGTGGGAATGGTAAATGATTCCCCTCCGCTATCCAACACTTTCCCTACTTTTGCACTCGCTGGAGTTGGAATAGTAATTTTTAACCCTCCCCTATCCAACACTTTCCCTACTATGCACTTATTGGAGTGGGAATAGTAAATTATTCATCTCCGCTATCCAACACTTTCTCTACTGTTGCACTTGCTGGAGTGGGAATAGTATTTTTTACCCCTTCGCATTCCAACACTTTAATTATTGATGCACTTGCTGGAGTGGGAATAGTAAATTATTCCCCTCTGCTATCCAACACTTTCACTACTGTTTCACTCGCTGGAGTGGGAATAGTTATTTGTATCCCTCCCCTATCCAACACTTTCCCTACTGTTGCACTTGCTGGAGTGGGAATAGTAAATGATTCCCCTCTGCCATCCAACACTTTCCCTACTGTTGCACTTGCTGGAGTGGTAATAGTCATTTTTACCCTCCCCTATCCAACACTTTCCCTACTGTTGCACTTGCTGGAGTGGGAATGATAAATGATTCCCCTCCGCTATCCAACACTTTCCCTACTTTTGCACTCGCTGGAGTTGGAATAGTAATTTTTAACCCTCTCCTATCCAACACTTTTCCTACTATGAACTTATTGGAGTGGGAATAGTAAATTATTCACCTCCGCTATCCAACACTTTCCCTACTGTTGCACTTGCTGGAGTGGGAATAGTATTTTTTACCCCTTCGCATTCCAACACTTTAACTACTGATGCACTTGCTGGAGTGGGAATAGTAAATTATTCCCCTCCCCTATCCAACACTTTCCCTACTGTTGCACTTGCTGGAGTGGGAATAGTAATGTTTACTCCTACACGATCCAACACTTTCCCTAGTGTTGCACTAGCTGGAGTGGGAATAGTAATTTTTAACCCTCCCCTATCCAACACTTTCCCTACAGTTGCACTTATTGGAGTGGGAATAGTAAATTATTCCTCTCCACTATCCAACACTTTCCCTACTGTTGCACTTGTTGCAGTGGGAATAGTATTGTTTACCCCTTCACAATCCAACACTTTCCCTACTGTTGCACTGGCTGGAGTGGGAATAGTCATTTTTAACCCTCCCCTATCCAACACTTTTCCTACTGTTGCACTTGCTGGAGTGGGAACAGTAATTTTTACTCCTACGCTATCCAACACTTTCCCTACTGTTGCACTCGTTGGAGTGGGAATAGTAATTCTTACCTCTCCACTATCCAACATTTTACCTACTGTTGCACTCCCTGGAGTGGGAATAGTAATGTATTCCCCAACGCTATCCACACTTTCCCTACTGTTTTACTTGCTGGAGTGGAACTTGTCAATTATTCCCCGCCGCTATCCAACATTTTCCCCACTGTTGCACTCGCTGGAGTGGGAATAGCCAGCACTTTCCCTACTGTTGCACTTGCTGGAGTGGGAATAGTCATTCTTAACCCTTCCCTATCCAACACTTTCCCTACTGTTGCACTTGCTGGAGTGGGAATGGTAAATGATTCCCCTCCGCTATCCAACACTTTCCCTACTTTTGCACTTGCTGGAGTTGGAATAGTAATTTTTAACCCTCCCCTATCCAACACTTTCCCTACTATGCACTTATTGGAGTGGGAATAGTAAATTATTCATCTCTGCTATCCAACACTTTCCCTACTGTTGCACTTGCTGGAGTGGGAATAGTATTTTTTACCCCTTCGCATTCCAACACTTTAACTACTGATGCACTTGCTGGAGTGGGAATAGTAAATTATTCCCCTCTGCTATCCAACACTTTCACTACTGTTGCACTCGCTGGAGTGGGAATAGTTATTTTTATCCCTCCCCTATCCAACACTTTCCCTACTGTTGCACATGCTGGAGTGGGAATAGTAAATGATTCCCCTCTGCCATCCAACACTTTCCCTACTGTTGCACTTGCTGGAGTGGGAATAGTCATTTTTAACCCTCCCCTATCCAACACTTTCCCTACTGTTGCACTTGCTGGAGTGGGAATGGTAAATGATTCCCCTCCGCTATGCAACACTTTCCCTACTTTTGCACTCGCTGGAGTTGGAATAGTAATTTTTAACCCTCCCCTATCCAACACTTTCCATACTATATACTTATTGGAGTGGGAATAGTAAATTATTCATCTCTGCTATCCAACACTTTCCCTACTGTTGCACTTGCTGGAGTGGGAATAGTATGTTTTACCCCTTCGCATTCCAACACTTTAACTACTGATGCACTTGCTGGAGTGGGAATAGTAAATTTTTCCCCTCCCCTATCCAACACTTTCCCTACTGTTGCACTTGCTGGAGTGGGAATAGTAATTTTTACTCCTACACGATCCAACACTTTCCCTAGTGTTGCACTCGTTGGAGTGGGAATAGTAATTTTTACCTCTCTGCTATCCAACATTACCCTACTGTTGCAATACCTAAAGTGGGAATAGTAATTTATTCCCCTTTGCTATCCAATACTCTTACTACTGTTGCACTCATTGGAGTGGGAATAGTAATTTATTCCTCTCCACGATCCAACACTTTCCCTACTGTTGCACTTGCTGGAGTGGAAATAGTATTTTTTACCCCTTCACAATCCAACACTTTCTCTACTGTTGTATTTGCTGGAGTGGGAATAGTAAATTACTCCCCTCCGCTAACCAAAACTTTCCCTACTGTTGCACTTGTTGGGGTGGGAATAGTAATTTTTACCCCTACGGTATCTAACACTTTCCCTGCTTTTGCATTTGTTGGAGGAGGAATAGTAATTTTTACCCTTCCGCTATCCAACATTTTCCCTACTGTTGCACTCCCTGGAGTGGGAATAGTGATTTATACCCCTACGCTATCCAACACTTTCCCTACTGTTGCACTCACTGGAGTGGGAATAGTAATTTATTCATCTCCGCTATCGAACACTTTCGCTACTGTTGCAGTTAAAATTAGTGTAAAATGTTGTTTTAAAAATGTATAAATATTTTAATAATTTAATTTATAATACACATAGTTTTTTTTGTTTTATGTTACAGGTCTATGTTTATATATATGCATTTATTATTTTTAATATATTTGTAACATTTTATTATTTTATAAAATGCTTACTTATTGATTATTATTAGGTAAATAACTTATATTATATTTTATATATTTTTTTTAATTTATTTTTACATAACATTTATTACTTATAATTGTTAACATGTTATACTAATTATAAATATATTTTTTAAGTTATATGTATTATTTTATTTATTTTACATTATTTTTTATACATTTAAAAAAACCAATATTTGTAACTTCGATATTTTTAACTATATATTCTTTTCGTTATTTTAGTACTTACCATTATGTAGATAGGATTTTGATATTTTTGACATCGATATTCATGTCCCGATATTTTGGGAACACGATATTTTGACCTTCGCTATTTTGTCAGTGATTCCTACCAAGAATAACAAGGCAATCTGCTCAGTGAAAGTAAACCTGGAAGGAGTGTATAGAGTTTCTGATCTTCAGTACCGCTGATGATAGGTTCTTTTCGAAACTGGGGAATTTTTTGTCTGATTGACTAATAATAATAATACCTTGTTCCATCCCAGATGAGAAGGTTCTAAATTAGGCTAATAATTGATATTTTAAAAAATACATAAACTCTTTAGTTGCACAATCATTTAATAGTTTGCCATGCCTGCCCTAATTCAGAAGCATCAATTTATAAATGTCCTGTTTAATACTGTCCTTCAGGCAATCGACAGTCTTACACATAACCCGATTCACAAAATAGTTTGCATATTTAATATTACACAGATGTGAAAAAAGCAGAATTTGGAATTAAAATTCCCAAATCCTGATTCCCAGAAACAGCATCTACAGATTGTACCAACAGAAAATTGTACTTACGACTGTTGAAAAAATTCAAGTCGAATGGATTTTTAGAACAATAATATCAAGGGTAGCTCGGGTAAATAGGGAGTAAGGGAGAGTGCCAGCAGGGAGAGCTGTAGAATGTTCTTGCAACACAATTAAAGTCAGACCTTTCTTAGGATTTACCAACATTTTGCATGGCCAGTCGAGCCCTAAAAGCGCATGCAAACTTATTCCTAAAAAGGTAGTGAAAGAGTTGTCTCCATTGAGGAAAAAAGAGATAAAACTCCCTGTAAGTGATAAGCCTTGTGGAAAGGGGCCCTCCTTCTGATCAATATTTTCAGTAGAACAAAAAAAAGCTAATATGCATGTGCATCTTTAACATAACTGTCGATTGATGGATATTATCGGAGATTACCCTCAATTAACGCCCAGTAGTGTTCAATCAACAACATGCCATTAGCAAATAATATTTCCTTATTGTATTCCTTTCTCCCACTTTAATATGGTGAAACTTAATCAAGTGCAATGTTTGGATAGTGGCTGAATTGTAACTTTATACAACAGTGGATAGAAGAAAGTGTTTTCCTGTTTTGTTCCCTGCTCGACGTGAAAGCCTACAGATTAAATTCTATTGGCAATGAAATATGTTCAAAGCGTTATACACACCACTTTAATGCCCCTCATATACTTTGTGCCAAAGCTAATTTCTTGCATTAGGTAGAAGAAAGCACATCAGCTGAGATTATGAAATTATTGTCTGCGTCAATTTCTTTCTCTGTTCTCTGCCCTTGCTATCTTTCGTCTTTGAGTCTATTTTATAATAATAGCTAAAAGTCAAAAGCAAATGTTTACTTCATAACCCCAGTTTGGTAATTTTCTTTGAATTTACCTGTAAATTTAGCTAATCCTGAGACATATTTTTGTACCAGAGGTAACTAAAACGTTTAGGTCATATCTGTAGGTTTTGAGGGTTTTGGGTGGTTATAAAAATAACATTCCGCAGGGCCAAGTTATATAATATTCCAAGTAGCAGAGTGATCTGGAGACCAAGGGGCACATTAAGATGGTGGGCGGACTTTGTCTGCCCGCCATCCCGTCGGACAGTGGGACCGCCCGCCATAAGGGCGGGGTCCCATGCCTGCCATTAGGATGCGCCCACCACAGTGGCGGGCGCATCCTGCATCCCTAACAGTGCACTCAGCACCGCCCGCCACATGTTATGGAAGTGCACAACATGGCAGGCACCGTACGGTGCCTGCCATGCGGTGCATGGAACTGCAGGGGGGTACCATAGGTACCCCCCATGTGCACCCACCACCCCCCAGAGTCCTTGGGGGCCCGCAACGGGCCCCCCTAACAGACTCCGCATACGCCGCCACGGAAAGGCATCCCTACACTCACATTGTAATATGGTTGGCGGTGTCTGAAAGACACCCCCACCATATTGCAGCCTTTCCGCCCCGGTCGCAAGTCGACTGGGGCGGAAATGCGGCGTACGGTCTTTTCGTCTGCCACGGACCCCCCCAGCCATAATAATATGCCAGGGGGTCTTTTCAACATGGATGGCGGGTGGATTGCCCCCGCCGAGCTGGCGGTGACTACCGCCGGCCCAATGGGGTCCCTAATGTTGAACAGAACTAAACTAGCTTTAGAATACTACAAACTGCTAAAACAACAAGTTGCTGCTCGTGCATTTCTTGGTCGAAGTCATTAAAACATATAGAATAGTATGTTGGAAAAGTATTTTGAAAAATATTTGAGAATGCACTTTAGGCTCTGAATCTAACATTACCCCAGCAGTTCTTGCTATGCTGCAATGTTGTACACCTATGTTGATGCCTTTTTCGATACTGTTGGAAAATGGTACATGTTGACCTTGTATTAAGGAAACAGAAACATATGTTCACACCTTATGCTTGGATGACTATCTGCATTCTGAAAGAATTTTTGCAGAGAATTCAGTTTATAATAGATCTAAGCATTGAAAAAAATCACATGCGTTTTCTCCTGCGTTTTGACAATTCAAATAAATAAACTTCTTGAAAACACAAAAAGTTTTTAGGGCGAGCATGACTGGGAGCCAGAAGAATATTTGTACAGTGACTTTGTACAGCGCTCTGATACCCGTAAGGGTCATGTTCGTGCTTTAAAAATCTTTTCAAATAAATAAAAATATAGAAATCATTTAAAATAAAAAAAATGGACTTGGAAGTAGGAATCATTTACATAAAGCTGCTTTGTTAGACAAAATCTTGTTATATCACAGAGGTCAACTTCACAAATTTAATGCTAATTTTGAAATTAATTCTTGGAACAATATATATGAGTTTATAGTTATAGGAACTAATAGGATTACTTAACATTTTAAAATATGTACTTGTATTTTGATATATGCAACAACACTCCTCACTTCTTTGCCTATTATCCATCCTTTCATATATTGTTTCAGGGCCCAATTCCCAAAGGGGAATTTAAGGGCGGACCACTCTCTGCACATCTAGATTTCCACCTATGCCAGGGCCGAGTTCTCTGTGCAGGTGATATTCACCAATTCTGCGCAGACATCTCAGCTCAGTAGTAAGAATTATAAGACTCCACCAGGGGTAGAGACTCTTATGACAGAAATTATGACTGATAACTGATGAGCCTCTAGTAGGAACTTTATAAGAGTATTTCTATACTATGCCTGTAGAAAGTGATCTCCACAGTGGTGGCAGAGATTGGAAAGCTTAGGAAAACAGCATCAACCTAACCACAACCACAGCCACTAAACTAACTTTAATACTACAAACTCATAAATGCTGACCACACCATGGGGTCTGTGTTGCCGGTCGGAACACAGGCTCCCATTGAAGTCAATGGGAGTACGACCGAAAGGTGTTCGGAAACAGTGATTCGTCGTTCGGACTCCCCGAATCTGAGTCAGTCGGAAACAATTCCGGCAAGGAGTCGGTTGGAATGCTTTCTGACCAACATTGTAATGAGGCCCTAAGAACCAAATCCAGCCTTCAGCCTGCAGACCACTATACTCAAAAGTAAGAGGAACTTTACTTAGGAGGAGCTACACTATGTAGTTACCTTTGCTGTACAACACCAAAGGGAACTATTACATACACTTTCAGTGGAGTGGAAAATGTGGCCCTGTGACACTGAGGTGTCAGACTCAGTTAATATATTGGGTATACAGATTTGCACCTTGGGGGCACTCAAGGAGTGGCAGGATGAGAGGAGGAGGGTGAAGAAAGTGTCCAGAATTCAGGTGGCATAGGCTCTTTCTGGAGGAAGACCTGGATTCTATTGCCATCTCACGCCCCTGGATAAACGTACCCTTTCCACAATGTATCTTGACATTCTATATAGCCTGCCTGTTCCTTAGAATCCCAACATCAGGCTAGATAAGAAAATACATCCAAAACACACAAAAGGTGATGGGAGGCTGCTTGCAATAAGTCTAACTACTGGAAATACCTTGGGTAGCACTCCAATCTATCGGTCTCTTGCTCACAATGCCACCTCAGTTTGGAGCAAGCCATATGCAATCAGTCTGGACCCAGCACCTCATGGGAACAGTCCACTCTGAACTGCCATGCCAGGTCCTCCCTGAACCAGAACAAAAGCACCCCAGGACCGGTTTTACCTTGCTTATGGGCTCATCAGGCAGGTACAGATTGGGTATAGTGACACAGTAAGCATGGGACCCACATCATTTAGGGTGGTGAATGAAACATACAAAAGTTGTTGGGAGGCTGCTTGCAATAAGGCTAGCCACTGGCAATAGCTCAGGGTAACACTTGAACCCTTCGTTCTTTTGTTCACCATGCCACCTCAGTTTGGATTCAGCCTTATGCAAATCGGTCTTGAACCAGCTCCTCACGGGAACAATACAGCCCGAATTGCCAAGCCAAGTTTTACCTGAACCAGAACACAAGCAACCCATGATCTGAGGGATATGATGAGCAAAAGAACAATAGGTTGGGATGCTACCCCAAGTGATTGCAAGTGGTTAGACAACTTGCAAGCATTCCTCCCATCATCTTTTGTGTGTTTCGAGAAAATACACCCCTCTATTTCACCAACACAGCACCATTTTAAAAATACTTTGTGACAAGCTTGTGGTGCTTTTGTAATGCAAACCCAGTGCATAGCGTTGTGGTTGTATTTCTTTTCCAATGCAAGTCAGGATTTGAGTTGAAGTTGCCCAAAGTAACGCAAAATAGCACTATGTGCTACT
Source organism: Lissotriton helveticus (assembly GCF_964261635.1). NCBI lineage: Eukaryota > Metazoa > Chordata > Amphibia > Caudata > Salamandridae > Lissotriton > Lissotriton helveticus. The sequence goes on from NC_136059.1 coordinate 1,558,490,320, forward strand.
ATGTGGCAGGGGGCGTTCCATAGATGATACTTGGGTGTTCCCATGCAAACACCCATAGGGTGTGATGCAAATCCATATCTACTCACAATTACAGGCAGGGATTTCTACCAAAATCATGTGCCTCCTGGAGGCAGGTTGACTGGACGCAGGTGTTTTAATTTCTCCATATTTTTCAAACTTTGTATGTTTGCTGCTTTGCCTGACAGAATGCACATACCCTTGCACTGCAGTGCAGGGGTGTTATGTTAGCACTTGGCAGCCTATAGTGCACCAGTGCAGAGAGAGAGAGTGAGAGAGAAAACAGTGCTGTAGTTCAGGAGATATGGCACTGTTCTGGTCTCTCCCTTTCATGCAATGCAGCTCAGCAACTTTGGTTTAGTATTTATGTGACTGCCTTACTCTAGAGTCTTTATGTCTTGTCTTTTCATGCTTGAATACTGATATGATTGTATCTTTTTTCAATGCCTTCATATAAAATGTAAATAAAAGATCATAGATGGGATTTTCATATGAATTACACTATTGCAAAATGGGAAATGTGTGTTTTGTAAAGGTACTACGTAAACCAGAATGCTTTGTTGGGTTAAAATGGTGGAAGGACAATATAAATTAACAATAATCATGGCAGCCGCTTTGTATGAAAAAGACTTAAGGTCGAAACGCGTCTGGTACTTGGTGTGCTGCATTTTCCAATAAAAAATAACCCAGAAGTGGTCTGGAGTGCCTCCATCATCTTTTATTCATAATTACATGTGAGCCGGTTACCCCAGGAGGAGGCACGGGCAAAAGTGTTGAGCGCTGCGGCATGGATTAAAACTGACTCATTTCATATAAAATGTACTAAACATATGTTGTTAGTCTTTGGGCATGTAACATGCTTGTTCATTTCACAATAATTTTATTTGTTTAAGGTCCTATGTTGTGTACGGATTCGCCAGCTGCCTTCAACTCCACTTTTGCTCCAGTCTGTGGCCACGAACAGGTGGATGGCAGAGACTGGTGTATCTCTAGCAACATCATTTTCAATATGTATCTACATAGTTCTTTCTGCATAAGTTTGTGGATGTGTTAGTTGTTTTTTTAAAGTAAATTAATCTCCTAGTTCTGCATGTTAAGTGACAAATTTTATTTGTTTCATTATATGTGTCAGACATTGGATTATTGGTTTGACAGGGCGTGCCCCACACCAACTTAATATACACAATCCAGTTATGCTTAAACACATGTTTTTTTAGAGAATCTCTGCTCATCACCTAGTAGCTATGGCAAAAGCAGAAATAAATTCCCATAAAAGTGTTACGTTCAAGTGATAATGACAATTATAAAGCCACACTGTAACATTTCCATACCACTTCAGAAAAATATAGACACATTTAGTAAGCAAAAAAGTCACCAATATCATTAAAATTGAATAAACAGGAATGGAGCTATGAAATGTTATCATTTTAAGCCAAATAGCACTTACAAAAGTTGAAGCGCCATCAAAAACAACAGGACTTAGGTGCAAATTATTGTTTGCTATGATGGAGCATAGGGCAGGTACACCTAGAGTGATTGTCCTGATACAAGTTTTTATCTTTGGAATGAATTCCTGAAATGGTAGTCAACATTTTGCAGCAAGGAAGGGGTCCAAGGCTGAGGCAATTTAAGATCCATCAATTTTGGATACATTGTCATCGAGTTCCCGCCAAATCTGTTGGTTTTCCAGACAAAACTCTGAGCGGGATAAAACTGGAGTTCATAGTTGCCGAGGTTGCTTCATCGCTGGCATAGATTTGCTGCCTCGTCCCCATCAAAGGCTTTACCTCTCGATGTAGCCTCGTTTTTTGTTCCCCAAATCCTCCTATGGTTGCAAGGCTGAAAGTATAGCCGGGCAGTCTCAATAAGAGAACTTTATAAGCAATGTCTGATAAACATGTTCTGCAAGGATTCACACTCCTGGACGCCTTGTGATTTTAAGTGTGGAGAAGTCCTAGAAAAGTTTTTATGTATTATGTTTTTGCAAAAGTTTTAATTAATCATGCAAATAAAGATTCTTCTTCAAGGCTGCACGAGGTCGAATACCTTTAGTGAAAAATCTCAGTGAACGCATTTTCAGCGCAGCAGAAAGCTATGAATGAGACAAAGATGGGTTTTTGGCCCACTTTAGGTGTGATCTCCCTGGGCAAACCGCTGCACCTTTGCCTGGACCTCCCATGGCAGAAAAAAAGATTAACCCCCACATGCATCAAGCATTTTTGGAGTCGCAAACGGTGCGATTCCTTAAAATCGGCCGTTTGCGATTCCAAAAGTGCTTTTTGGGATGCATGAAGCAATTTTAGAATTCGTAGCATTTTTGCGAGTTCTAAAATTGCGGTTGCTTTTAAGAAGTCGCAGATGTGCGATTTCTTAAAAGCAATGCATCATTAATTTCAAAAGTGCAAAATCGCAATTAGGGTGTCAAATTTACCGAGTGGTTAAACCACTCGGTAAATTTGGAAAAAGTGTTTTAAATGCTGAAAATGTTTTTTTTTCAACATTCATGTTTCACACACACATGTCCTTAGGACATGTGTGTGTGAAACATGATGCGAAAAATACATTTCAGGGGTGCATGGGGGGGTCCTTTGGACCCCCCCCTGCACCCATGAAATTTTCAAAGTGCCACTCGCAATTTGCTACTGCCTTCCCATTGACTCCTATGGGCCAAAAGGCCCATAGGAATCAATGGGAATTGCGAAAATGTACTTAAGAATTCGGTATTTATTTGGGATTCAGTAAAAATTGCGATTTTTACCGAATCACAAATGAATACCGAAAATAATGATGCATAGCATTTTGCACTTCTTAATTTGCGATTCCATCCCCCACATGCATCAACGTTTTTTTCATTCGCAAACGGTGCGATTCGGAAAAATCGGCCGTTTGCGAATGCAAAATCCGTTTTTGGGATGCATCAAACTGTTGTGCATAATTCGCTATTTTTAGCATTTCTAATAATTGCGAATGCATTTAAGGAATCGCATTTGTGCGATTCCTTAAATGCAATGCATCATTTTAAAAAAAATAGCGAATTTGAAAATTGGAAGTGCAAATTAACACGAGGTTGACCCTCGTGTTAATTTGCGAAAATAGTTAAAAAAGCAAAAAAATGCATTTTTAAAACTTGCATGTTACAGACACACATGTCCATAGGACATGTGTGTGGAAACATCCACTTAAAAATACATTTCAGGGGTGCAGGGGGGGTCCTTTGGACCCCCCCTGCACCCATGGAATGCATGAAGATTGTGCAAATTCGAAATTGCGAATTCGCAATTTCCATTGATTCCTATGGGCCTTTTGGGCCATAGGAATCAATGGGAAATGCGAATTACCAAATTAGAAGTCGCATAATATTAGCGATTCGGTAAAAAATGCGAATTTTACCGAATCGCTAATATTATTAGAAATTAATCATGCATCCCGTTTTGCGAATTCTAAATTGCGTTTCGCTATTTTTCGCAATTTAGCATTCGCAAACGGCCGGGATGATGCATGTGGGGGCTTATTTTTCGCAAATTAAGAAGTGCAAAATGTCACAATGATGCATGTGGGGGCAAGTCCCACTACTCATCAATTTCTAGAAAAGTTGTTTTTGGGCTGTCCTGAACCTCCCATGTCCTCTGGCACTGAGGGTCAGCTGTAAAATGAGATTTTGCATTTGCAAACGTTGTGATTCCTAAAACCATAGTGTCCGAGACTGCAAAATTACTTTTTTGTGTACTAACAACATTTTGGGATTTATCAAAGTTTTCCTAATTGCAAAATGGGGTTAGTGACTTATATTCATTATAATATATATCAATGCTTTCTGAGTACGATCCGGACGTAAACCATTGATCAGTTACCAACTCCCATGTTAGAGAGGTAACTAATTTGCAATGGGGACAGGGTTCCATTTGTGAATCTAGGTGGCAGCTTCGTTGGGAGTAGATAGTGATCCAGAGGACCACTGCCTGCTACCCCTGAAGTTTTCCAAAATGGAAAACCTTTTTCTAACGCAACCCCAGTTCCTACTAGCTGCTTAAAAAAAAGGGTTCTGTTTTGGAATGCAATCACAGTGGTGATTGTCTGCTGTCCCTTGTAGGCCAGCAATCCTGTGATTGCAGCCACTCACAGGTGGTTGCTACTTGAATATTAAGGAATACTAATTAGGCAGGCCATTCATTGACCCCCGGCGATTCGTTAATTCTTAATTGATCTATTAGTGCATAGGTTGGTTCCCAAAATACAATTTGGTTTGCAAAACGTTGGTGCACATTTTGCGACTACTTGTTCCAAATCAAACCTCAGTACATCTGGCCATAGATAGGTTTCTCTCCAGCCAGGGCTCCTTCAGGGTTCAGCCCTAGTACCTTTGCACAGATGGACCACTTTTGAGTTATTTCATTCTATTTTTTTCTTGCTTTTAGCATAAGCCAAAGCAACTTTAATCATACAACTGTATAAATATCTCCATTAAAAAACAATACAACAATAATAAGGAGAAGACATGGAAGGGGAAGAACAGGAAAGGAAAGGGAAGATTAGAAGGATATTTGAACCATACTTGATAACTATTCCTTTAAAACAATACTTAAAAGACAGCTGTACGGGGAAACAATAATCCCATGTGCCCTAAGATTGGGGGCTATCTGAACATTACCAATGTACAGTGTACTCTAGTGATAGCAACATTTAGGACATCTCTGTGTAAAACAGTAATCCTACAATCATGTAACTTTACAAAGCTAGGGGGCACATGGTTGTACTGCACTAATGATTACTCTGGGTTCTCAAGAGGGGCCCGTGTCCCGGCTTTCTCAGTGGCTATCCATTCTGGGGCCCATTTCCAATCGTAACTTATAGACTACCCAGGTAACCCATTGCCTAGTTCTCAAATCAAGGTTAAAATGAAAGTGAAGGTGCAATGGTACAATAAAGAACCCAGCAGGACTCTCTGTGGGGCCAGGAACCCAAGTCAACGGCCTGCACTGGTCTTCTCCTCATAATCCTGGCAGCCCAAAGGCAGCTTACTTCTGACATGTAAATCAAGAGGATATCCCTCCTGTGACAAGGTGAGCCTGCATTATCGAATGTTGAGATAGAAAACATCCAAAATAGAGGCACTAACTATTTATGGCACAGGTTTTAAGTTTTGTGCAAAATAATATAAACTATGTTAGTGAGTCCCCCTCCCACTAGTATGGTGTTTTTTTAGTTTTTATTTAGAGTTTTATATAGCACTAACTAGACCCGAGAAACCGGGTATCAGAGTGCTTTACATGAGCACCAGTTTCATTACTAATGGACACATTCATTTTTTGTTAGGCATGGGGAGATTAAGTGATTTGCCCAGAATCACAGGATGTTGAGCGTCGCTGCCGAGGTTCGAACCCGGTTCCCCAGCTTTGAGGTGACCACTCTAGCCGTAAGGCTACATCCTCTCCCTAAACATTTGATGAAAACGTGGACAAGTTCAGTATAATCGAGAAAACACCCAATCCAAATTGATGGTAGAAAGTGTGAGATTCCTTTGGTAGCATTGTGTTAAGATAAGTCTCTATCCCCCATGCGGATTAGTAGGGAGGTCGCTGGCAGTCAGTTGCAAGGTTTCTGCATGTGTAATATGTTCAGTTTAGAAGTAGAAAATGAGTCCTTGACTGGGAGCTGGACTCAGAAGTAATTGTTGGATTGGCATACAAATGGCTGTACCCCTAGTAAAAGTTATTTTAACATAAAGTGCTCATGCTTTGTTGGGGAGCTTGGTAGATGCAGACATCTCAACTAGAGCTCTTAGATAGTTTTCTCCATATTGGTTTCTTTTCCATTGGTGCCAATACTTACCGGTGGCAAGAGCAGTAAAAAAAATGTGTGGGACAAATACCAGGCTCCAACAACACAGTCGAGTAAGCGACTCCAGTTTTTAACAGAGTTCTTAGATAATTGCTCTAAATTATTTGAAGCTGTCTGAGATTGCTACATCGCCATATTTCAGCGACGTAAACCGCCGATGCATGTGCTTTCTGCCTGTATGCAAAGAGAGTAACACCTAGAGAATGGCTACCAATTTTATTTTTGAGCCACAGAATGGAGTTTGATGTACGTTTTAAGAAAGTTGATGCTAGTGTTTAATTTGAGCAGGTGGTTTCTGGTGCTCGGCAACGGCACTTAATTAATTGTCAACACCGGCACTTATGACAGCTGCCACATGGTCGGCTGTTTGTGCAATTAAAAGATGAACAGAACAACAATTGTTTATTGATTCAATTTGCAGAACAACTAATGTCAACTGCCCACGCCATTCTTAGCGCTTTGGGGCATTCAAACAGTCAGAAAAGTCATACTTGTTAGTAGTTGAGTAGGTGTTGTCTTGGGCAGCGCTGCCAGGGCAATGGGTGGTACAAGCTGTCTTAGCCACCGGAGGAGGTCCCTGGCACTTTTTTATTTTTTAAATTAAGCTGTGGTTGATGCCTTGTCTATGTGGTCACGCCAGCTTAGTTTGTGGTTGAAGCGCATGCCCCAGATAATCCTATTGCAGGACGCTATCAAGGGCTTGCCAACCCATGGAGACCTTTAAAGAGAGGGTGAGGGGGGGGTATTACAATGATTTTTGTTTTTCCTGAATTTATTTGAAGGTTCTTCTCCCTGCAAATGTTATCAAAGTTGACTAACGATTTCTGCATTTCGTTTTGTGTATCTAATAAAATAACTGGATTGTCAGCAAAAAGTAGAGTGGCTTTTTTTACACAACTTTGGAGCATCAGGCTTCTCTTTTTCTAAGCAGATTTTAACATCATTCAAGAAGAGAATAATACTTTTTTTTGAGAGATCAAAAGAAGGCTGTCAGTCGATCTTCCTCCCAAGGCCTCTGCAACCCTTTTAGGCCGAGTAGAAGCTCGAGATGAACTCACTTTGGCTCAATGTCAATTTTTTTTATTTCTACTTTGGTTTCAAGATCATTAATTCTTGGCAACTGGAAATCAGTAACAATAACAACTTCCCAATGGTTAAATAAAATGCAAAGAATTTTTAAGCGGGGAATCTATATACGCAAGAAGGGTGGGTTCTGTAATTAAACTGAACAGAATATGGAAGGAATGGAAATAATCAATTTTAGAGGGTTGGGCAGGACATTTGTCAAGGTACATTTAGATTAAATGAATGCCAGTATTTTAATATTTATGAGTAACTCTATAATGATGTATTATATTTATGTATCGGTATACATTTTAATCTCTATATGCACTTTATATAAATATCTGAAGAGGAAATGTGAAATGTTTTATTTGCTGCAAAGATTTTTTTTTTAAAGAAGAGAATAATACAAGTACCCACTCCTGACGGACACCAGAGGGGATATCAAAGTAGCTTCTACATTCCCTCTCAGGCCATATTGCATGTAGGCATTGGTCTACACATGTAGGCTTTGGATGTATGACGTTACAACGCATACTTTTACAACGCCTACCTTTACATCGCAAGTTTTACAACGCATACCATTACAAAGCATAATGCTTTTGGGCGCTGGATAGTGAATAGTTTAATTTACTATTCCAACTCCAGTCCCCGTGGATAGTAGGGAAGGTGTTGGATAGTACATTAAACCTATTCCCTATCCTAGAGCGCCCCCCAGCGCTATGCGTTGTAATGGTTTGCATTGTAAAAGTTGCGCTGTAATGGTAGTTCGTTGTAAAAGTTTTGTTGTAAAGGCTGTATACCGTAGGCTTTTAATGGCTTGAGTGGCAATTTCACAGTCCCCAAAAGTTTAAGAGCTTATCAAAGTTTTGGTCTGTTCAGCCGATTAAAGGCGGCTTTGAAATCTTAGGTTTAAATCTTTTTATTGAATGGTTTAGGAACATACAGAAACAGAAAGCCTTCAGCTCCTCAAGGACAGCGTAGTGGAGACAATAAAGTTGCGTTGCATGACATTACCATAAGTAAATAGCATGGAGCGGGCCAAGACCAAGAAAACAACAATAACCCCTCCACCCCCCCTTCCCCGCCCTCCCCCCACCCACCCCTCATCCACCTGAACTAACAGAGAAAGGGAAAACCAGGGAAAAAAGGGACAGTGGAAGACGGCTCGATATCTAGCGTTGCTGCTTGCAATTTTTGGCCCGAGGCGCTGTCTGGGATTTGTGTGTCTGGTAATCGAAGCAATCGAAAGTACCGTGGGCACGTCAACTCCCGGAATTCAGACACCAAAAGTGTGAGGAAAGGCCGCCACAGATCGGCGAATTCTGACCCTCTACCAGCCAGTGTAAGAGAAAGTTTCTCCATACCCAACACCAGGCAGAGTCTCTGGAGCCAGCCAGTATGCGTAGGAAGTTGAGTGGTGTGCCAGTGAATCAAGATATTTTGCAGGGCCATCCCCAGAGCAATCGCAATCTATCTACCCCTCCGGGTTTTGAGGGGGCAGGTCAACGGGTTGGGCAGCCCCAGAAGGATATATGCAGGGAACCATGGGAGCTGCGTCTCAAGGTGCAGATCAATTTCGTCAAGAATTTGGGTCCAGTAGGGCTGCAAACAAGGGCAGCTTCAGAGTATGTGTTCCAGGGTGCCCACCTCCCCGCATTCCCTCCAGTAAAGGTCACTACGCCGGGGGTCAAAGCGATGCAGCCGCTCCGGTGTGTAGTACCAATATGTGGCAATCTTTGTCAGGGTCTCTGTGAGTCCCATGTGGTAGGCCGAGTGTCTGGCTCTATGATAAATACCCTCCCATCCTGTGTGACTCAAGGATCGCCCCAGGTCGCGTTCCCAGCGCGCGGCCTGCATTATATGTATGTGTGGTATTGGCCGGGAGCATCTTATAAAGGTCAAAAATTAGTTTTTTATCGGACGTGCGTGTCACTAGCCATTTCTCATATGGGGTCAGTACATGCTGCACTTGCGGGTTGACTTGTGGGTGTAAGGCCCAGTGTCGTATTTGCAGGTATGATATGCGCTCAGTCTCCGGGAGACCATAGTGTTCCCTAAGCTGGGGGAAGGCGATAATACCATCTAAATCGAAGAGGTGGCTTAGGGACCTACATGGGGAGGTACGCCAGGCCTGGAAGGACCTGTTGTCAGTGCCTGGGTGGAAGTCTGGATCGTCAAATATCGGTGTAAGCGGTGACAGGAAAGTGGTCAGCTGGGCAGAGACATTGGTGCGGTCCCAAGAGTCCATGGTAGTGCGCGTGATGTATGAAGCATAAAGATTAGGCGGGCGGTGTTGTCTACAAAGAAAGGGAACATTTTGCAATGGTCTGCCTGCCACTGCTTGATCCTGAAACAACCAATGCTTCTCAGATTCTAACCGTTGCCACTGCACCAGGTACCTAATCTGGGCGGTGTAGAAGTACAGCTGGTGGTCTGGTATTCCCACTCCTCTGTGCTCAGGTGAGAGAACTGCTATCTGATGTTGGAAGCGGGGTTTGCGACCTTGCCAGATGAAGTGCGACAGGTCCCTCTTAGTCCATTGGATCCAGCCAGATGGAGGTCGGAGAGGAAGAGTCTGAAAGATGTATAGGATCTGAGGGAGAATGGTCATCTTGACGGCTGATATTCTTCCCAGCCAAGAGATCGTACAATGTTTCTATCTGGTCAATTCCGAGGGTATGCAGGTACAGAGAGTGGCATAGTTCACGGCAATGGTAGAGTGGATGATGGGGGCTAATTGGATGCCTAAGTAAGGGATCGCGGTGGTAGCCCACTGAATTGGGTGTTCTTCCTGAATGGAAGTAAGAGTGTGAGGGGAAAGGGAAATGTCAAGAGCCATGGATTTGTCCATATTGATTTTAAATCCTGAGCCTCGCGCACAGCTATCTAATTCTATAAAGAGGGAGTGCAATGACGTGATTGGATCCGAGAGAGAGAGGAGGATGTCGTCAGCGTATAAACTGATAGTATGCGTGTCCCCCCAAATTTAATCCCGGTAATAAGTGGCTGCCGTCGCACTCTGAGCGCCAGGGGCTCCATATAGAGCGCGAAAAGAAGGGGTGATGAAGGGCACCCCTGTCGGGTGCCCCTGCCAATAGGAAAACGGGAAGATGTGTGACCATTGACTAGGACCGTTGCCATGGGAGAGCGGTAACAGTTCAGGATTCGGTTCCAGAATTTCTCCCCAAATCCGGCCACTATCAGTACCATTTCCAGGTAGGGCCAGTGCACCCGAAGCATGTACTCACCTTGGGTGCGGGAGGCCTTTTCTATTAGGTGCAGAATGCGTTTAGTATTGTCGCTGGTCTGCCTCTGCAGGATAAAGCCCGTCTGATCTGGTTCTACTAATTGGGCCATGTATGGTGCCAAGCGGGTCACTAGGATGCTGGTGTACAACTTAATGCCCACATTTAGGAGTGATATAGGCCTGTAGGTGCTACACGCAGTTTTATCTTTACCTGTCTTTGGGATCATGACTATCGTCGCATCGAGCATTTCTCCCGGGATGGTGCCCGCCTGTTCAAATGTGTTGAAAAGAGCTGTCAGGACGGGGGCTATTTGGTTATAAAAGATTTGATAAAAGACAGCTGTGTAGCCGTCTGGTCCCAGGGACTTGCCTATCTTGAGACGGGAAATCGCTGAGATTACTTCTTCAGTCTGAATCGCTCTAACCAGGTAGTCAGCCTGGGCTTGAGATAGGGAGGGCATCCGCGCTGCAGCAATACATCCCGCACTAGAGGTCGGCATAGAAGTCGCAAAAAACCTCAGCTATCTCAGCGTCTTCAGTAGCGACATCACCCGCAGGCGACCGAATGCCCTGAACTCCCTGGCACTGTCTGGTCTCCCGCAGTTTATTCGCCAGGAGGCGGCTACATATGTCCCCTCCGGTATAGTAGGAGTGTCAGAGACGGAGGGCCACATATTCTGCTCTGCCTTGATCAATGGCCGCCAGTTGCTTCCGTTCTACACATAGCTTCTGCCATGCCCTGGAGGTGCCCGTTTTCTGATGCAACTGCTCAAGCCCCGCCACTCTCTGCGTGAGTTCCGCCCGCTTACGACTCCGCTCTCTGTTCTGAGCAGAAGTTATTGCTATGAATGCACCATGCACTACTGCCTTTAAGGCCGTCCATTGAGTCGCCAAGGTGGTGTAGAAGTTAGCATTCTGAGCCAGGTAATCTGTGATGGCCTTCTGAATTTGGTCTGCCACTGTCGGGTTGTGCAGCAGGGTGTCGCGCAGTCTCCAGTGAGAGGGGGCGGGGAGCGCGGCAACTGAAAAGTGGCCAGGACAGGAGAATGGTTGGCGAGAGAGGTCGTCAGGATCTCTGCATCTATTGCATGTGTCAGCAGTGAGGTGGATCAGAGAAAGTAATCTAAGCGCGCGTAGGTCTTGTGTGCTCCTGAGTAATAAGTATTGCTGCGTGAGTGCGAATGTAAATGGCGCCATAGGTCTAAGAGCACCAGGTCGTTAAGGTGAGCTTGTCCCGCTGGAGGCAGTACCCCTACCTGTGTAATCCTTTGACATGAGTGATCGGCTGCATTATCAAATATGATGTTGAGATCCCCTCCCAGCAGTAAGTGTCTATTAGATGTAGTGGCCGCCTCGGTATGGGCCTTAAAAAGGAACTTGATTTGTCCTTCATTAGGAACATATATAGAGCCTACCACAAAAGTCAAATTCCTAAGTGAGAATAGATATGTGAGTAGGCGCCGCTTAATCTCCGCCTCTCTCTGCAGAACCCTCCTGGGGAATGATCGTGAGACCAGAATAGTCACCCCTGCCGACTTCGAAGTGTTGGAGAGAATAATTGTGTGGGAAACGCCTTGGACTTCAGTCTGTGGTGGTCCTTTGCGAGAAGGTGAGTTCCCTGGAGAAGGCACATATCTGCCTTGGACTGTACGAGAAAGTGAAGAACCGCCCTGCGTTTATTGGGGTTATTTAGGCCCAGAACGTTGAGTGTGAGGATCTTAATGGGATAAGGCTGTGTCATAGAACTATCCGTGGGGTGAGGCATAGCGTAAGCAGTCTGTGCATGTGTGCAATTGGAGGGATGGGTGCAAGCTCTCGGGCCGGAGGGGCGGGCAATTCCAAGGGACAACTAGGGGAGGTGGACAAGGGAACCTAAACATAAAACCCCTAAAACAAACGAGAACAAGTAATAGTTCGTAGACAAAGTCCGTTGTCCCAGGACAACTGGTATCGTCATCAGACGGGGTCCATTGCAGGGTCATCTTAATGACCTTCTCTTCCCACCACCCCCCAAGGACAACAAGGAGACTTAAGAGAGGGGAGTATCCAGGCCTCTACATACAGTACTCACGAGTCACCAGAGGCTTCCCTGGCTAGTGTCACCGCTGCCACAGACAATGCCTCTTGCTGACCACGTGCAATGTCCACGGTCGCCGGCCTCCTCGAGCGCCACCTCCCTCGGTGGCGCTGCCAACCCGATGGCGAAACCTCAGAGCCCGGGTTCGAGCCGCCAGCGACCACCCCCTCTTTGGGCGGAGCCAGCCCCAACAGCTTGCAGGCCTCATGCAGGGAGCGGAATTGATACAGCTTGCCACCATGCTGGAATATTAAGCGGAACGGGTGACCCCAAGAATAGGAAACTCCCAGCCACCGAAGGTGCTTCGTCACTGGGCGAAATTGCCGACGTCGTTGCAGCGTGGTAGGGCAAGGTGTTGATAGAGCACCGGTGTTTGCCCCCGGAAGGAAATAGGATGAGCTGCTCTTGCCTTTGACAGAATGGTTTCTTTGGTTTTGAAATCTTGTACACACACCAGTATGTCAGTCGGCGGCGTGTTAGGGTCGCAGGGCGTGCCCACCCTGTGCGCCCTGTCCAAGACGACCTCCGCCCCAGAGGTATCATCCAGAATATACTTGACTTTAACCCCCCTGATCCTTATATTGTGTCTACGAGAGAGGTTTTCGACGTCCTCCAGATGCAACTGCATGTCCAGGTGTTGGTCTTGCAGCCTAATGACCTGTTGCTGAAGAGTGTTCAAATCAGTGACGGTGGTGTCGCTCTTCTCCTCTAACGTAGCCACTCGTTCGCCCACATTGTCAACATCTCTTCAGATATCTTTGAGTACGGTGGCAAATTCAGTTTTCACCGATTGGATGTCATCTCGGCGTGTGAGAAAGAGTGACTCCAGAAATGATCTAGTGATTGGTTTGTCTCCGGTCTCTCCAGAGGATCCCTCAAGCCCAGGACCCGAAGCCATCTTGCGGGTGGGCTGTGGCTGACTAAAGATATCTTTAATGGTTTTCGGCTTCGTGCCTCTAGACCTGGACATGCTCCCTGGGGTGTTCCAAGCACGGGGCAATCAGGCAGGGCCGCTCGGAGCTCCAGTAGTCCAGAGGAGGTGCCCGGCTAGGAGCGATAGGGGGTGCCTCCTGTCTGCTATGGTGGCCCCATGCTGCAGGGGCGCAGGTGTGGGAATCCCCACAGCTATAGAGCCCCAATTGTTGTAGGCAGGCGTGGGCACAACTCCGAGGCGGCCGGGCAGGAGCCACCTCAACTATGTGCCACCTCTGCTGGGCCACGGGCAGAGTTCAGACGCAGAACTCCGTGGGAGCCTCTGACTCCAACGTTCCAAGGTCCACCCAACAGCTTGCAGCGCCGCTCTGTTGCTCCGATCCTGGGCCAGAGAGGGTCCTGGCACAATCTAAGGGCCGCAGAAGCATCTGTCACTCCTCCCGTGAGTTCCAGTGCATGCCCCCGTCCAGTCACGCAGCTCCAGCTCCGTTCAGCTCACCTCTCGCCGCACCGCCAAGTCTTGTCCAACTTCGGAGCGACTGTTCGCTGAGGGCGGGATCTTATTGCTGCCCGGCAAAGAGTATAATGCTCTTGACTCCACCACAGCCTCCGCGGCCCCCACCAAAGCACACCCACGACTGGGCCGCCGTCCGGGAGCAGGCCCGTGGCCCGCTCACCACCCCCCGACCCTTGCAGTACATTCCACGGCGGGGTGCGTCAGTCAAATTCAATTCAAATTCAAAATTGACTTTATTCGGTTTTCATTTTTTACAAAACCATAAAAGTACAGTGTGATTAAAATCTCATTCATCATTACAGGGAAGAAGATTTCATGATTTTTAAAAAGATATTAATAAGATAAAATGTTACATTAAAAGATTCTGTATGAATATTAAGAAAAGGTAGGTCGAAAAGACACAAGTTAATTAATAGCATGACAATACAGTTATTTGTTGTCCTAGACCTGTGCGAATGGTTTTTTTTGTCCTTAGTACATGAGATGTACTCTATTCCAAGTTTGGTCTGTGTCGTACAATGAATTTTAAAATTTTAATTACAATCATTGTTACCCATTCGTCCTCCAGAAACTGTAGAAATAACATTGCAGGGCCGCATCTCCTAAACTCCATATGTATTAGTGCCGGTATAATCCAGGTCTTTCTGGGTTCACTATAAAATTTACAGAATAGAATAGTGTGTATGGTGGTTTGGGTGGAGAGGCCATCACATGGGCAAGGTGATAGGACAGTTGACCAGTCGCTTCTTTTCGGGAAAGTGACCAGTCGATGGAAAAAGATTAATCTGAACCGGGTCAGCAAAAATCTTTCATAACTAGTGATGTTACTAGTTAAGTAAGGTTGGATTGAGAAAGTGGTCTGGATGGCCAAACTATACGCGGCTGATGGTTTAATGGCTTCTTTGGCCAGCCGCAGGTCACCTAGATGTATTAGACACTGCGTCTGGAATGTTTTCCTTGATGACTCACGGATTAGGGTCGGAGTGTTATAGTATTTCTCTAGCCCAAGGTCATACAAGAAGGTTTTGATATAGCGAAACCATCCTATATTTTTTGCATGTTCCAGCGAGATGCAGTCTGTAATGAACCCCTGGCAGAATGATGATCCTAAGTATGGATATTTTTCTGTATGCTCAAGTTTTTCATTTTTCAGGAAGATACCTTTTATTCCTTTCTTTCTAGTTCCCGAGGACATGACAAAAGTCTTTTTAATATTGATGTTTAGATCCAGGTTGGCCATAAAGGAGGTATATCTGTCAAGGGCTCTTTACAATTCTATGGGAGTACGGGCGAGTATCACCGCATCGTCTGCGTAGAGCAGGGCCAGGACAGGGCAGCCGTTGATGTACGGAAGGTCCCGGCACCCTTTAACCATGGCCCGCTCTAAGCCATTGGTATAGAGTGTAAAGAGAAAGGGTGCCAGGACGCAGCCCTGTCTCACCCCCTGCTCCACGCCGAACGACGCGGTGAGCTCACCGTTCTTCCCGTATCGCACTCTAGCTGTGGCATTTGAATATAATTCACCCAGAAAGTTGACGAGCCTCTGTTCTACCCCCATTTTTGCAAGGACTGACCAGAGTTTTGCGTGACTCAAAGGCAGCAGACAAGTCGACACATGTCATATAAAGTGCCTCGCCTTTTGCGCTAACATATTTGCCTATCAGCAGGGTGAGATTTAGTGCCTGTTTGGTGGTCCCTAGCCCCTCTCGATAACCGAACTGTAAATCAGACAGGGTCCCGCTGTCGTCCACCCACTGCTGGAGGCGTTCGAGAATAACTCGACCCGCAACTTTGCCGAACGAGTCCAGCAACGAGATTGGGCGATAGCATGATGTTAATTGGTGATCCCCTTTTTTGAAAACGGGTACTAGGATCGAGTTTGACCATGATTCCAGGAGCCCCTCGGAACAAGAGGCCTGGAGGACCCTGGTTAATATTGGAGTCTAAAGATCTGGATTCGATTTAAAAAAGTCGATTGGTGCCTGGGGCCTTCCCATTTTTACTGGCTTTTAATGCCAGGGCTACTTCGTCGTGTGTAAGATCTAAAAGTATAGGGTATACACACGTATGTTGTTCAAGAGGGGTTTCTCCCTGACCATGGCCTGGACCTTTTTCCTTTGCGAATGTCTTGCCAAAATACTCATCCCAGGCTCTTTCATCTATGGCTATGTCAATTTTAGGAGAGTCTCTCTCATCTGCAAGGAAGGGTGATTTAACAATGGCCCAAAAGGCAGCACTGTTTTTTTGGGTGCTGCTTTTACGGAGTTGATCCCAGAGATCCCGTTTGAGTTCTGTTTTTCTATTTTTTATGGCCAAGTGATATTCCTTTCTAGCTTTTTTTATTTCTTGAAGGTCTCTTTCTTGCTTTTGTAGCGCAATTTTCAGAGTTCGATAACTCCTTCTGCATCTTTTGTTGAACCATCCTTTCTTATTTGACCTGGGTTTATTAGATTTAATAAAAAGTGATTCCTTTATTGATTTTGTGATCACCATGAAGTTACTCAAGACTTCCTAGTCCGGAGAGGCTAAGTCCAGGCACTTTTCTTTGGCCGAGTAAGCTGTTTTTACTACTGATGTGGTTAAGGCTAGTGGGTCAGCTTTCTCCCATTTAAGTGCGTAACCATTTGTTCTGTCCAAGGTTAACCTATTTTGGTCTAGGATACTCTCTGTGATTTGGATGGAGTGTTTCTGGAGTAGAGTCAAGGTGATGCTATTTGGGTAAAGGTCGCTTATTGCGATGTCATGCGTTGCTGAACTAGTGATACGTTTTTCAGCTGTGCAGGAAATAAAAATAAAGTCTATCGTACTTGAGCTTCCTCTTCCATTAAAAGTGGGGGGAATAGGAGTGAAATGATTTTTCATCTAATGTGCTAGGCCTAGATCTAACTCAAAAAGAGTATTATTTAAGGCATTCCCTATTACTGAATGGGAAAAATGGTTTATTGGGAGGTCGTTTTCGTCTAATATGCCACATATATTTTGATCGCTGTATTTACATAGACGTTGATTGAAGTCACCACCCCATATTGTTATAACCTCTACTGATGAGCGCTGTTTTGAAATATGGATCTGCCGTATTGTGGCCAGGAGTTCTCCCTCAGGCATATTATTATAGAAATTTACTAGAAGAAGTATATCGGCCTTATTCAAGCGAAGGCTTAGTATTTGGTAGTTTGTTTCAAATCTTATAATGCTGATTTCAGATGTCACTATCAAATTAGATACGTAGATGGAGGATGTATGTCATTACAACGCATGCTTTCACAACGCATGCCTTTACCACGCAAGTTTTACAACGCAAGTCGTTACAACGACTTGCGTTGGGGGGTGCTGGATAGTGAGTAGTTTAATTTACTATTCCAACTCCAGTCCCCATGGATAGTAGGGAAGGTGTTGGATAGTAAATTAAACTATTCCCTATCCTAGAGCGCCCCCCAGCGCAAGTCGTTGTAATGACTTGCGTTATAATAGTTGCGTGGTAATGGTATGCCGTTGTAATAGTTGCGTTGTAATGGTTGTTCACCGTAGATGGATAACCCACCCTTAGCTTTACCAGACGGCGATGGTTGTGCAGGAGAGAAATATGTTTTATATCTTTCTATGTGAGTTTCTATGGTAGTCCAAGTCTCCTGGAAACATAGGATATTAAAATGTTGAATAAAATCAAGCCAGATGTCATTCTTTGCCTTTGAGCACAGTCCAGCGATGTTCCAGTAAAGTATAGTTATTGTTGGTATGTCTTTGACTACTTGTGTGGAGGTGTATATTTGATCATTAGATTGCAAAATACCCATGGGATTAGACATCACACCTTGGTTTCTCCGTGATTTCAGTGAGGAGCTTTCTTGATAGGCCAGAGGTGACGGTGAGTTACACTCACTAGTATTTGAGGTTATGGGTTGTTCTGGGGAAATGATGGGAAATTCACCCAGGGTGAGCGGTGTGAGTCAATCGAGTTCATCTAGTCCCGAGAAAATCTCGAACCTGTTACTTATGTAATGTAATGTATGTATACTTGTAAAGCGCACTGTTACCTCGTTACGTGGTGTCCTGGCGCTGTATACCGCTGGGGAACCCGTCCTGGCTTTCCCTGTGAGAGGGCACCCCAAGGTGAAGCCAGGCATCCCCGGCGTTGCTGGGGCCGTTGTGGAGATTAAGCAAGCTATTGCCCAGAGTTGCAGAGTGGGACCCATGGTTAGCGTAGGCACCTAAGCGAGAATTATCGAGTCCGCGGACATTGACCCAAGACCCTGCCGCGTCGGGAATTGAACCCTGGTCCCGGGCCGACCTCTGCTTCAGGGTCTGCCGCTTCTAACCGGTGAGCCACACTTCTCCACACACTTATGGGAATGCTATTTGGATAATGTTGATTTAGGAGTTCTCTAGCCTTCCCTGATACTCCCATAACCCCCTTTACCGGGGGATAGAAATAACCTAGTGGGAGTATAGTTATTTCATTGCTAGTAATACCCCTTGTTCCACTATGTTGCAGCACTCTATTTACCAGGTGTGGGGAACGGAAGGTCAGGACAATTGAGTCACCTGTGAATGTGTCTCCTCGAAAACCCACGCTTTTTACCCTTCTGGACATTTTAAATTCTCTGAACAGATGGTGTGTTATGCCCGTTTTCTTTCCCAACCAATCTAGGGATTTATTTCTCAATGTTTCCCAACCTTCCCTTGCCAGAGGTTCAATCTTTGGAACGTTTGCTAGTACTATAATGGCTGCTGGGGGAAGGTCAAGATGTTCCTTTGGAGCCATAATTGTCCTACCCACAGTGGCATTTTTATCCGTGCATTTTACCGGGTTAGGGGGTAAGTTACTGGGGGTCGAAGTCACTGGATCAGTTGAGCTTATTGTAGATAACAGAATGCCCCTTCTGGATGAGCGATTTTCCTGAGCAGCGGTGGGCGGGTTAGGTATACATCTATTTTTCTCATTTGATACGTGATTGGGAGTCTGATGGAGGTTGGGATAGTTTGTTTCGGACGTGTGTATTTTTAAAGATGGTGTGGTTGGTTGATTTTTAACCCTGCCTAGGTGTTCTTCAATAGATGTCAATTTTTGATCCATCTGGTCTAACCTGACTCTAAGATATAAATCGAGCCTCTCTATTAGTAATGGTAAGTTCTTTGGTTCTGTGCGTTGTATATCAGATGGTTTCCTGGTCCTTGCCCTCTCTTTTATATGGGATTTTATTGGCCCTCTTTTTTTCTTGATGTTATGGCTGGAATTAGTTTTCAGTGGGGAAGTTTCTGGACAAATTATGACATCAGGTTGTAGCGTGTTTATGTCCATGGCGGGATTATGTGGAGATACAGAGGGCCCTTGCTTCTTTCGAAAGGACTGGGATGGTTGGTCAGACTGGCTTGGGTCAATGTTATCGTTAATATATCGAACACACCCATTAGCTGACTTTTTTAGTGTGGGGATCTGCCCTAAGGTGGATGAGGCCTCCAAATGAGTCACATCTTCATTGGATCTGGATGAAGATGCCTCTAGGGATTCCACTACTGAGCTTATTTGCTTGTCTAACGCCCCCATTGCTCCAGTTAGGTAGCTTAACAGTGTTTGTTGAGTCTCAATATGGGGCCTTTTTCCACTGCTTGAGTTTGGGCTTGGTAGTTTTCTCTTCCCCATACTAATTTCAAAGTAATAGGGGGTTTTAAGAAAATTAATGCAGATATTTAAAACAACAAACAGTAATAGCAAAGATAATACACTTAGCAACAAATTAACATTGGTTAACCGGTGTTTTAAAGGTATAGTTAATTCAGAGTTTTCATCAAGAATGGAACCCTTTACCCTTTACTCTTAACAGGCACAGCAGTCTGAAACTATGGCGACAATTGTCCAGACGCTCTCCAATCGGCCCAGATATAATTCAAAAGTACCTTGTTCACAAACAGAGGCTAAGAGAAAGGTCCTGGCCCGGCCTCCTCTGGCCTCAGACGGCCTCAGACGGTCCCGCCCTTGTCCCGGGCTTCTCCCGGGAGCTCCCGCGCGCTCCCGCGCGGCGGGAGAAGACGTTGGTTAAATAACGGCTGGTCTGTGGGCGGAGCACAATCTCGTGTGCAGGTGTGGGTAGCCCCAAGGACTGTTGGGACAGGTAGTCCGTTGATTCAATGCAGGCGTCACTCGTCCATAACCCGATGTCCTTTCAAGAGCAGCAGGAGTCAACACACAGCCCCCGATTCAAACTGGCGTGAAATCTTGTCAGGGAATCCCTCTAGACGCGGGTGCGGCGAGGTTTCTTAAGGCATCTGGTCTGTGGGCGGAGCACAATCTCGTGTGCAGGTGTGGGCAGCCCCAAGTACTGTTGGGACAGGTAGTCCGTTGAAGTCCTTCACTCGCGGTCACAGGCCCCCAAGCTGCACCGGGCTTCGAAACTGCGCAGGGGCACCTCCAACAGCCACGCAGAGCAGCTCACCCAGCGGCGGTCAAATCCTCGAGGCCGGGCGCAGAGGCAGCAGCAGGCCTCCGGAGCCCCCTCCACTCCCTGACCTCTCGCAAAGCACGGCCGCGTTGCTCGCCCCCAAGGCAGACTCCTGGAGCACCGCAGGCCAGGGATCTGCGCGGCCTGGCCCGATGGTACAGGGACCAGGCCGCAAGCAGCACTCCACCCGTGCTAAACGGTGGCAGGACAGATGATGTGTGGTCACCAGGCAGTTGGGAGGCTCACCAAGCCCCCGGGCAGGCACCTGTGGGACGTCACGGCTGGGACCACGCCAGGCCCCCCTCGCCACTCCTGTCTCTGCAGCCCTCGAAGGTCGGTCCCGCGCCTGGACCCAGCAGCAGGCGGGCACCGTGTACCGGACATGTAGGCAAGTCGGGAGACTAAAAGTTAGCCTCCGTGACTGGCATCACCAGCCACCACGTTGTTGGGGCCTCCCACACCAGGGGCGCCGGGACCGTCTCCAGGCCAATGCGGAAGGTCGCACTTCGGAGCCCCCTCGGCTAAGACTACAGGTCCGGACCGGGCTCGGGGCGACCCAGAGGGGATGCAGCCACTCCTCAAGCGATTAGGCCCCTCGAGGGGCCTGTGCTGTGCTGTCCTGAGAGAAGGCGGGCAGGAGCTCCAAGAGACACATCCTATCCTGCCGCCATCTTGGCCACGCCACTCCGGCTTTGAGATTTATGATGGATAAATAGAGGAACCCTATTAAGCAGGAGACAACGAAAAGTTACCCACCCTGTCAAAGAGTGATATGGGCTGTAATTGCTAGGTAGTAATTTGTTTCCCTTTTTGTGCAGGGATATTATCACAGCAGAGCACTATGAGGGTGGGATAACATTTGTTGCAAATACTGCATTGAAGACCTTTGTCAGGACCTCCAACCATAGTTCAGGTCAGCACGAAACATATACACTGGAATCAAAGGGGGCCTGGTGCTTTTTTGGACATTGCCGCAAAGATCACTCTTTCTATTTCTGGACAGAATAAAATAAGCTGCCCAACCAGTAATGGTTGAACATATTTTTTATCACCTTTTGCCTGGGCATGTGGGATTTCATCTCTCAAGTGACTAGCATTATATAGGTTCTTATGATGCTCGACCCAGGTGTTTGTGCTAATATGATGCTCTTATTGTTTATCCAGCCTCCAAAGGCTCTTGTAAATAGACCAAAAAATCATTTGCTGTTCTTTTCTACTGCTGCTTTTCTCAGGTCCTCCCAATTAACTTGTTTTTGGATGCTCCATTGGAGGACTTTATACTCTCTCCTTACACTTTTGAAATGGTCTTCATTGATGGAGAAGTATGACACACACATTGCGCATTTGAAATTGCAGCTTTCCTATCTCAACATATCTTGTTGAACCAACCATCACACTTCGTATCTCCGATGGTCTTGCTCCCATGGGTCTTTGACCAGAAAAAGGAAAGTTCTTTTTATATGGTATTATAATCGTCTGAGATAATTTTGGAGTCTTTGCTCTCAAGAGTGCGAATGGTAGTTATTTGGTCTTCAAGACTGCACATCAATTCTCTTTCCATTTCATGGCTTTTCTGTTATTGGTGCGGATGATTTCAGGAACTTATGCAGTAGTAGAAGCAGCTTTGTGACGAATTTTGTGCATATGGAGTCATGTTCACTGTCTAGGCGCTGGACAACCCTCATATCCACGTATGACCTAATGATTACATTTTGAGTAATATATAATCAATCAAGCAAGATCCTCTATTGTTCCATAAGTTGGCATTGAAAGGTTATCTGAGGAAGTTCAACCATTGAGGAAGCTGAGATGTCAGTTGGACAGCAGATTTACAAATAGCTTTCCTTTTCTTGAGTTGCATAACTTGATACTATTTGTAATATCAGGTGTGGAGATACCCCAGCTTGCCTCTTCTTCATTTATGAAATTTCCCTATATTCCATAATGGCAGAATGACATTAAAATCTCTGCACATGATCATATATTGTTGTGTAGTTTCCACCCCATGGTAGGTACTTTGCATCTGTGGACAGCATAAATGTTGGGATGGTGCAAGACTGATTCAATGCACCCCCTCAGGATATGTTGTCTTATAGATCAGCTAGCTCATAGTGCCACCATACGCCTAGTTGGGAAGCAAATGATTTCTGGCAACCACTGAACATGACAACCCTGGTCCCACAGGAAGCGTGCCAAAGATCTAGAACTCTTTTGCTCAGTCACTTGTGCGCTTGTACTCTCAGAGAAATCTACAAGGAATGCACAAAGGGACTCTTCAATATTTTATTGAACCAGCTTGATTCTTGTATAGAATATATGTGCTGCAATGATCGATAGAAGCAGATGAAAGTTACCAACAGCTTTAGAATGGTGAACAGAACAAAAAGCTCCACCATGGTAGTGAAACAATGTATATATGCAGGCATAAAATACAACATAGAGAATTGGTTGTACTCCTACTATGCAGTCCCTAACTTCAGTGTCTAGGACAAGTATGTGTGTGTATATAAGCACAGAGATTCTATCCGTACGTTATATCTATATCTCTTATGATAGGTCACATAGAGTGCCTAAGTGTGGGGATGTTGATCTGGGTGATGTCCCGGAGGAACACTATGTGTTTTAAAAATACCCCTCACACACTATGAATCCCATAGAGTCATGCTTCATCATGGGGGTCTTCCCGTCCCTCTACGGGGCGGGCGTGCTGCGACCGACGACTATGTGGGAGCACTGTATTTTGTGATAGGCTATGTGGGGTGTAGGGAAATGGGAGTTGGTTTTGTGTGGGCTTACCTCAGACATAGAACAACCAATCCTCAGATTAAGGGACGACCCAGAAGCTATCTAAAAAGCCTAAAGCGCTATAAAAGCCATGACATATAAAAAGGTCCATTATGTAAAATTATTAAAAACTAATCTTAAAAAAGGCAATCATGTAAGTTTGAAACTCAAAACATAAAGAAATCCAGTTGCTTAAAACTAACAGAATTGAAGGAAATTTAAAAATCAATTTGTAAAAATCAGGTCAAATAAATTTTTTCCTACCAAACGGAATAGTCAATTGTTTATGTGCTCCTAGGGGTAGACAAAACATTTCTTGTCCCAGCAACCGCAAACAATGTTCCTAGAGGTGTACCTTAAAGCAAGTTTATGGAGCAAATGTGTTCCCATCAGCCCCCATCATCAGCTGCTGAGGGAGTGACCACAACTTGTAGATGGTCCGCAGAGCCAAGATCTATTTCAGTAGGAGCTGAGGCATTCCAGAGCGGCTCAAAAAAGGCATTCAGCAACAATGGAATATGCTAGGGACAACTGTACAAATGGGTCTTTAAGTAAATGTATTTAAGACGGCTCAACCAATTGCGATACAAGACATAAATACAGGTTGCACGCAGTGCAGGAAGACTAGCTAAAGGACAAGAACCAATGCTCATTCAGTTCTTTAAGCAGAGGTGTGCCTTAGCAATGCACCATGCCTTCACGGCAGAACAGTACATGTAGCAGGGCTCATTCCGTGATGTTTTGAGTTGAGACTTCCATTGCGGAACAGAAAAATGAAAATCACAGCCCGGCAATCACAGCAGGACAATTGTAAGACCTCCAAAAATGCTTTCTAGTACGGAGTGTATGAAAGATGGAATGACTCCAAAAACTGTCTGGAAGGTAGTAACCAACCCAGAGCCTATAGGCAAAAAACAGTTCCATTTGTATCAGACATGTTAAAAATATGGTGGACCAGCTCCCCAAAATACCAATGGGAAGTTAGTATGAAGTAGCACCTGTATCTCTGAAGAGGACCTTGCAACCTGGAGATCAAACGTCTCTTTAACGGATGTTAAGGCCACATCTTTTTGAAACAGTGTGGCTTTCAGTTAGCTCAGAGCATCAAAGTGTATGCTGGAAATGCTTATCTAAGGCCACAGCGTCGCCTCTCTAACTGTGTGTGCCGGTGGAAACAGAACTTGAGTACAGCAAGTAACTATGGAATTTACCGTCACCAGATAGGCGATGCCGGTTTCATCTCAAAACAGCCTTGACTTTTAAGCATCAAATAGTTCACATGAGAGAGGAATCTGAAAGCTAGACAAATCACGACCATTTTGGAGCCTTTAAATTGCAGGACATGCTTGTCACAGATGCATTACAAGCCCCATGGAACGAAATGTCCTTGCAGACTAGGGACGCACTTAAAGTGTTCTCACAGTTGGAACCACTGACAATGACTTCTGCCTCCCCATTCCTACATCGATACTTGAAAGGAAGTTCCCAGTACCCATGTACGTACCCTTCCCCTAATGCTTCATATCTGACTACTTGATGGTGTCGCAGACAATATTGGAAATGGAATTTCGAAATTGGCAAAGTAATATACCCATGGAGTATCCAATCTGCGGATGGCATTTCCACAACAGTGAAAGGTAATTTCCCCAACTTTTCAATGTGTAACATGGTGTACCTAGCATCCCTCTGTGCAATGAGGATCTGTTGTTCCATTAGTTGATAAGGGGAAAATAGACAAGTTGTGTTAATATGTCACCATGTCATTTGGCTGGAACATAATGTTTGAAGAGTCCTTAACTGTGACTGCCCATGTTATAACGCGGACATGTCCTAATGCATAATGTCTATTGCAGACTGCACTATGTTGCCCAAAGAGTATTGTCTAGACGATAAGATGGTCATACTGTTGTCTACCACTGCTAAAGCCTTTTCTAAATTACCACTATCAATTTCACAAAGTCTTTCAGCAGCATCCTGCTGTGAGACTTTCCATGTCTCATTGTACATTGCATAAAAAAAGCGCTTTTGACGTGGCTTCCGGGGACCTAATAAAAAGTCCCTGAGATCCAGGTCATCAGACAAAAGGGACAAGTGTTGATTCACTTGTGAAAGTGTTGAGGTTTTTAGCCAGTCAAAGCACAACTTCCAGACACTATAAGTTGTCACTACACCGAATGTTCAGACTGCACATAACGCATGTCAGGTATATTAGTTATGAAACTGTTGGTGGTACCTAGGAATTGTGCCTGACCCCCGTTATTGCCCAGTAGCCCAACAAACCATCTCTGACAATTGAGTTCTGATGAATTGTACCTGCCATTACATAGCATGGCATTCAATGTATCCACACCATAGTGTGAAACTTGTTGGCAATTGTCAAACTGTGCGAATGTGGGAATGTGGCTTTATGCAGGAAATGATTAACATAATGTTGAAAACATAACATGTCATCATAATTAGATGTACCATCATACGATTCATCAGAGAAAAACACAGTTGAACGCTGTAGATCTTCTAGCTATTCATGCACTGTATTACTGTCCCAATAATCCGAAATAGTACAAGGGTTAATGACATAACTTAATTTATTTTTACAGTTTTTATAACTCTTTTTATTGAACAGTCTCAAGATTAAGTACAGACTTTCATAATTATGCAAACATGTTGATGCATTCAACAATCGGTATTACATCTTTACAATGTTCGGGTATTAGTCAGTGTCCTCCACACTCTCCGAAGTCCATGGTGAGGACCTCTGCATGCAGCCATGATATTGCACATACATCAAATACATTTTGAGCAAATATGGAATTTGTAGCAGTTCAGTGGGGCCATATACATCATACAATTACCATGTAATTCCCTCGGGAACCGGAAGAGCTGTAATGTTCACCAGGGAAAGGTCCCTCCGCTCATGATGTGATGATGCATGTAGTTTGAGCAACATGTTCACCAGTAGTACAGAGTGTTCCAGAAGATAATGTCTGTTTAAAAGCAGGAAAAAGGCAATTATCAAACCAATCCAGAGGACCCAAAAAAATAACCCAGTTGTAATCCTAAAATGTTCCCAAAAAGAAACAAAATATGCCCTTTTCACTCACAGATAGAAAACATGCACTTTCAACCTGAAAGGTAGAGGTGGGGTTGGCAGAGACGGTGGATCAGTTGAATCAATTGAAAAGTCATCAAAGTCGATGAAGTAGCCAGAGGCCATCCGATCCATTTTTGGCAGCTCAGCAGGGTTTATAACATTGGGAGATCATTCAATCTTTGGTACGTTTATGTAGACTTTCTTCTTTTCATGTTTTTGGATTGAAATCTGTGTTTCTGTACTAGTTGATTGTACAGGTATTATAGTTGCAACAGATAGAAGATAAACTTTGTTGATGTTTGTCGGTGTCTCTTGTGCGAGAGAAGGTGCATCTTGAGATATCAAAGCAGTTAGCTACCCAGGAGTCCAGATGGCTTACTGTTGAGAATCAGCCACATAGTGTGGTTTGATCAGAACAATGAAGACAAATTACTTGTCTCTGTGGCCGGCAAGAGACGGAAGAAGCATCGTTCTGGTACTTTCAATAGCCAGGACACGCACAGGCATAAGATGGCCCAAACTCTTTTTTGTCCACAATTTTCTCCCTGACCAGATCTCCAATGATCGGGACCCAGCCAGGTCTTGCCGTCACTACCTTCACTTCTCCAGTGGCAGTGTGTTTTACTTGGACATTGCTTTGTTTGTCCTGGAAATCATTCAGTTCCTGTAAAACAACCAAACATTTATTGTTGTCAATTGGTGTTTCTGCCGCCACTGTGCTGGGATTGTCGAGGTCTGGGACCCACATTCTATCCCCAAACAGGATCTCTTAGGGAGGCCAACCACCCAGGTATTTTCTTGGCTTGCTATTTAAAGCCCTCTGGACCCCTATGGATTGTGCATGCAGCTGAGTAGTGATGCTTTGTCCCTATGGATTGCAAGGCAGATCCATCAGTATTTATGATGTAGTCATAGCGCTCTAGAGGCATTATTTCATCGGGCAGAATGTATTCTTGTTCATACTGCAAAAAGGTTTGTGTTTGAAGGATTGAATCAAATCTGTAATCTACATCTGATGCAGTGAGAGAGTTAGGCCATTATATCCAATGTGGATGTAAAGCCTTAGCATTTGAAAAGCTTGCTTTAGTGACGGCCTCTAAGGTTTGCACCGAGTTCATGACAATTATGCGTTTACCCTGAACCAGGGCTCTCTCTCACTGCAGCGGTCTGTACTGCTGTCAGTATCTTTTTAGTAGGCGCAAAATGCATTTCGGCATTGGTGTATAAATGTGATTTATATGCAATCGGTACATTGTCGTCTTCAATGAACGTGACATGTATTCCTGATGTTCCTGTGATGACATGGATCACGAGGTTTGTTGTGTTAACACGTATCTGTAAATGTTTGGAGGCTATCATGTCAGCTTGTACGGAATTTAAAAAGTTTGTATGTTCCTGTGTCTAATGTGTAATTGAGAAGTCAGGATATATTAAATCGTAGAACGGTTTAACCAGTTCTGTTTAATCTGGAATGTATATTCTGCCAAAATTCAGAAATCCCTAAATGGATTGTAGTCTTTTCAGAGTTGTCAGTGGTTGAAGAAGCACACATATCTCTAGGAAGTGTGTCGCCAGTCTTTTGCCTTCACTTGACAAATCATATCCCAGAAAATGGACATTGAGGTGGGCAATTTTTGATTTCTGAAATTGAATTTGTAACCCATGTGAGCAAATCACAATATTAAGTGATTCATTCTTGTCAAGTGTTCCATAAGGTCATCATCCATGAGATACATGTCATCGGCATAGGACAATGCCTGGTGGTCACAATTTTGTAACAGCTCTGTCACTCTGGCTGAAAACAGCCTGGGGTTATTCTTGAACCACTGAGGTAATCAACATAATTTCCTCTGCGAGACTAGCGCGCTGAAGGCGGTCAAATATCTGCTCCCAGGCACTATATTCTGGCAGAAAAATGTAATCAAGATATCTAGAGTTGTTTTGTATTTCTTTTGCACAATGTTGTTCATTAGCAAATGTGCGAGTAGCTGTGTTTAAGTATCTGTAATCTTATACTAGACTATATGAAAGGTCTGGTTTGATTACTGGAAACAAAGGATTGTTCATAGATTAGGTGCACATTTCTATTACACCTTGATATTCAAATTGTTCTAGGATGTCCCTAACTTGTTTATTAGCTTTATGTTTTATTGGGTATTGTCTTTGAGGTTGAAGGGTTGTCCTCAATAGTACTTAACATAATGGCAGATACTGCTGCAAAACTGCAAATCAGTTTCATCTTCTCCAAGTCCAGGGCAGGTGCTGCCACGTACTCATTCTGAAGCTGTTACAGTACTTCAGGCAAAACAGCCAGGGAAGTGGTACCACGTGTTCTGGAAAACACTGCAGCACAGACTGTACCTCAAGTGGTGCAGTCCTCCACTGGGAGAGCCATCTCCATTGGAAAGCAAATTATCAGTATTCTGTGTTTTTCCTCTGGGTCTGTATGGGGAAAAACTGTTTCAAGCTGGTTTGTTTTTTGTAAACTCCAGAGCAGAATCTCCTCTTGCCTGATGGGATCTTTCCCCATGACTGTATTCCGGTTGGTGGGTTAATGCCTGGGGTAGCTAATTGTGGATGTGCAGCTTGAGCAGCCCATGCAAGGTTACGTGTCAATGTCTGCTTAATGAACTGTGTAATACTCCTGTATATTTTAACTAAGTTGTTATATAATGCTCGCACCTCTGCTGCTTGTTAATTATCAACATTAGGGTGCTGTGTGTATTTGGCTATGACTGGCCATGTCGCTCCTTCCTTACTGAGTGGACCGAGCCTAACATTTGCTTTGTGTGAGGGTGGGTGTCTTTAAACCACTTAGTGTGTTCTTGGTAAGTGAGAGGAACTTCTATTTCCTTGTATGGAATATATTCTTCTGGTATTTCATTCTCAATGTAGGTATGAAATAGCTAGGTGGCATTGTCTACAGCCGGGAATGTAACCCAGGAATAGAACACCTCTGTCCTAAATGCTTTATGTGCCTCAACCACGACAGTAATATCTGCTCCCCTTGCTTAGAGGCCATGTTGCAATAGTTTCAGAGTAACTGTATTTTAGTGCCCGGGTATTTTTATCTACGGACATGATAGGTAATAAATTACAGAGAGGATGACACAATGGGAATAAGAATCCTTTCAAGCTTGAGTTGCCTACAGCCAATACATTGGGCTTTCCTACTCAGCTGAGGCGATGTTCCATACCACCACAGACGTCTCCGGTTTGGTGGTAAGCTGGGGTCTCTGAGAAGGCACGATTGAAATACTCAGGTGACCCATTAAATAGGAACCTAACCAACATAGGCTGTGCCATATCATGTAATTTCTACCTCAGTGTAGGATGTGTGCGTTTGTGGACAGCATGAACCTTGGGATGGTGCCAGATTAATTTTATGAACCCCCTCAGGATTAGTTGTCCTATAGACCAGCAAGTTCACAGTGCCATTATAAGTCCTCCAAACCGAGTCAGGCACCAAATGATTTCTGGCAACCACTAAACATGGCCACCCTGGTCCCCTGGGGTTGTCATGCCCCCTGGCAACAGATCTTGAACCCTTTTGCTCAGTCACTTGTTCACTTGTACTCTCAGAGAAATATACAAGAAATACAAAAAGGGAAGCTTTCAATATTTTATTTAACCAGCGTTATTCTTGTATAGAATATATGTACTGCAATGATCAATAGACAGAAGCAGATGAAAGTTACCGACAGCAGCACCAGAGTGGTGAACAGAATAAAAAGCGCCACCATGGTGGTTAAACAGTGTATATTTGCAGGCATCAAATGCAACATAGATAATTGGTCACACCCCTCCTATACAGTACATAAACTAGGTGGCTAGGGTGAGTGTGTGTGTGTATATAGCCAAGAATTCCCATACTAGATGGACCAACCTTGATTACCTTATGAAAATAATGTAAGTCCGTGTCTTGGTCATGAGCTGGACATCCTTGCATGAAGAAGTCAGAAAGATGCTGGGCTGAAGCTTCAGTGTGTAGAGACTTCACCAATGTTAGCAAAGCACTCCTCCAACTAAACCCCGGAAATGGCTGTTTATTTATAATGCAGTGCATCCTTGCGTGTCCTGTGAAAGTAAGCATTGTTTTCTTTATAGATAGCCATGTTGCCCGTGGATGAAAAATATAATAACATTTGAACAATGTGTGTCAAGATCTTGTATGTGGTGTTCAAAGAATCGCGATAATATTACGTGAAGCAGACTCTGTTAAGTGAAACAGTTTCAGAGAAACGAATCCAACATTGTCACTCACGCAAATGTGTGTAAAATGGTTATTCTGTAAAAGAGAACGCAACACAAAAAAATTTGACCACGAAACAAGATGGTGTTGGTTTTGTGTGGACCTACCTCAGACATATAACAACCACCCCTCAGATGAAGGGACAACACAGAAGCTACACATAACAATATTTTTGTAAGGCTGTTTACGCTTGACCTAATCATATGGGGTGTTTTGTTGAGTAATTGTAATTTGGCAGCTACCTCTCCATCAGAAACACAACAGTGAGGTAGGACCTGGGGAATATTTAAAGACCTAGCTCTGAATACAGTCCCCAAATTAATAGACAACTACATAAAGTATCAGAGGGTCTAAAACTAGAAAGAGTTTAAAGGCGACAGACGCAAAAACTGACAGTACAAACCCTTGAACTCACTCAACATCTCAAGTGAATGAGGATAAAACCCATCAGTCACCACTCGAATCCGCCCTTCATCATTTGGGATTTATCCGGACCATCCGTATGAGTGTATTATATCACAGATATAAGAAGACCAGATGATTTAAAGGTCTTCTTTGCTGTGCCAACAACGGTATGGTCTCCCACTCAGTAGCAGGTGATGAGTGTAAAAACAGGGCAGTGAGACTGGGGTGTGCAGTGCAGAAAAAAGTGAATTTGAAAAACAAAAAACAATGTGTTATAAAATTGGATAAGGGAGCACAGAACCAACTTTATTCATTTGTTGCTCACTGGACCAAGATTAAAATATATATCAAAGACAGTGAAGTTACGTGAACTGTCTAAGATGAAACCGGGTCAACATGTTTCAGCAATTTAGGACTTCTATGTCCTTGCTTTCATCAGGACCTTATAAACAAAAACCAGTGCTACTGCAAAAACGTAATAAAGTGACAACAAAGAATTGGTGTAAAAAAACAAGTGCAAATGTCACCTGAGTTTTCCAAACTAGGATTACAGCTAGTGTTGTTCACTGTGGATTAAGAAAGAAAAAGAGAATTGAGTGTCAGAGAAGACAACCCGCACCTTAAAAACTCATTTCATGATTTATCTGGTTGCTAAGTCCATAGAGTACAGACTTCCACATATGTCAGCAATCACTGTTGCTGACATTCGCACTCTTAACAGTAGAGCAACAGTTAAATTGATTATGGACGTATGTTTTACATTCCAGAAACGTAGCAAAAATTCTTACCATAGTCTGTAAGAAAGGAAGACCTCACCCCGCCTGGCAGTGGCTCAGGGAAAGAGTGAAGCACCGCTCTAGAAAAACATGTAAAAGTTACATCATGTTTTACATAGTGTGCAAACAAACTTCCACATAATTACCTTCTTTCTAATTGACAATGAGAGAGCTAACGGTCAAATGAGCCCAGTTGGTTTAGATCAAGGCTATTACAAGCACTTCCTCATGCTGCCCGTATAATACATGCAGAGAGCCCTCTCTGACAAAGGAATAATCTATACAGCTAACGCTGCGGAAGAAAAAGCGGAGCATTCTCTTACCTGTCCGTCGGTACTCCGTAGCCGGCGTCTAAGCCTACTGGGGAGGTACCGGACGGCAGGAAAGAGTTTGGTTATGTAGCGCCACCCGATAGGCTGAAAGACCCGTGGTATCTGTGTCTCAGCGATCTTATTGGTCTTTTTCGAGCCGGCCGTGTAACCGCGCTCGTCATTGGTGTTTGCAGTCTTGCTGTTCCTATACGAGCCGGCAGTGAAACCACGCTCGTCATTGGTGTTACTCGGGATACCAGAGTTACGTTTATAGTCTTGCTATTCCTGTATGAGCCGGCCACGAAACCGCGCTCGTCATTGGAGTTGCTAGGGATACCGGGGTTATGTTTATGAGCGTCATCGTTCTGTAAAGGAGAACGTATGTCAACAAACTGTGCACGCAAAGATATGCGTCTGCGTATAGTGAAGCCCTCATGGTAGATGTCGTGTAATCTTCACTAAGGTACCACTATCCACCTCTCGAGTAGCAATATTAAAGTAAATGACAACCAAATCTTGGCAATCCTAATTATCCGTTCAGGGCGAGCCATTCATAACGCTACTTCATTGATGTAGTGGGAATTGTCCCCAAGATGGAGAACAGGAAGTCCTGGGGTTGCACAGATTTGATTAATTAAGGTACAAGAAATGGTATAGATACCTTTAAATCATCTGGTCTTCTTATATCTGTGATATAATACACTCATTCGGATGGTCCGGATAAATCCCAAATGATGAAGGGCGGATTCGAGTGGTGACTGATGGGTTTTATCCTCATTCACTTGAGATGTTGAGTGAGTTCAAGGGTTTGTACTGTCAGTTTTTGCGTCTGTCGCCTTTAAACTCTTTCTAGTTTTAGACCCTCTGATACTTTATGTAGTTAGCTACCTCTCCATGCCAGTTAGGGGATAGATAAGCATTAACAATGTCTATGATTTGCATTTGTTATGATTCTTTGAAAAATCCTATGTGTAGCAAACTTGAGGCCATTTTAAAAGTGGGTATTTGAGTAGCTTTACAATCCAGTTTTACAGAGAACTATGTTGAGATGCCCCCCGTCGCTTTGCCTCTACTAAGTTTAATTGCGTCTATTAAAAAGTAACGGTTTTCAGCAGGTACAGACTCAACCAAGTTACCTCCCACCACCCACATCTCTGTAAAACACCAATCTCATGAGAATTTACAAAATTCAACCAGTCTTCCTACTTTGGTTGTAGGCTGGTGATGTTCCATGACAAGAATGAGATTTAATTGTTTGGCTATATACTGACTGTTCCAAAGGTTTTACAGTATATGTTATCTGTAGATGAGGTATCTGCAGCGTTAAAACAAAGAAGTGTGAGCTAGCTGATTTTTGTTCTCAGTGTAGGTAGTGTACCAGGCCGGATCAACCCTGATCAGTGGACATATCACCACTACTCTGTTATTATTTTCCCTAGTTACAGTCGTGTTCTTGGTCACTGAGATAATGTGCCTAGCCAACGTATATGCTTCTTCAAGCTGTATGGAACTATTCGCTAATTTCTGTTTTATACAAGTCTCCAGTCTTGATTCTGTAGGGCCCTTTCACCCTGAATTGGATTTCTGATCATTCTGCTGGAGAATCATATCTAAATCCATGACATGTAATTAATGTATGTTGTCCATGATAACTTTGAGAATGACTGGTATAAAGAACTGCACCTTATGTCTGGCCTTACTATGCTGGCTGTTGAATAACATATTATACTGAGAACTTGGATTAATATAGTTTATTTCTCGTGAGGTGATTAATTTCAGTGATGGAATCGCATAGAAGAGATCCAATAAGTGATCCCTATTAAGGGGAGGTAGAGCGTGATGAATCTGGGACTAGGTTATGAAAAAGTTGTAACAAGTACAGTGCACACGTGTGATAATAAACAGTAATAGTACTGAGCAATTAGCAGAAGAATCAGATGACATCGGTTAGGTAATAAACAAGTTGTTTATATGAAAATTTTCTTCATGTAATATGACGCCAGCCGACACGTGTTTCGTCAACAGGGGGATACCTGTGACTCTTCAGGGCTGTATGGGCGTCGTATACAGGAGCTAAGGACCGGTGACTGAAGAGAGGAGCACTGCTATGACCTGTTATCGTCAAGGTCCTGGCCACACAGAAACACCCTTCTGTGTCTTTTCCCCTCATCCGTCTGTAATTTCTAATGCTTTGATTTTACCCGTCGACCGGGTTGGAACTATTACCGGTCCTTATCTCCTGTATAGGACACCCATAGAGCCCTGAAGAGTCACAGGTATCCCCCTGTTGACGAAACACGTGTCGGCTGGCGGTATATTACATGAAGAAAATGTTCATATAAACAACGGGTTTATCACCTAACCGATGTCATCTGATTCTTCTGCCAATTGCTCAGTACTATTACTGTTTATTATCACACGTGTGCACAGTACTAGTTACAATTTGTTCCAAGGCTAGGGATTGTGATCCTGGGCTCTTTGAGAGGTTTAGGGTATTCCTCCATACTTTTCGCACCGTGATTTACTCTGACTTTCCCAGAATTCAACCACTATAATACTACCTTCACTACTGTTTGAGCGCCATTGTCCTGCCATCTCTCAAACCCTACGCAGGCCTTCCACTAGGTTATGAAAAAGTATGATGCTGAGACCTATGTCAGCAGGCAGAAATAGGTTGTTGTATCCTTAGAATATTGTGCATTTCATATGACAGGGGAGTTGTCTAATCTAAAAGATTCCACTGTGGGGTTCAGTAAATATGAGGGCCCAGTAGTCAGCAGTGCTTCTGTTGGGGTGCTGGGGTGGAGTCCATACTTCTGCCCACCATATGATGCCACTTAATGATTTACTCAGCCATACTTATCACTGATTTTCATAGAACATTTCTTCTTGAGCTTCTTTGTATTCATGTTTTTCTCTTCCAAATGTTACCTTATTAGGGTTTTTCCTAATCTCTTGCATGTCCTTTTTAGTATCCTATTCCTTTCGACCTCTGTTTTGGCCTTGAGCTTGATTCCTTTGATGGGTGCAGAATTGATATGGACATGTCTTGTTATTTTCCTCTCAAATTGTTGTTCTCTTATGTTTCTTTGTGCTTTTCATATCTAAACTTTTTTGATATTTCATTTCCCAGTCTATTTCATGTTGCCCTGAACAGACCAGGGAGGACATAGATCACATATGCAGAATTACTGCACCTAGTGGATAAAAAAGATAGAGAAGGTGAACAAATAAGAAACACGGAACATGATACATGTCCTCCCTGGTCTATTCAGGATGATGTCCTTCTTCCCTGTTCCGCCCTGAGTCACCCGGTCAGTTGTGCCATTTTCCCGATGTGGCCCAACCACCCTCATCTTTTTATGTTATTTGTAGTAAGTGAGTATGTTTTGAATCTTCTACCTTACTTTCTTTCTTCAATGTATTTACCTTTCTTTCTTTACTGTATTCTCTTCATCCTTCTTCTCAGACTTCTGAATCTCCTCATTTCTCAATCATGCCTTCTTCGCTTTTCTCTTTCTTTCCTTTCTTTATTTCTCTCCATTATTTTGTCTTCTCTTTTTTCTTTCTTCCTTTTTCTGTCATTCTCCTCCTATTCTTTATTTGTATACTCCTTTTCATAACTACATTCCTTTTTCTATTATTGAGAAATTTAATATCATCTGGTATAACTGCATATTTACTGAGTTACACATTGATATTTTTCACTGTTCTCCAAATTTCAATTGTTATATTGATTTTTATGCAACGTTTATATTGTTTTATCTCTTATAAATGCATTAAAAGTTGTTTCATGGAACGTTAAAGGTTTAGGCTCCGCGATCAAATGTCAGAGGATTCTTTTCCATTTATCTATTTTAAATTGTGATATCGCTTTATAACAAGAGATTCATGTTGTAGAGAAAGAAATTCTTAAACTTAAAAGATTATGGGTAGGTAACATTTTTGCAACCCCAGGCTCAGGTCATCGCAATGGCGTTATCATTTTGTGTCATAAACACCTTGATTTGCAGATTAATACTCAAGAATCAGATACCTCAGTAGATGTGTTTCTGTCTCACTCTTACTTAATAACATTCCAATGACTCTTTTTAACCTTTATGCTCTCACTGCTCCAGATGTCACTTTTTGGCCCACAATTTTATCCAAATTAATGTCCTTTCAAGATGATTGTTTATTAGTTGGCGGTGACTGCAATATGGATGGATCCAATTATTGATCGCAAATCCAACTCTAAATTCATCCTGTCCACTATGTTTTCCCAGTTTACCTCTACTATTCAACAATGGTCATTAGTAGACTCATGGCGCTAATGTAATCCTACTCGTTTAGACTATACCTTCTTTTCCACAGCACACTCTTCACATTATCGCATTGACTCACAATCACTCACTCAACATATCCTACAATCTGACATTGGTTCTATCTTAATCTTTGATCACGCACCAGTTATCTTAAGTCTAGATTTCTCTTCTCCTACACAAGGCACCGGAAGGTGGAGATTTAATAACTCTCTTCTTCTAGACCCTAATTTCACCAAACAATTTTAATCGTTTACTACTACTTTCTTTGCTGAAAATGAATCCCCTTCTATATCTCCTCAAATTGTTTGGGATTCTTTTAAAGGAGCTTCCAGAGACTTTATTGTTTCTATTGTATCCGGTCCCAAAAAATCGTCTCTCTTCAAATTACAGCATCGTATGACACAACTTAAACATTTAGAATCTTCCTTTGCTGTCTCTGGCTCTAAATCTTGATTGGATGAACTTGTTCGCGCTAAATTTCAATTCAACAAACTTTCCACAGAAAATGCCAACCCATTTCTACTTAAATCCTTAGCCAAGTACTATGGCGGCCAGAATAAGGCAGGAAAACTTCTAGCCAATTATTTAAAAATTAAGAAAGAACGTACCAAGATCAGCTCCATCCTTGACTCCAATAATCGTATGGTTTATAAAAATGAAGACATTTTGTCAGAATTCACTAATTTCTTTCAGTCTATCTACACCCCTACATTTTTGTTTCTCCAGATACAATCTCTCAATATCTTTCTTCATATTACCCCTTCTTCTCTTCCAGATCAGGACTGTTTGGTGTTAAATGATGACATTAAAGAATCTGATATCAGTAATGCTATTCATACTATTAAACATGGTAAAACCCCAGGACCTGATGGTTTCACCATAAAATTTTATTCTCACTTTTCTTGTTTCCCTATTCCCAAACGATAACAACTATTTCACTTCTTTATTTCTTCTAAAAAATCTGGAGGATCTTTTCAAGAAGCTTTACTATCTTTAATACCTAAAGACGGTACAAATCATAATTTGTGTAAGAATTATTGCCCTATTTCTCTAATTAATCTTAATTATAAGATTTTTGCTAAAATCCTTGCGTTTGGTTTAGAAACATTTCTCCCCATGTTAATTGGTCGTGAACAATGTGGTTTTATTAAAGGCAGGCACCTTGCTGACAATACTAGACTCTTTTTCAATGTTCTTACTAAAGCTAGATCATATAAAGATTCATTAGCAGCAATTTCCCTAGATTCTGAGAAAGCCTTTGATAGAGTGGGATGGCCTTTTATTTTCTCTACTTTATCCTGGTTTGGTTTGGTTCTACATTTATAAATGATGTTTCCTTGCTTAACTCCTTCCCGGTTTCTTCTGTTCTCTCACATGGTCTTCTTTCATCTAATTTCCAACTGTATCGTGGAGTACGACAAGGTTGTCCCCTTTCTCCACTTCTATTCATTCTTGGCTTGGAACCTTTCCTAATGAGGATCCGCTCAAAGTCCCAAATCACAGGTTTTAAATATGGCTGTAATCAATTGAAATTATTGGTTTACACAGATCATATTTTGCTCTTTTTATCCCATCCGCAATCGTCTCTCCAGGCTTTCTTATTAGAAGTAGAATGTTTTGCCTCTGTATCTGGTTACAAGTTAAAAATTGACAAATGTGAAATTCTTCCATTAAATAAATTGTGATTTTCTGCAGATTATACTGCATCTGGTTTCAAATGGAATGCTGACAAAATTAAATATCCGGGCTTATGGTTTAAACCCTCTTTTAAAGAGTCTATTTTAACTAATTTAAAAGAACTCCAATCCTTTTTAGAGTCTGCTACATCGAAATAAAATCCTTTGTTTTTATCATGGTGGGGTCGTCTTGACACAATCAAAATGATGTTAGTCCCTGTTATTCTTTATCTCTCCGATATTCCTATTGCTATTGCCATCTCCCATTTTCAAACCATGTATTCCATATTATCTAAATTTTTATGGAACAACAAAACACCCTGCATCTCTTTGCATAAACTTAAACGTCCTAAATTCTTAGGAGGCGTTAACTTCCCAGACTTTCAGATCTATCATAATACATTCTCTCTCAAACAGGCCTCATTATTCTTATTAGAAGACGATGATGTGCGTTCTCTCCCATTATGGGTTGACGTTGAAAAGTCCTTTTTTCAGCACTTTTCATTTCAAGAAACCGTAACATTTTCTCAACTACACTTTTCTATTTCTCTCCCTATACTCAATAACTCTTGCAAACTTCTTAAACCGTTATTTTCCAATCATCTTTCTTCTTCAGACAAATTTCTTCAATCTTCCATATGGTATAATAAAGATATTACTTTAAATAACAAAGTTCTATTTTGGAAAGATTGGCAGCTTAAGGGTCTTCATTGAGTTCACAAACTTTGTCATGAGGATGCTTGGCTGTCCTTCTCTTCAGCTCAAACATGCTTTTCCTTTCTTTCATCATACCTTTCCAAATATACCTCCCTGCTTTCTTTAACCCAAACATCCTATCACAACATCACATCCACAACCCATCCTTCCTCTTAACCCCCACATGCTTTATCCATCCTGTCCCTCTACCCATCAGCATCACAACTCTACCAGTCTCTATCGTCAATCTCACCTATTAGAGACAAACTGAAGTGGAAACACTCTAGGAGACTGATCTTCAATCCTACTTTTCTACGGCTACGTGGAATAGGATTTGGATTAACATGAGAAAATCTTCCCATGCTGCTAATACCACCCAAACTTTGTTCTACATCTACAACAGACTTTTAGTTACTCCCGTCTTACTTTGCAAAATGAATCCTACTCTTTCCACCTCATGTTGGTCCTGTAACGCAAACTTAGCAGACCTAAAGCATATGCTTTTCCTATGTCCCCAGGTTCATAGTTTTTTGGAAACATGTCTGGATACAGATTAATATAATTTTCCAAACCCAAATCCCCTTTTCTTTCGTTAACATATTTTTAGGTAGTCTTTCCGATGATTGGAATTCACAGCCTCGTGGTTTCCTTATCATTGATCTACTCCTTGCAGTTGCCTACCAACAAATTACTAAATCATGGAAAGATGCCTCAAACCTTTCCTATCGTGCTTGGTGGTATGGAGTTTGCTACAACCATAGGTCGGACAGAGCATTGTTTTACCGGATCTCCCATGCCATTAAAAGAGACTTCCTATGGTTACCTATTACTGATTGTATTGATGTATTGGCACGTGCCTCATAAACTCATGACCCTCCAATTGCAGAAGTCCCTAAACCTCCATGAATAATATTCTTTAATGTATATACACATATATATTTCTTGTTGTTTTTTCTATTTAGTCATTTTGCTCAGTTTCCCTATATCGTTTCCATTTATTACTTTGAATCTTACTAAAATTATTACAGTAGTTATGATATATTGATATCTGATTACCCTTACCCTTTTACTCCTTTTTGTTTCCTTTTCCCCCTTTTCATCTCTATTACTTTATCAGTTTGCATACAAATTTTTCTTATATTAAAATGTTCTCATTAAATTGAATTGCATTTTATCTTGCATCAATATACTTTCTCTTAAACTAAAAAACAATTGTATTTTTAGGCCAAACACTTGGTGTTTCGTCGCCACCCCAGCATTGAGACTAATTTGCTTTCTTTTCCCTTTGCCCCCCCTTTGTTCTTCTTAGCTGTGGGAGGCATACTACTTGGGTTCTCATTGATGCTTTTCATGTCTATTGGATTTATTATCTTTTTTCTTTCTTTGTTAAGTACTTGTTTGACCTTTTCGCAATGTGTGGTAGACAAGTTAGACTCTTCGTGCTGCTTGTATTATTTATGAAACTAGTTGCATTTGTATAGCCTCCTACAACTGGATTATTCATACTGCCATTGTTGTTGCTAGGAGTATTTACAATAATCAGCAACAGTTTCTGGTCTCGATTATTTCTCATGGTGCTTCAGATGACAGTTCCTTACAATTATTTTGAATTCTTCCAACACTTCCAGCATTGGTCCCTGTGCCACCCTTTGCCCTTTGAGTTCAGCAGAGAATCCATGCAAATGCTCTGTCTATTTCATGGGATGAATGGAAACGTGGACAGTCGGTGACTTAGGTTGGCATATCTAATCTGGGGGCTTTCGTAGTTAGAGCTTCCAATACTAGGGTTAGCAAATCTAAGTTATGATTTGTATCCCGTATTATATTTTGTAGCAATATTAGCACAGAGCTCAAAATCCTCTCAAGAGCTTGCAAGCAGTTCCAGTCCCTGGGTGGCAGCAGGAGTACTTGAGTCAGGAATAAGCTGAATAGGTCATGGTGAGGTGCCTATGCCTTAGCCAGCAATTGGAGAGGTTTACCTACCCAATTCTGGCTTATGTCTTGCCCTTTGCCCACCTTGTTTTGCTGTACTTTGTCATTTCAGAAGCCTTGAATCTAAGATCTCTGAACCCTTCTCCCCTCTGGAGGAGTGCCTGGAAGACCCCTAATGTTTCTGATTTATTTATTTATTTTTTTAGATTTATAGAGCGCGAACGAATGCCCATGGGCGTCTCGGAGCTGAAAGCTCAATTCATGACTCTCCTGATATTGGTTCCCGGAGTGGGTTACTGGTTAAACAGCCAGGTCTTTAAAATTTTACGAAAAGAGAAAAGACTGTGACTTAACCTGATTGACAGAGGAAGAGAATTCCAAAGTCGGGCTGCCGTAACTGGGTTAGATAAGTTATTCTCCCCTCTGCAATGGCCAGAACTGGTGCTCCATCCTAATTGGTCCAGTAGGGTTGTGAAAATAAATGGGAGCAGATTTGGCAAGCCCTATTTGGGAATAGGAAGTCAAAAGAAGAATTGTTAATGTTGTCCTTTTTTCTTCCAATTGACATGTGCCCTTTCCAAATGCATAATTCCTGTTAGGGGGCCAGTTGTTGACAAAGCGTTTGCCTTCCTGATCCTACCGGCTGGCTCTTCTCCTCTGACAGGCAAGTCATCAAATCCAGCTAGGAATGCATACTGGTCACGGGAGGTATGATTAATGGCAGAACCCATTTGGAATTTGTTTTCGGAAAAGAGTTCTGGGTCTACTCACAGACTGAAACATTTTGCTAACTCTAGTCTTGTTTCTAAGGCTCCCGTTATTGAGTGCTGTCTCTTATACCTGGGAAGGTGTTCCTTTCTGTAATTCAGGTTAGAATTGAGGCAGCTCTTGGCTTGGCAGCACTGAGACAGCATGGCTTAAGTCTGCTCGTGTTCACTAGTGAGTATCCTTGGCTTTGATCTTGGTTGTCAGTCTTGGGGTTCCATATGGAACTAAAGTTATATCACATCTGATTTCACCATTAAATCAGATTTTGCTAATTAAGTGGAAAACAAACTTTGAAATATTTTCCTAGCATTTTCCCTGCATTTTCCCAAGCAAAGTTGGAAAATAAATATTTTAATCGTATTCAAGACTGCACTTCTAAGTGTTTTTATATATTAAACACTCTGTCCTGTGGGATTACATTCAGCACCTTAGAGATGACATATTAATATAGAAAAATTGGCTTTCTTTCACGACCAAGGCTCTTTTTCTTGGCATGTATTACTGCAAAGTTTTAAATTACAGCCAATTCAGAGCAGTGATGCTTCTGCCAGCCATGTATTTTTTATCAACTATGTGGGTGGTGTAAATACACACTGCAGCCAACATATAACTTTTAACTTCCACGTCACTGGTGCAATTTTCTATGATTGCCTCACAAGAAAGTTAAATAGACCATGTGGGTGAAACCAATTTTACAATTACCATTTTTAGGCCAGAGCACAAGAACACTGAAGATAGAGACCAACATGCATAATCTTGGTGTGTTTATATCACTCAAAACACATCTTTATCTTTTCAGATATGTTGGCATGCTTATCATCCACTCAAGATACCCATGTGAAACTTTCCTACAATTTGGTGAATATGTTTCATGTCATACTACCTCACTCTCTCTCATGTCATGTGAGTATATGTCTATTAATACCAACTTTCTTACATTAGATTTGAACCAGTAGATATTTGCGATCTTCTTTATGCCATGCATATGACATACATTTCACTAAACCCTGACAATATTTTTATACACATTATTTCTTGGTATATGGATACAAACTCAGTTTGAGTGATGCAATGTATTTTTCTTTGAAACTTACTGCTGATCTAAGGACCCATGTTCACCACCTTCCTTCAGGACTCAGGTCATCAGCTGACAGCTAAGAGTCCGCCACAAAGGAAAAATCTGCATCAAACACAGGTAAGATACTATTTGATAGCATTTTCTTTGGACATATAATAACCACTAAATAAACAGTATTAATATTGTAATGCATTATTTCTCAGTAAAAACTGTGCTCTCTTTTGATCTCTAATTAAGCTTAATATTTCTTTTTTAGGAAAGACGACAATCTCTATGTGAAGATTATAAATTATAAGTCCTTTATCTGTTAGCTCCTGGGGATGAAGTGCCTGACAACGATGCATTACTATCCACAAGTAGAAGACAACATGCAGTCCTGGGAGAAACCCCTGTCCTCCATCAAGCTGACACGTATGTGTCCTCACAGCTCAAGAGAAGGAAAACAAGGAGGAGATTATTGGTTCCATGCAATTTAACATCTCAAAGAAGATCTCAAGACTGGTCAGCAGTTTCCTTCATCGGTAACGCCTAAGGATTGGAAATCAAAAGCAAGTAGCTAGAATTCCATGGATACTTATGCAGGCTGCATAGAACTCTCCTGAAACCACCTCCAGACTCCAGGTACCCCAGTTGACATTCCCTCTTTCACCTTCCAATGCAGGAGCACTCCACTCTACTCCCATCTTCTGAAAGAGAAAAAAACAACTAAAGTGAGGAGGACTTCTACCTCATTCATCACACAACCTACTAGATAGCAACACTCAACATGATGGACAACCTGTTGGCATGGTTAGATGTCCAGGCATGCAGTGTGGGGATATGGTTAAATTCAGTCCTTTTGGGGGATCAATTTTTGAAGGAATTATCCACTGTCAAATGTCAAAGGTTCTTATATAGCGCCTTATCACCGCAAGGTCTCAAGGCGCTTGCTTTGGGAACCCGTCCTGGCTTTTTCCCTGTGAGATAACCCGTACTGGGCATCCCCAAGGTGTAAGCCAGGAATCCCGCCGCGGGGGCCCATAGTGGAGATTAAGCAAGCTATTGCCCAGAGTTGCAGAGTGTGAACCCGTGGTTCGAGTAGGCACCGAAGCGAGAATTATCGAGTCCGTGGACATTTGGCTCAAGACCCTGCCGCGTCGGGAATTGAACCCTGGTCCCGGGTCTGACCTCTGCTTCAGGGTACGCCTCCTCTAACCAGTGAGCCACACTTCTCCACTGGCCGGAGATATTTAACAAATGAGGGAAATCCTATGGAACATCCCAACTTACCAAGAATAGGTACCTCAGTTGACGGAGATACAGACATGTGTCTTGAGAGAGTTTAAAATATCATTCCAAGACAGAGCAAATTTGTACTGTGAATATCTTTGTTTGTTAAGGCTTTGATTCGCACAGCAGTGGATGCGATTCATCTGCATTTCTGCATTCAGAAACTGACTCAACCTACCCCTGATGGGTCTACAATGACCCTGTTTTTCATTCTTGGCTAGAATCCAACCCCTGGTGGATCGATCAATCAAAGCATTCATCAGATCTTTGATGGTTACTACTACTGGCTTTCCTACCTTGTCCTGCAGAAGACCCGACGTGACTTAAACTGAATCACGCACTTTCTTGGGTCGAAACGTCGACGTGCCTACAGCCTTTCCCCATTCTCTACACTCTGTGCAATAGCAGATCCATGTATGGATTGGAGATTCAATGAAATAGGGATTGATGTCTACTGAATGAACATTTTATATACATTTTGTATAGCACTGAATATATGTTATTCACCTAAAGCACTTTGTCACTTCTAGATCCTCTTATCACTGATTAGTTTATTGTTTGCACCGCTTTTTTTTAAAACAGAATAGTTTTTGTGACAGCCTGACTAAGATATAACCCTAATTGTATATCACAAAAATGAATTAATTTATGAATACACATTTTTTTGTGTGTCCTCATTCTGCCAACTCTCTTGCTAGGATAGCTCTGAGTCTTATTCCATAGAAACCAAAAACAAAAAAAATCTGAGCCCTTCCACACAAGGATACTGCGGTTTCCACTCAGCTTCTGCACCATAATGATAGTGAACCATCAACTGAGGAGAGGCCGGGATCCACAGCATGTTTGGCTTAATCATTGGACCCGCTCTCTTTTTCTCTCCAGGCGATCAATTTTGTCTAGATCTTATCTTGACTCCTGGGGTCACATGCTATATCGGATAGGCTTGTATAGATAATACTTTTAAGTTACTAAGCAAAGGATGGAGGCTTTTTGGCTTTCCAAAGCCTCCCGCCTCACCAATAGAGTCACATACAAGATAAACT
Organism: Lissotriton helveticus; assembly: GCF_964261635.1. Taxonomy (NCBI): domain Eukaryota; kingdom Metazoa; phylum Chordata; class Amphibia; order Caudata; family Salamandridae; genus Lissotriton; species Lissotriton helveticus. The sequence goes on from NC_136059.1 coordinate 1,558,534,837, forward strand.
TAGCTGTAAGTGAGTTTGTACGCACAGCGACATCTTGATTTAATCCAAAAAATACAAGGCTCAGGCTTACCTTAATCTGTTTACCAATCACCTCACCAAGAAAGTCACATACCGAGTTCCAGTAAGAGGCCATCTTTGGGTACCACAAAAACAAATGTAAATCATCTGCTAGAGGGAGCCTACATATTGGGCAGTAGTAGATACTGCCCGTTATTTTTTATAACTTTGCTGGAGACCAATAAACCCTGTAAGTAGTAAAAAGATGGTTACGTTTGAGTGAGGCAGGTTTTACAAATGATCGTAGAATGGAAATGGAATCAAGACAGATTTACTTCAAGGCATTATCCCCAAACTCATCTGCCCATAAATTTGAGATTTCACTTTCCATGTTCTCATCCGCCTTCAGGAAAACCTAGTACCAATATGAGACTTCCTTTACCCATCGATCAGTTTTCATAACTTGATCCAGCCTTGAGTCATCTCCCTCTCCTGCCCAGTCATGTGTTGTCCACCAAGACCGTAGTTGATAATATTTAAATCTTGTCAACTGTCCCCTAGTGCAGTTGCTTAGCCCTTCTCAATTCACTAGACTTGATCCTGCTTGAAAATCTGCCCAATAGCGTAGCCTCCCAGATTTTAAGGGCTGACTCAGTTGACCTCTCAGACATCCAGGGTAACTCCCAAATTGGTGCCTGTATTGAATAGTAAAGGACACCCAGCCTTTTCCGCAGATAAACCCACGTTCTTTAGACAGTCCTCAGAATCTTCAGCCTCACTTTTTAAAAGAATTTCGGGTCTCCTTATTTGAAAAGAAAATGATGTTGGCCTTGAAAGACATCAGCCAACATTGCCTCAAAAAGCAGGCCCATTTAGGATCCGTCTGTCTTATTCGCCAGCATACGAAATTTCTTGAGATGAAAGGCATAACAGTACACCAATAAATCAGGTAGCGGTAATCCTCCTGCGCCTAGCAGCCTCCTTAACTTTTTCCATGCTATCCTCGGACCCTTTGAAGCCCAAATAAAGGTTCCAATTTTTCCCTGGAGCTTTGCTACATCCTCTTTCTGAAAGGTTAGTGGGATTGAATTGAAAAGAAAAGTGACTTTAGAGAGGATAATCATTTTTATGAGGTTCACCCGACCATAGATGTTTAATGGTAGGTTAGCCCATTTTAACAGCAGATTTCCAATCTCCCGACTGATTTTCTTCCAGTTAGTTTTGGGAACCTCTTCTAATTTCTGTGGAATCTGTATTCCTAAACAGCATATTTGAGACCTAGCCCCCGGACTCCTCATGCTTTGATTCCACTCCATTATTTCAGTTTTTTCAGCATGTCTCTTATATCCAGAAATTAAACCAAAACTCTCTGCCTTCTCCAACAAATTAGGGATTGCCTCATGTGGGTTAGTAGCGTATAGGGTTACATTATCTGCATATAAGGCCAATTTAGCCTTAAACCCATCAGATTTAAAAAGTAGGATGGTATGATCTTGCCTGATCAAATTGGCAAAAGGCTCTATATACAAATTAAAAAGGAGAGTGTACAGGGGGCAACCTTGTCTGCTTCCCCTTGAGATAGTAAACCAGTCTGACAACTCTCCATTAACTGGCACTTGGACTCTGAGAAGATGATAAAGGTTTTGCATAGTCCTCACGATATTCTGTGATAAAAGCCAAAACTAGTTAAAGCTTTCCAGAGATACGCCCAGCGCACCTGATCAAAAGCTTAGGCTGCATCCACAGCTACTATGGTCAAGGGTAGATTTTGGACCTCAGCCAGTTCTATACCCCCATCATCAAGAACGTGAGATCATTCAACTGCCTCCCAGGGATAAATCCTTTCTGATCAGGATGAATGTCTTCCTTTATAACCTTTGCCATTCTAGATGCAATAATCCCTGAGAAGATCTTATAGTCCGTGTTCAAAAGAGATATTGGTATATACGACTCCACTCTCTGAAGACCTTTATTCAGTTTCACTATTAATGTTATCGTGGCCTCCAACCAGGAACTAGTGACCATCTCCCCCTTAATATATATCTTGTTAAATAGATCTTTTAATACAGGGGCTATTTTGTTCAATAGAGAGTTTTGGAAGCTCAGTATTTTCTAACCATGCCTCTATACAATTCCCCGTAGGTTGTGTATCTTCACTATAGAAACTACTCATATAGCTTCGGGCTTGCTCACTAATATCTGCATTGGAGTGCAATAATTCCCCTGACTCTCTGCTAATCAGATTCTGTATTTATTCCTGGCCCCATCTGTTCTAGACTTCCAGGCTAGCAATGAACTGCACCTTTCCCCATATGTTGGAGCTTGCTAACTTTCCATTTGTGTAGTATCTTCATATCCAGATGAGCCTGATATTTTGGCTGAAGTCCCTCCAGTTCTTTGCTAAGCAAGGGTACTCTATCCGATCCTTCCATGGAGGCCCTCTGGAGATCCCTTTCTCTAGCCTTAATTTCTCTTATTTGGTTCTCACCTTCTTCCTTTGCCTTACGCTTTTTGACAACCATTATGGACCATACTATTCCCCTTATATATGCTTTAAAAGCATCCCAAACTATACTGTGTTTTGTAGAACTCTCATTAAACATGAAGAAGTCAACCGTTCTTTCCACTAGTCTAAGTGCTACCTCCTCATCCAATAGGATAGTCCTATCCAAACCCCACCTTCTTTGCCCCACTTTTTCATTTGATCTCAAAGATAGGACTACTGAAGAGTGGTCTGAGAGCACCGCCTGTATATGAGATATTACCTCTACTTCATCATATAGCTCCTGAGCTACCAAAAAATCATTAATCCGAGAGTGGTGACGGTACTGTTTACTGTAAAATGTAAAACCCCTTACAGCACCCCTCTTTTTGCACCAGGTATCGACCAGATCGAGCTTAGCCATCATGCTTTTCAGCCTGGCAGATGTTTTGGGAGGACTGATATATTTAACTCTCGACGTCCGGTCCAGCTCTTTATTCAAAACTAGGTTAAAATCTCCTCCTAATACAATCGGGGCTGATGTTTCCAGTAAGCATGATTCTAATTTCATTAAAGCCTCAGGGTTATCATTGTTTAGACCATACTATACTGCACATACTACTGGCCTACTTTGGATCGCGAGGGAGTCCATCAACCATCTACCAGAAAGATCTCATTCATATTTAATTAATCTTACTCCTGAATCATTTCTAATAATAAGAGGCACTTCTCTGGTATTCCCTCTCTGGCCTGATCACACTACCTCTTGGACCCATCAGCGCTTATTGAAATATAAACCACAGTCCCTCCGTTCCAATGGATCTCTTGAAGCAGAATCATTTGCACCTCACTATTTTTAAGATGTTCTACTACCTGAGCCACTTTCCTCCTAGACCTCAGTGCATTGACGTTCCATGTTAGGAAATTTACCAAGTTTAACCTATTCATTCTTAAACTCTCAAGCTCTACCCCTATTCAGCTTCTTCATTATCTTCACCTTCATGGACATATACCCTTTGTTAAACCTCCCAGGCAAACGGAAACCATACATAACCTTGGCTAAATTAGAGGATAGCATAAAGAGGACTCATTTTTAAACTTTTTTCCCCATGCTCCCCACACTCTATGCCCCTTCACCCCACCCGCTGGAAAACCCACTTGTTTCTCCCTGGGCGATATAGTCCACCCTTTGTGACCCCCCTTCCCATAAAGTAGTGCTGCATATACTTAAAGGTAAGAAAGGAAAAGCACAGGTTTACTGCTTATAGTAATTCTACATTAGCACCTGCCCTGTTTGCATGGGACTAGAGCTGCTTACAGATATTTAAGCACCTATAGGCTCATCCATCCATCTGTGCTATGAAGGGAACTTCATCTGAACCTGAGCACCTTCACTCCTCAGTTCATTCCCCCTGGTGCCTAGCTCCCATTGCCTTTGAGCGGTTCTCTTGCCTAGGTCGGATCTTATTTAATAATTAAAGTCCCCATGTTTCAAAGAGCCTACTTTCAGGGCACCACCCAGTACCAACTCTTTCACTGCATATGTTAGAAAATTGATAAAAAAATTCCTAGGCATCTTTCTTGCTGGATTTAACTTAAAGGGGTCTCTACGGACTCTTTGGATCTCTTTCTCCAGATCAAGGTCCTGCCTATCGTGGAGAATTCCTTCTTTCAGTAACTTGCAAATGAAGGTCTTAATATCCCCATTCTCAGATTCCTCCGCGATGTTTAAGACTCCTAGGCTATTTTATCTGGCCTGTGTTTCAAGCCTCTCCAGGTCTTCCTGTAAAGATTTATTCAGCGCTTTCAGGTCCTTTATATCTCTAGAGTTCTCAGAAACCGTCAAAGATAGTTCCCTAACCTCCCCTTCCAATATTCCCGAACGTTGTACAATGTCATCTAATTTTCCTTCCAGCACCTCACATTTCCCTTGAATATCTTTCTGATTGCTTTATGAGATTTCACATTTCGTAAAGATATCCTGCCGCGGACTCAGAATCATCTTTTCTAATTGGTTCGTAGTCCCTCCTACAGCTTGACGGCTGTCGTCTCTTAGGCTTGGATCCTCCGCAACACATGCCTTAGCACTGTCCTTGGAGAGGCTCTGGCTAGTGCTAGGGCCGGGGCTTGAATCCAGACTCGGCCTTGAGTTTGTGCTTAAGGTTATGCACTCAACTTGAGGGTGAACTTGAGGGTCCTCAGTCAAGATGGTGAAACGGTTTTCCAAAGGAAGTGGTGCGGACTGAGTCATCCAAGTTATCTTGTCCCCCACCTTACTCCTCACCCCCTGTGAGGTGGAAACCTGATCCATTATCTTAAAATAGGAGCTGAGGGATGGTAAGGGTTTTGCTAGTGATCTTACATCCTTGGGGCCACAACGCTTAGGGATCCCCCCTGTGTTAAATGATTTTCTTTTTGGGGAGACCGTGACGGCCTGCCGAGCAGCCTGCTCCATGGTTCTCCCACCCTTGCTTCTCTTGACTAATGCTGACCGCAGTTTATATTGATTTCTAACCGGTGCTCCTCTCCCAGCTGGCTTGCTGATAGGAGTACTCCCCCCGGGGCCCTGTATGTTGACACTATTTGCTGCACTCACAGTGCTCAGCCCCAACCCAGCCTGCTCAATTGCAGACTCACCTCCCCCTCTGATAGTTTCTACTAGATTTATCTTAGGCTGGGTGTCCCTTTTCATCAGCCTCCATGGTACCTGGAGACTCTCCCGTAGGGGTGAACAGTGTACCCACAAGCTCTCTTTTGCCCCCTTATGTGTACCTGTAGCATCACATTCCTCCATCCTTCTCTTGCGCTGCTCCTCTGCACTACTGTGGCCACATCCATCCACCGAGGGCTGCCGACTTGTGCTGCCACTACCCTGAGCAGCCCAGGCCGGAAGCCGGATAGAATTGCTGCCACACGCGCCCACTGCCAAGAAGCCGCAGCACGCCTCCAAGTCTCTAGCTGCCATTTCGCCTCAAATCCCATGGGGGCCCACAAAACCGTTGTCTTCAAAAAAGTAAGTCCACCGTTATATCATATGTTTAAATCATTTTCAAGCTGCTTTTCCCTTTACTTTGCCTCAATGGTCTGGGGGCTCGCACGACGGGCGTCAGCCTGTCGCCATGTTTTCCCTCTGCCTCTCCTCCAATTTAGGTGCAGATCAATTTATGAATACAATTGATATTGTTGGCATCAATCTAGGTGTGTTTACCTTTTTTCTTTTTATTTATAAATGCTGTAAAAGTAATTATCTAACTCCCGACAGAACCTGCCATACCTTTGATTTCAAACAGCCAGGTTCTGAGGCTCACTGGGTAACCCCATTATACTTAAAGCAGGATGCAAAGCAGCATGCCTGGTTGTGCAGATGATATAGGCCATATTACACATGTGCCTATGTCAATCTGCAGGGCCAGCGTAAATGCCTCAGTCAACTGTGAACAACACCATATTGCAAGACCCACTCCTTAACCCCTTCGCCGCGGGGGTAATTCCCCCATGGTGTGGTGGGTGGGGCCGCCGCGCAACGGTGCTCATGACGAGCTGGCCAGTAGAGCTGTACTCATGACGAGCTGGGCTCGGCACGACTCCGCCCACTGATTATTTCTCCCTCACAGGCAGGGAATCAATCGTGCGTGGGCGGACCGCGACAGTTATGACAAGCCCAGCTCGTCATGAGCACAGCTCCACTGTGACTCATGACGAGCTGGGCTCGTCATGAGCATGGAAGGAGTTAAGTAATCTAACCAACGATCAATGGGCACCACCCACAAACCTATCAGTTCCCACCCTCAGTCACAACCACAACCTTAACCTCCAGTGGGCCCAATATTACATACGTGAAAACATGGAAGACCGCTCTCCCCAGGGAGAGGACAAGGGTCATAAACATTTCCTTCCAACTCTTCACTGACTAACCTTCGTGCAAAGAAATCCCATTTTTATATTCACCCATCCCAAGCCTTATGATGTACTAATACATTTTCTTTTGTTCTTCTTGAAAATAATACAGCAATTTTATCAACCATCCGCTGCCAAATTTTAGGCACATGCAATGTATTTATGTAAAAAAATTAAATGTATTGTGCAACAGACTCTGTATCATTTGACATTTTTCAGTACTGCCACACTTTTACATACATTAATAGGCATGCCCGCACATTCAGGAAATAGTAGCAGTTAATCCAAGTTAGAGTATAAAAATATTTTTTATAGTAATTTGCAATGAAAATATTTAATTTTTTTTCTTTTTTATTATAGGGGACAGTGCTTGGGAATGGGCAAATGAGAAAAATAGTGTCTTAGTTCAGGCGGACACGTCAACTTGGAGGGCGATGGGCAATGCAAAAAACATTAGGGGAACATTAGGGGTCAAGTCTGTCACAAAATCCAATGGGGAACATAGAACAAAGAAGTTCAAAATGTCTAACACAAATAATCCAAATAATAGGCCAAATGTCCTGAAATGAAGTCAGTCTTTAAATGCAATATTCAAAGTCCAACAGAAACTTAAAGTTGCCCCCCCAATCTAGACAGTGTATTATAGACACTGCTCTCTGCTGGGACAAAAGTTCCTGGACAACTTTCTGCTTTGATTTCATGACCACAACCAATTCCTCCTGAGATGCAGACAGTAGGCCCCCAGAGCATGATTGGATACCACCCGAGGTGCAGATACAGCTAGTGCAGAAACATACTGGTAGGCACAACACCAGCAAAGTGAGAAGGGGTGAGTTACAAGACAAGACAACATGCATGCTTTCCAGGAGGCCAGCAGCCCACAAATTTCCCATTGATGGTCAGTTTTCACTTTTGAGTTACCTTTAAATCCCCAATCATTACTTTCTCATCCTGAGAGACAACATTCTGATCAACAATAAGCTGGTCCTTCTGGAAAGTTGCCATTGCAGAGTACTGCATGGCTTGGAGGACTCAAAGTTGTCTGGGAAAAACTACCATCGGCTGCTGATCTTCCATCAGGGCACTTGTAGGTGAAGGATATATAGCATAGCACGGTTTGTGGCTTGTGGGCAGGTCTGTGTGGGGGTATCTGGATGGATATGTTGAGTGATAACAGACCCTCATAATGCTGGGTCCCTCTTCAGGGACACAATATATGTTTCCTCTTCATGTCCATAACAATCGTCGTCATTCCACTCATCCTGGCTTATGGTGTTCAGCTCTACCACCCCCTCAATGGGCTCCACAGACTCTGCCTTGAGTGTTTTAAAATGTGAACATTTGCCTCCCAGGTCTACTGAAGGTATTTGCCAAACCCCCCCCCCCCCCCCTTGGTGGTGCTGAAAACGTCCTGTGTCTGCCTAGCAGCTCAGGTTCTTCTTGCTCTTTGCTATGGGTTCTACGCCTCACTGGTTTCACCAGCATTGTCTTCTGAAAAGAAATGGTGGCAAAATAAAGAAATTGTGTGTCCATATGTCCAGTAATTAATGTATACATGAAAATGCTTTTTTGAGAAATGCAGCAGTAAACATGCCAAAGAGTGACTTTGTTGTGCACTCTGCCCCTCCTTTGCTGTGCAATCTTACTCTTTTCTCATTCCACTTATAAAAGTGATTGTCTACTGATAACCAATATGCAGCTGAAGCACATAACGTTTCACTCTCAACCATTATCCTTTGTCTATGTTTAGCATGACCAAGTACACCATCGTACATAGAATACCTTGAATTACGCGAGCAATGTCGCTTGTACATTGGCGTATAAAGGCAAATACTGGCTCACATATGAGTCAATGTCCAAAGTTGATGACGGATGGGTTGAGCATCCATGGCTATTTTCTGGACATGTGATGGGGTACAATGTATGTACATGAGGTTGTAATGACTGTTTTGTGTGTGTAACTATGTCAATGTGGCTGAGGTGTGTTGTAAATTAGCTTAGATCTTTATGTGACATGATATAAATGTAATACATCATAAGACGTATGCAATTCACAACATGATGTCACTCATTTTTTAAATCAGGCCATATGACAATGGAAAATGGTTTCATTTAGCTAAAATATTGTCTTGTTACAAAATTCTTGCGTACCAACATAGTTTTGTTTTATTCGTAATAAAATAGTTTTAAATGCATAAAAATAGATAAACACAGAGTCATTAATCTAACAGCACATTTCAAAGAACAATATAGGATTCAAGCAACATGAACAGATCCAAACAGCTCAAACAGGAGACATAACTGGACAGTCCTTTCAAACCATATATGCACTTATGCTGTTTGACAACAATCAGGCCTACTTCCTTTATGCCACTCATGGACCCCCAGCTAAGCTTGGAAGGTCTGCCAAGCTGTCTTCAAGGACCTCCTTTTCAAAGGTTATAAACCTGAGGTACTGTATGTTTAGGTGGGAGGATAACCCCAAACCATCCTTTCCCATTTAGAGCACTCAACACTGAAGGTTCTCCCAGTGCTTGCAGCACTGTCTGGCTATCCAGGTGTGCACACCCCTGCACTGCAAAATGTGACAATAACTCTCTATATCTGCCTCTGCACTGTATTGCTGAACTGCTTGTCAAGCTGCTGTATGGATGAGGATAGATTTGGAGGACCTCCTACTGATGATCTCTAATTGTCCTGAGAACAACTAGAAGTCCTCTCTTCACAGCCCTAAGCCATATGTGAATATAGGACAAAAGGAATATCAGGGTGATAAGGTTTGTGCTTTGGCAAAGTAGGACTCAAAAACTGCCTACTTCCTGTAAGTCATTTCCTGTTTGCTGTGATTGCTGGGGGTCTCCTTCCTGACTGTGGAGTTCTCCACCAACATAGTAGAGGCAGAGAATTCCAGTACAGATGAAGAAACTAAATGGCACTAACAAGTCTGTATGTGTCTGCTGAAGCTGTGTGGCTGGACCTCAGAAGGGGGTCAGGAGATGGGCAGTGAGGACATTCCTAGCGTTACCTGCAACAAATACATGAATTTATTTTTTGGAATGTAGATACATTGCAAAAGGTGCAGCCATTCAATAAATGCAAATACATAATGTAATTGTCAGGCTACTGTATTGAGCTAGGGTGAAGTTATGGATGAACATCTTTATAATGCCATTCTCCAGGAACTCATGCATTCCCAATGTGTGGGCTAATTACATTTACCTGGTAGCCATATATTATTAAAATTGCCAACAACCAACTGACACAAAAGAGATGACTACCGAAATATGTAGCTGTCGTATGGGCATCCAGAAACGTTAGATTAGACAACGATGAAGAAGCCTTTGGTATTACAGACAGCTTGTATGTTGACAGAGTGCCAACAGTGTCTGTTGCACAAATGTTGTTCCATATTTCAGAATTGCTGATATGTGACATGTGTGCAGTCAATAGCACCCAGTACCTGAGGGAAGTGGGCAATGGCATAAACTTCCATTATCACTTGTTGCTTTTGCCAGTGAATGTGATATGGCAATAAACTGGAGCACTTGGCTCATGATATATCTCAGTACCTGTTACTAGCATTGTGATTGGCGTGCCTGTGAAATGCCTAAAGTGTCTTCACACTGACCCTCTGGAAATAACTAGCAGCCAGGAACTGAAGAACAGTCAGTATTTTGACATGTACAGATATGGCCTGGGAGTGGGATGTTGGTGAATTGAGCTCCTAATCCCAGTCTGCTAGCATGTCAAGGATCACATCATGTTAGAAGCAGTATCTGTTTCCCTGGACATGCCAAATATGTTGTTTACCTACCTGTAAATCCCATCACTCCTTCTCAAATGGTTGTTGCTCCCAATGGGGGGCAAGCCATCAAAGATAAACACTGACGTGGAACAATTTTTATATTCACAGTGTCCAGACTATTCACTTCCTTCGTGTTGCATTAACATGTCTTTTGAATGTGATTGATTGAAGCTTTGTTGCAATATGTGTTTTTTTTTCTGGCAGTTGTGCCTAAAGCAAATAGTGTTATTGTTTTAACATCTCATTAATAAAAAAGTAAAAGCAAAGAAAGATACTTTTAAAAAAATCCCCTTTTCTATTTTTTTGCTTTGTTATATTGGTGTTATTCCGTGCCTTCACTGAATTCTATGTCATTCAATTCTATAAGAGTGCATTATGGTACCAGTGATTGGCCATATGTGGTGTTTCACTTACTTCAAAGCTTGGCTGGAGTAGATTTGAGCCTGTTTTTAGGTCGAGCCTGTCAATGTGCTTGCGCATTGCGCTTGCGAGAGATATTGGGGCTTAACCAGAGCTTAACCATCGGCAATTGCATGCAGTGCCCGTGAAAAAAGCGCGTTCACTTCAAAGCCACCAGCCTCCCTGCCACAGGCATCTGAAGCTGTGCGCTCTGCCTCAGGCATTTCTCCTCCCCTAATTATTCAAGGCCGGCCGGCCGTACTTTCACTTTCACGGCCGCCAGGCCGTGTCTCGCGTTTCTCCTCCCACCTTCCCACCGCCGTCGTCCCTCTTCCCCCCTCTCCTTTTCACCATATCACATGCTGAGTGCCACGGCTTCATTATCCGGTTTGCCGTCTATGACTCACTCTCAGACCCACATTAGGCTGTAGCAGTCACTAATGGAAGTTGCTTGAGCATTGACTCAGTGAGTAAACTGACACCCATTTTGGCAGCTCCTTGGCCATGTAATTGCGTCTAAGCCCTTAATTAATTAGACCTTACTGTTGATTCTTAGGTTTGCCGTCATCACCGCATAATGGAAGCGGCAACTAACTCCAAAACGCCCAACCTTCCTTGTTAAGGGATTAATCACAAACCCTTGCAGACTCCAGGCTTTTTCATTTCTTTTCGGCACCCGGTAAGAGTTCCTAATCCCATGGGTTCCTTATTCAGAATGCGCCTACTCTCCACCCTAACCGTGCCCCCTTGTAATTGCAGGCTTCCGAATCAGGCTTGCGAAGCTCCAATGTTTTAATTGGTTTCCCCCGAGATTACACAGTAAATGTAATAACTTAACTCTTCGTTTGTATCACACTTACTGTGCATGGCCGCATTACATTCTATAGCCACCACCAGGCTTCGTAATTTGTCCCGCAAATTCCTAAATTTTTCGTTTTTTTTTAAAACCACCGCTACGTCGTTTCTAATATTACCTTCACTACCCTGCCAATCATTCCAAGCCGCTTCCCGCAACAGAGACACTACGAGAATTAGGACTGCACAAAGTAATTCTGCTTCTTCTTAGTTCCTCACTGTTCAGTCCGCCATTGAGTCAATTGACACCACCATCAGCAGATGTCGGATTGTAAATATCGATTCCTTTTTTTTATTGATTTTTTTTATTGATTTTCTTGACAGCAGACAGGTCAAATAGATATACATACATGCCAACAGAGAAAAACACTTAACAATAGATTACAAATCAACTCAGTTCATGCAAATTTCGATCCGCCGTAGCTTATCGCCTCCTATCTTTTAAAATGTAATCTCTTGACCCAATCCAACTAGCAATTGGAGACCATAGCTGTCGGACAAATGTTTTCTTTCTTATACCTTTCATTTTGTATAATGCTGTTTCAAAATAAAACATTGATAAGAGCTTTGTTTGCCACATTATAAAATTAGGTGGATCAATGTCTAGCCAGTGAGACGTAATACAAGATCGGTATGCCGACATGCAAATAAAAATAAATCCTTCTTCTGCCCCTGCTCTTTGTTGATTCAGCCCCTCCTCATAACCTAATATCACAAGTGAAGCCGTAAGTTGAATTAAGATACCTAAACTCCTCAAAGGAAAGTGTTCTATGTCGGCAATAAATTTACCCAGTTTAGGACATTCATAAAACATATGAACAGAAAATCTGCTGCATATAAACTACATCGATTGCACATCGTCCCACGCCCTGAATTCCATTTTGCTAGTTTACTTGGCGTGTAATAAAGCTCAAAAATTGACATGAAGTGCTGACTTATCATGGGTCCATTCAGCAATACGCTGCTAGCTATCTCAATACTTCTCTCTAAGCTGACACATTCTACACCCAATTTATTCTGCCATTTATCAGCTCTAATTGCTAGATCATCTTTTAGCGTTTCCACAAATAGTTGATATAAAGGCCCTAATTTCTGCGAGCTCTTGATTGCTTCAAGCAAAACAATCTTCTCGAACCCAATCATAGATTTTGAAATTTTCATCATGCAAAAACTTCGAATCTGAAGATACTTAAAAAAGTCAAGACGGGGAACCTGATATTCTTTCATTAGATACTCAAAAGTGAAAACCTCCTTCCCATAAAACATGTCCCCAAATGTACATAACCCCAAGTTATGCCACCTCTGTATCGCCCCGTCTTTAAATATATCAGGTAAGAAGGGGCAACCCTTCAGAGGTGTATAAACATTAATGTTTGAGCCAAAGCGAAACCTCTTTTTTACATTCCTCCATATGTAATATGCCGCTACAAAAATCTTAAATTTAGTTTTTTTATGGTAGCTAGGTTCGATAATACGGGTTAGACACGGCTTAGCCTCTGTACCCAAAAGCATTTCATATATAGAAGGCTTCAGAAACTCCTTTGTGGGGTCTTCCGGAAATATTAAGAATCCCATATGTTGCAAAAATGCACACCAATGATAAAACTGGAAATATGGGATGCCCCATCCCCCTCTCTCTCTAGGTAGTGCACAATATTTATATGCTCTCCTTGCACGATGGTACCCCCAGAGGAATCTCGAGCACATTCTTTCTATACGAACAAAATAACCAGATGAAATCATAAAAGGAATAGACCGAAACAAATACAGAAACTTAGGAAGAATAAGCATTTTTATTGCGTTACTGCGCCCTAAGAGGGAAAGCTTCAAGCTATTTATACGTTCGAGTAATTTATTAGAAGATCCGATTATAGGATCTAGATTAATAGGTATGATATCTTCCGTTTTAGGAGTAATCTTGATTCCTAAATAGGTCGCCTCTTTATCAAACTTTATACTATCTGGACGGCCAGCCGTCGAATGGATAAGCTGTGTCTTATCAATATTTAATTTGTATCCAGAGTGCTGGCCGAATTCCTCCGCAGATTTCACTATGTTCGGCAATGCACTGGCAATTTCAGATGTGACTATAGCGATATCGTCTGCATATGCGCAGACTTTAAAATCCATATTGTGAATCTGAACGGGTTTGATTGTTGGATTCATTTCCAATTTGTTAATAAACGGGTCAATATACATCGCAAACAGCAAGGGGTAACAGGGACAGCCCTGTCTCGCCCCCTTGCTATCAGCACCCTGCCTGAAGTCTTTCCTGAAATCTGGATCACAGCAGATGGCTGCGAATACAATGATTTTACAGCCTCGACTAGTTCTTTTGGAAGGCCTTTTTTAATCAAAACTGACCACAAAAAGGTCCACGTGACCCTGTCGAACGCTTTTTCGGCGTCCAACAGGGCCACGCCGACCGGGGAGCAAGACCCCTCGGACCAATCCAACAGCGAAATTATACGCCTTATGTGGTCTGTGGTGCTTCTGCCCAGTATAAAGCCATGTTGTCGAGGAGAGACACATTCTGGCATCAGTTCGTTTAGACGATTAGCAATCACTTTTGAGTATATTTTACTATCAGAATTAAGAAGTGATATAGGTCTAAAGGACCCCAATTCGTCCTCTCTTTTGCCTTTCTTTTAAAACACCACTATAGTGGCTTCTACCCAAGAGTGCGGGGTCTTTCCCAGGAAGGCTTGCTGCCATAACGTTACTAATTCTTCTCTTAATATGTTTCTAAATTTCCTGTAAAACTCCAAGGGAATATTATCAGGCCCCATAGCCTTCCCCTGAGCTAGCCCGTTAATTGCGATCTCAATTTCTCCCCAATGTGGTGGTGCCGATAATGTTTCGTATTGAGCGTCAGTGAGGGTAACCGGAGATACATCATTTAAATACAAATCCACCGCGGCAGGATCAATCATGGTGTCCTTGCTATATAACTGTTGATAATACTCTTGGAAGGCAGTCAACACGCCTTCCTTTGTCTCCTGCATGACCCCCTGCACGTCCTTAATTCTCGATATCTCATTGTACACAGCTTTCTCTCTTGCCCCTTTTGCCAGTATTCTACCTGTTTTTCCCCCAAATTCATATGCTGCTTCCTTCTGTTGTATATAGTTGCGTGCCGTTTGTTCAGCAATATGGACATACACGTTTGCCCTTTTAATAGTAAGGTCTTTTTGAGCTTGATACCGTACTTCTGCATTGACCCCAAGTCTTATGACCTCAGCCAGTTTTTCCTCAGCCTGTAGGATCTGAATGAACTCATGCCGTTGTTTAAGGTGCAGCTGTTTACTCCTAAATGCAGAAAAACTTATAGTCTCACCCCGAACAACAGCTTTAAATGCGTCCCAAACTATTTCCTGTGCTGCTGTACCTTTATTTATGTCAAAAAAACCCTGGATGATTTGGGACATATACTGACAATACTCTTCGTCTAGTAATAGTTTTCGGTCAAAAGACCATGAGGAAGATTCTGATTGTCCCTCTAATTCCAACGCCAAGTCAATTACCACCGGATTATGATCGAAAACCAATTTTGGGCATATTTCTATATTAATTTTAGGTAAAAATTCGGAAGTGGAGAAAACATAATCTAAACGGGCGAATTTTGAATGGGGAGCTGAAAAAAAGTAAATCCTGGATCAGCGGGGTGCTTCGCCTGCCACACGTCATATAAGCCATGATCGAGACACAATTGCCGTATTGCTATATATATTAACTTCTTTCTACCAGGATACACCTGATTTGATCTTATAGGCAGGTCAACACCAATATTAATATTGAGATCTCCAAGCAACAATGCAGGTGTTATCCATTGTGCCAGTTCAAGATTTACCTGTTTGTTTAGAACAAATGACCAGCTCCAATCCCATATTTTTTAGATAATCGCTATTGGCCCAGGCCACATGTGTTTCCTGTAGACAAAGTATATCCACACGTAATATTTGAACTAATTTAGCTAGCACTTGACGTTTTCTCGGATCATTTAAACCACAAATGTTTAGTGTGCATATCTTAAACTGCCTATCCCTTCCTCTTGTTGATGCCATTTTCCGTACTTAAAGAACAAAATAAAACTCCGTTAGACCATTCTTCCTCAGATCTTTTCTCTTTATTGAAGTGTTTTGCTTGACTCATCCCATCCTTATGGATTAAACAACCCATTACTACCACCGTCATGCCTGCTGCTGTCTTTCCCCCCCCCCACCAAAACCCCAAACACCTCCCCAACCCCTGCCACTCCACCCGGTTAAATATCGATTCCTTGAGCATTCTTAAAATGTCAACGTTGCCCTTTATTAGGTTGTCAATCACAGTTTTAGCACTGCACTTGATATGGCTATTTGACAGTGTAAGGGATGGTCACAACATTGCGCCGCAATTTCCAAACACCTTGCAACAATGACTAGCCTTCACAAAATGGCCATCGTGGAATGTACAGTTGATTGATTCAAGCTTTATTATAAATGTCACAAAAAGATGTTAAATAATGCTATAGGTGTCACATTTGCAAATTCAATAAATATTGGCATTTACAATAACAAAATGAATACATTTGCTATTATAAAAACATAAACATAACTTAAAAAATTACTACATTTACAAGACCAATAGCTCCAACGTTTCTAATGCGAGACCTATTGCATTTCCAATGCTTGATTTCATTAGATATAGGAGTACCTTTTTCTTGGAGTAACAATTGTCTTACTCTTTTGTGCTGTATTTTAGTATTTGCATGTCTCTCTCTCTAAACCCCCTTCCTAATTCCCCCTTAACACTATCCATTTTGCAGTAGATAGCAGTGGCAGCTGGTGACATTTGAAAGTGGTGATGCGTAAAAGTTTGGACTGAGTGCCCTGTGGCGGGCAAGCGTACCGAGCGAGCCCAACTACCATAAAGAGGGTTTGGCGGGATTCTCCTCTGTGAAAAGTGTGAAAATACGTGGGCAAATGGTGCATTCTCAAGTAAATTTGAGAAAGCAAGAAGGTTAATAAATCTACTGTGATAGTATAGTTATGGCATCCTTTAGTAAAATATTTGTAGCAGTGTACCCCCTAGCTACTACACTCTTACCACTTTCATTCTGGATGGGCGTAGGCTGTTGCAAATTTGTAACTCTTGTTCTTTGGGCATTGCTACCCTTGTATTTTTCACAAGCCCTATTACTTAAGTCGGTCACGCAACATTGATGACAGTACCCCTCTTCTATTCAGAAATTGTTCCAGCACCACTGCAGCCTTCAATCATGGCAGACCAGATCAATAGTCCTTCACCCAATGCCTGCCCACGCACTTCCCATTCTGGAACGGGGCCCAAGAGTGCTGATGGCAAGTGGCACTTTCAGCAAACTCACCTCAGGCCCACAATGGAATCTGCTCATCTGCTCTACATTTAAATGGGGGATTTGCATATTCACTTCACATTGGAGGCATCCAATGCAAGAGGGCAACCTGAATAGTAGGCCCTGCGTGCTTAACACACACCTTCATGGAAGGAAGGCCATTCTGCAACAGGGGACAGGAGAGTTTATTTATTTCAGAAATGTGTTTGTTGGACTTCTATAAACACTTTTATACTAAAGCACTTTGCAACATTTAATGAGACAGTACAATATAATGGCAAAAGACTACCAATAAAGAAACCAACAACAACAGGAGACCTGGAAATAAAAGAGGTGATGATGAAAAGAAAGGGTGGAAGTCAGTATAGCATGCTGGTAAATAATAAAGCCACAGCAGACTGAATCATCATGGTAGAATGTTGATAACTACTAGGCAGTGTCACACCTCTAGTTATCTTCCGGTTAAATAATAGAGACAGGTGGGCCTTGGTAGCTGCTACCAACAGTGTAGATTCTAAGCACATGAGTAGACAGTGATCTAGATAGTAAACAAATTACTACAGCCAGATATCAAGATAGTAAACACGAGTTCTGTCACTGGTCTAAATAGCAAAGACATTCGTACTGCAATTAATCTATATAGAAAATTAATCACTGCTTCCAGTAACCTAGATAGTACACACAGGAGTACTGCCAATGATGCAGGAAGTTACCACAAGTACTGCCGATGATTCAGATTGTAAATACAAAAGCACTGCTGCCAGTAATACAGATGGTGCAGGTTAAATAGTCTGGTATTAAAGGCACAACAACGAAGAACATACAACCTGAAAAAAGAAAGAAGAACAAAACAACTTTTTAGTGTGTGCAGAGATGCAGATTAATGCTGATGGATGTGAGTAGCCACTGAGACTTTCTTCAAAGCACAAAGTGACAAATGAAACGGACCATCATTGGCTGCAGAGCTAACGACAGGCATTTGTAGTGATCAACCCCATCACAACAGACACTGTGTTTGCTATACAATCTGATGGTTCAATATGCAACAGATAGCCACCAACGGGAAGATACAGGCAGCACACAGTGTATCTCCCACTTTATAAGTGTTGTTAGTGCAGTGAGTGCCCTAGCACCACCATTCAAGCTCGGTCTCAGTCAGATTTGTAGCACAGATTTTTCTGCAGACACACATGTGAAAATCATATCTTAGAAGTTTTGAAATGAACACTTCTTAGGCTATAAATCCACTATCTGGCCTCTAATGGCAGAAAGCTTTCAGACCACTATATGAGGTAGAGTGGTGCATGTACCCTGTGATCACACTACGCGTTTGGCAACGCAGCCGTCTGATAACTGTTTTGGGGGTTCTCTACGAGACACACCACAACGTCTCAGTCTCAGCCTCAGCCTCCGAGCTGCTTGCTAGCTCTTCCAATGAACCGGACGCAGCCTTTTATTTATTTTTTAAAAAAGCATTCCTTTGCTTCTCCTCTTGAACTAGGCCTGTGAATATGCAAACTGCTTTTCCCACAGCCACAGGATTAAAACTAAAATCGTCCCATTAAGGAAAAGGTTAACAGAACTGAAACAGGCAGAAAGTAGAGTTTGAGGCAAAACATCAGATGACTGCACGACAGCAGTGTAAAAACAACAACAGAGCAGTGATTGTCTGAGGAGCATCTACAATTCCCAAACTCTGCTGGTATCACCAAACAATTGACAATTTATTCACTGTATAAATAATTAAAATCATTACAGTAAAAGCAACAAAGAAGCAATTCTTGTATATAAAAAGAATAGATACATAAAAGGCTAAAATTAAAACTAATGCTTAAATCAAGACTGTGATTACACACTTCATTTGCCTGCATGAAATATTCTGCTCCACTGTCTGAGTCCCGCATGATTGACCATTCCCCGACTTGTGTGCCTTGGAGTTAGTCTATGTTGGTGAGCTGGCTGGCTTCTATTAGGGACACGGCAAGAGCATTGGGGATGGGAGACTCATGGTCCACACCTGAAACTGCATGTGCTGAAATCTAAAAAAAAACGTTAGCATGTGCCCTGAAGGAATACAGATTGGCACGTATTGTGCAGACAGTTGATACCTCTTGTTTAACTTATGAATTCCTGGACTATAAGTGCCAATATAAATTCGAACAAGTGATTGATATTATGCAACGAGTACTAGTTAAAAAGTTGTATCTACAATTTAGGTATGGGACCCTCCCACTCAACGCACACACAAACAAATGGGAAGGCGGGGCAGGCCGCCTTTGTCCCGGGTGTTCAGTGGAGGAAGAAACCGTTATACATGTGGTATTCTTCTGTCCAGCATATAAAAGTCCCAGACAAGGTGGGTGATCCAATTCTGTAAAAACCTGGGTATCAGTAACTATAGAGAAATCTACAGAATTTTTAAATCAGACACTGACCCAGTTACTGTTGCTGTAATATCGAAATTTTTATTTGCAATGTGGACCAAGACAAGGTATCTGCTTACTGCTGGTTCTGCGAATTTGTAATTTTTGTAGCATATAGATTTTCATCTATGGCAACGTGCTAATAAAGAGGGCATCATCTGCAGTTTTTCTAAATTTCAGCTTAATGTGATCTGCCAAAAAAAGAGGGTAATTGGTGAATGGACTTTCCTTTCATATGTACAGTTGTATATTATATATTGGGAGGGTTTTTATGCTTATGGTGTTTTTACAAACATTTGTTTTAATTGGATTTTAATACCCACATATTAATGTATACTCTTAAGATATATTTTGTTTATAATCATTCCCCAGACTGTTGCAATTAATGGCATTTCTCCCTAATTGGAAACATTGTATTTTTATAGTGTTTGTATATCTCTGCATCTGTGAACTGGACTCTCCAGTCTTTTTCTTTACTTGACTGTAAAAACTGTATTTTTTATTGTACTTTAATGGCTATTTTGGCTGAAATAAAGTTATTATGAATGAATGAATATTAAGCATAGTATCAGCACAGTGCCCAACATTTGAGGTGAGCAGATTCATAGTGTTACTGGTGTTTTTTTTATTCCACTGAAAAACCCATAGGTTTCAGGGGCGTTATAGTTAGAAATTAGCATTTCAAAAACCTTATAGTTAGCTGAGCTAACTATAACTCGCGCCCGCAATGCACTGTTGATGACGTCACATATTACATCACTCATGGTATGGTCAGTGACATCACTGATGACATCTCAAATGACATCACTGATGACATCATCCAGGGACTGTGTGTTTCTAAAAAATGTAAGTATGTTATATATATTTTTAAATTCACGGTTATATGGATGTCCGCCAATTCATTAAAGATAAATCCTGACAAAACAGAGGTGTTGCCGATTGCCACAACATCCAGCCCCTGGAATGATTTATTCTGGCCTAATGAGCTAGGCCCCTTTCCAGAACCTGCAGTGGCTGTGAAAAGCCTGGGCATTTATATAGATGGCAGGCTGTCTATGATAAAACAAGTTTCATCCGTCGTCGGGACTTGTGTAGGCCTATTGAGACAACTGTGGAGAATATCCCGACTTCTGACTTTGGCCACCCTTAGACGCGCGGTATCAGTCATGATCCTGTCGCGTCTAGACTATGGCAACTCATTGTATGTTGGCCTCCCCCAACAACTGCTGACTAGACTACAAACAGTTATGAATGACGCAGCTAGATTAATTTAAAAAAAACCAAGACGGACGCACTCTACGCCTCTGTTACGCGAGCTCCACTGGCTGCCAATTAGGCAGAGAATAATGTTCAAGGGCCTTTGTATTACACACACAGCCCTCTATGGACAAGCACCAAGATATATCAAGGAGCGCCTAGTTCCCTATGTCCCCAGTAGGACACTCAGATCGGCAGATGTCACCCTCCTGGTTTGCCCCTGTTTCAGACTCTCTGCTATGGGAGGGTGT
Source organism: Lissotriton helveticus (assembly GCF_964261635.1). Taxonomy (NCBI): domain Eukaryota; kingdom Metazoa; phylum Chordata; class Amphibia; order Caudata; family Salamandridae; genus Lissotriton; species Lissotriton helveticus. The sequence goes on from NC_136059.1 coordinate 1,558,555,559, forward strand.
GCTTTTTCCAATGCGATTCCAGTGGCCTGGAATAATTTGCCAATGCACCTGCGCAAGGAACCGAATCTCCTTCCCTTCAGGAAGATGCTTAAAACCGTGCTCTTCCTGGAGGCTTGGGGTACGTCCAAATAGCTCTTCGCCCCTTCATCAAACCAGTATGTACCTCTGGACAAGCGCTTAGAGACCTCTGGGTGATAAGGCGCTTTATAAATCCAAATAAATAAATAAATATGCACCAAGGTATTTTGAAAAATGAGTGGGTGTATGAGTGTCTCAATGCATGATTTAGTGGATGCGTGACTGACTGTATAAGTGAGTGATTAAACGTGTTTTAGTGAATGCATGGGTGAATAACTGATCTGTGTGAATGTCTGTATCAGTCTGTCAATTGGTGTGTAAGTGCCTGCATGTGTTGCTGAGTAGCTACATGAGTGGCTGTATGGGTTAATTATTGGTTATCTAAGTACCTGTATGGGGGCCTGAGTGTCTAAGTGGGTGGGTGGGAGTGTGTGTCACTCCCTGCATGGATGTGTGAGTGATTCACTGGGTGTATGGGTTCATGAGTGTGTGAGCGAGGGGCTGTATGAGTGAGTGGGTGGGCGTATGGCTGTGTTTGTGAGTGAGTGGATATCTCTTTTTTTTATTGAAATTGAAATCAGGTGTATACAAAAATTATCTTTCCAATTAAAATACAGTTTCCGATACAATACATCTTTAGAAAGGTTATCACAATTCATCATAAATATCTTAAATACATAAATATAACATGATTAAGAAGGAATCAAGATTTATCCCACTGATAACTAAAAAAGAGAGAGACAGTGTTTACTGCTTTCCAGCATCCCTCCAGCCTTTCAAAGGGGCCCAAATATTCTGCCCCAACACCCTCATCCTTCTACCCCTTCGAGATTATAGAGAGGCTTCGATGTTATGGATGCCTAGCAATCTCGATAACCACATCTGGAATGAGGGTGCCGCGGAGTCCTTCCAGCGTGCCGCCAACAGTATTTTTAAAACTGATATACATATAAATACAAAAGCTTCCTCTTCCTTTTTCAGTTTTAGCTTAGCATCTATTCCAAATAGCAGCCCCTCCCAAAATGTTTCCATTTCCGACCTAAGCTTATTTAGAGCGCTGCATTCATAAAACATGTGCACTAAGTTAGCCGGCCCCAAGGAACCCCTGGGGCACCTGTCATCGTCTCTTTTCCCCCACTCAAAGAGCTTAGCTGGGGTGAAATAGAGCTTATATAATGTTTTATAGTGTTGTGCCCTGAGATTTGAGGACTGGAATATATTACTTGCCATCTGCAGCGCTCTATCCAGATCCACATCTGGATCCCCGAGTTTTAGCACCCAAGAGGCCTCAACCTTTTCCATATCATCTTGCCATGTGTCGGCCCCATAAATCGTACCAATCCTGGTTCCCCCACCCAAAACATAGTCAAGGATCTTAATTATTCCCCCTGGGCTGATCCGGGGTCTAATAGACATCAAGGTTTGAAAGATTTGCATAAACTTAAAACTATGTTTCGCCTCCATCCCAAATTTCTGTTGGAGCTCCGCAAAACCCATCGGGGCAGCATCTTACCATAAATCCCCTATTCTACTGATTCCTTGTACTTTCCAGGCTATTCCCCCTCCATCACAACTCAAATAAGGGAAGAGTTTAGAGTTCCAAATGGGTGTGTAATAATTAAATTTTGGAATTCCAAATGCCTTCTTATTCTCTTTCCACACCCACCACACACTATCCAAGACCTTGTAACTTTTTTTATTATAGTATCACCGGTCTGTATTACGCAGCAGTAACCCCTCTGCTTCTTTCCCCACCAATAATTTGTAAATAGAAGGTGGAACAATGCTCCCTGGTTGCCGGTTAGGATATATTGGGGTACTACCCACCAATATCTCCTTTTGGCTGAACAAAGAAGCTATTAAATAAAACCTACTATTAGGAGCCCCAAACCACCTCTTTCCTGAGTTAGCGCCAAGTATTTTAATGATCATCTTATCTTTCCATAGTGCCACAAAAAATTACTAAATGCTGATTCAATGGATGTTAGCACGCTCTCCCCGACCATAAGCGGGATCGCCCGAAAAAGATACAAACATTTCGGCAACATAGTCATCTTTAGGACATTGATTTGCCCTATTATTGATAGATGAATGGCATCTATCCGCTTTAGCTCCACTATGACTGAATCTATCAGTGGCTCATAATTTTCTTTAACTATAGACTCCATTGAGGGACTAATTCTAACCCCCAAATAGGTTGCCGAATCTGTGTATCTACTATCCCGCTTTATGATGTTATTTGAACATACTATCTGAGTCTTATTTACATTGAGTAGGTATCCAGAACACCGACTAAACTCTGCGGTAATTACCTCCAGAGCGGACATTGCAGATTCGGGATCTGGAGTTATGACTGCCAAGTCGTCCGCATAAGCTAACAGCTTCGTTTCGAATCCCCTATGTATCACTGGTTTGATATCCCCACTCCCCAATATCCTTCTTATTAACGGATCTATATATAAGGCAAAAAGGATTGGGGAGCAGGGACACCCTTGACGAGTCCCCCGGGAAATAAGTATTCTATCAGAAGCTCCTCCCATTAACTGGATCCTAGCAAACGGGTCGACATACATTGCCTTGATGGCCTTGATTACTTTAGAGCCAAAGCCCCTCCGTTCCAATATCCCCCACAAATACGACCAGGTGACGCGGTCAAAGGCTTTTTCGGCATCGAGAAGGATCATGGCGATCCGACCCCCCGAGACAGCATGCGCGTCAAACAACGTAATGCCGCGTCTTATATGGTCCGTTGTTCCCCGGCCAGGGATAAACCCATGCTGCCAAGGGTAGACCAGACCGCCAATGACCCCTCCCAGCCTATTAGCCAAGACCTTTGCATAGATTTTTGTGTCTGCATTTATAAGGGATATTGGACGGTACAACCTGGGGTCCTCCCTTATTTGACCCTTTTTATGGAAGACTAGCAGCCCGTCCCGACCTTGTCCGGGAGCTTTCAGGCTTCCCCCTACCCCCGCCTGCCCTGACATTGCCCAGCAGCCCATTCCCCCGCCTGGCCCGACCCTCGCGTGGCCTGAGTCAATCCCCGTCCCCCCCGACCCCGCCTGCCCCGACATTGCCTTTTGGCCATTCCCCGCCTGCAGCCCGTGCCCCCGCCCGCCGTCTGCTGCCTGGCCCTACCCTTGCGTGCCTGAGTCAATCCCCGTCCCCCGCCTTCCCCGACCCCCGCCTGCCCCGACATTGCCTTTTGGCCGTTCCCCGCCTGGCCCGACACCCGCCTGCTTACCTTTTCCGACGCTCCTGAGTTCACAGCTCCTCGCCGCTCTGCTCCTAACCGCTTGTCTGCCGCCGCTCCTCCCCCACGCCATGTCCGCCTCTCCGTGCTGCTCTCCACGTGACCGCTCCTCCCCTGCGCCATGGCCGGAGCTCCTCTGACGCCGCTCCTCGACGTGAGCACGCACGTCGCGGCCGGCGCTACTTTGGGGGGGACTACTTTTTTTTTAATATTAATTTTTTAAATAAAGTTTATTTTTAAACTTTATATAGCCTATAACCATCTACACACCCTGACGATTTCTACGGTGTATCGGGTGTGTAGATTGGCGCAGTGGTTCCGGAATTTACCCACCTCAAAGCCTGAAACTTTCTCCTTTATTATAGTAGTATAGACTATGATGTTCGTTTCCTTCCATGAATCTGGGGTTACTCCTGTCCAGATTATACCAGTGAATAGGTCAGATAATATTGGAGCCAATACTCCTTGTAAGCACTTATAGACTTCCGCTGGGATATTATCAGGCCCAGCGGCCTTGCCAGCTGGTGAGTTCTGAAGAGCCATTATAACTTCGTCCATTTCAATGTCCTTATCTAGTATATTCCTCTCCTGAAGAGACAGAGAATGGCCAAAATCCTCAAAGGCTAATCTAGGGGGATCCGCCCTAGCCTCCTCTTGGTACAATTTTTGGTAAAACTCCTTAAACACACGTCTGATGTCTTCTGGATCTGTGTGCTCCTGATTATTCACCTGTTGTTTGGCTACCTGGTTTTTACTAACCCCCAGCCTAATCTTCAAGGCTAGTAGCTTACCGGCCTGTTCCCCTATCTCGTACATTCTTCCCTTATGTACCTGGAAATCATCCGCACTTTTCTGGGCATCTGCCTTATAAATGTCCACCTTAATGGCTAGAATCTTGCATAGACTTTCGTTTACATCTTTCCCCTCTACAATAGCTCTTAGATGTTGTTCCTCTCCCTGTGCTAACTGGGCTAGGAGAGATTCATGTATCTCGCGTGTTTTTTTCTTTTGACTAGCTGAAAAGCTAATCGTCTCCCCTCTTAGCGCTGCCTTGAACGCATCCCAAACGCTATTGCGAGGGGCACTATACCTGTTTATAAGAAGATGATTTACAAATTCAGGTTCGACTAATAATCTCCTCTTGAATGTCCACCTATATGGCGTAATAACAACATTGTATTTCTCATACATTAAGATCAGTGGACTATGGTCAGATATAACTTTGGGCATTTTACGGATCTCTATCCTTCCTGCCTCCTTATGAGAAATGAAAAAATAGTCAAGCTTGGTGTATTTTTTTATAGAGGCATGAAAAGTAGGTAAAGCCTGGATTCTGTGGTTCCTTATAACCCCAGACATCCAACAAATTATGGGTGTTAATTAACGCTGACAAAGCTCTAAACACCTTAGGTTTGCAGCCGACATAGCTTGCGTTGTTATCTCCACCAGTAAAATCTGCGGCAATATTGAAATCCCCGCACCCTATAAGGGGGTATGGCCAGTTTAGAAGTTCTAACTCCAGTCTATCAAATATATCGGATTCGGCCTGGTTTAAGGCATAGATTGTACAAAGCACCCGGCATCTCAGATACACTTCAACACAGCGCCGCACAAGGGAAGCCGTTCCAAGATGTTGAAGCCGGGGACGCTTGCCACAGAACAGCATTCAGAACGGGGGGAAGCGAGAATCGGCAAGAGGGTAAAAGCTCTCCTTTTCACACCAGCCGCACCGGTGTACTCGGACCGCTACCTTCTGGCTCTGCTAGCATCCACTAAGCGGGCGCCATCTTGCTCCTTTGCTGAGTGAGTGGATATCTCAGTGGTATATATGTGAGTAACTATATATGTGTAAGCCAGTATATGTAAGTGTTAGAGTATATACGTGACTATATGTCAGAGTGAGGATTGAGAGAGTGACTGTATGGATGAGTGTGTGCTTGTGTCAGTGATTGTATAAGAGAGTAAGTATGTGTTAGTACCTGTATGAATAAGTGAGGTGGTGTGTGTAGAGCTGTATTGGTGAGTAAATGGCAATGTGATTGATTCTTTGCTTGACTGACTAGGTGTATGAATAACTCTATGGGTGAGTACTAGTGTGTCAGTGTCTCTTTAGGTATATAATTGCATATATCAGTGGGCGTATAGATGAGTGACTGCATGAATGAGTGACTTAATGAGTGAGTGAGTGGAAGTGTGTACACCTATGAATCAGTGAGTGGCTATGTACTAACTGGTATTCATGTGCCTATGGTTTTGAGAATGGTAGTTTGTATTTTAGTGTGGGTGTAGCAAAGATTATATTTGGGTGTGAGGAGGTGCATCAGATATTAAGCGGGTGATGTCATCAGTGATGTCATGAGTGATGTCACTGACCATGTCATGAGTGATGTAATATGTGACGTCATCAGCAGTGCATTGCGGGCGCATGAGTTATAGTTATCTGAACTAAGTATAACGGGGAAATTTCAATGGTTTTGTATGAGTGAAATGTCCAGCTAACTATAACATGAGTGAAACCTATGGTTATTTCAGTGAATTGCGATTCTCCTATTAACATGACCAGAGAATCTGGATTTCATTAAAGACACGGAGGCTGACATTATGCATTTATCCTTTAATATAGCAACTCACACAGCCGCACTACATCACAAAGGATAAAGTTCTAGAGTCATAACAAAGGTTGTATCTAGGAGATGATCTGCCTCTTTTAAAAGAATCGCAGCAGGAAGAACTTCAAAAGGAACTGAGAGATCCGGGTAACGGGAAACAACTTCATGGGATGAAACATCAAGGAAGAAACTTCAGCAAGTCAAAGGCCAGCCGGTTAAACGGAGTTGCCTGAAAGAAAGAAATGAGTAAGAACCAAGAGTCTGAAGAGCAAACTCATCACATGGGCATAGCAAAGATTAAAACCAATTGAAGCAATTCATAAAATCATGCACAAATACAATATATCAAAGATGTAGATGTAATAAGTTCAAAGACACCCCTCAAGTTGTAAAAGGGAGGAGGGAGGGATAATGTCAGCCTCCGTGTCTTTAATGAAATCCAGATTCTCTGGTCATGTTAATAGGAGAATCGCAATTTCATTACAAGACCGGAGGCTACATTATGCATGTTCGTAGCCCCGAAGGACCACCTCAGACATATGCTTGATAGGCTTACAGTAATGACGAGCAAAGGTATTAGCATTTGACCAGTCAGCAGCTTTCAGAATATCATCCAACGTACCACCTGACCAGAAGGACTTACTGGCCATAGCTCCTCTGACAGAATGTGCTTGGAACTTAGAGAGGTCAACGCCAGCAAGCTTCATGGTAGATTTAACCCATCTAGCAATGGAGGTGGAAGAAACAGGTTTGAAAGGTTTCACAAAGGAAACTAAGAGTTGATTTGCGTCATTGGGGCGCAGGAGAGACATTCTTGCGTCATATTCTTTCATGCAAGCAACCACACAAAGTTTAGGTAAGGTGTCAAAACGAGGATAGAAGATAAAATCTGACATCTTTTTGGTTCTTCTAAGTAATTCGAACTTGACACCAAACATATCATAACATCTATTTGAAATGTCTAAGCTTCTGATGTCAGATACCCTCCTACAGGAAATTAAGCACAAGAGTGTAGCAAGCTTAAAGGAGAGAAACTTCCTATTAAGGGAAGAATTATCTGGCCAGGAACAAAAAAGGTCTAAAATGCACTTGACATCCCAAAGGGTCTGGTATTTAGGTCTAGGGGGTCTCCTTAGTCTTATACTCTTGAGGACCCTACAAATGATAGGATTTTTACCTACCGATTTACCGTTGATAGGAGCGTGACCAGCAGAAATTGCGGATCTAAAGCAGTTAATAGAGCGATAGGAAAGGCGCTCTGTCAAATTGTTCGACCAGGAAATTAACGATATTCACGACAGGAGTCTCCACGGGATCCAGACTCCTTTCCAGGCACCAATGAAACCATTTCTTCCAAATGCTGTTGTATCTAAGGTGTGTCCCAGGTGCCCAGGATTCTCCGAGAAGAGAGAGAGCTGTCGACGAAAGTCCAGACAGCTCGTTGGATTGCCTGACACTTTCCAGGCAAGAAGGTTCAAATTCCCCTCGAGAATAAGACGGTGATCTTCCCCGTCTGCGTTTGAGACCAGGCCTGGAGAGGCTGGGATCAGAAAGGGAATGTCGCATGCTAGTTCCAGGGCTGTCGGGAACCAGGCTTGGGACGGCCAAAAGGGAGTTATTAGGATCAGGGGGCATTGATCCGATCTGACCTTCTGAAGGACTCTCTGAATCATGGCGAAAGGAGGAAAGGCATAACCCAGGAAGTGGGACCAGGGTTGGAGAAACGCGTTCACAGCAAGAGCGCCCGGGTCTGGCATCCAACTGAAGTAGTTGGGAAGTTGGAAGGTAAGCCTGCTGGCGAATAGATCCACGTCTAAGTGACCCCAAAAGTGGGAGAGGGAATTAAAGACGTTCACGTCGAGTTTCCAGTCCGAGAAGTCTATAAGGAATCTCGAATTCCAGTCTGCTGAAATGTTCGATTTCCCGGGGAGATATTCCGCCCTGAGGGAGATTTTGTGTTCCAGACAGAACATCCAGAGTCTCCTGGCAAGGTTGGAGAGATCCGCAGATCTCGTCCCTCCAAGGCGATTGATATAGGCCACAGCAGAAACGTTGTCCATCTTCAGAACAACGGACCTCCCTTGGATGGAGTGTTTGAAGCTCATAAGAGCGTATAAGCCAGCCGTCAATTCCAGAAAATTTATGTGTTGGGAGGATTCCGATAGGGTCCAAACCCCACCGGTGTCCTGGTCCCTCAAACGAGCACCCCAGCCATGAAGACTGGCGTCTGATTCTAGGACAAAATCCGGGGATGAGCCGAAGATAGCTTTGCCGTTCCAGGCGTCTAAGTTCTCCAGCCACCAAAAAAGCTCTGTTCTCGCATCCGGATCCAGAGAGACAAGGTCCCCATACCACAGCCCTGAATTGAGAGCTTTCCTTTTTATTCTCTGAAGTGCGCGGTAGTTCAGAGGGCCGGGAAAAATAGCCTGGATGGAAGAAGAAAGGAGCCCAAGAAGTCTGGCTAGTTCGCGGAGAGTTAAAGACTCTTGTTTCAGAACGGACCTGATCTCCTTCCGGATCTTGGCAATCTTCTTGGCCGGAAGAAGGAGAAGACATTTCGTGGTGTCTAGAGTGAAGCCGAGGAATTCTATAGTTCTGCAGGGAGAGAGCATGGATTTGTCTCTGTTGATGATGAACCCTAGGCTCTCTATCAGGTTCATGGAGGTTTCTAGATCTCTTAGGAGGTCTGAATGGGATTGGGACATGATAAGAATATCGTCCAAGTAAATGATGAGGCGGATACCTCTCTCTCTTAGAATTGTAACGACACACTTCATGATCTTGGTAAAGCACCAAGGGGCAGAAGAGAGGCCGAAGGGAAGAGCTTGGAACTGGTAGAGATGTTCCTTCCAAGCAAATTGAAGGAAGGGTTGATGTTCCTTGTACATGGGAATCGTGAAGTAAGCGTCCTTCAGGTCTAACTTGGCCATCCAGTCCCCTTCCAGAAGGAGATCCCTCAGGAGGTGGATACCCTCCATTTTGAAATGGCGATAAACTAGGAATTTGTTGACTTCTCGAAGGTTTATTACGGGTCTCCAACCCTTGTCCTTTTTCTGAACGAGAAACAGTGTGCTTATGAATCTTGCATCGGACCAGGGAACCTCCACTATTGCGTCTTTTTTGAGCATGGAAGCGATTTCTTCCTCCACGATCTTTTCTTGATCTTCTGAGAGGACAAAGGGGTGGGGTAAGTGTGACTGGAAGGGAATCTGTAAGAAGTCTATCTTGAAACCCATGACGGTTTCTAAAACCCATGGGTCTTGGGTAATTGAATCCCAAAGATGATAAAACTGTTTTAGCCTGCCCCCTACTATGGGAGGGATAGAAGAAGGAGTAGTACTTACTTGTAGAGTTGGAGGTGTTGGGAGTACCTCGACCTCTTGAGCCACGGTTTCTCGGGCCTCTTCCTCTCTGGGGAAAGAAGGGTTGTCTAGGGGGGTAGAAGCCCCTTCCTGTTCCTCTGAAGGATGAATAGGGTCGTTGGTTGCCTCGGCCGGAAGAGCGACCCCTTCTACCGGCCTGGCCAAAAAGGTTGTTGTTGAACACCCGCCTCAGGTTACTTTGGGCTCTGTCGAGGGCGGTGAAGGTGGAAACGTATTTGCCAATTTCTTTGATAATGTCCTCTCCAAAGAGGAGGCCCCTGGGGTTCTGGGAGGGCTCTTTTTCAGCCATATCACCTAATTTAGGGTCAATCTTATTCAAAATGGACCTTCTTCGTTCAATATTTAAGCTCGAGTTGGCATTGCCAAGGAGGACGATGGCCCTCTGGCTCCAACCTCGAACAAGATCAGTATTTAAGGGTGTGGAGGAGAGGTGGGATTGCTCGGCCATATCAAGGATCCTAACAAGGGGTCCCAAGACGTCCAGGAGGGTAAACACACATTACAACGCATTTTTTACAACGCACTACCATTACAACGGAACTTTTACAACGCAAATACCATTACAACGCATTTATTTACAACGCATGTTTTTACAACGCAGGTACTTTTACAACGCATACCATTACAACGTAAGTATTGGTAAGTATATAATTATATTTAAAATGTTATATGTTAGGTTTTTTTTAAAGGGGTATTTTTAGGGTTTAGGGTCAGTTTTGGGTTTTTGGGTAAAGGGGTATTTTTAGGGTTCAGGGTCAGTTTTAGGTTTTTGGGTAAAGGGGTATTTTTAGGGTTCAGGGTCAGTTTTGGGTTTTTGGGTAATGGGGTATTTTTAGGGTTCAGGGTCAGTTTTGGGTTTTTGGGTAAAGGGGTATTTTTAGGGTTCAGGGTCAGTTTTCAGTTTTTGGGTAAAGGGGTATTTTTAGGGTTCAGGGTCAGTTTTCAGTTTTTGGGTAAAGGGGTATTTTTAGGGTTCAGGGTCAGTTTTCAGTTTTTTGGTAAAGGGGTATTTTTAGGGTTCAGGGTAAGTTTTCAGTTTTTGGGTAAAGGGGTATTTTTAGGGTTCAGGGTCAGTTTTGGGTTTTTGGGTAAAGGGGTATTTTTAGGGTTCAGGGTCAGTTTTGGGTTTTTGGGTAAAGGGGTATTTTTAGGGTTCAGGGTCAGTTTTGGGTTTTTGGGTAAAGGGGTATTTTTAGGGTTCAGGGTCAGTTTTCAGTTTTTGGGTAAAGGGGTATTTTTAGGGTTCAGGGTCAGTTTTCAGTTTTTGGGTAAAGGGGTATTTTTAGGGTTCAGGGTCAGTTTTCAGTTTTTGGGTAAAGGGGTATTTTTAGGGTTTAGGGTCAGTTTTCAGTTTTTGGGTAAAGGGGTATTTTTAGGGTTTAGGGTCAGTTTTGGGTTTTTGGGTAAAGGGGTATTTTTAGGGTTCAGGGTCAGTTTTGGGTTTTTGGGTAAAGGGGTATTTTTAGGGTTCAGGGTCAGTTTTGGGTTTTTGGGTAAAGGGGTACAGGGTAAAAATAAAATAAAATTAAATTTAAATTAAATTAATTAAATGAAATGAAATTAAATTAAATTAAATTAAATACAATTACATTACATTATATTAATTTTAAATAATATACAATTTAAAAAAATTATATACTTACCAATACTTACGTTGTAATGGTATGCGTTGTAAAGGTACCTGCGTTGTAAAAAAATGCGTTGTAAATACATGCGTGGTAATAGTATTGGCGTTGTAAAAGTCCCGTTGTAACGGTATGCGTTGTAAAAATATGCGTTTTAACGTCATATATCCGTCCAGGAGGCGGTCTTGGCAGCCTTTAAGGGCTCTCTCCAATCCTTTTCTGGGGTCTCGCCCTAATTTAAACAAGAATTTGATAAGACTAGGATCTAGGTTGGGGGTTTGACAAACCCTCTCATCGATGGTAGGTCTGGGGGATTCAGACCTTATAGTATTCCTGGTGTTTCTGTCTAAAAGGTTTCTCAACCAACGAGAAACGAATTTAGAAACATGATCCTGCGGGAACCATTTAGAACTGTTGGGGTGAGAGATGTTCAGGGGAGAGAACATCTCCTCTCCGACAGGATTCAGAATAATATTCTTAGAGGAGGGTTCCGGGTCAGGTTGGGAGTTAAAGTCATGGTGGACCTCATCCAGGTCGAAGACGAATTCGTCTGAAAGGTCTTTGGAGGCATTATCATCAAAGGAGGATGAGGAGGAGTCAAGACCAACATTCTTCCTTTTTTCGTTAGCACTATCCCAAAGTGTGTCGCGAGGGACACCATACACATTTGTGCCGCCATGGGCACCGATCAAGGTAGTGTCCCGAGAGACATCAGGTTCAAGTGGGGCGCGATGGCCACCCATCCAAAGCGAGGTGCTAAGACCTCCTGTACTGTGAGAGGCGCTAGGGCCCGCAGTGCTTTCGCAATGTTTGGTCTTTTTGGGTCTCTTACCGTGTAGGGGAGGATCCTGAGGATCACACGGTCTTTTGGAGAGCATGACTTCTTTAAGAGAAGACATCATACATGCCTTAATTTCCTGCTGAAGGAATTTTTTGAGGGAGTTGTCAAGGGGGGCCGGTGAACTAGCAGTGGCGTCATCGGAATCCATGTCAGACATGGTGTAGTAGGGTCAGAAGAGGATATTAGCAGGTAGAGTAAGCAACTTCTCCTCTTTATCTCCTCCTTCCTCTATCACCTCCTCTTTTTTTTTTTTTTTTTTTGGTATTAATATTGGTTTTTTTTTTTTTTTTTGGTTTGTAAGGGGTAAATCTATTTATGAGGTACCTGTAAATCTAATTAGGGAATATATCACAGGGTAAAAGGGGGGTGTAAGCATGTAAAGGCAGTTAAACCGGTTTTGGTACAGTTACAGCATGTAAGGCAGTTAAGCCGGTTTTGGTACAGTTAATCCGGCTTTAGTATATGTTAAACGGGCCTTGGGGCAGGTTTATAGCGTTTGAGCAGCTAAACGCAATGTGTGAAAGTCTGTCCGGCGGCTGGAGCGGAGCAACTGGCAAAATTGCCGAGGAGTGCTCGAGCTCAGCCGCCGGGGAGAGGAAAGTCGCTTGGGAGGAAAGGCACGCAACGCGGGCGTTGCTAAGGTGCCTTCCTCCAAGCGGCGCTTGCTCCGGGAAACCGGAAAAAAAGAAGCAAAGGAGTCGGAAAGGCGAAGGCGCCGTGAATGTAAGGAGACGGGTGAGAGGCGGGCAGCGAAGGGAACGCTGCGGGGTCAGACAGGGGAAGGGTGCGAGGGAGAGCGAAGGACGACCAAAAATTGGAAGTCCATAGAGGGGGGGTGGGGGAGGGGAGAACCAGCGCCACCCCGGTGATAACGAGTACGTCCCTGGAAGGGAGAGGAAGGGCGCAATAGGTACTATTAGAAACTACATAAGCAATTCGACATTTAACATTAGCAATTCGACATTTTCATAGCATACCCTCAACACAGCATGAAAAAGGCATCAGATAAAAGATATAAGCACAAAATAGCTTTTACAATACAAGGAAATTGCCATAAAATAGCGTATAAAGTAAAGATATGAGAGAGAAAGAAAGTAGTGACTTATCTGCTGGCGAGCCGCTTTTAAAAGAGGCAGATCATCTCCTAGATACATCCTTTGTTATGACTCTAGAACTTTATCCTTTGTGATGTAGTGCGGCTGTGTGAGTTGCTATATTAAAGGATAAATGCATAATGTAGCCTCCGGTCTTGTAATGAAATTTGCAAGGTTTTTTAAATGCTAATTCCTAACTATAACGTGTGTGAAACCTATGGTTTTTTCAGTCAATTTGCAAGGTTTTTTAAATGCTAATTCCTAACTATAACATGTGTGAAACCTATGGTTTTTTCAGTGAATTTCAATGGTTTTGTAAATTATAATTTTTAAATGTATCAATTATTATATTTCTTTCTTTTTATACTAATTTCCTACATTTTTATTATAAATATTTATATTTATTTTATTTTTTAAGTTATATTTAATATTTTTAATGTAAAATAATTACAAAACTAAATCCAATTAAATTTTTTTCTTCAAAATATTAAAATTAAATTCTATATAATTCTTTTTCATTGTTTTTTTGGGATAATTTTATCGTATGCGTACGGTGCTCGCACCATACTTTGTTTGGTAAATTGTACTCTGCGCGTACACGTCACGAATGCGCTTTGACGTTATGAGTCGGCTCTACGCTTCCGTGTGACGTCATGTACGGTGCGAAAGTTTCTAATTGTTCAAAAACATATATTTATGTATTTAATGTACATATTAAGGGAAGGTATTATCTGGGATAATCATGAAAATAGTTTTTTAAAACTTTTAATAAGCGAATATTACTTTGAAAAGCAATTACGCAAAGGTACGTCGTACGTACTCGCACCGTAAGCGCACCGTAAGAGTACGCAAAGCCATGTGACTTTAAAAGAAGAGATTTGATTGGTTCATAACACTTCCTATTTCAACTGTTGAAAGACCCCTCCCATTTTAACCATTCTACTTTGACTTTCTAAGAAGAAACATCTCTTCTGAGAATCCTGTCAAATAGAAGGAAGATCACCATAATAACAGAAATAGAATCATCTTCCAGTCATTCTTCAGAGGGAGATTTCATTCCTGAAGAGCCTCCAAAGAAGAAGTAAGAAGCTCTGATTTGGAAGTTTTTTACTTTCCCTGAAGGGCAAAAAAAGGTTAATGCTCCTTAGTAACCTGTAAAATTTGCCAAACAACTCTTTCAAGGGGTGATCCATCCAAAAAATACACAGCGAGTATGGTGCAGCATTAAAATGACATACTGTCCATTTTTTTGTATAAATAATGTTGATGACATTTCTGATTTACATTGGCTACACTCCATGTTTTGACTTGCTCCTCTAACTAGATTGTTAAAAGACACTGATTCACAGTCAGGTAAAGTCAAATATATGAATCTCAGTGTCTATGTTAGAGCTACATGTAAAAAAACAATTTTCACAGTCATGTTGCCATTTATAAGAAAGGCCAAAAAGGTTTTCAATATCTATACCTTCATCTTCCAATACAACAAGCATATACATTAAAAATTCCTGACAATCTTGCTGAATATTCTGCGTAAATTGAGTAGAACCAGAACATATGTCCAAAACATTTCGAATATCAGAAACACTTTGTATTTTACTTTTATCACTACTACATTTCTCATAAACAGAATACACCAACGAACAGAATCTTTCTTCCCGATTTTCAACAATTTGCTGGTGCAAAATTTCAAGAAAAAAAACAACATTAACAACTACATTAGCATAGCAGTTGACACCAGAACTATTTTCGAACTGATAACCAACATTCTCTTCAACACTGTCCTTTTTCATTTTGCTTGCAATCACAACTTCATCTTGTTTTCTTTTCTTTCTCTACAGCTTCACTACAGATATTCTCAAATCTTCTTTCTCTACCTACCACACGCTTTTCAAATACTGGATATTGACCTAAATTGGGGGCATATTCTCTTCTTAACCTATTATACTCTTTCACACAATTCGCATCTGCACTAATCTTTGTCTCATCAAAATCAATCAAGTACAATCCAGATAAAGTTCTCACTCGAGACAAAGCAACATATGCCATACCCTCTTTAAACACAGTACTCCCAATATTCACTAAAGCACTATCTACACTTAAACCTTGAGATTTATGAATGGTCACCGCATATGCCAAAGAAATAGGAAACTGTTTTCTGCGTACATACAAATCTTTTACAAGCAAAAGCCGAGCTGAACAACTGCTAGAGATCGCGGGTCACCCGACCAATAATTTCGCCACTTCTGGCTTCGGGCCCATATACTTTACTTTATCATATACATTGATCAGATGACCACACAATCTACTACCAATAATTGTGAGTTCCTTTTCGATTTTCCAGGGTACCCAACTTACCATCCACCATTATGGGTACCTATGACAACGATGGGTCAGGGAGCTAGCTGTAAAAGGAAAAGCAGTATAATAAACTATTCAACATATGACTTTACTTTTCATGAAATGACCACGGACAACTGGAAGTTTTGAAAGTTTTATCTTAAATTCAAATAAAGGGCAGTCATACAGTTTTATCAAAAAGAATGCTAGTGCGACAGGGAACCCGCTAAGTGAGAGGAAAACTAAGATAAGGGCAAAATGAACACGCTATAAATCTGAGTTACTTTAGTCAGTTTTACGAGAGAAAAAAACCAAGATCATGACAGGAAGTTGCAAACTGCAATACAGAAAATGATCCTAAAAGGTAGGGTAACATAGGAACACGCTATGAAAATCAAATGCAAATGACTTTATGAAATGCAATGGTTGCAGGAGAAAGCATGGAAAATTATTCACGTGCAAAGGTATGTCTTTATTAAAGCAAAGACAGAAAAATAGAAAGGTGCAGTTTAAGAATTCAGAGCGATATTTACCTAGACTGGTGTGAAAACCAACCCTGGCCACGGGTCAGTTTAAGGACAGGAAAACCCTCAAGGAAGGATAACCCTCAGTGGGACAGCAGGTGCAGAATGGACACCCCAGAACAGGACAGGAAACCCAGATTCGGATCAGGACAGGACCACCAGCACCTGCAGTTCGGAAGCAACGCCTGCGCTCCACCCTCTCTGCAGCTATCAGTCAGGACCCCGATTGGGTCAGCGAATTCCCCAGCAAAAGTGCGCCGCCAGCACTTAAGGTTCAGTAAAACCTTCAGAGTCTATGGTCAGATTTCGGACAGAGAGCTCCGCAGCACCTCTGTATCAAGTCACCTATTGAGTGCGTTGGGTCAGTGACAGGTCAGCTATTCAGACAAGTCGGACAATTTCTCTAGCTAAACCTAGGCTAGATATACTGTTTTGGGACAGGGTACCACCCCCCAAATGTTGCAAAGTGTCAGAATCCCCGATTTGGATTGGTCCTAAGGTAGGATTTGGTTAACACACCAATCAGAACAGACTATTCTAAGGCCTAATTTACATTTTTGGGTGCCGCCTAGCAAGATTGGGGTTCCCACGAGAAGTCGCATGGAATACAATGAAAACTTATACATTTGTAACAATATAGGGACATTGGCTCCATCCTCTTGGGTCAGAGGTAATTCTCTCAGGAGCATCTCGACTGTGGCTGCCAGCTGGCTGAGTTCCACGGTCCAAGTTTGTCTTTGGCCTTGCATCTTGAGCATGCGCAGAAAGGACCTTCAAAATGGCTCACGACCCATTCGGACCCCCATTTCCCGTGATACATGAAAAGTAAGCGAAAACAAATTAAAACATAGAAATGAATGAATGTATTACATGTCATGATTTCACATTTCAGGTTTCATCATTATAAAAATATACTATGCATTAATGGTAAGTGCAACGAACAATGTCACAAGAGCAGCAGCACAAAGCTTCACCACGTTATCAAAGCACAGCCATCTTATTGTTTATTACGCATGCGCACCCTTTCCCTCCAAAACTATCTCTATACGAAGTCACGTGAGTGTGACTGACGCATGCGCAGAAGAGGAAAGTCAAGCAGCGGTCATTTTAGGAACAAGGATTAATCGTATTAGTAAAACACATAGGCAAGCATCTCTATGATACCCACGCACATTCAAAATTCATAAAATTAGTAAAACGAACAATTTAAGTTACGAGATTATAATAGATTTTCGAGGTTCTTGACTCGAGCAAGTCGCGATGCGAAATCTTGCTCTATCAATCCCCTCTTTGATGATATTTACTATCATCACAAAAAATGGAACCAGATGCCAACTTTCTTTCACACCTTATACATTTCTATCTCTTCCAACAGGTGATTCAATTTTTCTTTCTCATTTAAGGTAGGGTGAGAATTTTTCACCTTTTTATAAATCTTATTATTCATTTCTTCCAATTCAAGTTCATCCGCACTCCGTTTCACTCCTCTCGCATTCACTTGGTATTTCTTTGTGTGTTTGCGACATTTGCAACAGATGAATATGAGAAATAGGATAAGACCTATCACTCCAATTGGCATCAGTACCTTTAACAATAAGCTTTTACCTAAACTAGCAAACCAATGACCTACATTGGAGAGACCATCAACCAGTCTCTTCCAGGCACTGTCAACCTCGAGTGGTTTGAGTTCCTTTTCCAAATTAGTAATGTTTTTCACATATCTTTTGAGCTGTACGCTTTTGTCCGGAATGTAAGTGCAACAATGTTGCGCCTTCAACATCCGGCAGACTCCGCCCTCTTTTGCTAATAAGGTGTCAAGAGCAAGTCTGTTCTGCAAAACCATTGATCTGATCGCAACCATTTCAGTATTGACCAGCAGAAATCCATGAGCTGTGTCAGTAGACAACACATCCACTATTGTGGACAATTTGCAAATTCTGTGAGTGTTCAGAACCACTCCCACTCCAGGTATCAGTGCACTAAAAATACTACCCATTATTTCACCTACGCTTTCTCTTTTACTACGCACTAAGCCATTAGTATTTTCATTGCTTCCAGAAATTTCATTCACATGGTATATTTTCGGGAAGACAATGCCAAAGTAGCAGCTTCCATACCAGTGATCCGGCAATTTGAAATAAGCCTTGTCTCCACATATATAATAAATTCCAGGAAACACAGGCTGTGACCCATTTTTGAATCCCCAACCTCCAATTACCTTGTAATTGTGTTCACATTGACTGGAACCAATGAAAATGTTATTATAATAACTAGTCTTTTCGCGGTGAAGACAGAGTTTCCCTCTCTTCTCGAAATCCAGCAACAAAGCAGGCCCTGCCCCGCCATTTGAGGTGCTTTCCATGTTCTCAGCCCATTTAGGTGTTTTCTGCCTCTTGTCATTAGCCTTTCTTTGGAAACTCTCCCTTCTTTTCTCTGCCATGTTTAAAAATATATTTTCTTGTTCATGTAATGTACAGGTCAAGTTATCTCTGTGTGCTTCAGCTATGTCTATATTTCCTATAGTCAGAAAATAGTCTCCCATATATCGTATTACGTCACTTTTGATATGTACAGGATTCAGATTTCCACGAATGGGAAATTCAGAAAAGATCACGTCATTATTAGAGTAATAGTACTGTAACGGTCCTCTTTTGTAAAATAAGCTTGCTAAAATACTACAGGAGATTCCATAGGTCAGAGGTAGGTGATGATATGTCACGCCTTCAGCCACAGAAGTAGGTAGCTTCATGCAGACATAACAATCTTCTATTTCCATAGTTTCTACGTAATGCACTAACAAATTTGCGAAAACATTTAAGTGTGTCTTGTTTCTAATTCCGTGGTAATGTAGTCCTTCCTCATCTGATGCTTCTAAGTCTCGTTTTGTCTGTCTAAGTGCTTTCTCACGTCTTTCTACACTTCGTGTTGTCAGTTCTTCAGTGTCGGTAATCTGAGTAGGGTCAATATTAGTATTTTTGCTAACCATAAAGGGAATGAAAACTGTTAATCCTATCCAAATTAATATTACTATAACTATACTACATATACACACTGTGCAGCATGTTTTGCAACAACTGCGGCTAGGTCTACCACTCACGTTTGTATCAGACATTTTGGCTCAGAAGGAAATTTTAACCCCTCTTTGCAGCTTTTCCCAGGTATTTTTATGGCTGACCAATTTCACGGAGGTTCTTCCTCTTCCTCTGCAGAGTAATCGTTCTCCGTCGCTTTCGTCAGTAATATCAAGATCCTCAAAGTTTTCCAAGATTAAGTAGGTCCACTCTGGATCCTTGTATTTTTCGTTTTGTCTTTTTATTCTTTCACTCCTTCTCTTGGAGTTATCTTCAGGTATTTCTGCAATTCGGGGACTTCTTCTTATGTCTGCAAGTTTCTCTTGGACTGTTTTTATTCTTAATCTTAGTCTCTTAATATACCTTGGCTCAATGTGCTTATTTTTCTTAAGTCTTTTAGCTGGCACTGTTGTTTGGCTTTCTTCCAATGTCCTTTTATTTTCACTTGTTTGTGGCACTTCAATTTCTGCCTTCTCCCTTTCTGTCTGGCTAGTCCCAGGTCTTGTATCTATTTCTTCTGCCTGGTTGCTAAGCTGGCCTGGTTCAGGTATATTTTGCGTTTCGCTTTCAAATGTCTCTGTTTCTATGTCCTGAACATGTTCTCCTAGTTCTGTCTGATCCTGCTCGAGCACTTCGATCCCTTGATTTTCTTCTGCTCTAACTATTACACTATGTCTAGTCTGTCCCTTTTCGATATCAGGAGTCTGTGGAGGAGTATCGATCACTTGTTCTGTCCCTGTCTGACCTTCTACTCCGTCCTCAGATTTGATGTGAATCTCAATGATCTGAGGGTCTTCGCCTGTGCCTTGCTCGACCTCTCTATTCCACTCTCTGTCTTCCCTTATTCGCTTTCTTGTTCTCAGTGGATCTCCAGTAAGATCTATTATGGGTATCCAATCCTCTGGCCAAATCCTCTGCAGCTCGTCATCAGCTACTTTCGGACCAACGTCTGTGGGATCCTCGGCAGTACTGGTGCTTGGCCATACGTCATCGACTACCTCTGGACCAACGCCTAAAGGACCCTCAACGGGATTGGTGCTCGGCCGTCTGATATCAGCTACTTCAGGACCAACGTCTGTAGACCCCTCAGCTGGACAACCTTCAGCTCCAGGCTCCTCGTCTGGTATCACCTTCTTGGTATGGCTGGCATGGATCCACTTGGGAACGCCTGCACACTTCACTGCTGTCGTCGTTACCAGGATTACTTGGCGCTTTTTTCCCCACCTTGGCTCAAGGCAACTTGAACGAGTATGCTTCTTTATCTTAACCCAGTCACCAGGAACCAATTTGTGAACTGGCGTTGTCGGGTTGGCGACGGCGTCTGCCCCAATCTGGCGAGAGATAGAACGCACTTGGTCACCCAGTTGCTTGCAGTATTCAAGTACCAAATCATCAGAAATGCTTAACAGTTTGTATCCTGGTACCCATGCTTGTCTCATCACTCTTCCCATCAATATCTCATGGGGGCTCAGGCCTGTTCTTCGATCTGGAATGCTTCTGAGTCCCATCAGAACAAGAGGCAGGGCATTTATCCAGTTCAAGCCAGTAGAATCACATATTTTTGCCAATCTATTTTTTATAGTACCGTTTATCTGTTCTACCACTCCAGAAGCCTCTGGATGATATGCACAGTGCAGCTTTTGTGTGATCCCAAATGCTTTACAAAGCTGGGCCAAAATTTCCTTCAGAAAATGTCCGCCTCTATCTGAGTCAATAAAGACTGGAACCCCGAATCTAGGTATCAATTCTTTTAGTAGGAGCTTAGCTACTGTTATGGCGTCATTCTGTGTGGCAGGGTAAGCTTCCACCCATTTTGAAAATAAGCAGACAATGACAAGGACATATCTTTTCCCCTCACATCGTGGCATGGTAATGAAATCAATTTGTATTCTCACAAAGGGACCCCCTGATCTCCCAATTTTCATCAGTTCAACTTCTGTTTTCTTGCCAGCGTTGAACTGCTGACATGTCAAGCACCTCTGGCAAAGGGACTCTGCTACCTTCCTGAATTTCTTGTTGTACCAAGTCTGTTGAAATACCAGAACCATGGCGTCCCTCCCAATGTGTGATCCCTCATGTATCAATCGAGCCATTGGGGCAAGCAGGTGTCTTGGTAACACAGGCATACCATTTGGGCCCACCATGACACCATCCTCACGTCTCGGTTTACAACCTTGTTCTTTCCATTTCTCTTTCTCTTCCCAGGGCGTCACATGCTGCCATTCTCTCACTTCATCCCAAGTAGGCACTTCTTCAAACATTCTAAGTTGGCAGCTGTTTCCAACCCCACCCCGATTGGGATTTATTCTCAGTCGATCCATAGCACATTGTTTTGCCACCCGATCAGCGAAATCATTTCCCAAAGATACAGGGTCAAGGCCCTTCTTATGAGCAACACATTTGACCACTGCCAATTCTTTTGGTAATTGGATTGCCTCTAAAAGGTCTTGGACAACTTTTCCATTCCGAATGGGGGTACCTGAAGAAGTCATGAATTCTCTTTGTAGCCATAATTGGCCAAAGTCATGCACAACCCCGTAACAGTACTGACTATCAGTATACACTGTTACTTTTTTGTCTTTTCCCAATTTGCAAGCTCTTATCAGGGCGATCAATTCGGCTACTTGTGCAGACTTTACTCCAAATAGATAAGATGCTTCTTCAATTTTGCTTAACGTGACCACAGCATAGGCAGCACTTAGGCCTCCTAGTTCATGTCTTAGGCATGAACCATCCACGAACCATTCCACATCATGTACAGGCAAAGGAGTTTCTTTGATGTCTGGGCGAGGTTTGGTACTGAATTCTGTCAGGTCAATGCAGTCATGCTCATTATCTCCCTTATCTTCCATTACCATTGAGTCAGGGAGTAGAGTGGCAGGGTTTAAAATGTTACATCGGGTAATAACTATATTTGCAGCTCCCATGAGAATCCTCTCATATTTGTCAGCCGACTAGGGGTGAGATACTGAGTTTTTGTATGAGTCAGTAGTATCACAACTGCATGTGGAACATATACAGTTACAGGATGTCCCATAATGATAGACTCACTTTGTTCTAAACTGGTGCAAGTTGCAGCTACTGCTTTTAGACATCCAGGTAGTCCAGCAGCCACTGGATCCAAAGTGGCAGAAAAATATGCCACAGGCCTTCTGGTCAACCCATGCTCCTGAGTCAGGACTGACAATGCACAATTGTCACGAGTGTCACAGAATAAGCCAAACTCCTTGGAGTAGTCAGGCATTCCCAGAGCAGGGGCTGTACACAGGCAATTTCGCAACTGTGTGAAAGCTGTTAGGCTCTCGTCATTCCATTCAACTGGGTCCTTTGCTCCTTTCTTCGTCATTTGTATCAAAGGCTTTGCAAGAACTGCAAATCCCACAATCCATTGCCTGCAATAACCTACAACTCTGAGGAACATTCTGATTTCTTTCTGAGTACGGGGTAACTGCATATTTTGAATTATTCTGACTCTCTCTGAGGTGACTTTTCTGATACCTTTTTCTATCTGGTGTCCCAGATATTTCACTGATTTCGAACAGAACTGTAATTTTTCAGGGGCCACTTTATGTCCCTTTTCACTCAGGTGATTCAGTAGGGCAATGGTGTCAACCACGCAATCCCTATGGCTTTTAGACGCCACCAATAGGTCGTCAATGTACTGTACCAAAACAGATTTTCCAGGTAAGACTAAAGTTTCAAGGCATTTTTTCAAGATCTGATTAAAGATAGAGGGGCTTTCTGTGTACCCCTGGGGGACCCTGTTCCAGACATACACGTTACTGTTGAAAGCAAACGAGAAAATAAATTTGCTATCTGGATGCACTGGGATCGAAAAGAAAGCATGACATAGGTCTATCACGGTGAACCATTCAGCATCCCAGGGAATCTGATACAGGATGACTGCTGGGTTTGGGACAATGGGACAGCAAGGAACCACAATTTTGTTTACCTTTCTCAGGTCCTGCACTACTCGGTACCTGCCACTAGGCTTCTTAATGCCCATAATGGGTGAATTACACGGGCTACTCATTACTTCCTGTATGATGTTTGCTTCTAGCAATTTCTGTATTTCAATAGCAACACCTGCTCTCACTTCGGCACTCATTTTGTAAGGCTTAGTGTTAGGGTAAACTGCATTTTCTTTCATTGTTATCTGTATTGGATCTATATTTTTCATCAACCCTACATCCTTTCCAGTAAAGTCCCACACTTCTGACTTCACTGTCTGCTGGAGTTCTTCAGGTAAGTCCTGTATAGTCATTCGTTTTATTTCTGAGTCAGGTCTAATTAGCATTAGCTTGTAGATACCGTCTTCATCTGGGGTTTGAATTTCGACGCCCTTTGGTGTGCAAAAGATGGTACAATTCATTTTGCACAGCAAATCACGTCCCAGCAAATTTACCGGACTGGTATCACAGACAACAAATCTGTGCATTTGTTTAAAGTTTCCAGTTGAGATCTCCATGGGTTCGGTAACAGGTGTACTAATTAATTGATTAGATACTCCTACTACTTGGATTGCTTCTCCCGAGAGGGGTAGGTTTGGAACGTCCACTGTTCTCACAGTAGAACGGGTAGCACCAGTGTCCAATAGAAAGGTGACATCATTTCCATCAACCTTTCCTTCAATGTATGGCCCTGACTGGTCCACCGGCAAAGAGGCGCCAAGTACGCACTCCTCGTCCTCCCCTCTCAGGCCCCGTCAGTATTGGTCATCACAGAAAAAGGTGTCGTTCAACAAATACTGCGAAGTTGCTGTATTTCTATCATCATTGCCTCCCCAGACTTCTACATCATCACCCTGTGGTGACTTCCCTTTAAATATAGGCTTTGGCGCTCGAGGCACTTGAATCGTTTTTACCTGCTGCTGGGTCTTTCTTTGCTTTTCATTCTGCGTCTGTGGAATTAAATCAGGTGTTGGGCATTATCATTTTGTAAATACGGACACTCGTCTCGCCAATGTCCAATTTCTCCGCACTGATGGCAGGGAAATTTCTTTTTGGCTTCCTCTCTACTAATTTTAGGTCGGGGCTTTCCTCCATTCCCTCCCCCAGGACCTTGGTTCTGAGTAACTTTATTTAACTTACTCAGTTGCTTTTCTTGCTGTTCTGCGAGCTTTACTTGAGCCCACATCACCTTCTCCTTCAGGGCCTTTTTCTTTTCTGCCATTTCGTCCTCACAGTACTTTGCGTACCGTAGGACCTCATCTATCTTTTTGGTATGCCAACAGATTTTATTATCCTTTATCCACTGACAAATTTCGGGTCTTAAACCGTTTACAAACCTGTAAATGAAGTGGGTCATGTCCTTCATCTCGATGTTATCTATACCACTGTATGTTTTAAATACCTGCAACAGCCTTTCATAAAAGGAATGCACAGTCTCATCCCTTTCCTGCGTGGTTCTATCTATCTTGGTCCAATCAGTTTCCTTTGCAGGTACTTTTATTTTCAAATGTTGAATTACTTGTTCATACTTCCTCATCACTTCCTTCGATGGTTCCCCTGTTTTGTCATCTCTCGGGTATTCCTCACTAGGCCAGGCGATGGCTATTTTACACTCAGTCCACAGATCTACAGGGACCACTATGTCGAAGAACCCATCCAGGTCTTTCCATAGGCATTTCTGCACTTTTACGAATCTCTCTACCTGCCGGTACCAGTCGACTGGTTTTTCTCGTAATTTTGGGAAGTCATTTGTGAAGGACACAATATCCTGACGGGACCATGGGACGTGTACATATTTTCCCCCTGGCACTTCACGCATAGGGCATAACTGTTCTGGTTTGTCTGCTTCTTTTAGGACAAATTTGGGAGTTACCTGCCTAGACCTGGCCTCATCTTTCTTCCTAGCCCATCTGGCTTTCCATTTTTCCACGTCTCCCCATTTCTGCAACACTGTCAATAGTTCTTTGACCTGTGCCTTTTTCCCTGACACATTCAGGTTTTCCAAATCTTTATCTGAAAATTCTGCTCGGTATGGTTTCTGCAAGGGTTTCGATTTTGAAATGTCTATTCCCATACTAGCAGCAGTATCGGTCAATTTTTCATGAAGTACTCGGACATTGCGGGTAAGACTTTTGTACATAAACAACAGCTCTTCTTCAGAGTAGGTATTTAATCTGTCTAATCCTACGTTTCCTGCCATTAATTCTTCTATTTCTACTCTCAGTTTGTAGAGGTCTAAAGGTTTTGTTTGCGAAGTTTGTTTCTCTAATTCTTGACTCCATCTTTCAATTTCTTCAGGTGTGACCAAAGTGACACTTCTAGTACCTGAAGTCGATTCCATTTGAATCTTCCTCGCATTGAAAGGATTATGTCTTTTCTGCATTCTTTTCCCTGTATTTCTAATGGGCAGATCCATCAGTGAGACTTCAGATTCACACTCACTCGTCTGTTCATCTACAATTAAGGGTTCTGGTCTGGGCTGTGCTCTTACGGGAGTAATGACTGGAGGTTTTGGACTTTCATGCCGATCCCCGTACAATGAAACTACGGGTCCGATTGTTACTGGGATTGTCAATGCTTCAGGACTGGTATTTAACTGGGTCATTTTCTGAATGATCTCAGCTCTCTGTTTTGCTAGAACCTCCCGCTCCTTTTCTTCCAGTAATCTCTCTATGGATTTGTCATGTAACACCTGCGGGATTAGTGTGGGAGCATAACTTGGGGCAGTGGGATGAGTCTCACTAGGTCCTTCACCATAATTTGTTCTTGGGAATAAACTTCCTGTACCTAGGGATCTTCGTTCTTCCTCATACTGTGACTGTAATAACGGCATTCCTGAACTTGAGGGTCTCATCTCGCCTCCGTAGGGAGGTCGAGAACAAAAATCTCCTTCACGGGAATATCCTGTCTCCCCACTAGCTGACATTCTGGGGTAAATGTTTCTGGTATCCACTGGTCCTAGACTCTCGGTATAGGGAGGAATGTGGTAACCCCCTCCTACACTTACGGACCTAACTTCTTCCTGAGGAGGAAGTCTTCGGGAAATATCTCCTGTACTGGAAGGTCGATGTCCTTCATTATAAGGAGGCGGACTTCTTGTACATAGGTCATCTAATAATTCATCATCCGACTCTCCGATGGGTACCCAATGTTTAGATTTTTCCAACCGTTTCTGTCCCCCAGAAGGATCATCTGCTGGCATCATGGGAAACAATCCCTCCACTATCATATTCTGCCTCCACTGTTTCATCTTTTTAGCTCGTGCTTCCTGCTTCAACTTTGGATAAAATTTAGTTAACCCTTTATCCATCCGTGGCTTATCCCTTTCGAAAGCCTCGATTTCCCATTCCTCTAGCGCTTCATACTGCGTTAATCTAGGTCTGGGATGTAAATCATTCATTCGGGTTCTCAAATTAAATAGAATTCTGCTGTTAAATGTTCCATCTAACGGAAAAGCCAATACTCCGTCATCTTTCGTGTATTCCACCCAATTCTCCAACCATACACATGTGTTGTACCCTTTATCGAACATCATGAAAGATGCGGGAGTATTTGGTTGCGGTATGACAACACCTTCTCTAGTTTTAATCGGCTTGTCCTTTTTGAAATAATTCTTCACCTTATTTACAAGAGATACTTTTCTCTTAGTTCCGTACATAATGTCGTTTTTGATGCCTTTCCACTGATCGTTCTCAAATCCCATATAACGTGGATCAGGTCTGGTATGCGGTCTATACGAATGCCACATACGATTTTACGAGTGATTTTGTTTACAAAATCACTTCCAATCCGAGTGAGTCTATTATTTTCGTGCGACCAATGAAATGCACGAGTTCAAATAATCTCGACCAATGGGTGCGCGGCCCTTTCGCGAGACAGTTCCCACGCTCCGGCGCTCGCCCCTCCTTTACAATTCCAGCTCCGCTTACCAGCCCGCTGCGTCTATCAATCTCAGCGCGGCACAGGGTGACGTCAGAGCAGCTTCGTGACTGACTCCCTCCTTCACAAGGTAACGGAAACTTTCTTTCTTTCTAAAGTGCTTAGTGCTTGGTTATTTTACAACGAATACACATTCGCCACCGTGCTCAAGTGTCTAGACAGGAAAGAATTAGTTTCGCTGCAAGTAAACTACTTCCATTTACTTTTCATTCACTACGAGTAGATCTCTTCTGCCTACCCTTCACTCTAGCATTGGAGAACCTGCTACTTCCCTAGTCTCATCCACTTCTCCGGGATATACCTGAGACTAAGGTTTCCCCCGCGAACCCCTTTGCTTTCACGCAAGCTCCGATGAACCCGCTACTCTTCCGATGTGACCCTGACTAGGTTACGCCACAATGGGAATTTTGCCAATGAACCTCGTTACTAACATTTATTCAATCATATATTCAGAAAAAAAAACCCTAGTTAGTGCTTCCAGTTCTGCCTAACCTGCACCAACCTTCCTTAGAGCAGGTGACCTCAACGTGAATGGATTCTATTCACCACTCGCTATTCAATTCCCCGGGGATTCCTAACAACATAAAAGATGTTTTACGTACGAATGGATTAATACATATAACAGTATGATAAGAAGAATAACAATTTTAAAACATTTCATAATTTTTCAAAGTAAACGATTTTCAAGTGAGTGATCAATTTCCCTTGAAGCGCCTACTCTTATAGCAGCATCTGACTTAGCTAGACTAACTAGTCCTACCTATCCTTTAACTAGTCCCTAACCATAACTCTGCTACCAGAAAATTACTGCTAGAGATCGCGGGTCACCCGACCAATAATTTCGCCACTTCTGGCTTCGGGCCCATATACTTTACTTTATCATATACATTGATCAGATGACCACACAATCTACTACCAATAATTGTGAGTTCCTTTTCGATTTTCCAGTGTACCCAACTTACCATCCACCGTTATGGGTACCTATGACAACGATGGGTCAGGGAGCTAGCTGTAAAAGGAAAAGCAGTATAATAAACTATTCAACATATGACTTTACTTTTCATGAAATGACCACGGACAACTGGAAGTTTTGAAAGTTTTATCTTAAATTCAAATAAAGGGCAGTCATACAGTTTTATCAAAAAGAATGCTAGTGCGACAGGGAACCCGCTAAGTGAGAGGAAAACTAAGATAAGGGCAAAATGAACACGCTATAAATCTGAGTTACTTTAGTCAGTTTTACGAGAGAAAAAAACCAAGATCATGACAGGAAGTTGCAAACTGCAATACAGAAAATGATCTCTAAAAGGTAGGGTAACATAGGAACACGCTATGAAAATCAAATGCAAATGACTTTATGAAATGCAATGGTTGCAGGAGAAAGCATGGAAAATTATTCATGTGCAAAGGTATGTCTTTATTAAAGCAAAGACAGAAAAATAGAAAGGTGCAGTTTAAGAATTCAGAGCGATATTTACCTAGACTGGTGTGAAAACCAACCCTGGCCACGGGTCAGTTTAAGGACAGGAAAACCCTCAAGGAAGGATAACCCTCAGTGGGACAGCAGGTGCAGAATGGACACCCCAGAACAGGACAGGAAACCCAGATTCGGATCAGGACAGGACCACCAGGATACGACCAGCACCCGCAGTTCGGAAGCAACGCCTGCGCTCCACCCTCTCTGCAGCTATCAGTCAGGACCCCGATTGGGTCAGCGAATTCCCCAGCAAAAGTGCTCCGCCAGCACTTAAGGTTCAGTAAAACCTTCAGAGTCTATGGTCAGATTTCGGACAGAGAGCTCCGCAGCACCTCTGTATCAAGTCACCTATTGAGTGCGTTGGGTCAGTGACAGGTCAGCTATTCAGACAAGTCGGACAATTTCTCTAGCTAAACCTAGGCTAGATATACTGTTTTGGGACAGGGTACCACCCCCCAAATGTTGCAAAGTGTCAGAATCCCCGATTTGGATTGGTCCTAAGGTAGGATTTGGTTAACACACCAATCAGAACAGACTATTCTAAGGCCTAATTTACATTTTTGGGTGCCGCCTAGCAAGATTGGGGTTCCCACGAGAAGTCGCACGGAATACAATGAAAACTTATACATTTGTAACAATATAGGGACATTGGCTCCATACTCCTGGGTCAGAGGTAATTCTCTCAGGAGCTTCTCGACTGTGGCTGCCAGCTGGCTGAGTTCCACGGTCCAAGTTTGTCTTTGGCCTTGCATCTTGAGCATGCGCAGAAAGGACCTTCAAAATGGCTCACGACCCATTCGGACCCCCATTTCCCGTGATACATGAAAAGTAAGCGAAAACAAATTAAAACATAGAAATGAATGAATGTATTACATGTCATGATTTCACATTTCAGGTTTCATCATTATAAAAATATACTATGCATTAATGGTAAGTGCAACGAACAATGTCACAAGAGCAGCAGCACAAAGCTTCACCACGTTATCAAAGCACAGCCATCTTATTGTTTATTACGCATGCGCACCCTTTCCCTCCAAAACTTTCTCTATACGAAGTCACGTGAGTGTGACTGACGCATGCGCAGAAGAGGAAAGTCAAGGAGCGGTCATTTTAGGAACAAGAATTAATCGTATTAGTAAAACACATAGGCAAGCATCTCTATGATACCCACGCACATTCAAAATTCATAAAATTAGTAAAACGAACAATTTAAGTTACGAGATTATAATAGATTTTCGAGGTTCTTGACTCGAGCAAGTCGCGATGCAAAATCTTGCTCTATCACAACGACTAAATTGTTGTACTTCTGCAATTTCATCAAATGTGTTTTTCAAAAATTAAATACCATCTCTATTTACATAATTAACTAAATCAATAATTTTACCCATTGCTCCATTTACTAAACCTTTTTCCACATTCAAATTACGTCGTAAAATTACCCTACAGTTTACACATGCATATAAATTCTTTTCTAAAGCAGCAGTTTTACTTATCGATTTCTCTAAAGAATCCAATTTCCAATTTTTCAGTCAAAATAATAGTGATTCCTTCATGTTCTATTTTAGCATCATCATCATAAACTTTATTCGACAGTTAAGTCATAAAAGTACAAGCATTATAAAAACATAAATCATTATGCTAATATATCTCTCAATCTTAAAACATCCGTAATGGATTACATCATATAAGTACTTAAGAGCTGATTAAATTACAATAATAACTATCGAATGCATTATTAGAATAAAATTAATTTTAATTTTACAAATCATTATTGCCACGTTTCAATGCTTCTAGTCACATATGCCCTTCATGATACTAGAAGGTAATGCGGTGGGGGGGTCTGCCATTAGCTAACCGAAAGCAGTGCCTTGTAACGTATACACCAGGCCCAACTCAGATATTTGGCCATAGCTATGGCTATAGGTGGAGTGGGATCAGTGCATAAAATTCGCAAAGCTTCGACATGTCTTCTGATGCCTATTAAATTACATATGGGTTTTATCCAGACACGACGTGGTGCAGCATATAGTGGGCAGAAAAACAGTATATGACTTACTGTTTCCTACTGGTCAGAGCATCTGGGACATTTATCATTAATAGCTCCAGCCCATTTACTAGTAAATGACCTAGTTGGCAGGGTACCCACCCTGAGCTGGAAATACAATTTTCGATTGTGCGGCTTCTCAATGAAATCCCAATATTTCTATAGGACGGGCCAGGCTTTGTATTCTAAAAAGCGTCCTGTCAGATGTATGGAAAGTCCTTTAGAGCATGCTGAAGAAAGAACCATTTCCCAATACCTTTCCTTCAAGATCTTTTTTGATGGAAAGTCAGCATTCATGGGATCGTCCCATAATTCAATCATGCCCAGACCCACCAGATCTAATCTCCTTAAACCATTTAATTTTGTGGCAGGAGTCTACGTCGATTATGTCCTTGAGGCCCTGAGCATAATGTGATAATTCCTCTCTACACCATATTCTACGCCAGAATAATAAAGGCCGAAGCTTCGCCAAATCAGCCACTGGTTTCCTACCTAAGTCAAAAAAGAGTGGTCGCAAAGGAGAACTTTGTGGAACACCTGTAACCTTACATAAAAGAGCGTTCTCCGCTAATGTTAAGTTCCTCAAATGTGCGTACCCCCATAGTTCAGCACCGTATAGGGCCGAGCTTAGTACCTACATGCTATATATCTCAAGTGCCGGACTGATTGGTTTGGTATGTGAGGCTTTAAATTTGGCTACCAAAATCCTGCTGTTTATGTTTTAAAACAGCTAGATCAAGTTGGCTTTTCCAGCACGTATCCTTCTGCAGGGTTACACCTAAATAGGTAAACGCATTAACCTGTTCCAAAGAAAGTTTATTCATATGCACGTTACCTCTAAAAGATCTGTGTTCATTAAAAGACATATATTTTGTCTTGGCCGTATTGATTTCTAGGCCACGAATAAGGCAAAATTCTTCAAACCTCTGTAAAGCCCTCTGGAGGCCGCTCGGTGTTTTAGAGATGATCAAGGTATCGTCCGCAAACATGAGGATAGGAATACGGTTACCAGCTAGCACAGGTGCATCCGTGGGGGCCAGGGAAAGATGGCTCTGTTGACAAAGAGCGAGAACAGGGTAGGCACCAAAACGCACCCCTGTCAACGGGAAAGGTCTCTTTTACTTCACCCTGTAACCCCCACCAGACCCGCGCAAAATTATCCTCACGTAAGCGGACGATCAATAACAGCAACTCCGGGGCCATCCCCAACTCCCCCAAGACTCGCCACAATTTACTTAGTGGAACTAGGTCGAAGGCTGCCTTCAGATCTAAGAACACAGCATACAATGCCCCTTTTACCAAAACCACTGTCTTCCAATAAATGGTGACAAAACGGAATACTTGATCAATCGTGCTTGTTAAAGGACGAAATCCAGCCTGCAAGGGAGTCAGGATTTTATATTCCTCCATTCAGATCTGTACTTTATACAAAACCAGTCTACCCATGACCTTCTGCATCGAATCGATTAGGCTAATAGGCCTATAGTTGCCTGCAAGAGATGTGTCGCCTTTCTTGTATATCGGGATGATCTCTGCCCCTTCCATGATAGAGGGATGGCAGCGTCCTGTGCAATTGCATTAGCCAGGTCAACAATGTATTGGCGCCAGGACGGTATATCATTTAAAAAAACATCTGCTGGTACACAATCTATACCTGGGGCTCTTCCAGATGTAACTGTTTCGAGCGCCCTATTGACCTCCTCTAGTGTGAAGGCGGTGCCTGAGTAAAATATATGTGGGGATATTTCATTATTCCTTTAATCTGCGCAGCTTGCATACTGCGGCTTAAAATGCTAAAACCCACAGATGCTGCACTACGTTATTCTGTGGGGGGTCTGAACATCCCCCCCAATCCCATTTGTAGGTATCCCAAAACAGCTTTGGGTTCTTGATCTCACATGCTTGTTTTAACTCCTGCCATCGGCATTGGTCCCATGACTTTTTAGCCTCCATCTGTGCTTTCCTGTAGCAGTCCCGGGCCGATCTTACATTACCGGGATCCCTATCTCGTACTGCTAAGCCCAACATCGCCGGAGCTTGTCGGCAGGCCTCATTATACCACCCTTCTGGTTTCTTGTTCTTTGAACCCTTAATTGGACCCGATTTGCAAAAATATGTTTTTAATCGAGCAAATAAGTTTACATGGGTTTCAATTATTAGGGAATGAAAGTCTAAACTATTGGCCCTAGCTCCCGGATCTGCTAGTGCACTGTCGACTTCATTGTGTATGGCAACCAGGGTTTCGGGATGTTTAATGATTTTGCTCCATTTTAAATGGCGCATATCATTGCTTAATGTGAAATCTGGCACTAATACTCTATGGGTTACTGATGCCACCTCTCCCACATGTAGATTAAATGATGAGATGAGGGGATTGTGGTCACTTTCTATAGGTTCCTTTACGACCATATCCTTGAGACAGTGCCACAATTTTATGCTTACTAGCATGTAATCTATACGACTAGCCCTATGGCCATTATCATATGTGCATGCACCCTGTCTGTCAGATTGTGTTCGGCCATTAGCTGCCCTTAGTCCTTTCCCCATGCACAACCCCTTCAGTTGAATGGCCACCTCTGTCCATTTTTTTATGGGCGCTAACTCCAGGTTGGCATAGCGTCTATCAGATCATCAAGAGCTGAAATTGCCTCAGATTTACGTCCCCCGGGTGGCGTCTTGCATATATGTTGTATATATCTATGCATCTACCTGGGGCTAAATTTAATCTCACTGCTAGAATATCATTATTCAGTACAGCAAGTTGTTGCACTTTACAGCTTAGGACCTGCCGAACCCAGATCACCAGTCCCCCCGATGGGCGACCTTTGCCTTTCTTTAACGCGGGGACTTGAAAATTAAGATATCCCACTCGAAAGACAGGGTCCACGGACCATGTCTCTTGGAAAAGGCAAATCTAGTATTTTTCTATAAAATCTGACCAATCAGGCAAAACTAATTTAGATCCCATCCTGCTATGTTCCAGGATAACATTGATATATTATTATTTGGGGGCAAGCCGTCCGCTGTACCAATCCTGTCTAATGGATTTAGCTGCCTATTTCCGTTACTCACCCCTGAAGTTAGTGTTAATTCTGCTCCTCCCATCGATTCAATCGATGTTAGCTCCCCTCCCGGAAGGTCCAAATCCGTTCTCTCAATGCTTGTTTGAATTCTATTCGGCTGGTCTAACATCTCATTCTGGTTGTTGCTTTTATCGGCAGTTGTGTTCCTATTCCAGACTATCTTGCCGTCATTAGTCGCTACCATATTTACCCTCTGGCTAGAATTGGATAGTCATCAATCACAATCTTCTAGGCCAGATAACACATCGTACCTGTTGGTCATTCTAATTCCCCCTACATTGTTTCTACCCTGTCTCCCCCCTTCTGATGACATATTTCTGGGGGCAGTGTGGTTTACTGGATAGAAATAGGTTAAGGGCAGTGATTTGATTTGTGTGTCTGTTCATGCCTGGAGCCATTCACAAATATGTTTGGCTGCCCTTTTATCCCTGAAATTAATTATGACACAATCGCCCTTAATAAACTTTTCTTGTGGCCCCACCCAATCCACTCGCCTGACAAACAAAGTTTCAGCGGACACCAGGGTTGGAAGTGGCATGTTGTAGTTGAGCCAGTGAATACATTTGTTCTTTAGCTCCGTATAACCCTCCCTTTTTCCCTGGCTCAGAGCTGGAACCCCCGCGAGAACTACTACATATGGTACAGACGCCGGAGGGAGATCTATACACGGTAGACCATTTGTTTGTGAGTCACGGGGAGTGAAACTGGACACTTGGGGTTGTTG
Organism: Lissotriton helveticus; assembly: GCF_964261635.1. NCBI lineage: Eukaryota > Metazoa > Chordata > Amphibia > Caudata > Salamandridae > Lissotriton > Lissotriton helveticus. The sequence goes on from NC_136059.1 coordinate 1,558,589,594, forward strand.
GTTCTCAGTCCTGCGGCCGTCCCCTATCTCCGCCCTTCTACTCGACACAGAACGATTATGCGCAGCAATGTCACTAGTGTAAGGTGAAGGGTCGTTAGACGCTGCAGCAGGGGGATTAATATCAACTATATTATTTATTATCCGTGTAGCTAGGTGGTGATCAGCCCTAGCTTGATAGATTTGTCCAGTTGGACTCTTTTGCATATCAGTTACCCCTTGAGACCCATTTTGCACTCTGAGTCTGGGCCGTAGCAAACGATAATTCGAGGCACGCAAGTCTATTTTCAATCGTAATAAGTCTGTCATAGATAGGGAGACATGTCCTATTAAAGATGTGTTCCAGTTTGGTCCAGAGGTCCAGTCCCAGGTCCGTAGGATACGCAACATTAGGGCTCTTTGGGGGGGGTAGTCACTTGGATGGTAGGCTGGCTTGACGTTGTGCTCTCTCCTGGAGTGTTACGTTTCTGGGCTTTTTCTTTTCTTGCTTTTATGGGGGCGCCTCCATGCTTCCTTTTGGATATAGGTTGGTTTGCCCCTAATTTAGAGACACGTGCATGTCTCGTTTTTACACGTGGTACAGGAGATTTAGGGAGCTCATTAAGATGGAGAGAGTCACTTCGAATAGTTGTTGTAATGTCTCTGCTGGTCGAAGAGATGGACAAACCTCCGATGGCTTGCATTATTTGGGGCCCCTCACACTCACCATTGCCATCAGGCCTAATAGATTTGGCATCATGTTGGGGATTTGGTGACGGTGCCTGGGCCAATCTACCCATGGATGACCGTTTGTTAAAGGCTGGGTCCATTGACAGTCTCCTTTCGGCCAGCTCAATTTCGTCGGCCAGGGCGGACGATGCTCTTGTAAGGAACTGGTCCAGAGTGCCCACTATGGACCCACCCGTGATGGACTTCCAGCCCCTCCCAGCTTTAGTGGCCATTGAAGAATTGTTTAGAGTTAGTTAGAAGGCGATGAATAACAAGAAGCTGGTCATACACTAACCTTTTAGTTGCAGATGTTAGAGGATGGCCCCGTCCCGTCCTCAACCGTTCTCGAACGGGCTCAAACGGGCCCGCCCTTGGCCCGGGCTTGGCCCAGCGCAAGCCACGAGCAGTTAAATGCAGGCAGGCAGGAAGAGGAGCATAGCTGAGACGGATCAAAGGGCTGCTGGTCCTCGTAGTCCCGCAGACGGGCTCCCAAGAGTCAGAGCCCACAAACTGCTGCGAACGGCTCCCGCGAAGCGGGGGCCTCGAGCCGTTAAATGCAGGCAGGCAGGAAGAGGAGCACAGCTGAGAAGGATCAAAGGGCTGCTGGTCCTCACAGTCCCGCAGAAGGGCTCCCAATGGCAGCAAGAGTCAGAGTCCACGAACTGCTGTGAGCTTCCAATTTTATAATTTCTTCATTTCCCAACTTTAAAATTTCTTCATTGAATACAGAACATTCACACAGTGTTGGCTTTAAGCAGATTACAGATTTGTTTTCTGCAATTCTAATATATATTTTCTCAGGAACAATACTTTCATTTGGAAACAAATTGGAAAGTAATTGTCTCTGTAAAGCTTCTTTGCCATGTTTAGTCACTTTTCCAATTCGTTTATCTTGAAGAATAGTTCCATAATCAGCATCATTTGCCTGTCGTATATTTGTAATAAGTTCCTTATACTCAAAATATGACCAAATGTTAACATTTCCAATGCTCCCCAAAGACTTTCTGGTATCTTCATGCGGCAATGTTTTAAACACTGGTTGTCCTTTTACAGGAGTAAGTTGTAGTAGATCTCCAAAACTATGACGTGTTTTCCTCCAAATAAGACGTCACACTCTGTTTTAAGAATATACTGCATTCTTAAATGCACAAAGGCAAGCATTAAGTTTGATACCATGCTTACCTCATCAATAATGAGAAGTTTCATTTTCTTCAAGACTCTTGAAACTTCACAACAAGTGTCTCCAGATAGCTTGTGATATTCCAATTTGTTTTCATGCTCTACTGGTAGCATTAATAAGCGATGTAAAGTAATTCCTTTAATATTGTGTGCTGCCAATCCAGTTGGAGCAGAGACAACACAAGACAAATGCGACTCAGTTGTTTTCTGTAGAAAAGTTGTGATTACTTTAATTAAAAAATTTTTGCCTGTTCCATCTTGTCCACTCATGTACATTCGGATAGGTTGAAATGATGAGCAAGAGCACAGTTTCTTTTCATGAAGTAATCCATGATCAATCTGTTCTCTCACTTGCTCATATATTTTTTTCTGCTCAACATTTAGTTGTTCTCCCAATTTTTTTAAGTTTGTTACATCTTCTTGAGCTTGATACATTGCTGTTTCCACCTCTTCCATAGCAGTTGCTGCTTTATTTTGAACAATTGGTTCTCCTAGTGGATCCTGACTCAACGGAGCAGAAGTTTGACTGTCTTGAGAACTGGCTCTAGAAATTTCATCTGCATTTGTAGCTTCTTGCTCAATTTCGTCGTTCAACATTTTCATATAATTAGCAAAAACAGGGCATTCTATAGTATCTTTACTTGCGTTGAATGAATCTTCATAACTCTCAAAATCTCCAAGTAATTCCAATTCTGAACGCCACGGCTTGAAAAGTTGCAAAAGAACGAAATAGTAAAATTCCCTTTCGTCAGGAGTTTCGCAACTCAGTTTACGGTGATTAATCAAATGTCCTTTTCTTTGTTTCACCAAACATCCTTCAGAACCAATCACAGCATATACACCATTATTGATGTTTTCGGTAACATTCCGTTTAAAAATATAGTTTTGCAGCACTTCATAGAGACACATGTTCTCAAGATGATGGCTTCCATTTGGATAATATGTATCCAACATATTTGTTTTCACAATATCTGTACTTTCTGGCTCTTTTTCAGCTAAATATTCAATTTCTTGTACAGATTTAAGTACTCGATTTCGTGTTGCAGCAAGACCTATACTCAACCAAATGATTCCTCTAGATTTGGAGTATAGACTTGGAGATGATAAGTGATCCGAACATTCATACGCTCCAATTTCTCGATGAGATAACATCTTCAAACTGTAACTATATAATTTCTTACTTAGACTCTTCTCGTGGGAAATCTCTTCCCACATTTCCTTCAAGTCTGTCTTTTCTGATTTGGTTATGTAGGATGTTACATATCGAGCTACAGCAATGGAAGTGTCCGCAACGTATTGAATATCCATGTTAGCATTTTACATGGACGAAATGACTGGGTTGTAGTCATTTATGTATTTTGAGTCTTCATTTCTTCTTAAGTTGTAGGTATTTTTTGGAGACTTTCTTGTGATAGTATGTAGCAAAGATGACATAAAACTGTTCACTCTTCCTTTCGATATTGCAGGACGTGGAAATCCAAAACAACATTTGGTGTAGAACTTGTCCTTAGATTTGTACTTTCGAGGACAGTATTTCCCACAATGTTGGCTTTGGAATCGTAAAACTAGGGGCCAGATGTAGGTAATCTCGATTTACCTACTCTCAAATACCGAATCATACCGATTCGGTATTTAAGAGTAGGTAAATGGGATGTAGGTAATTTCTCTTTTTAAATTACCGAATCAGTAAGATTCGGTAATTACTGAATCGGTATTTACCGATTCGGTAATTGCCATTCATTCCTATGGGTCTGGAGGCCCATAGGAATGAATGTCAATTATCGAATCGGTAAATACCGATTCGGTAATTGGGGGAAACATTGAAGGGTGGCAGGGTGTCACTTTGACACCCTGTTGCACCCCTCAATCGTGTATGGGTGCACATGTTGCAGACATACATGCCCTAAGGGCAAGTATGTCTGCAACATGGCAGCGTTTGAAAAGCAAAAAAAATGCTTTTTCAAGGCTTTTCATTATTTAACACCAACTTCTAGTTGGTGGTAAATAACGAATTCTTAAAGCCCTGTAGCACTGATTACAGTGCTACCTACATCTCATAATACAGATTCGGTAATTTTACAGAATCGGTAATTTTACCAAATCTGTAAAATTACCGAATCTGTAAAATTACCGAATCTGTATTTTAGGTGGCCCTACATCTCAGTATCCAAATACCGGTCGGTAACGGCTGAAAATCTGTATTTTCGGCCATTACTGACCGGTATTTGGATACCTACATCTGGCCCTTGTTGTCTTTTGTCCTTATCTAGTATACTTTTGGGTATTTCACATAAAGCATATTCTTCAATAAAAGACAACACAGTATCATCTGAGTCTGTTCCAAATTTGGGAGCATCTTTGATCCATATTAGCATATGGATGTGAGGAGCACCTCTCGCTTGATACTCCTTTCTCCAAAAGAAATCCAGAACCTCTCCTAGAGGAGAATTTTTTTTATTGGTGATAAAAGACATCAAAACTTCAAATCTATGATTGAAATACCTGCATACATTAACTGGATCCAAAGAGCACAATTCTCCAGGTGTCTTGTATTCAATATTTTGTATATTTGGATTTGCCTCTCAAAGAAATGGAAGTAAATCATCCCAAGCATATTCAGCACAGCGTATAGTAAGGAACAATGTAGGAGTTCCTAAGTTCCTTAGCATACATTTAAGTTCTCCATGACGACGGTACCAGAACTCATTAGTACCACGCTGACATGCCATGAGATTAATTAGCTGAGATTCCAAAACATTATCTTTCTGCAGTACTTTATCCATAAATTCCTTTGCCGAAACATTTTGCAGATGTACACCTGTTTTCAATATATGGTTTACTGCATAAGAAAGTCCAGACAAATCACTCTCAAACAAAAGATGAAAAAAATACGGAATATATTGTCGAAATCTTTGATCTTCTGCATACAATCTTGATGTCCAGTATTCAGATGCAGGAATCTGCACAGGTCGGTCATCATATAGTCCTCCTTTTCCTGTGGGAAACAACTGAGGGAAAGAACGAGCTTCCAAGGTTCTTTCCAATACACTAATGGGACTTCCCTTTGCTTCTTTCATTTCGAATAACTCTATAGTATTCCCCATCACTTCTTTAGAATGAAGTGGATGAACACTGTAATGTTCGTAGATTTCTTCAGTTCTGGACACATCCATTTTTTCAATTTGTCCAGATGACGAGTCACTATCTGCTTCTACAGTTATTTCTTCTTCTCTCACATACACATTTTTATAATATTGATTATTTTTTACCAGATACAACGTTGCCTTTTTCACTTTCCTAACACCCACTAATTCTTGCCAGATTTTCTTACTCTCAGTAGGAACGCCATTAACAAGAATAACTAAAGGTTCATCTTCTACATTTTCTACACCAATTGTTTCAATATTTTTCTTTAAATCTAGAGGCAAATATACAACTCTTCCCTTTAATCCTCTCTGTAAATCTGAAGGAGGCAATTTTCCTGTCTTAGGCTCCATACGAACAATAGCCTGAAATGGATGCACACATTGAATAAGAAAAGACTCATAAGTATTTAAATCCATCAGTTCAGAAGGAATATTTACCAACTCAAGATTATTAAGCACAGCTCTTGCAGGCATTTTGTTCTCATCTAATTTGTTATAACAATATTTACAAATACGCTGATCAGAACTTAAATCAAAATAATTCTCTACCAACAAATATGTTGCAAATTCCATCCACTCATTATTATTTTCCTTTTCACTTTTTAAATACAGATCAACAGTCCTGGTCTGATTTTTATAATGAGCTCGTCGACAACAAATCCAAGAATAATTTGGCCTTTCACCTGAAATGACCTTAAACTTTGTAATTTCTTGCTCAAAACTTTCTGTACCATAATGTTGTACATTCTCTTCCACATTTCCTTCTATTAATATATCAATTTCTTCACTGTCTTCCTCAGGACCAAAGTAACTAACCTGAATTTCATCACAAACGTTAATTACATCTGATACAGATCCACGCAAAAGAGCACTGTTTAACTCTTTTAACATTAGTGCTGGACTTTTTGCATAATACAATCTTCTGACTAATTTCCTCATTTCAGTATGATATTCTGCTAACATCCTGAAATGGTGAAAAACACTTTGACATACCTTTTTAGAAAGACAAGCCAGAGAATGACCTTGCAAACGAGTATTTTCTCTCACTCTGCAAGGGTCTAGTCCTTGAAACATCTTAATCTTTTGCTTAACACTTTTTTTTAGTATAGTTACGTAAGAAATTGCGTAAAAAATCAATAGATTCCTGCCGTACACTACAATCACTACTGCAATTCCCAGTGTATACTGGAGCTTTAGGACGTCTACCTAAAACTTCATCAGCTGACACCTCTTCTGCATTTCTAGGAACAATTTTCTCTTTCTCAATAGGACAACCATTTGTAGCCTCATAAGCATGACCACTTGTGTCAACTGCATGCAACAACTCATTACTCTGAAGATAACTCTCTTCATTAAAAAAAGGCTCAGAACTTGAACTATGTTTACATTCACCCAAAAAAAATCAGAAAAATTACTTCTATTAATTACTCTTCTCCACTTACTTTTGGCCTTCATTAAATGGATTGGCTTATCAAGTGATCGAATTCTATTGATTACTAAAACAAACAATTATTTTTTCAATTCCAAAGCTTTCCCAACTACATTTTCTAGACGTTTCTTCTTCTTATAAAATGCTGTTTTTTTTTACATTTCTTAACTTCCTTAATCAAATTTGATAAAACTCTATTATAAAACATACTTTTTCTAAATTCCTCAAATTGATTCTTCCTCCTTTTACTATACACTGTTATTTTAGAGGATGAATTCCCATGGTTATTCTCTTTTCTCTTCCTTTTATTTTTAGTTGCAGATACACAATTTGTATTTTTAACATTGTGCACACTACTCCTTGTATTTGATAAGTTCTTCAAAAATATCTTCGTTCTCTTACCAGAACTTTTTTTCTTTTTGTTCACACATTGTTGTTCAGGTAAATCTTGTGGATGACTTCTCTTTAAATAATAACCTTTATTACGTTGATTCCTCGTTTCACTTTTTGAAGTCATGATGAATTTCTTTTACTATTGATAAATACAATCTGTAATAAAATATATATAGAACATTATAAAAAAAATAAGCAGTTCATCTGCTAAACCCTACTTCACTGCACCAATACTGGTTGAATTTATAAGTGCTTCAGCGTATGAGGACGCACAAGCAGTATGAGGAAACAGGGAAGAATATGAAGAGAGAGGAATGAGAATGAAGAAATAGAGAGGAGTATAAAAACACACAGATGTGTATAAGTAGACAGTGATTTGTATGAGGAAAGAGGGAGAAGTATCAGAAAATACGGGAGAGTATAATGAGAGGACGGAGTATGAGGAAAGGGAGACAAATGAAGAGAGAGGGTGGAGTAACAGGAAAAAAGGGGGGTATGAGGAGAGAAGAAAGTATGAGGAGAGAGAGAGGGAGTGTGAAGAGAGAGAGGAGAGAATATGGAAAAAGAGGCGAGTATGAGCACAGACAGGGGGACTATGAGGACAATGGGGAATATGAGTAGAAAGGGAGGAGTAACAGGCCAGAAAGAGGAATATGAGGACAAGGGGGAGTATGAAGACAAGGAGCACTAAGAGGAGAGACAACTGAGAATAAGGAAAGAGGGGGAATATCAGAAGAGAAGGGACAGTATAAAGAGAGAGAGGTAGACTGTGAGTTGAGAGGGGAGAAAATATGCAAAAAAAAGGCAAGTATAATTTCTTAATGTACACAGACGCTCAGTGTGATTCTAGACATACACATTTAGTACTCCAAAACGGTTAAGTAACTGTACACATTCCATGTATATAACTACTACATTTCACTGGACAACCCTGATTAATTTTGCAAATACATATTCGATTTGCTACATTATTTTTGCCAACATTACATCCAAAAAGATACACAATAGAACAACAAAGAGGCGCAAGGGACTTGTAAATCTGCCCAAGAGTGTATGCAGCAATGTATGTATACTCACTGGCGTATTGTTAAGAGAGAGGTATGATGAGTGAGGGAGCAGTAAGAGGACAGAGGAGGGAGTATAAAAAGCAGAGAGAGTATTAGGAGACAGAGGAGACAATGAGGACAGAGGGAGAATATGAGGACAGGAGGGACTATGAGGACAAGGAGCACTATAAGGAGAGAGAAGTGAGAATATGGAAACAGGGAGAATATCAGAAGAGAGGGGACAGTATAAGCAGAGAAAGGTAGACTGTGAGGAGAGAGAGGAGGGATTATGGAAAAAGGAGCAAGTATAATTCCTTAATGTACACAGACGCTCAGTATGATTCTAGACAAAAAATATGAGACCATACATTTTACCAAAACACATTTACCACACTAAACGGTTAAGTGACTGCACACATTCCATGTATATAACTACTACATTTCAATGGACAACCCTGACTCATTTTGCAAATACATTTCCAATTTGCTGCATTATTTTTGCCAACATTACATCAAAAATGTGACACAATAGAACAACAAAGAGGCACAAGGGGCTTGTAAATCTGCACAAAAGTGTATGCAGCAGTGTATGTATACTGACTGGGGAATTGTTAAGAGGGAGGTATGATTAGAGAGGGAGGAGTAAGAGGACAGAAGAGGGAGTATAAAAAGAAGGGAGAATATTAGGAGACAGAGGAAACAATGAGGACAGAGGGAATATATGAAGACAGGAGGGACTATGAGGACAAGCAACACTATGAGAAGAGAGGAGTGAGAATAAGTAAAGAGGGAGAATATCAGAAGAGAGGAGACAGTACAAGCAAAGAGAGGTAGACTGTGAGGAGAGAGAGGGGAGATTAAGGAAAAAGGGGCAAGTATAATTCCTTATTGTACACAGACGCTCAGTGTGATTCTAAACAAAAAATATGACACCATACATTTTACCAAAACATATTTACTACACTAAAACAGTTAAGTGACTGCACACATTCCATGTATTTAACTACTACATTTCAATGGACAACCCTGACTCATTTTGCAAATACATTTCCAATTTGCTGCATTATTTTTGCCAACATTACATCAAAAATGTGACACAATAGAACAACAAAGAGGCGCAAGGGGCTTGTAAATCTGCCCAAGAGTGCATGCAACAGTGTATGTATACTGACTGCAAAATTGTAGATTTAGAACACAAGTCTAATTCTAAGCAAGCAACACTATTAACTATTCTACAACTAATAAAGTGACTACACACATTCTACATTTTTTAGTACTGCACTTTATTGCACAAAAGTGACTCACTAAACATATTAACTTACCAGATGATTTTATCACAGTAGTTATCCAAATGAAGACAAACTCAAAATATGATTCTAAAAACTTTAGAAGGATAAACACATTACTCTTACTAAAAATAAAATGCACCACATACATTCCCTTACAAGTTATCAACTCACCTCTCAAACTGATTGGTAGATTAAGAAGAATGCCACTCACACAGCAGATAGTCTTATACAGAATCTCTCTACTTCAGTGCTTGCAGCAGAACCAAAGAATGGCACAGTTTCTCTCTCAATTTACACACATATACACGTTAATAACAAATCAAATTCCTTCACACATTAATTCAAAACCAAACACACATTTCTATTGGTTCAACATTTCAAACCTTTCCAACTGACATAACTTTCCACCCTACCCCCAACATATCATGCAAAAGACAACTGTCAACAGAAGTCAAAAGTTGAGCACACTGTAAAACACTCCTCCTCAACAAGTCTAGACTCTGCATAGGTACATACTTATAAGTACCAATAAAGAGAAAATGTCTCATTATAACCAACCAACATATAAACACATAAACTTGATAGATATCTATAAAATATATTTTTTTATTGAATTGTTATTGCTTACGTACGCTTACGGGACGACTTACAGACTTCGCACCGTAGGTCATACGTATCTGCATGGTACGCGTATGGTAAATCTACCATAAAAAAAATAGCCTCTATCACACATTTTTTATAATCCCCGGGGACCCCATCCCCCGGGGTTGAACAACAACGTTGGGGACAGTGGGGGAAGCCCCAATGCCCCCACGGTCCCAGCCGGCTCCCCGCGTCCTTCGGGAGCTGGCATTGCTTTCCGTCAGAGAGAGAAGCTAACATGCTGCTCTCTCTGACGAAAAGCAATCTGCTTTCCTACTTGAAAGAGAGAGCAGGTTTCCTGCTCTCTCTTTCAAATAGGAAAGCAGTTTGCTATGGTAGGGTGGGAGCCCCGAAGCTCCCGCCCTACCATACCAAACAGCAGTGTCCCGGGGGTAGGGACCCTGGGACACTGCAGGAGCCGGGCCTGGGAGGTGGTGGTCCCCAGGGCCATCAAAGGCTCCAGGAGGGGTGCCTCGCAGCCCCACTCCCCGGGGCGTGTGGGGGGGCTTAAAGCCCCAGGAGATTGGGCCCCCGGGGATTATAAAAGCGTACCTAAGCAAGAAAAATAAAATATTTTGACCTTAAGGATCATTGTAAAACCGCCTAAGCAGCCCTAGGGGGTCCGGAAGTCCTATAGAAAATAGCAAACTTTTCCTGTCAATCTACACACTCAATCTACACACATTTACAAATAAATAAAAAATCACATTTATTCCCACAGTAAATTAAAACAATACACACTTTTCTATTGCTTGAACTTTTGAACCCTTTCCAACTGACAAAACTTTCAACCCTTCCCCCATTCCACATTCTGCCAGTTACCATAGAAACACTTCAGGGAACAGCTAACTTAAAAGTTCATCATACATTGTTGCAAATCAAAACAGCAAATGGGCTTGACTTGTCAATATACCAGCTTACCTTAAGTAATGTTATTTTCTAATACCTTTTCTTAACCAATAAATAACATGCTTTTTAAAAACAGAAAATTGCACCCAAGTTTTCTATCTAAAAAGTTTTCAAACAACCAATCTGCTTTTTTTAAAACTCCACTTATCCACCATTTTAGAAAAAAAAATTCTTCAAACTGCCCTTTCATTTACAGAGACCATCTGACTGCAACCGGACCTCTCTTCGAGATGCTTAGAGTGTGGATTGTGGGACACAGCTATCTTTTCTGGAGTCAAAGGTACGCAGAACAGAAAGGAATTCACAAAGACCTAGCTTTACCAAATGGATTGGACAAAGAGGGTTAAAGTGGCATCAATTGATGCCATTGGTGAAATCCTTTTTGCATCTCCAACACCCTGACCTCATAATTGTGCACTGTGGTGGCAATGACCTAAGCACTTTGACTGGGGTAGGTCTGGAAATGTTTATGAAGGACACCTTTACTGAACTGATGTCACTTTTCCCCCAAACTGCCTTTGTCTATTCTAATATATGCCAAAGGCAGAATTGGAACTTGTCCAATCAATTTTGTCCACAAATTGAGAAAGCCAGGAAACATGTGAATAAATCTGTTTCTGATTTTCTCCGAGACTATAGAATAGGGTCCATTTACAACAACAATCTGCATTTCAATATGCAAGGCATCTAATAGGAGAGATGGTGTACATTTTACAGATGAAGGAAACAGAGTCTTCCTCGTGAACTTTAGACTCTGCATCGGTACTTACTTGTGTAGGTTCTAAAATCTCCCAACAAACACAAGGGCTCTTTGTAAAGCCACCCAACATGTATACACATACACTTCATAAATATCTAAAAATATTTTTCTTTTTCTTGCTAAGTTACGCTTACGGGACGACTTACAGACTTTGCACCTTACGTACGTGCAAAATCTACCGTAAAAAAAAATAACCTCTATCACAAATTTTTTATAATCCCCGGGGACTCCATCCCCCGGGGTTGAAATATAACGTTGGGGACCGTGGGGGGAGCCCCAATGCCCCCACGGTCCCAGCCGTCTCCCTGCGTCCTCCGGGAGCCGGCACTGCTTTTCGTCAGAGAGAGCAGCTAACATGCTGCTCTCTCTGACGAAAAGAAATCTGCTTTCCTATTTGAAAGAGAGAGCAGGTTAACCTGCTCTCTCTTTCAAATAGAAAAGCAGTTTGCTATGGTTGGCTCCTGCCCTACCATAGTAAACAGCAGTGTCCGGGGGTAGGCACCCCGGGATACTGCAGGAGCCGGCCTTGGGGGTGGCGGTCCCCAGGGCCACCACAAGGCTCCAGGAGGGGGGCCGCATGGCCCCCCTCGCAACATTGAAAAGCCCCGGGGGTGGTGGTCCCCGGGGCTGGGGATTTCATCACAGACCCCCCCTATTTTCAATATTAGAGCCCCAGGGAGGTGGCGATCCCCGGGGCTTGTAGGGGGGCTTGAGCCCCCCACTCAGTTTTTTTTTAATAAAGAGAAGCCCCGGGGGGTAGTGGTCCCTGGGACTGTGGGGGGGGCCATGAGCCCCCCACATACATATAGTTAAAGCCCCGGGGGTGACGGTCCCCGGGGCTGGGGGGCCGCTCTGGGGCACCCATTATGGAAAAAAATTGCCCCCGGGGGCTAATTAAGAATAAAGCGGACTTCGTTTTTTTTTCTTTTTCACCGTGTACGCGTACCATACGCATACCCCGTCCTTTTGGGACCCCCTGAGCAGGCCCGAGGGGGTCAGGGTGTTTCTACCCTGCCCCCTTTGGGTGTTTTTCAGGTTTCTTTAGCTGCTTTCTTGTGCCTCGGTTCTACCGAGGCACAAGATGGCTGCCAACTCTTCCTGGTTTGGAGTGTTGACAGCCAATGATCATGCAACTCGTGTTCGTAATGGTACGCTTGACCGTACGCTTACCGTACGCGTACGGTACTTTGTCTATAAATGTATCTATGATTTTACTTTTAATTTTCTCAGGAACTACTGAATGGATTTACACCATTTAACAAAAAGCGTAATCTGCGAACCGAACTCTACGTTTTTGCCAAATTTGGTGTAATTCCGTTCAGCAGTTCGGACTGTAGCCCGTCTTAAAGGTCCTATAGAAAAAAGCATGGGCAAACCACGTTTTGGGACCCCCCTTTTTTCTAAGCCCTCGCTTCACGTATCACCTCCAAACTTACAGGGAAGGAGCGGAACGGTGCATGCCATTTTCTTGGAGAATCTCGTGAAGATTCGTTGACCGGCGCCAAAGTTATTCCAAATAGAATGTAAGGGATTTCCTTTGGAAACTAGGTCCTAACTATAACTACCTATTGGCGACCGCCAGTAGGCTATATATATATATATATATATATATATATATATATATATATATATATATATATATATATATATATATATATATATATATATCTTCAACCAAACACCTCCACCATGTTGAAGGAAGGAGCCACAAGCGGGGAAACGTAGAGAGGTTCTTTATTAGTAAGTAGTTACGGAATTAGGTCTTTGTAGTGTGTCCAAACATTGTCTTCACTGTTACCAGCAGAGTTTCAAGCCCTCAGATGGGCCTCTGTCTCAGAGTTGCATTTACAATCCAGTACCAATTGTCCCACAGCGAGGCAAAGCGGATGTGAAGCCTCGTGGCACCCACAGTCCCAGGGTTGGAGCGTGTTCTTCCGGCAAGGGCAGCCGCGTATTACATCAAGCTACAGGTGCCCCTAAGGCAAACACGCACGCAGACAGTTGGCATTAACAACATTTATTTGGTAAAAATGCGCCTCCAGGTCAGAATGCCTTCACAGTTCCTTTAAAAATGCAGCCGTTGTTGCTGACGCGTTTCGAAGCCTCCATGCTTCTTTCTCAAAGCCTCGGCTGTCAGCAACTCTGGGACAGAGGCCCATCTGAGGGCTTTCAACTCTGCTGGTAACAGTGAAGACAATGTTTGGACACACTACAAACACCATAATTCTTTGCCCATCCAGGGCTTGGCTCTAAGTTAAAAAAGGTGTGCCCGACGCCGTACGTGACTGCCGAGGCTTTGAGAAAGAAGCATGGAGGCTAAAAAACGCGTCAGCAACAACGGCTGCATTTTTAAAGGAACTGTGAAGGCATTCTGACCTGGAGGCGCATTTTTACCAAATAAATGTTGGTAATGCCAACTTTCTGCATGCGTGTTTGCCTTAGGGGCACCTGGAGCTTGATGTAATACTCGGCCCCCCTTGCCGTAAGAACACGCACCAACCCTGGGACTGTGGGTGCCACAAGGCTTCGCATCCGCTTTGCCTCGCTGTGGTACAATTGGTACTGAATTGTAAATGCAACTCTGGGACAGAGGCCCATCTGAGGGCTTGAAACTCTGCTGGTAACAGTGAAGACAATGTTTGGACACACTACAAAGACCATAATTCTTTGCCCATCCAGGGCGTGGCTCTAACTTAAAAGAGGTGTGCCCGATGCCGTACGTGACAGCTGTTGTCCTCAGTTCCCACACCTGAAATAGCTTTGATGGTATACGTAGTACATTTTCCCAAAGGCATTCGTAAGTTTGTCTCCATTAGTCTGTTACTTGCCAAAAGGGAAATTGTCATTCACTGGGGTCGTAAAACAGCTCCTACACTACAAAGCTTGCAAAATAGTCTAGCATTCTGCAATACCAACGGTGAAAAATATTTCAGCATATTACCTCGCTCCTCCTGCCCCAACGACATCTGGGGGCCATTCAAGAATTATGTGGCGGCTAAATGCCAAGCATCCGATTTGCAGCTTGACCCAGTCCCTACTGGGGTGGGGTGACTTATCAGTCGCTCTAGCATTGTCCAATCATTGAATCTCTTGGATATAATGCAACTGTTCTGATTGTCGTCCATATCTGTGTTGAGGGACTGTTTTACGGCGGATAGATGGGATGGAAGATGGAGGTGGGCTGGTTTCCTTAATGTTGTGAGATGGGCGGGCCATTGGGACTGTCATCATGTATACTACTAGTCTGATTTTGATTCTTGATGCGTTGATTTTCAATTTAATTCACCACTGATTGATTAATATGTGGATGTAGAAATGACAGTGAGCACTTCTGCTTGTTATGTTTATTGTACTACAATTGGTAAATAAAGTTAAAAAAAAGCTCAAATACTTTATGTACTTATTGCCAAGGAGGCTTTGCTGACCCAAGATCTCCTGCTGATATCTGATTGATCTGCCACTGCATCAACAACGTGTCAGCAGCCATCCTAGGACATGGGACTCAGTCCCAAACATAGTGTACTACAGTGTATTTTCTATTTTTAAAATATTTAAATCTTCACAAAAAGTTCTACGGAGTACTGCGGTAATCCCTGCAACAGACAGAAC
This sequence comes from Lissotriton helveticus, assembly GCF_964261635.1. Lineage (NCBI taxonomy): Eukaryota > Metazoa > Chordata > Amphibia > Caudata > Salamandridae > Lissotriton > Lissotriton helveticus. Next base: position 1,558,604,701 of record NC_136059.1, read on the forward strand.
AACATTAAAAAATGTAAAAAAATGTGCAGTTCTCCATAAACTGCTGTAAAATATATAGAAAATTATAAATACATTTCTTTACTTATTACCACTTTAATAAAGTGGTAGTAGGTAGGGAACAACAATAAAACCTACTACTTACTTCTATGTAAGACCCTAACCCATAGCGCAGCGAAACACAGTAAGGAGCCAAACTGTGCTAAAACCTGCCTATAACTTTTGGTAAATGCAGCCATTAGCCAATGACACAGGCCCTTCTCATCAACATGTAACGTGTTATACCACGAATTTACTGTGGTATACCACAGTACAATATCTTACTTAGGGGCCGATTACGATGTCGTGCGGAAACTTTCATCCCTACTCCATCTCGGAATCGGATCCGACCGACTTACGTGGGCAGTTTCGCCACCGATTATTCCTATGGGAGCGCATGTTTTGCCCAAAAACACTGGCTCCTATGGGAAAATGGGGTGTGTGTGTAAAACTCTGCACTCTGTCACAGCGCAGGGTTTTACAGGGGGTCCCTTGGATGGAGGCTGCCGGATGAAGGGCGGCCTGCCAGGGGCCCCCAAAGTCACTTTCCAACAGCCTTTTCATGTCGGACAGGCCCATTCAGAAAGGTTGTTGGAAACCAACACCGTAACCGCTCGCTTGGAAACGCTGGCCCTCGAGCTGTACGGTGTGGGCCTGACCGAAACAAATTCTCAGAAAGCCTGTCAGAACCGATTCAGAAAGACCGTGTGGTTTACAATCTGACCACGAACAAAGTAATCAGTTGGGCAGATTGTAAACTGACCGAGTCGGTTGGAAGGGTTCCGACATGGTCTAGGGGAATCCAACTGTTGGTCGGAGCCTTTGCACACAACATTGTAATCTGCCACTAAGTATTTCATAACTTATAACTTTCACACTACTTCCACTATTCACACATACTACCAAAAATTACCATTTAACCTCATAATATACATTCCTCCCACATTACATTTACATACGTCCACCCACTTTCATGCTACGGCTGTTTCAAGTACAGCACTCCACTCTTTGCCACTGAACTCTGTGCCACTCTACTCTACCCCACTCCACTCTGTGCATTACACTTTATGCTATTCAACTCTATATCGCTCCACTATACACCACTCCACTCTACACTAATCCACTATTCACCACACCACTCTAACTCACTCCACTCGATGCCACTCGACTCTTCAACACTCCACTTTACGCTGTTATACTCTATGCCGCTACATTCTATCACGGTCCAATCTACCCCACTCCACAGTATGCCCCTACACTCTACGCTACTCCAATGAATACTATTCCATTGTACGCAACTCAACTCTCTAACACTACACTCTACTCTATTCTACTCTATGCCACTTCACTGTACGCCACTTGAGTGTACACCACTGCACTGTATCCTATTCCACTGTATGCCACTCCACTGTGTGCCATGCCAGTGTATGCCACTCAAGTATATTCCACTCCACTATATGCCGCTCCACTCTACAACAAACCATTGTACGCTACTACACTCTACATTATTCTACTGTATGACACTCCAAAATATGCCACTTTACTCTAAGCTATTCCTCTATATGCCTCTCCACTCTACATTACAACACTGTACTCCAGTACACTCAATGTTATTCCACTCCATGCTACTCCACTGTATGCCACTCCACTCCACTCTATGTCACTACACTCCAATCTATTTCACTGTATGACACTCTACTCTACAACACTCCACTTTATGTCACTCCACTCTACAACTTTCCACTGTATGTCACTCCACTGTACACCACTCTACTCTACACCACCAGTCAATGCTATTCCATTGTACGCCACTACACTGTACCTCACTCAAGTCTACGCCACTCTACTCTATGGTACTCCACTATACACCATACCGCTCTACACTATTCCACTTTACACCACTCCACTCCCCTCCACCCTACCCCCTTCAGTGTATGCTATTCCACTGTACAACTCTCCGCTGTATGGCACTCCACTCTGTGCTATTCTAGTGTATGGCACTACACTGTACCTCTCTCCACTCTATGCCATTTCACTCTACACCACTCCACTCTATGCCACCCTATTCCATGCCCCTCCTATCTATGCTATTCCAATGTATGCCACTCCACTCTACCACTCTCCACCAATGATGGGTGCGACAAAACTTCAGGTGGGGTAATGGAGATATAGTTTTCAAAAACATATCTTTCTTGCTGCCGAGGGTATGGTGCTCCTCTTCTCTCCTCATGGTGTCCCAGAAGGCCCTGGGACACCAGCACAGGGTCCCCACCCAATACAGATGCTGCTCTCATAGATTGAGAGCAGTGCCAGGGTTGGTCTGAGTGGTCTCGTTTGTCACTCGGACAGTGCCTTAGTGTCTGTGGCATTTTCCTAACACAGCCAAGTTCGAGAAACCTAGGTCCGCATGTCTGTTTGGCCAGCCTAAGAAGGCCGGCCAAAACCACATACGCACTTTACAATGCGCACTACCCCCTCCTCCCTGCCATGCCCAGCCCGGTCCCACCCTGCCCAAGACTCCCTGGCTCATTCAGTGAGCGGAACAAAAATGATAGTATTGTCATATTACCATTTTATTTTCCAGTTACTGACTCAGTGGGGCGACACTTCCGCCATCATGGAGGACCGGCCACTTCTCCTTATTCTATGCCACTGCACTGTACACCACCCCACTCTACACTATTTAATTGTATGTCATCTCTCTATAAGACACTCTAGTCTATGCCACTCCACTCTAAGCCCCTATACTGCACACCAATCCACTTTACAGTAGTCGACTGATTGCAAATCCACTGTTTGACATTCCACTCTATACTATTCCTCTCTATGCCACTTCATTCTACTCCACTCCTCGATCAGTAAAGTGGCATATATGAAACTGTAATAGAATACAGTGGTAAATAGTATAATAGCATTAAGTATAGTGGTATAGACTTGTGTGGCATACAGTGGCATTGTGTGGAGTAGAGTGCAGTAACATTCAGTAGATTGGCGTAGAATTCAATTACGTATACTGGTGTGTCATAAAGTGGAGTGGTATATTGTAAATAGCGTAGAGTGCAGTGGCATAAACTCAACTCTTATACACTGGAGTGGTGTAAAGTGGATTGTGTAATTAAAATGTAAGGTACCATAAAATTATGTGAAAACATGTGTGTGTTATATCTGAAAAAGATTAATTGTATTACCTAAATGTTAAATTTCTAGCTGTATATATAAATAGTGTGAGTAATTGTAAACGTAGACATTGTATACATTGTATGAAATGTACTTATATATTGTGTATTGGTATACTGTGCAAAGTTCACAGTATACCACAGTAGTTGGGGCTTAGAACTGGGGATGTGATTGGTTGATAGCTGTGTTTACCAAAGCCAAAATCAGCCATGTCCTTTTCATGACAAATTTGCATTATTGTACGGTCAGCGTTTAGCTGACTTGGGTGTTTGGGTGTTACTTATAGTCAATTATTAAGTTTTATTATTGTTAACAACCTATTACCATTTTCATGAAGTAGTAATAGGTTAACGTTTTAGTTCTGAAAATTGCATATATTAACGAAAAATTGATTGCATTCATCTGAGGGATGTCCACACATTTTAGCAGACTTCTTCCACTGGCTTTATTCAGGAAGGAGTAAAGGTTTTGTTGGGTTGGCTGAAAAGGCGTAAAGAAAAAATGGGGGTCCCAAAACGTGCTGAAATCAAATATATTTAACATACACTTTTATAATTTGCTTTGAGGCAAAAACCAGGAGACGTATTTTGTTTACATTTGGCAGGATTGCATATTATGATGTGCACATGTTTATTTTGTGTAGTGCCGGTATGTAATGTAATAAAATTATACGTTTTAATGTATTTAACGTTAGTAATATTTGTTATTGGTGTATGTTTGCGAAATGTCTGGGTCTTTCGCAGTCGTACTATGGTGCATAGTTATTGCAAGTCATTATCTGACTAGGTAATCATTAGCTTTAAAAAAGTTAAAGGCAGACATATTGTTTTTAGGTACACTTTTCCTGTGTAGTAAGTTACGTATTCCGATGTAGATAATTATAGGTTTGGCAGTCCTTACTATTACCACTTTAGTAAAGTTGCAATAGGGAGAGTAAAATTCTAGATTTCTAAATATTTGTTTTAAAAACTACATAGTAGAGTGGGAGTACTGCTGTACCCTAAAATTTATTTTAAGGTTAACATTTTTGTTTATACATTGTTCTATATTTTTATACCAGTGTTCGGTGAACTGACTTTTTTTATGTGTGGTAATTTTTACTAATGAACAAGCTACGCTGTTGGCTTTTGTGTAAATATTTAAATATGTAAAAAATTGAAGAAACACTTGGCACATTATATTGTTAAAATATATGGTCTTATAGTGTTTTTCCACATTTTGGTTTTTGTTACTGCGGTACTTCTGATTAAATACTTATATATATATATATATATATATATATATATATTTCAAACAAAGAATTCCTGGAGTACCTGAAAATCCTAAATGAGAATGAAAAAGGATTAAAATTCACACATAACATAAGCACCAGTGAAATAGTATTCCTGGACACCAAAATTTATGTTGAAAATAGTCAATTGGAGACAACAGTCCACAGGAAAACAACTGCCACGAACAGTGTACTGCATGGCCAAAGTTTTCATCCGGCAACTTTAAAAAGGAATATACCTTATGGTGAATTCATAAGGATGAAGAGAAATTGTTCTAATCAAGAGGAAATGAACAAAAATTCAAAGAAACTGCTATCAGATTCAGGAAAAGGGGATATAAACAGCATGATATTGACCAAGGTGAAAGGAGAGCAAGAGAAAAAAGCAGACTTGAGACATTGATCCCAAAAAAAGAAAAAGAAAAAGAAAAAGAATTAGAAGAGACAACCAGGGAACCAATCAGAATGATATTGACCTACACCAAAGAGAGCCACAAAATACGTAAATTGCTACAAAAATACTGGCATGTTCTAGAAAAGGATCCTGATATAGGGAAGGAGATTGGAAAGTTTCCACAGCTAACATTTAGGAAAGCTCCATCCTTATCTGACAAATTGGTCAACAGCCACTTTGAAAGAATGAAGAAATCAAAAAATTGGCTAGATGAAAGACGAAATGGCTTCTCTAAATGCAGCCAATGTAAGGCCTGTCAAGTGGGACGAAATCTTACCAAAATAAAGGATCCAAATGGAAAGATCTTCAGAATAGAAAGTACAATCACCTGTAAAACAACTCATGTGGTCTATTTGTTGCAATGTTTTTGTGGCCAAAGGTACATTGGAAGTACCATCTGCCCTCTCCACAAAAGGATATTGGAACACATCCGAGCCATAGAGAATCATGATCAAAGTTATGCAATGGCAAAACATATGTTGACCCATGAAAAAGACAAAAAGACTTGGAAAGATATTACATATAGTGGCTTGGTAACAGTGCCAATAAGGAGAGAGGGGGAAACAGATTGATGACCCTACGGCGCTTAGAATCAAGGCTAATCATTCGTTTTAAGACTAAGATCCCTGGGGGTCTCAATGGAGATGAGGAACTTTATGTGCACCTTTAAGATGCTAAATACTGGCTATTGATAAAAGAGAAAAATCATTCAACAGCGAATTGTGCGAACAGTGTGTGGGAACTGTAGGGCACTGAGTCCCGAGATATATGTGTAAAACAAAATGCATAAAGCACACCAAAAATAACCTGCTAACAATATTGTTTGTAAATATCAGTCATGCAAGCCGTTCGTAATGGGTGGGCACTAAGTCCCAACAAATGAATAATCTTTCAGCAATAATAGTGGTAGAAAGTAGCGGTGATTGCTGAGTTGCAGGGAATGTGGTGTTCAAACTAGACTCACTTAGAGGATAATGCATTTGTATGTTTTACTGTGAACATTTCCCCAAACAGCTGTGCACTAAAAACAGTATATCGATGTTGAAATCAATGCCAGAAATGTTTGACATTTACCATTGGATGTAGGCAAGCGTAGTACGTCACTTTTTTGTTAATGAGTAATGTATAATAAGTTAAGAGTAACTACAAGTACCACAATGCCTCATAACAGGGCAATTGTGAATTACAGGTATAAAAGAGTAAAAACAGACAAAGGACAAATGTTTGTAACCGTGATCAAGCAGCGGATGCTGTGAAACGTGTTGGTAAAGCTGTTGCTGTAATGGCAAAGTAATAAACCTGCAAGAAACTACTTTCCTGGTGGAGTGCGAGTAATTATTTCCTTGGTGAGAAATTGACGAGCAGGGAAAGCCCGTCCCTGGAACTCGCACCGGCTGTTTAAAGGTGTGCCTCCGGTAACGGGAGTAAATTGGTGAAGAAAAAAATATATATATATTCCCGCTTTTGAACTTGGTTGCAGTGAGCAGTTTCGAGGCATTACGCCTCTCCTGGGTGAAATGCTATCCGCTTTCTCCCCTGCACATCAGACATCATGTTCCGAGGCGTGGCAGTATTGGGGGACACAAGGGGAGACCAGATGAGCGGTCAATCGGCGCTGTGTTCCATCAAGTCTGCTGATACCGGGGACCGCAAAAAGAACTCACTTACCTACCCCCGCTATTTTCATCAACCTGCACTGCTGCAACACAGCATTGTGGGTGTTGTGGTCCAAGGATTACGACGGACCACACCAGGTGTGTGCATTCACCAGCGGGGGAGGAGCGGTCCAGCCTGCATTACTTCACAGGCAGCAAGAAAGGACTACCTTGATGGTGCATGGAGACGGTGCTGGGCGCTGAAGAAGGCTAACGCCGAAATGCATTCGCCGCCACCGTAGCAATTGCCTGCTCAATAAAGCCTCTCTGAACTGTCCCCCTGGGCTCCTGCTCTTTCTGGATACATACCGGACATTTTCGCGCTTGCCAATAGCGCATTTCAGGAATCCCCTGCCCTTTGTTGGGACCAGATACTAAATGGCACGCCGCCTGGCATTTTACCTTGGTCCGGTTACGGACATAATCTGGTTCCCGCTTTTGAACTTGGTTGCAGTGAGCAGTTTCGAGGCATTACGCCTCTCCTGGGTGAAATGCTATCCGCTTTCTCCCCTGCACATCAGACATCATGTTCCGAGGCGTGGCAGTATTGGGGGACACAAGGGGAGACCAGATCAAGAGGAACTGCAGTTCTACATTTTGAATAAATTACCTGCAATCCTTGCAAGGTGTCCGTGTTGTTTCTTCCGGAGCTGGGGAGTGCTGGATTTGATAGTATACAGGGCTGCCGGTGCCCTGCTCACGGACCGCCCTGCTTGTCGGCTTCTTTCGGAACCGGAGTTTGTTGGCTCGCATATATATATATATATATATATATATATATATATATATATATATATATATATCACCTACTGGCGGTCGCCAGTAGGTATATATAGTTAGGATTTTTTCTCTATGGGATTTTTGAAAATTCTATGTCTAATAACTTTGGCGTTTGTGGACGGAATTGGCTGAAATTTTCAGGAAAATGGCACATTTTGTTTCTGAGCAGCCCTTGAAAATTTGGGGGGGGTTCGTCAAGGGGGGGCCGAGAAAAAAGGGGGTCCCAAAACGTGTTTTTAACATTGAGTTTTCCATAGGGCGGTTGGCCTCACTTTTAGCCCGAACGGCTGAATGGATTTGCACGAAACTTGGCAAAATTGTAGGGACTGGTAGCCCGATGTGCCTTTTGTAGGTCTCAATATATGTGCTACAGTGGATTTTGAGAAATTAACGTTTAAAAAAAGATATATATCTGTAACAGCGGACCGGGCAGCGCTCCAGGACGCGTACTTTTCGCGCAACGGAGCTTTGTGAAGCGAAGCTGATTGGTTCTCCGGCGTCTGTAAACATTCCAAACAGTCCGTAGCGGCCGCCATCTTGTCTCTCGGTAGGATCGAGAGACAAGCGGAGGCCAAACCGAAGGGGCAAATGACCATAAGGGGGCATAGTAGATCCTCCCTGACCGTTTAGGTTTGATGTGGAGGTTTTAAAAGGGCCCCGCGGGGCAAAATAAAAAAAAAATAATAATAATCGAACAGCTGAATGGATTTGCACGAAACTTGGCAAAATTGTAGGGACTGGTAGCCCGATGTGCCTTTGCTAGATCTCAATATATGTGCTCCAGTGGATTTTGAGAAATTAACGTTCAAAAAAAGATATATATCTGTAACAGCGCACCGCTTCGCGTACTTTTCGCGTTACGGAGCTTTGCGAAGCGAAGCTGATTGGCTCTCCGGTGTCTGTAAACATTCCAAACAGTCCGTAGCGGCCGCCATCTTGTCTCTCGGTAGGATCGAGAGACAAGAGGAGGCCAAAGCGAAGGGGCAAATGACCATAAGGGGGCATAGTAGATCCTCGCTGACCCCCTAGGTTTGATGTGGAGGTTTTAAAAGGGCCCCGCGGGGCAAAAAAAAAAAATAATAATAATAATCGAACGGCTGAATGGATTTGCACGAAACTTGGTAAAATATTAGGGACTGGTAGCCCGATGTGCCTTTGCTAGGTCTCAATATATGTGCTTCAGTGCATTTTGAGAAATTAACGTTCAAAAACAAGATATATATCTGTAACAGCGCTCCGCTTCGCGGAGATAAAATTATATGTGTATTACCTAGCTGTTGCTAACACCAGTTAGCGACGGCTAGTAGGAGATAGCGACCATCTTGGGCCCCACTTTGCATGTGAGTGATATTTATCACTAATGACATGCAAAGTGGGCATGCCAAGATGTTAGCGACTGGAAACAGTCGCTAACATCGCTATCTCCTATTATCAACTTTTGGAAATATTCGAGATAAGCGCGAATATCTCCAAAAGCTAGCACCTGCCCTGAGCAGTTCTTAGCCATGTTATCCAATGGGAGGTGGATAACATGGCTAAGAGCATTAGCTCGGTAATGCATGAATATCGCTGAGTTTTCAGCGATATTAATGCATTGCGGTCGTTTTTTATCGTATTTGCGATAAACCTTGATAATAGCAAGGTTTATCTGCGATAATTTCTGACTGTAAAAAAATCGTTGCTAAGCATCGTTAGGGATAAATATCGCTTAACTTTGGTAATATGCCCCAACGTCTGTTAACGTTCGATTCGAAGGAAATCAGGAAGTGTTGAAAAACATTGTCTGCGCCATCTTGTCTTTTTTCAAATGCCACACTTTTGTCGTGCACGGCAGCCATTTTAGATGCCTTGACCAGACCCACTCTGTGCACGCTGTCGATCCTTAGCATGGTTCCCCACCCTCGCAAGCATCTCCCCCAGGCAGTGGTCACCCCCGCTCTCTGTCTTATGCATGGGTAATAAACCTCCCCCCATCTGCGCTGCTCTTCCCTGAGAATCACACCCTGTGCCCGCCCGACACCTCCCTTTCGCCCTATTCACTACCGCACCCTCTGACACTCCTTTTCCTCTGTGTCCGATTGTCCAGGCTGGTCCTAGGGTATCAGCTAGCCCTGCAGATGTAGTTTATGGCCACAGCTGTAAAGAATCACCCCTCTTCAAAGGAGTTATAGTAGATCAAGGCCCACACTCGATGAGATCCGTCACAGCAGAAGCGTTGCTATTATCTGAAAACCATCCTGCATTGTGATTGGGGAGGGGACCGAGCCTGAAGCGGAAGATTCCAGGGATGAGTCTTTGTACATCAAAGTTTTTACAATTATGTGTCACATTAAAAATATATAGCACTCCGACAAAGTAGTAAGATTATAAAACTTTAATAATTTATAAATATATACAAGAAAACAAAAATAGTAATAACATATAAACATTTTTAGGGAAAAACAACGAAGTAGCGGTCGGCTGTGCGAATAGTCCCAACGCAGCACAACGTCCAGATTTCCGGCGTGGGGCGTCGTGGGGGGTGGGTCATCAGTAGCAAACTGTTGTGCGAATAGTTCCAAGGCAGCAGAACGCGCTGAAATCTAGATGACACGAAAGTGATGTCTAGTAAGTTGCCACCCAGCAAATAACGGCGTGGGGCGTCGCGGGGGGTGGGTCATCAGTAGCAAACTGTTGTGCGAATAGTTCCAAGGCAGCAGAACGATGGCACCAAGGTGATGTCCAGTAAGTTGCCGCACTGGTTTTGGTATCCTACAATGCTGCTCCGAATAACGGCGTGGGGCGCCCCGGGGGAGGCGGCGTGAACGGGCCTCTCCAGGTGGAGTGTCATCTGTTGTAGTGGGGCGCCCCTTTACCGTTTCAGTTGCCATTCCGTCCGTTTTTGGTCCACTGTGTCAAAAGCCGCAATTCAGCTGAGTTGCGCCCACTCTTGCGGTGCAGCGATAGGCGGCTGTCACAGGACTCTCAAAATGGCGGCAGGCTGTTTCCTTTTTGGGCCTGGTCCACTGAAATGGCCCTGGGACACCTTGGAAATCGGACGCTTGTCTGCTAGGTCTTGGACCCCATTCTCGAAAGCGTCCCCTCCGCCTTGAGAATTCATCAAAAGTTTTGGGGGCCCCGACTCCTGCAGGCTTCTGGTGGGGAGCGGCTGCCATGATTGCTCGCGGAATGACCACGACTGAGCTACGAGATGGTGGTGCTCTCATGCTGACGCCAGCTTCAGTCTGAAACATCCAGAAACAAGGTGGGGCTTTCATCGTTTGGGAAAAAAAAAAAGTTTTCATCCAATGAAAAGTGTTGTTTTTAGGTCATATGATCAAGCCTTCCATCATTAGGAAACCAAAAGTAAAATGAACCAATGAAAAGTTTTATAAACAAGTCACATGACCTGTTATGCGGCATAGGGTATAAAATGCGGAGAAAATACGTTGGCACGTGAGGCGGCGTCAGTAGCGGACCGATGTGCGAATAGGCCGAAGGCAATACAACGCGCCAAGATCCGGATGGCACCGAGGTGGTGTCATAGTTGAGAGTTCTGAGCAGCGGTTGTAACACTGTCTGAAGCTTATTTGCAGCTGCTGCAGCTTCACTACGCGCCAAGATCCGGATGGCACCGAGGTGGTGTCTAGTAAGGTGCACTGGTGTGGCCATCCTACAATGCTGAAAGTCGGCGTGGGGCGCCCCGTTGGCCTGTGAGTTTGCGTCAGTAGCGGACCGATGTGCGAATAGGCCGAAGGCAGCACAACGCGCCAAGATCCGGATGGCACCGAGGTGGTGTCTAGTAAGTTGCCGCACTGGTGTGGCCATCCAACAATGCTGAAAGTCGGCGTGGGGCGCCCCGTTGGCCTGTGAGTTTGCGTCAGTAGCGGACCGATGTGCGAATAGGCCGAAGGCAGCACAACGCGCCAAGATCCGGATGGCACCGAGGTGGTGTCTAGTACGTTGCCGCACTGGTGTGGCCATCCTACAATGCTGAAAGTCGGCGTGGGGCGCCCCGTTGGCCTGTGAGATGGCGTCAGTAGCGGACCGATGTGTGAATGGGGCCGAAGGCAGCGCAACAATATTTTCGGAATAGAAGACACCACTAGGCGCTGAGATGCCAAGATCCGGATGGCACCGAGGTGGTGTGTAGCAAGTTGCCGCACTGGTGTGGCCATCCTACAATGCTGAAAGTCGGCGTGGGGCGCCCCGTTGGCCTGTGAGTTTGCGTCAGTAGCGGACCGATGTGCGAATAGGCCGAAGGCAGCACAACGCGCCAAGATCCGGATGGCACCGAGGTGGTGTCTAGTAAGTTGTCGCACTTCTGTGGCCATCCTACAATGTTGAAAGTCGGCGTGGGGCGCCCCGTTGGCCTGTGAGATGGCGTCAGTAGCGGACCGATGTGCGAATGGGGCCAAAGGCAGCGCAACAATATTTTCTGATTTGAAGACACCACAAGGCGCTGAGATGCCAAGATCCGGATGGCACCGAGGTGGTGTCTAGCAAGTTGTGGCACTGGTGTGGCCATCCTACAATGGTAAAAGTCGGCGTGGGGCGCCCTGTTGGCCTGTGAGATGGTGTCAGTAGCGGACTGATGTGCGAATGGGGCGAAAGGCAGCGCAACAATATTTTCTACAATATTTTCGGAGTAGAAGACACCACAAGGCGCTGAGATGCCAAGATCCGGATGGCACCGAGGTGATGTCTAAGTTGCGGACCGATGTGCGAATGGGGCCAAAGGCAGCGCAACAATATTTTCTGAAGAGAATACACCACAAGGCGCTGAGATGCCAAGATCCGGATGGCACCGAGGTGATGTCTAAGTTGCGGACCGATGTGCGAATGGGGCCAAAGGCAGCGTAACAATATTTTCTGTATGGAAGATACCAGTAGGCGTTGAGATGCCAAGATTCGGATGGCACCGAGGTGATGCCTAGCAAGTTGCTGTACTGGTGTGGTCATCCTACAATGCTGAAACTCGGCGTGGGTCACCCCATTAGCCTGTGAGATGGCGTCAGTAGCGGACCGATGTGCGAATAGGCCGAAGGCAGCACAACGCGCCAAGATCCGGATGTCACCGTGGTGGTTTCATAGTTGAGAGGCACTTCATCTGCAGTGGGGCGCCGAGATCCGGATGGCACCGAGGTGATGTCTAGCAAGTTGCTGTACTGGTGTGGCTATCCTACAATGCTGATAGTCGGCGTGGGGCGCCCCGTTGGCCTGTGAGATGGCGTCAGTAGCGGACCGATGTGCGAATGGGGCCAAAGGCAGCGCAACAATATATTCTGAATTGAAGACACCACAAGGCGCTGAGATGCCAAGTTCCAGATGGCACCGAGGTGGTGTCTAGCAAGTTGTGGCACTGGTGTGGCCATCCTACAATGGTAAAAGTCGGCGTGGGGCGCCCTGTTGGCCTGTGAGATGGTGTCAGTAGCGGACTGATGTGCGAATGGGGCCAAAGGCAGCGCAACAATATTTTCTGACTGACACCACAAGGCGCTGAGATGCCAAGATCCGGATGGCACCGAGGTGATGTCTAAGTTGCGGACCGATGTGCGAATGGGGCCAAAGGCAGCGCAACAATATTTTCTGAAGAGAAGACACCAAAAGGCGCTGACATTTCAAGATCCGGATGGCACCGAGGTGGTGTCTAGCAAGCTATGCAGTTGAGTTGTGTGCGCACTTGCGGCGAATAGGTCGAAGGCAGCATAACAATGTTTTCTGAATAGAAGACACCACAAGGCGTTGAGATTCGGTTACCACCGGGGTGATGTCTAGCAAGTTGCCGCACTGGTGTGGCCATCCTACAATACTGCTCCGAATAACGGCGTGGGGTGCCCGAAGGGGGGGGGGGAGCCGGCGTGAATGGGCCTTCCTAGGTGGAGGCTCGTCTGCTGTAGTGGGGTGCCCCTTTACCGTTTCAGTTGCCATTCAGCTGAGTTTCGGCTGCTGTTGATGCTACAGCGACAGGCGGCTGCAAGAGGACTCTCAAAATGGCGGCCTGTTCTTTGGATTTGGGCCTGGTCCACTAAAATGGCCCTGGGACACCTTAGAACTCGGACGCTCGATTTTTTTTTCCTTTCCTGTACATGCAAAAAAAGGTAAATGCCCGGTACGTTACACGCTTCATCTGCCACGATGAACTCTCCAGAGGAACCGAAAAAAAATATAGTTGTGGTAACTATACCATGCATCGTCATATGGAGAGGTGGCACCAATTAATTATAGTGCTGCATAAAAGAGAGATTTGGAGGAGAACCCCTGACCTGCTAGTACATTCATCAAAGAAGTGGCACTGAGAGCTTCAGAGGCAAGGGAAACGGTCCCAAATATTTAGAAGAACTTTGGAAAGATTAAAATGACATGTTTAGATTGTGGTAAATTAATTTCATGTGGACAGATGAGTGTTACTCTAATAAATACAGCATATGAACATCATCATAGTCGATGGTTGGTAGAGACATTTTGACTATATCCTGGACCTGCCCGTCCTCGCCCAAAATGGCGCCGGAATAAATGGGACTCGTAACTCCTTGTTGTGTACTGGTTGCAGAACCTTGAAATCACGAGATACGTATGCAGTTTTGAAGCACATGGCGGGCGGGGACGAGAATTGATTGAATATTTCGACATCCCTATTGATATTAAGTTCTGATGTGTTATTGATTACTGTACTGTTGAAAGTTCGAATTAACGTCACCCATGGTACTTGCCCGCAAATGTATATCTAGATAATTTTATTGTAACTGGCCCTGTCGTATTTTAATTATAAAATGTACGTCCACCGATTCCGTAACTGTTAGACACCTTAGTTCTTGCAACCTAATGGCCCGCCCGTTACGTTCCTCTACAGTGTAAATGTCTATTCATCATATACGATTACAGTTTGCTCCGTGGCAGGCCCACGTGGTTATAGGCTCGTATTTGTATAATGAAATTTTCACAATAAAGGTTTTTAAAAGAAAACATGGTAGTAGTATATACATTGGTAAAGTTTTTAATAATAGTCACTGTTTTAGAATCATTAAAAGGCAAGTGAAATAAAGCAGACCAATTACATGAAGGGTAAAAGGTATAATACGAAGGAACGCAGTAAAGATAAATGGTCAAGGGCTGTTGTGTTTTCTATTCCTGCAACATAAAGTGATCGATAAGAATCTCATATTCAGGCGTATCGGCGACTAAGACAGCAGGTCGACCCTCTTTTGCTCAACGGCTCCGTCATGGGACGAAGAAACGCTCTTTTTCTCGAAAAAAGAATATATTTTACTTGCAGGACAGTTGTAAAATTTCCGGGAAAGTACATTAGCCTGGAACATTATAACATATATTTAAGAAAAAATAATGTTCGGAAGTAATGAAAAGCGTAATTTTTAGGTGATATGACCAAGCCTTTCATCATTACAATAAGAAAAGTAAAATGAACCAATGAAAAGTTTTATTAACAAGTCACATGACTTGTTATGCTTACGTTACGCGCTGCGCGCCCCGGATGACTTCCGGATGCGCTAACGCGGCGCGTCATATGACGCATTACGCGACAACGCAGGTCCAGAATATAGTCAAAATGTCTCCACCAACCAGCGGTCGGAACACAACCCCTTTCAGCAGGCTAAATAGTTCTGTTAAATGACAACAGAAGGGACAGGCAACAAGAACCATCAGTCAAAGAGGGGAGGGCTAGTTCTTCTCTACCGGGTTACATTGGGGCGCTACCGGAACTGATCGAATTGGTAGTCTACAGTGTTTCTGGATGTTTCAGACTGAAGCTGGGGTTAGCATGAGAGCAGCACCATTTCGTAGCTCCGTTGTGGCCATTCCGCAACCAATCATGGCAGCCGCTCTTTATCGTTATTTTGGGCGGGGTGGGTGGCGGAGCCGAGCTGTTTTGCAGCCATCATTGTGTGGAGTTCAGTTCATCTCACTAGTTTTGTATTTGTCATGAGGGGTTGTTCCTAATGTTTCTATTTTAGCGAGGTCAAAAAGAGATCCCATTAGTGGCCTACTGATTTTGCTCGATTCCTTTTCTTTTTTTTTACACGATTTTTCGTTATCTGCAAAGACTAAACAGAGTATTGCGACTCTGTGTTTGTTTGTAAATAGAGAATGAACCAAAGAGAACTAATTCTAAAACAGTAAATACTTGGATAACAATCAATCAAATGGAGAGAGAAGCAGGCACGACGGATTACAACGGGGGCAAAGGCCTGCGTTAACTACCTTTCACTATCTGCAAAGAGAGAGTACTCCTAATAGAAATGAGGGGGGGGGGCACCATTCAAAGCAGATCAGTGTGCATAAACACGAAAATGTTTTCACTTACCACGTACTTGACATTCGACAGCTTATGATATTTGCTATTAAAAAACCATTGAAATTCACTGAAAAAACCATAGGTTATAGACAATATATAGTTAGGAATTAGCATTTACAAAACCTTGAAAATTCACTGAAAAAACCATAGGTTATAGACCATATATAGTTAGGAATTAGCATTTAAAAAACCTTATTTTACTCACACAAAACCATTGAAATTCCATATATAGTTAGTTGCACTAACTATATATCGCGCACCCGCAATCCACTGCTGATCATGTCACATATTACATCATTCATGACATGGTCAGTGACATCACTGATGACATCACTGATGACATCTCAAATGACATCACTGATGACATCTCAAATGACATCACTGATGACATCACTGATGACATCTCAAATGACATCACTGATGACATCACTGATGACATCTCATTTGACATTACTGATCACATCACTGATGACATCATTCATGTGATAATACGATGAACCTCTTCAGACTCTAATATAACCTTAGATACACTCAGTGTAAACAGACACTCATAGACTGTCACTCATCCATGGAGTTACTCAGACACTTAGTCAGTCATGCAAAGAATCAATCACACCTCCATTTCCTCAACTATACAGTTATACACACCTTACTTATTCAAACATATACTAAAACATATTTACTCACTTATACAATCTTGGATACAAGTTCACAATGATCCATACAGCCACTCACACATTCACTGGCTCTTATGCACAGTTATTTATATATGTCAACTCTCACATGTACTCTGTTTTACATATGTACTTACTTTGACATGTAGCACTGAGATATCCATTCACTCACCAATACACTCATGCACACAGTCAACCGCCCATACAGCTGTTTCCACATGCACTTTTGAACCCATACATCTAGTCAATCAACTGCTCACACATCTATGCAGAGAGTCATACACCTCCCAGCCACCCACACACACACTCAGTCTCCCATACAAATGCTTGGGCAACCAATCAATAACCCATACAGTTAATCATATAGCTAATGATCAACACATGCAGCAGTTTACAGAACAACAGACATAATGATGCACAAATTAAGACAGTTTAGTCACTAACCCATGCACTCAGTGAGACACATTTAATCAGTCACTCATACAGTCAGCCATGCCCCTACTAAATCCTTCATCAAGACACTTATACATCCACTCATTCTTCAATATGTAACACATATTTTAACTTTACAGAATTATACAGTCACTGGATGTAGTCATCAGTGATGTCATTTGAGATGTCATCAGTGATGTCATCAGTGATGTCATTTGAGATGTCATCAGTGATGTCATCAGTGATGTCATTTGAGATGTCATCAGTGATGTCACTGACCATGTCATGAATGATGTAATATGTGACATGATCAGCAGTGGATTGCGGGTGCGCGATATATAGTTAGTGCAACTAACTATATATGGAATTTCAATGGTTTTGTGTGAGTAAAATAAGGTTTTTTAAATGCTAATTCCTAACTATATATGGTCTATAACCTATGGTTTTTTCAGTGAATTTTCAAGGTTTTGTAAATGCTAATTCCTAACTATATATGGTCTATAACCTATGGTTTTTTCAGTGAATATATATATATATATATATATATATATATATATATATATATCACATCACAAAAGAGCGTCCATTTGAGGAGCCGCAGACAGAAAGTTGAAATGCCTTTATTTGAAAGAAAGCAACGTGGCTTACATCAGGATCGATTCCTTTCAACATGTAGTCCCAACGCGTTTCGAACACCCCTGTGTTCTTGCTCACGGGAAATGGAAACCTGAAGTGGCAGTCATTTACGAGAATCACCTTGGTAAGTGTTCATAGCTCCGCCTCCATCAATGAGCGCCGCACGGCATGCTGGAGCTTGTTGTTCTCGCAGTATTACCCCTGTGGGTGCCGTCATCATCAGATTAATAGTCCAAGATAAAACCTCAATGGGTGAAGGTATCTCTTGTGCATGCCTCCGTGCCTGAATTACAAACGGCCTTTCTGTTCCTCTTGTGCTCGCAGGTGACGAGCGCTGGAACCGCCTGAGTCAGCGGGGGGCTTCCTCGCGACCGGACACGGCCGCCTTACATCACATCACAAAAGAGCGTCCATTTGAGGAGCCGCAGACAGAAAGTTGAAATGCCTTTATTTGAAAGAAAGCAACGTGGCTTACATCAGGATCGATTCCTTTCAACATGTAGTCCCAACGCATTTCGAACACCCCTGTGTTCTTGCTCACGGGAAATGGAAACCTGAAGTGGCAGTCATTTACGAGAATCACCTTGGTAAGTGTTCATAGCTCCGCCTCCATCACTGAGCGCCACACGGCATGCTGGAGCTTGTTGTTCTCGCAGTATTACCCCTGTGGGTGCCGTCATCATCAGATTAATAGTCCAAGATAAAACCTCAATGGGTGAAGGTATCTCTTGTGCATGCCTCCGTGCCTGAATTACAAACGGCCTTTCTGTTCCTCTTGTGCTCGCAGGTGACGAGCGCTGGAACCGCCTGAGTCAGCGGGGGGCTTCCTCGCGACCGGACACGGCCGCCTTACATCACATCACAAAAGAGCGTCCATTTGAGGAGCCGCAGACAGAAAGTTGAAATGCCTTTATTTGAAAGAAAGCAACGTGGCTTACATCAGGATCGATTCCTTTCAACATGTAGTCCCAACGCGTTTCGAACACCCCTGTGTTCTTGCTCACGGGAAATGGAAACCTGAAGTGGCAGTCATTTACGAGAATCACCTTGGTAAGTGTTCATAGCTCCGCCTCCATCAATGAGCGCCGCACGGCATGCTGGAGCTTGTTGTTCTCGCAGTATAACCCCTGTGGGTGCCGTCATCATCAGATTAATAGTCCAAGCTAAAACCTCAATGGGTGAAGGTATCTCTTGTGCATGCCTCCGTGCCTGAATTACAAACGGCGGGGGGGCTTCCTCGTGACCGGACACGCCTACATGTTGAAAGGAATCGATCCTGATGTAAGCCACGTTGCTTTCTTTCAAATGAAGGCATTTCAACTTTCTGTCTGCGGCTCCTCAAATGGACGCTCTTTTGTGATGTGATGTAAGGCGGCCGTGTCCGGTCGCGAGGAAGCCCCCCGCTGACTCAGGCGGTTCCAGCGCTCGTCACCTGCGAGCACAAGAGGAACAGAAAGGCCGTTTGTAATTCAGGCACGGAGGCATGCACAAGAGATACCTTCACCCATTGAGGTTTTATCTTGGACTATTAATCTGATGATGACGGCACCCACAGGGGTAATACTGCGAGAACAACAAGCTCCAGCATGCCGTGCGGCGCTCATTGATGGAGGCGGAGCTATGAACACTTACCAAGGTGATTCTCGTAAATGACTGCCACTTCAGGTTTCCATTTCCCGTGAGCAAGAACACAGGGGTGTTCGAAACGCGTTGGGACTACATGTTGAAAGGAATCGATGCTGATGTAAGCCACGTTGCTTTCTTTCAAATAAAGGCATTTCAACTTTCTGTCTGCGGCTCCTCAAATGGATGCTCTTTTGTGATGTGATGTAAGGCGGCCGTGTCCGGTCGCGAGGAAGCCCCCCGCTGACTCAGGCGGTTCCAGCGCTCGTCACCTGCGAGCACAAGAGGAACAGAAAGGCCGTTTGTTATTCAGGCACGGAGGCATGCACAAGAGATACCTTCACCCATTGAGGTTTTATCTTGGACTATTAATCTGATGATGACGGCACCACAGGGGTAATACTGCGAGAACAACAAGCTCCAGCATGCCGTGCGGCGCTCATTGATGGAGGCGGAGCTATGAACACTTACCAAGGTGATTCTCGTAAATGACTGCCACTTCAGGTTTCCATTTCCCGTGAGCAAGAACACAGGGGTGTTCGAAACGTGTTGGGACTGCATGTTGAAAGGAATAGATCCTGATGTAAGCCACGTTGCTTTCTTTCAAATAAAGGCATTTCAACTTTCTGTCTGCGGCTCCTCAAATGGACGCTCTTTTGTGATGTGATGTAAGGCGGCCGTGTCCGGTCGCGAGGAAGCCCCCCGCTGACTCAGGCGGTTCCAGCGCTCGTCACCTGCGAGCACAAGAGGGACAGAAAGGCCGTTTGTAATTCAGGCACGGAGGCATGCACAAGAGATACCTTCACCCATTGAGGTTTTATCTTGGACTATTAATCTGATGATGACGGCACCCACAGGGGTAATACTGCGAGAACAACAAGCTCCAGCATGCCGTGCGGCGCTCATTGATGGAGGCGGAGCTATGAACACTTACCAAGGTGATTCTCGTAAATGACTGCCACTTCAGGTTTCCATTTCCCGTGAGCAAGAACACAGGGGTGTTCGAAACGCGTTGGGACTACATGTTGAAAGGAATCGATCCTGATGTAAGCCACGTTGCTTTCTTTCAAATAAAGGCATTTCAACTTTCTGTCTGCGGCTCCTCAAATGGACGCTCTTTTGTGATGTGATATATATATATATATATATATTACCTACTGACGATAGCCAGTAGGTATATATAGTTAGGATTGTTTTCCATAGGGAAATCGCAACATTCTATTGGGAATAACTTTGGCGCCGGTTGAGGAATCTTCCTGAAATTTTCCTTAACTTTGCCTCGCGGCGCTCCGGTCCTTCCCTGAAAGTTTGGGGCGGATTCGTCAAGCGGGTGCCGAGACAAAAGGGGGGTCCCAAAACGTGTTTTCCCCATGTTAATTTCCATAGGGCGGTTGGATTCACTTTTAGCCCGAACGGCTGAATGGTTTTCCACCAAACTTGGCAAAATTGTAGGGACTGGTAGCCCGATGTGCCTTTGCTATGTCTCAAGATATGTGCTCCAGTGGTTTTACGAAAATTAACTTTGAAAAAATATATATTGGGCTACATTGGGCTATATATATGTT
Source organism: Lissotriton helveticus (assembly GCF_964261635.1). Classification (NCBI taxonomy): domain Eukaryota; kingdom Metazoa; phylum Chordata; class Amphibia; order Caudata; family Salamandridae; genus Lissotriton; species Lissotriton helveticus. The sequence goes on from NC_136059.1 coordinate 1,558,625,296, forward strand.
AGAGCCCAAATGTAGCCCAATGTAGCCCAATGTAGCCCAAAGATGGCCACCAGAGACAAAAAAACAAATGTAGCCTAAATATCAGCCAGATGTAGCCCAACTATAGCTCAATGACAGAATGTCCCAGAGTGTTCTAAAGAACAACTAGAGCGCTAACAGTCTTACTTATGACAAAAGTATGGCACACCTGAAGTCATCTTGATTGGAATAAAGTGTTAACGCTTAAAACATTTAATTTGCAAAGGAACAAAATTCCTGAAACCTATGGTTTTTTCAGTGAATATATATATATATATATATATCAGCCAGTGATCAAGGGCGGGACTACGCCCGAAACGCGCTTGGCTTTTATATGTGTCAGGAGCGCCAGGCTGTTTGCGGATGCTGTCCCAGATTAAAGGAGTTAACCTGCCGTGTGTGGCCTTCTTTCCTGGAGGGAAATCTGTTTTGAATATGTGCGGCCGCCCTAGCCGCTAGAAGGCCCCACTGCTTAACCAGCGGGATGACTGCACCGGTGACAAAGAGGTGCAGCTGATACGGCGGGTCCGGTCTGTGGATGCTTCATGGCTATGCTTCGCCCTGGGCAGCACCTAACACACCCACTGGGGTATATTGAAACATTTGGAGGTACTGTGGCGCCCACTGAGGTTTAATTTAAATGGTGAACTACAAAGACCAACATGCTCTGCACGTACGCCCACTGGGGCGGGGACATTAAAATGCGCGTAATTCACCAGAGCTACTGATTTCCTCTCAGCCAGTGATCAAGGGCGGGACTACGCCCGAAACGCGTTTGGCTTTTATATGTGTCAGGAGCGCCAGGCTGTTTGCGGATGCTGTCCCAGATTAAAGGAGTTAACCTGCCGTGTGTGGCCTTCTTTCCTGGAGGGAACTCTGTTTTGAATATGTGCGGCCGCCCTAGCCGCTAGAAGGCCCCACTGCTTAACCAGCGGGATGACTGCACCGGTGACAAAGAGGTGCAGCTGATACGGCGGGTCCGGTCTGTGGATGCTTCATGGCTATGCTTCGCCCTGGGCAGCACCTAACACACCCACTGGGGTATATTGAAACATTTGGAGGTACTGTGGCGCCCACTGAGGTTTAATTTAAATGGTGAACTACAAAGACCAACATGCTCTGCACGTACGCCCACTGGGGCGGGGACATTAAAATGCGCGTAATTCACCAGAGCTACTGATTTCCTCTCAGCCAGTGATCAAGGGCGGGACTACGCCCGAAACGCGTTTGGCTTTTATATGTGTCAGGAGCACCAGGCTGTTTGCGGATGCTGTCCCAGATTACAGGAGTTAACCTGCCGTGTGTGGCCTTCTTTCCTGGAGGGAACTCTGTTTTGAATATGTGCGGCCGCCCTAGCCGCTAGAAGGCCCCACTGCTTAACTAGCGGGATGACTGCACCGGTGACAAAGAGGTGCAGCTGATACGGCGGGTCCGGTCTGTGGATGCTTCATGGCTATGCTTCGCCCTGGGCAGCACCTAACACACCCACTGGGGTATATTGAAACATTTGGAGGTACTGTGGCGCCCACTGAGGTTTAATTTAAATGGTGAACTACAAAGACCAACATGCTCTGCACGTACGCCCACTGGGGCGGGGACATTAAAATGCGCGTAATTCACCAGAGCTACTGATTTCCTCTCAGCCAGTGATCAAGGGCGGGACTACGCCCGAAACGCGTTTGGCTTTTATATGTGTCAGGAGCGCCAGGCTGTTTGCGGATGCTGTCCCAGATTAAAGAAGTTAACCTGCCGTGTGTGGCCTTCTTTCCTGGAGGGAACTCTGTTTTGAATATATATGTATATATATACTTATAAATACTTTTCCCTGCCTTTTACCACTTTATATATATATATATATATATATACACTTATAAATACTCTTCCCTGACTTTTACCACTTTACTAAAGTGATAAAAGGTGTGGGAAAAACACCAAACCCAATACTTACCTACATTGAACAATGAATAACGTAATACAGAACACAGGGAAATTCAAAGTGAAAACAAGACACCTGCCTTTAACTTTTTTAAAGGCAGTAATCAGCCAATCAGCTAATGTCTTGTCATCGCTATATACCTCGGGAGAACCACGGTACTACCGCGGCCACAAATATACCAAAATTAAAAACACTTAAAACATATGAAATACTTACCCTACCTACCTGCAGTACCCCCACAAAATGGTCTGCGTACCATAATATATAATCCTTCCATATTTCTGCAAAATTCACATTTTCGCACTATGCAACATACAACAGTCTATGTAAAATGCATTGTATTTTCCACCCGCTTTGGGACCCCCCTTTTTTCTCTCACCTGCTTGAACTAATGCCATGAAACTTTCAGGACTCCAAGGATGAAATAAGGCCCCAGGTCTGCAAAGTTATCCGAACCTTTGTCAAATGAGTGAAAAGTTATTGATAAACTAGTGGCCACAATCACAACCTTTTTTAGCTTTTGCAAACTGAAAATCAGGCCATTTTCAACCGCTATAAGGGGTTGTACAAATCCTATTTTGTGAGTAGGTAACCTATTACTGACTTGCAAAATAGGGTTTGTGAGTCACTATTTGGAAGGTGCCAAGGGCGTCTCTCCCTAATGGTGAGTCGCACTGGTATGTACGATTGTTTTGCAACCGCAAATGCGGTTGCAATACAATCGCAGTTACCACCTGCTTCAAGTAGGTGGTAAGCCAGTCGCAAATGTGAAGGGAACCCCAGGTTACCCCTTCCCCTTTGTGAATGTATGCAAAAATATTTTTTAAGAGCAGGCAGTGGTCCTATGGACCACTGCCTGCCCTTAAAAAACAAGAAGAAAACTTTTCATGTTTTTCTGTTAAATGCATCCCCTTTTCCTTGCTTTAGGTAAAGCGTGTTTTTCACTTGGCTATATCTTTGGCACTGTTTGATGAATCTTCACTGAATTTTCCCCAAAAAAGGTGCCAGAGATTCTAGTTGTGCATGGAAGGTTTTGGATGGATCTGTCAATCAGGGGGCCACGATAAGGAGGGGTCAAAAAAGCGCATTTCCCAGGTCAATTTCCTAAGAGATTTTAGACACAGCAACTGCCCAAACCGCTGGACGGAATTACATCAAATTCGGCAAAAAGGTAGCTTTGGTCCAGAAAGCACCCTTATTATTATTTGGTGTAAATCTGTTCAATAGTTTTTGGGATATTAAAGGAAATCCAAATTTGTATATCTGTGGTCGCTATGCCTTCGCTAATAATGACCAGCTTGTGCAGGGATCTGCAGATCTCTGATTGCCTGCCAACACTTCAACCAGGAAGTGTTGGCAGCCATTTTGGGACTCGGCTACAGCCAAGTCCCCAAAAGAAAACGCAAAATGAAAAAGAGGGCAGGGTCCGAAAACCCTATCCCCCTCCTTGGTCTTTGGGTCCCCCTGGGACCCTGCCAGAGCAAAAAAAAAAATTTTTTTTTCACGTTAATTTTTGCAAATATTCGCGAATACTGTTGTGAATAAAAAAAAAAAACAAGCACAGTTGCGGTGAGTCAGGTCCCGGGGGCATGCAGAGTTTATTAAAAAAAATTGGACGGGGCACACAGGGCCTTTCTCCAAGTGCTTATTTATGTCCCAGGGACCACCACTGTAACACATAACACAGGAGAAGTGTACATGCACACATTATCTATCTATCTATCTATCTATCTATCTATCTATCTATCTATCTATCTATCTATATATATATATATATATATATATATATATATATATATATATATATATATATATATATATATACATATATATAAAAAAAATATATATATACACACATATATATATGTATATTTCCTACTGGCGGTCACCAGTGGGTAGTTAGGACCTAGTTTCCATAGGAAGATTGTTTTTTTTATCTGCCTATAACTTTGCCGTTGTTTGATGAATCCTCGTGGAATTTTCAAAACAGTGTGCCACTTACTTAAGATCCTGTCTTGAAAGTATCGCAGTGATTCGTCAAGTGGGTTACAAGAAAAGGGGGGGGGGTCATAGAACACATTTTCCATGTAAATTCCTTGGGACTTTTAGACATGGCTGCAGCCCAAACTGCTGAATGGAATCACACCAAATTTGGCAAGTAGGTAGATGTTGGTCCAGGGAAGTGCCTTTTTGTTATTTGGTGTAAATCCTTTCAGTAGTTTTAGAGATATTAACTGAAATCCAAATATGTATATCTCAGGACACGGTGGATCTGCAACCTCTACCGATCTTGTGCTGAGATCTGATTGGCTGCCAACTCTTCAAATGAGGAAGTGCTGGCAGCCATAGTGGGACTCTGCTTGAAACGAGTCTAAAAAGAAACTTTAAAAAAAATAAAAGGGTGCAGAGTAAAAACCCCTGACCCCCCTAGGCCTCTTGGGGAGGTCCTACAGGGACCCCACCCCGCATGGCCAAAAAAGCATTTTGTTTTCTAAATTTTTGGCGGGAGTTGCGCTGGATCTGGGGATCCCACCAAATACTTTTTTTTTTTAAATGAAGCCCAGACTCCCACGCTTTGTTTCTAATCAGACCCCAGGTGAGCCTGGGAGCATTTTAATAAAGAAGGGGAGAGTGCACGGCCCTCCCGTTCCTGGGGCTGATTAATGCCCTGCGGACCACCACCTCGCCGGGGCGTGTTTAATAAACAGTACGGGGAGTCTGGTAAGACTTTCCCAGCTGCCCTGGAGACCTCTATCTCCCCTGGGCGTACTAATTTATCAATCAGGGGTCCTCTTGTATCCCCCCTCAGCCCCAGGGACCACAACCTACCCTGGGCTAATTGTAAGAAAGGAGAGGGGCCAAAGATGGGACTGTCACTCCTCAGTGACGGCTCCTGCTATGTCCCGGGTGCCCTCCCCAGGACATAGCTGTTTGCTATGGCTTGGTGGGAGCTTGACCTCTCCTGCCAAGCCATAGGAAACTGTACTCCACTTTTAGCAAGCCCAAACATTAAGAATGCTGTCGCTTGCTGAAAGCAGAGCAGAATTCCTTTTCAGAGAGGGAGCTGCATGCTTGAATTTCCCTCTCTGTAAAAACAATGCTGGTTCCCACAGGAAGTGGGCAGCCGGTAGGGCCCATGGGGACATTCATCCTGCCCCTGCAGTATCCAATAGTGGTAAGTGGGTGGCCTGAGTGGGGCCAGGGTACCCACTATAGAGGCTGGGCCCCAAAGAATAGGATCCTGGGGGCTGAAATCAGCCCGGGAGGGGAGGAGGCATGCCCCACTCCTCTTTTTTTTTTTTAAATTAATAAAGTAGAAAAAAGAGGCTGGACCCTGGGGGAGTGTGTCCCCAGGGCTAACATCGGCACAGGGAGGGGGCCACATGACTCTCCTCCCCATTTAAAAAAGGACTGACCCATGGGATGCAGTCCCCGGGGCTAAAATTGGCCCAGGGAAGGGAGGCCATGCTCCCCCTTCCCCTAATGAATAAAATGATAATTTAAACAAAATGACTGGGAAGTCGCTGGAGGCCCCGCCCCCTTTGATCACCGCTCTGCAAATGCACCTGCTGGTACACAATTGGTTGGGAGATGAAGTCCCTTTGGCTGCAGAGGTTCCTTGGGGGCCAATAAGCCCTTCTGTTAGCTCCAGTAAGACCCAAACAGCGCAACTGAGGAAACCACTATCCAGACCTACTTTCTGGCACACTCCTGGTTGGGGGAGGAAGTCTACTTGGCTCCAGAGGGTCTTTGAGGGCCACGAAGTCCTCCTGTTACCTCCAGTAAGTCCCCCACAGGTGAATTGCTGAGAGGTGTTTAGAGGCCTTGCCCCCTTTCTCCACCACTTTGCAAATGCACCACCTGGTGCACTGCTGGCTCAGGTATGAATTCTCATTGGATGCTGAGGGTCCTTGGGGGCCAACAAGCCCTCCTGTTACCTCTAGTAAGTCCCACAGGGTGCGATTGCTGAGAGGACTTTGGAGGCCATGCTCAGTTTCTCCACCACTCTGCAAACGCACCTCCTGGTGCACTGCTGGTTGGGCATGAAGTCTCCTTGCCTCTAGGGTGTCCTTTAGGGCAAACAAGCCTCTTGTTACCTTCAGTTACTCCCACACAGCAGAATTGCTGAGAGGTCTTAGGATGCTACGCCCCCTTTGTCCACTACTCTGCAAACGTGCCTCCTGGTCCACTGCTGGTTACAGGATGAAGTCGTTTTTGGATACTGAGGGTTCTTGAGGGCCTAGAAGCCCTACTGTTACCTCCAGTAAGTTTGACACAGCAGGATTCCTGAGAGCTGGTCGGTGTCCCCGTTGTCTCCACCACTCTGCAAATGGGGCTACTAGTTAAAAAAACGATAGAAATTCACTTAAAAAACTAAAGGCTACAGGGATGTTATGGTTAGGAAATAGAATTGCAAAAACCTTAGAAATTCACTTTAAAAAACAAAAGTTATAGGGTTGTTATAGTTAGGAAATATCATTTTAAAAACCTTAGAAATGTACAGAAAAAATAAAAGGTTACCGGGACCTTATAGTTAGGCTCAGATTTCACTTGTACAAAACCAGTGAAATTCAGCAGTTGTAGTTACCTGAGCATTATAACGTACACCCCGCAATGCACTGTTTATGACTTCACATAATACATTACTCATGAGATGGTCAGTAACATCACTGATGAAAATCCACACTCATACACGACCCACACCCCCATACAGCTTCTCATATGCTCACACCCACACAGCCACTCACATACCCATTCACAGACACATACCACTATTCACACACCCACTTGCTCCCCCATAGAGCCACTCTCACCCATTCACTCGTACAGCTACTCACAAGCATTCACTCATCCATACAGCAACTGATACAACTAGTCACTCACCCATAGAGCCATTTACATACCCACTCACTCACCCATACAGCCTCTCAACACAGCCACTCACCCACCCATACAAGCACTTAAATACCTATTCACAGATCCAAACAATCGCTCACACATCACACATCTGCTCACTCACCTATACAGCCATTCACACAGCCAATTACTCTCCAATATTGCCACTCACACACCAACTCACTTAACCAAACACCTGCTCAAACAGCCACCCACTCACCCATACAGCTACTTACACATTCAGTCATTCACTCATTGACCCACTCACACTGCTACTCACTCACCCATACAGTCACTGACACACCCACTCACTCACCAATAGACCCACTCACACACCATCTCACTGGGCCATACAGCTACTCACACACCTATGTATACACCCATACAGCAGCTCGCTCACCCATACACACAAAGATACATACAGTCACACAGGCACTCACATAATATATGTTAGAAGTAGTATTACTCAGTAGTACTGCACCTAGTATACTAATTTAACTTTTGTAGTAGGCTAGTATATCTGTTTAATACCCATAAACTATTAAAAACACTTACACTCACTTGATGATGTTATCAGTTATGCCATTTGAGATGTCATTAGTGATGTCACTGACCATGTAATGAATGATGTAATGTGTAAGGTCATAATCAGCAATGCATTTGCAGGGGCGTCAGTTATAGTCAGCTCAGATAATTATAACTGCTGAATTTCACTGGTTTTGTATAAGTGAAATCTAAGCCTAACTATGACCTCCCTGTAACCTTTGGTTTTTTTCAGTGAATTTTGCTAAGTTTTTAAAATTCTATTTGCTAAGTATAATGACCCAATAACCTTTGGTTTTTGAAGTGGAGAAAAAATAATATATATGTATAAACACACACACACACGCACATATGCATACACACATACATGTATATACACACACATATATCTGCATATTTCACAATAATAAAAGAGACACCACACACTCCAAAGTTGCTCATGTGAACTTTTAATCAAACATATCGTGTAGAGACATCAGGAACACCGAACACTTTTTGGCAGAACACGCCTTGTTCACGGGTGAAAATACAACCCTCAACTTCGAACATAAATGATCAGCATCGTGTAATGAAAATCAACAAAGGGCTCATTTAGAAACAGGTGAATGAGAACAAACACTAATATGGTAGACATTCTGTATTATGTTTGTAACCTCTAAATGTACACTGAAACTGTTTTGCAAAACATTGGCATCATATAGACAAATATTCTATTGATATATCACGTAGCATGCCATGCGGTTCGTCCAATTTTCAGACACAATTGCCTCACGCATTTAAGGGACACATTCAAAATAGGTGCAATACACCAGTACATGCAGCTATTGGTGGTGCATTAAACGGAAATAATCCCAAAGGTCACATTTTATATGTCCATAAACTCAGCTTGCCTGTCATAAATTGCCAGTGGAGCATTACAGGTCCCATAACATGGAAGGATCTGTCAGTCGGTCATCGCCAACAATAATGCCCAGGAGGGCAATGACACACATAAGTAAATAAGGTTCAAGGCCAACATGTCATGAATATCCACCACAGCATTTCAGTTTTTTTTATCATGGAACATTCCATAATCAACATGGTCTCGTTACATAATCAACATGGTCTAAAACCATGCCCAAGTGGGCAAAATGCATGCAAGTAAATACAAGCTTACATAATCAGTTCCCGCAGGTGATGATCAACAACCTTTTTCACATAAATGCACAAAATATGCATGTATATTGTCATTGCAAACTGGACCTCCCAAACAAATGACCCAAATATTCAAAATATAACCAAAAACAAAATCTTAGCTGAAGAGGTTGCGTCGTCCCTATCTTTGCTTTTTCCACTACCCCTGTATAAAAGGAGGTAAAAAAACAAAGATCCATTAACAACATGTTAAAAACAATCCAATTCTAAGGGTACAAGAAGGAAAAGGCAGCAGATCATCAGCAACAGCCTAGTACAAATTTCATATAAACTGAAATAGCACAACTGAAGTATGGCTTGCATTCATGCCAAATTCAGTTTCAATTCCTCATTAAGATTTAACCCCCTTAGGGCTAGTATTTAATTCCAAAATATATCTGAACTCTAACAGCCTCAACAATCTTATTCTGTCACACTCTCTTTTTATGGGCACCATTCTGTCAATGGCAAAAAAAATAAAGTTTGCTGTTCCCAACATGAAATCATGTGAAATGTCTTGCCACGGGGTAATGTTTATGATTGTGATTAATAGCCCTGAGATGTTCCAAGGCCTGTCTTTTTTCTGGGTGGACGGCATTGCCTGTACCATTTTCCACAGGGGCAGATCAAGACATACATTACAATATCAGAGGTCCATGTGAGATGTTTTACAATGGTTCTCTCTACATCCAGCAGGAGTGACTAAAACTTAGGAGCATTTAAACATTTTTTGCAAGCTTTGCACAAACATAAAAACCTCCTCTGATGTTCTCAGAAGAAGATGAAGTATTGCTGATGGTGTTCTTGCTCACGGTTACCCCTCTTCTGCATGCTGCTTTTAGATGATTCTCATTTGCATCACTGAGGCTGTTGTCACTCAAAAGATTTGCCAATGTTTCCCCAGAATGCTTCTAACCTCTTTAACCTTGGGATTATAGGTGGTAATGAACCTAAAATTGCTAGTTGCTCTAGATCTGGAGCCTTGCCTAGAAATAACAAATAGTTGTTCTCCATGGACCTGCTGTGCTCACTAAGGGGCAGCATCTAGTGTAGATTTGGGATAGCCTGTTTCTTTGACTCTTTTCACCATTGTATTGCATTTCTGTTGGCAACATATGTCCTCATAATGCACTGCTTATGGCCTCACATATGACATCACTCATGACATGGTTAGTAACATCACGGATGATATCACTGATGACATCTCAAATGACATCACTGATGACATCAAGTGAGTGTAAGAGTTTATGCATGTCAAAAATATGTAATCATCTACTACCAAAGTTAAATTAGTATACTAAGTGCACTACTACTGAGTGATACAGTTTCCAAGATATATTATGTGAGTGGCTGTGTGACGGTATCCTTGTGTGTGTGGGTGTATGAGTGGCTGTCTGGGTGAATAAGTGGGTGTGTAAGTACCTGTGTGGGTGAGTGAGAAGCTGTGTGAGTGGCTGTATTAGAGACTGAGTGGGTGTATTAGTGGCAGCATGGGTGAGTGAGTGGCAGTGTATGTGGCTCTGTGGGCGGATAAGTAGCTGTGTAGTAACTATATGGGTGAGTGGGTGTCTGATTGGCTGTATGAGTGAGTGACTCAGTGTGTAAGTGGCTTTATGGGTGAGTGAGTGGCTGTTTGAGTAGGTGTTTGGTTAAGTGAGTTGGTGTGTGAGTGGCTGTATTGGAGAATAATTGTCTGTGTGAATGGCTGTATGGGTAAGTGAGCAGATGTGTGAGTGCTTGTATGGATGTGTGAATGGGTATGTAAGTGGTGGTATGGGTGTGTGAGTGAGTGAGTGTGTGAGTACTTGTATGGGTGAGTGAGTGGGGATGTGAGTGACTGTATAGGTAAATAAGTGGGTGGGTGAGTGGCTGTATGGGTGAGTGACTGGTTGTATGAATGACTGTGTGGGTGAGTAAATGGTTGTGTGAGTGGCTGTACAAGTGAGTTAGTGGGTGTGTGAGTGCCTTTATGGAGGAGTGGGTGGGTATGTGAGTACTGGTATGGATCTGTAAATGGGTTTGTGAGTGGTTGTGTGGGCATGTGAGTGGGTTTATGAAAGGTTGTATGTGGGTGTGTGAGTGGTTCTGTGGATGATGTCATGAGTGATGTCACTGGCCATGTCATGAGTGATGTAATATGTGAGGTAATGAGCAGTGCATTACGGGGGTATGTTACAGTTAGCTCAGGTAACTAACTGGTGTATTTCGCTGGGTTTGTACAAGTAAAATATGAGCCTAACTTAAGCGTCCCTGTGACCTTTGATTTTTTACGTGAATTTCTAAGGTTTTTCAAATTCTATTTCCTAACTATAATATCTCTGTAACCTTTGGTTTTTAAAGTGCATCTCTATGTTTTTTTTAACTAGTAGTTGTGTTTGCAGAGTGGTGGACAATAGGGGTGGGGCCTCCAACCAGCTCTCAGCAATCCCGCTGTATGGGACTTTACTGGAGATAACAGGAGGATTTCTTGGCCCCCAAGGCCCCTCAACATCCAAGAGGACTTCATCCCCCAACAAGTAGTGTGCTAGGAGGGTGGGAAAAGGGGGCATGGCCTCCGAAGACCTCTCAACAATCCTGCGGTGAGGGACATACTAGAGGTAACAGGAGAGGTAGTTGGCCCCCAAGGACACAGAGCAGCCAAGGGGAGTTAATCCCCCAAACAGTTGTGCACCAGGAGGCGCGTTTGCAGAGTGGAGAAAGGGGGCGTGGCCTCTTGCTATCTCTCAGCAATTCAGCTGGGTGGGACTTACTGGAGATAACAGGACGACTTTTTGGTCCCCAAGGATTCTCAAGAGCTAAGGGGACTTTATCCCCCAACTAGTAGTTCAGCAAGAGGTGCGTTTGCAGAGTGGTGGAGAAAATGGGATGTCCACTGACAATCTCTCACCAATACATGCCGATGTGTGGGACTTACTAGAGGTAACTAGGGGGGTATCTGCTCCCCAAAGGCCCTCAGGAGTAAAATGGACTTCACGTCCCAACCAGTAGTGTACCAGGAGTTGTGTTTGCAGTGTGGTTGAGAAACGGGGTGTGGCCTCCAAAGACCTATCAGCAATCCTGTGTGGGATTTACTGGAGGTAACAGAAGGAGTTCCTGCCCCCCAAGGACCCTCAGAATCCAAGGGGACTTCATCTCCCAACCAGTAGTATGACAGGAGTCGTGTTTGCAGTGAGTTGGAGAACCGGGGCATGGCCTCTAATCACATCTCAGAAATTCCCCCTTTGTGAGACTTACTGGAGGTAACAGGAGGGGTTGTTAGCCCTTAATGACCCTCTGCAGCCAAGGGGACTTAACCCTCCAACCAGTTGTGCACCAGGAGGTGCATTTGCAGAGTGGTGATGAAAGGGCGTGGGGTTAGCGGTGACTTGCTGTCTGGCTTTTAAAATAATACATTTTTCATGCATTAGGGGAGGGGGCCACGTGGCCCCATTCCCTGGATAATTTTCAGTCTCGTGGACCCCATCCCCTGGGGCCTGGTCTTTTTATTTATTTATTTATTTGTAATTTAATGGGAGGGGGAGGCATTGCTTTCACAGAGAGGGAGCTGCTGACATGCAGCTCCCACTCTGTGAAAGGAATTCTGCTCTGCTTCCAGCAAGCCAGAGCATTTTTAATCCTCTCACTTGCTAGAAGCGGGGTATGTTATGGCTTGGCAGGAGCGGTAAAGATCCCACCAAACCATAGTAAACAGCTATGTCCTGGGGGTAGGCACCCCGCTATATAGCAGGAGCCATCCCTGGGGTGTGACAGTCCCCAGGGCCATCTATGGCTCCAGGAGGGGGGCCTTGCGCCCCTCTCTTTCATTGAATTTTGTCCTGGAGAGGTGGTGGTATGGGAGGCTCTGCATAGATGCCCGCATTAATTGAAATTAAAGCCCCGGGGAGATGATGGCCCCCAGTGCTGGAGGGAGGGGCTTCATGGCCCCTCGCATTGTTTCAGGTAAAGCCCCAGGGTGGTGGTGGGCCCCAGGGCTAGGAATATCCGAAAGGCCCCCCCCCCCAAAAAAAAATAATCCCCAGGGAGGTGGTGGTATACAATTGGAAATTTATTTAAATAACTCTGCAACTACTGAACTGATTTATACCAAACCACAAACAGGCACTTCCCTGGACCAACATCTACCTTCCTGCCAAATTTGAGGTAATTTTGTTCAGCAGTTCTGGCTTTAGCATTGTCTAAATTTCCTATGAAATCAACATGAGGAGAATGTGTTTTTGGACAGCCCCGCTTGATGGATCACCCCGATACTGTTAAGACAGCAGTTGAAGTGAGTGTAAAACTAATTTTGAACATTTTGTGAGGATATATCCACCAATGCCAAAATTATTGGCAAATGAAAAAACGTTCTTCCTATGGAAACTACAATCCTAACTATAACTACCCACTAGCGGCCGCCTGTAGGTAATATATATATATAAATTATAATTGACGAATCTTCAAGAAATTTTTCCTTCAAATTCTTTTCCATTTTTGCCAAACAAAATGCAGGTGGATCCACAAATTTGCTGCCAAATTGAAATAAATAAAATTGCGGTCTCCTGAGCTTGTTTTAATAAAGCCCCCGAGTGAGCCAGGTCATGGGGGCATGCTTTCTTTATTAAATTAAAGGACGGTGGTATATGTGCCTCTGATCCATGGGCATTTTAATGCCTCATTGACTACCACCTCTCCAGGGCTGGTTAAAGCAGGGGGGCCGTGTGGACCCACTGGGTTCCTGGGGACAAAGACCTCCCTGGGCTATAAATGAAATGAATAAAGGGGCCACATGGATTTTTAAGTTAGCCCTGGGGAGGTGGAGGTTCCCGGGTCATATGAAAGTCACGGGGGTTCATGCTGCCCTCCTCCTTTGATTTAATTAAAGCCCCAGGGAGATGGTGGTCCCCAGGGCTCTTGGAGCTCAATGGAGGGAGGTCCCTGCGGCCCCCCTCCTTAATATCAGTAAAGCCCGTGGGAGGTTGTGGTCTCCGAGGCTCATAAAAGACAAAACAGAAGGCAAAAAAAATAGCAGAAAAGGCAAAACATAGAGCAGGAAAACAAGCAGAAAAGGCAAGGCATAAGGTAGAAAAATGAGAAGAAAAGGCAGATGAGGGCAAAACAGAGGGGAGAAAAATGAGCAGGAAAGGCAAAACAGAGAGCAGACAAGCAAGAAGAATAGGCAAAACAGAGCAGAAGAGGGTAAAACTGACAGTACCCAGACACTCATATGCCCACTCACAAACCTACACAGAGATTCTTGCACCCACTTATACACCCCTCAGACACATACTCACAGACCCACCTAGAAACTCATGTACCCATTCACAGACCCACTCAGAGACTCACGTATCACTCACAGACCCACTCAGAGACTCACGTATCACTCACACACTTACTAAGAGATTCATGCACACACTCACACACCCACTGAGAAACTCATTCACTCACTCGCAGACTCACACACCCACTCATTTTGAGACTATCTATGTAGAAATATATGTATTACCTTCTATAGTTATAGTTAGGACCAAAGTTTCCATAGGAAAATAATTTTTTGTTTTGCCAATAACTTTGGCGCTGCTTGATGAATCTTTATGACATTTTCAAGAAACTTCCCATTTTTGGTTCTGTTGCTGTGTTGAAAGTTTCATTTTTTTAATACAACTACAGCCCGAACCTCTGAAAGGAATTACACCAAATTTAGCAGAAAGCTAGATGTTGGTCCAGAAAGCTTTTTGTGATTTGGTGTAAATCAGTTCAGTAGTTTCAGAGATATTTAGCTATCTGGGGACGCGAGTCCTTGCAGTGAGCTTGAGGATCCTACTGAAATTTGATTGGCTGCCAACTAGATAGTGTTGGTAGCCACTTTGGGACTCGGCTTGAAGCCAAGTCCCACAAAAAAGTAAGAAATAAAGAAAAGGGAGCAGGGTAGGAATACCCAGCCAACCCCCCACACCCCCAGATATGGTAGGGGGTCCCACAGGGCCCCTGCTGGGGGTTAAAAGTAGTTTTTTAAAAGGTTTACAGCATCAAATTCTTCTGTCACCTCCATTAAGTTAGACACAGCCCGCTTGCTTAGAGGACTTTGGAGGCCACGCCCCCTTCTCCATCACACTGCGTACACACCTCCTGGTGCACTGCTGGTAGTGGAATGAAGTTCTATTAGCTCCAGTGGGTCCTTAGGAACCACCTGCCCCTCCTGTTACCTCCAGTAAGTCCCATAGACCACGATTGCTGTAAGGAGCTCGAAGAGCATGACCCCTTTCTCCACCACTCTGCAAACGAGCCTGATGGCACACTACTGCTTGGGGGATAAAGTCCCCTTGGCTGCTGAGGAACCGTGGGAACCAAGAAGTCCCCCTGTTACCTCCAGTAAGTCCCTTACAGCGGGATTCCTGACAGCTGGTCGGAGGTGCCGCCCCCTTTCTCCACTACTCTGCAAAATGTGACCACTAGTTAAACAACCATGTAAATTCACTTAAAAAACCAAAGGTTACATGTATGTTTAAGTTAGGAAATAGAGTTTGAAAAACATTAGACATTCACTCACAAAAAGAAAGGTTACAGAGACCTTATAGTTTTAAGTGAAATTCAACCATTATGGTTATCAGAGCTAACTATAACTTACACTCCTGCAATGCATTGCTTATGACCTCACATATCACATCACTCATGACACCGCCGCCGCCGCCTTCGACACAGTCTGCCATAGCACCCTCATACAACGCCTCAGCAACATCGGCATACAAGGAAAAGCCTTGGACTGGATCATCTCGTTCCTCGCCGGGAGAACCCAGAGAGTCCGACTCCCCCCATTCAAATCAGAGGCCACCGAAGTCATCTGCGGAGTACCACAAGGATCATCACTCAGTCCCACCCTCTTCAACGTTTACATGAGTCCCCTCGCATCCATCGCACGACAACACAACCTTAACATCATCTCTTACGCTGACGACACCCAGCTGATCTTTTCCCTCACCAAAGACCCTAACACCGCCAAAACCAATCTTCACGAAGGCATGAAAGAAGTAGCCGAATGGATGAAAAACAGCCGCCTAAAACTTAACTTAGACAAAACGGAAGTCCTCATCCTAGGATCATCCCCCTCTGCCTGGGACGACTCATGGTGGCCATCAGCCCTGGGCACGGCACCCATACCCACAGACCACGCACGTAACCTAGGCTTCATCCTAGACTCCTCCCTCTCGATGACCAGACAAGTCAACGCCGTCTCATCCTCTTGCTTCAACGTACTTCGTATGCTCAAGAAAATCTTTCGTTGGATCCCCACCGAAACAAGAAAGACTGTCACTCACGCACTGGTCACTAACCGACTGGACTATGGAAACACCCTCTACGCCAGAACCACAGCCAAATTACAGAAAAAACTCCAACGCATCCAAAACGCATCAGCCAGACTCATATTGGACATCCCTCGCCAAGCTCACATTACCGGTCACCTGAAAGACCTCCACTGGCTTCCCGTCAACAAGAGAATAACGTTCCGTCTCCTCACCCACGCACACAAGGCTCTTTACAAACTAGGACCCGAATGCCTCAACACACGACTATCCTTCTACACACCCACCCGCCAACTAAGATCCACCAATCAAGCCCTCGCCGCAGTTCCGCACATCCACAGATCCACCATGGGAGGAAGATCCTGCTCCTACTTGGCGGCCAAAACCTGGAATTCTCTCCCCACTCACCTCCGCCTCACGCAGAACCACATTTCCTTCAGAAAGGAACTTAAAACCTGGCTTTTCGATAAATAATGCACCCCCTCCCCCAAGCGCCTTGAGACCCTCTGGGTGAGTAGTGCGCTATACAAATCCCCTGAACTTGAACTTGAACATGACATGGTCATGACGTGGTCTGTGACATCACTGTTGACATCTCAAATGATATCACTGATGATATCATCACAGATCCACTCACACCCCATAACACCTCCCAGCCTAACTATAACGCCCCTGTAATATATATATACATGCTGACTAAGAGATGATGAATACGCTTCTTTGCACTTTAGTAAATTATTTATTTTACCACGTTTACACTAGGTTTTAGATTAGTAATATAAAACAATTTGTTTTAGGTGGCACTTGCAGTTTTTTTTAGGGTAATACTATATCATCATGGAATTTTCAAGTTTGGCATGATTGTAATTTTAATAGTCTGATTATTAATAGGGACCAGAATGACTTTTCCTTAAACAGAGTAGGATAAAGTCATGGTAAATCAATCATTACATAACGATAGCATTGCGACTTTGCACAGTTAAAAATCATTATTACTATGTTCTTAAATCTATATTTATACATGGTTTTAACCCTGGAATTACATCCTTAGTTTGTGACAAAAATAATATAATATATGTTATTATGTAAAAATGATATACCTTTTTTTAAACATATATTTATTTATTTATATTATATATTGGTGAATATTTATTATCGTATTGTTATTAATTTTAAAATCAAGTATTTTACTGTGATTTTGAAAATAAATAATGTTATGTAAAGTCAAGGACCAATGATAGAAAACAGACTACAATAACATAATGTGTTATTATGATGATAAGTATGTTTTCGGTGTATATCAATCACGTGGTGTACAAATGCAAATTTAAAAATGGCGAACGGCTTGCTCTGTGTCAGTGTTATCATGGACTGGTAAAGTCTGAAACGCGTCACTGAGGAGAAATAAAAACATCTGAGCCATACCTTCCCGTGGTCCGTGTCTCTCTTACCCTTCGAGGGGAAAGCTGGAGAGTTGTTTAGTGGTGATATATATATATATATATATATATATATATATCTATATACACACACACACACCCTGGCACTAGATAGCAAAGGACCCAATGGTTTGAACCACAATGAGGAATTTTACTCTTGCTTGTAAATTTGGAAGTGGAGCACTTAAATGTTTGTTCTTTGGTACTCAGGAGTATTTACTGCATAATTAACTAAATCCCTGCCAAGCCGACCTATATATTTTGTATGACAACATTGAATGATGGTAAAAACAGAAATGGCACTAAGGACTAGATGGAAATTGATACCTTTCAGTTGTGGGCACTTGCCCAGATATCTGATGTAGTTTAAATGATGAATTAAGTTGCATTTTTATGATGTACAAGGGATGTAGGCAAATTGATTACTAGGAATCTGAACCAATGCATTCAATGGGCACTTGCCCATAATTATGATGGTGTTGCAATTACTTATAAGGTTTTTTTTTTTTTTTTTTTTTATAAACTTTATTGAGCATTCCGTAGTCATACAACATATGCATTTCAGCGTCATTTAGTTCCAGCGGGGTAACGCTCCGTTCACCCGAACGAAATCCAACATCCAAAGCCAAAGACTGCATCAAATAGCTGCATAATACAAGCACTATATGAGATGACAAGACAGTGTGCAAAAGGTTGACAGACACTTCAACACATTTTGACCCCAACATGGAATAAAGAAAAGACGGTACATAACTTGCTGTATCTCGCAGATATTAAGACCAGCCCCACAACGTATATGTGAATCATTCAGAGTCTCTTTCACTGCATGTCAAGAAATATTCTCGCAAGGGTGCCCATATGTCTCTAGGTCGTGAGGAGCATGGGATCTCTTCGGCATATGTTTCCAGCTGGTCTCTGCAGTACACCATATCCTTCAGCCAGCTGTCTGCCTTTGGACTCAGCCGGCTATCCCATGTAAATAATGTCCGTCGCTTTGCCAGTAGTAGTGCCACCCTCACAAATCTACCCACAATCCCTTTAACCTGGGGGACATGACTCAACAAGCACACCAGCGGGGAGTTTTGGAATTCCAAACCTGTCATATCGTTGAGCAAAGCTAGGATTCTCTCCCAGTAGTTGAAAACTCTCCCACATCCCCATGCTAGGTGGAGAAAATCAGCCCCAGTTGCACCACATCTTTTACACCCATCCGTTGCCCTGAGACCCACCCTTCCACAGCTTGTGAGGTGTATGATATACTTGGTGTATAGATTTTAGGTGAATGATGCGTAGGTTACTGTTCGACGTCAAGCGTCCGGTCAGGGAACACACCTGTTCCCACTCCATCTCAGTAATGGGTGGATCTAAGACAATTTTCCAGCGAGCCAGGCTTGTTGCAATGTCGTGTGGGGTGTCAGCTTGTATTGCATGGTAAAGCTTGGTAACCAGCTTTTTTTTCGTTGGCGCTGTAAGCACCTGCTGTAAGGCCGTCAATGTCTCCGGCTCCTCTGGGAAACTAGGATAGTGCGCCTTCACTGCTCACCGCAGTCTGTAGCATGTAAACTGAAATAAGAGTGTGGGATTGTGTTTGTAAGCTAGGTCATCTCCTGATATGTACCTCCAATTGGGAATATATCGCTAATGTGTGTAATGCCCGCTTCCTTCAATGCCGTGACAGAACCCCCATCCTGTGCCACCGATAACGCAGCATGCCCAGCTATTGGCATAGCAGGCGCATATATAGGAAGTTTCCCCATACGCCGTCCAATAGCCTGCCATGCCGCTGTCGTTATGTCTATCGTGTTGATCTCCTCGTTGTGTGTGCTCGTGTAAACGTGTGTGAGTATACCCTGCAGAGGGGTGGGGTAAGCATCTCCTTCTTCCACTGCGACATGCGGGAGAAATTCATGGGGTTTGTACCAATAGTATGTGTACTGGACCTGCCCACATAAGTAATAGACGTAAAAATCCGGAGCATTGAACCCCCTCTCTCATATGTCGAGGCCAGTGTCCGCCAGCTAATTCTTGGTTGCTTGGTGCCCCATACTAGTCGCAACAGTTGTGTCTGGATCGTTTTAAAAAATTGCCTAGTCAGTGGTACCGGTATGATGCAGAATAAGTATAAACATTTGGCTAAGATAACCATTTTTATTATAGAGATACGATCTGCCAATGACAGCGGTAGACAGAGCCATCTGTCAAATGCTGAACTAGTGTGGCATATGCTTTCCCATAGTTTTCGCTAATCACCACCTCTGGATCTCGGTGTATCCACACCCCTAAGTACTTAACTGGATCAGTGGACCAGAGTAGAGGGTATTCGACTTGAGGAGACAAGGTGATTTTTGTAAGTGGAACAATAACCGATTTGTCCCAGTTGATATGAAGACGCGAAAAGAGGCCAAATTTTACATATTCGCGGAGAATGGGAAAAAGATACTGCTGCGGCTCCCGGATATACAGGACCATGTCGTCCGCATACATGGAGATCCCCACTGGTCTGTTGTGAAAATTGAGGGCGGCCGCTCTGTGTGTCTGGCGTATCTTGCATGCCAAAGGTTCTAACACAATGGCGAATAGTAGTGGGGAAAGGGGGCATCCCTGACGCATGCCCCTTCCGAAATCAAATGGCTCTGAGGTATTGCCACCAACTCGGACCCTGGCAGATGGCTCAGTGTATAAAATCTGAATCCAGCGAATGAAAACTTGGGGAAAGCCCATTTTGTGCAGTATATGCAACATGTAGCGCCATTCTATGGTATTGAACGCCTTTGCGGCATCTAAAAGTACTGCAACAGCTGGCAGATCAGGATTGAGGACATGTAGCATGACAAAGATGGCACGTAGATTCAAAGAGGTGGATCGGTCAGGAATGAAGCCAGCTTGGTCTGGTAGTACCAGTAGGGGTATATCAGCATGTCAGTTCTGTGCAGCCATCTCACAGATGACTAGGTTTGGGCAGGATTCTTTAAGGATTTTTTTCGGCGGCTGGCAGAGCAGCACTACAGTGCGGCCATTTTGCCGATCACCAAGCCACGCCCCGCCATTACTTATAAGGTTGCATTGCAATATGAGGGGGACATGGTGAAGATTTTGCTTAATGTGATGCACTTTAAACAGGCCTGTGTAATATCCTTGTACTCGATAACAATAATGTGTTTTTTGTTTGGGATATGAAATTTCCTTTTGACATGAGTCAATGATTATAATTTAATGAATTTAATTGCGGTCCAAAATGTCAGAAAAATGTTCTGTTAATTGTTGTCAGGAGTCTTTCTTCAATGTCAATCTGACTTTAGAAAATAAAGGGCGGTCATCGATACGTCAAAAAGAAGCATGTGATCAAGGTCGCTGAGACGACCGAAACGCGCCATGGCTGACAAAAAATAAAGCAAAAACATCTGCATTGGAGTCGGCTCTGTTTTGTTTCGTAATTGACTAAATTATTTTGATATATATATATATATATATATATATATATATATATATATATATATATATATATATATATATATATATATATAATACTGCTCCCAGAGCACCAGATACCGAGTCACTCTTAGGACGGGTGCCGTCACGCGTTGGTGCATACGCGTAATATTCCTGCTCAGATTTTCCCCATTACAGGGAGAAAAACGACAGCACTCGCGGGATGCTTTCAGCAAGCAGTGTTCTTTATTCCACTGACAAAAACAAAAACAGACGCGTTTCGGTAATTCCCTTCTTCTGTGTCTACCCGTGCAAAGCAACGGAGCGCCATTTGTAACTCATAGTTATGGAAACAGAAACAGGACTATTCGCGACCCTCAAAATTGTGGGCGCCATCTTAGAACGTTACTTGGTTCATTATATACAGTTTAAACATAATTTCAATGTCATATTTCATAAATATCATTGTACTTTAAGAAATTATTTAAACAGCCCCATGGGCACATCAGATCTTGCCGTGGATCGGCAATGGCAACCTATCCGGTTGCCGTGCAGTCCTATTCTAGTGACCTAATATTGGTATTTGAGTTACATAATTTGCAAATTATACCACACATTAAAGCTACCTCAGTTAGTCTCTTAATATTGAATTTCATTCATAGTCCCTTCTATGCAGCTGGGATGGAGCTAAACATCACTGGAAAATCAACACATCAACCAATAAGTCTTAAAAAAGTCTTAAAAAGTTTCAAGAATACAGATTCCACAGTACAGTTCTTCTCTTATCATTGTTATCCTTATCTATGTTACGTGCCTAAATGTACTGACAGTTCTTCTCCCCCATTCAGGCCTTCCGGGCTCTTAGTCTGGAGATCTACTATATATCTGGACTCTAACCTGTGCAGCTTTTGAAGTCTATCTCCCCCTCTAGCATTTTCGGGTATGCAGTCCAGACAGAAGTATTGTAGCAAACTCCTATCGCTCTTATGCTTTATGTAAAAGTGGCGAGCCACCGGGTAAGTGAAATCCCTGTTTGCGATAGCACGCATGTGCTCTAAGACCCTCAACTTAACACAATTAATGGTGCTACCCACATATCTCATCCCGCAGGGACACTTTAAGCAATAAACTGCGAAAGTAGTTTGGCAAGACATGAACTTATTAATCTTTTTGCCATTTTTAAGGCCCTTCACTTCATAGGACAAAGTGCGTTTGCTTGCCGAGCAAGCTTTGCACCTTCCACATGGAAAGAACCCTTTTGCTTCACGGAGTGTACCTTGCTTCTTTTTCACCACTGGATCTAGATGACTATGAACTAGGTCATCCCTCAAGGACCGCCCTTTTCTGAAGGTAATTTGAGGATTGGGTGGCACATCCTTTCCTATGATGTGATCTGTTCTCAAAATGTTCCAATGTTTTTTTACCATACCTCTTAACCAGTCTGCATCTTGTGAAAAGGTGGTTATTATGCGAAATCTGCCATCATCGATCTTTCTGTTTTTCTTCTTGTGAGATTTAGATGGCGAATATATTCTTCTCCCTCCTGCACTGTACCATTCCACACTAGGAACAAATCGTAGCTGGAGGCGAAGCAGGAGCCCATGGTACTGCCATGGGCTCCTGCTTCGCCCCCAGCTACGCAAATTTATTCGTGGGCTGGTGGGAGGAGCAGGTAGCCTGGGCGACAAAGAACCAAACATGGACTGAGAAAATAATTTCGTGGTATAGGTATATCGACGATTTGTTCCTAGTGTGGAATGGTACAGTGCAGGAGGGAGAAGAATATATTCGCCATCTAAATCTCAATGAGAACAATCTGAGATTCACGGGTCAGGTCAGCAAGGTGACAGCTAATTATTTAGATCTGCAAGTGAAGATTCAGGATGACAGGATAACGTGTTGCCTATACAGAAAACCAACAGCTGGCAACAGTACCCTGCATGCATCTAGCAGCCACTCCCCTAGACTAATAAATAGCATTCCTTATGGAGAATTTCTCCGATTGAAACGTAACTGCTCGATGAAATCTGATTTTGATGAAGCGGCAAAAGAGAGCTTCAATAGATTTCTAGCAAGGGGTTATAATGCAAAATTACTTACCACCACTCTGCGGAAAGTATCTAACATTCCGAGAGTAGATCTTTTCAAGAAGAAAAACAGAAAGATCGATGATGGCAGATTTCGCATAATAACCACCTTTTCACAAGATGCAGACTGGTTTAGAGGTATGGTAAAAAAACATTGAAACATTTTGAGAACAGATCACATCATAGGAAAGGATGTGCCACCCAATCCTCAAATTACCTTCAGAAAAGCTCGGTCCTTGAGGGATGACCTAGTTCATAGTCATCTAGATCCAGTGGTGAAAAAGAAGCAAGGTACACTCCGTGAAGCAAAAGGGTTCTTTCCATGTGGAAGGTGCAAAGCTTGCTCGGCAAGCAAACGCACTTTGTCCTATGAAGTGAAGGGCCTTAAAAATGGCAAAAAGATTAATAAGTTCATGTCTTGCCAAACTACTTTCGCAGTTTATTGCTTAAAGTGTCCCTGCGGGATGAGATATGTGGGTAGCACCATTAATTGTGTTAAGTTGAGGGTCTTAGAGCACATGCGTGCTATCGCAAACAGGGATTTCACTTACCCGGTGGCTCGCCACTTTTACATAAAGCATAAGAGCGATAGGAGTTTGCTACAATACTTCTGTCTGGACTGCATACCCGAAAATGCTAGAGGGGGAGATAGACTTCAAAAGCTGCGCAGGTTAGAGTCCAGATATATAGTAGATCTCCAGACTAAGAGCCCGGAAGGCCTGAATGGGGGAGAAGAACTGTCAGTACATTTAGGCACGTAACATAGATAAGGATAACAATGATAAGAGAAGAACTGTACTGTGGAATCTGTATTCTTGAAACTTTTTTAAGACTTTTTTAAGACTTATTGGTTGATGTGTTGATTTTCCAGTGATGTTTAGCTCCATCCCAGCTGCATAGAAGGGACTATGAATGAAATTCAATATTAAGAGACTAACTGAGGTAGCTTTAATGTGTGGTATAATTTGTAAATTATGTAACTCAAATACCAATATTAGGTCACTAGAATAGGACTGCACGGCAACCGGATAGGTTGCCATTGCCGATCCACGGCGAGATCTGATGTGCCCATGGGGCTGTTTAAATAATTTCTTAAAGTACAATGATATTTATGAAATATGACATTGAAATTATGTTTAAACTGTATATAATGAACCAAGTAACGTTCTGAGATGGCGCCCACAATTTTGAGGGTCGCGAATAGTCCTGTTTCTGTTTCCATAACTATGAGTTACAAATGGCGCTCCGTTGCTTTGCACGGGTAGACACAGAAGAAGGGAATTACCGAAACGCGTCTGTTTTTGTTTTTGTCAGTGGAATAAAGAACACTGCTTGCTGAAAGCATCCCGCGAGTGCTGTCGTTTTTCTCCCTGTAATGGGGAAAATCTGAGCAGGAATATATATATATATATATATATATATGTATATATTCACTGAAAAAACCATAGGTTTTAGGCACGTTATAGTTACAAATTAGCATTTAAAAAACCTTAAAAATTCACAAAAAAACATAGGTTTCAGGGACGTTATAGTTAGTTGAACATTTGACTCATATAATACCAGAGAAATGTGCCTGTTATAGTTAGTTGAGTTAACTTTAACTTGCGCGCCCGCAATGCACTGCTGATGATATCACATATTACATCACTCATCAAGAAGTTGTTGTTTGAAAATAGGTCTGGTGTCAACTGCTATGCTAATGTAGTGGTTAATGTTGTTTTTTTCTTCAAACTTTACGGCAACAGATTGTTGATAATCGGGATCAAAGATTTTGTTGTTTGTTGAATTCTGTCTTTGAGAAATGTAGGAGTGATAAAACAAAAATAGAAAGTGTTTCTGATGTTCGAAATGTTTTAGACATATGTTCTGGAGTAAATCAATTTTCACAGAATATTCAGCAAGATTGTCAGGAATTTCTTATGTATATGCTTGTTGTATTGCAAGATGAAGGTTTAGATATTGAAAATATATTCGGTGTATCTTATAAATGGCAACATGATTGTGATAATTGTTCATTTTCAAGTAGTACTCAAATAGACACAGAAAGAGTTATATATTTGAGATTACCAGACTGCAAATCAGTGATTTTTAATAATCTGGTTAGAGAAGCAAATCAAAACATGGTCTGTACCCAATGCAACTCAGAAATGTTATCAACATTATTTATACAAAGATATGGACAGTATGTAATTTTAATGCTCCAACGATGCAGACCTGCTGGAACAAAATTGACAACTTTAATTAAAAAGTTTGTGGTTTCTCAAATATCAATTTCAGGAAGAACTTTTGTAACTGTAGCTATTATTTTCCATGATAGTTCTTCTACAACATCTGGACATTATACAGCTTACTTAAAATGTGCAAAAGGATGGACTAATTGTAATGACACTCAATTGACTTTTAAACAACGTTTGCCTTTTGACTTACCAAATTCTTACCTAGTGTTTTTGGAACCCAAATTTTAGGGAAAACAATTGGCCTAGGAAGATTAGTGCTGTAAAAAAAGGTTAATCTACTGCTGAGAATTACTTTGTAAGTCAGGGTGATTTCTTTTAAAGGTATACAGCTCCTTGGCGAAATAAAGGAGGAGCAGAGTGTGATCAGCATACCAGATGATGTTGAGGTTCTGATAGCATGCTATTTGTTTAAGGTTCTATGTTTATGATAAATACTATCGGGTGGAGGTATAACCATTGTTAGATGGACCAAAATATGTGGGTGCTTTTGTTTCAGAAGGTCGGGAGATGGATGCTTAAGAGTACCATCAAGTAACTACCAAACTAAGGATTTCGCAGATACTATTTGGCCATGAGGAATAGTATCACAAACAAATGACTATTTCGGGTAAATTTTGTTAGCATATGTTTGGATATTAGTTTATTTAGAGTGTATAAGAAAGAAGTAGTAATGTTTTGTTACTTTGTGATTGTTGTTGAAATTGTTTACTTAGGTAAGAAATTGCGGTTTGAAAAAAGACATTTAAGATATGTTTTTTTCTAATTGTTATATTGTGAATGAAAATGTTGAATGGTTTTTTTAAACACAATCTTTTTGATTGTGTTTTTTTTAGCCCGCTGTCATATGGTGAGTTGTATTGAACTCACTGTTTTTAGTGAAATTCAATATATTCTGAGAATAGCAAAATAAAATATATAACATATTGTACAAATTATTTTGTATTTTGTATTGTGAAAAACATATTATAACTCAATTGTTTCTTCTCTTCCACAGATATTATATTTAGGTAAGTATAACAAACAAAAAATACTTTTTCATTACTTTCTTACTTCTATTTCTCTCTAACCTTTCTTCACTGTCTCTCTTACTTCTTTACCGTTTCTCATGTTACTCCTGTTCCCTCATTCTACTTACTCCCCTTCATTCACGTTTACTGTGCTTGTCTCACCATCAGTACTCTTCCTTCACCCTCACTCATTTTGTCCATCTCCCTCTTTCCTCTGTCTGTTCCTCACTTCTCTTTGCTATTTTTCTCTATCACTACCCTTGTCTTGCTGTATCGATCAGTCTCTTGTCACTGCCCCCTTACTCTCTTTCCTTCATATGATCACTGAGTGACCTTCACTCACTCCTCTTCTTTCACTTCCTCACTCCCTTTCGCTCACTGCCCTTTTCTCATTCGTGTCTAAGTCTGTTCCTATGTGTCAGTCAGTATAAGTGATTTACTACTTCACAGTCCGTCATTCTCCCTCTGTTTCTCTCTTTTACTGTCTCCCTCTTTGTCCTCCAGTCTTTCTTTTGTTTTCTCTCTCTTTCCATACATTCTTCTCTCTCACTTACTTCTTTTTCCTTTCTCTTAATATGCTTCTTTTTCCATCACCCCCCTTCCCTCACTGTTATATCCCTTCCCTCACTATCCTTGCCCTTCATTCAATCTGAGTCTTGTTCCTCCACTTCATGTTCTCTTCTCTCTGCATCACTCTCATTCCATTTCTCCTGCACCTATTCCCTTACTCTTCCTCACACTCTTTCACTTACTCCATCCGTCAATTCCCTTCCCTTAACCTTGTTTCCTCAATCTCTTTTGGTAACTCTCGTTCCTTTAGTTTCTCACTCCTTTTAGTACATTACTTAGTTCCTTTCTTCCTCTGTGTTTGTCCCTCAACCTTCCTTTCTTTCCCTTTCTGTTTATTTTACTTGTACTTTATTTTGTATTATGAATAATATATTGTAACCTTTCTTTTTCTTGTCTTCCACAGATACTATATTTATGCAAGAGAATTTTATTAAGTTGTCATTATTTATAAGGAAAGTATGACAAACAGAAAATAGTTTTTCTTCACTCTCTTACTTGTGTTTCTGTCTTTCCTATTCATTAATCTCTCTCTTACTCTTCTTCCTCTAGTCATCTTACTCTCCTTTTCTTATTCTAAATATTGCCCTTCATTCACTTTTATAGTCTTTCTGTGACTATCAGTACTCTCCCTTTTCTGTTACTCACCTTGTCCAACTCCCTGTTTACCCTGTCTGTCTCTCATTTCTCTTTCCTATGTTCCTACATGACTACCTTTGTGTTACTGTGTCATTTAGTCTATTCTCACTCCCCCCTTACCCTCTTTCCAGAACATTAACCCTCACTGTCCTACACTTACTCCATTTATTTTACTCCCTCACTCCCTTTTGCTCAATTCTCTTCTTTTATTCCTTCCCTCACTTACCTTTCCTCCATCTGTTTCTAAATGTGTCTTAGTTACTGTAACTGATTTACTCCTTCACACCCCGTCATTATTCTTTAGTTTGTGTCTTTTACTGTTTTCCTCTCTTTTCAATACTGTTTACTCCTTTTCTATTTTCCTCTCTCCCTCTATCTCACTCAGTCTAACCGCCTTACTCCCTCTCAGACACTAGCTCTCCGTATCTTTCTCTGTTACTCTCTCTCTCTCACTCTTTCTCTCCCTCACCCTTCCTGTCTTTCTCTTTCTGTTTCTTTCACTTCTACTTTATCCCTCAGTCCTCTTTCTTCTCTCTTAATCTTGTTCCTTCTTTCTCTTTGTCTTTCGTCACCCTCATACCCCTTTCCTCAGTGTTACTGCCTTTCACTCACTTAGTAGTTCTCCCTCAGTCACCTTGCCTCACTCCCTTTTTCTCACTCCCTCACTCCATGTCACATACTCCCCTTCACTTATTCTTTCCCCCTTTTTCCCCCTCACTTTCCTTCCTTTATTCCTCTTTCATTACACCCTTACTCCATCTCACTTACTCAGTTTCATTTAGTGTCTCACTCACTTTTTTAATTCTTTTTTTCTCTCTGTCTACCTCTGTCTTACTCACTGTAACTGCTTTACTGCTTCTTACTTTACAGATAACAAAGAATATCATCATACAAGTTGCATTGGAGGTGGACATTGGCGAAAAGTGGCCACATATTCACAGCAGTCGCAGAAGGGGATGCTCCTGTAGATGAAGTGCTGGGAACGTCAACTGGAGGGTTCACTACAAGGGTTTGGTTAGATGCCTTTGCATAATCGTTAGAATGTACATTTTTACATTTTTTACGTGTGTAATCAATCTGAGTATAGTAAAAGTGTAGTGTTTCTTTTGGTGTGCTCTAGATAGGACACTACCTCAGATTTTGCAGGTGAACTTTGGAGCATTTACTTTCTAGTGCCCCTCTAGAAAGGTGGAAAACTAGCAGGTAAAGGACACCTTGGTGTTTTTAGTATGTGGCTGCTCTTCAAAAAACTCCACATCTGAGTTAGATGTTAAAGTCTGTCTTTCAATTCTCTTTCCTATTTTCCTCAATCACTACATTGTGTTGCTGTATCGTTGAATCTTTTCTCACTCTCCCTTTACTCTCTTTGTATTACATCATTCCTCACTGACCTTAAGTCACTCCACTTGTGTCACTCATTCACTCCCTTTTACTCACTTCCCTTCCTTTATTCCCTCCTTCACTCCCCTTTCCTACATCTGTGTCTAAGTCTCTTCTTCTGTTTTAGTAACTGTACTCCTTCACACTCCCTCAGTCTCCTTCTGTTTGTCTCTGTAACTGTCTCTGTCTCGCTTCACTATTTTTCCTTTTGTTTTCTGTCTTTCTATAAATACTTGTCTCTCACATACTTCTGTTTCCTTTCTCTTAATATGGTTCTTTCTCCATCACCTTTCTCTTATATCCCTTCCCTCACTGTCACTGCCCTTCACTCAATGTCACTCCTCTTCTCCCAGTTCATATTGTCCTCTCTGGGCATCACTACCATTTCCTTTTGTCCTGCTCCCATTCCCTCAGTCCCCCTCAGTCTCTTTTGCTTACTCCATCCGTCAATCCCCTTCCCTTATTTCCCTTTCCTCATTTCCTTTTGCTAACTCCCATTCCTTTACTCTCTCACTCATCTTCTCTACATTTTTGTGTCCCTCTTTCGCTGTGTCTCTCTCGCCTTTCCTCCTGTCTGTATCTTACCTCTCTTGTCTTTTCCACTGTGTTTCCCTTACTCTCCCTAACTCTCCTTCACTCATTTAAATCATCAGTCCCCTTTCCTCTCTACGCTTTCCTAAGTCCCTCCATTCCCTCACTCAATTTTTCTTTCACTCACCCCCCACTTCTCACTTACATCTCTTTTATTATCCTGATACCTCTTCCCTCACCATCACTCCACTTCTGTCACCTTCACTACCCTTACCCTACTGTATTTTCCTCTCTCCGTCCCTTACACTCCTTCCCTGTCTCTGCCCCCGCTCTCCTTCTGTCACTCTCCCTCCCTTACTCTCTTTTCCTTAGTGCTCTTCACTTACTTGTTCACTCCCCTTAACTCAATCCCCTACCCTTAGTCGTTTTCTCTTACTCACTCTTTGACTCATCTTTCCTTACTCACCATACTCCCCTTTCCTCACTCATTCCCTCAGTCCCTTCCTCCCCTTCACTCAGTCATTTCAGTCATTCATTTACACACTACACTTTCATTCAAAAAAATAATGATACATTGTGTTAGAAATACAGCTCTTTTTGGAGAAGTGAGTGAGTTCTGAAAAAAACTTTTTTTTTAAATATTTTTTTTTCTTTTTTGAAAGTTTTATATTTTTTTCTTTTTTTTCAAACAAGATTCGAGAACTGGAACATGGAAACTGTTCAGCAGGAACAAAAGAAATCAAAAATTAAAAAAAATGTATCTCCTTTCAGAGCATTGATGGTCCTGAATTCTCCTCTCAATGAGACTGAGGCTTTGCTCTCCAACCACAATGATTTGAAAGCACTTGTTGCATCGCATGTGCATGGATCCTAAATATGGTCTTATGTCCATTTCTGCAGTAGATGGTGATGCAGGTGGAGCTGATGAAGTGCTGGCCACAGCTGGTGGAATCTGTGAGGCCAAATCTCTTGTTGCAGCTCGGGCATACTGTACAGGGTGCACATTTTTAACATGCCTAATCATAGTGTGGATGGAAAAAGAATATTTTTTAAGAGGGTTTCCCCTCGAGAGGACAGTGCCACAAAGAGTACATTTCACCTTTGGGGCATTTACTTTTTTTTGCCCTTCTGGAAATTTGAAGAACTTCCAAATGAATGAAGATTTCCCCTTCTTTGCTGGTAGGCGATATTCCAGGTGGGCATCAGATGAAGATGAATCTTCTCTCTCTGCCATCCTGGTGATGTTTCTGATAAAAGCTGCAAAGGCTCCTTCTCCCACGAAAATAAATCAAATAGTGCGGGAAGTGGGTGGGGTTTTTAAAGATTATAGAATAGAAACTGCTATTAACCAATGAAAGTGTTGTTTTTGAGTCACATGACTTGACGTGCGTGCACGTAGCGCGCACGGCGTTCCAAAATTATGTTTTACTTGATCTTTATAAAAGTTTCAAAACGTAAAAAGGAGGCAAGGAACAGACTCCCTGACCCCCTAGGTTTTCTCAGGGGGTCCCAAAAAAACATTTAAAAAAAAATTTAAAAAAATCGCCAGGTGCGCGCACGGTGCTCGCACTTCTTAGCCGCCATTTTGTGTTTCTGAAGCAAAACAGGGCCAAAAACAAAAGTGGATAATGTGAAAAGGGGGCAAGGTAGAGACTCCCTGACCCCCTAGGCCTTCTGAGGGGGTCCCTGAAGGACCGCGAAGGCCAAAAAACCCATTTTTTATTTTTCCAAAAATTTGTCAGGTGCACGCACGGTGCTCGCACCCTTTAGCCGCCATTTTGTGTTTCTGAAGCAAAACAGAGCCAAAAAGTGCATAACGTGAAAAGAGGGCAGGTTAGAGACTACCTGACCCCCTAGACTTTTTCAGGGAGTCCATGAAGGAGCGACAAGGGCAAAAAAAACATGTAAAATTTTTTTTAAAACCCGCGAGGTGCGCGCACGGAGCGCGCACGTCCGAAAAAAAAAAGAAAAAAAATACAGTTAAATTACCAGTGTGAGTGTTTAGATGTTGGTTGGCTCTAAAAAGAGCCGTTGTGTTAATTGACTATGTATATATATTAAATGTATATATATTTATATTCACATAAAAAACCATAGGTTTCACACACGTTATAGTTAGGAATTAGCATTTAAAAAACCTTGCAAATTCACTGAAAAAACCATAGGTTTCAGCCACGTTATAGTTAGGAATTAGCATTTAAAAAACCTTGCAAATTCACAGAAAAAACCATAGGTTTCACACATGTTATAGTTATCTGGACATTTCACTCATACAAAACCTTTGAAATTCCCTGTTATAGTTAGTTCAGCTAACTATAACTCGCGCGACCGCAATGCACTGCTGATGACGTCACATATTACATCACTCATGACATGTTCAGTGACATCACTGATGACATCTCAAATGACATCACTGATGACATCACTGATGACAAATCCATTTACTTGATTATACTGCTATATACACACCACTACACGTACTTCTACAGAAACGTACACATATTTACTCTCTTAAACAATCAATTATAAAAACACATACTTATTTATACAGGTACGCTTCCAAACTCTCACTGTCACATATACTCAATTATATACATCAATACTCACATATACTAGTTTAAAACGTATGTAGTTACTCATGAATACACTATTGAGACAGTCATTCACTCACTAACCCACCCATACACACAATCATCCACCCATACAGTCTTGCACACATGCTGTCTTCAAAACACATACAAACAGTGAGTCACTCATTCATGCATCTGTGCACTAAGTAATATCCACCACCGAACCATACAGACACTCATACTGATACTCAAAAAAACAACTAATAACCCATATACACACTCATGTAGCTACTCACCAACCCACGCAGTCACTTATACACAAAGTAAGACACTGATACATATATTTAAATATTTAAACATTACTCGCTAATATATGTATTCACTAAGATACACTTAATTAGTCAGTTAACCAATCAGTTTTACAAAAAAAACATCCATTTACACACTTATTTACCCATTTATTCTTCCATCAACCTTTAGATATACATATATAAAAATTTTATTTTTCAGAAAGATACACATTCACTGGATGATGTCATCAGTGATGTCCTTTGAGATGTCATCAGTGATGTCATGAGTGATGTCACTGACCATGTCATGAGTGATGTAATATGTGACGTCATCACCAGTGCATTGCGGTCTCGCGAGTTATAGTTAGCTGAACTAACTATAACAGGGGAATTTCAAAGGTTTTGTATGAGTGAAATGTCCAGCTAACTATAACATGTGTGAAACCTATGGTTTTTTCAGTGAATCAAATCCATAACGATATACAATTTTATCATATGCAAAAATACAATCATTAGTGCAAAATATGCAATGTGCAGTAGACAATGTGCAAAATATGCATAGTGCAAGTGTTTCAATCAATTAACAGAGAAGCACGAGACCGTACAGCGGCTTTAAGAAAGCAACTCACTCTAAAGATGGCCTCGTCTGTTTTTAACATTAATAAATCTTTGAGAGCCAATTTAAAATCTGTCAGAGCGTTTTTCCTACAGTACGGCATAAGAAAGTGCAGTGTGTGCGTTCTGTAAAAACCACAAAAGAAAATAAAATTAAGCAGGCTTTGTGTGCCGCCTAAGTTACAGGGACAGTTTAAGTTTTCCACGTGTTTGTTGAAGCCTAGCGGAAAGCAAAGTAGATTTATAACACTACCGTCCCTAAACCGAAATAGCAGACTCCTGTTCCATCTGCCAAGCTTCAAGCGGAGGTAGCCCTGAGGCAGGGCCGGTGATTTCTCGCTTGGCTCCGTGAAGGAGGTGTATCTAATTGTGGAGGACTTTACCAGATCGCGCATTGATCTCTCCTTGCGATAGTGATCATAAAGGGCCTTTTTTGTTAAGTTCTTATGCGAGTGATCAATAAGTTGTGGGGTAGTAAAAAGATGGCCCATCCCCACACTTGCTAGTCTATTCTCCACAGCTTTAAGCCAAGGTATACGATTAGCCCTCTCACAGTTTAAACAATCCATGATAATATCACGTGACAG
Organism: Lissotriton helveticus; assembly: GCF_964261635.1. Lineage (NCBI taxonomy): Eukaryota > Metazoa > Chordata > Amphibia > Caudata > Salamandridae > Lissotriton > Lissotriton helveticus. Next base: position 1,558,658,517 of record NC_136059.1, read on the forward strand.
GGAGGCAGCAGGATCACACCAGATTTTTATCCAGAACAGTGGGGGTCTAGATCTTAAAAAGTCTTCTGTGTAGGGGAGGTTTAGTTCCCTATGACAGATGTAAGTTGGTGCACTAATGACCCCCCCCAAAATCTTCCGGCAAAATCTATTTTCTTCGGTCTGTAAGTGGGTACAATTAGAATAACCCCATACCTCGGCACCATAGGTTCCCACGGGCAGGCATTGTGTTTTATAGATTTGTACAAGAGACACAATCACATCAGCCTCATTGGGTTGACAAAGGGAGGTTAGAGAATTTATGGCCTTGCTCATTTTGTTCCTTGCTTGGGCAACATGAGGTTGCCAGGAACCAGTATTGGAAAATAACAAACCAAGATAGGGAAAAGTGCAAGTGCTTTTTAAAATGTCATCCCCTGATTGGATATGGCTTATTTTGTAACTTTTAGGGCCGCAAGACATTATGAACGATTTTTTAAAATTAGCATGGAGGCCCAGATCTGCCATATACTCAACAAAACCAGAGATTAAGGTTCGTAATGCATTAGGTGTGCGGCCCATAAGGACCGCAGCGTCAGTATAGAGTAATGCGGGAACAGGTTTGCCGTTAACTTGCGGGACATCCATAGTTAGTTTGCTTAAAGAGACGTTCAAATCATTTATATACAAGATAAAAAGCAGGGGGGCCAGTACACAGCCCTGTCTGACCCCCCTGCCAATTAAAATATCATTGGAAACTTCTCCATCATTATTAATGCGTACACGAGCTTTTAAATCGCTGTGAAGGTGTGCCAAAAAATGAACTAAGGTTTCATCTAGACCATAATTTAACAGGACTGACCAAAGGCGGGAACGGTTAACAAAATCAAAAGCAGAACTTAAATCCATAAAACCAAAATATACAGGTGATTTTTTGGCGATCGTATATTTGGCCATGAGCAGGTTTAGGTTCAGGCACTGCTCCACCGTGCCCACTTTACTTCTGAAGCCGAGCTGGCAAGGGTGTAGGATGGTATTTTCTTCTGCCCAGGTGCTAATTCTATTGAAAAGAACCCTGCCTAGAACTTTTAGTGTGTTGTCAATTAATGATATTGGGCGGTAGCAACCAGGGTCGAGTCTGTCACCTTTTTTGAATATAGGTACAATAGTACTACAAGACCATGTTTCCGGAACAGTGGAAAGGGATAAATTGTTGAAGACGTTGCATAACAAAGGTGCCCAAAAGTCGGGTTCAGATTTGAGCTGGTCGATGGATAGGCCATCTGGACCAGGGGCTTTGTTGCCCGCGCTCTCAATAATAGCGTCCTCCACCTCAGACAACAAAATATTTAAGGGCTTTATTACTGGAACAATTTCAATTAGGTTGCCAGGCGCAGGAGGATCGTAAATCCTTGAAAAATGGTTCACCCACACATCCCCTGTTATGTTGCAATTAATGGGGGAAATATTGGAACCCAATGATCTAAGATTCTTAACGCCCCTCCAAAACTCTGCAGCGTCTCGTAGGACGGCTGCACGAACGAGGGAATCCCAGTGGTCTTTTAATAGCTCTGCAGATCTAGTTTTTAGACAGTGTTTATATCTAGATCTCAGGGCCCTTACCAGGGAAGGATCACGCGGTACAACAGTAAGGGCGGCCCTAAGTTCCCTGTTTGCTTTCGAGCATGCAGTGTCAAACCACCTGGGGTTGCTATTGGTGTTGGCTGGGGCTGGTCTGGAAATTTCCCTTTTTATTGCCTTACATAACTCACCAAATGAGTTAACGATATCAGGTCCCTGGCCGGAGGTTGATAGACATACCGATACTAGGGAAGGATGCTTTTTGATGACTCTGGCCAAAACATCCTGGTTGCCTATCCCCCTTAACCTGTCTGTCAATACCGTTAAGTTTTTAGCCCCTATTTCTATTCTGTTCCTTGGGGTATTAGATGATTTGAGGCAAAATGAAATTGGGTAATGGTCACTGTACGGGGACAATATAACTTCAGATTTCAATAAAAGATCCTCGAGGAGGGGTGAGATAAATACATAGTCGATGGTGGTGGAACTCCCGCGCCCGATGGATATAGATATAGATATAGATATAGATAGATATATATATAATAGAGTAATAGCGCATTCTGATTGGCCAGGGAGCATTTTTTCCCTTTTGCCATCTCACTCCTGCAGGAATCAGACCCCTGTGGGAGTGAGATCTCTGATTGGCTGCCAGCAACATGAGGCATTGAAGTAAAAAACAAAAAGTATAAGGGTAGGTCATCAATGATGTCATTTGGTAATACATCAGTGTTGTCATAAATGATGTCATAGAACATGTCATGACTGATGTAATATGTGAGGTCATAAGCAGTGCATGGCAGGAGCGCAAGTTATAGTTAGCACTGCGGTTGCCACAGGGTAGTTATAGTTACGATTGCTTTTCCATAGACAAGGGTTTTTTTTATTTGCTAATAACTTTAGTGGTGTTTGACGAATCTTCACAAAACTTTAATATATTATTTTCCTAATGTTTTTTTGTACCGGAGTTAGAATAGTATATTTGCCACCTTGATATATGTATTTACCCACGTGTTTCCTAGATTAGACTTAAATTAGTAAACCTGATTCCATCACAACTGAAAAATATATGTATTTTATCACAGGTTGTAAGATTATGAGTTTTGTGTGCATTTGCATAGGTTTTCTTTTTAATATTTTGGATTGGAGTTTAGTTACTTATTGATTTATTTCAGTATTGTATTTGTAAGAAATAATTCAAGGGTATTTAATTCAAAAGTATATATTTATAACAGTATTATATGCCTTTCATTTGTTTTAGAAATCATGTATTATTTTTAAGTGTTTTAGTTTTTAACAAATATTATTTTTAGTCACTTATTTATTTGCATGTATGTTATTGTTTTTATTATATAGTTTTTTAATGTAAAAATGTTCATGTGTATATTGTTTTATTATAAAATATAAATTATTATAAAAAAAAAGGTTGTATTTAAAATTATATTTATTGAATAAATGTAAATTCATTTTAATTTTCATTTCAGATCGTTTTATATCATTCTAAAGTGATTTTAAAATAATGTTTACCTGTTTTTATAAAAATTATTAAATGTTTAATCTATCCCTTGAGAGTGCTTTTCATGACTGCTTTGTGAAAAATCCTATTTTCCACACTAGTTCTCCCGTTTTTCTTAGTCTGCCACAAATTAATGAAGCTTTTTTATAAAAGTCTCATAAACACAGTCACATTATGTAATTTTTTACCGCTGTATGATTTTAGCATTTCCTAGAATGCCAATGCTTTTTTCTTTGGGTGCAGTAACATTTGAGGTCCTTGGGTAGTTTTGAGCAGTACTCTACAAAAACAATTGCATTAATCATTTAGAACTAGTCAAATATTTTTTCATTTACCAATCTTTAATTCTTGAAAGTTCTTTTGTAATAATTCTGAGATGAATTTTCAAGCATGAGCCCTTTGCAATGATTCTGTTATCCGTAATATTTTTAACATTCGTGCAGAGAGGTCAAGATTGTCACATTTCTATTGCAGTTAAGTTGTAATTGATTCTTGATGATAGATTGCTTATGTGCATTGGACTGACACTCCTTCAACCAGCCATTATTATGTGTTCTAGATCATTAGTCTTACAAGTGAGACCTGTCATTTTTCTGTATTTTTTCATCTGGGACCTGCCTACGGTTCGAAAAATTAGTTTTGCAAGTTTTTAACCGCTCAATTTGCAGATAAATATTTCCAGGCACTAATGCTCTACAAATTATTTATAGAGAGGGCTCATTGCACGGATTTTCATGACTTTCTGTAGGGTCTAGTCAGTGGCAAGTGAATATCCTTTCATCCATCTGAATGTCTTACCCTACACAATTATTTCTACTCTCCAGTACTCATATTACTCACTTTCAGAATTCCCAGCACCTCCATCAAAGATAGAAGGCTTGATAGTCTGAGTTTCTGTCAAAGACTGAATGCTGCAGAAGTCTCTCAAGTTTCCTTTCTTGATTTCCTGAAGAAATGATGACTCCTCCCACTAGCCATGGTGCCACCCTATACTTAGTATGCACATGGGTGTTAAGGGTGTCCCTAAAAGGGCCCGAGATAGGAGGAAAACACCTCTTGTAAGCATGCAATTGCTACTGATGGAAGATGCAAGTTTTGATGAACAAGGCACCAACACCACCATAAAACAGGGGAGGGAAAACATCAGGTGTAAAATCGTCATTACAAGAGAATACAAATAGGGAATCTAACTACAGAAAAATAGAGAAAATATCGGAACACAAACGCTTCAAAATTAGTGATTTAGATGCTGAAAAATAAGCCAATGAATGTGTTTCAATGTGCATCTATCTTAAAGCAAAGGCATTATTGCAAAGGCATTATTTAAAAGATCCAGGCAGGATGTGACATCACAGAAAAAGAGAATTAGCGCCATTTTGGATTTGGAATTTTAGATAGCAGACACTGGGAAGACAACCATTTTGAGAAAACATTGATTTAAGGTTACCCATGCCTTTGTCAGGTGAAAGGCAGATTTCAGGCAAGAAAAGGAGAACCTATGTTTGAATTCTTTCCTCCTTCTCATGCTCCCACACTGTTACTGCTGCATCCAAGGCTAGTGCTCCTCATTACCTGCAGAACAGCAATCCAACTGGACACTGCTACTGAGACACTGACATAGTCAGAGCAGTGGAGATGACTCTACTGTCTATGCAGAGTGCGAAGACCAGATGCATTCTGCATTTTGCATAATCACAGAGCCTCAACAGCATGCAGCTGTCTCTAGTAAATCTCTTCTTAAAATGTAATAGTGTTGCTCCATCCTGAAGGGCTACTCAGGATGTTGTTAAAAACACAAACATCAAAACAAGGGGGCAGGAACTGAAGCTCCATCTTCCCAAGAATGGTCACTGGCTGAATAATCCTTCTGCTGAGGCAAAAGCTGAAGACAACCATTAAACATTTATGAAACACAAATCTCTCAGATTTTCATGTACTGGTTGTCCTTGCACCACGATGGTGGTGGGGCCGAAATTGATTGATGACTGGGAACACAAATATGTGGTTTCTATTTTGAAATATGAAAAATATTAAACATTTTACAGGTATAACGCACCTTCAGATAAAAGGTTAGAGGATTAACCTAATGAGGATAACAAATGGACTGAAATATTGTGGTTGAAACATGCCTGGCAATATATACATAGGTAGAAAGTGGGATGATAACCAGACTTTAAGACGAATGACAGCCTTTTCTTTACTTTTTTAAATTCTACAGTGATGTTTCCCAAAACCAATAGTCTAGGATCAACTTGAGGTGACAGCCTTGCAAGTAGAAAAATAGTGAAACCTTGGTGGCACCATGAGTAGTTTCAGCAGTTGATAAATATGATACCTAGGGGCATATTACCAAGGGTGGCGGTAGGCAATTATCGCCGGTTTAGCGGCCGTTTTCGACCGCTAAGCAGCGATAATTCTATCGCTCTATTAGCAAGCTGTCGCTAACTGATGTTAGCGAAAGCTTTTAGGCGATAGCGAGCGGTTTGGGGCCCGCTTTGCATGTCAGCGATATGCGATATTTATCGCTAATGACATGCAAAGTGGGCGTACCCAACCTGTCAGCAACTGAAAGCACTTGCTAACGTCACTATCGCCTATTAGCAAGGCAGGGGCAGCGATGGAAATATTCCCGCTATCGCCAAAAACCAACGCCTGCTCAGACCAGTTCTTATCCATGTTATCCAATGGGAGGTGGATAACATGGCTAAGAGCATTTCGTCGCTAATGCGTGAATATTGCTGTATTCTCAGCGATATTCACGCATTTCGGCTGATTTTTATCGCTTTTGAGATAAACCTTGCTAATAGCAAGTTATCTCAGCGATAAAAACCGGTGATGCGCTGCGATAAAAATATTGCCGCTAATCCTACTTAGCGATAAATATCACTATTTGTTGGTAATATGCCCCCTAGTTATCGTGAGTGGCATTACAGTAGAATCGAAGATGTTGCTCAAAACTTTGATTAATACATCTGTTTGTCCATTAGATTTGAACAATACCTAGAAAAAAGAACTTCTTCAATTCCCAGGGCCTTACAAAACGCTTTCCAAAAACATGGAAGATATTTAGTTACTGTATCTGAAATGATCATATTTAGTGAACTATAAAGATGAAAAATGTCTGTCACGAAGCATTAAGCAATTTCATTTGGAATGATTTAGTTTAAGGAAAAAATGGGTTACCTTTGAAATATTGTGAGCTGTAACCATTATGACTCAAATTCTTTAAAGGGTGGAAGATGTTGTGAAATCATTAGAAATTGTGAGGCATAGTTTAGGTGACAAGGATGAAGACTGCAGAAACCCAAAAGGTTTTGGATATAACCTCCTACTTTGAACAGAAATTGGACAAGAAAGGACAGATTCCTGAACCTGGTGTTGACTCCCTATGGTCAGAAATGGCAGAATATTGACAGATGAACACATCAAGATGGAATTCTGAAGTGGGGCTGAAAATAGCTTGTTGGTTAAAGTACAAAAGATGTTGTTGTATGAGTGGAGTCTTGAGAAGAAGATCCTCTTACTCTTTAGGATCTTTTGACAAAGCAGCAGCACAATGGCGCCATCACTAGGTGACGCACAACTGCAAGGAAAGGCTCCAAAGCCGTTCTTTTTACTAGGGGACTTGGAGCAATCAAACGAAAAAATGCTATTTTGATGCATGGACATTTCTTGCATTCTTCCTGACTTAACAAACAAAACCAAGGAAACACAAAGATACAACTCTTGTTGTACTTGTACAAATAGTTATGAATTATGTCTACACTAACTTCACACCGAGCGCAAATATTAAATCACAAAACAATTACATTCCCACAGACTAGGAGCTCTTGATTTCGTCACCTGTGCCAGATGTACTAATGGTTGTATGACAGAATAACGCACGCCATTACAACGCATGCTTTCATAACGCCATCATTACAATGCATGAGTCTTTAGCACACATACCTTTAGAGTGAATACTTTTACCACGCATATGCCTTTACAACGCATGCCTTTACAGCGAAAATGTCGTTTAAAGGCATACTTGATAAAGACATATGCATGGTAAAAGTTTAAGGGTAAGTCTTTGCTATCCTCTGTCGTGGGCAACAGTGCGAAATCTCTGAATATAGGAAGGGGTGGGCTGTGCACGCACTAATAGGAGGGGCCGGACACTCCCCTGTTCGCCTTCCACTCTCTATTCTGCCCTTCATAGGGAGAAAGAAGTGTTGAGTCCAGACTGGTAGTAGAGACATGTCTTCTTTCAGGTTTCCACCTGTACATTCTGTTAATTGCACGAACAGGCCAGCAGGAGGCGCTATAATGTGACCAAGCAAGCTTTTAGTCAAGTAAATCTTCCGTTTTGGTTTTCACTCTGGCGTACCCGTTTCAGGTTATCTCGACTTTGGCAAATGGTCAATTGAGGCACATGGAGCTATCTCAATGTGCTCAAGAGCACACTGTTCCACCAGTGGGTCTAGGTTAAACCTCAACTATATGAATCTGCAGCCTACAACACCTATGACTTTTAGGCAAATAATCTTGAACGATAAAGGCTTGCGTCATAAAGGGTTGTATAACGGTACAGCGCAGGTAAATACATTGCATGCCTTTACCTCGCATTTTTTACCATGAATGTTTTTACCAACCATATGCTTTTGCAACGCATGCCATTACCACACTTTGTTTTTATATATAAAAATAATGTTTTTGTGTGAGGGTGACCCCACACAGCCCCCAACTTACATTAAATGCATGGTAAAGGCATGTGTTGTAAAGGCATGCACGTGGAGAAATATGCATGCTCAAAGATGAATGCCTGGTAAAGCCTTTGTTGTAAAGGCATGGGTTATTCAGCCTTCTTTGTAAAGACTGTTTCCAGTACTAATATAAGATTCTTAAAAAATGGTCACAATGTGCACACCTACTTTTTCCAAATCCTGTGCCATTTTGCAAACTGATCTCCCTATTAATAGGTCAACTCACAAAATACTGAATTGCAATTTGACCTACCTCAAAAAAATAATTAATGAGGTAGGCTGCAAATTGAGACCCACTATGATTCGCTGTCATCACAGGGGTGGTGGCGTGCTGGGGTCAGTAGACCATTTTGTCTGTGATTACTGTTAAATAAAGCAATCTTTTTTTTAAAAGCACCCAGAAAATGGAATGTGTTTGAAAAAAACAGAAACGTTTTTAGACAATTTTTTGGGAGTAGGCAATGGTCCCTTGGAACACTGCCTACTCCAATAAATGTTTTTCCAACTGTCGGGAACGGGTTACCACTGCTTTTCAATTGTCAGTAAAATATTAATGTGCTGTGACAGGATTTCACTCATAAAACATTACTACATGCCATAAGGAATAGCTGTTTGGAAGGGAGTCCCAAAACACGTTTTTCCAAATAGTGATTCCTAATAGTTTCCTAACCCTATTCAGGGATTTAGTAACATGTTATTTAATCGCTAAGTGGGTTTAGTACATTCCAAAAACATATTTTCATGTTGCAAAAGCAACAATTTACTGAATCACAGGGTTTGCGACCAGAAATTGCCTTCGTAGATCGGGCCCTTAGTTTTCTTCTAAGGTTTGCAAATACCTATTAGGGCAAGGGTGCTTTTAAGGTTTAGGGTCTGTGAGGGTATTTGGTTGGATGGCAAGGATATTTTTAGGGTTTAGGGTGGGTAAGGGTATTTGGCTTGTAAGGGTATTTTTAGGGTTTAGGGCGGATAGAGGTATTTGGCTGGTAAGGGTATTTTTAGGGTTTAGGGTGGGTAGGGGAAGTTGGGTGGCAAGGGTGTATTTGAGGTATAGAGTGGGTAGGGTTATTTGGGTGGCAACTACATTTTGAGGGTTTAGGATGGGTAGGAGTTTTTGAGTGGAAAGGGTATTTTTAGGGTTTAAAGGCGATAGGAGACTTTGGGTAGAAAGGGTATTTTTAGGGTTTAGGGTGGGCAGGGTTTTTTGGGTGGAAAGAGTATTTTTAGGGTTTATGATGGGTAAGATTTTTTGGTGGCAAGGGTATTTTTAGGGGTTTGGGTCTGTAAGGGTATTTGGGTGGCAAGGGTATTTTTAGGGTTTAGTGTGAGTAGGGGTTTTGGGTAGCAAAAGGTATTTTTAGGTTTTAGGGTAGATAAAGGTATTTGGGTAGCTAGGGTATGTTTAGGGTTTAGGTTGGGTATGGTTATTTGGGTGGCAAGGATATTTAGGGTGTAGGGTGGGTAGGGGTATTTGGGTGGCAGGTGTATTTTTAGGGTTTAGGGTGGGTATGGGTTTTGGTGGCATGGGTATTTTTAGGGTTTAGGGGCAATAGGGGATTTTGAGTGCAATGGTATTTTTAGGGTTTAGGGCATAGGGTTTTTTGGTAGGAAAGGGTATTTTTAGAGTTTAGGGTGGGGAAGAGTTTTTTGGTGGCAAGGGTATTTTTAGGGTTTAGGGTGGGTAAGGGTATTTAGGTGGTAAAGGTATTTTCAGGGTTTAGTGTATGTAGGGCTTTTGGGTGGCAAGGGTATTTTGGAGTTTTAGGGAAGGTAGGAGTATTTAGGTAGCTAGGGTCTATTTAGGGCTTAGGGTGGATATGGGTAATTGGGTGGCAAGGATATTTTTAGGGTTTTAGGGGTTGGAGGCCAATAAGGTAATATATGTATATTTTATATAGATAGATGGAGAAATAGATATACACATATATATACAAATATATGTATATCTATATATATATATATGAATATTGGTGTGGGTTTTTTTACATTGAGAAATTTGTGAAGCCGAAACGTGTTTCTTCGGTGTTGTGGTCGTGTTGGCGATAAAAATTGAAATGATGAAGTATTCCTAGCGTGCGCCTCAATCTAATATATGATAAGGACGAGATCATTGTTTGAGATTATATATATATATATATATATATATATATATATATATAGAGAGAGAGAGAGAGAGAGAGAGAGAGAGAGAGAGAGAGAGAGAGAGAGAGAGGTAGGCTTTAATCTTATCTGCAAAATACTTACATTTTCATTGTAAAGGCATGCACGGTAAAGGCATATGCATGGTAAAAATGTGCATGGTAAAGATATGCGTGGTAAAGGCATATGCGTTGTAATGGATGTGTTGAAAAGACACGCATAGTAATGGAAATCGTGGTTGCGTGATACAAATACAACCCCACAGCAGGCTTGATTTTTTCACAATACTCCGAGAATGAGCCACAACTTGTCTTCGGTCGTCATGTGAAAAACAATGTCTATTTAGGTAGGATTTAAAAGCTAATTTATAATTTCCCTTAGTTTAAATAGACTTTCAATTTAAAAAAACTCACAAAACTAGAAATAAGAGGTATAATTTGCAAGATGAATGTCACAAGTAACAAAACATTTTTCATGAACCGAGGATTCTATTGAAGGAAAAATCTAAATCTGTGGACATGAAGCTTTGTTTATGCTGGGTAAATAAAATATAATGTTTCTACAGCCTATGTGCATTTGGTATGAATATAAAGATGTATTCACAAGAATTGCATGTGGTCTTGCCAGCGAACAGTTTTCTGTTTAAAAAATATGCACTCAAAGTCAAAAAGGAAAACAAATATAATTGAATAGGGCAGAAACAAAGTGAAAAAAATAATACAGAGAGGAAGAACGAGTGATATTGTCAGTATGTTTACCATAAATTATGTTTCCCTTCTGCTTGCAGCTGGAATAAATGTTCTCTTAAGCTGGGCTTTCAAATGTTAAAACAACTGTGCGTAATCCTTCTTTTGAAGGAAAGTATTATGACATGTGCAGAACATGAATATAATGAAACCCAAAGCAGAAACCAAGCACTGACTATGGCATTATGCACTTTGAGCTTTTTATAGTGTTTTTGCCGCTAAACCCTTTAACTTAAAATTCTTAATATTTCCTCCCATCAATATCGCTATTTTAGATGGACTGCAAAGTTAGACAGACGATGGTTAAATTGTGACATGCATTTAAAGGCATGTTGGTCATTTTTAGGGAAACAATTTTGGGATTTCCTTTTAATGTGTTTGTGCAGCCTTTACTTCACATGCATCATGGGCCGGTATACTGGCTTTAAAATTATCCCAAAAACAGTTCGAAAGAAGATATAACAATGTTTTTTTTAAACCGTCCCTACCAGCCATCTGCTCTAACTTCCAAAAGGGTTCAATCTTTCCTAAGCAAAATGTTTTACCCACGTATGTTTTCACTGGGAATAAACTATTTTTATTTGTCGATCAAGGTTTTTAAGAAACAAGAGTATATTCAACATGAGAATGCATTCAGCCTGAATTTTAAGTAATCGCCGGGAAGGAGATCTGGCCATAAAATGTAAACATGGAAGGTGCATTGTGCAACCTGTCTGTAACACACAAGCAATAAAATGTCCGACTGCCGTTTCACCTTTTTTACATAATTGGATTAAGTATAAGATTAGCAAACCATCGAAAAGCCTGTTAAATCTTTGCCGCTTCAGTAAAGAAAAATGTTGGATAAGGTGTAAAACGTAGTAGGTGGCCATCTTGGACTGGGCTTTTGTTAACATGCGCTGGCTCTTAGAGAACCAGACTGGAGACATAGAGCAGCCCTTTTCTCCTAGAAATTTGAAAAGAAAAGGGGACAGGTTCACAAAAAGAAATATCCAAAAGGCTAAATCCAAACTCAAATCCAAACGCAGTTTCACAGATTATCCTACAACAATGCCCCACAAAACTGAGTAGTTTTGCCTCTCCCATTACTGTATGCAAATTACATCCTTTGGTTTATTTTATTTTCCCTAGGGACGATTTTTTTTTTGGGCTTGATGCGCGCTAGGACGATTACCATACAGCCAGGCTCAGAGATTATACAGTAGCCCGAGAACACAGTATTTGAAACTTGCTCTAAGGAAGTATGCAGTGAAACTGTTAACCCGAAAAAATATAAAAATGTAGCATGCCTTCTAATTAAATCTAATTTATTGCAGAATGTAAAAGAGAAATGCAGTCATAGGTGACAAACTTCCATCAAGTGTTTAAAGCATTTAAAACAGTATGCCATTGCTAAAATTCCTGCGAAGGAAACTACTTTTTATGTAAGTCATGATAGTACACTACTTTCTGACTCCAGGAAACCTTTGTTTTCTGTCAGATGGGGATAGTGCTCGGGTTTCCATAAAATGGCCTCATTTTGAAATACATGTATAACAATTAAACCAGCATCAATACTACTCAGCAATTTTCCTTCAGTTATCTAGAATCAATGTTTTTAATTTTTGAAATGTTTGAATATTGGATTGGTAGTAAACACACTACAGGAAAGTAATTGAATGAGCAAAAGGGTTCATTGGCCAGTTAACTGAGTAACACAGTCAACTATATTCATCCGCCAAACTACATTTTCTTATATAATAATTGAGAGAGAGTGGGAACTACAGACACAAAGGAAATGGAGCATTCCAAAGAATGCAGGCTCTGACCTACATTGCAAATGTTTACAATAGAGTCACTAACATAACCATTCACAAAAGGTAAACTGATTCTTTCTTTTGTATTACTACCGAATAACTTATACCTTTACAAAATTATCACACCACTTTACATGTACATTTTTAAAACAAAACACAAACAGTTCTCTGGAAGTTAACTGGAAGGATAATTTGAATTACCAGAGAAAACAAATAAATTGTCACCAACAATCAAGAATCAATCACTGTTTAACCCTGTTTAACACCTGTAGATGCCACTTGACTGTGCAAAAGCCTGACTGAAAGAAGCATGTGCTACCCTTGGATGATTACCCTATGATCGCCTCAGTAGGGAAGCTAATGCCGGGAAATTATTCTGTGTCTTATTCCTTATTTTTGAAGTGGCCTCTCTGATTTGCTGTCTCATCAGATCACAATATAAAGAAGACAAATTCTCAATAATCACATCCCGGGGCCATGGATCACTTTTTGAAACAACTACAGTGGTATTTTACTAATTTGACTAGAGAAAGAACATGCCTCACTTTTTACCCAAAACACCTTTGATATTTGCTTTATAAGGTGCAAAGGTTAGTTAAATGGAGTTAGACGGTAAGAACCATTTGAACACATTAGAGACAATATAACATAAAGAGAACACTGGGAGAACTGAATTAAAACACGTCTCCCAATGTTTTGGGGAGGACTCGTATTAAAGTAGCTCAAGCATCATCATTTTACTACCTTAGACATTGACAAATTATTTTCTATCACAGGAAATTTCAAGGCATGTATTGCCTTTGGCTAGAAATATGGCAGCAGTTGTTGACATATGTATTCTTGAAAATATAGAACATACAAAGCAACATACACCACAAATATAACATAACAAGGCCTACTGGAACAAAATAGACAAAACAAAACACAGCACAACACAAAAACCATGGTACAATACGACAAAGTCATATTGTAATAAGGCAGCACAAAAACACAGCAGAACACAAAAAACAAAGTGCATCACCATTGCAACAAAATACCACACAACAAATGTGCACAATCTTTTTTGTCACACATTGCCACAGTCCGAAACTAGGAGGAAACGGCCACTACAATGAGGCCGTTTCAACGAAAACCATAACCACGCATGCATTACAACGCATGCGTGGTTACAACGACAGCCTTTACCACGCATATTTTTACTACGAAGTACGTAGTAAAGGCATGTGTGGTAAAGGGTACAAATTAAAAAAGGGGGTTTGGGGGGGCTTGCCCCCCCCCCAAAAAAAACACTAACCTTTAGAGGAGATGTGCAGGAAATCGGCGGCGCAGGGGAAGGAAACGGCCGTTTTTTTTTCTACGTATGACGTCACCACGGAAAAAACGTGGAGAAGGAAAAGCGTGAAAATAGTATTCCGTAGTAACGCATGCGTGGTAAAGGCATGCGTTACAACGGAGTTCGTTGTAAGATCATACAACCGAAACTAGGAGGACACATGTACAATAAAATGTCTGAGGGCGGAGCTGAGCCAAATTTGGCAGCACCGTTTCCGACATTTGCAAAACGCAGGGATGCACCGTATACACTACAACCTGGCGCAGCCCCATGTTTTCGATAGCTCTGGCGCTAAAATTAGCTGCCTAGTGCCAATGCAGGCACCCTTGCACGATAGTGTAAGGGTGCCTGCATTGCAAGGAATGAATGTTTATGTGCAGGAAGGCGTCCCTTCCTGCACATAAACAATCCATGATGGCTATTTGTTACTTCTGTGTGTGCTGCAGAATGCAGCACACAGGAAAAAAGCAAAAACGAGGAGAAATGAAAGTGTTTCTCCTCGTGGGCCATTCTAACACCTACTCAGGTATGGCGTTATTTGTTGGTGCAGCCACAGATTTACTCCTCCTTGTAAATCTGGGGCAGCATAAAAAAGCAATGGGTGTTGTGGTGCAACGCCCACCGCAACATCCATTGCACGACACTTTCATGCAGATCCCTGCGTGGAAGGGTAGCATATATACACAGCGGCTTTAAGCCACAAAAAGTGACTAAACACAACTTTGTAAATGTAGTGCAGGGCATACGCCTCCTGAGTGTAAAAAAAAGTCACGCTCCAGTGGCGCTAGGTGGCGCTTGATGTAGGGGTCACCATACTTGCTCAGATTTCAAGTAAGAGACAACCCTACTTAGCCTAGAACCTGACTAGAATCCCTCATAAAGGACAACAAGTTTTGATTTTTCACCTTTACTCACCCCAGATTCTTCCATAACCGAGTGGTACAATGAAGTGATTAGACCTACATAAAGTACGCTAGACACTCCTCCTCTGCAATTACCTGCCCCCCGAATTAGTAAGTACAACTATGTGTAACTTACCTGGATAGCATTTCTTAGGCATGCAAACATTCATAATCCCCTGCCCGCACTATGGGATGTTTTGGTTGCCTTTTTTAAAATGAGTACTTAACTTTAGGCATGCCAACTATTATTACTGTTACACTGGGTGCACCCAAGCACTGTATTTAGTAAAAGTGTCCAGTAGGGCTCAGTGATAACTCAAACTCATTCTTTACTCTAGTTCCAGACTGCTCACCCTGTCCTGATGATGATCTTGACTAAGTAAAGATCAAAACGTAGTTGACACCCCCATGAAAATTACCCATTGTATATATCGTTGTGGATTTCTTGTTGTATTTTGTTTGTGATATTCCGTGTATCCTCACCTTCACTTAGTCACGCTACGCACCTTTGTCACTCATGTGAGGACCTGAACATTACTGTGAAAAGCAAACTCGCAACCGTAATGATTAAAAGTTCACATGTTGCCCTACATACTGTGCTCCCTAGTTTATTGAATATCCCCAAAAAAACCTTGTATCATGTACCTTGGACCTAAATAGGCCACCCCTGAACCATTGTTTATTATACATACATTACAACCCCAGGTTCGCTTAATGGGGTACCCTTGTTTTTTCTAACCTATTAGTGGCGCTAGGGGCTTTTACTTATGCCCCTCGTTTCTTTTTACTTTGGTAAATATATTTAGAGTAAGCACTGCCTTAACTTGCCACCAAGGACAAATAATAATCCCAGTCAAAAATATTTGGTGATCCGGCCCCTAATGTGCTGCACAAACTATTCCAAAGGTCCTGAGCAAATTCAGCAAAGGTAAGTAATTACAATATATAGAACACAATGGTAACTATATAGTTCTCCTGTCCAGCCGGACCAGGGATTTATTGTAATGAGATAACACAATAGAACGTGAATACAAACATTGAAGGTAGGGCACAATCCTGTGCCGTATTCAGAAGTGAGGACAGAGTGATAGAGAGAAATAGAGAAGGAAAAGTTTTTTCAGGCAAGGAGGAGTGAGCAGCCTGGACACTTATTATATCCATACGTTAAGTGTGTTACCAGGGTAGAACATACACAATATTACACAATGGTTTGTATGCATGTCTACTTATGACAGTCGACGACGTTTCGATCCATTGCTCTAATACATGAGGATCATCTTCAGGACTAAGAATAATATTGCCTGAATTAATTGATAAGCCTCTTGGATGGAGACGGCTAGCTGGAATTATGGTCAGAGTGTCCTGTAAGCGCGAACCATCGGAGATCACAATTACGCGCTAGGCAACCAAGGCGTGTATGCTTGGTTTCGAGATTTGCCAACACACGGCGTGTGCATTCCGTTGGATCGCCACGGACCCTGCTTTCTTATCCTGACAATGATCAGCTAAATCGCGGGAATTTCCAACCCGGAAACCGCCCAGAAAAACGGATAAATCTCAAAACCAAGCATACACGCCTTGGTTGCCTAGCGCGTAATTGTGATCTCCGATAGTTCGCGCTTACAGGACACTCTGACCATAATTCCAGCTAGCCGTCTCCATCCAAGAGGCTTATCAATTACTCCAGGCAATATTATTCTTAGTCCTGAAGATGATCCTTATGTATTAGAGCAATGGATCGAAACGTCGTCGACTGTCATAAGTAGACATGCATACAAACCATTGTGTAATATTGTGTATGTTCTACCCTGGTAACACACTTAACGTATGGATATAATAAGTGTCCAGGCTGCTCACTCCTCCTTGCCTGAAAAAACTTTTCCTTCTCTATTTCTCTCTATCACTCTGTCCTCACTTCTGAATACGGCACAGGATTGTGCCCTACCTTCAATGTTTGTATTCACGTTCTATTGTGTTATCTCATTACAATAAATCCCTGGTCCGGCTGGACAGGAGAACTATATAGTTACCATTGTGTTCTATATATTGTAATTACTTACATTTGCTGAATTTGCTCAGGACCTTTGTCTTTTTAAATAACTGATACCCATGGTCCTCGGTTACCTTTCGGTTCCCCCTTGTTTTCTTTAAAAAAAAGCACAAACTATTCCAACCACAAGTATGATGTCCAACTTGGAATAGTTGAATTGAGTTTTGAAATTACCAATTATTACTTTGCAAATCAGGATTTGAGGAATTTGATGCACATAAACCCAATGTATGGCAAGAGGAAATTTGCTGGAGTGGCACATTTTCTGCTGTCATAAGTAAAGAGTTAGGAGAAGGAACAGTGTTGTTCTGAGGGAAGACTTTGAAGCCTGTGGGAATGTGGTGAATATCACCAAAGTGGTAACTTTATGGATATTCAAAATACTTCTCAATTCAATTTGAGACTCTGATTGGGGGATGTATGAGCCAAGTCCCAAAGTTATGATTTTGTGTTTGCTCAACAAGCAAATACTGCCAATCTGTGCCCTTTACTTCAATGGTAAAAACAGCTCAAGTACATTTGCAAATTGGGTATGGAAATGCTTCAAACAATCCCATATTTTAGGGGGGATGGGGGTGTTAGGAAAAAAAAGAAAAAGCAGTATGAGCAAATATGAGTTAAATGAAGCAGCGCCTCACTACTTATGGAACCCTCTTCCAGGACGAAAGCTAAAACAATGAATCAGTCCTTCTCAGTCTGTGCTCCAAGCAGGTCCAGCACTAGGCATGGGCAGCGCGCGCAGCTGCTGAGGGCACGCACCGGCTCACAGCAACGAGGGCCTCGCACTAGTACACCACCTTTTGAAGGACTTTAGAGTTACAAAGCCCAGGAGGCCCCTTCAACTTTATTTTTTTTTTTAGGTTCTGCTGCTGGGCCCTCTCCATGGGCCTAATCATTTCATCAGCATTATAACAGCATTAGAAGGAGTAATTAAAGTGCCTTTAGGTGTGAAGTGAGCCCTGCCCCACCAGAATGAAAAGCAGAGCTCACAAAAAATAAGAATTAGCAACTGAATAGCCACTGCTCACCTAGGATGAAGGGACCGGGAGAAAAGCAGAGAACGGCAGGGTGAGGTGAATAAAAGGGAAAAGACAAACCGCAAGAAGGGAGAGGAGAGAGAGGAGATAGATAAGAGTACAACAGTGAAACAAGACGTGCTCGTGGAGGAGCAGATTCAGCAACAAAGAGTAAGCGACTAGAGGAAAGGGAATCAGGGCAAGAGGATAGGTGAATGCTATGTTATGTTAACTGCATTTAGTATAGCGTGAAACAAATAATCACCAAAGGGATATCCCAGCGATTAGCTAATACAGGCAAGCAAACACCAAATGAACCAGACCAACCGACTAAAACAGCCATGGTTTTAAAAAAAAATGTAACTTTCCAAATTCCGAGCAAAGTTGATTATGCAAAGGTAGTTTGTTCCAGTGGAAGGCAGTGAGATAGGAAAAAGATCTACTGCCCAATCTGGCTGTGCTAATTAGTGGAATTTGCAGTAGGACTTTTTCCTTAGATCTTAACAGTTTGGTAAGTGTATGTTGTCTGAGCTTATTTTGTAGATAAGATGGAGCATTCCTATTTAGTGATTTATGAGTAGGAAAGTATAGCTTAACAATGAGCCTTTTCCTAAAGGGTAGCCAGTGCAAAAAGATCAGAATCTGGACAGAAGAGAATCTAGGTGGAAGATTGCAAACCAATCTAGCTGCTGTGTTCTGTACCACTTGTAGTTTGGACAGCTGAGTCTTACTTGCACCAGCTAATAAAGCATTGCCATAGTCAAAACGACTTGTGATAAAGATTTGCACAAGAGTTTTCTGGAAGATGGAGGGAGCCAAGGAAAACCTTTTTATCAGTAGTTGAATGGTGATGAAGCAGGTTCCATAATTGGCAGAAAATTGCTATTTCGTAGGTATAGTGAGAACCAATTTTAGCCCAGGTTTTGTGGAGGCCACCAATCCGACTTCCATAACTCCTGAGCTTTACCACATAGGAGCATATCAGTTTTTTCTCCATTAAATTGAAGACATTTGCTATATACCCAGAGAGCCATCTTCCTCATACAGTCAGAAAAGAGGTTTTTGAACTCTTCTAGGTCCTGAGATGACCAATTGTGTGTCATCGCATATGAGATTGTCTCACAACCACATGCCTTGATGATCTCTGCTAGAGGGGTAACATAAATGTTAAATAACATAGGGCTACAAATGGATCCCTGTGGAACCTCTTTATTGACCTGCATAGTGCATGATTTAAAGGGGTTCAGAGAAATGGGTTGGGAGCGATCTTTTAAAAAGTCGATGAACCATTTGAGCACCTTGCCATAAATACCAATGTGGGGCAGCCTGTGAATTTGAATCCAATGGGAGATCGCATTGAAGGCTGCTGTCAGGTCTAAAAGTACTAGCATCGCTGGGGTGCCCACATCCAGGGACAGGCGAAAAGTGTCAGTGACAGAGACTAGCACTGCCTCTTTGCTGTCGCATGCTCTTAAACCAGACTTGGAGGCATGAGGAGCCTGTGTTTTTTCAGGAAGGGAGAGAGTTGCTTGTTTATGATGTTCTCCAGAAATTTGCCATGGAGAGGGAGTAACAAAATGGGCCAGTAATATCTGATTCCGCATTTGGCTTCTTTAAGATGAGAGAAACTAGAACAATTTTCCATGCAGTGGGAACTGAAGCTAGGTCCATGGAGAGGTTAAACAGGGTCATAATGGAAGAAGTAATTGAGGATGTAATGGGCAGAATCAGGGGAAGAGGCTGGGAGAGAAATGAGGTGAAGGGCACATGATGCAAAAGAGATGGATGTAAGAGCAGCAGAATCCATGCAAAAAGGTAAGAGGATTGGAGATGTAAAGGAGGAGAACAGCAAACGTTTTGAAGATGAGCACATAGAGGGGAGAGGTGGATATTAGAGGGACAAACCTGTGAGAAGCGGGTAAAGGCATGGGAGGGATTAAACATGAAGAGTAGAATATGGAGGGAAGAGGTGGATATAAAGGGAGCAGAACCAGTGACAAAGTAGTGGTTGGTGGAATAGATATACGGTGAAAGGCAGTGCGTGGATGGTAGTGCTAGATATAGGAGAGGCAGAATTATCAGGAGAACTTAAGTTGCTAGAAGAGGAAATGGTGAGAGGTGGATGTAAGAGGGTAGGATCATCAAGAGCAGGTAAGAGGCTAGGGAGAGAGGCAGTGGAGAAGTAGTTGTTAGAGGGGCAGAACCAGCAAATGAAGATTAGGGACTGGGGAGAGATGAGAGGTGAAGTGTGCAGCAGAGAGGACAAAGGTAGGTGTTAGAGGAGCAGAATCAGCGAGGAAAGAAAAGGTAGGAATGAATTGAAATGTAGAGCATGGAAGGGAAAAGTGGATGTAAGAGAGGCAGAAATAGTGAGAAGATAAGAGGCTGGCTTTGAAAGGGGAGAGGTGCAGTGGCGGGTGGTAGCAAATCACATCGAAGGGGCGCAAAACATAAATAATACACATAATATACACAATAATATAAATATACGCATAAAAAATCACTTACCTTACACTGCAGCACAATGTTCTGCAGCACGTCTTTGTTGTTATGCAGCAGGTCCTCGGAGCGCAAAGTCCCCAGCCAACTCTCTCATCCAATCAAGACGCTGTTCTCATGGTGTTAAGTAGCATGAGTGAAGCATCTTGATTGGCTGAAGCTGCCATACTCTATGCTACTAAAGGCACTGTAGGTCTGTTGGAGAGGTTTGAATTGCGCATGGCAGTTTGGCCGTAGCAAGGTAGCCATAGTTGCCACTCCTCACTGCTGCCAATCATTGACCGCAGTGACGCAATGCCCTCGCCGTGCCCTTGCACTTTGTTTCCTGTCAGAGAAGCAAAAAATTAAATGGTAAGAAAATAATTTTATTACCATTTTATTTTCAACTCTTTCTGTGCAATAGGTTGTGTGGGACAATGTTCCTCAGCTCCCACGTAGGAACCGCAGCTGGAGAGGTGGATGTAAAGGGTACAGATCAGCATAAAACATTTGAAGGCTTTAGGAAGAGATGAGAGGTGCTGAGTAGCATATGGACGGGAGATGGTAAGAAAAGCAGATCCAGCAGGAGTATTAAAGTGGAGGGGAGAGAGATGAACTAGTGAGAGGTGGATGTAAAAGTCGCTGAATCAATGTGAATTGTAAGAGTCAGACAGAGAGATGAAGTGAAGTGTGGACCATTCGACCGGACAGCCATAGGGTGGTTTTCCCCAAACGTTTTGCCGGTGTGCCTCACCTTTTTGATGATTTCTTTTTGTTGGCCTTGGGACTCTGAGCACTTTACCACTACCGACCAGTGCTAAAATGCATGTTCTTCTTTTCTAAAACACAGTTTGATTGACTATCCACATTTGGCATATTTAATGTATCCGTAAGTCCTTAGTAGAGTGCACTACATGTGCCCAGGGCCTGTAAATTAAATGCAACAATGGGCCTGCAGCACTGATTGTGCCACCCACATAAGTAACACTTTAAACATGGCTCATGCCTGCCACTGCAGACCCTGTGTATGCGGTTTTACTGGCATATCGACATGGCATTTAAAACTCCTTGCCATCCCTTAAATTCCCATTTTTAAACGTCACTCCTAAGGTAGGCCCTAGTTAGCCCATAGGGCAATGTGCTATGTAACTAAAAGGTAGGACATATGCTTTTAAGTTTGCATTTTCTGGTAGTGAAAAGTACCTCAAATTATTTTGCACTACTGCGAGGCCTACCCTTCTCATAGGTTAACATTGGGAATACCTTATTACACTTTTAAGTTGTAAATCCTGATTGAGAAGGAGTAGCTCTGTCATGTTTTATATCATTGGAATGGTAATGAAAAATCCTCGCTGCTAGTAAAGTTGGATTTAACATTACTATTTTAGAAATGACACTTTTAGAAAGATGTATTTTTCTGCTCTTTGTGCTTGCAGCATGTCTGGAGTGGGCGACAGCTGGAGTTTGCACAGTCTCTTTAGACAGCCACACACACTGTGTAGTGAGTCTGGTACCTGGGCTGGGGGAGGACCTCTGTGCACTTCACAGCCCCACTTTAAAGTCATCTTCACTTCAAAGGCACAACTGTGTATAAATACTGGGTCTCTGACGCCACAAAATCATACACTTCTGGACTGGTAAAGAAATTTCCAGGAACAAGGATTGCCATTCTGCTGTGCTGTCTACTACACTTTGCCCCTGCTGTGGAAGAACTGGACTCTTGCGTGAACCCAGAGTGATCTCCAAGGGCATGCTGACACTGACTTGCCTCCTGTTTTAAGACTCAGGGATATCAAAGTCTCATCCCTGCTCCTGTGCCTGGTCCATTGGAAGTTAATCCATGTGCCTACTCTTGGATCGAACACAAAGCACACAATACTGGATCAATAGAACTGTTGTAAGTAGTACAATACTCAGCGGGCTCCAGGGGGAGACAAAAACATATACTAAAGTAGTGGTATAACAAGCACAACTTGACTAGACACAGTGCCTAGTGCAGGTAGAATCGCTGGGACCCCAAGGAACCACCCAAGGTGATGACACAGGAGACCCACAGAGGACGCGTGCAGTGAGAAAACATGACCACGTGCTCCGTACAACTCTATGGGAAAGTCGCAGTTGCAAAGTTAAAGTTTAAGGACCCTCATAGGAAGACTTCGAGCAAACCCTTCTGAACTTAAGAGTTTAAAGAGCCACCCCACCCATAGATACCATAGTATCAGAGTTACCTCTCCCAGGGAAGCTGGGTGCATAAGTCTGAAGTGGCGTCAGAAACTCTTGTCGTTCTCTATGGAAGGAAGTGAAGAAGCACTGCTGCCGTGATGGTGAAAAGGGTCCGGTGGAATCCAAGCCTGGATTCTGGATGGAAGGAACCTGAAAGCAGAGGGGACAGAGTCTGGCGGTAGACTAATGTCCACCAATGTCAGGTGCTTCAGGTGGGAAGAAAGGATGCTTGACTCTGCTGCCACAGGCTAGGGTGTGGTCCAGCAAGGTCCAGGGTACTCACCAAGCAATGGGGAGTCAGGGCACGTCTGGAAAAACCAGGAAAGCTCAAGAACAATCAAGATGACTCTCAAGGGGACCCACAGGCTGAAGGACCAGGAGTCACAAGGGGACCTTGAGCAAGATTGCAAAGTACAATCCCACGGAGCACTCGGTGCAAGAAGCCTGGAGTTCTTTGGTGCAAATACTGCTCATGGACAGGACTACACGGAGTCCAATGCACAAGCTCAGGAATCACCAACAAGCATATGCACTTGCAAATGGACGCTGTGCACAGGGGTTTCGGTTACGCAGCCCCTATAAGTAATATTTGCCTCAAACTCAGCAAGAGTGCAGATTGACTGCATGGACCTTCAGAAACCCACCTCCTGTGTTGCTGAAATCTTCGGAGTCTACAGGAGCACAGGAGCAGCTACCAGTCAATTGTGCTTTAGGTGCCTGCGAAGCAGGGGAGTGACTCCTTCACTCCAAGGAAGATTTTTCTGTTGTGTTAAGTGCTCCACAGGTCCTGCATGGAGTCTGTATGGAATCATGGCACCATCTTGGCTTTGGACGGAAAGGGGGACAAAGTCAAGCTCAGTCGAGGTCCAACGAAGTTCAAGGTGTCCAGAAGGTCGAATGTCAGTGGTTTCTTCTTGTAGAATCTTGTCCACGTAAAATCTAATGTCCTGTAGCCAGGTAACCAATTTTATACCCACATGGGACCCTCCTAGGGGAGGGGCAGGACAGTGGGGTGGCTATACCCTTGTCCTTTGTCCAGTTGTGCACCTGAGCAGGAGCCAATGGCTCCCAGAACTGGTTTGAGCTGGACCATGTACAGGGACACCAAATGTGCCTCCAGTGCAGACTTTCAGGCACTCTCAGAGTGCACCCACCCAGCCCCAATACACTAACCCCTGTCTGGGAGGTGGTCACACCTCCCCATGACAGGATGCCTATTGTGCTGCCTTCCTCTGCTCGAGCGTGGCTCAGCAGCAGGAGGGCAGAAATGTGTCTCTGGCTGGTACCATCCATTTTGTTCTGTCCGGGTCGAGAAGGCTGGCACCGGGTAGATCGATGACCCCACAAAGCTCACTTCAGAAGTCTGGAATCATATCTCCCACACCAGTTACTGGTGTGGAGGGATGATTCCAAGGTGTGTGATACCAAACACAATATGTTTCATTGCAGCCGTTTTCGAGATAGCATTTACCGCGAGGTTATAATGCACCTCTACCTATATGCCCGGCTGAGAAATATGTGATGTTACAACGCGTGGTGTTACCACGCGGTAGGTAACAACAAGGTCGTTGTTACCACTCATGGTGCTAGATGGTGCGCTGGATTTAGGAATAGTATAAATTACTATTCCTACTCCAGTTAGCGCAACAGCAGAGAAGGTGTTGGATTTAAAATCAAACACATTCCCTGGTCTTGCACGCCACCTAGCGCAAGTCGTTGAAATGATTTGCGATGTAATGCCATGCATGGTAACAATGCGGACGATGTAACAACTGCATTGTTATCAACCTGCATGGTGGTACCAGCGTTGTAAACGCTGTCTCCCGCGGCTGAGTTACAGACAACCCGGGAGAATGGTCTCCGAAGGCTGCAGAGGGGCTCTGCTCATGCAGGGACACCCTCTCACATGAAACACAGCACCCTGCCTTCAGGATTGAAAAGGCCTGCTATGGGGTGACTTATAAGTTTTAAGTGTAGTGACCATTGTATATAGTGAACCCATATCTAAAGTAAGTGGTGCAAGCACCATCTTACACAGGCTGCAGTAGCAGAACTCGAGTTCCATTTTGCATGGCCTCTCATGGGTGACATAATACATGCTTCAGCCCATGGGAGGCCTCTGGGGTCCCTATACCCTTGGTACATGGTGTACCATATACTTGGGACTGATAAGGGTACTCCAGTATCCAATCTGGAGTGTACCAAAGTACATAGATGTCAAATTAAGGGAGAAAGCAGATAAGCTGGGGTCCTGATTTTCAGGATCCCAGCCAGACTAGTCAAAACAGTGAGACATCAAGCAAAAAGTGGGGGTAACCATAAAAAGCAGATCCTACTTTCCTACACACTAAGTAGTGACAAATTATACCTAATGATAGCCTCCCTTTAAAGGGTTGTCAATTAAAATTAAATTCCTCATTCAAGTTTTTTAACTTTATAGTTATGGAATTTGTGTTTTTTGCACATTTGCTTCATGTGTTAGGACTGTACAGTTGTTTTAGCCACATTCCTGTGTCTGAGTGTTTAATGAGACTTTTTTGGTTCTGTGTATCAGTTAGTGGATGTACACATGTCACATGGGGAGCAAAGTAGCCTTTACAGATTACGCACAACTGTATTGGTAAGGAACAATGTTAATCTAATTTATTAAATTAAATGCAAGTTAGGACCTTGAATGGATTTCACATCATTCTTTTGATTTTCTCAAGGAGAAACCATTTTTTTCAGCTGTAGTCCAAGCTAAGCTTTTTTGTAGAAATATTTCAGTTTTGGAGATAATAACAACATGAGATGTGACCACGTGAATACGTTACAGCATGGTCATCATAAAATACTAGCTGAATTGGCAACCCTCTCCTAGTACATCTGCAGTAGTTTAATTTTGAATTCATACCAGCTCCCTTTTGCTTGCCCATCTACCCTTTTCTTATGTCAAAGGGTATTATGTTAGTCAACTCAATTCCAATTGGAACTAAATAATAAGCTCCCCATTTGAGGTGTGTATTTGTTTGCACTGCTTTCCACAGGATACTTTAGACAGAACACCACACACACATTCAGCTCAGGCACTCCCTTAAGGGCCCAATGTGGGAATGTTCCTTCGCAGACCAGTAAGTGATTTTACACTATTATCAAATTGGCTGGAAGGGAGGTTGAATAGTTCAGCACAAACCCTCCCAAGGAATTAACAATAATAATATCTGTTGTGCAGTTCCATGTCAAATGGGTAGATCTAATTAGTTTTTTAAAACAACCACAACCCTTGTAGGATGCACAGACCCCCAAACGCCAAAATGCGGCATGCTTCATCATTGTGTCATGCTCTTCATTGGGCGAGTGCCTAATTGGGAAACGGGTCTGAGAGCATTGATCAACACACACACATCTGTTGTAGGGGTGTAAGCTGCAATCACAGTTGACATTTACTTTGCACAACCTGGGTAGACCCTACACATGGGCAGGGGTCAAGCAATAAAAGTAGATTAGGCATAACTTCTTTAGGTCCTGATGAATTACCGTTGACCCATTTTTGGGCAGTACGGCCGTGAATCTTTGACCAACTTTTGAACTTAGTGGGTTATCATTCCTCAAGAGTTCCATCTTGTTTTTGACCTTAAGGAATTCCCTTAGTTCATTTTAATCTACTATTGTCTAGTGTCTAATTAGCATGTCTAGAGGCATTTTTGCTTGGCTAATCTCTAAACAGGTGAGCAAGAGAAAAAACAAACAGGTTACAAAGAGAAAAAATCTCCGGCAAAGAGCCCCTTCGAGGGGTCCATCGGGCATTACAGCGCCCATCCAACGAGGAGCATGACCCGATGATAAAGCATGCCACTTTGGTTGATGAGGGTCTGTACGTCCTGAAAAGGATACTCTCCGTTGGCCTGAGGGTTGTTGTTCTTTTCAAAAACTGATTGGGGGAGCACTCTTGCTCCACTGCCCACTGTATGTTACCATTAATGCTGGCAAAACACCATTCACAAGGTAGAGCTGTCCCTTCGGGACAGGCGCCACTTTGGAAATCTCACCCGTAGTACGGTGTTATAAATGACATCACATCCCATTGATGCATTGCATACTCACAAATGGTAGGGGGACACCTATGATACATCCCCGTTACTTTGCGAGTTGTTATTTGTCGCAAAGTACAGTTTAGCATTGAGATCCACTTTTTTGCCATTGTAGAGCCTGTGGTTTTGAGAATCCCCAGTTTTGCAAACACAAAAATGCTTAACACATAAGGCCCACACTATGCAGGAATGGACAAGTCATTAACAGCTCTCCGACGGGATGGGGCCCTTGAATGCTGTTTTTGAAAGCTCAATGAGGATCTTGGTGCTTCTGTCCATTTTACTAGCTCCCGAATATCACTTTCAGCAGGCACGGTGAGGCTTCAAGGGAGAGAAGAAGGGAGGGGGTGTGGTTGAGGGAAAGTGGTCAGAGACAGAGAAGAGAGAGGATTGAAACAGAGAGCGATTCTGTGAGGAGACAGTGGGAGTGGGGTTGGTTTGAGCAGTTTTACCAGGGCTGTTTTTGGTTCCCCAGTGCAACCCTGGTTATGTATCACTGACCTAACAATAAAAGACATCTACAAATAATATTTTTTTTATACAGCACTTCATATGACACTTCTGAAAATGTGTAAGTAATGTACATATCAGGTGTTATTTAACACCCAACTTAATAGCACCCAAGGTACTGCCCTTCTATGAATAGAAGGCTGAGTCAGCCTTGCTAGGATTTGATCTTTGGACCGTCAGATATCAGAATATTTAAACAAAACTCATAAGACAATCCTGCCAGCTTTGGTACAAATCATACAGAACATTGTGAGTGCATTGAGAACTACTCATTTACTAAATAGAGGCCCAATTATGAGTCAATTGAAGCAGAATTACTGTATGGAGTTCCATTGTGACTGGTTTTTAGAGGATCAGTCTTCTCACTCCCGGTTTTCCCGGGTGTTGGAATACTGGTCCCGATTTTACTGGACAATATTTTCAGCCAGTAAAATCACATGAGGCTTCGGCTGCAGCAATACTCAAACCCTTGTCTCCATTTTCCTTTCTGGCATGGGAAGCATACAGCACTTATACCCCATCATACAGGCCCTTCCTTTGCTGCCCAAACTCCACCACAACTCAAAATGACCAAGTTGCCACTGAGATCTACGGTGAGCTACTTGTACAATAGTCCTATGTATCGTGAATTGACAATTGTTATAGCCTTGTGTATGTCTGCATTGCTCTTACATGCAACTTTTTTCTTAGCTGTAATGCAGTAGTGTTAATTTTTCTACTCATCAAGGTAGAACACACCTGTATTGCCACTTAAAAAACATTTCTGTTGTGGTGCTTGTGTGTGTTGTGCTTGTGGTGCCTTATGGGTGTGCATTCCATAGTGTGTGTATGTTGTTTGTGTGACATGCAATGTGTACCAAAATGGGGCATAACACATTATCTACATATACATTATGACTCGTTCACAACATATATGTGTTGTGAGATAATGAGGAGTAGTACTAACCCATCTCCACACCACCATGTCCTCACTTCACAAGGATATACAGAAAGCACAATGGGAACATCTAAATATGCTCGGTGCAAACCTGCCAACATGACGGCAACGAGTACTGTTAGCCAGCAGAGAAGACCACCACCGCCGCGGTCTACTGTTTATTGCTGCAACATTTAAATACTGCGTGTTGACTACCATCAACTTGAGGGAGTAATTGGGACAGCCACCGTGGCGGAAGGACGGTAGTCCAGGCAAGACCTAAATCAGGCCCTATGTTACAAAAGGTACTCCTGAACCCTTGCAGTGGATTTGAGTGGCAGGTCAAGCATTCAAAAGAGAAAACAGGAGGTTTCCCTGGCCCCTGCACAGGGCTGACAGGGATCACTGACATAATATAGAATGACAAAATATAGATTTACCAAAATATAGTCACCAAAATATAGAATGACAAAATATCGAATTCATATCTACTAACAGGTAAGTACAAAAATATCAAATCCAAAATATAGTCTGTAAAAAATATAGTCAGTCAAAATATCGATTTTTTTTTAAATGTCTTAAAAGTAATTTAAAATTAATGAAATAATAAATATAATTAACTAAAACATACTTAAGAATACTCAAATAACCTTAAAATTAAGATATAATTATTTTAAGTTATTAATAAAAAATGTACAATATTTTACCGTAGGATAGCAGGAGGGTAACATTTAATATTACCACTCCAGTGAGTGCAACAGTAGGGAAAGTGTTGGATAGCGTAGGGGTAAAAAATACTATTCCCACTCCAGTGAGTGCAACAGTAGGGAAAGCGTTGGATAGCGTAAGGGTAAAAATTACTATTCCCACTCCAGAGAGTGCAACAGTAGGGAAAGCATTGGATAGCGGGAGGGTAAAAAATACTATTTCCACTCCAGTGAGTGCAACAGTAGGGAAAGCGTTGGATAGCGTAGGGGTAAAAAATACTATTCCCACTCCAGAGAGTGCAACAGTAGGGAAAGCGTTGGATATTGGAAGGGTAAAAATTACTATGTCCACTCCAGAGAGTACAACAGTAGGGAAAGCATTGGATAGCGTAGGGGTAAAAATTACTATTCCCACTCCAGAGAGTGCAACAGTAGGGAAAGCGTTGGATAGCATAGGGGTAAAAAATACTATTCCCACTCCAGAGAGTGCAACAGTAGGGAAAGCGTTGGATAGCAGGAGTGTGAAAATTACTATTCCCACTCCAGATAGTGCAACAGTAGGGAAAGCTTTGGATAGCGTAGGGGTAAAAATTACTATTCCCACTCCAGAGAGTGCAACACTAGGGAAAGCGTTGGATAGCGGGAGGGTGAAAATTACTATTCCCACTCCAGTGAGT
This sequence comes from Lissotriton helveticus, assembly GCF_964261635.1. Taxonomy (NCBI): domain Eukaryota; kingdom Metazoa; phylum Chordata; class Amphibia; order Caudata; family Salamandridae; genus Lissotriton; species Lissotriton helveticus. The sequence goes on from NC_136059.1 coordinate 1,558,687,892, forward strand.
TTAACAGTAGGGAAAGTAATGATTTAATATATTATTAAAAATAAATAAAATATCAATACCAATAAAACATTAATTGAAATTAATAACCAATTTAATATTATGTAATAATAAATTTGAAATTCAACTACATATTAGTTATTAAAAATTAATAACCTATTCATAAGTATTTAACAACAAATTAATTTTCAATAACAAAAACTAATTAATAATAAAAATTAATACCAATTAAAAATTAACAGTAAATTAATTATCGATAGACAAAAAGTCTTTTAATATGTAATTAATTACAATTACATTACTTCCCACCCACATCCCACTACAGAAAATACATTAATACAATTATCATAATTTTCAAATTTTTAATTAATACAAAATAATTACCAATTAATAGAAATGTATTGCCAATTAATATAAATTAATTACCAATTAAAAATTAATTAACATGGAGGAGCTACGCTAGCAACCAAGATGGCCGCGTAAGCTCCCGGCTCTGCTGACCTCCGCCTGCAGCTCGTATATCCTGCTATCAATCCTGAATTCGCACCAGACTCCCGGGTTCATGAAGTATTTTTGCATCTAAAGGTGTGATCCCGAGCTTTTTATCTTGTCGGATGCCGAAGATACGCCGTGTTCCCATTCTCGGCCTAACATCATGTGGAAGCCGGGGCCTCGATTTCTAGCCTATCCGGGTTGGAGTTGATCAACATCGGCCGCTGGACCTGGACTGAGCCCAGTCCCCCGAAGTGCACCGTAAACTGTTTGTTTTGGATGCTGACACTGTGAACGGTCTACGCCGTGGAGACAACAGCGTACCGCACCGGTTACCGTGTTCGGGGGTCTGACGCCCGGAGACCCTGCTACCTTCCCGGGGTCGACGGGCCGGGTCCCTCGCTGCCGGCGAAGGTGTCGATCTTGCACGACGGAGAGCGCCCATTGTTGTCATCGGATTCGCGTGGCCTGTTATCCCGGAGAAGCCGGCCTCCGGGGTTTGAATCCTGCTCTGCCTCTTCGTGAGAGGAGATGGGGCGGACGGAAGGCACACCATCACTACAGGCCGTCATGGCCGCCATTGAGGCGCTCCATTCACAATCCTCTGCTGTATTCCGGACACTGATCGCGCAAGTGGACGGTATCTTGGGACCGGTGCACGACTCTCCGTTCAGTCCTCATCTATCTGTGGTGCCAGCGGTGCAATGTACGCCTGAGACCGAGGTCCCCGAGCAGAACCCGGATTTAATGTGCTTTGTCGGCCCCCAATTCACGGCCAGCGTGCCCGTGATTGTCGCTAGCGTTCCCTGCTCGATCCTGCTGTCGCCTCGTACAGATATGGACAGTCTTCTGTGCTGTAACAAGTTCCTCAGTGACTGTTGGAGAGACTCGTTATTTCCGGACACTTTCCCTCGCTCGTTTTGTGGATATCGTGAACTTCTTTCCGGTTGTCGATCCTGCAACACTTACGTGGACTTTAACAAACGTTCTGCCTTTTCCTTTGAGATGGTGGTTCGAGTGAAAAAGACTCTCACGAAATATCGTACTGGCCAGGGTTGAACTTGAGGGCTTGGGCTTGATAAAATAGCTTGATTCAATGCCGGGATTGTCACATGTAACGTGATGGGAGTTGGGTGGTGCTTTGCTACACTCCCCCGATTGGTTTGTATATTTCGCTATATGTTGGTTTGATTATATCTCGGGGTGGTCGCTGCAGGCGGGGGGTACGGGAGACCGGGGGTATATTTGCTTTTACAACATTCCCTCCTCCATCTTTTTCCCTTCCTTGGGGTTAGTTTAGTGGGCGACAGGCACGCCGCTAGTGGGGTTAGGTCGTAGCCATCCGCAGGGGTGCAGGGTGGGGGGTTGAGTTTTTTGTTTTTTTTTTCCCTTTATTTTGTTCTATGACCTTTCTTTCTCCCTTTTCCCTTCTTCGCAAGAGATGTGGCATATTCTCCTGATCTTTTATTCTTCATATCTGGGTGTCGAGTGTCCGATCTTCATATCCTGTATTCTGGGTGGGCGGGACCTGATGATGTTTGCTTTAGGTTATCTGTACAGTATTGTTTTACCTCAGCTCTAGCTGGTATTGATGTCTTTCACATGCCTATAATTGTTGTGTATTTTCTTAATTGATTTGCCCGTTCACCATTACGATATGTTCCACCAAATGATGCCGGATGTGTATATTTCTATTCTTGTGTTATAACTAATAAAAATATATATTAAAAAAAAATAATAATTAATTAACAATACATTTAAAATCAATACCAATAAATGAAAAAATGTATTTACTTAATTACAATTAAATTACTTCCCACCCTATTCCCCTATAAACCCACAACCCGCTACATTAAATAAATTTAGAAAATTAACATAATTAACAATTAATAAATTAATACAAATTAATTGGCAATTAATAAAAATTAATTACCAATTAAAAAATAACAATAAATTCAAAATGAATACCAATAAATAAATAATAATATTTAATTAATTACAATTAAATTACTTCCCACCCTATTCCCCTATAAACCCACAACCCGCTACAGAATTAAATTACGCAAAAATTAAATAACATAAAATTCATTACTTAAAATACATTAAACATACATTACAAAAAGTAATATACACTTTTCACACATATACTAACATACAAAACACTTTAAAAAAATAGATATTATTAAAAAATCGATATATTTAATGCCTATAATGTATACTTCGATATTTTGACTTCTATATTTTGAAAATCGGTATTACTTACCTTAAATTCGATATTTTTAACCACTATATTGTGTCCATTCGATATTTTGTCCATTCTATATTTTTACTTCGATATTGTGTCCATTCTATATTTTGGAATCGATATTATGACTGTTTACCGGCTGACAGACCATGCCAAACAATTCACTCTATGTTGTCTTGAATGGTATGGTAATGATCTTGGTGGGTTGGTGCAAGATTGTTGAAACCAAAATAAAATGGTAGTACACTATTTATCTTCCTTAGATCCTGTAGCTTAAGGTCTTCTGACCAGTTTCCGATCTGTGAATGCTACTGCCTACCTGGTCAGAGCCTCTGAAACCACTGTCCTATGCTCTACCCTCATAGTGACTGTGTCCCATTCTGTAGCTGTCCTATTGCTCAACACAAAAAAACATGTATGTACAGCGAGGATGTCCCCTTATGCAATTCTATTGCTCCCTGCATCCCACATCACTTTGACCCCATCACGCTGCACAGAACCCTGTCTCCATATTGCTCACAGCACAACAGACTTATGTGATTGTTTGACCATCACTGCACATTTGACCAAGAGTTAATCTCTCTGATGCACCAGTACCCAATAACGAACTCATATATTATTTAAATTGGCTCTTGCCTTAGAAATAATGTTGTATTCTAGCGGCCAATCATGCAAGATGTAGTTTGCATGGAGTTGTTGAAAGTCATCATTTGCCTCAGGTTCTCTCTTCCCAGGTAGGAGAGATCATTGCTGTCACCCGAGCCTTCATCCTTTGCACACAAAATATTGTCACTATATTCATATGCCTTTGACGTAACCCGTGATTTAAGGCTTTAATGTTTGCACAGGGGATTTGTTAAGTCTGAAGGGACACCCATTAAAACAGTGCTGTGTAAAGAACTTGTTGGATGCTCTTAAGTTTGCATGTAAAGCAATGATTGGTGAATGTGCTGCTCACCAATCCCCACAAACAAAGGGACTGATTTAAGAATTTGGTTGAAAGGATACTCTGTTGCAACGCTGATGGAGTACCCTCACAACAAACTGTCAGTCTTCCCACCTGATGCAGGGCTGTGCAGACCAACAGTATGTCGACAATGGAGCCTTCTCTGGATCTGTCATTGACACACTTCTCTGAGGCCCCGGCGGTCTACAGGTAAAACATCTGATTGCCCATCTAATTTAGAGTGGCCGGTCGGAAGTCCCAACATTTCTGCTCCCAAACCTTGCCTGGTTCGACCATACAATGCCCATGTCAGAGGAGACCACATGATTCCTGACACACCTACCCACTAGTTTACTCCCTTCTTTTTCTCAGTAAATAATCCGTATTTCTATTCCAGTGCCACCTGCAAAATCCACAATATTGGAAATGGGGTTGAGATCACCTCATATCCTACCACCTCCCTCGGGGTCCTTCGTTCATCTACAGATGGACTTCATTCAGATGCCCAGGTGCTGCTTTTCCAGCTATATTCTTGTTAGATTGAGGTATAACATTGCATGCTGATTCTATCATGGAAGCCAAAGAGCTTCTATGGGGTTTCATACCTAGGTTTCAGCTTCCCTTTAAACGTCTAGCGAAAAGAGAGCTCACTTTGTCTCATTATTAAAGAAACTAGACAAGGCTATAGGGATTAAGCAACACTTTCACAGTGCATATCACCCAAAGTCATTGGGCAAGGTAGAACGGTATATTGGCACCATGGAAAAAAAAGATTGTCAAGATTTGTACTGAAACCCGCCACTGGTGGCTGGACACACACTGGTCAATCTGAGCAGTGTTGTCTCAAATTATTACGCTCAGCCCATACAAAGAAAGTGATGCACAGTTCCACAGTGTATACCTCTAACCCTCAAGTGTCTCCAGCTTTTCTCAATTTGCCTTTGCACTCTCTCTGCAGTTTCTGTTCCAAGGTTCATGCTGCTCTGCTTGTCCCACTAACTAAAGATTGCTGCAACTTGCATATTGCAGCCACATTGGAAGGGCCCCTTCCAAGTCCTGCTGACCATTAACACCGGTGTTAAATGAAATGCCATGTGATCCCTGCCACAACCTAAGGACACTGGTGCCTCTGCACATGTTACACCCTCTGCCGCAGCTCCGCCTTATTCTCCTAGCCATGTTTCACTGTACCAGCACACATCAAGACTTCAGGTAGGATTTCTAGCTGCTTTGCCTCCGCAGCCTCACCACCTTCAGAATGCAACCCCACCTACTCACGATACCACACCGACAGATGCCGGCATAGGGAACATTAAATAAATAAATTAATCATATTCTGTCATATGTTGACTTCTTACCCGCCCGCCCCACCGCGTTTACCTGCACCGACTGCCGCTGAGCTCACCAATGCGTTTCCCCAGCGCTGAAGCTAAATTAAACCGCCCAGTTCAGGCGTAGGTAGGGACACATTGAAACAGCAAAAAACAGGAGAAATTAATAATTTCTCCTTGATGCGCCAGGTTAAGACCAGGTTTTCCCTGGTCTTATTTTTGGCACCGCCCATATTTATGCCACCCTTGTAAATAGGGGCCAGCATAAATAATGCTGGTCATTGTGGGTCAACGCTCACTGCAACACCCATTGCCCACCCCTTTCACGCTTAGTGCTGTGTGAAAGGGGCATTATTTACAAGGCAGTGTTAAGCCACATTAAGTGGCTTAGCACCGCTTTGTAAATAAGGCAAAGGAGTTGTCACCACCAGGGGTCCTATTATGTATAGGCTGCACATTCCCTGTTTTCTCTGGCGCACCTTACAACAGGTGCGCCGGGCGCAAGCAGGGAAAGTGCACCCTATTACATAAAATGCGCTGCCCCTAGGGCAGCCGTGAACTCGTGCAGGCCTGGGGACAGCGCATTCAAGTGAAATACGGAGCAGCTTTGAAGCAGCCACTCCATGTTTCCCTGTGAGGGTGACAACCCATCTGTACTTTTAAAGGGAATATGAGAGTGACTGCTCCCACATTAGAGGGGATGTCTGGGGGGTCCATAGGACCCCCTTTTCCCCCTCGAGAGGGCTGCTATCAGGGGGCGCACTGACAGTGCGCTTCCTGAGAGCTTCTTTGCCTCTGCGCCTGAGTCTGTAATACAGCGCAGGCACAGAGGCAAAGGGATTTCCTCATTTGCATGTGGCACGCCCCATTGCAAATGATGGAACAGGCTCTTGAGAAAGCGCTAGCGCTGTATGTGCGCCAAAGTTTGAGTATTACAGAAGGGACCACACAAGCGTCTGCGGCCCCTTCTGTAATATCAAAGTGACTCGGGGGCAAACGCCCGTTGCGCCCCTAAGTATATTGTGTAATCATGCCCCAGAACATCAAAAAAAGTGACATTCTGGTGGCGATAAGCCCTTGTAAATGTGCCCCTACCTTTCTTCATGCTGGATTTGCACTCATCTACCTCCCGATGCACAACGAGGTGTACCTGCAGTCACTGGGCCTTTCAATGAAGAAAAGTGCCTTGATTTGCATGTGCACAGAAACATCACAGATGAGTATGACAGCGTTTCTATTAACATCCTATAATCCACTGAAGGTTTCCATTTCCCAAATCACAGTTTCCTACCCGCTGCAGTTTATCTTGCATATATTTCATCAGGATTGTTCGGTGAAGCTTATAATGGCAGCATTTATGTGGGACAGAGTGAGTGTAAGATCTTTGTTCAGACTTTCGCATACATTGGAGCTGGTTTACATTCTTTCAGACAGTCATCCAATGCTTTATTTGCATAGAGGAAAATGAAGGAGCAACCTGGAATGTTCTTAGTATGTCTCAACTAGGTGTATGAGTGGTCTGGATCACTCCATAAGTTGTCCGTGCTGTATGTCATACTTCATCTGAATCCCCATAACTAATAAGACTGACACAAGAAATATCAGACTACAAGCTTCTTTGCTATCATGTTTCCTTTGTATGGGATTGGACTATCAATACGTGAAGTCACCACGACTTTGTAAGAAGTAACACATTCAACCTCCATTGCTTTGGCAGTCATCTCTGACCAGATAGAATTAGAAAGCACTGTAGTTCTGCAAAATTGTATGGCTCTGGTTTTTATCCTGTCTGCCAACAGTTGATCATGTTCTATTGTGGGAACAGAATGTTGTTGCGATATACCCGTTGATTACCTGGGTATTCATGAGCAAATATATAGCATGAGAGACAATGGCTTCAATTTAGATGCTTCAGGTATGGGGTTCTGGCTGAAGTCAACATTTGGGGGACTGGGTTTGAACATAATTGAAATAGTAATTACTGCTTTTGTTATCCTTGTTCTTCTTTATATTCTTATACAAGTCTGTATGTGTGCTCCTTATAACCTCTCTAACAATAAAGCCTCATCCACATTCTTCCCATCCACAAATCCCAAAGGCGATGATGGTACTTAAAGTATCTTTCATTATTAAACAGAGATAATAAGTCATGAAGTCACAAAAATTATTTCAATAGAATTACTTTAGGGTTACACAAAACTCTGGGACTGAGAAACTGTGTGCATTTTCATTAGTATTATCATGCTAGCCGCCACCATCTTCCATGCCTATGTTAATCATAGCTGTGCAGGCCCTAACATCTTCCTTTAATGTATGTGTTTACCCCGCACTTTTATGCTTGACAGAACTAAGCAAGGATTCAAAAGCAGCCCGCTCAGCGTTTGTAAGTATACATTTCTTGTAGCTTTTCTCAAGTTCTTTTGCAGCATGAGAACAATGTATAACATCCATGAGCACATTGTTGTATATACTCTCGTGTGTGTTTCATAGAAGCTTATGTAGAACAGTCTTTAAGACTTCCATGTATTGGAGGAATTTGTATTAGCTATTCACTGTGGCCAAAGGTCACTTTACCTTTTTTTGCTTAGTTTTTGTGCTAACAAATGTGCCCAGATTTCAAGCAGGCATGTGAGAGGATTCTTCTTCCACAGGTACACATTGAGCTACAGTTTTGAGTCCTAGATTTAAAGATGACTACAACCATTGGTAGAGAAGTTGTCCTAATGGCTAGGGCTGTCGACCTCGAATCTGGGGAACTGGGTTTGATGCATTCTATGTAAAGCACTCTGATACCTGATTTGGGTCAAGTTTGCGCTTTATAAAACTTTGTAAAATAAAAATAAAATGGTCTTTTTAATTCTACTTAGAGGTGCTAGAAATGCTGCTCACTGTGTTCTCAGGTCTCTGTACCACTCACTGAGCACAGATGCATCTAGGAGCACGTCAACTCATCAGCTCAGGGGAGCCGTATCAAACAAAGGAGGGAGGGAGAGCACATCCAAGCACTCAATTCGCTCAAATACAATGTGGGTAATGCAGTGCATGGGAATACCTACTTCAGTAAAAGTCTTTTGTTTTTACCATTGTTGGTGCAGCCCATTCTGTGTATCTGTATACGCATATCTCATGATAGTCGTCCTTCCTCTGTGGAGAATAACAAGTTGTTTTAGAGGTGCTGGAAATGCAACATACAGTCTTCCCAGATCTCTGCGCCACTCACTGAGCGCAGGTGCATCAACCCAATCTCGTCAGCCAGGGCCGGACTGAGAACAGAAACCGGCCCTGGCAAACTGCTCAGCTGCCCCCCCCCCCCCCGGGGTCAGGGGGAGTGCAGTTGAGCAGTTTGCGACGGCCGGTTTCGGACGATTTTGTTACCGGGGGCCGACATTGCCGACCCCCGGTAACAAAAACAGCCCTTCAGAGGCACAAAACCGGCCCCCACCCTAGCAGCCTACCGGGGAAACGCCCAGTGCCCGCTATGGCCAGTCCGGCCCTGTCGTCAGCTCATCAGCTCAAGGGAGCCTTATCAAACAAAGGAGGAAGGGGGCACACTGCCTCACATTCTTTGGACTTAGGATCAGCATTGTGTCAGAGGAAAGGGCACACCCTTGTCTAGTCCCCCACTGAACTCTAAAAAAAAACTACCTCGGATAAATTTAAAATTGAATTTTCCTCCACCTTAAAATACATACTCTTTATAATCCCCGTGATCTGGGAAGGAATCCAAATTTCTCTAAGATGCACACAAGAGTTTCGCACACAAGGAAATCAAAGGCATTCTCAGTGTCTAATAAAAATACTGCGGCTAGAATGTGATTTGTGGAGAAGATATCAAGGGCCTCGATTGAATAATTTTTGTTGGTGCATGGCTAACAGCCAGCAATAAAATCATTTTGGCTGTATGAATGAATTTAGATGACACCTTATTAAACCTATTCAACCTCTGCTTCCATCCTTGCCATGCCATGAACCTTCCCCCATAGTCACCCTCCTCATATAACTTTTGTAGGTAAAGAGAAAGGTTTGGGTATTTTTTGGCATAACAATGCTCACGTAGAGCAGATTTTGCGATTTCAAAAGCCTTATTATTCACTTCTGTATTATTTACTGTTCAAGTTCAAGATTTTTTTTTTTTTTTTTAGTTAGTTAAAACCGTAACATTTATACAGAGTTAATTCTTGGTACATTGCAATTTTTTAATATCATTTAAGAGTGAGTCTAGAAAAGGAAACTTTCGTCAGATCCTGAAGCTTCTTTCCTACTGCGCTAAAACTTTTTTTTTAAAACCGATATACAGGAGTCACACAAATTAAAACGTATTGCCTACTTAGTTGGTACTTAAAAGAAAGCAGTAGGTCCGTTTTATCTCATATTTCTGCAAAATAAGAAAATATTATAATTTGTGGGCACGACCAATCACCGATAGTCTTTCTGGTTTGTCTGTTGTATGTTTCCTGCCACGTTAAAGTGCATAAAGTGCATAATAGGTGCATTCATGATATAGCAACTAAGGAACATGGGAGAATAAGCAAACTTTTATTTTATGAGGCTCAACTCACAGCGACAATCCTTCTACTTTAGCTATTGCATGATTGCTATCACTGTACAGTGATATTCTGGTACTTCCTATCAGTATGCCTTTTAATATGCCTGCTAAGCAGATTCATTACTTACTAAAAATCTCTCAAATGCTTCTCTAATTTGACTCTCCAAATGAACCTTACCTTCTTTCATAGCGTTATCTATGCCTCTGTCTTTAGAGATTATTTCAGCGCACAGGGATACTTTAAGAGCATCCCAGTTCATATTCATTGATTTCCACTCTAAATCCTGCTACCCGTTCTTTGTCTTCTGAATAAATGTTATTAAAACCCCATCTTCTATGTTTAACATGCTTCCACGTGCCTTTTTATGCGAAGCTCAAGTGCCGCGTGATCAGAGGACCGATTCGGCAGCATGATTAAGCATTCAAACCCGTCGAAGAGACCAAGAAATAATTGATACGTGTGACTATTTTAAACATAGGCGAGGTGCATGTAGATTCCATCTTATGTGGAAAAGCGGTTCTCCAGGGATCTACTGACCTCATGCCTTTTTTACATTGAGGGGCTTATTTATGAGACCCTTGTGACACTTTCCACTGCTGTTGCGTCACTTTTCATGACGCATCGGCGGCGTAAACAATGCGCCACGTCGTCATATTTACAAAGTGACACATCTAGGCAGATGGGGCACTTTGTAAACCCCTGTGCCAGATTATACCTGCATCAGGTATAATGTATGCAGGGTGGGCATTCCCCCGCAAGAAAGGCTTGTAGTAGTGGAGCAGTGAAATCTTTCTGATTTCTAGGACGCCACTGTGTCAAAACCTTACGCTGCCTCATAGCAAGTGTATGGGTGACGCAGTGCAATGTGTATAGGTCTCCTCCATGCATTGCGGAGTTGCGTCATTCCTACAGCACAACTCCAGCAATGCGTGAGTTTTGCGCCAACAGATGCGTCAGGATTCCTGACGCATCTGTCATTCCTTGCGACATGGAACGCTCTACAGTAAATGTGGCTCATCCATGGTGTCGCAAGAAGGGCATAGTGAGAAGTGTTGCATTGCTGCTTTACTGCAGCGATGCGACACATTTCAAAAACGAGGCCCTAAAAATCTTAGCTGTCCTACCTTTACGCTCTCTCTTAATCATTGTTGTGGTGTCGATTTCTGGGTCTGTAAGAAACTGAATTCTCCCACCACGATTTCTTCAGGAATTCAAAAAAGTGATATGACTGAAATAATGTAGTAAATGGTCCTGGGTTATCTTCTCCTGGAGCTTCAAATTGATCAGTGTTAGCTGCACTGAGGTTATTGTACGGTTTACCCAGCACCAACAGCCTTCAGTATCACTCTGCCAAGTATGAATATTAGCATTTAGGGGCTTATTTACAAGCGCCTTGCTACGCAGGTGCATCACTTTTTCCTGCTTGTACATAACAGTATTATCCAACTCCCTACTCACCGACCTGGCATCCCAACTGCCTCCTCCAGGCTTTCTCTCACTCTTCGCCCAACCCCTACCCTCCAAATCAGGTCTTTAAATTGGACAGTCAGCCCATAGATTTCAGGAAACAGGCAGTACCTTTATCCAAATGAAACATTTGAAATATTCCCTTATTTAGCAATGTAATCTAGAAAGTTGGACAATAGATGCCTTTGCTCCCTTTGCTTGTAATTGTGCTATCATATTCTTGAATTCTTTCCGTCTAAGAGAGGTTTCTGTGGTCATATCATAAAAAAATTGAAAATAATATTTGTTCTGAATCAAAAACAACTCTTCCTTGAATGCCTTAGTGTGAATTGCTGTTTTCACTATATAATCCGAAAAGTTCATCAAAATAGTGCTAAGAAACTTCACTTTGGCCGATGCTTGTGAGTAAATTAGATGGCCTTTATCGTCAAGTCTTGCTTAAATTCTGGCAGTACATATGATTTTAACAAACCATCAATAAATAGAATAGAGCCCATGGCATAATCTTCATGCTCTGGTATCCCAGTAATACACAGGTTGGGACGTCTGGAGTGATTCTCCAGTTGCTCTTGCTTATCTCTGAACAATGCTAATTCTTTTTCAGGTTGCTTGGTTAATTCAGTAGTAGTGTGGATTTTATCCTCGCAATCTGACACTTGTTCCATTTTCTCCATTTTAGCACATAGCTGGGTCATCTGTTCATTCATTCTGCCCAGGTGCCCTTTTATATCATTTGTCACCTCTATCTGAGTTGATTTTATTGACTTAACCTCGAGCAACCCTTCCTCTAACATGGCAAAGAAGTGACTTGATGTTGGTTTTGGTTCCCCCTACAGTGTCCAGAGTGTCCTCCCTGTGATGAGTTTATGTCTGATGGTCTCTGCAGCCCAATATTCTGAAGCCTCTGCGCTCTCCCTTCAATATCATTTAATTGAATGCCATTGGGTTCCATTGTTTATTGGTCTTTACCACTGCTACTATAGGTCACAGCTTTTGTAGCAGCCTTTTGGGGCTGGAATAATGCAAAACCCCTTCTTGTTGATTTGTCCCTTCTTGCTAATCTGGCAAAAACTTCTTTGAGTTGAGCCACTATCTTGCCCGTAAAGGCTGCCTCAGGAAATCACAAGCAGTTCTCATGCTGAATGAAGCACACTACACTACAAGTGGTAGTAGGGAAAGAAAGCGAGGAGCCAAACAGCAGTGTTTGGAGACCTTTTGGGCCTTCACCAAATAAAATACTGGCAAAGTCAAATAATGGTAAAAAATAAGGGATAAAAAATTATTGTATCCAGATCTTGGCTCAGGAGTCCTGATACTAAAGCCCACTTCTTTGTAGGTGGGTGTGCCCCATGTGTACAGGCAACATGCCATCACCCACATGGAGGAATGCTAATGCTTTAAGTGGGATGAGTCATTGCCCCATGCTCCAATGCTGTGATGGGTGAAAGCCAAATGTGAATGACATTTTTTCAGTTGATGAAGGCTGCTGACCCAAAGAACTTCTTTTTATGTATTTTTTAATTGATGATTTTTTTTCTAGTAAACATGAGTCATTTATTATGCCTACGCTATCTTCAGGCCAGATCTAAAAACAAAACTTGCAGCCAAGACTGCAAATGCCTCTAATAACTGCCAGATTTTATTATCAGAAAATTGAATGTTTTTTCTAAAACAATGGAAAAGCACAACTTGCCAAAGTGGCAAGTATTTTATTTATGCCAGTTAAAAGCAGCTGCTTATCATTGTTTGGGAGGAATGGACAGTACATTGCTAGTATAGGCATAAACAGAAATAATTCAAGGTCCCTCTTTTCATATCTGCATTGCTTTTTTACTTTTTAAAAACATGCACGAAACAAATTGGGGTGGTGGGGCTATGTATAGAATCTTGAAAATACATTTCAAACACATGAGATATCAAGAGCACAATCCTAACACAACTTTACAATTTACAATTTAAAATATAATTTATGAGAACCAAAGTGGCAATACAATTGAAATGTTAATGTCAAATATATTGCCTGACATGCTTGTGAATAAATTTTTTGTTAAAACAGTAAAATTCCAAATAAGCAAGAATTACTCAATCCAAAAGGCGGTACTAAATGAGATCACACATATTACCTGACTTATACGATTGTCTCCCTTTAATGGATGTAATCACTTATATCCTATACCAGCAAAAAAAAACATAAGGATGCATAGGGAGTAAATCATTTACACCTGAGTTCCATAAAAAAGAAACTCCGGCGTAGGCAAAGCTTATACATACACACACACACACACACACCCACACATACACACACACATTCATGGACTCATGCAAGCACAGACAGGTCTCTCACAGACACTGTCCAGCATTAAGCCAGAAAGATCTTGTCTAATCTTAGGATGTCTGGAGATGGTGGACCTCTTTTCCAAGGAGCACACTGCTATGTAAATGAGGTTCACCAGCACCAAAGAGACCAACTTCATAATGTGTGCCTGCGATTACAGTTGGCTGGCACTGGTAATAATTTTTCGGATTATCATTATATCTTCCCCACGAATAAAACACAGAAAGGGGGAGATGAAAAAGAAGGAGGAAGATAAATATAATTCATGGGATTCTGCAATTCCTTGTATAAATGTACAGCTATCCTTCCTTTATAATACATGGGATTCTGCAATCCCTAAATAAACCCCTGTCTCTTATTTCTTTATAATCGGCACCTAGTGACGCACTCAGTCACCCATTGTAAAGAAAACAATTCAGAATTGGACTGTGATAAGTTATTAAAGTTGAGTTTGGATGTCATAATACTTGATGGTACAGCCAGCAGCCAAGGTGAAGGTAGGTCAGGTCATGGAACAGCTGTTTAAAGCAACACAAATGAAACTTTTCTTTTCTTTCTTCTGCTTTATTTTTCTTGTTTACAGTGACTAGCAGAAAGAACATGATTATTTTTGCATTCATTAGATAATTATAGAAAAGTTAGAATCTTTCTGCATGTTTCTACACATTGAGTTACAGCAGCTTTAAAAAAACTGACTTGTATTGAACGGTTTTTGATATCTTTTTGCCACAAATGTCTAACAGGTTTTTGATGTGTTTCCTTTTGCACTAAAGGTTCTATTTTTATTCTTCATGTTTCTGAACATTCTCACTCTTTCTGTAAGAGCTACGCACCAAGACTTTAAGTGGTTTGTGTGATTGGTGATGATGTGACCATGTATTATATGGGATAAAGTACTACCTGGTGTAAATGCTGAGGATAATTCAAGTCACCTCAGAGTTCCATAACTCTATAAAGGAATTTGTCTTTGGCCTCTTACCCCTATATTGTTATGGAATTCCTCAGGGACTTGGAATTTCTTTATAATGTATGGCAGGGTGTACTTTATAACTTATATTATAAAACAATGACAAAGAGGGGTGAAAAAGAACCTACAAGTGTAAGACAAAAAAACTAAAAGTATGAGGTAGTGGATGAGAGCAGCCTGAGGTAAAATCAATGCTAGCGGGCCTTGCTATTCAGCAACTCAGGAAGTCAGCAACTACTGACTCCTCAGATAACCTTTGCTCCCCCCACTCCCCACATTCCGCACTGTTCTGTTTTTAAAAAGGTAAGCACTGAAAAACAACAGTCCCAACCCAACCAATGTATAAGTGCTGTTTCACAGCCACCCCTATTACAACGGGAATGGGGAGGCAATATAGGGGCACATGTATGTACCTTTTTTCTGCTCGCAAACGGCCCGATTTGCCGAATCGGGCTGTTTGATACCGGAAAAAAGGCTTTTCCTATGTACCAAGTCCTATTTACAATTCTGTAGCCTATTACCGAATCACAAATAGGGTTTGCGATTTGTTGTTAGGAAGGGCGTGTTTAGGGCGTCCCTTCCCAATACTGAATTGCGGTGGTGTGTAAGAATGTTTTGCGACCGAAATGCAGTTGCAAAAATGTTACCTTTTACCATCAACTTCAAGTTGGTGGTAACCCTTCGCAAATGGGAAGGGGTCCCTTTGGGACCCCTTCCCCTTTATGAATGGTAGTACAAACATTTTTTAAGAGCAGGCAGTGGTCCCACAGACCACTGCCTGCTCTTAAAAAAAAATAAGAAAACTTTTAATTTTTCCTTTTTAAAGGCAACCCGTTTTCCTTTAAGGAAAACGGCCTGAATTTTGAAACAAAGTGATTGCTTTATTTAAAAAGCAATCACAGACACGGTGGTCTGCTGACCCCAGCAGACCACCGTCTCTCTGATTTTAGCGATTCCTAATAATAATAATTAATATTAATGAGGTAGGACAATTGGCGACCCCTAGGATTTACTAAATGAAGCTCATGGAGTTTCATACATTAGGAATAGTGAATACCTTTTTGCGATTCGCAGTAAACCGCAATTAGTTAAGTGCTATTCCTAATATTGATACATGTGGCCAATAGCCCAATATGTTAAGGTACTCATTTTTCACTGGCAAAAAACCCCACATTATTTCCTTGTATGGGTGACTGAATAGACTAAGATATCCCACTTGCTGAATGGAAGAGAATTAGAACAGCGCAAGACGTGTGTCACTTTCTTCAGTAGGCGATAATGACACATGGGCACCGTTCCATGGAGGACATGACACATAATATACCCTCAAGAGCTGGGAGGGGAATAGTGCATCATTTTGCTCAATATTTGTTAATAAGCCTTAATGTTTTGTGGACAGGATATCTTTCAAATCTGAACGAGGTATTATCTAGTTAACGGTCCGTGATAAGCCAATACTCGTGTAATTGTTTAATGCAATTACTGGCTACTGATGCAAGACGGGGATGTTTCAACGCTGAAGGAGTTGTTATGCAGCCAAATCAATAACAATGTACATAACAAACACTGTCAACATAAAGCGAGCTTGTTGCACTTCAGAGAACACGCGCCTCAACCGCACTTGTACATCAAGCAGGCGCGCACATGGGGCGACTGAGTAAAGTCTTTTACCTACAGCCTTTAAAATCATTACTGATAAAAAGTAAAAAATAACCTTATAAGAGGCTTAGGGCTATACCAGATGTTAAAGGACCTGAACCCGAGATATAGGTATGAGATACAAGGAGAGAGAGGCCTTCATAACCAGTATTTCCAGAGGCAGAAGGACTACAAGGCTATTAGAACATTCCACCCACGGAGGGTACAATGCTCCAAATTAAAAAGGGAGAAAGACAAAGACAAATATTAGAATGTTGTAGCAGAAGGTCTATAGCAGTCATTATTAGCCCTGAGCCAATCCATTGTCTTCAATGAAACTCCTAACTTTTCAGTATTCTAATATCTTGTGAAACACATGGGCACACCACAACTCCAGGATTAAACTCCCTTGCAGAGCCCTGCTTATGAGTGAGCCAAAGTTTTATCCCTGTTTGTGCAGGTGGTCAGAATTCTGAAGTGTGCGTAGTTTACCGCACCCCGCCCTTACCAGCTGTAATAAAGCACGCACCCTTTGCTCACTTTCGGCAGGTAAGCAGTAAGCACCAAAATCTGCATTTTATTCCTCAAAAACTCGTAATAGATACTATTTATCGCACCTTGTAATTCCTGAACCCCATGAAGTGAACTTTTATTAGGTGTGATAAGTAACACATATCTCTCTGGCAGTATGTGATGCAGTGCGCGCAACGAAATTCATTTTATTTATTTAAATGTTTACTTACCTGTAAAACTCCGTAATCCATACATTACTACCCCCTCCCCTGCCCACGTCACCGCCCTACAAAAACACCTACTGCCGACCACTACTGCTCTCTGGAGCTCTCCAATTAAGGTCCATGGTGTGTTATTTCACACATAACATAGAACAATGTTACCTCTTGACTACTGCATCTCTTACCTTGAGCTGGTGGCTCAATGGACCAATGTATCTACTTCCGGAAACTTTTGACTTTACGGTCAGAACTTTGAATCCCGTGTAGACCACTCAGCCTATCATCTTTCTAATGTTGATAAAATGAGCATCACTGAGATGACTAGCAATAAACGTGTTATTCCGTGCTTAGGTGGCCATCGATAAGCATCAGTGCCAAGATGGTCCTTGGTGCATACGTGTGCTTTATAAACACATGTATTATATAATTCTACATTGCCCTCAAAATATATGTACACTTGTGTGAATTCAGCTTTCTTCATTATTACCCACTTTTCTGTGTTACTGCTATTATTGAAATGTCTGTATTTAAATATGTTAGTATCATGTGTGTGTTGCATGAACATCTTCATGCAAAAACTAACACTAAATTCAAAAACCTAATGCTGACCAAAGGACTGCATATATATGTTGTTAATGTTCTGCAAGTCAGTCCGAGTGTGCACTAGGAGACGGGAGACCCACTTTAATAATTGGTAGATGAATGAGTCAAGGCCAGCTTTACCGCTGGTGGCTCCTGGCGCGACAATCATCCCCTCTCCCCCTCCCCCCGCCAATGACCTCCTCCTCGGATTTCTTCACTCCCACCGTGCAAAAGTGCTCCTCATCTCTCAATAGCCCCTCTCTCACATACATTTCATTTGTTTTAAAGCACTGTTAATGGCTGGCTTTACTACTCCACTCAGCTATCCATGTAAAATACAGATATGTTCTTTGCAGCAGGCATATTAACCCTCTGCGCTACTTTATGGTGAGTCAAAACTACCACTAGACAAAACTCGGATCTCTCTCTGTAGCAGGAACATTAACCACAAGAGTTACCAAGACATTTTTACTGCTGCCTGAAAGCTGGAGCAGAAGGAACTCTGAAGCAGGTGCTCATAAATCATAAATTATTGCTAAACCCAGCACCGACCCCTGAGGTCAATACCCCCCCTTCCAAGTCAGCGTCCAGTGCGGAAGCACCGCTTCTACTGCCCTAAATCCGGCCCTGAAATTAGAACAGCATGGGTGTGTGTGCGTGTGCTTAGTATGTATGGTGAAAATAGTACAGTATACTTCAATCTGCATAGCTCTTTCTTTTTAAAAAAATAGTTTCATTTCAATTCTGATGCAACTGGAGTGCAGGGCCTCTTTCTTTATTTGCCCATACATGGCCCTTTTATGATGCTGTGAGGCCAGTTAAAACAGTGCCATGTCGTGTCTGTGCCGTCCCAAAAAAAAAACGACAGCAAAACACGGAGAAAGAAAAAGGGAAATTCAAAAACGACAACAACATTGAAGTTGCTCGTGTGAAGTGGCCAGGCCATGTTTTTAAATTAAATCCATCTTAGTTATTTTTATATCACCCAATACCATTTCGCAACTACATCTAAATAACCAGGCGGCCAATGTTGTCGTTATTTTATAATTTACAGGAAACTTCCAGCAATGCAGCCGTATTCATCTTGAAATGTCTTTAGCAACAGGTTGCATGTATCAACGAAATATATAACAAGAACATCTCCTACACATGTGCATTGAAAGTGGAAAGAAACAAACGTAGCTATTTTTCAGGTAAATTTGACACCACAATTTGGCTAAAGGCCCATCCACATGTATTAATTTTTACAACGTTTGCTTTTCTCTGTTGTTGTAGATTTCTATTGTATGGGTACTCGGAAACATTTTTTCCGGGGGCTGCATGTAAAAAGGTGTCATGAGGGCCGCAGGCGGCCCCTGGGCCGTACTTTGAGGATCACTAACCTATAGACTCTAGCCAAGGAAAGACTCGGCCCATGGTATATAATAGCGAAATTTCAAAGCCAGTTTGCCTGAAAGGCTACTCCGTTCTCCTGGCTCAACAAAAGGGTTAAAAAAGAATCGAAACTGCAATTTTAATGTTAACTACAATGAAATCACAACCAATATTAACTAATTAGTCACAATTGCAACCGTGTATGTTGCAAATGTGGCCAATGTAAACGTGCAATTATAGCTTTCTTTTCTCATTATTTGTTTTTATCAAAACTGGATACATTGGGCGCGACGGGTTGAATCACTGCCAGTCTTTTGCTGTGCTCCTCACAACAATGAATTGACTTTATTGATTGGGAACAAGAACGAACTTTAAAAGTATATTTGTCTTTTAAGTTTTAAGTTTTATAACTGTTTTTTTTTAATTGTTGCTTAATCCAAAAACAAATTTAGAGAATGGCACAGTGCAACAAAAACCTAGCTTAGAAAAACATCTCTTCTGATAGAACTATGGAAAAACGCACGGATTTCCAAATGTGTCCAAATAATGCAAACAAAAATCAAACAAGTAAAGGGTCGCTATATAAGCCCTTACACAAATAATATGTGCTGTGGAAATCGTGAAATTATTTAATAAAAATTTCAAACAGAACTAAAAAACCCTCCCCCCCCCCCCCCCCCTCCACCTCAACCTCCTCCCGAAAAAAAAAATCGCTGCTTCAAATCACCAAACTGCTTTTGGTTTGCTAAAACTATTTGTGGGTTTTGTATATATGGTCGGAACTACATTTCAAATGAATTGATTTAAAACGGCCATGTTACATGACTGTGGTCGAGTAGTTTATATCAATAGCCTATTTGCAGGGCAACAAACTATGTCCTTGGCTCGAGGGCGGTGGGTGCGGTGTGCACGGCTGTGGACCAGTGTGGGGGTCACAGATGGATTGAACCCCACTGAAAAGGCTCTCTTTCCCCTAGTACAAGAACACCGCATTACAGCCTTCTAATTGGGGCATCTATAGCTGAAGAATTGAGCAGGGTGGGTAAGGGAGTTCATTACTGTTTTTGTTTATGTTTAATGAGGGGTGTAAAACTTTGTAAACTTCTGTAGCAGGGATCTTCAAACTCTTCGGCTGGTACTTCTGTGGGTTGCTGCAACGGGTGGGGGTGGGGGGTACGAGACCGTGGCACGATAGAGGACACTGAGGATTTTACAAATTGATTTATTTTCTTTAAAAACTAAAATAACTTCTTCATTTTGGAGAGAAAATGAGTAAACTTTTTTTCTACGCAAATATGGGAGACCGAATATAAAAAGGGTACATACCACTGCTCCATAGGGAAACATGGGCAATCAAGACTGATATTCATACTGAGGACTACACACGAACTGCTGAATTAGCTGCATTTTTTTTTATTAAATCCTTTCCGTATAAAAAGTATAAATCACATTTGGATTACGAATTTAGGTGGCTGGATACCTGATTAATAGAGTTAAATGGGTACATTTGCAGTGCTCAGCGCGGATTTCCCCTTAAAATCAGCTGCGATTACACAGCGCCACATTGGGTCTTTGGAAAGTGTGATTAAAACGCCCAGGCTGACAAGGCCCATAATAAAATATCTTTCTTTTTACTATATCAGTATGCCCGCTCCCTTTGACTGACCACCACCGCGCTTAATCCCGCTGCTCCATTAGGTTAAACCCGTAATTCTATTAATCGTTCAAAAGCACATTCACCTGCTCGATATATGACGAAACGTTGACAAAAAAACGCGACCCAATTGGGCATCGAAAGGTCACAGGCCGCTTTCAAATATGCTGTGAATACATTTAAAATCATTTGGAAGGAGAGGAAGGTTGCTTAAAAAAACGTTTGGTTGTATAAGGCGTCGCAGATTCCACTGAATTTCTTTTTATGTTCGCCACCATACACGTTAGAGCTTAAGATAACATTTGTGACGAGGATTTAAATAAAGCAGAGAAAACATAACTCTGTTGAAATCGGGAGGTGCTGAGTCTTGAATGTTTTACTCAATGTCGGTACTTATTCCGTTTATCCTATATTCAGACTAAGGACCATACACGAATACTTTGATTTTGGCGGGAAATCTTTCAAATCGACAGTAGGGACTGGGGTGGGTGGATATATACAGCATGCGTCTGTCCCACTGTACATTAATAACGAGTGTCATCCAGCTATTTTAAGGGCCCCACAATTGGAAAGCTTGCTTCTTTGGAAAGGAAAGTTCCCTTGCACGCCAGTAGATGGCACCACATCTCCTATTACAAAGCGCACTAACGCATGCACGCACCGAAAGTAGTAAAAGAACACAGCCAGCTCCTACATAACGAGCAGACAGGCATGCACGCAAATCTGTTTCATAATGCCTGCATCGGTGCATCCTAAAAATCAGCCTTTTGAAAAATGTTCATTTTTTCAGATTGATGGTGTTATCAGCGCTACGATCGATTAAACCCTAGTTCGTATGAAAAATATAAAATCGAATGATTACAAACACTGCAGATGACGACACTATCGGACAGACAGGGGCGCGGCTGCTTGGGCTTTTAGTAAAGTAAATGCAAGCTGAATGGAAAAAAGTTTAACTGACAACAACTTTGCGGGACTTCCTGACAAATAATTAAGTGTTATCCTTACAGCAGGAGGTCTGGTTGAAAGGCTCTGTCATATTTTTCCTTGATGATTCTTTCAGCTATCCTCAGTGATTCGGAATGGGCTGGCTGTCGCGTGACATCAGGCAACAGGACCATTGCAGAAAGTTTTGCTCCAGGGCAAAACATGAACGAGCGCATATAGCAACATATTTCCTGTTTGCAAATCAATAAATAGGATTTGCTGTATACTGACTTTTTCCGCACGAGTGCACTGAATGGAGCGACCACAGTGTGTACAATTAAGGTAGGTTTACTGTAAACAAACAGAGAAACGCATTTTTCTTTAATTTTCCATTATGAATGAACAAACGGAGTTGGGGAAACATCGGCCATTTCTTTTGTGTTTATTGTAGAAGCTGAAAATAAAGTGCAAAATCAGTCATTTGTCTTTTTTTTTAATAACAAATGCACTCAATCGGGTAAAGTTCTTCGTTAAACCTCTTACACAGAGGGAAAAACATTTGTAAACAATAGGGACACCGTATGACTTCTACAACTGTTTCACAATCTGTTTCCTCTCTGTCAGCTCATTTGCATACGTGTTTACCAAAATGGACTGGAGCCAAAAAATCCCGCCGGCCCCATTACTTGCTGAGCCGTCTGCATGACCTCGCGCGTGCACCACAGTTTGCTACATTTTCCCGTTAATTCAACTCGAACATTTGCCACCGCCTTCATTTCCAACACTGTGCATGTAAATAAGTGAATTATGTTGAATCCATTACAGTCCAGTGACTTTCATTACAGATGTTTCTGACCTTTTCCTAGAGTTGTGAGTTTTAAAGGACGCACTGCATAACTTTATGGCTTCTAGGCGCTCGGTGAGAGAGGGCACAGGCTCACATATGCTGTAAGAATTACAAATATACACATACATTTGAGTTAGTTTTCATGGAATTTTCAGCGGGCAAACTGGGGTATTATCACCTCATCGATTCGGGCAGAGACGAAACAGGCGACTGGGATTAAAGACACCACGATTATTTTGGAAACAGGACAGATCATGCACACATATTATGGGGAAAAAACGACCCGATCTCGGGAGTGGGCAGAAAAGTGTCCTTAATAGCAATACAGGCGAAATTTACAGTTTCCCCCAATTTTCCTGCGAAGCAAAATCTGTCTATAAATGTTGACTCTCACGCAAAACAAAGAACAGGGAAGATTTTGGGTAGTTCATGTGCTGTCCCTGGGCATCAAAACATGACCCACGGGTAACCACATTAAACACATGAACTGAAAAAATAGCTGTGCAGTTTGCAGTTCAAGTTCAGTTCATTGGATCCCTTCTGCCTTTTTTTTTCATCTGTGAAAGGTGGAAACAGGTCTGCGAAAATTTGCAGATTCATTCCATGATCCACTTCTGCTAACTGCAGGAAGAAAAAAAATGAAATGACTTTCCGCACAACATTTTTGGACAGTCTAAATTAAGTCATTTATACAGAATAGTTAGCATATATACACAGGATATGGGGCAATATTGACCGCACCTAACTCCTTAGTTGGGTCTGGTGATTATTTTGGGTGCCTGGGACCTAAGGCGCAATACCCTTTCGTCTCCTTATGGAACACTCCACAAACACTGATTTAACATACAATGATACAACACTCCATTTAGTAATTAGAACATATACCAATGCATCAATTTTCAAAAGAACAGAAAGAGCAGGTCATGGTGTGACTTGTTTATTCATTTCATTTAAAAGCTTTATTCGGTTGAGTATATCAGCCATGCAGCATAACAGTAGTTAAAAAGGTACAAGGAGGAAAATATCAACAGTTTCAGTAACTACCTCCATACAAAACATCCATAAAAAACGACGTACACAAATTCATTACAATAAGTAGAAAAAGGTAACCTTTCAAGGGTTTAACAAATGTTCCAGCAGCAAAATCCAGCTATAAACCTCATAAAGTGCAAAATACAGGAGACAAAAATGCAACGGGTACAAATTCATTATACGGTTGGAGCAAAAGATAGCCCTTCACAAGTTTAACTGAAATTCCAGTGGCAAAACATGCGAGGTAGCCAAACACGAGGTATGCTATCTCGTGTTTGGCTACCTCGCACGTTTTATAAGAAAGAAGAAAACAAAATAATTTTTTGAATAAAGAAGTCACACCATGACCTGCTCTTTCAGTTCTTTTGAAAATTAATGCATTGGTATATGTTCTACTTACTAAATGGAGTGCCGGATCATTGTATGTTAAATTGATACAGAATAGGTTGGGCTTTAATCTAGTTCAGTAGGGCATGAGACTTGACCGTTTCGGATGCTGAGGTGAAGGCCAGGCAAGAGGTGTGGGACAGTAACTGAGAGACTCTATTACCCCTGCTTGTGAACTTGTATCTTGGGACCTTTAGAAGGACAAACATAATAGGACAATTATTAGTATGCATGGTATTGTTTTGTTTAGATATGTGGTAATTATGTATCACAAACTTAGCTGATATCATCTGCGCCTCGTACATGGTCCAAGGGGAAGACGCAGCCAGCTTGTGATTGGAGGGATATCTGGTTTCTAAGAGCAATGGTGTGCTGTCTACTGCTACTGCTTCATGATGGAGTGTTCTTTAAAGAAGAGAGTCCTCAGCGGTTTCCTAAACTGGAGAAAGTTTGGGGTACTCGTGGTGGTACTGGGATGTTGTTCAAGAAGCAAAGTGCAGAGATGGAGAAGGCCTGTTGCCCTGTATTTAGTTATTTATTAATTTTTGCATTCCTTTGTCTCCAGTTTCAAAGATTCCCCGCTGGGGGTGTGCCAAGCGCCATCGGAGATGGTAAGCTTGTCAGCCAGACAGGTGGGGTGCTAGTTGTGTGGCTGTGCAGATGATACAGCTCGTTTTAAAGATGGAGCAAGGTGGAAAGGGCAGCCGGTGGTGTTCCAGCAGCATGGGGTAATTTGGTCAGTGTTGGATTGGCCTCTCGGGCAATCAGGCCTGATGGGCCGTTCTGACAGACCAGTGACAGGGCCATTTGTTTAGTGGGTTTTGGGCTGGTTTTATGGCAGGTGTGCCGGTTTATACTGTTGATTTCTCTAAGATTACCACCAGCCTTGACTGCAGCAAACATAAATGCATGCGGTCCCCCATACATTCCAAAATACCTATACAGCGTGTCTTCAGAAGTTGAAAAATGGCCTGATTTGCAAATGTGGGCCATTTTTTTAGCCGTATGGTATGATAATGAGAGCCACTTTTATTTTGGTGCCCCAGCCTATTTGTTGTCCAAGCCGACCATGGTTATATTTCTGCTGGCCATGAATGAATCGTGATGCTGCAATGAGCATGACCCTATGGGAGGTTTTGTGGAGGGTGGCCAGCCATGAAACAGGGCACTACCACCATCCAGATAAGACAGTATGAGGGTTTGAATGATCAGTTTTGAAGTCGCTTTCTTGGAGGAAAGGTTTCACTTATTTTAGTAGGGTCAAGTAATACCAGGTCCCTTTAATCTCTTGGTAATGTGTTCCTTGAGGGTGAGATAAGTGCAGGATGAATCCCAAAATTTGTTTTTTGAATTTATCTAGGTTCATGCCATTCAGTAAGGTGTTGGTTTAATCGGTATTTGCTCTAACACTTTCATGTTTAGAAGCCTAAGCCTGTATTATCAATTATTATGCGTAGGCCAACGTTGGCAACAATTAATGGGCAATAGTCACTCAATATGATTCAGTTTGTAGGCGTGTCGGTTTTGCACTGACACATTAACTGGGATGAACAAAAGTCAATTTTCAAGGGCTCAATTCCCAACACATGTGCTTGGCTCCTACTGCCAGATCCTTTCCTACTGAATATATTGCTAGTATTGTTGGGAGAAGTCAAGAGTGAAATTGCACCTCCAAATAGCATACAAATTGTGTTACACCTTTCGGACACTTCTGGGTGTCAGAAAACTCTAAAAATCCAGTTACCCCTATGTCTTCATATTTGGGGTGTTGGAGTTAGGCCCGGGCAAAATGCCGAAAATTATGTCATTACCCCATTGCGTAATTTACTGTCCTTTTGTGCAAAAATCTCACAGTGGGAGCATGGGACCAACG
This sequence comes from Lissotriton helveticus, assembly GCF_964261635.1. Taxonomy (NCBI): domain Eukaryota; kingdom Metazoa; phylum Chordata; class Amphibia; order Caudata; family Salamandridae; genus Lissotriton; species Lissotriton helveticus. Next base: position 1,558,713,267 of record NC_136059.1, read on the forward strand.
TGAATGAACATATCGCGATTGGCTGCTGTTCACACGTCATGTGTGATTTAGCACTATTTTTTAAAGTAAATTGCATCCTTGTGTCCAAAATGGATCTGAGGACTCATTTCACATAAAAAAAAATAGCTGAATGCCAGGTTTTCAGTTTGCGTAATTTTGTAAAATTATGCAATAGGAAAATTATGTGAATCTCCCACACCACTAGCAGGGGTACCTAAAAGACTTGGGCTCTCATTACAAGTTCAGCAGCATAGGTGAGGTATTGACCACATGCATTTGATACCATTACCCCGGAGTGTGGCATTTACCAAGAGCGGTAAATACCACCTCTTCTGACTTTTCAACTTGCCAATGAGGCATAATATTGGGTATTGGTATTTAACACATAGAGTTCTGCATGTTTAGCCTTTTTATGTAAATTTCGGCAGACTTGACCTAAAAGAATTTATCAGGACAAAACTGTGACAGTGTGATAATTATCACACAACTCCCAATTCCAATCCCTGTACAAACACGTGTTCGTACAGGGATCAGAATTTAGCTTTGCACTGGAAATCAGGGCGAAGACTGTATGTGGTCACACTTCCCCTGGGTGTACGAATACCAGATAGCGAGTGACCCCAGCTTGAACAGTAACCAAGAAAAACATGATATTGTCTGTGGCACATCTTCAATGCTGTATTTGTGAGGGAGCAGGCAATTTCAGACCTGTTATGATGTACTTAAAACAAAAAATAATATACTCTTTAGAAAGCATCTGCAGAAGTGACACTTGTTAAATTAGTATCAGGGTTAAATCTTTAAGAACCCCAAGAAAGAATTGCACGTTCCTGATGACAATAATGCATTTGTGTGTACAGCGTGATACTTCAATTGTTGACTTTTCATAGCACTGTAATTAACTGCTGTTACTATATGCCCTGGTTAATGACACTTGATTTATTGACCCCCAAATCACACACGGCTGAGTTGGACCTCTCAGGATTCTTGCCCTTGAACCACAGGTCACATAGATATCAGAGGAGAGTGGTTTACTGGAAGGGCTATCTTACAGGTTCTTACACTGAATGTTTTTTATTATGCTGTTGGAGGACATCTATGTCTCTAATCAAATTTTCAGGAGTAATGAATATAATTCTATATTGCCAATCCTACTTAACTTGATGTTGTTTTACATTGATTTAAGTATTTCACCTTTGGTGACCTAACATAGCTCTACTATGACTGTGGTCTATCTCATAAAATAAAGTCCAGGAATATTTGCTACGGAAAACCTCTAATATACACGTTATCCCTGGAAAACTCAACATAAATAGTCCCTAGACCTCTTAAGCATGTGAAATTATACATATATTTTTTATTACAGGATCAGCATTCACTCAACTATAGTTAGGGTTGATACATGGTTTCCATTGAAAATACCCTTTTTTGGATCATGAGAATATTTACCTTCCCCAGGCCAAGCTTCATCAAGCTTTGCAATTATGCAGTTATTGACACTCTTAGAATTTAGCAAGTTTTGTGCATAACGGTCACAGGAAGTACAACCGGGAACATAGTTATAGAGTAAATCTCAAAAGTACTCTTTTGCATGGGAACCTCCATATGGAATTTTCAAATTCCAAAATGGCTGACTAAAAGCGTACTCGATTTGGCAATAAATATTTTAAGATGTATTTTTGTTCAACTATTTAGGACAAATTAAAGAAAATGTTATTGGCCAAGGTGATGTGCTATTTGGGCATTAGCAAATATATGAGTGCCGGTATTAAGCACATTAAAAAATCAAACAGCTACTTTCAGATTGGTTAGTATTTTTTGAGCTTCATGAACATTGGGAGGTGATGACAAGTAAGAACATTGGAACCTGTGATTTGGTGGGTCATCATTTTCTAAATCAATCATCATGATCATTCCTGCATATGTACAAAATCATCAATCTTGCAGGATATTCATTACAAACAGTCGATACTGGTAAACATCTGTGCTGCACCTCACTTGTACACACCTTTTAAATGAAAATACAGTTTTGGGGTATTAAAATGTTAATTGTATAAAATATCACCATCACTGTATTGCCACCATTTTGAATTAGTGATCACAATCACGGATGGAATGTTGTGGAAACAGAGGGAACAAATAATGACATATGCTGCTCCCACTTGCACTAAACTAATACTTGTAAAATACATGCTTGCTATTTAAAAAAAAATGTTTTCAACATAAATAATAGTGATCACTCCATTGCCTTCATCTTGTTACAGTGATCAAAAACGTTTATTGGGCCAAATGAAAGTTGCTCTGGATTTGCCATTGGTATGTTATAACAAAACCTTTACAATTCTCTGAAAAAATCTGAGTTGTCTGGTGAGGAAACTGTTACACCACATAGCTAAAGTGACACATGACCTGATTTAGACTTTGGTAGACATGTTACTCCATCACAACATGGCTCTACCCTTATCTGCCTTATTGCAAGTAGCATAGGCTATAATACACTTGTAATGAAGCAGACCGCAAATCCGTTTAACGGAGGAATCCGTCCGTCGAACTCTAAATCAGACATATAGGCCCATATGTATGAACACATCTTCCCATAGACACAGAATGGATAAAACACTTTTATGCATCTAGCCGATAGTGTCTAAGACACAAAACAAAAAACCTTTGAATTTTTCCAGTTATCATCATTCCTTAAGTCATTCGCTATCATGAACTGCACATGAGATCGCAGATGACATAGCAAATGATAACATGAATGACATAACACATGGATTGTGGCATCTCCGATAACATCATTGATAAAGTTAATGATATTAACAAAGTCAGATTAGTATATGAAGTCAGCACTATTCAGCACCAAAACATGGTTATAGGAGATACCAATGGAAGGACCATTGTGCCATAGGATGTTCTTTTTATGTCAAAGGATTTCCAGAAAATGATTCCTGGAAGATCACATTCACTGTTCTACTACACACCCCGCTTTTGCGCACTACGACCTGTGTACACCAGGGTTGATCTTCATAGCTAAGAGATAGCGGCTTGAAGTAGTTTTCAGTCTTCGCGATTCTGTAATGCTGCAGCTCCCGGGCAAAGCGCAATCTATACTAGGCAGTAGGAATCTCCTTGGCAAGGCTTGGCATGAACGGGGTTATATGTAGTTGTGAACAAGAGCTCCCACGCCAGGCTTCTAACATATCCAACAATGGCTACATGCATCCGCCAGCGTTAGAGGGAACTTGACGTTGCCCAATAAAGAGCTTGGTGATCTCCAAATAAACACTTCCTAGACCCTTCCCACTTCTATCCCTCAACTATCCTTTTCAATCCAACTAACAGACTCACATGTCCACTGCTCAAAATAATTTAATACTTCCTTATACTAATTCACCACTAATTCTTTTTGAGTTCCGGAGTAGTTTTCTACTTGCCGAAAAGTGCTTTGATGCCTTGTCAGGGAGTAGTAAAAGCTATACAAATGCAAATACAATTACAAATTCTATTCATGCGAGCTAAGTGTTAGAAAACCATAAGGACCGGTGTAGAAGAGAATGGGATCCCTATCAGGCTACTCTGTGTAGGAGGAAAAACAGAAACCATAAAAGTGGAAAGAAACAGAGTGGGCAAGCTCGAGGTCACTTTAATGGAGAATTGCTAGTCTGGTCCTGTGGTTAATGGGATTAGAGGAACAGAGGGCATGCCCTGGACACACGAGAGGGTGGCAGAAGGGGCTGTAATGCAAGGAGGGTTTATTAAAAAAAATACATTCTGGGTATGGTGATGGGCGGAGATAAAAACTGGGGGTCTCGGCTGCATGGATGGAAGAGACAATAAAGCCCCACTGCCAAAAATGGAACTCTGCTGCAGCTCTCAAAGCATCCTTTAACAACAGAGGAAGAGATGCTTGGGTGAACAAGACTCAGCTCCCAGCCTACTCCAGAACACACAGTGTTTTAGCAAACACCACATTTTTTTGTAATATGCACTGCCTTGCAAGATGTAAAAGTACTAGGGACTTCTGTTGTTTTTCACAAAGTAATATCCCTTTTCCAGCAGATCATGCTCACATTATGCCTCTTTGAAAAGCTTTCCTTCAGGGCAGAGATAACAAAAAACTCACGGCAATGTAGAATACATTTTAGGCCGTCGTATAAATATCAGTCAAATGGTTTGTATGAGCAATACCTATAATGGGGAAAGGCTATTTTTCCAAAATTAATGCAGAATAGCATATATTTGCAAGTTTTTGTGCCAATCGACGTTTGAAACCACCTTGTATGTAGGATTTTAAATGACCACATTCACAAGCTTGTCACTCGGAGAGGACACATTCTTGCTTATGATCAAATTTCTATTTTGGCTCAGACTTGTGATAGGGCTCATTGTGCCTTTATGCATTGGTTCTTACAGAGCACAAACTGAGCTGGGGAGCAACCTAGCGCTGTACATTACTATATCTTCAAATTCCGCAATTATATTATATTTTGTGTATTTAGATCTGCATTTTGCATATTTACATTTTAGGCGCAGGGAGACTAAGTGATTTGCCCAAAATCACTCAACTGAATGCCAATGCAGGGATTTGAACCGACTTTCAAAGTAGATAGCGTTGTCAATACAAGTTGCCAATATTTTCCCTGGAGCAGTCAATGCAACTATAACTCCTTAAGTAGCCAGCGCTCAGAACGTTACATCATGCATTTTTATTTAAATATTTTAAATGGCTTACTTTCAGTATTTATGTCATTTGAATTTAATAATTACATTGCTTAGAATTATGACATTCGTATATCTGTCGCTGCACACTCCACCCATTTTAGCATGTCAATATACAGACAATGTGCATAAGAATATATAAAAAATGTGTGCATCCACAAACACTACTAGTTCAACACTGCATCAACACCTGGTTTCGTGCAAGAGGCCTCGGATATAAATCAATGAAATTATCAACAGCAAATTAGATGCCATTTTATGACAATTTAGATTTTGGAAATTATAAAGATGTGCGCACAGAGCCCTAGTTCCACACCTTCTTGTGAAATAAGATTTGCAAATACAATTAATAGTGCTCTGTTGAAATACAGAACACTTTTTTTATGGTCTCTTGTGTGGAGAATTTTTCAGTCCTTTTTTTCCTGTCCACATTGGGCCATAAACCACCACTTCCATGGCGGCCATGATGAAAGTACTAATGGAGAAGGTCAAAAGGCCAAAAAGATCATATACGTGTGTTTTTCTGCTAGACAAAAAGAGACCCTGTTGATGACTAACTTAACAGAAAGGTCTTCCTTGTCTGAGAACTGACTAGATTTCCGTAAACATCATTCAGATAGGTGGGAAAGCCAAATGCCAACGTAAAAAGGGGAGAAAGGAGACTACATATTAAGGTGTGAAATGAGATAGATATCAAGACTATACTGCTACAGTTTGCAAACTGTTTTAAATAATTTCATATGTGGTCAATCAGATGTGCTAAATTGTGAACTACGTCATCAGAAGGTATGGTTGAGGTGGCTATTAAGTGCAAATATATAGAAGGCAAATATTATTTTTGAACTCTGATGAATTTCTGTGGTGGGACTGTATGAGAACTCAAGCAGAAATATGTCACACGTACCCATTAGTACTCATTAGACATAGATCCAAACATAAAAATACATCAGGGTAATGTTAAAGGTAGTTTATGACTATTTAATCAAGCATTATATATTTCAACTTTCAGCAACTGAAGCATCTTGCTATATCTTCAGAATACCATTAACTCCCCATAAATCCAATCCGTCTCAAGAAACTATTAATTTATGATTATATTTCCAAAAATGGGATGAAGGAAACTATATTAAACCAGCACTGGTTTACAGAGATTCTGCAATAATTCTCTCAATAGAGATCACTTTTTTCCTGAAGTTAGCCTCTTCTAAACAATGTTATCATGTCGTCCCTTTAAACAATGTGCTAATTCAACATGTAATAAATGTGACAGGTTTAAAAAACACACAGTATTGAAAAAAAGACCTTATTGATATTCCTTACTGTCTATGCAAGATATAATTCCCATTCTGTTCTCAGGATTAAGCAAGAATTGTACATCACTGGATATAGTTAATTTCTAATTTGTATATTATTTAGAAGATGTGTTCCTTGTTCTCACATGAATATTTAAATTGTAGAGTTTATAACCTATGTTAAACCTATAAGATTGGTAATATCCTCATCATCGCTGTTTTTTGATCCCTTAAAACTACAGAAATTATTATACTTCACCATTTTATCTATTCATTTATCTTGCCAATTATTACACACACAGCTACAGGGTCCTGCTAAATAGTTAAAAACATAAAAACAAACAATATTGAGTGAATTCTGCATAAACCCCATGACATAAACATTATTACATTTGAAAGTACACTTGATGGTTATGAAAGTTTGTGATACTTATCGTTCTTTTAAAAAAATATATATATTTTTTACCCAAGCAGGTATTGTACATATCAGGGATGCATGAATAACCGCATGACACTGCAATGACACATAAAACTTGGGAGCTCTCTCAGGGCCGTTATCTGTATTGATCATTATTACCAAGTAGGTAATTGCTGGAAAATACACTTCAAAAGCCAAATGTGATACCTATTGTTCACAACTTTTATGAAGGTGAGGTGACCTGCATATTGTTAGGCAGTGGTTGGACATGCAAATATCAATTAGATAGGAATATCCATGAAGGGTGGTATCTAATTAGTGAGAAGTAAGAACACATTCTTTCGTTGTAGTGGCATGGAGTTTCAGAAGCAAAGGCGTAATATGGCATCAGCGCTTGCTTTAATCTATCACATGGCAGTGTTGGTCAGAATCAGGTCACAAGTTATATCTTCTATTTAAGGGTCACTTCTCTTGAATCTGACATGGTAGAGCTTTATGAGGCACAGCAGTTTCCCAAGGAAACATCACATCTTGATTTTCCTTGAAGAGGAGCCAACATTTAATAATAGTCGAATATGATTAAAATGCTGTAATTGTTACCACTAGATTTTGAGAAAGTGAGAAGTGAGAAGACATGTACAGCCCAAGACTAGAGATTCAAATGCTGAACCTAATGGTTCACCAGTACCTCCTGACTACCAGGAACTCTTAATGTCCCCCGATAAGGGAATTATAACACGTAGTGATGACAAAACCATCATAAAATCACAAACATTTGGTCTATTATAGAAGCTTGGATGAATACCAAGTTTTACCAAAAACAGAAATGTATACACTGGAGAACATTTCCTCCCAAAATATCCCTAGCCAGAAAATCCATTGGGGCTGCAACCAGTAAAAAACGTCTTAGATGTGTCCTTCAAAATGATACCCTTATTCTCCAGTCTACGTCATGTTATGTGCAATACAAGTATTCAATTCCGCAATGTAGGAGTTCAATTCACCATTTACACAATGACATTAGCGTTTGTGAGGGAATTGTTAAATCTCTCATCCTAATCTATTTACTTTCAAGAATGTTTTAGAGTTGCATAAACTTTTGGGTAATTTAACAGTTGGAGAGATTTATTTCAACATTTGGAATAAGTGAGAATAAATGCTAATTTTAGAAGTTCCTATTCCTTGGGCTCTTACTCATCACTTCTTTGGCATCACCTCCACCTGCATGATTTGTGACTTTGGTGTTCATAATTAAAAGCTGGAAAAATCATACCACGGAGACATGATGGGAATACCCAAAAACTGATTACTATGACATTGCCTGCATATAACCAGGAATCGGGAGATATGTTAATTCTAAAATATCACTGAAGCCTAATTGAACTTTTAGAAAAGATTGCCCTTTGAAAACTGAAATAAGTGGATTTACCAACCAGTGAAACACAGTCAACATAACCAACAAAGCAACAACCTATGTATTGACTGTTCATAAAATGTGTGTGTTGAGCTATTTAAGAAGTGCAACTATCTTGTTTTACTTTGTGTAATCAGGATCAAAGGGTTGTAAGTAAAATGCTATCTTGCCTTGAATCTCACATAAATAATTAGCTGAATGTCTGTTTTTTAATTGGAGTGTATATTAAAAAACATACTGTTATATCTTAGACATTAAGGAACTAGCTCATCTTGTTGGTTTTCGGGTTAGTTGTGTAATACCACACCTGATCTGAATGTGGGCATACACCCACTATATCACATACGTAATATACTGCATGACAATTCTACCACATCTACTAAATCATCATAGCACAACATTGAAGGGTGCATCTAGGTATGTAATTGATGAATACAATAAAGAATAGGGTTGTGCAACCAGTGTAAATGTGAAAATGATAATGATTAACATAACCAGGACAATGTAATGGTAAGCAATATAGTAATTGCAGGTCATACAGCATGAATGTTTCCAATGTAACTTGTGGAAATATTCCCCTAGTTAAAGGCCATCTAGTAGGACACTTTCAGTATTTAACAGTATATGAAACTGTTTCCTTAGTGAGGGCTCTATGGTTTAAACCCTATGCAAACTGCCTGCAGCTTCCTATGGGCAAAAATATTCCCACAGGCTTGTCCTATAAAATTTGTACTGCACATTTGCACACTTGAAGTGATGTTGTGGTTCTAACAAACTTGCTTCTGGGACAAACCATTGTTGGTGATAAAGAAATCTATTTGAGGCCTAGTCATTTAGAGCACTAATCAAGTTTGTTGGCACTAAAAATATATACACCTATATATAGAGAGACACAAACACACACAAGCACACGCACACACTCGTCAAGAGCAGTTGGAATCGTTTTTGGGTTGAAGGTTCTGTTTTTAAAACAGTTGACTGGAAGAGAAACATGAACAACTATAAAGGTAATACTGAAAGTAGAATATGGGTGCAAACTGTGGTGGGAACCAAAATAGGACAAATTGTGTCCCTCAGTAGCCAAACTTGCATTAACCTTGAATCAGAAAAATGAACTCGGGTGAAACATCCCTTGCTGGTCTCAATCCCTGGAAGCATGAGTTAAATCTAATAGTGTTTACCAACCAAGCACCAACTGTAAACAAAACAAAAAAAGATCAGTATGCCACTAACTGGACAGTTCCCATCGAATTACAAGAACTGGCCCACTACTAACGTAAATTGGATGAAACTTAAGTTTAAAAAGCAGCTGAACGGAGGGCTCTTTGGCCCTCCTCCCTGTAAATTAGTGCAGCACGGCGAGAACTAATTCAGCCGTCCGGAAATTGACAACAAACTTTGCATTCACTGTTGCTATCCCGTGTCTTCTGAACAAGGAGCTTATGAATGGACGACAAGCCTGCTTTGTTTTAATCCAACCCATCGGCCTGGCTGCATGTGTACTGTGGGTTGGAGGCTCCCATGGTGCAGAAACACATGTTGTCATGTCATGCTTTTACGTCTTTGGCCTGGGCCCTCTTTTAGTCTAGACCGGGCCGATTTTGCGCTATGATTGTCACAACGAGCTTTTCAAATTGCACAGGCAGCAAAAAATGTTGGCCGGTAGTTCGAATTCCAACGTAAATCGACCACAATCATGGGCCCTGTTAGTAAGGGAAATTAAATGTCTTCACTCTGAAGTTGTAATTAAAGCAGCAGAGTGCATTTAGCAGGCTTTTTTCCCAAATGCAGCTACACTTTCATAGAAAACAACTTTAAAAAAACAAATCTCTCTTACGAATATTCATGTGATCAAGGATATAATTATTGCACGACTTCTCGACTTCTTTCCAAAAGAATAAGCACGGGGGAACTTTGAAGAAAGATGATTTTTTTGAAGCATTTCTATTCCATCGCAAGAATATTTAACCTAAAATGACGGGTCGACCAACTTGAACACAGAATGAATGACTTTTCTACGACCATTGATTGTTACGAGGCCTGTGATGTACATAGCATCCGAATCTGTATTTAGAAACGCTTAATGCACATCATATATGTTATGATATTATTCAAATATTTTCTGTTAGGAAGTTTTTACTATGTCGAGCCTCCAGAGACCTCAGACTGTCACTGCGACAAGTGCTGACTTCAATGGACTTCAGCTAGCCAAGATCATTTTCACAAAAGCAGCTTTACAGCAAGCATTACTCAACCCTCACATGTCTGCTTGATGGATCAGATGGCTTATGCAGCGCTATATTTCAAAGCCTCTAGGTGCTTAGACTTTTATCAATGTACAAGCCGACGCAGATCTGTCCTGCCTTAGTGTATGATGTTATATCAGATTGTGAGAGCTTCAAATAGGAAGCACTTTAACATCAAGACTGTTACATGGATGCAAATATGCAATCTTCCATTTAAATAATCTGCCAGTGCTATAGTAGTAAGTATAATGTATATTCAACTTGTGGGCCAATAAATATGTTTGTAACCAAAATACACAGATTCGATTTCATATTACATACAGGTTTGGGCACAGTGATCAGAATTACATCAAGTTTCCACAGAAGGAAGAGCCCCCCCCCTTCATCAGTCATGGGTCTGTGAGAGGTATGAAGACCTTTACGATTCCAAGTTCAAGAAAACATATAAAAAACAGGTGCCATATGGGCTTTCTTTATCACTCCCATTAACTCCTGCAGTTTACCTTCTTGTTCTGGCGGTGGGTGGGCTTAATATTTGGACTCCTCCCTTTGAAAGTCTTTTGCTTGTCTGTTTGGACACAGCACTTGTTTATCAAATGCACATTATTGACAGTCAGAGAGGAAGGAAACAGAGCCTGGGGTATTGACACACAGTGGAAAAGTAGTGCTGCTCGCATTACTAACTCATGCTGTCTACACATTCTGAACCTTATGATTATCCTCTCTCAGAGGAGATGTGTTGATATTTTACAACTAAGATTTCACAGAAGAGTAAATATATTTCTCTTGAGTGGTTAGGAACAAGATAAAAAAGTACTTACTGGTAGGTGATACTGCCTCCGTATTTCTGGGAAAGTCTGGAAAATAAAAAGTATTGATCAGCTGGGAGCATGAAACAAGGTGCTTTACAGCCTGCTGGTTTTGGCATAACACCCCATCCGCTGGTGGTGGTCACAGGGAAATAAGAGGCTTAACTGATGTGCATTTCAGCTCCCAAAAGCTGGCTGCACACACTTTAATTGAATTTTACACTGGTTTAACGCACTCCTTGTCACTGTCAGAAAGCCAATAAGTTAAGGTTGGTCCCCATCCCTTTCCTCCCCCCTTCTGCATTAGTTAAAAGTTTGAGGTCTGCTTAATCTGATATTTGAAGTTGTCTCAGTGAGTGAATAAAGTGGAAATTAAACAGTTCCAAAATCACAGCGAGAGTTTAATAAAGACCCTCTTTAATTATATGCAATGTCAAATGGCATTATAAGGTTAATTGCAATGTCCACTAACACCCTTTGAGTGCAGTGTTTGCTATGCAATAAGTAATAAACAAGTATGAATAAAAGGAGTGAACAATGTTGCAAAGACTTTTGGGAGCCTAAAAAGTAACTAGATTTAAAAAAGCATTACATTAATTTTAAACTCTTGACCTACTAGCATTCAAATAATTTGTAAGATTTTGTTCATTGCTGGATTACAGACTGCATTAATTTTTCATTAGGTCCTGCAATTGAGGCCTTAAAATATTGATGTAAATAATTTAAGGCCAATTTTTATTGTTTAAAAGTCATATTTTTTTTTCTGAAGAAGAAAAAATATCGTGGCAAACTAATGGTTGTAGTTTTTATATTTTGTAGAAAAAAACTTAGTTGCATTAATATTGAAGTTGAATTAATAAAAGTACATTCACTGGTGTGATTTAATTGACACCTTATTTTGAGAACAAATATGAAAACCAATGTGGATATAGTGGTGAATGGAAAGAAAATAGTATATAAAAGAAATAGATTTAAACTCAAAAATCACATTTCCATAGGCAGATTCACAATTCTATATCTTTAAGATTGCACTATCCATATTTTTTCTTTCACTTTTTTTTTACCAACAGAGATCTTTTTGAAGAGGGAAGAGGGATATCTGAAATCTCTATGTGTTTTCAATCTTAAATTTTTAAATGTTTACATGTATTCCTCCTAATATTACCGCAATTGCATGTCATTGAGTGTAGAATAATACTAACACTTCTATTACCGCTACATAACACAACAACAACAAAAATAGTAATAATAATAATACTTACAATAATAATAGTTCTAATAACAATACTAATATTAATGATACATTTTAAATAAAAAAAACAAGAACTCACTTTTTTATAATCAGTGGTCTAAGTGTTAACAGCAAACTAAAACATGTAAGATCAATTATTTTTGAGTGTTTGCAATCTACTGGACAGTGTGTCATGCATTATTGATTATTATGTGGCATTTTCACTTACTCATAAAATCTCACTTCTCTCCGTTGTTGAGTATTTCCAAACACTTGCTTTAAAAACACTCCCAAATATCCAACATTTTATTCTAGACTCAGGGCCTGCCTTTATTTAACATGCAGTGCAGGGCATGTAGAATAACCAGTAACATGTCAGTGACAGCAGTCTCTGCCTTGAGTCAAACAGCAGTAAAGAGACCCTAACACAGCGGACACAAATGATAAACTCTTGCATTTGGAGAGGTCACAATATTTCATTGTTTATTCTTCAGATATTTACGATGCCAAAAAGGAGGAAAGATACAGAACAGTAAGTTAACAATTAATAACTCGATGCAACATTTTAAAATCGATGTAAATGTTTTTTCATCATTCAAGAACAATGACAGACAATTCAGTAGTGGGGACAGCTTTGATTTAACTTATTTGATTGCAGAATCATTTTTTTCATGCCGTTTCCTTTACCAAAAAAAGACACAATGTTTATTTTCTGAACAATATATTCACCTAGAGTGGAAAAAATTGGGTGACAAATCAAATCAGCCAAGCGTTATTGAACTGGGCCCTTTGCACATCTTTTAAGGTTATGTTGAGGTATTGCACTTGAAGAATGGCATTCTCCTTTCTGAACCTCAGCTTTGTTATTGTACTGGGGGCAGCAATCTCTTATTTATACATTACTTATGGATAGTTTTCGATTATCACGGAATCCTTGTAATAATATGGTTGAAAAATCACAGCTCAGGATCGTCATGTGTTTGTACCAACCCACTCTGAAGTATGACTTTTTTTCTTGCAGTGTCTCAAGTTTAATGGTACAGGTTTGATGTGGAATAAACTTCTTTTGCTATTGTCTGTCTATTCAGGTGAAAATTTGTAAGAGAGCATCTTGTTAAAAGGTCTAGCCCCTCAGTCATTCTATCCTGCGGACTATAAAATTATTTTTGATGTATCCTCTTATCCTATTGATTTTGTGGTTTAGAAAATAAACAAAATGTACTGATAAAAGGACAACATTCCCAACACTCACCAATGCGGTGGATAAATATTTTTGGAAATCTAGATGACTTTCCTTAGAGTCTTTGGAGCAGGGCCACTGGCATGACTTCGAATTTCTGTAGCTTCCTAGTTGAGGTTTCTCAGCCGCCAAGGGCGGGAAAAAGAAAAAAACATTTGTATTGTATTAAATGAGAAAATCAGTGAATAAAATGGGCAAACTAGAGATACGCTGTTCCTAACAGAACATCGGTCTCATGCATAGCGGTTTTCCAATGACCGCTGTTCGCTCCGCACATAAAAAAAGAAATGAGCGACCTCAAAATCCAAAAACCAAGCAAAATATGCCTATAAGATTTTTTTAAAATGGATGGGTTAACTTATATTTTAGGGAAAAACAGCATAGATTAGCCTAACTGTGTTAGTGTTCTTCCTAATAATCCAGGTTTCTTTCCACTACTCCTTAAAATATAAAACAGAAACAAACATGTACTGGATGGTAACAGAATTTCTGTTACTGCCAATATTACTCATTTTTGTTTAATGTTGATGCCTTGTGGTTTGTACATCATATACCAAACAGCGAGTTTATTTTTTAAATAAAGATATTAAAACCTTATTCTTATCTTACAGTTTCTGAAAATCAAATTATCTGAAGGTTTTAATACATATCCATAGCTTGCTGAACTGTTTTATTTCAATCATTTGCTCTATTAGAAACAGAGTTGTATTTTTTCCTTTTATCCATGAAGACCATTTTTTCCCCCTTTTTTCTGGGTGGTAGCGGGATTAGCGGTACAGACGTAACCACACTTTCAAGATCTCCTGGGGCCTTCAGGCCTCAGGTCATGTAGACATTTTAGCACAAAAGGTACCTGATTTCATAACAACCATGTCACATTACATTTAGATAAATAAAAAGTAGACTTTCAAATCTCTTTCAACCCATCTGTGTAACCTTTCCCAAATCCTGTTCAAGGAGTCCCGTGGCCCATTATACTGTGGCCCTTTTTGTGCGCATACGGCGACGCAGTTGACTAAGCCGCAATGCTTAGTATTCATAAAATTCAAACTTTGAGGCAACCAAGTTTGCTAGGCCAGATGAATCAGCCTCTATATTGTGCTTTTCATCCCATATTGAATTTTATCAGGTGCTAATTGTTGTTTGACGAGAACAACAGCTTAGTGCATCTGTTGTTTAATTCCCACTTCCCCATTCTCAAATGTGAACATCAAAGAAAAGAACACACTCGGTCTTAAACAGCCCCTGACAGCAGCCCGAGACTCAAGTGCTCAACAGACAAGGCCCTTGCCACCAGCTCTCATATTTCCACAACAGTGAGCAAACACAAAAACAGCGCTAAGCGGCCTTTCCTTCCTTTCAGCTCCCCTTGGCCAGTTGTCTGCCTTGTACCGGAGAGAACCCTTGTACACAACCCTGCTGGGAACACAACACAGGAGAAGGGATTAGCCGCGCTAACATGCTGGTATCTGCAAAAAGTGAAGGGGAGAGAGTAAAAAGGGAAACAGCAGCCCCTGCACCCGGTATATGAATAACGAGCGTGTACGAGCTGACAGGAGACCAGGACAGGGCCCCGAGGCTCCCTGGGAGAAAATGTAGCGGTGATGACTGACAGGCCTTTCAGGAAATATGTTCACAATCACAGACAGTGCAGGCCACGACCTGGATGGTTTAAGAGCTTGTCTTGTCAAATTATCAAAAGCTTCCTCCTCTCTGAATAAAGAGTGACATAAGTGAGTGTCAGAAAAGCTGCGGGGCTGACAAGCCAAGCATAGCGCCACAATATGCACGTCACATTCCTGCTGCACAACGCTACCGCCGCAGGCAATTCTTAATGAGAGCGCCCGGCAGGCCCAGGGGACCCGTGTCCCCGGCTGGCACCACCACTCATCGCTAAAAAAAAAAAATCTTCCAGCTCCCAGTCGGTTATAAACTGACACGACAGCGACAATTACTAAACACAACTTTTTAAGACAATCCTCTGGTGCTTTGTCAAAGCTGCCGCCACCAAAGCCGGCCCCACTGCAAGCCACTTGCAGCAAAACAAAAGGTTTAATAAAACAAGTGGTATTCATTAGCTTTGTGTAATATATAAGCAGAAGAAGAAAGGGAATAATTGCTTTTTTTTCCCGAGCACTTTAATTAAAGAAAAGGCACAACACGCGCCCGCCTTCAGAAACACACACAACGAAAGAATTAAACAGTTTTAATCAAAGGGATTAAAGGAGGTGGGGATAATGGTTCCTATTACGCTATATTTGGAAAGGGGAAACTGTTTGGGGTCAATATGAGGAAAAGGGATTCAATTAAAATAAATAATCAGTAAAAATAATTGTGGCGAGAAGCCGATTTCTAAACAGAAGAAGTGCAAAAATTGAGAAATATTCATGAAGGGTGAATAAGAGGTTAAGGATTTTCTCCGAAAAAACTGATCATAAGCCAGCCACAAATACAAAAATCGGAAAAGGCTAGCAATGATCTACCTTCACTGTTTTTACAGGAAAAAATGCATCCTTTAAGATATGTAGCGTTTTTACTTTTAATTTTGTCAAATGGATACTCACTCGGGATCAGGCATGTCTTCTTCCATGGCTTGATTATTCTCACTTTGGGTCAGAGATATATGGGATGAATTACCACCTGCCATAGCATTCTACGAATATTGCAAGTCATTGATGAGTTCCGTGACCATATAGAGGAACGAAGTTGAAGCCGAGTTCCTTTATCATGGAATCCGAGGTGACCTGGAATGCACTTATAATATTCCCCATGGGGTACTTTATTCCTTCTAATACACGATCACACCAGCACCCTTCCCACAAATTGTTTAAATCCATGGAAGCTTATTTATGAGCCCTTGCGTAATTTTTGCGCCGCCGTTGCGTCACTTTTTGTGACGCACCAGCAGCGTAAAAAATTAGTCTTGTTGCACCATATTTACAAAGTGACGGATCTACCTAGAGGCGTCGCTTTGTAAACCCCTGCGCCACATTATGTCTGCGCCAGGTATAATGTATTCAGGGGGGGGGGCGTGACGACACAAGAAAGGGTCGTAGAAGTGGCAGAGTGAAATCTATAAGGACTTTTAGGAGTCAAATACGTCAATATCTTACACCTACCTCATGGCAGGCATGTAGACTGACGCAGGCACATTTCACATGGGACTTGCCCATGTGTATGGACTCATTGCTGGAGTTGCGTCACTTTTGTGACACACTCCAGCAGTGCATCATTTTTGTGTCTACAGATAGTCAGAAATACTGACGTATCTGTAACTCCTTGCGACATGATGCGTCATACTGTAAATATGACGCATCATTGGTGTCACAAGGAGGGCGCAATGAAAAGTGTTGCATCACTGCTTTCTTGCAGCGATGCGTCACTTTTCATAAATGAGGCCCTTGGTGTGTTGCTCTTCCATGTGAAATAGACAGGATACCTGCAAGCATGAAGAATAAAAGTAGAATCTGCAAAATGAAACGTATCAAAAAATCAGTTAGATATTTGTTGCAAAAAGTTTATTTGAATCATTTTAATAAAAGTAAAATCTAAAGAAACACTGTAGCTCAGAATGTGTAGAAACATTCACAAACATCCTGTCTTTCCTATATTTACCTATAGCGTAAAAAAGAAATATGTAGCTGTAAATATATCCTTTATGCTTATCACTGATCTTTTCGAAAAAGAGAGCAGAAGAAGGAAAAGTCAGATTTTATTTAGTTTTCTAAACTGAAGGTTTTGTTATGATCTGGACTTGTCTTTCACAATGCAGTGTCTGGCAGCAGGCATTGTTAAGTCAGACGGTAACCATAATAAATTATATCATTTGAGCAGCTATGTCATTTCTTTATTACAGGTGACAAGATGTGTCACAAGTCGCCTGTAATAACAAAATGAAATGCAGGCTTTTATACAGGGATTGCAGGCTCGCATGCTTTATAAGACAATTTATCCATTGACTGATTCACAAACGCTATCAAAAAAATTGTTATCCCGTGTATTGTTCCTGTGTTTGGAGCAAATTTGTTACTTTTACAGAATTTTCATAGAATTTGTTAAGTATCTGCGGAAAAAATATAATAGTTGTAGTTGCCCAGTAGTACTCATACAGGGTCATTTAGAACTGTTAAGCATCCGGCCACACTGCTAGGTCGGCAGAGACTTTTGCTTCCCCTCCCTCACAAAGAGCCAGCCCTTATTAAGACATTCCCATCTGCCTGGCAGAGTTATCTCTGCCTTAAGAGTCCGGTGCATCAAGGCAGAGGTGAGTTCCCAGCAGGTGCCATGCTTAGCATTCATTTTTTTGTATGTCACAAAACCCTAAAGTCTGTGTTTGTTTGCAAAATCGAAAATCTCAACGACCCTGACACGCAGGGAGATTTCTCTCTGCTCATCAGTTCCATGAATTGTTTTTGCTGCATAGGACCACCATGCCTCCCAAGGTGTATCCAGGCAGGGACATCCAGTGATGGTAGCAATGACCAAATGAGGGAAGATAGTCTGCTCCTATGTACCAGTGGCCCTGTGGCATAGAGACCACTGAATCAAGGCTTTCTGCTGGCAGTGCTTGTTGATACTTCACTGGCATAAACCCAGTGGGTGGTAATTTAGGCATACAGAACTTTGAGGCATATGTTCATTAACTTTACATTTTTAAACTTGTTTTGACATGGGGAATTTTAGACTAGGTAAATTGGGACTGTGTGGCATATTCACAAAGAAATGACATAGTGCGGCGCAAGCAATTTAGCTCATCCCTCGCCGGGCGGATCACCTCAGAACTTTCCAGGAAGGAGCTGAAGGGAATGAGACTTTTTTTTGGAAAGTTTCGAGAAGATTCATGAAGCAGAGCTAAAGTTATAAGCAAACCATATATTTATGTTATGCATCATAATCAATTGTCGAGAACCTTGAGTGTCAACCACTTCATAATATTCCAGATGTCATAGCGGTCTCAATGCTTTCCCCCTCTATTTGTTGATGACCCACAGTACCATATTGCCACCTGTTGTTGGAGGAACTAATGATGATGTTGTTGATGGTCACTGGATAGTGTGCAATTCGCTTTCTGTTGTGTTCTAGTCAAGTTGTGTTGTCCAGTCTGGGGCCATCTCCTGCCTTGTTCCAATTTTTGTAAATTCTTAATAATTCAGGATACATTTCACAAAACCTCCTCCAGGACTCAATAAGGATGAGGAGAAATCGGTGCATATTGGACAGTTAGTTTGAATTTACTTAAAGATGTATTGGGGATGGAAATGTGGTTCTTTATTTTGAATTTGTTTTTTTTTGTTAAAGAATTAGACTGGAGATTATGTACACATATAATCATTATGGGAGGTAATTGCGGCAAGATGTGACTGCAACCTTCCTTATATATACCAGCATCCTCCTTACAGACTTCCCTTAAGGGATTGGTCAGATACATTATTTTATAGAGGGCACTGGCAAACTGGAGTTAATTGGTACCAGTCCCATGAGAATAGCCATAAGAACGCATATTAACTAGTGACAATAGACACAGACCACTGCATCTTGGCAACAGTGTAACACTTAGATTATAGGAAACATTTTATATATGATGGCATGGATTTTTAAGTGGTCTTTCTATAAAATGATTTTGGTGGATTAATTTTATTTTGTCAAATGTCATTAGTTTGATTTAATTGACTATGTTTCCAACTTTCTAAGGATATTTTGGTAATATTCATTTTTGTGACTCATAACCAGTTGTATACATTTTGCAATTTGACTCAACTGATTAGTTATATTCCCAACTTTCTAAGGACAATATTTGGCAAAACCCCGCCACCTGCTAACCACCTGGAACCTGCTTACTACTTAAAACATGACCACCATCATGAACTACGTCCACTCGGGACCACCCATGGACACCTGCCCCCACCATATCCAGAAGTTTGGTATCAAACTTCTCAGCACATGAAACCCACACTGATGCCAGTGTGGGATTTAATTAAAAATGCACACAGAGGATATGATTGACTGTTTTTTTATGAAAAGTTTCTAAGTGTGGAGTTGGAAAATCTAAGAAATCCTTTAAAACTGTAATTAAATAACCGAAACACTTTTACTTACCTGTTTACAGGAAATGTCTCACTGCAGTATCCAGGTATACTGCACTGTGTAGGAAAAGTAATCTGAAAAGTAACGTACATGATATTCTACTAAAAATTCTATACAAAGTATATGTACTGTATTTCCAACGCATTGCTTTTTCAGTAACAGTACTGTCATCAAAATAAAGTGCATTTACAATTGCAATCCAAACTGTGTTACAACTGCAACACCACTGTAAAGTATTTATTGCTTAACTGTGCCAGACTTGCTTGGTTCTAGGAAATTAAAATAAATAAAAGAATATTTTTATACCAAACTAAATTGGTCTGAAGTTCAGTCTTTGAGTGTGTGAAATCATTTGCTGACTGAGTGTGTATAACAAATGCTTAACACTGTCTTCTGAAACTGCCTTACTGCTCGACCACACTACCACAAATAGAGACTAAGGAGCTATCTACTTATACCTATGCCTACCTTTGGGGTTCCACTGGAATCTGTGCACACCATACCTCACTTTGATATAGTATATACAGAGCCAGCTTCCTACACTCACGGACCTCCTTGCGAACAACAACCTGCTGGTTATCTCCCAGTGTGGATTCTGCACCACAACTGCACCGAAACCGCCCTCAGTGCTGTTACCCACGACATCAGAGCCCTCCTTGACCAAGGATAAATTGTCTCTGATCCTACTTGGGCTTTCAGCAGCTTTTGACACTGTATCCCACGACCCCTAATCAAGAGGCTCCACAACATCGGACTCCAGGGAGACACCTTAGATGACTCGCCTACTTCCTCACTGGAAGTACCCAGAGAATCCCCCTGCCTCCCTACACCTCCAAACCCAAAAGCATCATCTGCAGTGTCCTTCTAGGCTCAATCCTAAGCTTCACCCTGCTCAACACCTTCTTGACTTCCCTGACTGACAATCAGAACCCATGGACTATATATTTATTTTTATTTATTTATTAAATTTGTAAGGCACGGCAGCTACTCAATAAGGGTTTCCAGATGCCGGCGCAGATCAAAGATTGTTTAGCAGCTTAAAAGAATACTGGTTAAAGAGCCAAGTCTTCAGTGGTTTCCGAAATTGGGCATATACCGTTTTGTTCTGCATAGCCGTGGAAAGGGAATTCCAGAGTGAGGGACCAAGGTATGCAAACGATCTACCACCCATCCGAGATAGTCTGACTCTGGGCAGAGAGAATTTCTCTTGAGTGGATGAGCGAAGACATCAGAGGGGGCACATAGAGACAGACCAGAGACTGCAGATACTGAGGGGCAGCACCTATTTTGCTTTTGAACATGTAGCTCAGGGCTTTGAACTTAATTCGGTACTCCACCCTGAGCCAGTGCAGGTCCTGCAGGTGACTAGAGACAGAGGTGGCTCTAGGAACCCATCAAAGTAGTCTTGCCGCTGAGTTCTGAACCATCTGCAGCCTACGAGTCACCTCCTTGTTGGATCTTAGGTAGAGAACGTTACCACAGTCCAATTTTGAGGTGATTAGTGCCTGGGCTACTGTTCTCTGGGTGGGCTCAGGCAGCATCCAGAGGATCTTTTTTAGCCACTTCAGGATGGTAAAGCAAGTAGCGGCCACCTTGATAGCTTGATGATGCTTAGTTAGCGAGTCATCGATGATGACATCCAAATTACGGACTTGACACGAGGACAGAGGAAGTGCACCCATCTCACTGGGCCAATGTTGTCATCCCCAGAGATCCTTGTTTTTACAAAGTATCAAGACCTCGGTTTTCTCTCCGTTGAGCCTAAGGTAATTTGTCTGCATCCATGATGCAATTTTACCCAAGCCCAGCTGGAGGGGGAATAACCCAGCCGCACTCTCCATAGAGAGAGAGAAAATAATCTGGAAGTCGTCCGCGTAAGAAAACAGGGATAACCCAGCATCTTCTGCAACATCAGTTAGAGGTCTAACATATACATTGAAAAGGAAACGGCTAAGAATGGAGCCCTGAGGTACCCCATAGGGTAAAGGGTGGATATCGGAGCTGGCTGTTGGGGAAAAGACTTGGGAAGTGCAATTGTCAAGAAAATAAATGAGCCTATTTAAAGCTGAGCCACAGACGCCTAACAATCTTAACATTTTTGCTAACACGGTGTCAGACACAATGTGAAATGCTGTGCTTAGCAAAATAAGGGAAACCGTGTCTCCAGCGTCCAGATGACGACGCAGTCTTTCCATTACCCCAAGCAAGTAGAGTTGTTTCTGTTGAGAAACCAGCTCTAAAGCCCGATTTGATGGGTGAAGGAACATTTTGGGTTCAACAAAATTAGAGAGCTGAGCGTGGATATGTTTCTCTCAGATTTTTGAGAAGGCCGGCATCAAAGAAATGGGCCGATAGTTGGAGGGTAAATCGGGGTCAGCATTGACCTTTTTCAAAAGGGGAACATCATGGCGTGCTTCCGATCTGGTGGAACTGTGGCTTCCTGTAAGGAGGCATTTAAAAGGTCCATAATAACAAGCAGAGATGGCGGCTCAAGCTGCTTGAGCACGGAGATAGGCAAAGGGTCCCTGGGCAATCCTGATTTGACACTGTCTAGAAGTCTTTAAAGGAGGCTGCGTTTAGTAAGGGCCATGGGTACAGATTGTTAGAGGGTGCTCAAAGTGCCCTATCCTGGTCAGGATGGGTATTGTCCGCTGAGGGTAGTGCAGATCCTGGTTGGACGTAATTAGTAAGTTGCAATGGAGGGGTGTTGTCACACTGCAAGCTCACAATTTCTAAGTATATTTACTCGACTTTCTGGACAAAAAAAGTAGCCAGATCCTCACATTGCCGTTTATTTAGTGAGGGGGGCCTAGTGTTTTGGAGCAGTTCCGAGCATCAGAAATTGTTGTTGATACATACTCAGCGTGGGCTGACCTGCAGAGATTGTGATATACTTTTTTGGCCTTTTTATGAATAGTTTTGGAGTTGGAAGCATAGTTCCTTCTCCACCTTCATTCCATCGCCTTACATTTGGCAATTGGACTAAACATCATATCCCATGCTAACAACACCCCAGCTCATCCTCTCGCTTTCAGAAGATCTCTCCACCAAGAGGTGTATGACGAGCATCGCAGACTGGATGAAAGACAACTGCCTGAAACCCTACACAAAAAATTGAAGTACTGATCTTTGGGAACAACACCTCCCCATGGAACGACACCTGTTTGCCTTCTGAAATCGGACCCTCACCCACACCAACAGACCATGCTTGAAACCTCAACATCATCTTGGACAGAAAACTCACCATGAAAAAGCAGATCAATGCAGTCTCCTCCGCCTGCTTCCTCACTCTTCACATGTTCCGTAAGATATTCAAATGGCTCCCGGTCAACACCAGATATACCATCACCCTAGTCCTAATCACCAGCCAGCTGGACCACAGCAATGCACTCTACGCAAGAATCAACTCACACCTACTGAAGAGACTACAGCTCATACAGAATTCTGCGACCAGACTCATCCTCGACCTCCCAAAGTCGACCCACATCATCACCCCCTTCAGGAAGCTTTACTGGCTCCCCATTCATAAAAGATGCCACTTCAGGTAGTGATCCACATATACAAAGCTCTGCACAACATAGGACCAGCATACATCAACCACCACCTGTACCCTCCAGACAACTTTGCTCTATCGCCCACCACGTTGCTCACACCTCTTGCACATACTCACATATACACCCATACAGCCACTCACACACCCATTCAGAGACCCGCCACAACAACTCACACACTCACTCACGTACCCACTCACACACCCATTTACTAAACCATGTACCCATTTACACAACCACTTTCACACCCACATAACCACTCACACACCCATACGGTCACTCACACACACACTCACAGACCTACACAACTATTCACATGCCAATTTACAGGCATACACAGTCACTCAGATCCTTACTCACACACCCACTCACACACCCACTTACACACCAACACAACTACTCATACACCTCTCCAGCTACTCACAGACCCACAAAACCACTCACACACCCACTCACTCTCAATGGATGTATGAGTGGGCATATGGGTATCTGTGTGGGTCTGGGTGTGGGTGCATACGTGTCTCACCGGGTGTGGAGTAGGTGTGTGAATGTCTGAGTGGGTCTGTGAGTGGGTACATGAGTGTCTGAGTATGTAAGTGTGTGTTTATGTGTCTGGGTGGGTATGTCAGCAGTTCTATGAGTGACTTGGCCACAAAGTTTCTGCACCTGCCCTTTTATTCAACAAGAGTATATAGTTTTGCACAAAATATCTACCCAAGTGGCATACTTTCTACTGGTTAATTACTAAGTGCTACCTCCTTGGGTAAATGTCCAATACGTATTCTGCACTAAAGCTGCATAATGGAGCATGAGGTAGTGTCAGCAGTGACCTTGTGTGCATTTAGGCAATGTGATTGTATCTGGTGCGTCTTTATCCAGAAATATTTGATAACATGAATCCTCCTATTGAGAAGACAGGAACCTACAAAGAGGTAAATGTCCACCAAACAGGGGTCTTTCCTCTTAACTATATTAAGTAAGTGCTTCTTTGTTTGGTGGATATGTACTCATATTCCTATGCATCAAGAACTCCTCACCAAAATCAGCAGGAAACATGCTAGGGGGCCGCTTGTCAAGCTGTGCATCGTCCTGGCAAAAGGAAGGAAGACCGTTGCATATTACTAAAAGGAGCAGGGCCAAACAGGCAAAGCTTCCAAGCGATTTGCAGATTTGCATACTCATAGAAATGTAAAGGGAGAACCATGGACTCTGCTCTCACAAGATAAAGACAACAAAGGGCCCACTCGTTACAGTCACATAAAGATTGGGCTCCAATAGATCAACAATGTGGTCACCTCCACAAAGGAGTTCAGATAGTTTTTCAATATGAAATTGCCAAAAAAACATGCTTGCTTTGCCAAGCTCATGAGTTAGGACCATATGTCCTTTACAGAAGTGGAGCTTCAACGGGGCACCTGCTATGTTTATATGTGTAAGTGCTTACTGTTGAGGTCTAATTTTTGTGAAATGAGCATCAGGCCCAGAAGGGCTCTGGAGACCCCATCCCCAGGGCCTGGTTGACTTGATGATAAGGGGGCTACGAGGCCCCCCTTCTCAGGCCTGTTTTGGCCCCAGGGACCCCATTCCCTGGGGCCCAGCC
Source organism: Lissotriton helveticus (assembly GCF_964261635.1). NCBI lineage: Eukaryota > Metazoa > Chordata > Amphibia > Caudata > Salamandridae > Lissotriton > Lissotriton helveticus. The sequence continues at coordinate 1,558,737,871 of NC_136059.1, forward strand.
ACAAATCATTGGGGGAAGGGTCCAGCCTTAGTTGAAAGGTGGAGGGGGGCACAATGCGTCCCTCCCCGGACCGATTTCTGCCACAGACACCCCATCCCCCGGGGCCCAGCCTCAACTTTATGGGCATCTTGAGCCTTGCCAGGGCACCCAGTGTGCTATGGGACCACGGGGAGAGTCTTAAGACCACCACAGGGGGAGCCTCAAGGCCACCAAGGTCCCAGCCGCTCCCAACCTCCTGTGGGAGCCAGCATTGCTGCTGTATGCAGGGAGCTGCTGGAAATTCAGCTCCATTCATGCAGGTGCACTAGTTTAATCTCTTTTTCACAGGCCACATGTCTGTGGGCAGGTAAAGAAATGAAACTTCTGCTTTCAGCAAGCATGAGCATTTTGACAGATCCCGCTTGCTGGAAGCAGAGTGTTTATTTTTGCTTGATGGGTACATAGCTTGAGTCCTAGGGCCAAGTTTGTCTCTATGAATGAGGACGCTTGGCCCAATTCCTATCTTGTGCACGGGCTGCCCTTGGGAGGTGGTGGTCTCTGGGGGCTGATAACAACCCGGTTAGGGTGTCGTGGGGTCCCCCCTCCTTCTAAAAAAGAAAAGAAAGTCCCAGGGAGGTGGAGGTCCCCGGGGCAGGTGGTCCACTTGGACTACTCACAAAATGTTTATGTTGGCTTCCCCCATTTATTTTTTGGTTTACAGACTATGGGAAGTGGTGGTCCTCGGGGCTCAGAGGTTCTACGTGGCCACCCCTCTTCATATTAACATGAGACCTGAGGAGGTGGTGGTCCCCGTGGCATAAAGAAGCCCTCGGAGGGGGGCCTTTTCTCCCCCTTCTAATTTGTTATAAAGTCTGCATGCCCCCGAGACCTAGCCCACCCTGGGGCAACATTAAAACCGATTGTATTCTGCTTTTAATTCACAGTGAAACTGCAGAATCCGACTCTTCAAAGTTGAAAAACAATTTATTCAACTATGCATCTCTTCTTTTTTTGTGGGAAACCCCTCTCAAGCCCTGTATACTTTTCCTTTTGGGGGGAAAACTCTATTACTACCCCTACACCACTACTCAACCCTGAGACCTAAAACCCTTACTAACCATTTACCACTACCCAACCATGAACCCTAGAAACTCATTATTCCACCATATACTACCCACCGTGAAGTATAAAAGGCCCCTACTGTCATTTACCTTATTCCATCCCTGGGCCCTAAACCCCCTTACTTCTCTAATACCACAATACATCCCTGAACTATTACTCCTCCCTTACTACTGCTTCACTACACATCATTCAACCCTAAACACCTCTAAGTACCCGTTTACCTCTACTCATCTCTGAATGCAAAAACCCATTAATACCCCTTTACCACTACCCATCCCTGAATCCTAAAAACTCCTAACTACATCTTTCTCACTACCTATCAATGAGTGCTAAAAACCCTTACTGCCCCTTAGCACTGCCCTAAAACACCCTCTGAATACCCACCCTTGGACCCATAGTTGTGCTGTAAATGTAAAGTGTGTAAATTATCTCCATGTAGCTTACCACACTGTAGTGGTAAATGATTTGCAGGACTTGTGTTGTAATGGTTCCTGGAAGTAGTGGATGCACTGAAAAGGGTATGCCAATTTTATTGGTAAGGTTGGATATTGTTTGTGGCAATACTGACATTATTGGTGGTGATAGCTCTGGTGCTATTTGTGTTGGTGTTTTTAGGGCTGATGGTGGTAATGGTTGTACTGGTGGTATGACGTGAGATAAAGAATTGAATGTGCCAAAATGTGTGATTATTGAAAGTATTTTTTATATATGAATTATTCCCTCAATTATTGCAAAGTAAGTATTCTGTAGTAGATGGAATGATACAAAAAGCATCCCAAGATGTGGCGAGAGAGAAATTCTTCTCTCCGTGGAGTGAAGTTTCACTTTGTACGTAATTTTTAAAAAGCTTGAATAAAGTAAATTAAAAGCAAGAGGCCTTAAATAGAAATTAATGCTAAACATGAACATGTATCAGATAGTAATTACATCAACACAAGCTTTAAACCTGTCCAATTTCAAGTCTTGAAATACATTTTGCCATGGGAATATGGGGCATATTTACAAGGAAACTGTTGGAGCGCAGTGTTATACCAAAATTGCTAATGCCACATTCCAACAGTTTTAAAACGCAGGGCTGCGCCATGTTTAGAAGAATGCGGCATACCCCTGCATTCCCCCTAGCGCTGGTACTAAATTTAGCTGCCTAGCGCCAATGCAGGCACCCTTGCTCCATAGTGCAAGGGTGCCTGCATTGCAGGGAATGATTGTTTATGTGCAGGAAGGTGTTCCTTCATGCACATAAACAAATAATGGCAACTTGTAACTTCTATGTGTGTTGCAGGATGCAGCACATATAGAAGTTGCAAAATGTCATTCTTTAATGATTGTTTATGTGCAGCAAGGGACACCTTCCTTCACATGAACAATCACTATTGGCTATTTGCTGTTTCTATGTGTGCTGCAGATTGCAGCACACATAGAAACAGCACAAACGAGGAGAAATTATTAATTTCTCTTCCTTGCGCGTGTTTAAGACCAAGTGTTCTCTGGTTTTACTTTTGGCGCTTCCCCATATTTACGCCACCCTTGTAAATAGGGGCAGCGTCAAAAAGCAATGGGTGTTGCGGTGGAACGCCCACAGCAACATCCATTGCCCGCCTCTTTGCCACAGCGGACTGCTGTGGTGAGGGACATATATACAAGGTGGCGTTAAGCCACGTTAAGTGGCTTAACCCACCTCGTAAATATGGAGAAGGGCATTGCGCCACAGAAACATAATAAACCCCTTCGCTGCAGGGTTAATTTTTCCGCAGTGCATGTGGGGGGTGTGGGCGCAATGCCGCGGTGCTCAGGACAGCTCCCAGCCGTCATGAGTCACGGTAGTCATGTGCTCATGACAGCAGGGAGTCGTCCGAACTCCGCCCACTGATTAATTCGCCCGCACAGCCGGGAATTAATTGCGCGTTGGCGGAGCGGCAACATTAGAACGGCTCCCGGCCGTCATTAGCACATGACTACCGGGAGCCGCCCTGAGCACGGAACCAGGTAAAAGTGACATTCCTGTGGTATAATGCCCCTGTAAATATGCCACAATGTGTCTTTTGAATCCATGCCCTTCTAACCAGTGACAAATGCAAAAAGAACAATTGATGGACAGAATGCAGATCAATGTCATACATTCACTCCAGGACAGAGATCTGGGCCAAAATCCATTGTTTTTTTGCTCACCATGCCATTCCAGTTTGGACCCAGCCATGTACAAATCAGTCTTGACCCTGTGCCCAATGGGAACAGTTCAGCCGAACTGCAAGGCCAGGTCCTCCCTGGACTGGAAACAAGCATCCTAGGACCAGTTTCGAGGTTTCAGCTCTCAACAGCCAGGATAGCTTGACTCCAGTGGCATGGAGAGGACGGGACCCACGTCGGAACATACCCATCCCACTCGGTGTGACAAATGCAAAAAGAACAAATGGTTTAACCCACCTTGCAAATATGGAGAAGGGCATTGCGCCACAGGAACATCATTATAAGTGACTTTCCTGTGGTATAATGCCCTTGTAAATATGCCACAATGTGTCTTTTAAATCCATGCACCTCTAACCTGTGAGGCACTCTTCCCATAACTGTAGTGTATCATTATGTTTAATTATGGAGCTACTCAGGCTTTCAAATGTAGTTTCTGGTAGCATTAAGGCAATGAGTTGTGTTAAAGATGGACATAGTAATGACTATTCAAAATGGAGTGGAGGGTCATGGAGGCCTTTGCAGTGGCCTGGCAGGTTACCATATTAGTGCATGACATTATTGCCACCCTCCAAATCCCCGGCAGAAATCCCACCCTTCTACAACTGATCGACAAGGAAGGCAATACTTTTAAAGTGACAATATTTGCAAATGGCCTAGTGCGTAATTACAACGAATGGGGCTGAAACTCCCTAACTTTAGGATTTTGTCTCAGTTTAGGAGAAGTAAAGTTAGGAATCCTAACTTTACTACTCCTGAATGACTTTTGTGTGAATACCGAAAGTTGTAACGTTAGGATTTTGTCTCAGAATACTTTTGTGAATTGGGCCCCGAGTCATTATTACAGCATCTGCTTTTCTTGTGGGAGTATGACTGTCATCCTAAAATATCTTATGTATTGTAAATGCCACACATTTATTTCTTATTTGCATTAATAAAAGTGCAACTAAATGAATAAATAAATAAATTAGTAAAGAAGGCTCCGATGTGGAACTACACATCTTTTGTATATTGATTGATACAGAAATTTCCCTTAGGTCCACATCCAAGTCTTGACTGATTTAAATAAAATAGTTGGTTTGGTATTATGACAATATTAACTAGACAAGTTGTATGACACTTCCTCCACATATTGTTCGGTATCCCTTTGGTGTTGCTAGAAAGGATAACCATAAAAATGATAATGACTGCAATTCCTTCTTTAGGTACGATGGATCTCTTTATGAAGGCAGTAGGACTTTCGTCCTTCCGCCATCCTGTCAGGAACGCGACCGGCTGATTAACTGTCAGAGATCCCCGTCATCGGTATTAGGATGCGGCCGCAATGTGTATCTTTTGTATTGCAGCATGTGTTGCGGGCTGCAGCACACGCTGCAATACAAAAAAGCACATTACAAACATCCCTGCACTATGTGGCAGGCACCATGCGGTGCCTGCCACATGGTGCAGGGATGTTTAGGGTTCCCTCCAGGGCCCACAGTGAAGGTCTAGGAGGGAAGGAGGGGCCCGCAACGGGCCCCCAAATCACTTTCTGCTTGCCTTTTCATGGGGTGTAGGCCCGCAACAGTAATTACAACATGCACAACGTGTACAACAGAGGTGATTTTTGATTGGGGTGGCCAGTTTAAACTGCTGCAGCAGATACTTTGACTGGTCGCATCAAGGATTAATTGCGGTGCTCTTGGCATTAGTAGGCACGTTGAACTGTTGTGGCAATTTACAATTCTCAAGCACTGAGGAACAGCATGCGTTAGAACAAAAACCATCAAGTGGTGATCTGCTGAATTGTCACTATGGAGCAGCAAAACGCATTTGAGGAGCAGAGCACTGTTAATTTTCTACTACCTGGTACAACTTCACGGTTGTCATTGAGACATGGGATGGTTCAAGCATTCTTTTTTCTGAAGAAAGCGTTCATATTGAAGTATTTTGAAAGGGAATGGTTTTCAATTTCTCTTTTAAAGACGTTTTATATTAAGGAATATTTTTGTCACCATGTTCAATACGCGTTATATTTACTGTGCAACTGTATATCTTGTGTATTCAATATTAGTGACATTTCCATTTGTCACTATAGCATTACTGCAACGGCTACAGCTAGTGTGCCTTCTCCTCCTACATTTTTATGAGACAAAGGTGAACTACTAATACAGTGGGTGAGGTGGAAGAAGCTCTTTGATTCATATCTTGTGGCCAATGGGGGGGGAGTTCAGCTGCCAGGAAAAAAGCAGTACTACTGCACAACTTATCGGTGGAAAGGTGAAACATTTATGACAGTCTTGAAATTATTCCACATGGTACTGCAGAAGGAGAACCAAGTGATGCCTATGAAATGTCTGCATTAATGCTAGAGAAACATTTTGAAGCAAGAATTAATGTGGTGTTAAAACCGTACAAATTCTTCCAAAAAATACAAGGGTAAAATTAGATTGTAGGGAACTATGCGGCTTGTTTGTAAACTTAGGAACGCACTTGCAAACCTGATCTTTTGACAGATTTGCTTATTAGGGATTCGTTAGTGGGGAGCACTAACAATGTCTGGGTTCAAGAGAAGCTGTTAGCAAAGAACCCTCATCTCAGAGAAACTATCACCATTGTGGAAAGTGTAGAAAGCACAATCTTCTGCACAGGATTACTCCAGTAATGTGGGTGGAATGAAATTCCTGGAGATGTGTTTGATAAAATCAAAATGGAAGGAAAACAAAGGACAAACAAGGAAACAAAAGATGGTAAAATGAAATATTTTTGTTTTGATAACGCTGCCCTACTGCAAATAGTGTTCAGTGCTATGTCAGGAACTCCATATGCAGGAAATGAGGGAAAAGGGTCATTATGCCCAAGTCCGCAAGGGGGGAAAAATCAAACTGTTGATACTGTTTGTGAAGATTTAACTGGCATGGTTTTCACCGATAAGCCCAGTCCCAGTGAAGTTGATGTAGGTTCCCTGATAATGCCAGTGTCAAACTTGATGATAGAAAAATTGTGATTTTAGTCAATTCCCGTTTGCAATATACCATGGTGGGTGAGAGAAATTGGGAGAAGGAATTTGGACACATTCTTCTTCTTACATCTGACATAAATCCTGTGAGTTTGGAGGGTCCAAAATCGATGTCTTAAGGTATTCTGTTATGAGGATTACATTCAAGATCAAAGAAACGTGGGAAAGGTATATGTGGCAAGACAAGAGATAATTTGCTAGGCTGACGTCATCAACTTGACATGGGTATTATGTCGAATCCCAATGCAATGCAACCTGCCATGTCTGTGTTACCAGAACAGGAACATGGAAATATAGTTTCATGGTTTCCTAACATTAGCAGTGGTAAATTGGGTCTTCCCAGGGGCTTCAAGCACAGGATAATTTTTAATAAACATGACTCCTTGTGTTCAGATGGTTAGGAAGGTGCTCAATCTTATACGGTAGCCTTTGCTGAGAGAAATCAGCCGGTTGATTGAGGATCGAATAAATGAGGAAACTGAATCCTCAGAATGGCTAGCCCCAATACTGTTGGCACCTACAGATCAGAATGTGTGTTGACCTCAGGGGTTTAACCAGACATATTGTGTGGATCGTCAACCTTCCCCAACACCTCTGAGACTTTGACCATGCTTGGGGGGGCCAAGGTGTTCAGTGTTGTGCGTCTCTCAGTAGGTTAGCGTTGGCACGTGCATGAGTGATCAGACATTTTAAATTCTGTTTGTGGGGAATGCCATTTGTAGTCAGATCCAAACACAGACCATTAGTTCATATGTTGTCTATTAGGAACAATGACATGCTGAAATCCAGGATTAAGAGATGGATAGAATAGTCGAGTGACTTCAACTTCCAGGTGGAATACATAACTGTTTCCACAAACAAAGTAGCAGATTACTTATACAGATTGCCATTAGACAGGGAAGTGAAGTTTACAGACGTAGATAATTTCAATTGGGTAAGTGAGAGTGCGATACGTGAAGATTAAAGAAAGTTGGCCAGAGAAAAAGAAGAGGAAATCAGAGAACTCAAGGAATTCATAGTTAAGAGATGGCCAGCATTCAGGGCCCTCTCAGAGATGAGGATGTTTTGAAATGTGAAGAAAGAGTTAATTTGGAATGGAAATAAATTGTTCAGGGAGCCATGGTTATTCCACCCTGCGATGTGAGGGACAAAGTTGTGAAATTGTGCATGAAGGTCATCTAGGGAGGATTCTCACTAAGGCTAGGGTGAGAGAGTTGTACTGGTGTGCAGGGTTAGATGGACACGTTGAGGGTGTGGTTAAAGATTGTGCTTCTTGCGCCAAGAGTGACAAAGGTAAGGTTATATAGAAAACCCTTTTGTCCCCTGTAGAAATTCCATGGAGGAAATTGAGGCTGAATCTTGCTGGTCCTTTTCATCTGTTACCAACTAGTGAGAAACATGTCATTTTGTTGGTTGATTATATGTCCAAATGGGATCACTGAAATAATATTGAGGGACAGAATATCGACCATCAAAAATATCGTTGACAAAATATCGACAGTCAAAATATCGAGTTTCTATCTACAAACAGGTAAGTACAAAAATATCGAGTTAAAAATATCGTTTACAAAAATATAGTTGTAACAAATATCGTATTTACTAAAAACAGTGTTAAATTAAATTAATATTAATAATTAATTACTAAAATATACTTAAAATTACTTAAATTAACCTATAATAATTAAATAATTAATGAAAGTTAAATAAATATTTTTTTATTTCATATTTATTAAAACATATATATATAGTAACAAAATATAATAAAATAATACCCAAAAACTGAAAACTGACCCTGAACCCTAAAAATACCCCTTTACCCAAAAACCCAAAACTGACCCTGAACCCTAAAAATACCCCTTTACCCAAAAACTGAAAACTGACCCTAAACCCTAAAAATACCCCTTTACCCAAAAACTGAAAACTGACCCTGAACCCTAAAAATACCCCTTTACCCAAAAACCCAAAACTGACCCTGAACCCTAAAAATACCACTTTACCCAAAAACCCAAAACTGACCCTGAACCCTAAAAATACCCCTTTACCCAAAAACCCAAAACTGACCCTGAACCCTAAAAATAAAAACGATTTTTTTTACTATCTATATTATATACTTACATATTTTCACTTTCTATATTATTTACAGTCGATATTACTTCACTTACCTTAAAAACGATATTTTGGCTGTCTATATTCTGTCCTGTCGATATTTTGTCCAAACGATATTTTTGACTCGATATTCTGTCCAAACGATATTTTGGAGTCGATATTATGTCTGTGCACCGTCCAAATGGGTGGTGACTAAGGGGCTGATTACAATAGCAGGGAGACCGCCACTGACAGGCTGTTGGTGGCGGTCTCCCCGCCATCGTAACCAACTTTAATGCCCACTATAATACGATGGTGAGCGGACTTGTGGCGGTTGTAAAGACCAACCACCAAGCATCCAACCGGCTCTCTGAGCCCACCGATGTGATGGATGGGCTTGTAGTCCCTATAATGCTGGTGGTGCCTACCAGGCTCCACCGTAGGGATTACGATGTCCCTTTCCACCATCCATTTCATAGTGGGTTACCTGCCATGAAAAGGCTGGCGAAAAGGGACATTGGGGGCCCGTAGTGGGCCCCCTCCCTCCTGGCCCTTGGCTGTGGGTATTGGGGAGCACCTATGGTGCCCCCCCTACATATCCCTGTACCATGTGGCAGGCACCTCATGGTGCCTACCACGTAGTGCAGGGATTTGTAACATGTCCCGTTCTTACATTGCAGCTGGAGCTGCAGCCAGCAGCACCCGCCAGATGTAAAATATAGGCATTTCAACCGCCGTGGTTGTATTATAATTACCCCTGTGGGACCGCTGCCTTGTAGGCCGGCGGTCTCAGTCCCCGATATGATGGCGGGCGGACTGAAGTCCGTCCTCCATCATAATCAGCCCATAAGAGTGTGGACTCAATCGACATTAAGGTTGTGATCACACTTTTGAAAGAGGAGTTTGTTCGTGAAGGGGTTCCTTTTGAAATAGTTACAAACAATGGTGTCCAGTTGACATCACCAGAAATGCAAGAGTTTTGGGAATATTTGTCCATTGTTCACCAGAGAATGGCTTGGTAATCTCCACAAGCTAAAGGTCTTGCTAAGTGCCCGTACCGTATGGTGAAATCTTGTGTGCAAAAGGCAGTGGAAAATAGAACATCTTTGGCAGAAGTGTTGAATGAGTTGTGGTTGACTCATCGCGACACTCCTAGCGAGGTAACATTTAAGACACCTTTCTTTTGGATTAGAGGAAGAGTACAAAAATACAAAGTAGAATCCTGCATGTATGAATGGTGGAGTTCATGGATTGAGAAAAACGAATAGAGAAATAGACATGGATGAACCCAGAGGTGAGGGGAAGATGTTGAGAAGTGCGTATTAAGACAGAAACAAGAAGTTGTATGATCAGAAAAACTGTACCAGAGTCAGGCCATGGGTTGTGGGTGAGATAGTATTAGTGAGCAGGCCTGGATTTGTGAGGAAGGGTGAGACTTAATACATGGGTCCATTCAAAATTAAGACAGGCATGAAAAATGTGGTCAGGTTAGATAAGGGTAATGTAAAGAGTATGTCGAGGTTAGTGAAATGGAAGGGAACACGTGATAATGTCATCAACCGTGAACCTAATTCTGGAGCAAGTGCTAATTATGGGGACATCAACAGTAAGCATAATTCTGAAACAAGTGCTAGTCATGGAGATTGTGATGCGCTAGATGATCACTTTGGTTCCCAGATATACTGCAAGGTAATCCGCCCGACATATCTGGTGGGAAGAATATGTTGTGTCCTAACTTTCGCACACTGTCTTAGGAATACATTATATGGTCAGTGATCAAATGCATGATTTTCAGTTGCTGTTGTTTCCAGTTTCTGTTGTTATGCTGATGATATTACACTGTATATATTTATTACTTTTTTGGGTTCTCCTCATTACATTGATTTTCTTAATCCATGTTCCTTGATTGTAAACCTTTCTATTTATTTTGTTTTCAAGGAAGATATATATGTTATGTTATGCTAGGACAGAACATCTCATCTGTACTGGAACAGATGACATGTTAATAATTCCATGCGAGAACCTGTCATCCTGGAATGCTGAAGGGATTCCAGGATGACAGTTGGAGCAGGGAGCTGGAGGTGTTTGGTGCTGTTCTCGGTTTGTGTGGATGGAATCCAATGAACTTCAAAGAACTTATACCTGAATGTGCTTCTTCCTCATTAATGGACATCATAACATACACTCTGGCTATTAAAAGATTGTTTAGGTTCACATTTCCTGGCTACAACCTCCTGAGAATTATCTTTTGTGTGGCCTGGTTTGCAGCCACTCATCCATTATACCTCTTACATTAATTATTGATTTTCACCACTCTGTTTACATTCCACCATTAATGACCATTGGCTCTGATGCATTTTCGTTCACTTGATGAACTCTGGCTGTTTTTCTAAATTTTGACATTCCTTTAGACGCATGAACATGTTTTTTGATACGAACTCAGTCCCCAGACAGCTTTACTTTTGTTACCTCTGACTACATGCTTCTCATCAAACCTCTGTTTCATCTTTAATTGATAACCCTTAACTTTGGGTCAAATGCACTTGTCCATAACTCGTTCATGATCTGTATGAGACTGCCATTTCTTTAACCAAGCCGGACACATTTTAAATGCAGGAATATGATCTTTCATAACCGGAAACAGAGATTTGCCAATCACACTATTAGGACTTGTGTGATGTGGCACAACATACTTTCAACTGCTTGACGTACATCAACCCTGTTCTTTTTCACCCACTGTATACACTCCACCAAAGTACGATTCATTTCCTCAACCAAGCCATTGGACTTAGGCTAATACAGTGCAGTTCTTTTGTGAGTGATACTGCATTTGCACAACACATCACTAATTTCTTTAGACACAAATTGCACACCATTGTCAGACATCAATTCCCAAAGGACAACCTTCCCTAAAAAAGTTGTTCTTGAAAAATCTGACTTTGTGTTGGGTTCCTTAATTAACTTCCTACCATTTGCTATACTAATCAGCTATCAACAATAGTATACTTCAGTTTGTGTGGAAAAGTGCCGAAAGGACCAATACAACTGACAGCTAATTTCACCCGTGGGCCATCCTGAAACACAATTGGCTGAAGCTGAGTTGCATCAATTTGAGACATTTGTCAGTGGTGGAACAAATAACACATGCCCTGACAGCTTGAAAAATGTCAGTGTCCATGCTGGGCCACCAATACACAAATCACCACAGCGATGTACCTTTAAAAAGAGTCACTCCTGTGGGAATCCCTGGTATGAGACAGAGCTCAAGGTTAGCTGTAAGAAGGTATATACGTTGATACTATGCTTTGTTGCTACAAACAAGTAAGGGCCTGATTACGAGTTTGACAGTCCATAGGACCGGTAAGACCCATGGTGGTGGTCCAACCACTGCCACACTGCAGAACCGTCCGCGGTATTACAACCTCGGTGGTCGGACTGCCACAGGACCCCTGGGACAGCCAAGTATCCAGTATCCTGCAACATTCGCACAGCGGTCAGAGGCAGAAATATTCTGGGCAGCGGCAGCACTGAGCATAGTTCGAGTTGCCTCACCCCCACCCTTTTCATGGCATGAGCTCACCATGAGAAGAGTGGCAGTGAGGCAACTAAAGTGGCCCTAACAGAGCCCTCTGCTGCCTCAGGGCCCAGGGGGTGCAGCCGAGGGGCACATGTAGTGCACCCCTCGATTTGCACCCCCAGTTCCTGCAGAGTGTGGCATGTATGCCACACTGTGCAGAAAGGTGCTGGTGGTGGTCTAAGAACAGTGGTCTGCATGATAGGCTTTATGAGCTAACCTGTCAACTGCTGTCAGATCGCCACAGGACCACACACCAGACCAGGAATAAACTTCTGATCTGGCAGGTGTGGTCACACCACTGGTTTGGCAGTCCTACAGCGGACGGTGCATTGCACCATCTGCTGAAGGACCGCCAAACTCGTAATCAGGCCAAAAGCAACTTGGTTAGCTTATAAAATTCTAATTCATAAATATAAATGTCTACTTCAGAAAACCCTTGCTAGACGATCGCCCATTACTTACCATGGAGGAAATAGTTCAGTCTGGTGGCCCTCATGCTTTTTGAGCACTGGTAGCTCCCAGCACCACTTGTGTTCAGTAGATAACAGAACTGATTATTCCAGAGTTATTGTGAAAGAATCATCTGGATAGCATATGTGCAACAACTGAGGTTTTATGTTCACCACCCAACCACTTTTATCCATGAAGAACTCCTGAATCACCAAACTATAAAAAAATATGTTCCAAAAACATTAAAACCAAGACAGACTATGGGGGTCATTAGCATGACGGGCGGATCGCCACCACTGGGCAAGCGGTGGTCACCGCCGGCCCGGCGGTTGTGATCCGCCCGCCAGATGGCCCGTATCACCCCAACCATATTTGGATGGCATGGGGCACTGCGGCGGACGGAAAGACTGTCTGCCGCTTTTCTGCTGGTCGGATTCCCGACCGGGCAGAAAAGGCCCTTAACCTAGTGGCGGTGCCTTGCAGGCACCGCCATCCATATTAGCATGTGGTTTTTTCAATGCCTTTTCATAGCAGAGACTCCGCCATGGAAAAGCATGTGGATTTCCCTTTGGGGGCCCGTTGCGGGACCCCAGGGGGTGGGGGGCTGCACTTGGGGGGTACCTATGGTACCTCTCAACATTGACATGGACAAGGTGGCAGGCACTGCGCGGTGCATGTCACGTTGTGCATGCCAATGCACAACATGCATTATTGACATTGCGACGAGTGCTGGTTACAGCACCGCCCGCCGCTATGTTAATAATGCGGGATGCGACTGCCAGGGTGGCGGTCGCATCCTGATTGCCATGGCGGGACCGCCGCACCTCTTGCGGGCGGTCCAGTTTGCCGTTGCGGTGGCAGGCGGTCAAAGTCCGCCCGCCATCGTAATGGACCTCTAAGTGTCTTGATTGGACCCTTAAAATAGTAGTCAAAATATCTCTTAAATTTCGGATTGATATTTTTTCCTGTTTTTTTAAATATAAAGCCTATTCAGGGTGAGCTCCTTCTGGCCAGATCTTTGTCTTACTGTATCATCTCTGTCATAGACTCTGCATCAAAGATTTTTGGTCAGGTCCTTCTTCAGGTTCTTGTGGAGAAGGTACTGAGCTTAAATGTGATTATGAATTAGCAAGCCAAATTTCAGCCTGGCCTGAAGACAGAAGATCAGCTCTCCCTAGAATCCTTGACAGTAGTTTTACAGATTAAAAAACAAAAAATCATATTGCAAAAATATCATTAAATCAATATATTTAAAAACTTATTTACTTTTTTGTAATTTAAATGACATGTTTTCAATTAGTAGTTTTATACTTTAGAAAATGTAAAAAATTCAAATTTATATGTAAGTGTAAAATAGTTTTTGTTGCTTTTGATGTTTCATTTTTTAAGATCAATTTAATTTACATTATGTATATTTATGATTTAAAGTGTTTTTTGTTTTTAAATGTAGTTTTTACTTATCTTATTTGATGTTTATGTTAAGTTATTTTATTTCTATTTTGTATTCATTTTGAATATAAAATGTATACATATATTTATGTATTATGTATTTATTTAGTTAAACTTTATTTTAAATTATAAATTAATTTCCAGTTATTTTGTCTTTGTACTTTTTATAATTACTAATGCTATTTTACATTTGTGTTTTAAATGTGTGTGTATTAAATAAAATATGTTCATTGTTTCCTAATCTGATTTCATTGTTTGATTGTTTAATACAATTTTATTAGTGAGATGGTGGGTTTATAGTGGATTATGTTGGGGAGAGTGTTAAAGTATTTGCTTTTAAATTTGTATTTTATTTAATATTTTAGTTTTGTAAGTATTGTATTTGTATTTTTTTGTTTTAAAAATGTACATGTGTAATTTAAGATTTGAAATTGAAATTTGTGTGTGTTTGATAACTGTTATTTTTAAAATTCATTATTAAATCATTTTTAATGCTTAAATATATTACATATTTTTATATTTATTAAAAACCATATTTTAATTTTGGGGAAATTTGTAGATAGTGTATGTATATATTGTCTTGATTTTTCTATATATTTTAATATTTTATAAATGTATTCATGTATTTATATCAATGATATTTAATTTATATTTTGTACAAAAATTAAATAAACTTATTGATCAAGTTATTATTTTGTATTTCTTATTCAATATATATTAATACTACAGTTGTTTCAGAAAAGTAAAATGTACATTATAAATATTTTACTTATATTATTGTCATTTCAGTTTTTTTTATTTTTAATAAAATTTAAGTTTTGAATGTTTGATTTGTATTTCTTTTTAAATATAGCAAACATTGTTTGCTATGTTTTATTTTACATTGTTTTTATTTTCCTATGTTTGTTGTTTGAGAATTCATCTAACTTGTTTATGTTTATTGTAACATTCTTTGACTTTGTGATTGTTATTTTTGATTTTGTAAAATCAGGTAGAGTTGTAGGAATAGTATTTCTGACCCCTTTAGAGCCCAACATTTTTCCCAAAATGGTTTAGATTGGAGTTGGAACAGTAAATTGGATCCCTTTAGAGCCCAACACCTTCCCCAAAATGGATTTCGTTGGAGTAGGAATAGAAAATCTGATCCCTTTAGTGTCCAACACCTTCTCCAAAATAGATTAGATTGGAGTGGGAATAATAAACATTATCCTTTTAGTTTACAACACCTTCCCCAAAATGCATTAGATTGAAGTATGAATAGTATATCTTACTCCTATAGTGGCTAATGCCCTCTCCAAATTGGTTTTCAGTTTGTACTTTTGTATGGTGCATGTTTTTTAGAGTAATAGCCAACACACACTTTTATTTCTATATTTATTTTATTTAATGTACATATGTACATTTTTAATTCTTATTTCTGACATATATTTATTCTGAAGAAATACAATAAATGATTTTCACATGAAATAACTGGTACACCATGTCTTTATATACTTTTTAGGTATGTTATCACATGTATTGTATTTTCTAACACAGTTTTAAGACATGTATACTTTTAAACATATATACACTGATAGTATATGATTATTTTTTCACATATGTATTTTGTATAAATAGGACATTATATTTTTTTAATGCATTTTTAGGGCCTGATTCATGTCGGACGGACCGGAGTCCGTCCGACACTGGTCAGGAACTGTAACCGAACGACCTCCTGTCATCAGTTTCAGGATTGCGAGTAGGATGTGACCAAACCCTTTTCGGTCGCATCCCTATAACTTTCAATGGGCGCATGCATCCCAAATTGAATGCATGCTCTCATTGAAAGATCAGGGGTGCAGTTCCATCTTGCACCCTGTGGTAGGCACCTCAAGGTGCCTGAAACCAGATGCAGGGATCAACAGGGGGGCACCATAGGTGCCACCTAGGCCACCATTCGGCGTCCTCGCACCCATGGGGGCCCTGCTGGGAGCCTCCAAAGACAGTTTCCCACTGCCTTTTTGTGCCAGAAAGTCTGGCACAAAAGGCAGTGGGAAACTGCCATCGTACTCCCTCAGTTGGAACAAGCCTGCCGGGGGAGTACTGAGGGTTTCCGGATGGCCGACAGGCTCTCCGAGTCCGTCGCAAGCCATCCAGAAAACTAAGTTGGATTCCTTTCTGACTGAGCCTATCAGAATAGCTTGATTGGAAAAGAATGCGAACATCACATCCGATGCAGACAGGAGGGCTCCGACCGACGGTTGAAGCCCTTCCTGCCCGCATCGGCCCCTTAGAATATATTTATTATAGAATTATATTTTAGTTGCACTATTTAATTTATACTTTACATATACATTCGTACTTCTTTATTACACTAACATTTAAAAAATATTTTTACATATGTTCATGTCAATCAAATCAAAATAACCTTTATTCGGATATTGCATTATCCATAAAAGCATACACCTACATGGTCAAGGTTAAAAAAAAAAACTAAAAAAATAAAATAAAGTAACTGCACTAAGTTTTCTTTGTTAAATTGTATGTTTATGTAAATTTACTACCACATATTAAGAAGGTTTGTAACATATTTTTTAATTTTCTTTTAGCGGTCATTTTGAGGGAGATTTTGTTTGTGTTGGTCATGGTTTCCTGTTGCTATTTAACGGACAAGGTAAGAGCTTAGGGGTTTTGGGATAGGAGGCTGTGGTTTTGTCTAGTTAATGTGGGTTATGGTGTTAAATTTGTTTGGTAAGTTTGGTTAGTGGTAGTTTTTATGTTTTTGGTGTTATGTAGTCTACTGTAGTAGGCCAAACTATATTTTGTTAGTAGTAGTATGCTATTGTAGATATAGGGATAAATTATGATGTCGGTCGGAAAGCCTACGACCGCTAGTCGGAAGCTTTCCAACTGTCGTCGGAGTCTTTCCGACCGACATGGTCAGTTTGCGGTCCGACCACCGAATTATGATGTCGGCGGTCAGAGCGTAAACCGTCCGGTCCTTCCGACGTGGTTCCGACTGGCTCTCGGAGTCTTCTGGCAGGTCAGAACTACAGACTAATCCCCTATGGACAGTGTTTCCCCGATCGGGATTACGATGTCGGTTTCCAGAGTCTTTCCGTGCCGGCCTTTCCGACATGGAAAGGCTGTCGGAAAGTGACTTTGGGGGGCCCTGGCAGGCACCCTTGCATCCGCAGCCTACGGTTGGTGGCCAAAGGGGTACCTAGGGTGCCCCTCTGTAAATCCCCGCACTGTGGGGGAAGCACCAAGGGGTGCCTATCACATGGTGCAGGGTTTTTCCCACACACCCATTTCTTTATGAGGGCCTCTATTACGACCTGTTTACGGCCGTAACACAAGCAGCCATAGCGAAATGTGAGTATCCAACCAAACAATGTCCAGTCGCATCATAATCAGGTGGTTGTACCCGCCAACCAGAGGTCGGTCGGTCCCGAGACCAAGACAGTGTTAGTTGGAGTCAGCTCAGATCGACATCATAATAAGCCTCATAGTCGAGTTTTGAACTATGATTATAGAGTTGTAATGTTAATTATATATTGTATTTGGGATGTGTATTTTGAGGCTGGGTATGATAGGTTTTTGAAAGTTTGGAAGTCACAGTGCAACATTTCGATCTATCTCTATTTATTTTTTTAAAGTAAAATAATCTGGTTTGATTTAAACCAACAGTATATTTTAATTTCCCTTGACTTTTCATTTTTCCTGGAGTGGGTTTTACTTTGGATTTTAGTTTTTTTTACAATTGCCAATGGCTGTGGATTACTTCGGTGGATTTAATTTGGAGATTTAAGATTTACATTTTTTGGGGGTTCCTAATGTTTTTTACTTTTATTGTTGATTGTGTTCTTGGGAAGTGAATGTGGCTCAAGAGCATTACTGTAAATACATTACTTTTTACTTATGTTTGGGTGTGAAGTGTTTTATTTTAATATGTACATGTTGTCTGGTTTTACTGTGATTGAAAAAGTTAAATTTTATATGTATGGGCTTTAATTCATGAGGTGCTTTGTATGTGTTTTATATTGATTTTCTTGGTTCTCCTACTTTTTATGAAATATTACAATTAATTATATGTATCAGTCTTATTTTGTACCTTATTAATTTGTTGTTATTATAGTCTTTTAAAATATCTATTTTAATATTTAACATTTTTATGTTATAGTGGTGTTTTAGTTGTGCGTATATTGGTTGGTTGGTGGTTTGTGACAGTGATCTATGTAGTTATTATAGATTTGAAGTGGTTTATTGCTTGTTCTACCCTTCGTTATTGGTAGCTTTGTTCTTTTTAGAGCACTTCTATTGATTTGTAGAATGCTGGTTGTGTTTTTTTCTAGTGTGTCTTGGAAGGCATTGTGCCACTGCATTGCTGGTTTTGGCTTGTTAAGTTATGGTGCTGTTGAAATCATTCCACAATGGTATTTGGAATTTAGGTTGGCATCTGTGTTCAGAGTGGTGCAGTGTACCAAACCAAAAGCCTGATCACAATGCCAGTCGGACTTTTGTCCGACTGACACTGTGGCGGAAGCAGGACCGCCCGACTAGATGTTGGCGGATTCCGCTGCCTGCATTATGATGTATTATGATGTGACCACCTTCGAGGCGGTCGCACTGTGTACACTTTGCATTGCGGTGTGTTCTGTGAGCTCCATCACACGCTGCAGTACAAATATAGACATTCCAAACATCCCTGCACTATGTGGCAGGCACCATTTGGTACCTGCCACATGGTGCAGGGATGTTTAGCGGGCACCATGGGTGCCCCCCAGTGCCCACAGCAGAGGGTAAGGGGGGATATAGGTATCTGACTGCCGCACTTCCAGAATCCTTGATCCTGTCAGACGCGGCGGTCTTTCCCCCGCCAGTCGAGATCTGACTGCTTGCATCCTAATGCGGCTGTCGGATCCAATGGGCTGGATGGCGGTGGGACTGCCACCGATGGCCTGATGGTGGTGGCCCACCGCCATTGTCATCAGGCCCCATGTGTCTTTGAAGTAGTCCATTAGTGGTAAGCTACATTTGCTACAGGCGCCTATGCCTGAGCTATTAACTTTTATTTGAAACAGCAAACCGGCTGTTTGTTACATATTCTACCCTTAGGGGCCAATTACGATGGAGGTCAGTTGGCCCACCGCCTGCTGCATTATGATGCGACCGCCTCTCTGGCGGTCAGAAAGTGCTCCTTATAACAACGGCTAGTGCTGCAGCCAAGGAAAAGGGCTGTGGCACAAGCCGCTGTGATATGGAGCACCTCCTGCAAGTCGATGGACCTTATGCCATGCACCATGTTGAGCATGGCACACGGTGCATGGAGGTGAGTGAGGGCACTGCATGTGCCCCCAGGGTCACTTTACAGTTGTCCATGACAGACAGGGCCCCCAAATTCCTTTTCCGACAGCCTTTTCATGACGGTTTTCCCAATATAAAAAGGCTGTCAGAAAAGGATATCGTAATCCCAACAGCGGTGCCTGCCTCTGCACCGCCGCCATTCAGGAATACGATTCCGACTACCGCCCATTAGGATCACTGATCCTGGGAGAGGTGGCAGTCTTCCCCCGACCCCTGTGGGTGCGACTGCCGGGATTTGTAAACCGGCAGCTAGACCACTAACAACGACCTGACGGTGGCAGTCCAGCCACTATTGTAATAAGGCCCTTAGTGCAGATTTTCACAAGTTTCCAAATGGTTTGGTTGAAGTTGTAATAGCAGCCTTGTATGCCTGTGTATGGGTATAGTTTAAGTATTGTTTGAGTCAATGTAAATTGTAGTTTTTCCTTGTAAATTGTACTTTGTTCGACAGAAGTGCAATAATGAGGGGTATGTTCGTGTTATGATGGTCACCATCTATGGTGTACATCTGTGTGAATGTCAGAGGGCACATTATAAAACTTCTGCCCACGGGGCCATTGTAAATTGCCATTTGTCATTGTAAATTGTAAAATTGTATTTGTAAAATTGTATTTGTCATTTGTCATTGTAAATTGTAAAACCTCTTCCCACATGGTCATTGTAAATTGTCATATGTCATTGTAAATTGCACTTTGTCCTAGTAAATTGTACTTTGTCCTTGTAAATTGTACTTTGTTTGACAGAAGTGCAATAATGAGGGGTATGTTCATGTTATGAGGGTCACCATCTATGGTGTATATCTGTGTGAATGTCTGAGGGCACATTGTAAAACTTCTGCCCACAGGGCCATTGTAAATTATCATTTGTCATTGTAAATTGTAAAATTGTATTTGTAAAATTGTATTTGTCATTTGTCATTGTAAATTGCAAAACTTCTGCCCACAGGGCCATTATAAATTGTCATTTGTCATTGTAAATTGTACTTTGTACTTGTAAATTGTGCTTTGTTTGACAGCAGTGCAATAATGAGGGGTATGTTCGTGTTATTATGGTCACCATCTATGGTGTATATCTGTGTGAATGTCTGAGGGCACATTGTAAAACGTCTGCCCACAGGGCCAGCCTTTGGTATAGGCGAGCGGGCTGAGTCCCACGGCGCCATTCTTCAGAGGTGCTCACGGCGCTCTCTAAACTAAGGTCCTGCCCCATCACTCTACCTTTGCTCCAGTTGTACTGTAAAGTGGTTCTAAAAGTGCTTTACTGAGTCACAATTACAGTATTTAACCCCCTATCAGCCTCCCCTTCTTGACAACCCATCTACCTCTTAACCCCTGCTGCCTCACACCAACACCCCCTCCCTGCCCCAACTCGCAGCTTGGAACCAGTCTGATTGAGCTAAGCTGTGGGTGATTAAGGTGAGTTGGGTGGGGTGTGTGGAGATGTGATAAAAGGCAAATCACTGCTTTGATGTAACCAGCTAGGGAATGACCCGTGAAAATATGGCTTCCCTGCTGCCTCATTTTATTAACCAGCTGCAGCAGGGACTCCCTGATTAAGGGCTGGCTCTGTCTGTCCAACCTCCAAGTTTTACCTTCGCTTAGTCAGTGGAGGTTTTTTTCGGGTGCAAACATGATTTGCTTTCTGTTGTTATTGTGACTGTTGTGTCCTCCATTATGTGTAGTGATTAGGTGTTCTGGAATCTGTATATCTTGGTATCATTTAGGGACTGCACGGTTTAACATTTGGCTTTTTTAGTATGTGATATTAGTTGAGAGAAGACAGGGATTGCTGGTAGCTGATCTGTAATAAGCTCAGGCACTTTAAAGAGTATAGGCCTGATTTAAATCTTGGCAGGACTCCTGTCGTACCTCTGTGATGGCGTTTACAAGTTCTCTGTGAAGCTGATGGATTCCCACCTGCCCTATTTAGATGTGGGCTGGCTGATCCTCCGTCCACGTTGACAGAGTGTTTTCTGTCATATAGGTGGCTCACGTCCGTTGACGTGTCCAACTTCTCTGCTGGCTAACATTGCTCCGTTGCTTTCAGGGTGGCGGAATTGCATGGGGCATATTTAGATTTCTCGGTTGTCCTGGCTGCAGATTCATGATGGAGGGATTCAGTCATGGGATGCGATCAACATTGTGCTATTCCTGTGGCTTTTGGATGAATGCTAGCATCATACGCCTGATGTGTTTTGGCTAATTGTTTTCCCCTGCATACCACACTATAAAACACACTTTTTCAGTGAAGTCAGGTTTTTTTTACTTTCTCTAATTCTTGTTCATTTTTTCTTTTGTTCTTTCTTACTTGTGGGTTATCAAATGTATTTAAGTTTATTATTTGATAGTGGCAGGGAGGAGAAATTCCCATTTTACTGAGGGAGAATTGCCAGTTATGGTGGAGGAAATTATTAGAGTAAAGCCACAATTGTTTGGAGCCCAAGTAAAAAATACGACTGTAGCTCAGAAAAGGCAAATGTGGACCAGATGAGTTGACAGAGTAAATGCTGTAGCAAGGAACCTGCTCACACAGGAGAAAATAAGGAAGAGGTGGAATGCCTGCGGTGGAGAGTGTGTTCCCTGGCCTCAAATCGTCACTTGGAGGGCCAGGGGACTGGTGGTGTTTCTCCCAGCCCTCTCTTACAACTTTATCCCTAAGAAGGAAAAGGTCTTGCAGATCCTATATTCAGAAGGCATGACAGGAACCCCTGGTGGAGTGAAGACTGGTAATTTACACTTTTGGATGTGTCGCTAAACCTAAATGTAATTTTTGCTCTTAATTTAGCTGTTGCTACTGTGTTTTGCACCTTTTTGAAACATATAAACCTGTATATAATTTTGTTTTGGAGGAAATTATTAGAGTAAAGCCACAATTGTTTGGCGCCCAAGTAAAAAATATGACTGTAGCTCAGAAAAGGCAAATGTTGACCAGATGAGTTGACAGAGTAAATGCTGTAGCAAGGAACCTGCTCACACAGGAGGAAATAAGGAAGAGGTGGAATGGCCTGCAGTGGAGAGTGTGTTCCCTGGCCTCAAATCGTCACTTGGAGGGCCAGAGGACTGGTGGTGTTTCTTCCAGCCCTCTCTTACAACTTTACCCCTAAGAAGGAAAAGGTCTTGCAGATCCTATATTCAGAAGGCTTGACAGGAACCCCTGGTGGAGAGAAGACTGGTAACTTATACTTTTGGATGTGTCGCTAAACCTAAATGTCATTTTTGCTCTTAATTTAGCTGTTGCTAATGTGTTTTGCACCTTTTTGAAACATATAAACGTGTATATAATTTTGTTTTTGTTTAGAACTTTATAGCATTATTGTTGTTTCTTTCATTTTACTAATTGTTAATATGTTTTGTCAATATATGTGTTTCTCTCCATGTGTTTTTCTTTTTTTGCCTTGTTTGATTGAATGTATTTTGTTAAATTTAAGATTACAGGTTTCTTTTTGATGCCAGTTGTATTTTTTACATTATATTTCAACAATTTCGGCTCTTCAAAAATAGTTTCATTCACCACCATTGACTTTTGATGTTTTTTTTGTATTTTTTGTTTTTGAATTAAATCAAAAAGTACACATTCAAAGACTGGCTTGTATTTTTGTTCTCAAATTGTTCAATTTGTGTGTTTCATCGTACCTTTTAAAAAGTTAAAATTAAAAAAGCTTGTTTATTCAGAAATAAATTACATGTAGGTAATGCTTTTGTCATTATTTAAAAATGACAAAAAATAAGAAAACAATGTGTGTGTGTGTGTGTCTTTCGCAGGACCAACCCATGTTCCCTTTGTACTTCGCAACATCAGCATATAACTACAAATGTCACAAATATGAAATGTCCAAATGAAGATAACATGGTGAAGGAACCTAAAACAGATTAAAACAAAAAGATTTTTTTAAATCACATTACCAAATAGAAACATTACACAGATAAACAATGTAAATAAACATAGTATCAATGAGTCAAAATGAATATCAACAAACATCTTTGCCCTGGATTTTCCTTAACTTGCCCTTTCTAGCACAGACTTTTATACTCATTAGATTAAAAGTTATTTTAAAATGTAATGCAATAATATGTAAATACATACTTACACTCATGAGAAGTTGTCAGTAACATTTTGACGTACATCTATTCCTTCCTCTTCAACACTATCATCTTCATTTGGCATTTCAACATCCTCACCCGGTGGCTCATCATAGTTTCCTTCCTCTGCATTGCAAAGGATGTTCCGTTGCAGGGCTATGTTATGTAACATGCAGCATGCCATTGTGGTTATGCACACCTTGAGTGAGAGTAGGGTCGGGATCAACCAGTGTTATCCAGTCAACAAAATCTGGCCTTTAGGAACCCAAAAGCCCTGCCCACTGGCCTCCGTATTTTTCCATGGGCTTCATTGAAGCGGACTTCCACTGGCATTTCTGGAGTCCTCAGTGGTGCAAACAACCATGGTCGGTTAGGATAAACATAGTCTCTATGAAATAAAAAAAAAATAGCCAAAAATTGTAATACTATATTTGATCAACAAACTTGAAATTAACTAACAAATATATTGACAAATCGTACTTACCAACAATCCAGGCCCTCTCAGGTCCAAGTTTTGACATTTGCATGGGGTATAGTTCTTTTCCGCAGTACAAAGAAATCATGTGTTGATCCTGGAAAACGCCCCCACAAGCTTGTGATGTACAAATCTGGGAAGCACACAACTTGCACCTTGATTAAATGAAAATGTTTTCAATTGCGGTAGACTTGTTCTCTGTCATTTGGTGGCACGATGGTTCCATCCAAACCATAAAAATCTCCCTTCACATTGGCAAAATCCTCATTTCGTAGAAACTGTATGAAGCTGTTTATGTGTCTCATCATTGAAGGAATAACTTCTTGTAGCACACACATAAAGTTTGTTGTGGTATTTCACCAGATACTGCAACGGTGTATTGGAATGATCTTGTGGCCACAAAATGGAGTACTGACACTATCTTCACTATTGATGTGTGATTACTATGTGAGGCAGAAGATCTGGTTCCAGCTGATGACATAAAACAAGTAGTTTGCCTATGTTTTGATTATATGCAGTTCTTCCATGGTAGCACGCTCTGGGAATGGTCTCATAATTTAAGCCCATCGTCTTCGCTCTCTCCCTAGGTTCATGTGCCTGCATTTAGAATTTAAAAAACTGCTATACATTTTGCAAACATATTTTTGGAATAAAACACAAATTTCATATGTATTTAAAAAAAATCGTTTTTTTATATAATTGTACACATTTATTTGTGATTATTTTATTTTTGACATGTTCTTTTTTTTAAAGAAATGTGTACATAATACATTTTAAATTAATTTATGATTTACACATTATTCTTTTAAAAACAATTCCGTCAACAGAGTATAAATGAAGCCGTGCAACTATTGCATTTAACCACAATCCTCCCAACATTCTAAGGGACCAATTACGAGTTTGGCGATGAGACAGTGGGACCGACCCACTGCCGCACCGCCAAAGCCATGGGAGAACTGCCTGCCGTATACTGACTTTTTTAGTCATTGGTGGGAGATTCCTTTTGCGTTCCCACGGCATGCCTATAAAATAGGCATCGGAATGGGAACATCACAAACAGTCACAGCATGGCATGGACTGAAAAGTCCATGCTGTGCTGAACTTCTATGCATGCACACAGGGGGGCACTTGTTGTGCCCTGTGTGCATCCACAGAGCATGAGGACCCCCTTTGTTTACTCTCTGCCAGAGTTTTCATGGAGGAAGAAATGCCATGAAAACCCTAGCAGAGAAGAAACTCCTAATGATTCTGGACTGCCGCACCACCGCCAGGGAATAGTGGTTCCCAGGCAGAGCCGGTGGTCCTAGTGCAGTACGACCACTAGGTTCGTAATGTGGTGCTCATAAGACGGCCACCGCCACCCCACCATAATTATTTAGGCCCTAAGTGTGTGCACAGCACCCTGACCCCCTAATTGCCTGCATACTTGTGGTGGCCCCCTAATTGCCCACATACTTGTGGTGGCCTATCCCCAGCTTGATAGGCAGCTGAAAGCAAGACAGCAGCTTGAAGGGAAGTGTTTTGTGTTTTTTATTCTAAATAACTATTTTCATTACAGCAACAGAATTTTGCATCAACATAAAGGTTGATTCATGACCAATGCACAAGAAGAGTTCTTGAAGGTGTAAGTTGTGCACAAGGTGAATCATGATGTGTTTTAAAAAAATATATATGTTAAATATGATACCAATGTATTTTTGATTACTTACAAAGGCAAGACACCTGGGCCGCTCTCCCTGCTTGCCCCGCCCCCACCAACGAAGCTAAAAGCCTTTGCTTCCCAAAGCTGCATGGGACTCTGAAACTGTTTTCCTGCCGGGATCCTGAACCACCGTCCCTCGTTGCTGCTTGTGTGCTCTGTTCCAGCGCTGCACCTCGCGGAACCCGCTTCACGGGTCCCGCTTCGCTGTGTGCGCTACCCGTGGACTTTCTTACCTAAAGAAGGGCTTGGACCTCTGAGACTGCTGTGGGGCGAGTATTCTAGCAGCAGGGCTGCGAGCGGTAGGTCCAGGGACTTCATCTCCCAGGAGTCCTTGTTAGCCTAACCCAAGACACCTGGGCCGCTCTCCCTGCTTGCCCCGCCCCCACCAACGAAGCTAAAAGCCTTTGCTTCCCAAAGCTGCATGGGACTCTGAAACTGTTTTCCTGCCGGGATCCTGAACCACCGTCCCTCGTTGCTGCTTGTGTGCTCTGTTCCAGCGCTGCACCTCGCGGAACCCGCTTCGCGGATCCCGCTTCGCTGTGTGCGCTACCCGTGGACTTTCTTACCTAAAGAAGGGCTTGGACCTCTGAGACTGCTGTGGGGCGAGTATTCTAGCAGCAGGGCTGCGAGCGGTAGGTCCAGGGACTTCATCTCCCAGGAGTCCTTGTGAGCTTAACCCAAGACACCTGGGCCGCTCTCCCTGCTTGCCCCGCCCCCACCAACGAAGCTAAAAGCCTTTGCTTCCCAAAGCTGCATGGGACTCTGAAACTGTTTTCCTGCCGGGATCCTGAACCACCGTCCCTTGTTGCTGCTTGTGTGCTCTGTTCCAGCGCTGCACCTCGCGGAACCTGCTTGCCCCGCCCCCACCAACCAACCCCCCTATATTACTAGGCCATCCTCCCCGCTGCGCGGGAGCATCCCGGGAGAAGCCCGGGACAAGGGCGGGCCGTCTGAGGCTGTCCGAGGTTGGCTGAGGTTGGGTTGGGGCACCCCTTGTGTGTTTGTTTTATTGTGCGTAAATTGCTTGTGACTGCTGGGGCTCAATTTGTTGACAACTTAGTTGGCCCCATCTGACATCCTATTTCCTTATTCTCTTGTTTGTTATATTTTCACCGTGAATCATGCCTTTACGCTCAGGGAAGGAAAGAGTCGTAAATATACAAACAGCTAGTGGAGTTGTAACCGGCACCCTTGACGCTTTTATAACTAGGGCGACTGGTTTTCTAGAAAAGGAGATAGCATTTGCGAAGAAACGTTTATCGTTAGATCTTATAACAGGGAAACGTTCCTCTATTGGTCACATTGCATTAGTGGCAAGCCCGCAGCCTTCCTCTACGACTCCCCTTGTGTCTTTGGACACAATCCAGGTGGAAGTCCATTCTGAGGGGGGAAAGTCAACCCTGAACTCTATTGGTAGCGATTCCCAACTTAGTACCTCTATAGAAAGCCTTAGTGGAGATAGCGTATTAAATGGGAGTACTGACAATCTGAATCTTTTAGAATCTCAACGAATTGTCCCTTTAAAGCGGAAGAGGAGCAAGAGCCCCCAGCAGGGGGGCACCCCTAAAATACCCAAAACTAACAGTAATCCCCAATTGATTCACAATCCCAAAACATTTATTAAATCACAACCCCCTATGGGTGTAACTAGCCCTTTAGTTCCCTCACAGTTACAATTAATTAACCAGGCCATTATTAATGACAGTTCTAGTAATGATGATGATGGTCTCCTAAGGAAAATGGAATTGTTAGTGCATGCTTCCATTATTCGAACGCCGCACAAGACTTATGAACACGAAGCTTGACCTTTTGGAAAATTTGGTTCTGGAAAATACAAGACTCTTGAAAAAGATAGTTCATGATCACCCAACACAAGAGAGGAGTTGGCCTAACGGCTAGGGCGCTCGACCTCGGACCTGGGGATCTGGGTTCGAGTCTCGGTAACGACGCCAAAACCTCCTGTGATTCTGGGAAAATCACTTAATCTCCCCGTGCCTAAAAAATGAAAGTGTGTCGTAACGTAACTGGAAAAATATGTAAAGCGCTCTGATACCTGATTCGGTTCGGGTCTAGTTCACGCTATATAAAACTCTGCAAAAAAAAAAAAAAAAAATCTACCTTAGTTAGCAAACCTAGTTCATCGGTTGATGTTGGCAAAATTAAACGGCCACCACAGGCTTCCACCAAGCAATCTAATACCCAATCCAGCACATCTTATCCGGCTAAGGATACATTAAGGGGTGGGAACATGAAGACAGTTGATGTAAGGCATAATGATAAAAATCCTACTATTGCCCAACCCCCGATTACTGCTAGGGGTCCTACTCATTTAACAACTTTGACAAAACCAAACTCTAGGGTTATGGGGAAACAAAGCAAAATTACACAAGCTCTCCCCAGGAAAGTTCCTAGACAGGACTTGCCATTTATTAACTTACCACCGGAGGCTTCCCCCTTCACGATTATACTAACAGGAGTTGCACCCCTTATAGATGATAAAAACAAAACAAATGGGGACCTTGGAAACAAAGTAGTTTTTTGGTTAAACAAAAACAGACCCCCTCCCCCCATCTTTTGCCCCGGAGATTTTGAGTGTTAGGCGGGTAGACTGGGTGGGACCCTGCCCGAAAGACCTAGAAGGTGATTGTATCATCATTAATTTTAGGGACCCTCGTGTGGTGAACTTCATAAGTAGGGAAGCTAGATTTGGGAGGGTGGGGGATGTACAGTTGTTGGGTCTAAGTTACTTCTATCCCAAAAGACATAATGCTCCTTTGTTTAATCCTTTAATGAGTAATAGACCCTTTGGAAGAATTCCAGTTGATAGGAATTTTTATTCCCCGTCTTTCCCCCACCTATATAACCGCTTTGAAGCCCTTTCTGGTTTGGAGAGTAACGACTGACTCTCTTCTATACCCAGTGGTGAGAGCTATCTTAACGATTCTGGAAAAGGGGTAGTAGTTTCATGTAGTATAACATGACCAGCTAGCAAAGAAGGGGTGACATCTATCTCGGAAGTGGCGAATGGCAGTACCATAGTGGGATATTCACATGATGATGAAGTTCTTGTATCGAATGTAATGGAGGCTTCTGAACACGAGTTGATGGGTTTAGATGATGTGGTTTCTTCACATGAGGATCCGATTCTGAAAATAGCCTCATGGAACATTGCAGGGCTCAAAGGGAGACTACCTTCAGCTGAATTGGGAGCTTTTATTGATTCATTTGATGTTTTAGTCTTTCAGTAGACCTGGGCCCCAGAACCAATCTTTCGTATGGGTTATTTGAACTTTTATAAACCGGCAACAAAGGGTACCAAGGGCAGAGCTGTAGGAGGCCTAGTAATTTGGGTAAGGCAGTCCATTAATTGTCGATCAATTGAAATCCCTGTGAATAACCCCGATATCTTGGGGATAAAAATGGGGATGGAAAACCAGGAGAATATAATTGTAATTAATATTTATGCACGGGGTGAACCTGGTGGGAGTTGCCCGGCTATTTTGGATGATCTGGACTCCTACTTAGAGTCAATTGGGCGAGACAACTTTATACTTTTAGCAGGGGACTTAAATTGCACTTTTGACCCCAGAAGAATCAGGACGAGGGTTTATGTTGGGAGGAAGATGCTATGTGGAACATCCTGAACTTGTCTCTGGATTGTATCAACAGGAGTACTGAGGCTGCTTTGCATTCGTTAGGGTTATGTCTGGAGTGGGGTTTGACAGCGACCAACGGTCGTACGAAGTCTGAAAAGACTGCCCATTCTACTTTTGATAATGGGATCAGTAAGAGTAGAATAGATTACTTTCTGGTTAAAATGGAGTATTGGTCCCATGTAATAGATATGGTAGTAGTGGACAGGCCAGAGAGTGATCATAACCCGTTGTCTTTAAGTCTGACACTCTCTCGTGCCACAGAAAGATCTCAGGCAGCCACATGTGTTACCGCAGAAGCCGTTTTGACGAACGATAGAAGGCGGGTTAAATGGTGTAGGGTACTAGCGAACCCAGCCATGCTGGATGGTATTTCAAATGTAGCTTCTGCAGTGTTAATGGCCATGTGTGATTTACCCCCCGCTATGGAGGCATCTCACGAGATCACTGATCTTCATGACCAGTGTTTTACCAAATTAAAGGCTATCCTCACCCTTCCACAGAAGCACAGTAAAGAGAAAACGCCCAGCTTTAGTAAGAAATGGTATAACAGAGATTGTAGGGATGCATTTAGTGGTCTTTAAAAAGCAATTAAATCGCGAATAACATCAGATATTAAATCGGCAAGGCAAAGTTATAAGAAGGCCCAGTGGGTGGCGAAACGAGAGTGGGATGAAAGTTATTGGTCCGACCTATATGAGGCTAGTCTGTCTTCTAACCATATTAAGTTCTGGAAAGTTGTTAAATGGGGTAGAAACCCTGAAACACAGATCCCAGACAATAATGGGTCGATTTTTTCTCGTCCCAGTTATAGAGGTTCAGAACATGAGAGTAGAGATACTCTAGTGACACGGTCCTTGTCTCAGCCACTGTCCATCCACTGCTTGGTGTTTACCAATGAAGAGGTCGAGTCGGCGCTCCGATTAGTTCAAGCAGGGAAAGCTCCAGGGATGGATTGCATCCCGGCTTACCTTTTTAAATCTAATCCCCAACTCTGGGTTTCTTACATTACCCAGGTTGCCAACGCAATTGCAAAGGGGGCAAGGATCCCAGTTTCTTGGAAAGGGGCTGAAATCTTACCCGTTTTTAAGAAAGGTGATCGTTTGAACCCTAGCAACTATCGTCCTATTAGCTTAATAGATTCTCTGCAAAAAAATGTTGCTAGGATGATTCTTGCTAGGGTTCATGGGTGGATGGAGATGGAGAGTATTCTCTCTCCATTACAGGCAGGATTTAGAGTAGGTACTAGTACTATTGACCAAGTCTTCCGATTTGTCCTGATTTTCTGGAAAGTAGTATTATTGGGTGGAGGGACTATCTATGCCGCCTTCGTGGACCTTAAGTCCGCCTTTGACCTTGTGCCAAGGGAAAAGATGTGGGCAGTTCTGGCCAAGATTGGTCTACCGCCCGAACTACTCGAGATCCTGGTCAGATTGCATGAGAACAATTTTGCCAAAGTGAGGTGGGGGAGACAAGGCCAGGTAACGGACAGTTTTCCAGTCACAAGGGGTGTTCGTCAAGGATGCGTTTTGGCACCCACACTTTTTTTATTATTTATTAACCAGGTGGTGAATTATTTTGAAAACACACCAACAGACGCACCAGTCCTGGGTGGGACTAAGTTCCCGTTGCTCATCTTTGCAGATGATACACTAATTCTCTCTAAGACCCGTAGTGGTCTTCAAAAGGCGATCAATAGATTTGAGGATTTCGGTAAAACAAATGAACTGCAAATTAATGTGAGCAAAACTAAATTTATGGTTTTTACTAAGAATCGTCAGGTTAATAGTCATGTGAACATGAATGGTGTGGCACTAGAACAAGTGAATGTAATGACATATCTCGGAGTGACCCCGGATTATCGCCTATCTTGGAAGCCACAGTTGGAGGCACTCCTAATGGGCTGCTTGATTCAGGAACATAGATTGTCCCTGACTAAAAGGGTATCACCTGTATTAAAAATCTATGAAGCGAAGATTAATTCCGCCATTCTGTATGGGGCCGATTTATGGGGCCATACGGATCTCACACCCTTAGCTAGGGCCCAAAATAAATTTTTGCGTAAACTGGCAGGCCTACGACTATCTTCTCCAATCAAACCACTTTTGATAGATATGGGTTGTAAACCGATAAAAGAAATGGCACAATATCGGCTTATAGCTCTATGGAGATGGATCTGGACGTCTCCAGACCTGAGCCTCTTTGCTAATGAATTAGCAGAAGTGAGATCGATTAGGGGCTCATGTAATAGCCCATGGTTCCGGGAAGTGAAAACAATCCTAGAAAGCATGGGACTTAGCCAATTGTGGGCCAACCCAGGGTCTAACACATTTCCCTCCAAACAAGAATACAAACTGCTTTTTTGGGCTTCTGTTAGATCCCGCTCTGTTGTTTTGTCAGATACACCCTCCCTAACAGCTTGTTTCTTGGCTCACAAATTGGATCCCGTATTTGAGACCTACTGGGATGTTATTACCAAGAGTTTGGACAAAAAATTATATCACCAGTTTAGAGTGGGGTCTCTACCTGTGAGGTCTTTTAACAAGAAATGGGCTGACCACACAACTGAGTTTTGTTCTTGGTGTATTGACCAAAAGGAGAGTGTGGGACATCTCTTTTTTGCCTGTCCGGCTTACTCAGCAGCAAGGAAAAAATGGATTGGGCCCATATGTCGAAAGCTAAATGTTGGAGGGTGTAATGAGGCACTTTTGGCTTTAAGAACAAATACCTCAGAGATCGTGGTCATTGGAGTAGCTAAGTTTCTAGGGTGGGCTTGGATTACTAGAGCTAGACACCATCTTGTACAGTGATTTTAACATTTAAGTTTGAAAAGCTTTATTGAGTTGAAGAAAACAATGTAAAAGATCAGTACAATAGCACAAATAAAGAGCGATACCAATTAAAACAATTGTGGGGAATAATGTGCCAATAAACAAGAAAGGCCCCAAAAGGGGAAAGCACTATACAAAGAAAATATGCTTTTATAACTTTTCAGTTTGTGGGGAAGGAAGAGAGAAAGAAAGAGGGAAGAAGGGGAAAAAAGGGGGGATGGAAGGGGAACAGCAATAGAAAAATATATGGGAAGAGAAGTAAAGAGGTATGAAATACAGAGAAGTTCACAGTAATAATAATAACTGTAATACTAAATATAACAATAACATGTAATCAAGAGGCACTTGTAGATAAAAAGACTGTTAAAGGGGACCAAAGTAAATCACGATTTATCAACAATGGAATAGAAGAAGCACATGCACGATCTAGTCTATGATGATGGCAGAGCAAATCCCACCAAGCATTATAAACCACGTTTGTAGTGTCTTTCCAATTAGTTGTTATAATTTGAAAAGCGATAGCAATGCAAAGATCAATAAATTTACGAATATGGAGTGGGACATCCCAAACTGAGGCCAAACCACCTAGGAATACAGAAGAAATAACAAAGGGAACATTAGTAGATAAAATCTTATTAAGTGTAGACCAAATGCGGGACCACATAAGTTGGACCTTAGGGCAAAGAAAAAACATGTGAACAAAATCACCAGGAGTGCATGAACAGGATCAACACTTCTTAGTGTCTAACAATTTAAATTTAAACAAATCACAGGGAGTATAAAATAATCTATTATAAAAAAAATAAAGGGTTTGTGTGGTACTAGCGGAACGAGAGGTGGAATGAAGTTTGGACCAAATAGAGTCCCAGGTAAGTGAGGGGAAAGTGTGATTGAGGTCTGATTCCCAGAGAAGTTCAAGATTAGTTTTAGGCCTGTCAGTAAGTGAGGGAGAAAGAAATTTATAAATAGCAGAGGCCTTAAGGGAAACCTGAAAGTTAGGTGGAGAAGCAAGGAGGGGAGGTGAAGAGGACGAAGGAGTATTGTTGAGGATAATAGTGGATAGTTTGGGCAGAAGTTCATGAAATTGTGAGCAGTATTTATTAGAGATACAGAAGGAATCACGAAGTGCTGGAAAGGTTAATAAGGAATTGTCAGAAATAAGATGTTGGTAAGTGAGAATTCCTTTGTCAATCCATTCCTTCCAAAAGAGCGCACAATTGCGTAATTTAAGAGATTTATTATACCAAAGTGGAGTATTCATATGAAGGGTAGATGGTAAAGAGAATGATCGAAAAAGGGCAAGTGTTAAAGCTTTGGAGTGTTTAGAAATAGGAGAAAGTAGCTTAGGAGGTGGTTGAGTGAAATTGGAGGCAATAAGGAAGGAGAAGGTGTGAAGTTGAGCCAATTCCAGAGAGATCCAAGCCGTGGTAGGAGGAGACAAGGTTTCAAGAAGAAAAGGCCAAATTTGCTTGAGAGTAAAAGCAGAATGAAAGCGTGATATATTGGGGAAGTTAACACCACCAAGATGTTTAGGTTGTTGAAGACGGAGGAGAGAGACTCTAGCCTTGCGCTTATTCCACAGGAATTTGGAAAAAAGACTATTGATAGACTTAAAAAAGAAATGGGGTAGAGAGATAGGAAGCATGGAGAGACAGAAGTTCACAATAGGAAGGAGCATCATTTTAATAGTGGAGAGACGACCCCACCAGGAAAGAAAAAGAGGGGACCAACGTTCTGTAAGAGAAGAGAGCTTTTTAAGGATATCGGAGTGATTAATTTTGATAGTTTCTCTAATAGTGTTAGCATATAACCAAGACATTTGATAGAACCAGAGTTCCATTGGAAACCAGAACCCTGAAACATGTGAGGAAGACAAAATTTATTGAGGGGAAGGACTTCAGTTTTATCAATATTTAATTTATATCCAGAAACAGAGGAATAATCATGTAATAAAGAAAAGAAAGCGGGAAGGGCAACAACAGGGTTAGAAATGTAAAGCAAAATATCATCTGCATAAGCGGTAAACTTAATCTCAACATCTTTATAAAGAAAGCCAGAATAGGAAGGGGATTGTCGAATTTTCTCAAGGAAAGGTTCGAGTGCCAGAATAAAGAGAAGGGGGGAAAGTGGACAGCCTTGTCTGGTACCTCTATGAAGGGGAAAATAATCAGATTGCATACCATTAATCCATATAGAAATAGAAGGAGCAGAATAAAGCAACTGAACAAATTTAAGAAAAGTTGGACTGAAACCATGCCAGCGAAGGGCGCCAAACATAAAATCACAGTTGACACGGTCAAATGCCTTCTCGGCGTCTAGAGTAATGGCAGCTAAAGGGCTGTCCATTTTAGCATAAAGATGAATGATATTAAGAAGGGTTCTAGAATTGTCTGTAATGGATCTTCCCTTAACAAAGCCGGATTGATGAATGTTAACCAAATCGGGGACAATTGAACTAATCCGTAAAGCCAGAATTTTCGCATACAATTTACAATCAGTATTAATGAGGGAGATGGGTCGGTAATTTTTACATAGAGAAGGGTCCTTATCTTTCTTGGGGAGAAGAACTAGCATAGCCTGCGAAAAAGAACCTTTAGATTCACCAGAGGAGAGAAAATGGTTAATTAACTGAAGAAAATGAGGAATCAAGATAGATTTGAATTGGAGAAAGAAACGTACAGTAAAGCCATCAGGGCCAGGTGTCTTATCTTTGGGGAGAAGAGAGAGAGCAGCAAGAATTTCTTTTTCTGAAATCGGGGCATCAAGAGAAGAGAAATCCAACAAAGGATTGGGAGATTTAGGGACAGAATTAAAGAAAGAGTCTAATTGCTCTGCAGAGGGGGAAGACTCAGGAGTATACAGAGAAGAGTAAAATTGAACAAAGCAATCCAGAATTTTGGCATCAGAAGACTGGAGCGAGGCTTGCGAATCTTTAATCGAGACTATTTTCGATTTCTGTTTTTTAATTTTGAGATAATTTGCCAGAGCCCTGCCAGCTTTATTGCGACCACCATATATCTGCGCATTAAATTGAAGAAGCTGATTTATTTATTTATATTCTTATAACGCGCCTGAAACAGCCCCGAAGGGTTATCTCCGCGCGTGGCTCCTGAATGAGAGGGATAAATCATATTAAGGGGATGACAGAGAGAGAGGTCAGGTTAACCAGATGTGAATAAGAAAGTTTTTAGTTTCTTCCTAAAGGAAAAAAGATTGGAGATTTGTCTCAGCTGCGGTGGTAGAGAGTTCCACAGCAGGGGGCCTTTTAAGGAGGGTGCTCGGCCTCCCTGTCTTGCTCTGGTAACTTTCGGTATATGTAGCAACATAGTGTTGCTGGATCGCAGAGCACGTCCGGGAGAATAGAGGAAAAAAATATCTTTTAGATATTTGGGACCAGGGTCCCAGGAATGTTTATTAAATTGCAGTTTAGCGGAAATGAGAGAGGACAGCGATTCAGAAGAGTTGGAAGTGTAGTAAAGATGCTCTAGTTCTTTAATGCGTTGTAGATAGGAGGAAGCTTGGGATAGCGCTTTCTTTTTTTTACGTGAAACAAAATCAATAATACAACCCCGGGCAGTGGCTTTGAAAGCATCCCAAAGAAAGTGAAAGTTAGAGGTGGAGTGTAAGTTAGTAGTGAAAAAGTCATCCATGAAATGAGTGAAGTGTTCAATGAAAGTGGGATCAAGTAAAAGGGAGTTGTTAAAGCGCCATCTGCGGGCCTGAGGCGTGAGAGAGGGGTAATCCATATCTAAAATAACTGGGGCATGATCTGAGATGAGGATAGAGCCTAATTCTGAGTTGGTCATAAATTGGAAAGCATGGTGGGAGAGAAAAATATAATCAATACGGGAAAGGGAATTATGCACAGGGGAAAATTAGGAAAATTCCAGAGAGTCAGGGTGGGACAACCTCCATGAATCTATAAGGCCTCTGGAGGAGATGGCTTTGTGAAAGGACTTTTGCATTTTGTTGGGAATATAGCGAGCTTGTGATTTGCGGTCTAAAAAACGGTCCATCAATTGATTACAAGCTCCCCTAACAATCAAATCATCATGAGCATTAGAAGAGAGAAGGGAGGAGAAGTCATTCCAAAAGGAAGAATCAATGCCATTCGGACCATAGACATTACAGAGAGAGAGATGAACATCATTAACAATGCAATCAAGGAGCAGCCACCTGCCATTAGTGTCAATAGTTTCATTTAGAATTTGAACAGACAATGCTTTATGAAATAAAATAACAACACCATTTTTGTGATTAATAGAAGGAGAGCAAAAAACATCCCCAACCCATTGTCTACGTAACATCGATAACTCTTGAGTAGAAAGATGTGTTTCTTGTAAAAAGGCAATTTGACATTTTAAACGAGCAAGATGAGATAAAACACGTTGTTTCTTGATAGGGTTACGAAGACCCTTAACATTCCAGGAAATTAGTCAGAAACTTTTCATATGAGGAGATTAAAGGAAAGTAAAAAGAGAAAGTAATACAGATAAAAAGAGAGAATATATAGAGAAAATGGCAAGGAGAGATAGAAAATAGCTAGATGAAGGAAAAAGAAGAACGATGGAAATAGTAGAGGAGCCCAAGTAGAGAGAGCAAAAGGAAAAAGGAGCAAGGCCATCATAGTAAGGTGAGATGAGAAGAAGTGAAGAGATAAAAATGGAGGAGAAAGGGAACGAGTGACTAACATCACAGTGCCAAAAGAAAGGAGGAAGGAAGTAAAGTAAGGTGGATAAAGTCGAAAAAGCCGAATAGGGCAAAAAAGGAAAGAAAAGGAGGAGAAAGTGAAGCAAGAAGGAGGAAAGAGGGAGCCTAAAGCAACCCAAAAGAAGACAGCGAAAAGAAGGACGGCAAAAAGAACCAAGGTGGTTCTAGCCATACAGAACATGTAACAAAGAAAAACAATGAAGTGAGAGCGGGAGCAGCAATAAAAGACGACCGAATAGAACGGAATAAGTCAAGAACACAGTCCCAGGAACGAAAGAGAAAGAACCAAGGGAGAGAGGAAAAAATGCACATAGAACCTGGGACTGAGAACGACATATGAAAAAATGAAGGAGACTTACCAAACAGATATGCAGGAAAAAACAGCATACTGGGATGACGGAGACGTACGATAAAACAAAACAATGCAGAGGAGGACTATCAAAACATCAGGAAATGCACCTAAGAAGTAATGGAAACAAAAAAAGTGAGGTGATGTGAGGAGAAACAACAAATCATAACAGACAATTAAAGAAACACAGACAGGAAACCAACAAAATAAAAAAAATAAAAAAAATTAAGAGCTGCTTTGTTCCATGGAGTCCTCTCTGTGGGAGTGGATGAATCTGCGGAGGTCAGCCGGGTCTTCGAAACTGTAGGACCGTTCCTTATCTGTAACCTTGAAAAAACAAGGATGAATCAAGCCGTATCTGGCGTTCATGGTTCGAAGTGTAGGACGCAGATCCAGGAATTCCTTACGACGCGCCGCTGTCTGTTTGGAGACATCCTGAGAGAAAAAAAGTTTATGGCCGGACCATATCAGTTGCTTGTGTTGTTTAGCTGAGTGAAGTATAGTCATAAGGTCAGAGTAGAGGAGAAAATAGGCGATGATACCACGAGGTTTCGATGAAGTGGAAGATGTTTTGGGACCCAGACGGTGCGCTCGTTGAATGTTGGCATCCACATGTTTCGGCAGGCCAAGTATCGGTAAAACTTGTGTCTTCAGGAATAAAATGATATCCGACCCTTCAGAATTTTCCGGAACACCATAAATACGCAGGTTGTTGCGTCTATTACGATTTTCCAAATCCTCAGACGTCTTCTTGAGGACTTGAATCTCTTTGGTGAGGGTGTCCACCTTGGCAACAACATCTTGTGCGTCACTGATTTTCTGTTCAACTTCGGTGACACGGTTATCAAGGTTGGACCACTTATCGTCCAGCCTTTGCAATGTAGCATTGGTGTCCGCTATAAAAGGGCGAATTAATTTGAGTTCCTCCATTAAATCCTCAAGGGTAACAGGAAGAGGAGATTTGGAGGGAGATGGTGGGTCCTTCTTGAGGCGTTTGCCCACAGGAACAGAGTCTTTGCGTGTAGCGGTAGCCACATTAGAGGCCTTAGAGGCGTGTCCGTGCTCCATGATGTAAAGGCCTGAGAGAGGGACAGCTTGAGGTAAAGAAGGAGCGACGGAATATGGTGAAAGACTGCAAAGTCTTCTGTAGAAAATCACTGAAACTGTGAAAAATGGAGACCACCGTCAAGGAGAGTCAAACTGGATATCAACAGAGCGCAAAAATTAAGAAATGAGGCGTTCGGAGGAAGCAGAAAAGCAACTGCGCACAGACAAGTCAAAAGTTGAGGAGAGAAAAAACTGAAGCGGAAGTCCAGCAAGCCGAGGAGAAGGAAAAAGGACTCAGAACGACAAATTAGATGTCAAATAATCGTGGAAGTACTGCAAAATTGAAGGAGCATAGCCAGGAGACAAGAAGAATCAGCAGGTAGAAAAATAGAATCATTGGAAAAAAAAAATCACCAAAAAACGATGAAAAGAAAAAAACAAAATGGCAGGCGTTTCTGAAGAGAAAGCATTCGTGCAAATTCTGGCCTCAAAAAACGAAGAAGGCGTACAGAAACATACCCAGTTGTGGAGGGGCAGTTCCGACGCACAAATCAGCCGTTTTCGGCAAGAAACGCAGCCCAGAAGCGGTCCCTCCGTATGGAAAGCGCCGCCGAAATCGCGGAGCTCAGGGGGGAGCGGCCATCTTGTTTTGCCGCATCGCGCGCCCTCCTGTGATTTTAACATTTATATATGGTCTTTTTTATTCATTCATTCATACTGAGTCTTTAAAATCTGTTGTTTAATTCTTGTTTTAATGAATTCAATGAATTTTATTTAAGGAACTCGAGATGAGATGAATTGTATCGCTCTAAACACTATCTTGTACATATTATCTGGTCTTTTTTAATATTGTTTGTAAATTGTATACTGTCTTTTATGATGTATTAATCGAAATAAAGACAAATGAACTGAACTGAACTGATTACTTACAAAGGACTGTTTTGAGCAGACATGTGCCTGCATAAAATAAATGAAAGACGACTTTGTTAGATTTTAGAAAGGACAGTTGTACCAAAGAGGTCAAACGTTTTATTTGTGTCTAGTGTGATGCTCTGTCACAATTGTGAAGGATGTTATGTTTCCCCTATTGCAAGTGACATAATCTAAAATGCACTGAAGATACAATGGATGTTACACACTGCACATTTGTGAGTTGGTAGTATAGACACACAATATTGGACATGTGAGCCAAATGACTAAAACATAAGCTTAAATGGATACAATTTTGAAAAAAACATTACAAGTATGATTTTAATATCAACATATTTAATGTATGTTAAAAATGACAGATCTGCATGATGCTTACTCATTCACAAATGTGCATGTAGGCCGGTCTGTTTATTTAACAATGAATTAGGCATACATTTTTGGAAAAAAAGACAGGAATGTGAACACAATAGCGACAGTGTAACACATACCAAAAACCATACGTTTTATGTCCTTCGTTATGGCCAGATGATAAATCAATAATGAACAAAAATAAAATACTTAAAGGGACTTTTGCAGATGGAATGCTCCGTCAGAGATGAAACAGATATTTTGTACAACCTATTCCAAGGGCAATATTTTATAATGCACTAGGAATTACACAGACTCATTCAGTAACTAATACTCCCAACTCCTTGCCGGATTCAGTTACGACCGACTCGTGGTCGGAGGTGCCGACCGACCAAATATGATGCTTCGGAACACCTTTGGGAAAGTTTCCCATTAACTTCAATGGGAGCCTGTGTTCCGACTGACAATACAGGCTCCTATTGAAAAAAGGCGTGGTATTGGAAAACCTTACACCCTGTGGCGGGCACCCCATGGTGCCTTTCACAATGTGCATGGTTCTACAGTGGGTCCTTTGTGTACCCCCACGCCCCAAACTGGAGGCCTCAGGATGAAGGGGGGCCTGCTAGGGGCCCCCAAAGTCAGTTTCCGACAGCCTTTTTCTGTCGGACGGTCCGAGTCAGAAAGGCGGTCCAAATCCGACATCATAATACGTCGGTCGGAAACGCAGTCCATAGAGCTGTGCGATTCAGCTTCAACCGACTAGGAGCTTCCAAATGCCGGTCGGAACCGACTCGAAATGACCGAACGGTTACCTTTCCATTGTAATTGGTCGGAAACATGGATTCCGCTACAGTTTAGGAAAATCCGAATGCCGTTCGCAGCCTTTCAGGCCATTAAATAGTAAATTGCATTTTGATTTTTAATTATAAAAATATATATGAAATAATGTGTTTAAACATTTACTGTAATGTTGTACCAATTTATGACTAAACTGAAAGCAGAATTATTTTTAAATGTATTTTCACAATGGTAAAACAAACTAAAAATAAATTAAGATACTTTAGAGAAAAAAATGTAATTTTTTATATCTGTACTAATGTGGATAAAACATTTATCAATTTCTATATATTTACTTATACAATAAAAGTAATTTAAAACTAAAGTGAACATTTTTGGAGGGATTTCTTCAACAGCATACACTGGGCATGATACATTAGTAAGCAATTTATGTACTGAATCAAAAAAAATATTTTAACATAAACAAAAATAGTTTAGTTAATTAAAGTAAGTTTTACCATTGTGAAATGCCCAAGAAACAGGTTTTCAGTTTACACAAATATTGGTACAACATTGCAGTAAATATTGACACACATTGGTTCATATTTTCATTTTTTAAAATAAATAAAAATCTGCTTTATTTCCTTGTACACACAATGCACAAAGGGCTTTTTGTTTTATATTACATTTTTTGTAAAATAAGTTCACTATTCAAAGCAACAAATCAGAAGCATTGAGAAGTGTTAAACAGTACCCGAAGAGAATTGAAAATAGATAAGAAAAATGATCAAAAATAAATTAGGAGCAATATTAGAAAATCCCAAAAACGTGTCCACATGGTTTCTGAAGATATTCCCTACATGCAGGAGATAAAGATAAAAATAAAGCAAGGTTTAAAAGCCTTGAAGCAGGTGAAATATAAACATTTTGAAAATATTTGAGAAAAAACTTCATGATCAGTTATATTTACACAGAGACAATACAAATATTGTGGATGTCTTTACAGCATTGTCCAGAGCAGGCAAAGGAGATATTGGCCAAGAAGGCAGGGAAGCAGCTGGAAACATCAAACACCTATGGACACAGTGGCACGGAGGGTGAGGGGAATGGAACGAAGGCCACCACATCGGCATCTTCATCAGAGGCTTCCACAAGTGACCAGTTCCTAGTGGTGGTGGACCCTATGGTAATCTAACAACCACATCCTTGTCCACCCTCCCTCTCGCTCTCACCCCACTTGGTCATACCCGACCCCCTAAAAGGGCTGCAGTCTCCTTTGCCACGGCACCTCACCCCTGCCCCTGTCATCCCGGCTGCAATGAGTGAGGAGCTTGTAGACCTATTATGCAGCATCTCTGTAGGTAAGACTGTGATAGTAAGTGACATCCAGGGGATAAGATGCCAAATGCAACAAATGGTTGCATTTCTAGATGCCATTCACTGTTCAATGTCTGACATGCAGAGATTGCTTACCAAAATAGCAGCCTCCTCACTCATCCCAGTCTCCTAACCAGCTCAAACTTCTGCCCCAACTCAGGTCCCTTCTTATCACATATACAAACTCCCATCCCAAGCACACTCACTTCTTTGGAGGTACCCACTCCAACAGACAGAATCAACATACACACACTATTGAAACTACACCCACAAGCAACAGAAGCACAACACCAACACCCACCCCACACCCACAACAACCACAACCTCCCAAAAATAAGCCTAGAGGTGCCTGCTCTGTGCACAATAGATGCCCCTTCCAGAGTTGGTTACCCTTTGGACTATATCTAGGAGGCAAGTTATGGGCAACAAAGCCACAAGTTGTTGTTGAAAACCATTGTTTACATTTTTGTTTTATT
Organism: Lissotriton helveticus; assembly: GCF_964261635.1. Lineage (NCBI taxonomy): Eukaryota > Metazoa > Chordata > Amphibia > Caudata > Salamandridae > Lissotriton > Lissotriton helveticus. The sequence continues at coordinate 1,558,779,815 of NC_136059.1, forward strand.
GAAAAAATAATTCATGAGAGAATTATCTCAATTATAAGTAAAAAATATTAATTTGACAAAGTCTGTCATAACATTATTACTCATTAACAATTCATTGATTATTAAAAACTGTAATGATGAGCATGTGAAATACATATTCTTACATACATTTATAACAGAAAATACACAAGATTTTTTTAAAGGACATATTTGCAAAGTCCACACATTAGGAAAGAAATGTAATGGACAATATAATTTTGATGCTAGCTTTCGTCATGACATTGGCGGCTTACACCCAAAAATCTGTTGCAATTTTTGTTTTTTAAAGTTATGATACAGGTGTGTTTATTTTAACTTGATAAGGGAAAAAACAATCACATACGCGTTACACCTTAAAAAATTAAAATAACATTTAATAAAAACATAAAATTGCCCTTGATAAGCTGAACTGTTACAGAAATAAATTAAAACTATGATTTAAGTTTAGGACTAACATTGTTTTACATTATTTTGTAAAAAAAAAAAAAGGTTTTACCTTGTCTAGTGCAATTGCTCAAATATGTTGAATTTAAATTATTCAAAACATGTGTAATGCATATGTTTATAATTTAATAGTTCTTGAAAACATTTTAAACACACCTGTATGAACACATTATGAATTTTGATTAATTTCAAATTTTGCGTGTAAGTGTCCATTATCATGATGGAAGCTTGCACCAAATTTGAAGAAAGAAAATAGCATTACACACAAATGCATTGCACATTAGAGAAAAATTGCTTGTAAAAGAAAAATATTGATACAAAAGTCCAGAGCAAATGTGAACAGACAATTCTATAGAAACAAGTAAAAAACCTACCTTTGATTCCAGCAATAACGGGGTTGATTTGCTTCATGGTCAATTAGCAGCAGCAAAGAAAGGACTTGGTGACCAGGTTCATTACAGAAAGAGAAGTGGAAATACGAAAAAAGGTATGATTCTACCTTAAATCCCTTTGAAACCACAAACTAATGTGTGGCAGACAGCTGCTTTTGCCTGTCACACGTTCACTTGGTAGGAAAATTCTGGCAGAGACGCCGGGACTTGAACGGACTTTCATCCATAGACTCGCAAGCATCTATGTTGAGCAGGCGGACCACCTATTAGGTGGATGGATAAACTGGTATAAAAATGATGCGGGACTAGAACCGCCAAGCTCTAAATCAGGCCTTATGTCTTTTAAAATTTTGATAGTGGGCTGTTGGGAATTAGTGCCTGCCTCTTTTAAATGTTGAAGTATGTGCCTTACTTTTATCTCTGTTACATTTGGGGGTGATTGTGTTCTCTGATGTTAATTACAATATTATTTATCATTGTAGCCCTCCCTTACCACACAGTTGCACAATATTTAGTGATTGTCAATTCACATACTTGGTGCTTGCGCTTTCTTGCTTGTATGTGTAGCCCAAGTGCGAAAGCAATTGTTTGCCTTTCTGTGATTTGATTTATATGGCTCTTTCTTCCATTCTTTCTGAAAGTAGCATCATTTTAAAATGTATCCTTTTATAACATTTGCACTTGATTTTCCTCTGTTTCTCTTTGATGTAATCGATAGTTGCGTCAGGTGAGTCTTCTGTTTTTTGTTGGTGAAAAGCTGTTGCTTTTAGTTTCATGTTAAAAATACAGGTTTGGTTAGCTTTGGTGGGTGGCAGGGTTTTAAGTGTAAGTTTAATGTATAAGGGCTGTTTTATTTGTATAACTGTTTTTATTTTATTGACTTTGAAAGTGCCTTTGTCCAGGTTTATGAGTGTGAAGTCGGATTTTTCAGTGTGCAGTACCATGATGAAGTCTTTCTTCAGTATCTAAGGAATAATATACGCAATACAATAGTGAGTTTATAATTTATTTATATATTTGTGTTCTAAAAGTATTTTAGGTTACTTTCTAGTTACATTCATTGTTTAATTTACTTGTGGAGAAGGCCTGTTATTTTTTGTCAAAAACTTCTTTCTAGCTTTTCTTCATTTAGTCCAGCAGACTGTCATTTTCTTGTGGCTAAGTTTTTTCTGTGAAAAACAGTGAGGCATTCTGCTCTTGTTGAAGTGTTCACTTAATTAGGTTATATTTAAATTGGTTAGTTTGTTTTAGAGTAAACTGTTTTTGTCAAATTTGTACGTTGTTTGAATTCTGTTTTGAGTTATTTCCTTTTCTATTGGACTCTAATAGGTATTTCTGTTTCAAAGTTAATGATGTGTATTTTTTGGATTGCTGTTTTATTAAAACATTTTAAATGTTACATTCATTTTAATTATTTTTTATGTTTGTTGTAATATTTATTTTATTACAATAAAGTTTAATATAAAAAATGTGTTTATAGTACATGTACTGTGAATAGATATGGTTATATATGTGAATAATTGTATGGTTGTTGTTATAATGTATAATTACATTTTGTGATGTTTCTTTATTCTTATATTGTTTATATTTATTTTTATAATAAGGATTTTATGTTGAAAATTATTCTTTTTTAGTGTTTGTGATACAATTGTAGTTGATATTGTGTATTTCCATATTTTTTATATTGTGTATGTATTAAAATAGAAGACCATATTTTATGTTTCCGATATTTGTGTGTTCGAAATTGATAAATTCGATATTAAATTCGATATTTTTGTAATTAATATAATTTGACCATACTTTGGTCAGTCAATATTGTTTTAGAAAATATTATGTCATGGCCCATCGTTGACACAGAAGTCAACTGTAGAAGTCACTATATTTGCTTGATTGTGGGCCTCTGCATAGCTTTCGACTTGGTTTACAGATGCTATCATTGGAGTTAGGTCTAGCTAGTTTTGATCAAAATCTTAATTTGCATATATGTGTCAAGTGCACACATATGCATGTAAAAAAATACCGCCTACCCATATGTGGGCAGTCCAGGCATTTGGGTATAAGGTACAAAAGGACTCACCTGTATATCGCCGCAAATAGGGTTGTAATGCTCTGGGAGGACATGCTGCTGTGAAGGGGGACCTGAAGAAAGGGATCCCCATTGAACTCTGAGAGAAGATGCTGCTGTAAAGGAGGGACTTGAAGAAAGGAGTCCATGTTGAACTCTGACCGAAATAGCAGGAAAGGGGTAAGTACGCACTCCAAATCCTTTGTTTCTGCCGACTTGAAGCTGACACACCCCCACCATCGACTTGTCAAAAATCCACCTCATAATCTTGAAGGCAGTGAAACTCCTCTGTACCGCCCTTTGGCAGCTGTTTTTCCTCGACCGCGAAACCGACCGTCTGCGGTGTGCTGGCAGTGAAGAAGAATCAGCTGTGTTCTTTGCAGTAGCAATTCGCCCATCTCGTAATACGACAGTCGGACTGCTGTGCTCATGGCAGTTGGAACATGACCGTGGGTATGGTGGACCGCAGTCAGCCAAACTCGTTATAAGGCCCTTAATATGTGTTACAACTCAGAAAACCTTTGCAATTTGGGCCCAAGCTACCACAGGTACTCCAATGCAATAATGCAGAAAAGAAGATGCTTTTGAGTTTCATTTCTTTTCTTTCAGTGATATGAGTTAATTGTATTGTATTTTAATGTTGTTTATTTCGGCCTTCCTTCCTTTCCCTGAAGAGGCACTGAAGCACTTAGGGCCTTATTACGAGTTTGAATCTGGGGCTGGCGGGCGTTGCAGTGGTGGTGTCATGGCAGCGGGTATATTAGGCTCATAGGAGAGCCTAAACTTCATACCGCTGCCATGACAGTGCCTACAGCACGTTTGTGCGCTGTGTGGCATGTATGACATGGTGCATGCCACACAGTGCACACCTGAAGGTGCAATTTTGGGGTAGGGTTAAAATATGCCTCTCTTCATTTCTGCCACTCTTTTCATGGCAGGGCCCGCCATGAAATGGGCGGTGGAATTACAGGTCGTAATCTCCTCGGCGGTGCCAGCATCATCACCATTTTCTGACCCTTTCCACACCGGAGCCACCATGGATCCTGGATCCAAATAGAGGTGGCGGTCTTGTGGTGGTCCTACCATTGTGATATAGTTGTCGGACTGCCGGGGTGGGGGCAGTCAGACCGACACCGCAAGTACGGTGGTGCCCAGGACCGCTGTACGCATAATAAGGTCCTTTATGTTGAGTAGCAGGCTACTCCAGCAGCCAAGGTTAGTGGTAAAGTCATGTTCTTGGGGAGGAGGAGCCTTTAATCTAGTTCATGTGAATGTCTGGTGGTGAGAATGGTGGTGGTTGAAGAAGATTAGAGTGTTGATAGATTGAAGACTGGTGAATTTCCATTTTCTGAGAAGGAAGCATTATTGGCCATTGGACAAGACTTGTGCAAATCACAAAGGTACATATAGAAAAAAAACAGAGGACATGCAATTTTGGATAGTAGTTAAATAAGCATGCAAAAGATGGTAGATGATCAATGGTCATAAATCTAGATAGTTTTGCTCCATCCAGGCTTTAAGCAATATAGTGGGAGGAAGCTTGGCAAGCAAATTTTCACATTTGATTTTACAGGATTGGTCAACTGGAAAAGTTAACTAAGATTTTGCATAAGATGTTTGTTAAGCTGTCCAGAGCTTTAGATTGTGTTTGGAGCAGGTAGTGGCTAAGGGCTCTGTGTGATCTCTGCAAGAGTGTCTCTTATCTAATCTCATATCTGTTAAATTAGAAAGGTACAACGGGACAGGAGAGGATTATATTAAATTCAATTTTGTGAAGCGCCTTTACGAAATTATATTACATCAGGAAATTAAACATAAAGTAAAGGTATCGTGATCAACTATAGCTTGGGAGGTTATACTTTATTAGAATTTAAAGAGTTGAGTTTGGGAGATTGTGGGTTTCCGATTTCATCCTTTGGCTTGTTCCAAGGGACATACAGTTAAAAGGTGCATTTTGTGAGTTGAGAAAAACAGTTTTTTCCTGATTTGCTGTCTTTTGCAACCAAATTGAGAAACTCATTTTATTAAGGTAGGTCATAAGGTCGGACCTTTCAGAGAGAACTGAAATTCTGGGAGTGTTGCTCTATATTAGTTTCAACTCCCCTCTATTTTCCACTGCGCCACTTTAGATCCGGATCTTTGTTTCTTCTTGAAATTTTGTCCTGGTCACAACATTCTTTAAGATGTTCTAAGTTTTTTTTCTTCTATTTTTTTATTGAAAACCATATAAAAACATAGAATGACATCTAAATATACATCCTTTAAAATCCATCCATAGCATTCAAAGGAGTAATAAATAACACCAATTAATCAATACATAACAGATCTAATATTTCATTCTTGATATGCAGGGGGATCCTAAAATACATTATCGAACCGCAAGATAGAAAAAACACCTAGAATCTCGAGACTTATATCCACTGCCACCAAAAAAACTGATCAAATGACATGAAGTATACTATCCATGTTAAACTACCAGGTTCTAATATTCATAAAAAGAAAGACAGATTGAAGGGATACAGCAGATTATATACTAACTTTAGAGATCACAGTCAAAATGCAGTGCCCAGATCTTCTCAAATTTCTTAAGACCTCCAATTCGTGGAGCATAGGTTTGTTCGCTTCTTTTAACCTGACCCATTTTCCGAACTCTTTAAATTTTAGATGGAACTAAATCCGTTCGCCATCTTTGAAGCAGAAGTGATCTCGCGACAGTCATGCCAATATATAAAAGTTTAGTCAGCTTCTCGGGTAACTGCAGATCTGGTCATAACCCCACATTATCAGTCGATCGTTAAACCCGATTGGTATCAAACGTTTCTGTCGGCAGATACTCAAAAATATCATTCCAGAACTTCTGGATCAGGGGGCACTGTAATATTATATGAGTCCAGTTGACTGCAGGATGAATATGGCACCGGAAGCACTGCTCCAATTGATTGGGATAAACCTTGGCTACAAAGCAAGGGGTTCTATACAATAGCCACTTGCTAAAATCTAACATCCTTCTCCAGTTAGCCCCTCTGTCTGAGCAAAAATTTTAATTATTAATTGTAGACCACATATTTGCTGTAATTTCCAAATCTTCATGTTTACCTCATTTTGTTATAGCCTTGGCCTCCAAATCTACCCCTTTAATTGTGGCCAAACCTTTTTTCCAATCCCCTGGCTTTTTCACTACCCTATCTTCCAGCAAGTCGTAGGCTAACAGTTTCTGGCCACAAATCTGAAGCAAATTAAGTTTGCTAAAGAATTTACTAAGAATATTATATGACCCTAGGAGGAGGAAATCGCCGGGGATTAATTGAGACATTTTGCTTACATTCATCCATTTATCATTCCAGGGAAAAGCGGAGAGCCTATGAAAACCAACCTTGGGCCACTTTTGTGTAATTAAAAAAGAATCTCTAATACCTGCTGAGACAAGTAGATCAGCTGTTGGGGTTGTGACATTAATAACTGGAATGGAATACTGTCTAAAAAATGCCTTGCGTTTATGAAAAAACCAATGTAAACACTTATATCTTACTAATTAAGGAGATCTAAATATTGATAATGGACAGTTGATCTGATTTTCTTTACATATTAAATTAATTTAAAAAGTTGATAAAAAGACCCGACTGCAAACAATGCTTAAATCTAGACATGTATTATGCAAAATATGCAAAATAGTATTCCCCCAGATTGGGGAGGGCTAGGCCGCCATCTTCCAGTTTCTCATATAAAGTGCTAAGTGCGATTCTGGGAGTTTTCCTATCCCACAGGAACAATGTAAACATTGACTCTAATCTCGTGAAAAAGGAATTCACTAACACACAGGGAATTGTTGAAAAAAGGAAATTGAACAGTGGAAGCACTGACATTTTAATCAGAGCAACCCTTCCTAGAATGGTTAAAGGGAGAGAATTCCATTGTGTAAATAAGTCCTGGACTTTTCGTAGCAATGGGCCAAAATTCAAATCATAAAGATCCGAAAAAAATGGCGAAACATCGACCCCTAAATGCCTCTTGTGATTTGAATTCAAGCACGGAAGAATGTCAGGGTGTAAAACCCGAGATGCACACCATACAAAATTATTTCTGTTGTTCTCTTATTAATTTTGTAGCCACCAAACGACTTATAAAGATCAAAAATCTGTTAAGCTTTTGCCTGCACTTCCTCCTCCGGCTTTATATTAAGTATGAGAATCACTTTTTTCATTGAGCCCCTTCCGATAGCAATCAGGAATAATGGGGATATTTGTGCTCCGCTTCCAACCATGGGTAAAGTTAAATTATACGCCGACGATATTATGCTTAGTATAAGATGTTCTAAGTTGATGGCATGTTGATTGCTGTATACCACCAGTATATTGAATAACAGTAATATCACATCCACTACATTGCAAAGTAAATTTAGGAAAGTGGAATTAAGAATAAAATGGTATACTTACCTTTATGTCGTAGTGGAAGGCGATATAGTGGATGCATTACTATTGTAGGTCAATATATTAACCTTGATATAGTGTTATACAACTTACGTTTGCACATCAAATTACCATGTGTATTGTCCCTAGTGCTTTCAGGCGCTAGGCATCTTTGATGGTTTTAGGATCCTTGTTGACTAACATACCAATGGTCTGTTTACTTTTTATTTGGTTGTATTTCCTAATGTTTAGAGGAGAATCATATTGGATCGAGGTTATCAAGGTTAGAATAAATTACTGTTTTATAGTGAAGTTTACTATATAGTGGCCAGCTCGATCCTGTTATGGATCTGTGATGAGGAAGATGTGTAGTGTCATGTATGTGTGTGCCAAAGGACTTTGCCATTTGTTTCATTATTCTGTGTTGCATGGTTGGCCATTGCTCTTCTATGGGGGCTATTTGGTTCAGATGCATTTTTGCTGATTATGAGTCCTTGGTGTGATGTTTTGTGAACTTGGGAGTGATATTTCTATGATAAGGTCTTCTAAACGTTGATAGCCAATTGATGAGAGAGTTTGTGAGTTTTGTTTGGTACTTTGGTGAGACAATTTGACATGGTTTTATTGAGGTGTCAATGTGGAAACATAATCTGAGCAAGCATGTCACATCTGACTGATAGGCTCAGTTTTTGTCAATGGATTTCTGTTGTGAATGAATCACCAGAGACGTTGGTCAAGGGAGAGAAGAAGATTTATTTGGAGACACAGGTAAGAGCAGACCCTTCTCTTGGCTGGCCAGGTTCAACTGACAAACCAACCAACCGTCCACTCCCAATACAAATCTCCCCCACATTCTAAAGGCTCTAACCTTCTCGAGACATGCAGGGCGCGTTTCCTAACACACAGAAGGTGTACAAGGCACGAGCCAAGCATAACAATTTCCAAGCACTGGAACTTGTCCTCAGTCAAAAGTAAGTTAGCCCTTAACGTTCAGTAGTTCAGTTGATGATGTATGAATATGACACATTTCTTCAATGTCCGTCTTTCCAGTATACTGCAGATTTTTGGGTAGGCAAGGCATCCTCTACCATACAACTAGTACTTCATTTAACTTGTTAGGCCCTCTCGGATAATGTACAAAACGCATGACATGAGTTGTTGATGTTTCTGCTTTTCTAGGTCTATTTGCTAAGCAACTAGCCAACAAATTAGGCATCTTTATCTTATGTGCACCTATTTGTTTTTTGCGTTCATTAAAGTCTTCAGTGTTAATGTTAAAGTATGGAAATGAGTGTTTCAAACCATTCTCACAGCACTTTTCATTATCGGAAGAAATGTTACTAAGCCACCCTAGTCCATAGAAACAGTTAAAGGTAGGAGCTAAAAAGCCATACAAAGACAACACCACTTACAATTATTAAAAAATAAAAAAGGTTTTGACTCAATTTTAAAACAGATCAAACTGTTAAATTCACTTCAAAATCTGCTACATCTAAGCATTCCATTACAATATGCAATTCACTACAGTAATGGCAGCAGAGGGACAAATCCCTACAAACAGAAGATCAAATCCTTACTTCATGTGTTTACACCATTCCATTCCCTCTTAAGAAAAGGGATAAAACTACAAGACCCAATTCCCTAAATTAAGAAAAAAGTTGATAGTTGGAATACTTGCATTGCTTTGAGTATGCAAGGCAAAATACAAGGGCTGCCGTGAGATTTAATAAACCACGCAAGGCCACCTTTGGGTGGCTCAGCGTGGCTTAGTAAATCCAGAGTAAGTGTAAATTGCTGCCTTGTGTTACTCGGCATTGGAAAGGCATTCCATGGGTGGCGCATGGAAGTTCCCATACATCCACCCATGGATTTACAAAGACTTGCAACCTGGGAAAGAGTCAAAATGGCACACCTTCCCAACAGAGGTGTAACAAAGAGATATATCTTTCCTTTTCTCACTTTCTCTTTCCACATTTCCTGCATTCTGCAGCTCACATAGAAAGAGGAAAATGCCTCAAAGGATTGTTTTGAGCACGAAGGTCACCCTTTCTGCACAAATAAACAATCCTGCTGTAACATAGGTACCATTGCACCATGGCGCAAGTCTGCCTACATTGGTCCTAGGCAGCACTCAGTGTGCCAGCACAGGGAGAAAGCAGGAATACGTAACGTCTTAGCAGATTCCACTTGGCTAATTCCTGCTCTCTCCCTGTTACACGGCGCAGCAAACGTTTTTGCTGCATTGCGTGACTTCTTCAAAAATCTGCCCCACAGTGTTTTGCACACAGCCGCACTCTAGTTCTAGACATATTTCTGCTCAAGCAGGACCTGATCAGCCTAAACTGCCAGGGAGGTCCCCTCAATTTATGTTAAATTAACAAAAAAGATGACACTGGGCATTCAGGGACTTATTAAATAACAAGCAGTTCTCTCACAAAATGAGACGAATCCTATACTCTGTAAGGGATGACCTGACAAAATAAAGTAAAATCATAGCGTTAATATGCATCCCTGCTTTAAGCCTTTTAATATCTCTATTCAGTCAGAAATGTGGTCCACATGTCTTCCCCAGTTGGACATTGGCACTTAATTCTACATGCTGGATATTTACACGTGTTTCTAAATTCAGGATGTTGATCAAATCGAGCAGTGACAATTCTAGACCTATTTCCAAAGCTATTCTAATCAGAGGCCCTCAAATCATGCAAAAATGTTGCCTTCTATATTTGAATTCTATGCCAGAAATCAAAAGGAGATCTGATGTGTGTTTGGGCTGCGAGGAAATTGGGCTTGCTAATTCAGAATCAGATTTAAGCTCATCGCCTGCTTTTCAAGGACCCATAAAATGACCTGACTAAAATTATTTGATGCAGAGTCTTCGAGAGAGATTATACAGAAAAAGAAAAGTTTGGCCCAGAAGGAACTCTCCATGAGAAGTCTATAAATTAAACAAAAACAACAACAAAAGGTCTCTGCTCACAATTTGGGAGATTGTTTTATTTCTAGATTAGGGATCGTGTGTAGGTTGACAGCCAGACTTGGTTTAATGAATTTATAACAACAATGATATTGTCTATAGTAAGGTGGCTCAGGTTTTCTTCTCAAGGGATAAAAGTGGGTTGGAAGCGAATAAAAATCGGACTCTTCAGTGTGGGAGTTTAGGGGTTATCAGTAAAGTGCATTCCTTGTAGGAAACAAATGTCAGCAGCCCTGTTCCAAGGCGACCTGTCCCAGGTCACCAAGGCTAGTTTCAAAGTCAGCTGGCCCTACTGCCAAAAAGTGAGTCAGCACTTAGTAATTAGCGTCATCTTTTGTAGTTTCTCAGGGCCTCAGGGACTATCAATTCAGTGCAGTCCTTAAAGGGAACAAATGTCAGTAGCCAATTGCAAGGATTCCTTCACCCAGTCTTTGGTATTGACCCCAAGGTCATCTTCCTCCACCACTATAAACAGCAGTCAATAAGTCAAATGGGCTAATGATTTAATGATATTGCTTACTTCTTCATTCTGACCATATTGACTTAAAGTGCACAATTCGTCAAAGCACACTCATCAAAGTGAAGTAAACTGATCCCAGACATCCACACAAATGTTAGGTGCTAGCTGGAGAACACTAGAACCTGAAGGAAAGTGCATGCAAATAAAAGACACCCATTTCGTCTCCTGCACACCTTCGCCCAATGTGTAAATCAATCATGAACCAGATGTGAAGTATTCTAGGTAGATATCCCTGAACAAAGATGTAAACTACGTCGTTTTGTTTTTATGTCACCCACACCTCTTCACTACTAGACCAATACAACAGTTTCATGTCACCAGGTGCACCTAAATAAGTCCACAGGTTATAATAACCCCAAGATTCTTCCACTTTATGATGACTCTAACACCTCATCTCACTCACCCATCATGCACTAATATTCAATATTTTTGTATCATGACATTTTAGCACACATCACTCTTTCACAACATAGAAACTAATCTTCAAGTATATTTATACCAAACCACTTCTGGGGTAAAGGAACTGGGTTTAACTACTTTAAAATGGTAAACAGACTATTTAACATGTAAAATGTAAAACTAGCAAGCTAAAACATTGTAAGAGGGGTTGGTGATATTCCTCCATGAAATGTTACTGTTATTCGGCAATGTATTATATTATATTAAATGTGAAATACTGACAATGAGTTAAACTTGTAAGGGTATAGGTACAGGTAAAAAATAGGTTTTGGGTTCCTGGACCTTTAATTGCACAAACAGTATGAGAAATGGAAAACATTCTAAATGAGCAGATAAAATACATCTAAGGGTCAATTTACAGGTCCCCAGATTTAGGGGCAAAGATACAGAGGGACGAGAACCTCTGATCCCAACTAGCATATCTACACAAAAATCTGAAGTTTACAGATCACTGTTCCCAGAATCGAGAATAAAACACAGAGATGGGTATGCAGGCTCCAAAGCCATATATTGTTCCCTTTAGGGATAGATAATATACTCAAAAATATTCATATTTACCTTTTGTATGTGAAGGGAGGCTTTTTTATTAACCAAGGATTGAGAAAAGGCAAGAGGGGAGAGTGGCTAAAGTTACTGCTGGGGTCTGGTGCTCTGACACCAATGTAATAACTGGGAGAGCTGGAGATGGGCCCAGCATACCCACAGTCCCCACAGCTCCACCGTGAAGAACGGGTCCGGTGTCTTCGGGCATAGAATGACCATTTCCAGAATTTGTGGACCCAATAATTTTTAAGTTTCAATAGGTAAGTTTATTAAAAGTATTTCAGAGGAGAAAATACAAGATAATCAAATGACAAGGCGTGAAAATAGGCATTACAGAGCATATTATTATTGGTATATAGGTAAATATTCATATTAGAGGAGAAGAATCATGACAAATAATAAAAACTTTAAAGGGTATAAGAAAAGGAAGAACAAATATAGTGTATAATAATTATTCATAAACAAAATTACAAAATGCCAGGTGAGATTTAAAAGAATATAGCTGAGATAAATAAATTAGGGAGATTTAGCAACTTCCTGGACATGTGGTACTGGAGCAAAGGATTTTTTAGCACTGTCATCTAAAACGCCATAACTGGAGATAATAGAAGTAGTCTTTTGTGTTGTAAAGACATAGGAAATCAAAAGTTATGTCAAGTCTGTGGTTATGGCAAACGGAGTACCACCAAGCTAAATATGAGAGCTTAGAGGCATCCTTTCAGTTCTTTGTGATCTGTTGAAAAGCAGCAGCAATTAACAAGTCAATAATTTGTGTTTGAACTTTTGGTTTATTCCATCTAGGAGAAAGACTGCCTAAAAAATATTGATAAATGTAAGAGGGACGGATGGTGTTTATTTCAGACCAGACCAAACCCCAAAAATGTCTAACATGAGAGCATGAGAAAAGTAAGTGATGAAGATCTGTCTGTGAAGATGTGAAAGACCAACAGGTGTTTGAGATGTCTGTATGTATTTTATGTAGGAAAGCTGGTGTTAGTAGTTGATCACTGACATAATATCGAGGGACATAATATCGACTATCAAAAATATCGGCGACAAAATATCGACAGACAGAATATCGACTTTGTATCTACAAACACGTAAGTATAAAAATATTGAGTAAAAAATATCGTTTACAAAAATATAGTTTATAAAAATATCGACTTTATTAAAAACAATGTTAAATTAAATTAATATAAAAAATTAATTACTAAAATATACTTAAAAATACTTAAATTACCTTATAATAATTAAATAATTAATGAAAGTTATAAAAAAAATTACAATCAATTTGGTTTAAAACATATATATATATAGTAACATAATATAATTAAATAATATCCAATATTATTACCGTAGGAAAGCGGAAGTGTAAAAATTACTATTCCTACTCCAGAGAGTGCAACAGTAGGGAAAGCGTTGGATAGCGTAGGGGTAAGAATTACTATTCCCACTCCAGAGGGTGCAACAGTAGGGAAAGCGTTGGATAGCGTAGGGGTAAAAATTACTATTCCCACTCCAGTGGGTGCAACAGTAGGGAAAGCGTTGGATAGCGTAGGGGTAAAAATTAGTATTCCCACTCCAAAGAGTGCAACAGTAGGGAAAGCGTTGGATAGCGTAGAGGTAAAAATTACTATTCCCACTCCAGTGGGTGCAACAGTAGGGAAAGCGTTGGATAGCGTAGGGGTAAAAATTACTATTCCCACTCCAAAGAGTGCAACAGTAAGGAAAGAGTTGGATAGCGTAGGGGTTAAAATTACTATTCCCACTCCAAAGAGTGCAACAGTAGGGAAAGCGTTGGATAGCGTAGGGGTAAAAATTACTATTCCCACTCCAGTGGGTGCAACAGTAGGGAAAGCGTTGGATAGCGTATGGGTAAAAATTACTATTCCCACTCCAAAGAGTGCAACAGTAGGGAAAGAGTTGGATAGCGTAGGGGTAAAAATTACTATTCCCACTCCAAAGAGTGCAACAGTAGGGACAGCATTGGATAGCGTAGGGGTTAAAATTACTATTCCCACTCCAGTGAGTGCAACAGTAGGGAAAGCGTTGGATAGCGTAGGGGTAAAAATTACTATTCCCACTCCAGTGGGTGCAACAGTAGTGAAAGCGTTGGATAGCGTAGGGGTAAAAATTACTATTCCCACTCCAGTGAGTGCAACAGTAGGGAAAGCGTTGGATAGCGTAGGGGTAAAAATTACTATTTCCACTCCAAAGAGTGCAACAGTAGGGAAAGCGTTGGATAGCATAGAGGTAAAAATTACTATTCCCACTCCAGTGGATGCAACAGTAGGGAAAGCGTTGGATAGCATAGGGGTAAAAATTACTATTCCCACTCCAGAGAGTGCAACAGTAGGGAAAGTAAATACTTCTTATATTATTTAAAAACAGTATAAATTAATATCTATAAAAAATTCATTAAAAGTAAGTACCAATTTAATATAATATAATAATTAATCAATTAAAATTACAAATTACAATTAATTTTTACTATTAGTTACCTATTCAAATTAATTACAAATTAACAATTATTTAATTAACAATTAAAAATTAATTAACAATTAATTCAAATTAAAATCAATTAAATAAATTGAATTATTTAATTAATTATGAATAAATTACTTCCCACCCTATTCCCCTATACACTCACAACCCGCTACAGAAAATAAATTAGTAAAATTAACATAATTAGCAATTAATCAATTAAAATGAATTAATTGGCAATTAAAATTGAATTAATTACCCATAAAAAATTAATTTACAATTAATTCTAAAAAAAACAATAAATATTTTTACATATTTAATTAATTATAAATAAATTACTTCCCACCCAATTCCCCTATAAACCCACAACCCACTACAGAAAATAAAGGAGTAAAATTAACATAATTAGCAATTAATCAATTAATTAAAATTAATTGCCAATTAAAATTTAATTAATTACCAAATATAAATTAATTAACAATTAATTAAAAATGAATACCAATATATAAATTTACATATTTAATTAATTATAATTAAATTACTTCCCACCCTATTCCCCTATAAACCCACAACCCGCTACAGAATTAAATTACGCAAAAATAAAAAAATAAAAATCATTAATTAAAATTAATTATAATATAAATACACACTTTTCAAACATATAATAACATAACAAACACTATAAAAAATTCGATATTATTAAAAATTCGATAATTTAATAACCTATATTATATACTTCGATATTTTAACTTTCTATATTTTTAACATTCGACATTACATTACTTACCTTCAAAACGATATTTTTGATGTCTATATTCTGTCCATTCGATATTTTGTCCAGCCTATATTTTGTACTCGATATTATGTCCATTCGATATTTTGTAGTCGATATTATGTCTGTTTACCGTTAGTAGTAACCTATTATAGATAAAAATAGAGTTTTTGTGGTACTAGCAGCTCTGGACGATTTCCTGATCTTTAACCAAATTTTATCCCAAAGAGATATCGGCCAGTGCGTATCTAGATCAGTCTCCCATGAAGTTTCAATCTTTGTTTTAGTTCTTGGTAAGGAAGGGGATAAAAGATAAGTGTAAAGGGTGGAAGCCTTATGAGTTTTAGATAGAATATGTGGCCAGACATGGTCGTCTATTTGGGAGGAATGAGGTAAGGATTTAAAATATAGGTAGGAATCTAATATGGCAGAACTTAGATTTGAGAATTTAAGTGAAGATGACACAGGTAAATGAAAAAGAGAGTGGGCTTGAGAGAAAGTCAAAAAGACGTTGTTATCAAATAGTTGATATACCCATAAAATGCCCTTATCTCACCAAGATTTCCAATAGATCGTTTTTTTTTAACGCGAATAAAATTATTATACCATATGGTGGAGTTGAGGAAAGTGTTAAAATCATGTGGTTCAATATGAAGGAGTTTATTCAGAGTGCTACAGGAGTGTTTGATAATTGGAGTGTAAAGGCTTTGAGGTTTTCTTGTAAAAGATAAATATTCTTGAAAAGAAAACGGGGAAACAAATAATTTTTCTAAATCAATCAATAGAGGTAAATTTGAAGACGGGGTAGACAACTATTTTGACAGATTTTTCAAAAGAAAAGCTTTATGATATTTGGGAAAATCAGAGTAGCAAACACCTCCCACAGATTTTGGATGTAATAATTTAAATAAGGACATTCTAGGTTTTTTATTCAGGAGATAAGAACGGATTTCATTTTGTGTAACCACTTCATAGGTATAGAAGTTGGAATGTTAGAAAGAAGATAAAGGGCGATAGGTGTCAAAATCATTTTAATGGTGTCAAGCCTTCCCCACCATGAAAGATATAACGGGTGCCATTTGGACGTGGGGGAGCTAAGCTTTTCAATGCATTTATTGAAGTTTAGTGAGATTGATGAGTTAATAGAAGGGGTGAACCAAATACCAAGATATTGTATGTGAAGGGGACTCCAAGTGAAATTGGATATAGATAAATCCTCTTTGAAAGTATATTTAGTTAATGGCAACATTTCACACTGGTCATTATTTAATTTGTAGCCAGAGACTGAGGAATAGGATTTAACCTCCTTCAAAAGCTGGCAAGGAATCCTGAGGTTGTGAAAGGAATAAAAGAACATCGTCAGCATAAGCAGCTACTTTAATTTGTAAAGGTGTAACCTGTAATGGAGGGGTTCTGTCTTATTTTGGACAAGAAGGGTTCTAAGGCTAAATTAAAAAGGAAAGGAGCTAAGGGACAACCTTGTCTTACTCCTCTATGAAGACCTGACAAGGCAGCTGTTTGTTCGTCTGCTTGCTTATCATGAGGTCTGGTCGGGTTCAGGTGCCGAAGACTGCAGTTCGGAGAACAAAGGGCAAAGGAGACCCCTCTTCGGACCCCTCCAACCACAGCAACGAGGAACCGGTGTTAATCTCAATAGCACATGAGCCTAGTGTAGGAGAGCTACATACAGCGAAGCCCAAGCCGCCACTTGTCCAACCAAAACTTTACACAAAATCCAACTTTATAAAGGATGTAGGGGCTGCCCTGTACTCCAGTATCAATATGGAGAAAGGCCTTCAGACACCTCTATTACCAGAACAAGCACTAGATATAGGATCACTGCAAGGGCAGACAACCCAATTAAATCTACAAACTCTGCAGAAGCAGCAAACAACTGCACAAGTACACAATCAAGTTTACACTCACCCTGTGCCAGATAAATTGGAGCCCCATTTACTCCATCTAACAACTGCTCTGCTCACCAATATAATCTCACCTATAAGGATGGTCTCCACAATGGAAGGGCCTTTAACAAAAATTAATAACGAGAATCTGTTAAACCAACACAAAGTTGGGACTCCAACACCCCCTCCCTTAGACAGCCCTTCAGTGTATCGGAAGGCGCAGTGTATAAATTCAACAGGAGATGCAAAACCTATGGGCTCAACCCAAAGAGATCCTGAGGCATCAACAAACGTATTAGAACTCAAAGAGCGGCAGCTCCCACCACAATTGACAAAACAGCACTCATTTTCAGCAGCCAGCACTGCACTGGCACCAACTTCACCGATATCAGCAGAAACTCCTGAATCCACTCAGGCCCCGAGGCCCTCAAGTGGAGAAGCACAGCCAACTGAAACAAATCTAGAGGCTGACCAGAGAAACCAGGTGGGTTTAACAGCCTTCAGGCCGGACAACAAGCTGACTCATCAGGATTCCCCAGGGCCCGCCGAAGGATTGGCCACTAGTTACGAGACCTCAAAGGTTCATAACAATGAAAGGGCAATAACACCATGTGGCGACGCCAAAAACGCCGAAAATGCTAGATTCATCAGCCAAGCCAACCAAAAGCCCATATCCCCGCCAGACAATTCAAACTTTTCAAGGCAGAAGGAAGATAGGACTGCCTTGTCATGTTTAGGAACTCAGGAATGGGAGGACATGCTGGCAGCATATTCCCCAGCTCAAAATCAGGACCCTTCCCCGTTGAAGCTGAATCACTCGCAGATCGAATCAGTAGATTCTCAAGCATTGGGGGGGAGGAGGGAAGGTGGCTCTAAGGGGCAGGCGCAGGGGGACCCAAATGCACAAGACGGAGGCGTCTGGGTCTCCCTTCTAAAAACTATGCAGCTGTCAGTGGAGGCACTACAATATCAATCTGATAAGATGGACACACAGCTCACATTACTAAACACATTGGCAGTGTTTACATCAGGGATTGATGAAAAACTGGGGGATCTTAATTAATTAATAAGAAGGGCACAAACAGCATCATATCTCCAATGCGGGTGCAGTGAATTTGTGGATAAACTCTCAACCCTCCCGGGAATGCTCTCTACCATGCTTAAGGAGTTGAAGGAAAAATCATCCGACGCTCCCAGAGATAATTGCTTCATTAATGACAGCAACGCATTCTCGATAGCAGAAACAATGTCCGAGCAACCCAGCAAACTAATTGTAACAGGCTCATTTCAATGGGCAAGCACTTCAAACAGCAGCGGCAAAGGCAGCGAAGACAACTCCGAGAGTGACTACATTGAACGCTAAACAACGTCGCCAGCTAAAAATAAAAGGCCGTAACCAGACATTGAAGCAAGCACAGACATATCCAATTTTCATCAAACAAAGCTCAAACTTTAATTACACGTAGCACAGAGGTTGGCAGCCAAGGAAAAATGACCCTCACAGGTTTACACCCCCAAACAGCAGCAGCCCTTAACCCAGGTGGTAAGCCAACAAGACCAAAGGAAACCCCCCCTAAGCAAAATGAAACAGACCCACTTTCAGTATATGGAAAAACAACTAATACAACCAGCTGCGGCCCTCCGTTTCCAAATACCAGCTGTGAGATATATAGCCATGCCGGCTGGCCTGAGCAATTGGAACCAACGTCCCAAGATGAGAAGCCTCCCCAGGTGAGCACCGGGCAGGAAACTGGGCTAAAAATTACCATCTACCCAGCGGGCAACGAAGCAACGGGGGAAAAGAAGACCGGCATATCACAGATAGTGGCACTCGCATCAGAGGGGAATCACGTACGGACAACTCCGGACCAGCTGAATCAGCTCCCTCTCCCTAGGCCCAGCAGGGAATAATACCTGCCACAGTTGGATACAATGAATCAGTAAAGAGAAAGCGTTGCACACCCCAGGCAATGGCATTTTTGCCAGAGGAAACCCAAGTGAGGATAGTCCCCGACCAAATTCTACAGCCCGCTCCCATTGGGCAAGGTCAGATACCTCAGGGAATCATAATCCCGACAGCATCCATGGGAAGTGCCCCTAACGATCTATGTTACCAGTGCAACAAGATCAGAAAATGTTCTATCACCATGCACAGCAAAATATTGTCCCCTACCAAACAGGCACTCGGGAAAGCATAGTTCATCCGTCAAACGATCAGATGTTGCATAAGGGCTACATATTGCTCAAACCAGAATACATCACAAAAGGTCGCCATGATCTGCTGAATCGTGGGAATGTACTAAAACTACTTCGGGCAATTCCCACCTGGAACGATCTAAATACTGCAGATCTACTTGCAATTGAGTTCCTCCCCGCCGACAATCTAGCAAAACCGGAAATAACAAGAGCACTATGGAAATCAGCGGTTACAGCACAAAGAGTATTAAATCACCACACCACCTTTAAGGACTGGGGCATTCAAATCAGCCCCTACCATCCTCCAGCTTATCCGGCACCGCTAATAAACAATAGTCCAAGCCAAGTACAGCAAAAAAGTTTTCGGCCTTCCACCTCGATTCTAAAAGGGGCTCTTGGCCATTCGGAGCCAAGAAGGACTGATAATCGTGGTAAACAATTTTCATCATTAAGGGCGGAACTTTCAAGCAGATGGAACTCTGGTCTTCTAGACCAATGTGTCAGAACAATAACTCTTGCAACAGTGTCACAATGACATACCAACTACGTAGCTCAGGATAAATTTGTGCCAAAAGTAGCAACAATTCGCCTTTGCTCGTGGAATGTAAATGGTTTGGCAGCAAAATCTCAGGACTCAGACTTCCTTCAATATCTCAACAATTTCAATATCATCATGCTACAGGAAACATGGCTTATAGAACCAATGTACATCCAAGGTTTCACCTGTTTCGCTCGCCCCGCCACTAAGGGAGCAAAATGGGCCACGCCTCAGGGGGGCTGGCGACATATATCTCAATATCATTCATACTAACAGCAGAACTAACGGGGCCGGAGAATGATGTAGCATTATCAGTTAAACTCACCCTCCCATGGGTAGAGGCAAAGTCTGAAGTAATCCTGTTCAACGTCTACATCCACCTGAAACGAACAACAACTGACACAGCAAAACTAATAGAACTAATATCCTCACACGGAGACTGCTCAGAAGTCTCAAATTTCATTTTATCAGGGGACATGAATTTATTTCTAATGGGAACATCTGAGTCAAAGGAAGTCTGTCTCCAATCATTACACTACAATTTACCTCAGCAAAGCCCCTTTTCCCATGGGAGGCCACACAAGGTAAATCGCCACTTTCTGGAAGATCTGGAACACCTAAACCTGAGGGACCTTAACGGAAGATCAGACAATGATACTCCTCTAGCGGCAAGTTACAACACTGAGCTAACAAGCTCGCTTATAGACTACACGTTTGTTAGCCTTCCACTTTGGCAATATGGAATAGGCTTCAAACTGGGCGATATAGGAGACAGTGATCACCGCCCACAGGAGGCCTCCCTAGCGGGCACGGCTACGAACAGCATCCTCCCCGCCTTACAACTAGGCTCAAGTTACACAACCAATTACAAGAGGATTAAGTTCTCGACAGAATCTATAAAGACCTTGACAGATACAGCAATCAGTCTTATATCGGGTCAAACACCTGGCGAAACCAGATAAATTCCCGGGAGAGCTTTACAAGCAACTTCAGCACTCTAAAGGCAACAGCTACTATACCAAGGATCTCTCATGGGCAGTCACAACCAATCAATCTATCCACGAGTCAAAGAATACAATTAAAAGGACTCAAAAAATCAATAAACGACTCGCTAAGATCTCTACGCCATGACCCATGTAATATTACACTCATTTCCAACGTGCGGGAACAGAGAACCAAACTATAGAGGCTGAAATGGAATATTAATAATAACAATTAACAGGACCTCTGGGTCAAACTTTTGGCCCAAATGCAGCTATTTGGTAAAACTGCTATTTTTGCGCTGTTCTTGGTTTTAATCTGAAAGAGACTAATAGCTATTAAAGTTTCCTCACTATTTTTCCTCTATTCTATTTTTAATCTCACTTTCACTTTGTTTGTTTTTTGCACTGCACTTGTTCCCACTTAATGGTCTTACATATGGTCTACAAGTAATTGGCGGTCGTAACCCTGTCTCTTATGGAGGGTATGGACATTGTCTCAATGATCTATAGACACACCATCCCTACCTTTGGATGACCAGATGATAACATTGATCATTAACAAGACTTTGATGGGAATCCATCTCTGGACATTGGGTCACACCTACTGTTACTGGTGGTTATGTGTGTTGGACTATGAGCATTGTACTAAAGACTGAAAGGGATGTTACCTTGCACCTAATCATTGGGCATTAGTATTTTCACTTTAGAGTATTATGTTTACTCAACAATAGACCCCCAGGTTTATTTTGGTTATTCAAACTCTTGCATAACATCAAGCACAACGCCAGTGTTAGATTCTGGAAAACAGTAAATAAGATAACACACCCGAAGCATGTGGGCCTCACCTCCAACATACTAGAAGAAACATGGGCAACCTATCTAAAGTCCCACTTTAACGGCCAAAGTTTCACTGCCTCAACGCCGGGGAAGACCAAAACAGCTGAGCGTGAAGTTGATACCATCGACTGTAGTAGGGAAAGCGCCAGCTTCCCTTCCGCAAACCCTGAAGCTGGTTCATGCTTAAAGGCAATCAGCACATCTCAATCTGCTGGATATAAGCTATACAGCAATAAATGTACACCCGTCACTGAACAGCTCTTGATTAAAAAACAGATCAGAAGGGAAAAAAGGAGGGAGCACCCGGGCCGAATGGTATTCCACCAGCAGTGTTCAAGGAAAAAACGGAGGACTGGGCAAAAATACTGTACTCACTATTTCTTGAAGTACGACATCTGGGCAAAATTCCAGACTCTTGGAAAGGGTCGATAATTGTGCCAATCCATAAAACGGGCAGCAAGAATCTACCAGCCAATTATCGATTAGTAGCCCTGATCGATAATGAAGCCAAATACTTTGCGGGTACATTGCTGGAGGAATTGACAACTTGGGCAGAAAACAAAAAAATAATTCCGTTTAACCAGACAGGATTCCGAAAATGCACCGGTACAATAACTAACATCATTGAAATGTCAATGCTAATGGACATGGCAAAAACCAAGCACATGCAGCTCCATGCCTGTTTTATTGATTATAGTGCCGCGTTTGATAATGTGGATAGGCCCAAACTATGGTCAAAGCTAGCCAGATGGGGCATTCCCAACAATCTTTTATCATTGATCATGCTCCTACATTCCAACACCTGGGTTCAAGTAAAATTGGGCTCAGGAACGCATCTCTCAAGGAAAATCCAAACATCGAAAGGGCTGAAACAGGGCTGCGTGCTGGCCCCCATGTTATTCAACCTATTCATGGCAGACTTAACCCTGGCACTTAACAACTGCAACTCGCACGCACCCAGATTAGGGGGTTCCCCAATATCTAATCTACTCTACGCGGACGACGTTGTCCTACTCAGCTACACAGCAGTGGGCCTGCAACATCTCTTGAATTGCCTAGAGGTCTATGCAGAAGAAAATTGTCTCTCAATAAACTTAAATAAAACAAGGACCATGACAATTAACAAGAAACGAAAAAAGCCCTACCAGTGGCTCCTGGGTAATAAACACGTTGAGTCAGAAGAGGCTTACAAGTATCTGGGCATATACATAGACAAAGAAGGTCTAGTCAGCCGCCAGCAACAGGAGATAAAAAGGAAAGGGATGATTCTTGCACTCTCTCTGAAAGGAGTCTCAGCCAAATTACTGGGCCCCACTCTGAATCCACTCTTGATGGTAGCCCGGGCCAAAATATTACCTTCTATTACTTACCGCACTGAGGCACTGTGCGGGAGAGCTAGTAATCTGCTGGATAAAACACTTGTTAAAGCATATAGAACAATGTTCAGCCTCCCGACCTACACTTCACCGGCACAAATTCATCTGGAGTTTGGTCTCATAAAGCAAACTTGGGCTAGCTACGGTGCTTTCATTAACTGCTGGCACAAGATTAGGTCAGCAAACCCTAACACATTAAACTACCTCCTCTGGCAAGAGATCCAACAGAGGCCGAACTCATCCGCAGGCCAATATCTTGAGGAGGCTTTGACGATCACAGGCTTCTCCCCCTTATGGGACACACACTGCCTCTACTTGGTGTTCAAAAAAACGGTGCGGAAGACGCTAAAGACACTCTCCTTGCTAGAGGATAAGGCAACCTTCTCGCTTAGATCGCATGCCTGGATGACCTTGGTCACATATAAGTACTTAGCCCCACAACACTACTTTAATTTGGGTTATTCAAAAATACTGAAACAAAATTTTTTAAAGTTCAGACTAGGAGTCTTACCAACTACGCAGCAGCTCCCACCTTGGAAAAGGGAGCAGGCTTTCACTCTTTGTAGTCTGTGCAACAAGGATCAGGGCGACATCACTCACACAATCTGTACCTGCATGGTGCTGTGTCAAGAAAGGAGACAGCTGCTAAAAATTCCCCTCAATCAAAGAGGCATCAGGACAAGGAGACAAGCTGTCCTGGCATGCTTTGATCCCTCATCACCACAACTGAACACTAGGCTAGTTAAATTTCTCGAAGCAGCTTGCTTAAAAATGCCAAACTGATCGTCACTTTGTAGACAATTGCTCTACGGGGGAAATTTCACTAAGTGACTGGATAAATCTCACAGCGTACTGCATCTTTCCACAGGCAGTAAAGACAAAATCAGCCGGGACATTAAAACTGTATTGACACAGAAATGTCTTTTTGCAGCTCACGTTGCGACGCTCATGAGGGAGCATGCACTTTTTAAATATGGAACATTTTTAATTTGGTTGTATATTTGTATGCATTGCAATGGTTTTAAGTAACTATGCAACCAAAGTTTTACCTTACCTTTACTCCTCTATGAAGAGAAAAATAGGGAGAAGTAAGGCCATTGGCAAAGATGATGGCTTTAGGACTCGAGTTGGACCCAATAATTTTAATACCAGAGATAGAGTGGCATGTCAAAAGCATACCGTTTCAGGCCACTAATAATCGGGCACTAAGTGGCTTTGGAGGAAGGTGGCCAAAAATGGAATAAGAAGAGAAATCTTGTCTGCAACTGAAACTAAGTGTTATCTTCCAATAACATAGTTAACTTTTCCAATATTGCAATGTTGTTCACCTCTAGTGGGACATTTTTCTAAGTATTTTGGCAAAATGCTAATGTTTTTCGGATAGCCTGAAGCTAGCCAGAGATCTTACTATCATGTATACCCCTGCATGCTTACCAGAGGAGTCTGCCACAGAATTTGATGATCACTGATATAAATAATGCCTCTATTCTTTAGTATTGCCTTTGAAAAAAAACTATCCTTCTAAAAATCAGCCGCACATTCTGTGAGGGGAGGACCTTTAATCATTCCACTTGCCTCATTTCTACCGAAGAACTTTTTCGCAAAACTTAGACAGCAAATCCCGTTGATTGCAACATGAGGTGATATTCTCACAAGTTGGTATTTAGAAGAGTAGACAAATTGAGGACTAGCCTATTAAAGGGCTATCTGGCAGCAGAGTTTAGAGTACACACAATGAACCAGCAAATCAGACACACAGCTACAAAACTAAAACGCCTCTGTGTGAAACTGGCAGATAATATGCCATGTGCAAGGTCCTTGTCACAGAATCAGACATTATGAAAAGGCATAAATAATTTTGTCAATCAGTGTAGGGATTTCCATGCAAAGAAAAATTAAAGCAGGTCGTGAACACAATATACAATTAGTAAGATGAGCAGCACAAATATAAACCCAGAAAATCAAACTAGCCAATTCTGCTATCTATAAAAGGCTCCCATGACTTTGGAAGAAGACTTAGGGCCTTATTATGAAATTAGCGGTCATCCTGTTGGCCCGCCGCACACGCGCCAACAGGAGGACTGTCAAGCCTGTCACGCACCTGCTAAATTATGAGTGTAATCCAGGGTGAGCGGGAGGTGCGTCAGCAGTCTCGCGTTGGTAGGAGAGCTTTAACAGCAGACCGCTACCATGACAGTGTAGGAACAGAGGTGCAATTCAAGGGGGAACAAGCATCGCCCCCCTACAGGCACCCCCAGTCCCAGAACAGCAGGGCCCCCCCGTTTAATTGCCTCTCTGTTGCCCTTTTACTGGCATACTCACCGCCATAAAATGGGCAGTGGAAAGCCAACTTGTATGAGGCAGCATCGGCACAGCCAGCATATTGAGGCCGGTTGCAGACCATTGGCACAGTGGGATCCTTGATCCCTACAGAGCTGACGGTCTTGTGGCGGTCTTATGCCACACTCAGATTACTGATAGCAGACCCACAGTGGTGATGGTGCAGTGGTAGTGGTGGTCGGACCACCACAGCGAGTACAGTGATCCTGAGGACTGCCGTACTCGTAATAAGGCCCTAAGTGGGCTTGGAGGACAAGGAAGGAGAAGCCACAATTACCTGTATGTGAGCTAAATATTGGGATAAGATGGAACATTTTAATTTTGAATGCTCTGTTAAGTCTATGCCATGTAGGGACTGGGAACTGGGCATGCATGCAGACAGGGGGGCACACCATGTGCCCCCCTGCATGCTTCCCCATGGCCAGAGGCAACAGGAGGCCCTGTAGTGGGGAGGCCGGCAGTTTCATGGTGTGGACACCGCCATGAGACTGCTGGCAGTGAGGAAACTTGTAATATGCTTGGTAATATGCTTGGTGGGCCACTGTGGCCAAAACTACTGTACTTGTCATACCGCAGTTGGACTACTGGTGCAGCGGTCCCCAACCGCCACTGCACCTCCACCATGGATTCGACTGTCCAGTATTATTTTCTAAAAATATATTAATATGAGAAAACTTCCAATGGCAAAGAGATTATTAAGAACTTGGGATTTTTCTTCTGGCACATAGCTACAATACCAGAATTTATAATCTGTGATAGATCTTTCATTGAGTTTGCCTTGCCCACAAACCTGCAAGAGTAAGATAAGGAGATTGGAAGTGCAGGGTTGTGGAAAAAAGAGGAATGAGGTGGAATCAACACTCAAAATTCCGCGCAATCTCGCTGAGTTATTTATATCGTTTGGAAAAATATTATTGTTTATTAATTATTATTATGTATTTTAGTATATTCTTTAAATGTATATGATGTTGATTTTTTGTATAATTATTGTTTATGATATTTTATATATTTGTTAATTTTTTAGTAGCTAATCAATTTAATTTACTTAGATTTTGTGATTTTTAGTTCAGTAGCGGGTTGTGGGTTTATAGAGGTATAGGGTGGGAAGTAATTTAATTAGTAAATGAATGAGTATTTTTTATTTAATATTATTTATTTAATTGATTTATAGTTATGGTAATTGTGCTATACATTTTTTTATGTAAAATGTAGGTGCAGGTTATTGGGTCTATTGGGGCAAAGGGTGGAAAGTCATTTATTTTTAAATAATTAATAATTAGTTTGTTAACATTGATTAATTATTAATTAATTAAGTTAATTGTGTAATATTTTTATTTTTATTTACTTAATAATTAGCTAATTAACGTTAATTATTAAATAATTATGCTAATTGTGTATTTATTTTTAGCTTTGGGTTGTGGTGTTTTTCAGGTAATGGGTGAGGAGTATAGCAATTTTAACTAAGTAATAATTTCTCTAATTAATAGTAATGATTAATTTGATAATTAGTTATGTTAATTGTGTAAATATTTGTCTGTAAAATTTTATGTGTGTGTTGTGTGTTTTTGCGGGTATATTGTGGGAAGTACATTAACTGCAATGCATTGATAATTAATATTTAATTAATTATGATCAGTTTGTTGATAAATATTTATAAATAATATTGTAAATAATTTGTTTTTTAAAGATGGATTTTATGTGCAGGTTGTGAGTCTTGTGAGGTTATAGGGTGGGAAGTTATTAAATTATAATTATGTAATAAAACAATGTGGTTAACGCCTTAACCGCGGCGGTTTTCCGCCGCCTTGCGGACGTTCTAAAGGGTGGGCGGGGCTCCGTCGGCCGTTGGTCGACCGCAGCACTAGGGAGGTAGTGCTCCCGTCGGAAAGTGGCCGACGGCAGCACGCAAGGGGTTAATAAATTCATAAATAACTAAAGAAAATATTTATATGAACAATGTTTCTGTATTCTAGTTATAAAACACTTGTAGGTGTTTGTGATATGTATTTAACATTGTAACATGTTTTCTTTTTTAACATTTTTAATATTAAGTATATTTGAATTTTTTCACAAAATATGTTTAATTATTTACCTTGTTTAATAAATAGTTTTGTTTTCTTCAAGATATTTTGTTTCTTTTTAGTGTTGCACAGACTGGAGGGAGAATAGTAAATTTTACTTCCCTACAATCCAACACTTTCCCTACTGTTGTACTGCTGGGAATAGTACATTTTAACCCTCTGCTACCCAACACTTTCACTACTATTTTACTGACTGCAGTGGGAGTAGTACATTTTACCCCGCCGTAATCCAACACTTTCACTACTGTTTTACTGACTGGAGTGGGATTAGTAAATTTTGCCCCTCCGTAATCCAACACTTTCCCTACTGTTGCACTTCTTGGAGTAGGAATAGTACATTTTACCCCTCTGCTATCCAACATTTTCCCTACTGTTATAGTGACTGGAGTGGGAATAGAAATGTTACCCCTCCGCAATCCAACACTTTCCCTATTGTTGCACTGATTGGAGTGTGAATAGTAAATGTTAACCCTCCTCAATCTAACACTTTCTCTAATGTCATACTGACTGGAGTGGGAATAGTACATTTTACCCCTCGGCATTCCAACATTTTCCCTACTGTTGTACTAATTGGAGTGGGAATAGTAAATGTTCCCCTCTGCAGTCTAGTAAATTTTCCCCTCTGCAGTCCAAAAGTTTGTTTACTGTTGTACTGGCTAGAATGGATGTAGTAAATACTATCTATCCACAATCTAACACTTTCATTACTATTGTATTTACTGGAGCGAGATTTGTACGTTTTAGCTAGTTTTATTATTTTTGCATTGTATTAAGTGGGAGCAGTACATTTTATATATATTTACTATAATCATTTCTGTAGTTTTGTATAAATTGTAGTCATAATAGTATATGTATTAGATATTATATTTAAAAATGTATTTTAAATAATAATACTTTTAAATTTAAAAAAACATAATAATATAAAATATTGCAATTAAAAATGTATTTTAAATTGCAATATTTTATATTATTATGTTTTTGTTAATTTAAAATTATAATATTTTTATTATTAATGTGTTTAATGTGTAAAATAATTGTTACTAAATGTTAAGATTTATAAGTGGTTTACTTTTTTAATTTCATTAGAATGTTTTTTAAAGATTTAATATTATTGGTATATGTATAAATATATATATATATATATATCATCATATTGATATATATATATATATATATATATGATGATGATGAAAAAGCTTTATTCGAGTTATACACTCATAAAAGCACACACATAAATTACATACATTTCTTAAAAACATCAATCAATCTATAACACTAAGTTTATAGTTAAAAATACATAATACACAAACATAAAAAATTATTTATCAATTGGGATTAATATAAGCTTTTTCATAATGTGCGGAAACTAAATGCATGTTACAATGTAGAAACCTCCGCGTTACGGACCATTCCCGGGTTTACACAATAAAACTCGTACCATACATGTTAACCGCATTTTAAAGTTAAAATTCATATATGTCTCCCAGTTGCTATCTGCAAATAGAAATCGTACACAGGAAATTGGGAAGATGTAGAATTCAGAAGACACTGGCAGCTAGAGCCCTCCTCCTTAAGGACCATGCCCACCCCAAATATTTGGCAGTTCCGACTACAATGAACATTTCAGTGGAGGAACAAATGATTCTTAGCCCCTCAACACCACTTCGGACACCGAGATTCCTACAAACTGGGGCCAACCACGATTTCCTTGGGTTTACATAAGCCACACATGAAAAAAGAAAATGTGCGATGCTTTCATTGGGGGCCCCACATGACGGACAACACGCGCTACCTCCAGTTTTCCAACTGGACGTCATACACCTCAAGGGGAGAGAGCCTGCCCTTAACTGGAAAAATAATTTCCTATCTGTTGGGACAGTTATAGTGTCCCAATACTTTTCTAAGGATGGCTTGTGTTTAATTTCCATGAATCTACCCCCCAAGGATTCCGAGGTTACGCATCTCCAAAGTTTTTGATCAATGTGGTTCCAATATAGTTCTTTAATACTGGATTTACTAGGGAATACTTCCCCAGAGGGGTTTTCCCACAGTTTGGAGAGCCCAAGCTCAAAAAGAGCATCCCTTAACATTTTTAGCCATGTGATTTTATGAAAAACATCAAGTTTGGCTAATGCTAAGAACCCCTCGGCGTAGTGTCTTATTTCCACGGTTGTCCATAAACGTCTCCAATAAAGGATAGGCCTCAATCGGGCACGGTCGCCAAGCGATCTTCTACCTAAATCTAAACCAAGCGGTATGAGTGGGGTGCTTTGAGGGAGACTAGTTATCCCTCTCAGAAACCTGTTCTCAGATCTCTGAAGGGTGGTAAGACTCTCAAAGCCCCAGACTTCAGCCCCGTAAAGGGCTGCACCCAGGGCTTTTGCGTCATAAACCATGAGAACAGGTTTTATAGGCCTGGTTTTAGATCTCATTTGCTCAACCCTGAGTGCACCAGAAATCTGCTGGTGTTTCAACACCGCCTTCTCTATGTGTCGTGACCAACCCGGTTTACTTGATATCTCGACCCCAAGATACGTAAAAACATTTACCAACTCAAGATTGATATTGTTCAAAGAAACATTGGGTCGAGAATGGCACTTTTGCCCAAAGGCCATCAACTTAGTTTTATTTACATTAACCTCAAGACCCCGTTCCTTGCAGAATGAGTCGAAAATGTTCAAAGCTCTCTGGAGGCCCGACGGGGTTTTAGACACGATCAAGGTGTCGTCAGCGAACATCAGAATAGGAACTCTAATGCCCGCTAACGAAGGTGCATCGACCATTGCGTCCAACATCCTGTCTACAATGCCATTAATGAACAGGGAGAACAGCAGGGGTGCCATAGCACATCCCTGCCGGACCCCCCGCTCCACTGGGAAGTTAGCGGTGGATTCCCCATTCCTCCCCCACTGGACCTTTGCATAGTTACTTTCGTGCAGACGCATTATCAGCGTGAGCAAATCAGGTGGGACCCCTATTTTAAACAGAACCTCCCACAGCGTGCGCCTGGGCACCAGATCAAAGGCGGCCATGAGATCTACAAATGCTACATAGAGCCTGCCTTTGCCCAGGAGTACAGTCCCCCACCGCAGCATGGTGAAGCGAAAAATTTGGTCGACCGTACTAGTTGCACGTCTGAATCCTGCCTGGAAGGGGGATAACGCCTTGTTATCATCTACCCAGGCCATAAGTTTGTCAACCAACATCTTCCCCACCACTTTTTGCATGGTGGCCAACAAACTTATTGGTCTATAATTTGCCGGGAGTGACCGATCGCCTTTCTTAAAGATCGGTATTATTATTGCCCCCTTCCATATATTTGGGATTTTAGCCCCTTTCGCTAGGCCATTTCCCAACAAGGTCACGTATTTTGCCCACTGGGCCTTGTCGTGTTTAAAAATATCTGAGGGGATTCCATCTAGCCCAGGGGCTTTCCCCCCCTGCAAACTTGCTATTACGTGTTCCGCGTCCTTGCATGAAAATAAATCACCCTTGCAGAATACCATAGGGATTGGTTCTATGGCCCTTAGATCCCTACTCTCAGCATACTGGGGTTTAAAATACTCGACCCACAATGCCTCATCGACATTGTTGTCGGGTTTGTTAGGGGCGCCCCCTCTTCCCCATTTCACGATTTTCCAGAAAAGTCTGGAATCCTTCTGCCCTGAAGCATCGAGTAGCTCCTCCCAATACTCCTCATCCCACAACTTCTTGGCCATACGGATACTGTCATTATAGTATTTCCTACTGGCGCTAATCGTGGCCTTGACCCTGCTTTTGAGTGCTCTACCCAACTCCAGTCTGGCTACCCTGCACTGCTTGTTAAACCAGGTCGCCATAGTGATTGGCGCTTTTCTGTTATACTTTACTGGCTTGGTAAAGTGCGGTTTTATCACAGAAAAGAAGGTGTCATGTATATCAGTTAATTCGACCGAGTCTGGTATTACAGGATCTACTTTTGTCATGGCAGCAATAGCATTGTCTGTCTCCAATTTGATGGACTCCAAAGTGGACAAATTGGCCAGGACATATGGCCATCTCACCCGTCTTGAGTCATTAGTCATAACAGGTACGTTCCCACTACCTGATACTAGGTTGGTTCGTGCGGACCTCCACCATGAGTGGGAGACACAGAGGGGGTTGTGATCACTTTCTACCCTCCCCACAATTTCCATGTCACCCACACCACACCATAACTCAAAACTACAGATGACGTAGTCAATCCTACTTTTATTATGTCCATTATCGAATGTACAATTGCCACCTTGGTCGCTTTTTGTCCTGCCATTGAGAGCCCTCAAACCATACTCTAGACATAGCGCGTTCAACAATAGAATGTCTTTTGACCACCGCTTCACAGGTACGAGGTTTAGATTTGGGATGCCCCAGAGGGCATCTTCCTCCATTCCTAATGGGTATGCAGTATTTTCTAGAGGCTCAAATGTCCTATTCAAATCACCAGCCAAAATTACTCTGTTTCCAAGTGACTGGGAATCAAGGGAGGCGGATAAGACCTCTAGGGTGGCAGAATTACCAAGACTCATGCCCCTGGCATATATATTATAAATGTCTATCACGCCACCCTTTCCTACAGATAATCTTAATAGTTGTATGTCCTTGCACCCTAGATCAATCACTTTTATTTTAACCTTTGAATTTTGCTTGATCCAAATTGCGAGGCCGCCCATGGGTCTGCCCCTGGGGCCTCTCGTAGCTGGTATACAAAAATTTAAGTAACCTGGGAAATATATTGGGTCACAAGCCCAAGTCTCTTGGAATAGGCACATTTCGAACCCACTTACAAAGTCAATCCATTGCTGTGACAATAATCTAGCCCCCAGCCCCGCTATGTTCCATGACAAAAAGCTCTCCAGGGTGTTTTCAATACAGGTCCCCTTTTCAATAGATACCATGGGCAACAAATCAACTAGCCTCCTACAATCACAATCCTCTCCAACGACAGTATTTATACAATTAGCAACTATTCCCTCCTTGATGCTAATAGTGGTTGGGATTGCTAGTTCACCCACATAGCCCACAGGGCTAGCAATAATACTCCCATCACCCATATTCTCTGTTTCCGATGTTAAACTCGTTTCATCTTCATTATTTAACATTTTTCCGGCAAGGTTACTTCCCCCGCCCATTTCCCCCACCGGATGCAAATGATCATCTGAGCTCTGTCAATATCCCCACCTCATCTGTCCCTGCCCATTCTGCGGGATACATGCCGGTATATAATAATTATTTGTTCTTGCAGTGGGCACAGCCATGGGACCAGCCTCCACCCCAACGGAAATACTAGATCTCGGGTACTCCCTACAACCCCCTAACTGGGTGACAGGTCTCGGGTAGAAGAAAGTCAGGTCCACAACCCCAATCCCTCCAATACTAATATTCCATCCTGGTCCCGTTATCAGCCCCACAACCCTTGGATCCTGAAAATTAATTATGATACACTCACCCCCCTGCTTTTTTAGGGTATTCCCTATCCAATTGACTCTTCTTACCCCAATTATCAGGCCGTCCACTCCCCCTGGCAGAGGTCTATTGACACGAAGCCAGTGCATGGCTTTGTTTTTTAGCATGTCAAAAGTTTCTTTTTGGCCCTCCATTAGGGGTGGGACATTAGTAAGTATGGCCACATATGGGTAAGAGTCCGGGGTGAGCTGTACTGGAGGGATCCTAGTCAAAAATTTAGTTATATGTGGTTTTGTGGATGCTTGCTCCGGAGGAACACGGCAATGTGTAAGGATGTTTTCCACTGCCGCAACAGTATTGGTCCTGTTCCCAATACTAGGGGCATCCCTCGTGGGACCGCTACCCACTACTATATTAGTCGTAGGCCCCACCTTGTTCCCAGTGCCAATACTAGAGGGGGATTTATCATTTCCTGGCCTTTTGGCCATGGTTTTCCCCGGCCCGATCGGCAAAAGCTTGGTATTTTTACTAGATGTGGTGGGCGGATTTTTTACACTAGCCTTACAACCCCCATTAGTGGTGTTAAGGGATTTAGTGTTCCCACTGTTAGTAATAATTTTAGAGGGAATTGTATTAGATACATTCTTACTGTTCTCCCCTTTGGTTTCCTGTACAGGAGTAACACTTACAGGCGGGGATTGCAAGTCCAACAACACGACTCCCTGGTCTTTGTTAGCTATCTGTGAGTGTTTCCCATTCTCACCCAATCTATTGCCAGACTTGATTAAAGATTTAATAGAAAAGAAATTATCCAAGCTAGCTTGTTCTAGATGGTCAAGTTGTTCGGCTAGCTTTTGTAGTCTAAGCTCTACAGGGTGTAGGAGGGAACGCATTATTTTTCCCACTTCTACCAGGAAATCATGATTAGGAGAGGATAACCCCGGGGGTTCTGAAAGGATTGGATCATTGACTGGAACTGCCAATGTTGAAGGAGACACCAAAATTATTGAGTCCACTTCTAGTTGGACTGCTACATCCTCCCCCATCGGCATTACTACTTCATTCTTTGCAGGGACATGGCTTAGGGATGATTTAGAACCCAGCTTCCTATGCTTTCTCACAGGTTTTTGTGGTTGCGCTTTTTTAGCAGTAACTCCCCATTTCCTTTTAACACCAGGCTTGGGTTTAAGCGTATCCAAATGCAAACAGGATTTTTCTAGAACTCCATTTTCTTTAGGTGAATGACTGAGTGCATCAGAATGCTCAACAGATAAACCAGTTCCTACAGTGACTAATGAAAAAGTATCAACTAGCTCAATCGGGGGGGGGTATATCAAATAGTAAGTCCTGGGTGACTGGTAGAACAATAGATGACAGTGGTGTAACCAGTGCAGGAAAGTTTAGACCTTGGTTTTTTTCAGGCGGGTT
Organism: Lissotriton helveticus; assembly: GCF_964261635.1. Taxonomy (NCBI): domain Eukaryota; kingdom Metazoa; phylum Chordata; class Amphibia; order Caudata; family Salamandridae; genus Lissotriton; species Lissotriton helveticus. Next base: position 1,558,813,999 of record NC_136059.1, read on the forward strand.
TTTCAAGAGCTCAATCGAGAGCCTACGCCCAGCTCGTCTTTCCGCCAGGGCAATCTCTTTGTCAATATCCTGTGGCAAGCGTTTGAAATAAGAGTCAAGAGGGCCCATGACAGCCGGTTCTGATTCTGACATTGATGGCAGTAATGTAGAAGTACTTGTTGTGCCAGCCATAGTATGATGAGCCCCCCTACAAATGAATCTACAAGTCACGTATCGACTAGTATATCAAACGGTGGAACAATACCTGGGATCTAGATGTTAGTGGGGTGGCCCAGCCCGGCCTCCCTCGGCCCCGGACGGCCACAGACGGTCCCGCCCTTGTCCCGGGCTTCTCCCGGGACGCTCCCGCACGCTCCCGCTTAGCGGGAACTGTAGTTCGAGGTATACTCTACGGGCACTTGCTGATTGGTTGGCGTACAGGGGGGTGTGGCCAGCGGGGAGAGCAGCCCAGGTGTGTCAGATGGGCGCGCAGGGGCTCCTGGTCATCGGAGTCCCTGCCTGCGTGCTCGCAGCCCCGCCGGCTAGCTCACCTGCCCGCGCCTCCTGTCCTCAGCTGTTCGAAGTCCAGGGTCTGCTGCCTCCTATGCGCGAGGCGCTGCGGGACCCGCGAAGCGGGTACCGCGAGGTCAAGGGTGACGAAGGAGAAAGAAAGTCTCTGGAATCCTCTGCTTTCCTCAGGCAATGCAGGCTCTCCCTTCCTGCGACAATTTCCACGGGCGGGCAGCAACGAGATGAGGGTTCCAATTAACAAAGCAAACTGCCGCTTTTTCAGGACTGAGGGCGGGGGGCGTGGCCAGCGGGGAGAGCAGCCCAGGTGTGTCAGATGGGCGCGCAGGGGCTCCTGGTCATCGGAGTCCCTGCCTGCGTGCTCGCAGCCCCGCCGGCTAGCTCACCTGCCCGCGCCTCCTGTCCTCAGCTGTTCGAAGTCCAGGGTCTGCTGCCTCCTATGCGCGAGGCGCTGCGGGACCCGCGAAGCGGGTACCGCGAGGTCAAGGGTGACGAAGGAGAAAGAAAGTCTCTGGAATCCTCTGCTTTCCTCAGGCAATGCAGGCTCTCCCTTCCTGCGACAATTTCCACGGGCGGGCAGCAACGAGATGAGGGTTCCAATTAACAAAGCAAACTGCCGCTTTTTCAGGACTGAGGGCGGGGGGCGTGGCCAGCGGGGAGAGCAGCCCAGGTGTGTCAGATGGGCGCGCAGGGGCTCCTGGTCATCGGAGTCCCTGCCTGCGTGCTCGCAGCCCCGCCGGCTAGCTCACCTGCCCGCGCCTCCTGTCCTCAGCTGTTCGAAGTCCAGGGTCTGCTGCCTCCTATGCGCGAGGCGCTGCGGGACCCGCGAAGCGGGTACCGCGAGGTCAAGGGTGACGAAGGAGAAAGAAAGTCTCTGGAATCCTCTGCTTTCCTCAGGCAATGCAGGCTCTCCCTTCCTGCGACAATTTCCACGGGCGGGCAGCAACGAGATGAGGGTTCCAATTAACAAAGCAAACTGCCGCTTTTTCAGGACTGAGGGCGGGGGGCGTGGGGCGTGGCCAGCGGGGAGAGCAGCCCAGGTGTGTCAGATGGGCGCGCAGGGGCTCCTGGTCATCGGAGTCCATGCCTGCGTGCTCGCAGCCCCGCCGGCTAGCTCACCTGCCCGCGCCTCCTGTCCTCAGCTGTTCGAAGTCCAGGGTCTGCTGCCTCCTATGCGCGAGGCGCTGCGGGACCCGCGAAGCGGGTACCGCGAGGTCAAGGGTGACGAAGGAGAAAGAAAGTCTCTGGAATCCTCTGCTTTCCTCAGGCAATGCAGGCTCTCCCTTCCTGCGACAATTTCCACGGGCGGGCAGCAACGAGATGAGGGTTCCATATGTATATATATATATTTATATATATTTATATATTTATATACATTTTTATATTATTTAAAAATGTTTAAATGATCACATATAAATTAAAATTATTTGCTTAATAATTAGTTTTTAAGTAGATATATGTACATATAAAGAGTAATTATTATATATTTGAGTTTAACTTTTTTAAAATTAAGTTAATTTGTTATATTTGTTAAAATATATATTAAATATTTATATATTTTAAAATAATGTTACTATTTAATATATTTAAAATGTATTATTTTATTCTATATATATGAAAATCCCATATTAACAAAGCTGCCTTAAAGCTCAACTTATGGGGGCATTACGCAAAGAATTCTGCACCTCACATTCCAAACCCATTTTACCTGCGCTTCACATTTATGAAACTAAGGTCTTGGGTTCGATCCTTTATGGGGTGGAGTTATGGGGGTTTTATAACATCGAGATGCTAGTCAGTACTGCAAAATAATTCCTACGCAACCTTGCTTTCATCCAGAAATTTGAAACAGAGGTTGAGAATCATGCAATGGGGATGTTAAACATAAATCAATATCACTGACACAATTAAAGTCTCTGTCCAAAATCATAGGGGAGTTAGTTCCACAACTCAGTTGCTCCAAACTAGAGGCAAATTACACCAACTGAAATTGATTAGGTGCATACATATTTTCCAATATAATATCTAAGCTTTCTAGCTTCGCTGCAATAAAAACATATCAGACCTCTTTATCTATCTGGATGTGCAAGGCCTCAAAGTTTACTTCTGGCCTAACTCATAAAACAGCCCATCTAGCATAAAATGAATATTCAGAGGTAAATGCTCGTTCTGTCCATCTATGTTGTAGCTGGACAGATTCTAATGTTGTGAGGTGTGACACATCAAATCCATGTCCACCACATGGACTCCATGAATTGTCAAGTATGCATTTTTTTTTTTTTGCTGAGCTGCCACCCCATACCTCGCACATTCCATGTAAGGAACCAGTATGCGTTATTGGAGAGATAAATTCTTAGTGTTAAAAGAAACTAAGGATTACTGTCAGGTCCAGGAATCCTCGGAGACGTTCGATGCTATATGGGATCCACCTCCTGATAGCTCTAAGGTCTTATTGTAGCCACAGACTCTTTTGAGTGATTAGGCGAGGGAAGGAAAGGGAGAGAACAGCAGAGAAGGAGATCTGTAAAGAGAAGCACACACTGGTAAATAATCCTTGCAATGAACTCCTAGTATAACAAACAACTCATAAATAATCTGTAGTGAATTTCCGTTCTAAGTACCTGTAAAGTAAAATAACTGTACTGTATTCCAGGGTTTAGAATCGACTAAGCCACTGCCTCTACTAGATCTAGAGATAGAAGAACAACATTATACATATATATCTAATAACATTGGCAAGTCGGTTTTAGTGTGTCATTTTGCATCATACATACCTAGAGATGCTTAGTGGCTTGGAACAGGGGATAGGAGCTATCATCCGAGGAGCTCAACTTGCCCCTGATATGAAAAAATAATAAGCACATAGAAACGCAATTATGCTTGGTCCCAGAAAGAATACTAAATAGTCAGAATCAAGTATGCAATTGTAACAAGCAATTGATGGCAATGAATCTCATTCAGAATCAATGATGAACTGTACTTCATTTATTCCCGAGTTCTTGGGAACATCGACGTGTTATTATATTAGTCTCTGCAATGTCCTTGCTGTATTTCCACCATACATACCAAGGATCTACAATTCCAGTGATACCAAAGGGAAAGCCAACCAAAGAACAACTGCGCGGCCACGCAGCTGCTAAAGTCAGCAAGCCCCCTCTGAATCAAGGGCAACAAACAAAATTAGGGGCCTATTAGGATTGCAGACGGAAATGTGTTCCGTCCGCCATGGTTGCGGCAAAACCACTCCCGACCGCACCGCGGATAATCCGCGGCTGCGATTAGGATAATATTGTCAAGAAACTCCGACCGCGGCGGACGGATCACATCAAACACCGTCCGCAGCAGACGGAGCACACCAAAGACCGCCGCAAGCGGACGGTACTAAAAAAACACCTTCCGCCGCGGACGAACATGACCGCGGGAACAGGCACAGCCGCCGCCATACCTGCGGAGGCTCTGGCCTCGCGATTAGGATAACGCCGCAAGTCCAACGGAACTCACCACCTTCCTCGACTGCTGCGGAAACAATGCATCGACAAACGGAGCATGATTGCGGAAGGACCACACGAACACCATCCCTTCCGTCAAACCGATTACAAAATGGCTGATGGAAGTAAATACAAAACACACTAAACAGGACACCCACCCACCTGAAACACCCATCCCCAGCAACTACACGCCCCAATGACACCCCACCAAGCAACAAACAATTCACCCAAGTCAACTCACCAACATAACACCTGACTGCCAACAACCATTGGGACACAACCACCACACAGAGTATAAAATGGATCCCTCCCACAACCACAATCCTTTGCATCACAGCATAGCTGCAAGCAAGAGGCTGAATACCACGAACAGCAGACACACAAAAACACACATACAACCTGCACACAAACACAACCATCACACAAACACCCACCACATCATCCCTACACACCACACACCTGCACATCTCACCCCACCCCACCAACACCTTGCACATCACACACCATGGCACCAAAGAAAACTCTCAAGTTCACAGACAGTGAGTTGAAGGCGTCAGGGACCGTGCCACGCACCAAACACGAGATCCAGAGGCGGTGGCACGACCTCAAGACAAGGGTGAAAGGCATCAGGGCAAAGAACCACCTGCGGGCACACCACACTGGCGGCGGCACTCCCCCGGAGCCCATACCATATGCAGAATGGGAGGAGAAGGTGCTGGGCATACTGCACCCTGAGAGCCTGGAAGGAATCGAAGAGGGACTAGAGGATGGTAAGTACAAACCAATGACCACTATCACACTGCCATGGTCTGCCTTGCACAACTGCCAAGACACATCTCCCAGGCTCCAATCCATGCATGTGGGCCACATAGTCACCCAAATGTGAGGTCCTGGGCTCAAATGCACCCACCATGACCAAACACAAATGTTGCCTCCTACGTTTCCAGCCTTGCATGTTGTCAAAGCAGCCAGCACCACAACTTCCAGCAGGCCACCATGTCCACAGGGAGGGTGGTGGCGGGTGGGGTGTGTGAGAGACCAGCACTACAACTCCCAACAGGCCCCCATGTCCACAGGGAGGGTGGTGGGTTGTGTATGAGAGTTGGGTGGGGTGAATGAGAGACCAGCACTACAACTCCCAACAGGCCCCCATGTCCACAAGGAGGGTGGTGGTGGGTGGGGTGTGTGAGAGACCAGCACTACAACTCCCAACAGGCCCCCATGTCCACAGGGAGGGTGGTGGTGGGTGGGGTGGGTGAGAGACCAGCACTACAACTCCCAACAGGCCCCCATGTCCACAGGGAGGGTGGTGGTGGGTGGGGTGTGTGAGAGACCAGCACTACAACTCCCAACAGGCCCCCATGTCCACAGGGAGGGTGGTGGTTGGTGGGGTGTGTGAGAGACCAGCACTACAACTCCCAACAGGCCCCCATGTCCACAGGGAGGGTGGTGGTGGGTGGGTGTGTGATAGACCAGCACTACAACTCCCAACAGGCCCCCATGTCCACAGGGAGGGTGGTGGTGGGTGGGGTGTGTGATAGACCAGCACCACAACTCCCAACAGGCCCCCATGTCCACAGGGAGGGTGGTGGTGGGTGGGGTGTGTGATAGACCAGCACTACAACTCCCAACAGGCCCCCATGTCCACAGGGAGGGTGGTTGGTTGTGTATGAGGTGGGTGGGGTGTGTGAGAGACCAGCACTACAACTCCCAACAGGCCACATGTCTCATCCCAGAGCAAGATTGAGTCATCACACCATTTGCTGACCACTGCATCTCCTCCTGCAAACTGACAGGTAGATACACATCTTCACAGGGAGAACATCCAATTGCAGGTCAGGACCACACATATCCAAGTATTGCCTTCCCACCTCCTCGCCACCATATAGGTCTGTACTGTCAACCACAACAACATGATGACAACAACAACCATGTCCTGATTACATAATGATTTGGAATGTTGGTACCAAAAACATGTCATGTCCACAGCATTGATCATGAAAATCTTGTCCCTCAGGTGATCGCAACTTGACTTGCGAAAGCAGCAACCGCCAGCACCAGTCGCCCCCCTCACAGCACGGACTCTCTGGGGACGATCCCATTGCCAGCTCGGGTGCAGAGGACGATGCGGGCCCAAGCAGACTCCCAGGGCCATCAGGCTCCCAGGACATCCCGGCCTCCACCACCTTGGCCAGTGTCACAAGACCAACACCTGCCATTGTGAGCTGTGCAGCCACCACCACCACCACCTCCACCACCACCACCATCACCACTCCTGCCTGTGCCACCCTGCCTGACCCATTGGCCGATGATGGGCCATCGTCATCCCAGGCAAGCAGGGAGAGTGGACTTGATAGGACACAGGTGAGGGCACAGCTCACAAACAGGAGTGCAGTTGTCAGGCGAGTTGGGGAAGGACACCCACCCCATCCTGGCGCCGAAACCCTGGAAGCCATTGCCGGAGTCCATGCCTCCTATGAGCGGTCGCAGGCACAGTCCGATCGGGCCCACCAAGAGTCGCAAGAGAACAGCCAGCTGTAGCGGTCCATTGATACACGCATAGGCCAAATTGTGGACCTCATGGGCCAGCAAACTGCTCTGTGGAGGGATTGGTTATCCCGCGCCACACCACCACCCCCTCACCCAAGTGCCCAGCGGGACCGGTCACCAACACCACCACCACCCACACCTGAGCCCACGGACAGGGAGGTGGCCCCTGACCGACCTGCCCCCACAGCTGTCTCCGCTCCGGCTCCAAGACGGAGGGGCCGTCCGAGGCTGGATCCAGGTGAGAGCAGTGGAAATGCCCCATCTACCCGCTCTAAGAGGGACCACCAATGACTTCACCCTTGCTTGAGCCTGCCATTCACTCTGCCAACTATCCTGCCCCACAATGCCAAGCATTGGCACATGTCTGTTGGACTAGGTGGACATCACACAATGTGGTGTCCCCACGGTTTTTTCATCTGCCATGACCTTCAACTCTCAATTCCCCCACAACACTTACTTGTAAATATGCACCAACATCAATCCTCAACCTGTTAATAAATCTCACATAAACACTCAATGATGTGTGACCTCCATGTTTTAATCACATGATTGTCTTAGAATCTGTTGTTACCAGGTGCAGGGATCAATGTTGTTGAGAATCATGCCTCTGTGGGAGTGACGTAGGTATAATGAGAGAACAACAAACACAGGTCAGGAAAGTGATTCACACCCATCACAACACACTGTACTGCAACATCCAACAAACCACACTCATCACCAATTAAGTGGATCAAAGGACACACATCAGGGAGCTTTGCATGTACAACATCTACCACACACATTTGCAAACAGAACATTCCATAACAGGCAGCATAGACAAAGCACATCCACACTCCACCAGCAAACATACATCACGCATTGTCTAGCTGCCCACGAGGTAGTTACTCACATTCAAGGAAAATAGCGATCAATGAGCTGACGCCTCTGGTCCACACCTTCTTCCTCACCACTATCCTCATCAGTCGACATGGGTGGGATGGGAGGCCGAGCAACCTGTTGGTCTTCAGGGTCCATGATCAGTTCAATGTTATTGCACAAGGCCAGGTTGTGGAGCATGCAGCAGGCAATCACGATTTTGCATACTTTGCCTGGTGAGTCTTGTAGGGCCCCTCCGGTTTTATCCAGGCAGCGAAACCTAGACTTCAGCAGTCCAAAAGAACGTTCCACCACTCAACGTGTCCTCCCATGGGCATCATTATAACGCATTTCACCAGGTGTAGTAGGATTACGTATGGGACTCAGCAGCCACGGCCGGTTTGGGTACGCAGAGTCGCCTATGTGGGTGGATGACAGACACAAATATCATTACCAGGATTGGTGGGAACACCATGCCACACATACAACACAACTGTCCTCACAGCATACTCACCTACAAGCCACGCACGTTCTGGACGCAGATTAGCCATCAGTTGGGGGACAATGCTGCTCCGCAGGATGTGTGAGTCATGTGCGGAGCCTGGAAATCTGGCACACACATGGGAGATGATGTTGTCAGCCAGGCACACCACTTGCACGTTGATCGAATGGTAGTGCTTTCGATTGCGATATACAGGTTCACGTGCCTGGGGTGGAATGAGACCAATATGTGTGCCATCAATGGAACCCACTACGTGTGATATCTGTGCCAGGGCATAGAAGTCCTCTTTGACTGCTGCCAACTCTGCCGACCGTGGAAAATGGATGTAATCATCCTTGTAAAGCATCATGGCATTCAGAACATCCCGCAGTACCATGCTGAACATGGATTGTGACATCCCCCCGGCATGTCCAACTGTGTACTGGAAGGTGCCAGTTGCAAAGAAGTGAAGTGCCGCCATCACCTTTGCTGTGGGTGTAATAGCTCCAGGATATGTTCTGCGTGGCTGCAGATGAGTTGACAATTGGGCTACAAGCTCCAACAATCTACGTCGATCAAGCCGGAATTTGCGGATCACCTCCTCGTCAACCATGTCCTCCAGCACAGTGTATGGTCGATGCACATTTGGAGTCCTCTTGTGTGGGAGTAGATGGGAGCAGATGTCAATTGACCAACAATGCATAGCTGTTCCACACTATCACATGTTGACCAACACAATACAAATAAGACATGTTGCAGACAATGATTATATGTGTGACGTGACCAATATTTATTGCAATACAGATAACTACAAACACAATGTTCACCCACAAACAACATCATGTGTGCAAACATGTCCAACGTAAACACATGTCGAAAGAACTGCCAACAACACATGACTGAGGGGCCAAATGTGGACAAGCGTCACCACAGACAGACATGCACGTGCAGACACAACACGAACATGGAACACACCCTCCTTGTCTTCATGGACCCATGACCCCACCTACAATGCTGGGCATCCTCACATGACATGCATGGGCACACAACAGGCAACACACATACGCATATGCAGAATGCATGTATACCGCCACCATTGTTAATTGCACACACAAACCACACACTCACAACAGCTTCTGAATGTGGTTAGACACCCTTGATGTCCTGTATAGATGTGTACAAATGGAAACGTGTGTCCGCCAAACCAAGACATCAACACGTCGCCATGCACATCTGACGCAACTTGGGTGCACATCAATAGCCTTTGTTAACCACTGGCAAGGTCAATAGTATGAACACACATGCCACAAATGGACATGAAAGACACACGTGGCCACGGAACATTGACTTGACATCATAATTCTTGCAGCATTCTGGACATGTCCTAACACAAATGTACAACTATCAACATTACATGTGTGCGGAGACATGCAGTGTGTGTACATACGCCATGTGTGGACGCCTTCCACCTACACAGAAGTTGATCGTTGTTCCTGCTATTGTGCATGACATATGCTGTATGGTCAAGGACCATCACGGTCACACCCCGCAAAACGCATGTGCGTACTACCGCGACGGTGCATCATTTGAAAATGAACACTCAGTGGCGTCGCTATGGCGGTGCACGCATTCCGCGGGGGCGGTGCAGGCTCACACATACTTTTGAATATGCAATTCGAAATGGCAGTTGATACCCCCCTTACAGTCACATTGCAGCACCCACCGCAGACCGCCGGTCCTGGCCGGTCACCCACCGCCGGCATGGCATGGATGGGCCTGGCCGGTCACCCACCGCCGGTCCTGGCCGGTCACCCACCGCCGGGTGCTGGCGGTGGGTGATCGGCCAGTGCATTGAGGTTGCCATGGCATGGATGGGCCTGGCCGGTCATCCACCGCCGGTCCTGGCCGGTCACCCACCACCGGTCCTGGCCGGTCACCCACCGCCGGGTGCTGGTGGTGGGTGATCGGCCAGTGCATTGAGGTTACCATGGCATGGATGAGCCTGGCCGGTCACCCACCACCGGTCCTGGCCAGTCACCCACCGCCGGTCCTGGTCGGTCACCCACCGCCGGGTGGTGGCCGGTCACCCACCGCCGGGTGGTGGCCGGTCACACACCGCTGGGTGGTGGCCGGTCACACACCGCCGGGTGGTGGCTGGTCACACACCGCCGGGTGGTGGCCGGTCACACACCGCCGGTCCTGGCTGGTCACCCACCGCCGGGTGCTGGCGGTGGGTGACCGGCCACCACCCGGCGGTGGGTGACCGGCCAGGCCCATCCATTACATGGTAACCTCAATGCACTGGCCGATCACCCACCGCAAGCACCCGGCGGTGGGTGACCGGCCAGGACCGGCGGTGGGTGACCGGCCACCACCCGGCGGTGGGTGACCGGCCAGGACCGGCGGTCTGCGGTGGGTGCTGCAATGCGACTGTAAGAGGGGGTATTAACTACCATTGTCAATTGCATTGTCAAAAGTATGTGTTAGGCTGCACCGCCCATGCGGAATGCGTGCACCGCCATAGCGACGCCAGGGTTTGATTTTGTTCAAAAGATGCACCGTCGCAGAAGCGCGCACATGCGGTTGCAGATCTGTGACCGTGACGGTCCGTGCACATGTAGCCAATGGAAAGAGGTAACGCGGGGCGCGTATGCGCATTCAAAAATAGCGGAAGCCGTACACCGCCACACCAGGGCCAGTCATTGGCTCTTTTTGAATGAGGCATCCGGGGAAAAACCAATTGCTGCAGACGTGTGCCACTGATATGAGCTCAGGGCCCTATATATGTGAGAATTTCTGCAGCACACATTCACTGCTTTCAGCCACTGCTGCCTGCGACCATCACCTCGACCTGCTGCTGCTGAGCTACCAACAACTGCTGCCTGCGACCATCACCTCGACCTGCTGCTGCTGAGCTATCCAACACCTGCTGCTGTACTGCCACAGTCGTGAACCTTGCCATGCTGAGAGTGCGAGAGACCCGGTCTCGTCCCTTCACCTCAGCGGAGCTGGATATCCTTGTGGACGGTGTGCTCAGCCACTATGAACGGCTCTACGATGCCCCCGGACAGGTGGTAAGTGCAGTGGGGAACATGTTGGTGGGCCTGAGCTGGTCACTGACTCCTGGCTTCTGCAAGCTTTGCGGTGTGCTGTGGGACCTTCACATGTGTTGTACTGAGCATGGCTGCATGAACATACGTGTTCCTACGATGTTTGTGAATGTCAAACTGTCCACTGACGTTTCCCTCTTGTCTCTCATCATGGTAGGTCAAGCTGCACCTTCGCAAGGCCGTGTGGAGGACCATAGCACGTGATGTACGGGCAGTGGGGGTGTGCAATAGACAACACACACACTGCCACAAGCGCTGGGACGACATATCCAGGCTAAGCAAGAATGTTGCGGAGATGACACTGGGGATGATTCCAAGATCAACCCATCTGGCCCGACGCACCATGACCCCTCTAATGCACCGTTTCATTGCAGTGACGCATCCTGACCTTTCCGCCCGGCTGAGAGGGGATCAACAGCAAACTAGCGGTAAGCAGACTGTATGTGTGTGAGACTTGTGAGTGCATGCATGTATTGGTGCTCAGACACAGAAGTGACATCTGTGGTGCGTTTGTTTTGCTTCAATTGCATGTTGGTGCCATTAGCCTCCATGTCCGCCAGGTGGACATACCACTTGCTTTGTATTTGAGGTTTCCAGGACATGCCCTTGAGGTCTGTGGTCCCATGGCATGACATGTGTGCTGGTCTGCATGCAGTTGCCCTGTTTGTATTATGTACATGTTTCACAGCCAACACCGGTTCTTTGAAAGGAGGATGTCTGGTAGGGGTGGGTCGTATGCAGGATAGGTGCTACATGTTATTCTACTGTATGGAAATTTGTGATTTTGTCACCTTCTGTACATGAGTGTGGCACTTAGGTAAAACTCTTTTCTCTCTCTTTCAGCTTTGGCAGAGGGCACTGACCCACAGACGACAGAGTTGAGTGGTGGCAATGCATCTGGATCCGAAATCACACACACGCAGACTGACACTGAAGAGGGCAGCCCCGGAGAGGGGGACAGAACCGTCCCTGAGTGCCCACATGTGGAGACACCATCGTCCTCATCTTCAGACAGTGTTGTTGAGTCAACACTGTTGTCACAGACAGGGAGTGGGCAATCAACACCTTCAGTCGGGACACAGCACACAGGGCCCACACTGCCACCCACTGCAACAAGTACTGCTCGTGCTCGCCAGAGTAGGGGGAGCAGAGTTGCCTTCGGTGCAGGCACCGCAGAGCCTGCCCCTGTGACACAAAGTGCACTTTGTGCTGAGACAGTAGATCTGCTGCGACAGCTGTGTGTAGGGCAGACCAACATGATCAATGCATTCAAAGACCACGATAGGAAGTTGGGGCAGGTGGTGGCATTCATGGAGGGGATGCATGGCGATGTTGCTGGTCTCCACAGAACAGTTCAGTCAATAGCAAACACTGTGTCTTCAGCCATTGTACAGTCGCATAGACAGGGTGCAACTTCTGTTCCCCCATCCAAACCACTTGATGTCTCAGGGGAGAGTGAATTTTCAGACCAGGCCTCATTTTCAGGTTATTGCACTAGAAGCAGCCACAGGCAGCAAGGCAGGGCACAGAGGGCACAGACACCATCCCCTAGGACTGGGAAATCTTTCACCGAAGACGACGTGAGCTACACTGGAGTTGACACACAGGACCCTCAAGGGGTGTTGGGGGAAATGGCTTCACATGCTACACAGGCATCACCCACAAAAGGTACTCCCAAGGCAAGGGCACCAATCAAGTCCAGGGACACTCCCAAGGACAAGGACACTACAAAGGAAAGGGCAACTCCCAAGAGCAGGGACACTTCCAAGGACAAGGACACTACAAAGGAAAGGGCACCTCCCAAGAGCAGGGACACTCCCAAGGACAAGGACACTACAAAGGAAAGGGCACCTCCCAAGAGCAGGGACACTCCCAAGGACAAGGACACTACAAAGGAAAGGGCATCTCCCAAGAGCAGGGACACCCCCAAGGACAAGGACACTACAAAGGAAAGGGCACCTCCCAAGAGCAGGGACACTCCCAAGGACAAGGACACTACAAAGGAAAGGGCAACTCCCAAGAGCAGGGACACTCCCAAGGACAAGGACACTACAAAGGAAAGGGCACCTCCCAATAGCAGGGACACTCCCAAGGACAAGGACACTACAAAGGAAAGGGCACCTCCCAAGAGCAGGGACACTCCCAAGGACAGGGTCGCTTCAAAGGACAGGTACACTACAATGGACAAGTCTGCACCCAGAGACAGGGCACCGCCCAGGGATCAGGGACATTCCAGAGACAGGACACCTCCTACGGCCAAGGCACATCCCAGGGCTAAGGGTTCTCCCATAGACACGAGCTCCATCAAGGACAGGCATACATCACCCCTGGCTGCACTGAGGCTGATGTTGTTGAAGGAACGTAATACACATGTGTCAGCGGTGGAGTCCCCCATACCCCTACTCCCATCCATGCCCCGCAGAAGCAGAGGAAGGAGTACACTGTTGTTGCATCCCCCATTACACATGATGCAGAGGGCAGAAGGCAGGCCCACAGCAAATGACAAGCAGGGTCCAGCACGTCCCCAGAGAGCAGACCACCACCTTTGATGTCTGATGAGGCCACACCACTTACCAGTCAAGTCATGTCCAGGGTGCCACTACCTTTCACAAAGAAACGGAGACACACACCAGTGAGACCTGACCACCCCAATGTCGCTCCAGTACAGCTGTCCCCAGCTCCCAGAGCCACCCTGCCTCCTGGCCCATACAGCCCTATGGCTCATCATTTCAGTGGTCCTAGTGGGTCCGCTGCAGTTCACTCTCATGTGTCAGATAGTGGCACTGTGTCTGTTGTTCGCTGTCATGCATCATGTAGTAGCACTGTATCGGTTGTGCCCTCTCCTGTTTCAGGTAGTGGCACTGTGTGTGTCCGCCACTCTCATGTGTCAGATGCAGGCATGGTATTTTTTGGCCACTGTACAGGGACATGTCCTGGCAGTGTGTCTGGGTCTATGGCTCATGTGTCAGTCAGTAGATCTGTGGCTGTGTCTCACACTCCTGTTTCTGGTGCTGGCAGTGTGTCTGGGTCTATGGCTCATGTGTCAGTCACTACAGCTGTGGCTGTGTCTCACACTCCTGTTTCTGGTGCTGGCAGTGTGTCTGGGTCTATGGCTCATGTGTCAGTCAGTAGATCTGTGGCTGTGTCTCACACTCCTGTTTCTGGCGCTGGCAGTGAGTCTGGGTCTATGGCTCATGTGTCAGTCAGTAGATCTGTGGCTGTGTCTCACACTCCTGTTTCTGGTGCTGGAAGTGTGTCCGAGGCGAGTAGTTGAAGCAGTACACCAGATTCTGTGGTGTGAGGTTTAGTTCCCATCACTCACATGTCATTTGACTTTGTATGTAGATTGTCGAATGTAACCACCCTTGCATTATTAATGTCCTTGGGACGGGTCGCTTGAACCACGTACTTGTGTTGCCATTGATTTACCTGTTCTGTGCCATGGACTGTTGATGTATTTAGCCCCTCTCATGTGCTGCCTCTGATGTACCTGTTCTTTGCCATGGACTGTTGATGCACTTGGCCCCTCTCGTGTGCTGCCTCTGATGTACCTGTTCTGTGCCATGGACTGTGGATGTACTTAGCCCCTCTCATGTTCTGCCAGTGATGTACCTGCTCTGTTGGGCACAATGCCCTGTTGCTGTTCTGATACTGCATTCTGCCCTATCATGTGCTGCCTCTGATGTACCTGTTCTTTGCCATGAACTGTTGATGCACTTAGCCCCTCTCACGTGCTGCCAGTGATGTACCTGTTCTCTGCCATGGACTGTTGAAGCACTTAGCCCCTCTCATGTGCTGCCAGTGATGTACCTGTTCTCTGCCATGGACTGTTGAAGCACTTAGCCCCTCTCATGTGCTGCCAGTGATGTACCTGCTCTGTTGGGCACAATGCCCTGTTGCTGTTCTGATACTGCATTCTGCCCTCTCATGTTCTGCCAGTGATGTACCTGCTCTGTTGGGCACAATCCCCTGTTGCTGTTCTGATACTGCATTCTGCCCTCTCATGTTCTGCCAGTGATGTACCTGCTCTGTTGGGCACAATGCCCTGTTGCTGTTCTGATACTGCATTCTGCTCTCTCATGTGCTGCCTCTGATGTACCTGTTCTCTGCCATGGACTGTTGATCCACTTAGCCCCTCTCATGTGCTGTCAGTGATGTACCTGTTCTCTGCTATGGGCAATTGAAGCACTTAGCCCCTCTCATGTGCTGCCAGTGATGTACCTGTTCTCTGCCATGGACTGTTGAAGCACTTAGCCCCTCTCATGTGCTTCCAGTGATGTACCTGCTCTGTTGGGCACAATGCCCTGTTGCTGTTCTGATACTGCATTCTGCACTCTCATGTGCTGCCTCTGATGTACCTGCTCTGTTGGGTACAATGCCCTGTTGCTGTTCTGATACTGCATTCTGCCCTCTCATGTGCTGCCTCAGATGTACCTGCTCTGTTGTACCCAGTGCCCATGCTCTTGGCTACTGTAAGATTATACCCTGATTATGTTTAATAAAGCAAGTCAATCATGTGTAGTGGTTTGTCGTTGTCATTCCTGGTTGTGTACTTGAATTGTGGATATATTGGTGCGATCGTCAATGAAGTTTCTCAAACATGACACTCCCCCTTCCAATGTCACAGCCCTGGCAGGTAATCCCCTTCCGACAGCAAATGGTGTGTTGCGTACCTGCGTCGTCATCGATGATGGTCCATGACTTGCTGGTGGTGGAGCACGAAGAGTATCGGAAATGCGTGTAGCGCTGGGTCCATGACGGCGATCTGCTTGTGGTGGGTATCTCTGCAATGTGTTGTATCTTCGCTGTGGGGAATCCGCCGTTTTTAGGCAGGTTGTTTTTCCGCAGCGATTTGATGTGTGTTTTCCGCCATCGTGATTTAGAGGACGGTCGTAGACGTCATTCCGTACGGCGGTGTCTCTGGATTGGTTACGTTTGCCGCGGGGTCGGGTGTAGTTCCGCGGCGGTGCGTGCTCTTCCATCGCGCACGGACTTTTGACAGTGTTTCCCATCCTAATATGGCGGACGGGGTGACCGTGGCAGGCGGACAGGAAAAAGGCATTTTCCGCCTACTCCAGGCCGGCGGTCGCCCTTCCGTCCGCCATCATAATCGACCCCTTAGTTTGCTTAAGGCAACCTTGCAAGAGCCTTTCAGATTCAACCAACTAGGCTGCAAAGCCCCGTGACGCCAGGAATCAGGAGCACTTTCCACGGGCTCTCAGGAAAGCCGATGACACTTACTAAGCAGCCCCGGAAGAGTTGGAGAATTGACTCATCCAACGGGGCTGCGAATACTGGATTCCGCTCGAGAATGGAGCGGGATTATCAAAGGGGAAACAAACACAGGCCACAGAAAGTTGGAGCAAATGCACCCCTACCCGGAATTAACTGCACCGGACTGTGTTCCAGGAAGCACTAAATCCGGCTTCCAGCGTGCGTCTGTCGTCAGAGACGGAACGTCCCCCATGGCTTCATGGGATGTGTAGTTCTGCTACTGGTGCTTCCGTCTGCACTGTGCTGCGGGACTCGATAGTGTTCTTCTGCGGCCCCTGGGGTGCTATTTGGCAGTAAATCCCACTCCCGAAGAACACTGACAGAGACAGGGCTTTGAAGGGAATCTCTTGTGAAAGAGAGCCGTGTACCTGCGAGCATGTACACCAGATGCAGGTTCCCAGGAATGTTCCTCGTTACCATACCCTTTCTGCGCCACCAAGTACCATAGCCTACCCCTGTAAATCTTGGAGTCCACAATCCCCCTTACTTCATGTTCCAGTTCATTGTTTATCAAAACAGGGTCAGGCCCCCTCTTGGCAAAGGCCTGTGAGGGTTTAATGAGTGACACATGAAAAGCAGAGTGTATGCGCAGGGAGGAAGGCAACGCTAGTTTGACTACCACTGGATTCACCAGTTTCACTACCCTGTAAGGGCCTATGTAATTGGGATTGAAAATGCTGTAATGTTTATATTGGATGTGTTTGGTCAATAGCCAGACATAATCCCTTTTTTTATAAACCGGACCAGGATGTCTATGTCTGTCCGCGTATGCTTTATATCTGAGCTTCGCCTTACCTAGTTCTTTCTGTGCATCCCTCAATGTTTTCTGAATGTTGGTTACCTTCTCCTGTACCTCGGGCACCTGCGGCGCATGGAACGGCAGAAACAAGGGGATAAACGTAGGATGGAAAACATACATGCAAAAAAAAGGGGAAAACTTGGTGGAACTGTGCACAGCACTGTTATAGGCTACCTCAGCTAACCATAGCTTTTCCGCCCAAGCCTCTCTGGTGATGTCTACTTAGCATCGAAGACACTGTTTGAGGGTTTGGTTAACTCTTTCGGTTTGCCCGTCAGTCTGACGGTGAAAACTGGTTGAAGTATTGGAAACTTTACCCAGGGCCGAACACCATACTCTCCAGAAGTTCACAGTGAATTGGGATCCCCTATCTGAGACTATGTGCCTAGGCAAACCATGTAACCTGACTATGTGTGTCAGCATTAGGTGAGCCAACATGCTAGCTGGGGGGATCTTTTTACAGGCGATGAAATGTGCTATCTTAGTGAGATAGTCTACCACCACCATTATGACGGTATATCCTTTATCCGCGGGAATCCCTACCACAAAATCCACAGAGATGTTGGCCCACGGCTGGTCTGGAGTAGGGAGAGGGCGTAATAGCCTGGCTTGTCTTGTATGCACATTTTTCATTTGGCTGCAGGTTGTACACTCTTTGACCCATCTGGATGGATCAGCTTTTAATGAAGGCCACCAGAACTTTTGTAGGATCCTTTCAGTGTTTTTTCTAGACCATTGTGTCCGGCACAGGGCGAAGAATGGCACCATTCAAAGGCTCTTTTACATAGAGACACTATAGGTAACAACAGCTGTTTTCCACCCATAGGAAGTCCTTTAATCATCTTCCATTCCTCGTTCTTTCTTAACCAGTCTTGTCACCTCTCTGTGCTAATGTTATTCGCCACACTCCTGAGAAACGCTTCTGTGAAGGTAACCCCAATCAGATTCTGCGGATTGATAATGGCGTGTTTAATGTCCACCATCTGCATTGTAGAAGTAGTTTGACGGGTTAAGGCATCTGCTTGTTTGTTGTCCTTCCCTAGTCTGTATGTTACCCGAAAATTAAACCCGGCAAAGAACAACATCCACCGCAGCTGCCGTGGGGTAAGATGTCTTGCTGCAGTCATAAATTGGAGATTGGGAGGGTCCGTGTACACAGTCACTTTGTGTCTGGCCCCTTTCAATAGATGTCTCCAATCCAGGAAGGCTTCTTTGGTGGCAAGCAACTCTTTCTCCGCAATCGTGTAATTGCGTTCTGCTGTATTGGGCTTCCTGCACATGTACGCCACCGGGTGGAGTAGACCGGTATCTTTGTGACGTTGGGAAAGTACTGCATCTACAGCCATGTCAGAGGCGTCTGCTTCCACTATGTACGGTTGTTCTGGGTCTGCATGCGTCAGGACCGGAGCTGTTACAAATGCGTGTTTCAAGGCCTCAAACCCCTCTTAGGCCTTCACTGTGCACTGGAAGCTTGATTTCTTGCGTAGTAAACATTTGAGGGGAGATGATAAAACTGAGAAGTGATCGATAAACCAACGGTAAAAGTTGACAAATCCCCAAAAAACATTGTATGTCACGAACGTTCAAAGGTTGGGGCCACTCTTTCACTGCAGTTATCTTCCGTTCTGACATTTCCTGTCCCGCAGGTGTCAACATCACTCCCAGTAATTCGACAGAGGTTACTCCGAACTCCCACTTGCTGATCTTTCAATACAACCTGTACTCCTGTAGGGTCTTCAAAATGATCTTCACAGGTTGCGGGTGTGTCCCTATACTAGACGAATAGATCAAAATATCATCTATGTATACCACCACGAATGTGTCCAGGTACTCCAGCAGAACGTCATTCATAAAAAATTTAAAGGTTGCGGGAGCGTTGCACAATCCGAAGGGCATCACCAGGCATTCGTACATCCCAAAACGCGTTTTAAATGCTATCTTCCATTCGTCTCCACTTCGCATGCGCACCAAGTGATATGCTCCTTTTAAATCAAAACGCGTGTATATTACAGCCCCTTTTACCTGCTCCAATAGTACATTAATGGGGGGCAACGGGTACCGATTCTTGATGGTAATAGCGTTTAAGGATCTATAATCCACACAGAGGCGGAACTCCCCATAGGCCTTCGAAATAAAAAACAAAGGAGATGCCGCAGGTGACTTGGAATCCCTTATGAATCCTAGTTCCAAGTGCTTATCCAAGTATTCTCGGAGATATGCTGTTTCTGGTTCCGTAACACCATACACTCTTCCAGCTGGAACAAGGGCTCCAGGTTCTAGGTCAATTTGGCAATTGTACGGCCGATGCGGGGGAAGTAGTTCCGCCTTACTGTCATTGAATACCTCTGCATATTCCAGATACTCCTCGGGTAAAGTTACCTCATGCTCCACTGCCGTGGCGATGCGATGACACAGAGCCATGGATAATGCAGGATTGAGGGGTTGTTGGAGACAATGCGTTTTGCAGAATTCTGAGGAAAACAGAGGGACTTCTACTCCAAATCGACTTGAGGGTTGTGAGTTCTCAGCCACGGTAATCCGAGTATCACCCCATAATTGGGTGCCTGTATAATGTTAAAAGTTAACTGTTCCAAATGATCAGGTCCCAGCAAGGTACTTAATTCCCCCGTATGGAATCGTATGAGACCAGAATCCAAATGTGTCCCATCTACTGCATAGACAGCTTCTGGAGTTTATTTTTCCTGGAAGGTAATTCCCAAAGCTGTGGCTTGCTGCTGATCCATGAAACATCCAGTTGCTCCCGAGTCCAACATAGCTTGCACTACATGCCATTCTTCTCGTATTTTTAGACACAGATCCATGTAAAAATGATTCCTCTTGCAGACGGAGTCACCTTCAAGGGAAGGGATGAAAGCCTGACTTGAAGTGTTCCCTTCCACCATCTTCAAGCTCGATCATTTCCCGTCGGTGGACTTGATGTAACTGCAGATACCTTTTTATATTCTCCCCGGGGGGTACTTTGAGCGAAGGGTGCATTCTTTGAGAAAATGTCCTTTTCTCCCGCAGTAAAGGCACAACCCCTTCTTCCTTCGATAGTCTTGCTCCTCTGTTGTAAGGGGTGAACGTACAGCACCGATTTCCATCGGTTCCGACTTAGAGCCTGGAGCATTGTCGAACGTCCGGGGTTGGTCTGTCCTAAAGGTATAACTATCTCTCCTCTTATTTTCTCCCTTTTGTTCACTAAGACGGTGATCCAATCTAAGTACCAGTTGAATAAGATCATTGCATGAGACCGGTTGGGGGTCAATCTGGGCCAGGACGTCTTTCATCTCCTCCCTCAATCTTTGATGAAAGATTGCCATTTGTTTGGCTTCTGGCCACTCCGTCTCTGTTACCAAATGCCGGAAGTCATTGAGGTAGGTTATCAAGTCCTGGTTACCTTGTCTCAATTCCAGCAAGTCTCGGTCTACCGAGAGTGTAGCAGCCCGGCAATTAATTGTTTTTTTCGAATTCCGCTAGGAATGCATCCCAATCATACATTAAGGGATCATCCCTCTTGGCTAAAGGTACCGCCCATTGTGCAGCGTCCTCCACCGGATAAGACACCAAAAAGGCTACTCTAGACTGATTAGTGCTAAATGCCTTAGGTCTACATGAAAAGTGTAGTAGTACTTGCGTGAGGAATACTTGAACCTTACTTCTACCCCCGTTGTATCCTTCTGATGTAGCTAATGGTATGGGAGTAGGGACTTCCACCACCACTGGCAGAATGTGGGAACCCTGAGATATCCCAGCATTAAAAGGGTTATGTTGCATCCTGTCTACTTGGGCCTGAAGTGTAGCTGTTTCTGCCCTAGGCGCGCTCAGCTCAGCCTGCACTAGGGCGAATGGAGCTAAAACATCGTCTAAGGTGTCCACTGCACCATACGTCCGGGAGGATGAATAATTCGTCGGTCGTTAATTCTGTCAGGTCCAGGAATCCTCGTAGAGTCCTAGTAGTGACTTATTCGATTCCTCAATGCCCCTCCCTTTGTCTTTGTTCACTATTTGGATTTTAAGCATGCCGTTGGGTCTTAAGAGTTTCATCCTGGAATTGAGACACACCATAAGCCTTCTACCCTGCACCACAGGTGCCATTGTATTCACTGAACACCACCCTGCTCTCCCCAAAAAGTTCCCATCCCAATCTGGGGCCCCAAGAGCTCAGCACTTGTAGCCTTCCTTCATTATGTGGTAGATGCTATATGGGATCCACCTCCTGATAGCGCTAAGGTCTGACTGTAGCCACAGACCTTAAAGTCAGCAAGCCCCCTCTCAATCAAGGGCAACAAACAAAATTAGTTTGCTTAAGGCAACCTCACAAGAGCCTTTCAGACTCAAACAACGAGGCTGCAAAGCCCTGTGACTGCCAGGAATCAAGAGCGCTTTCCACGGGCTCTCAGGAAAGCCGATGACACTTACTAAGCAGCCCCGCAAGAGTCGGAGAATTGACTCATCCAACGGGGCTGCGAATACTGGATTACGCTCGAGAATGGAGCGTAATTATCAAAGGGGAAACAAACACGGGCCACAGAAAGTTGGTGCAAATGCACCCCTAGCCGCTCCTGTAGCTTCCTTCACCGCAGGGTAATACCCGGAATTAACAGCACCGGACTGTGTTCCAGGAAGCACTAAATCTGGCATCCAGCATGCATCTGTCATCATAGATGGACGCCCCCCATGGCTTCATAGGATATGTAGTTTCGCTACTGATGCTTCCGTCTGCACTGTGCTGCGGGACTCATCAGTGTTCTTCTGCGGCCCCTGGAGTGCGCGGTGACAATTACCAATCCTGAGGCGCTCCTCACCTTCCAACAGTCATATCTCCACACCTGGCCCTCGAACTCTACCCAGTAATGTTGCTATTGCAGAAAATAGGGAAAGCATTATTACCTGCAGCCATTACCATGAACAAAACCAAACTCTCCCTCCCCAGATCAATGCAGCAACAGCCCTTCATCCACACATTACAACTTCTGTAATCATAATTAGCCTTCTTTCACTGGAGCAGAGTAGGTTGCGTATTGTAGGAACAAGCCCTTAAATGTCAAAGTGTTCGGGAAAGAACCCTTCCTTCCCCAAAGTCTCACAATGATATACTGGATTTAAATAGTTTCATATATAGCCATCACAGAGACCTGAATATAAATGAATTTGACACCCCATTCAAGCATGTCCAAATGTTTTAATGGGAACAATAAAGAATATCGGAGGTCTGCCACTCAAAGA
The DNA here is from genome assembly GCF_964261635.1 of Lissotriton helveticus. Taxonomy (NCBI): domain Eukaryota; kingdom Metazoa; phylum Chordata; class Amphibia; order Caudata; family Salamandridae; genus Lissotriton; species Lissotriton helveticus. The sequence goes on from NC_136059.1 coordinate 1,558,836,292, forward strand.
GCTTTATGACTTTGTTGAAGAATACCCTCTTGAACTGGTGCAGTATAATTGGGGAACAACAATGCTGTACAGTTCTTAGCTTTGTAATGACCACATCTCCCTGCTTTCTATTTGTGTGTCTCGGTCCCTAGAATAAAGAAGCTGGGTCACCTCAGGCCTAGTGCTTCTTCCCGGGTTGGGGGTGTCGAAGAGCTAACACAGTTTGGGCCCTTTCCAGGGCAAAGAAACGTGAGAGTGCCTGAGGGACCACCACTGTCAACATCCACTGTTCGAGGGGCAAGCTCACATCCTTCCCTTCAATGCTCTTGGGAAAGGCCCACCACTCTAATAATGTTGTGACGGCTTCAGCCATCCGTATTCTCCATCCGATATTTCAGAGAGTGAATTTTCTTAGTGAGGTCTGAGATTTTGTGCTGAACAGTTTTATAGTCGGGTCGGAGTTCATGTAAAGCATCCTCCGTGTGTTTAACCCCGTCAGTAAGCTTTCTTTGGTCAACAGGCAGGATGCGGATATCAACAGCTACAATGTCGATTTTAGGCACCAGAGCCTCCCTGGAAGCCAAAATTGTCTCCACTATTTTGGGAAGGTTATGTTCAGAACACTCTCAGATGGGAGCGCAGTCGTTCTTCTGTCAAGTCCTTCTTGTGGGCGACATGACCGCTCCGGGCACTGTGGTCCTAACTCGTCCTGGGCTTCTCCCAGTGCCAATGACAAAGCACAATGTCGACACACCACCCTTGTGCTTACTAAGGCTTCTCTAGATGTGCCTGGATCACTAACTCGAATCCAGTTGCGCCCACCCAGTAACGCCAAGGGATTACTATGCCATGTACAATGTGTATCCATTATCTAGGGAGCTACTTACCCAACACAACAATTATGAATGCTTTTCAGGAGCAGTCAAAGTCTCCAATCAGGGCCAAATTGTTTGAATGGACACCTTATCACCACAGAGTCCTAGTAGTGACTTATTCGATTCCTCAATGCCCCTCTCTTTGTCTTTGTTCACTATTTGGATTTTAAGCATGCTGTTGGGTCCTAAGAGTTTCATCCTGGAATTGAGACACACCATAAGCCTTCTACTCTGCACCACAGGTGCCATTGTATTCACTGACCACCACCCTGCTCTCCCCAAAAAGTTCCCATCCCAATCTGGGGCCCCAAGAGCTCAGTACTTGTAGCCTTCCTTCATTATGTGGTAGGGCTCAAAAGGCAGACACAGACAAACTGGCACTTTAGTGTCATAAATATGCAATAGTACCAGGTGGTCAGTAAAAACTAAAAGCAAAGGAGGTCAGCCGTGCAGACATCTCTGTGCACTTGAAACAGCACCATACCCGCCTGCCCCTACATGTCCAAGGAGCCTCCTCCCTGCTCCAGGAGCTTCTTCAGGGTTGTCAAAATGATCAGATTGCTGCCTGTTTTGTTTTCTAGGAGCTGGGGGTCTGCTTCTTCCTCACAGTGATGCCCTGCCATTTATACATGGATTTCCTCCAGCCTTATTTTTACTGCAGGTCCAGTCGATGCTTCTCCCCAAATGGCACCAGACTCCCCATACCATGGGCAATGCTGCACCCTAATCCAATGCATGCTATTCACTGCAATGTCCTGCACTCCGGCTGGGATCCTGATTGCATCTGCTGTCCCGGGCCACCTGCCACGCTCTAGGAACTCCAGAGGCCAGTCTCAGGTGCTGCTTGATCTGTCTGTGTAGTGCTCGACATTTCGCCTCTGTGCTGCCCCACACCAAATTTATGAAAAGGAGACATTCAGGGCTCATTGCACCTTACTAATCACCGGTGCAGTGTTCTCTGATCCCAAATGGCCATTGAAGGTCACCGGGAACCCCGAATTATAGAGAGAGGATCTCAGTCCAGTGCAGATTGCTTCATATGATGTGGTCATGCCCTCCTACCCCATCAAAGTTCAACATTTTCCTCAGTGTGGTTAGGTTTGGAGTGGAACCATCTCCAAAGTCCAAATGTTTCCACCATGTAGTTAAGTTTGCAGGGTGATATGCATTTTTAGACCACCCTTTTAATTTTTGAATGTGACATTTTTCTCAATATTTACATGTTTTAAAATATTTTTGGTTTTAAGCAAATCAATTTTGTTTTATTTCCTAATATTCGTAATTAAATATATGACATAGTTTTTGCGTACACACATTTTTTTTTTATATATATTTATTAATTATAACACAAGAGTAGAAATATACATATCGGGCATCGTTCGATGGAAAATATCATAACAGTGAACGGTCAGATCAAATAAGAGAATACACAACAGTTATAGGCATCTGAGAGACATCAATATCAAATTAGAGCCGAGATAAAACAATGCGGGACAGATTGCCTTGAGCAAACATCATCGGATCCCGCCCACCCAGAATACAGAATACAAGAATCGAACACTCGACACCCGGATATGAGGATTAAACAATCAGGAGATTATGCTACATCTCTTGTGAAGAAGGGAAAAAGGACACAGAAGGTCATAGAACAAAATAAAGGAAAAATAAAAAAACCCACCCTCAACCCCCCACCCTGCACCCCTGCAGATGGCTACGACCTAACCCCACTAGCAGCGTGCCTATCGCCCACTAAACTAACCCCAAGGAAGGGAAAAGATGGAGGAGGAGAATCGTGGAAGGCAAATACACCCCCGGTCTCCCGTACCCCCCGCCAGAAGCGATCACCCCGAGATATAGTCAAACCAACATATAGCAAATGTACAAACCAATCGGGGGAGTATAGCAAAACACCACCCAACTCCCGTCACGTTATAGGTACGATCCCGGCATTGAGTCAAGCTATTGTATCGAACCCAAGCCCTCAAGTTCAACCCTGGCCCGTACGGTACTTCATGAGAGTCTTTGCCACTCGAACCACCATCTCAATTGAAAATGCAAAACAATCGGCAAAGTTCACGTTGGTGTTGCTTGATCGGCAGAAGGAAAGATGTTCACGATTTTCAAAAAATGAGCGAAGGAAAGTGTCCAGAGATGTCAAGTCTTTCCTACAGTCACTGAGGAACTTGTAGCGGCACAGAAGATTGTCCATATTTGAATGAGGCGGCAGCAGGATCGAGCAGGGAACGCTGGCGACAAAGACGGGCTTGCTGGCTGTGAGTTGGGAGTCGACAAGGCACAGTAAATCCGGGTCATGCCCGGGGACCTCGATCTCAGGCGTACATTGCACCGCTGGTGCCACCGATAGATGAAACGGAGAGTCATAGACCGGTCCCAAGATACCGTCCACTTGCACGCTCAGTGTCCGGAATACAGTGGTGAACTGTGAATGGAGCGCCTCAATGGCGGCCATAACGGCCTGCAGCGATGGCGTACCTTCCGTCCGCCCCATCTCCTCTCACGAAGAGGCAGAGCTGGATTCGTACCCCGGCGGCCGGCTTCTCCGGGGCAGCAGGTCACGCAGATCCAGGGATCACAGTGGGCGCTCTCCGTCGTGGAAGATTGACACCGTCGCCGGTAGCGAGGGCCCAGGCCCGTCAACCCCGGGGAGCCAGCAGGGTCTCCGGGCGCTGGACCCCCGGACACGGCAGATGGCGCGATACGCTGATGTGTTCACGGTGTAGACCGGTCACGATGCCACCATCCGAAAACTAACAGGTTACGAGACACTTGGGGGGACCGGGCTCAGTCCAGGTCCAGCGGCCGTTGTTGATCAACTCCAGCCCAGATGAGCTAGAAATCGAGGCCCCGGCTTCCACACGGTGTTAGGCCGAGAATGGGAACACGGCATATCTTCGGCATCCGATAAGATAGAAACCTCGGGATTACACCTTTAGAAGCAAAAATACTTCATGAACCCGGGAGTCTGGTGCGAATTCAGGATGAATAGCAGGATAGACGAGCTGCTGGCGGAGGTCGACGGAGCCGGGAGCTTACGCGGCCATCTTGGTTGCTAGCGTAGCTCCTCCGTACACACATTTTTATTTGTTATTTACACGGCCGTTGTTGATCAACTCCAGCCCAGATGAGCTAGAAATCGAGGCCCCGGCTTCCACACGGTGTTAGGCCGAGAATGGGAACACGGCATATCTTCGGCATCCGATAAGATAGAAACCTCGGGATTACACCTTTAGAAGCAGAAATACTTCATGAACCCGGGAGTCTGGTGCGAATTCAGGATGAATAGCAGGATAGACGAGCTGCTGGCGGAGGTCGACGGAGCCGGGAGCTTACGCGGCCATCTTGGTTGCTAGCGTAGCTCCTCCGTACACACATTTTAGTCATTTTTACCAAACATGTCATTCTTTACATTGTTTATATTTGTCAAACGTTGTGCAATTTAAAAAGTACTGAAAAGATTGTTTATATATTTTTATATACATTTTTATATCAAACCTTTTATTAATATTTAAAGATAAGAACTTTATTAACATTTCTACATGTTATTTAGTTTAATATAAACATTGATAAATGAAATACATGTTTTAATATTGATTTTTGTGGGATGGAATTCTTTTTTATTGTCATTATTTTTCCACCATTCTTTCCAGTTTCTTTGATTTTGTAGCCTTTTGTGGTCATTTCGGCTTGTACTCAAAGCTTGTGGTTGAGGTTTCCCCATGCTGGTGTCTATTTCACTTAACACTATTTAAAACTTATTTTACAAGGGTTTAGTGGTAGTGGGGAGGTGTTTCATATTACTTAGGCTAGTATTTGTAATGGATGTTGTTCTAGTGTATATTGATTTAGTGCTGTAAGTGTTAGTTAGTTTACCACTTTATGGTAGGCTTGATTTTGAGATGTAATGTTAAATTGCATTTTATATGGGTTTTTATATTCATTTTAATACATTTTTACTGCGCTTTGATTTGTACTAGGGCTGTGCTTTTGGGTGGATTTATATGGTTTTTCCTTTACAGGTTTTTATTTTCGGATGTCAGAGTTCTTTTTAAATGTGGATGTGTTTTATTTTTATTCAAAGCAAATGAGTTGGCTATTTTTGAACCAAACATATTTTTTATTTTGCTTGATTTTTTGTTTTGTTTTCCTGGAGCAGTAATTTATGTTTCTCAAATTTTTCAGGTTTGGATGGTCTCCTTGGATTACTGGGCTCGTTTTGGATGTTCTATTTGTCCGTAGCTTGTTTTTCATTTTATTAGCTCTATTTTTATGGAAATACTTTTAGTGTAATTTTTGCATTGTCATTAGTAAGATGATCAGGACTTCAGCTATGAAATCATATAATCTTATTTTATTTATTTATGTTATGTTATGTTATGTTATGTTAGCAATACTTGTAAAGCACAAAACGGCTGCCCCAGAGAAGGGGCGTCCCGGCACTAGCAGCAACACAACTGACAGGACGGAAAGGCGAGAGGGAGGGACTATGGTGTAGGAAACAGGTAGGTTTTAATGCCCTTCCTAAACTCCAGGTGGCTGTTCAGGCCCCGGATCTGAGATAGAAGTGAATTCCAAAGAAGGGCGGCTCTGTAGCGGAATGAACGGCCACCAGCACGGGCTCTCTGTGTTCGGGGGACAACTACCAGATGTTGGCCGTGGGAACGAAGATGGCGAGAGGGAACAGAGGGCAGAATAATCTGTGCCAGGATGTCGGAAGACGACAATTTCAGGGCTTTAAAGGCGATACATAGAGCCTTAAATTCAATGTGCCTAGCCACTGGCAGCCAATGCAGGCGCCGGATGGCACCAGACGCTGAGCAAGACCTGCGCAGACCCAGAAGGGTTCTTGCAGCCACGTTCTGAACCCTTTGAAGCCTCAAAATCTCTGCCTTATTAGACCCTAAGTATAACGATGAGGCATAGTCGAGTCTAGACAGAACAGAGGCTTGAATGATGACCTGTCGAGTTGGGGCGTCAAAAAACCCCAGAAGAGGACGAAGCCCTTGTAGGAGTCAGGTGCCTGCCACTTTTTTAGTTTGGACTCGAAAGTTGAGGGATGAGTCAAGCCACACTCCCAGATTTTTTACAGCTTCCTTAGGAGGGGGGGCGCGGCCAAGGCTTCTCGGCCACCACTGGTCGCTCCACTGACCATGGTCCTTCCCCACCAGTAGTACCTCCGACTTGCTAGCATTAAGTTGGAGGCAGAGACTGCCTGCAGGTCGGCATGAAACTTACGGGCGTCCTGCTCGGCGTTATTGGAGAGTGCTACCACCAACTGGGTATCGTCAGCGTAGGAGACCAGTCCTCTGCACTCGGCTACCGTGGCTAAAGGTTGCACACAGAGATTAAAAAGCAGAGGACTGACGGAAGAACCCTGTGCCACCCCTTGCTTGATCGGGTGCGTTCCTGAGGCGAACGGGGGAACTGCCACCACAAATGACCTTTCCCGGATGAAGGAGGCAAGCCACTCAAAAGCCGGTCCGGTGATGCCGGCCACCTCCAGACGGTGCAAGAGAATGGCATGGAACACCGTGTCAAACGCAGCGCTAAGATCTAATAAGATCAGCGCCGACGTTTGGCCGGCATCCAGAGCGGGCCAGAGATGTTCTGTCACAGCCAGGAGGGCAGATTCCGTGCTGTGACCTGGTCGAAAGCCATTCTGGGAGGGTCAAGCAGATTATTCCTCATCAGAAAGTCTGACAGGAGGGAGTTGACATAGGCCTCAGTGATTTTTGCCGCCCACGGAAGCAGTGAAATAGGGCGATAATTCTCTGCCTTGGCCGGATCTAGACAGTTTTTTTTAACAAGGGTACCACCATGGCCTGTTTCCAAGCATTGGGCACAGTGCCTGCGGCAAGCGACCCGTTTATCACTTGACCCATGACTGGAAGAATGGTAGGGGACAGCTTCCTGAATTGATCAGGTCTGAGCGGGTCCATAGGGGAGCCACACTTGACTTTATTGCATAATATTCGCAGTTGTTCGGCAGGAATAGGTGGGAAGGTATCAAGGGTGTTGACAATAGGAGAACCTAGAACCGTGTGAGTGTTGCTGGGAGGTAAGGGGAAGGACCTGTAAATGGTATCCACCTTACTGATGAAGAAGGTGGCCAGATCCTCACACTGCTCATTAGATTTGATAGATGGACCCGAGGTCTGCAGGGTTTGCAGGCTAGACAGTAGTGAAAACACTTTTTTTGCGGGGTTGTCGCTTTCACAGATTTGTTTGGCGAAATAGGTCGCACGGGCCGATTGGATGGCCCTGTGATATTTCTTGATTACCATCCGGTATATGACTTTAGCGGCGGGATCAAAATCCCGCCTCCAGACGCGCTCCAACCTTTTGCAGTTTTTACGGGTCACTGCTAGCTCATCTTTATACCAAGGACTGGATTTGGGTTTGCAACTGCAGGACCATTTCTCTGGGATTAATCTATCTAATGGCTTGCGAATCCACTCAGAGAACACTCGACAAGCCTCATTAGTATCTGCCGGGAGACTAGGGCAGGTAGCCATGAGGTAGGCATCAAATTGTTCCCAGTTCAATTTATAGCATGGGCGTTTGAGTGTGCTCGCCCGAACCTCACTTTGTGGAGGAAATGCATTCTGAGTGACATGGAGATGAGAGAGTGAGCTGACCACCCGATGGGGATGGGCGAGTGCACTAGTAGTGAGGGAACGGTCGTGAAGACAGGGTCCAGGAGGTGGCCAGCAAAGTGCGTCGGGCCTGAAACCAGTTGAACACGCTGGCAGGCCGCTAAATCAGCTATGAAGTTAACCATATCTATGTCTTCACAGTTATCCAAATGCAGGCTCAGATCTCCAGTAACGGTAAAGTTAGCCGTATTAACTGCAAGTGCACTGATTGTCTCTATGAGGGCGGTCCTAAAGTCCCTAGAAGGGCCAGGGGGTCGATATACCAGGAGACCGGACATCGTGTAATTAGGGCTCAGAGAAATCTTGAAAAGAGCGCACTCACAACCTGTGATAGTTTGTTTAACAAAGGTACAGGGGTATGAAGATTTGATAATCATTGCAATTCCCCCTCCTCTAGCTCCCCTGTTCACAGTAAGGATGCAATAGCCCAAGGGAAGGGCAAGAATAGTCGTGGCATCCGAGAGCCATGTCTCTGTGAGAAAGAGAACGTCGGGGGCTAAGTCCTCTAATAAGTCATAGACATCAGCATGATGTTTCACTAAGGAGCGACAGTTCAGGTTAAAAATGCTGATATGTTTTGTGGGCGGGGGAGGTGGCGGCCAGGGGGCAAGGCATGTGCCGTTCTAAAGCCGCACAGAGAGCAACAGAGCTGGGCCCCAGACATATCCCCAAAAGACTACTCTACAGAAAGAAGGTCATTGTGGGTGTAAGAATGCCTATCCCCAGCGGGGGAGGCAGCATGTCTGGTGTCTGGCGGTGGACTGGCACGGACGGGCGCAGACGGGCTTGCCTTTGGCACGCCTTTGGCACGCCCGCTGCGCGCGTCCGCTGCGCTTCCGCCCCATCGGCCCCTTTCCACTGGGCTGGTGTGAGGGAATGAACAACTAGACCGTCTCCTCACCCAAAATTATCAGATAGGAAATGCATTTTTTAATGCTATTAAATGTATATAAGTTTTAATGTGTTAGCATCTTTTTATAGGTGATGGAAGTGCATTTGTTTAGTTAAAATAATGTCCCTTGTTTTGCATTGTATAATTATATATGTTTATTGTATATAATAGTACATTTAAATAATCAATCTGAAGTTTTATTTTTTGAATTAGTTTGGATTTAGATTGGTATTTAAATGTGTTTTAATAATAATTAGAAATTAATATTAATAAAGTATGAGTATTTGTGTTTTCCGCAGGTTAAATAATGTTGTTTTTTAAAAGTAGGGTTCTTGCTATAGATTTTAGATATGGTAGGCTCAGGTTGTTAGTAAAGAGCCTTACTTTAAAGCGAGGAGATTTTCTTTAGTTTCTTTAGAAATTTTGGATTTGATTTGGGTTAGGGATTGTTTTTCCTAGGAATTGATAGTGTGTAGGGTGGCTTCTCCCAAACATTCATTGGAAGGAATTATGCCACTGTTCCACTGTGATTTGTCTTTACTAAATGGTGTTGTCAAAGATGTTCCACCATGGCATGTGATACTTGGGTTGGTGTTTGTAGGCTGATTGGTGCAGGCGACCAACTCAAGTATTCTCAAAAGAATCCATTAGTGGAATTAGTTTGTTTTCATGTTGTTGGTAATAAGGGGATTCAAGTTAATGTTTAGAGACTTCTGTTACTGGGACATATGCTAAAGCTACTTGATTTTTTACTTATTGTATACATTCTAGGCTAGTTGCATAATCTATGCTTAGGGTGGATTTTTGGAGGTGCATTCATATACTTTGTGTAAAGTGGTAATATCACCCTTAAATTACAGGGTGTGTAGATTTTAAATATGCAAGTAATTGTTGCCTGCTCAAAATCTATGATGATATCTATGTGGGTTATATTTGTTAGTGTGTTGTTTAATATTGGCTACCATTTCACTGTAAGTTGCACTTTGTTAGGTAAAGTGCATACATCAATGGGATGTTTGTATTTTGATATTGACCATTTAATAAAGTTTTGAAGACGATATAGTAAAAACCTGTCTTTTCATGTATGATTAGGAAGTGTTGGGGCATGTCTATATATGCATAATATTTAGTCTCTACTGGTGTTTCGCTCGGTGTTCTCAGTGATCTGGCAATGAATCTTTTTAGGGTTGGTATGCCAGGGAATTGGTCTGTTGCTTGTTTAGGAACGTGTGGCACTTATGAACTCATGCGGGCTTGTTTTAGGTCATGTAAATATGTCTAACTTCAATTTCAGTATTGTTAGGGGAATAGCCATGTTCCCTAATGCATTCAACTATTTCATTTTTAGTGGCAGACCTACCATAGCATGTGTTTGAGCAATATGTTGTGCATTTCCAGTGTGCTTTCTCACTTGTGGTGCTCTCTTTACTATACGTATTTTCTCAACAAATAAATAACAGCTGTCTTTTGCCATTGCCATCACTACCATTGCCATCACTTTATCTGTGTATTTTAGAGTATAGAAAATACACATTCATTTTATAAAAAATAATTGGTTGTTTTATTAATTTTAAAGTTGTTTCATTGCATGTGCACATTTCAATTTACATTCTGTCTGTTGTCTTTACTTCATTTTAGTTGTATTACAGGTTTATTTGATGTTGTTTTTGGCCAATTTTCTTTTGTTAGTGTCTGTGAGAGCAACAATTTGTTACCTGTGTCAGTTAATTTTTTTAATCTACAATTTAGTTTGGGGTTTGTTAATTTGTTAAAATGCTATTTTTACTTTGAGGTTATGTTTGTGCTTTGGTTACTATGTTTACTTTCGAGTTGGTCTTAGTTGAATTTCCAGTAATTCAGGATCTACAGCTATATATTTTTTTCCTTTTGATTTTTTTTCCTTAGGATGCACATGTAAATGGGAGAAATAAGACAGAATAGTGTTAATTATTTTGTTATCTTAAAATACCTTTAGTTATTTATTAATTTTGTTAGTTTTCATAGATTGTAAAACATTGTTTGTAGTCATTAGTGATTCGCCAAAGCTATACAGTTTTCTTTTCTAGCTATGCAAACCAGTAGAGTGACATTGTTCTGATGCCATTTTTTTTAGGAAGAATTTTGTTGTGCGTTGTTGTGATCTTTTTATGCTGTCAGTTAAAAGGAAAATTGTTATTTCTAAATTGTTTTTAAGTTTAATTTCACTGGTTGGTTGGAGACTAGGTTGAATTGTTGTTTAACCATTTATAGTAAGCACTAATTACGTTTTTAGTTATTTATTTAATTTTTATTCTTTTTTATTTGAGTTATGCTCATATGCTTTTATAAATTTAATGGAATATCATCTGTTGTATTTACAATTATGAACATTTTCTGGCATTTGAAATATTGTTTTTGTGCTTTATTGTTATGTCTCATTAGGTTCATGTTTAATTGATATTTGTATTTCTATATTTTTGTTTACAATATTGTTGTATTTTAGATATTTTTTTGATTTTTTTTGTCATCAATATGTGTGTGTTTACTAATTAAGTATAGCGTCATGATATTTATGTTTCCAATATTTTTCTTTTGCTGACTTTAGAGGGGCCTCAAGCAGTGACCTGGTTGGTGAGCAGCCACGGTGGAGTTCCACGCCTCCACGTAGCACCTGGGCTTCCTGTTCCCCTGCTCCTCCCCCTCACTCTTCTCCACAAGGGTGATGGCGCTGGTGGCGTTCTTGGCGTTTCTGGCGTTTTTGGCGTTCGTGGTGTAACGAGGGCTGCTGACGTGCTCCCAGAAAGAAATTCATCCACTTTAGCTCCCTTCGGGGGGGGGTTATGGCTTTGCGGTATGCACAGGTGAAGAGATACGGAGAAACATGTGAGGCGTGAGAGACGAGCTGCGGAGCTTAGATGCCATTTAGCCTGATTGTGGACCTGGTTGTGGAGTATTGCCACTGTCTCTGTGAAAGTGTATCGTTTGGCGTTTGGGTGCAGCTGAAGGGACTTCGTGTGACTGGGGGTCCAGTCCTGCCGGTGATTGGAACTCTCCTGCCCACCCGCTTCAGCCTTACAGTTTAGGGTTGAAGCCGCTGTGTGGGTAAGACTACAAGTCCCAGCATTCTCGACGACTTGGCTCTACTTGGCATTTACTGGGATCAATTCTGCTTGTGGCTGAGGATTGAAGGGTCGGATATCCAGAGGTGAGAAGACATCACCTCGCTATACTTATTTTGGAGCAGACTGAATTGACTCTGATAATGGGCAAGCAATTGACGGATAGGGCCAAGGCGATAGTACAACGCCAACAACTAAAGGAGAATTTAGAAAATGCTAAGCCGGCAGGATCCGCCACGGAGAGAGAAACCTCTTCCGTTGAAAATTTGGAGAGCTCTGGGGAGGGCGAGGACGATCTTCCGGACGACAGCATGATACAGGTTCACCAACAGAATCCTGGCAACTCTGTCACTAGTGAGGGGCAGGAAGTATTGGAGCTGCCAGTGGGGGGAATGGATATGGATTTGTCGGGGTCACTAGTTAAATCGTCGGAATTAGCCCAATATGCGAATCCAGCGGACTCACTTGGTTTACAGGCGTCTAAAGAAGCCATGACAGTCTGCGCTCCTAAGGCTTCTAAACAATTTCCGCTATTTGAGCGTAAGGGCGCAATACATGTCTCTGCTAATACAGCTGGGATTCGGGCAGTGCTACCAGGGGCTCCAACCTCTTCAATTACTCCAACAGTTACCCCTCCCTTGAAAGATTTTGAGAACTTAAACTCAATAGACCTCCCATATTTAAACATAAGTGCTCCTTCTCTTAGTGATAAAGAAATTTCTACTTTTTCTACCAGTACTTCTACGGTCGCCTCTTCGGTCGCTTCTAATGTATTGCCACAATCCAACCTGGACTCTATTGGCGTTACTATGGCACAGAGTCCGATTATGGGGATGGACACTGAGACTACTGGGGATTTTCGGATTTCAGTGAAGGATATGTTAAATCTGATTTTGGGGGAAAAAAGAGAGATGAAGCAATTTCAAAAGGCGGAATTGGTAGTGATTGGTAAGCGCCTGGATAAAATTGAAGATTCAATGGCTTCTTTTCCAATTCGATTTCAAGAATCTGAGACTAGAATTTCGGGGTTGGAGGACAATATGACTATTGTGCAGAAAGAAATGTCTAGTGTATCTAAATTTTTGAAGGCCTTTGAATTTAAATTGGATGAATTAGAAAATTACAATAGAAGGTCAAACCTTCGAATAGTGGGCGTACCAGAGAATATTGAGGGCTCTGACATGATGCAATGGATTACTTCCTTTTTCTCTCGAGAGGTTGTCCCTGAGTTCAAGGGAGACTTAACAATCACACGGGCGCATCGAGTCCCAGCTCGTCCATTTCTCAATTCCCCGTTTCCCCGGACTATTATTGTTAATTTCGCTGATGTTCGTGTCAAAGAAGCAATCCTATCACAGGCTTTTAAGCAAAGACAATTCCATGCCAATCCAACTACCAAATGTCGGATTTTTTCCGACATGTCGGCTGCTGCTGCCAGACGGAGAAAAGACTTTGTAAAGATTTTGCAATTATTTAAGGACAAGGGCGTGCAAGCCTCGATTGCACAGCAAGCAAAGCTAAAAGTTTTGATTAGAGGCAAATTCTATTTGTTTACTGATGTTGATGAGGCACGTGAGATGCTCAGCCAGCTGGCGCAGGGTTAGGCTAAAATTGGATATGATTGTGGCTAGCGTGGGTGGGAGGCGAAGGTGTAGTACAGGGCCACGGGGCTAGGTGCAGGAGGGAAGCACCTGGGTTGGGGAGTGGGGTGGGTGGGGGAAAAATGAAAAATTGAAGTTCTTGTTGGGTTGTGATGAAAAAATATGTTGGCAAGAAGTTGTTTTCAATGATTTATATATATATGTCTATTGGGGGGCTTAAGGTGATTTCCTTCAATGTTAATGGGCTGAACAATTGGAAAAAAAATGCAAGCCATTGAGCAATGGATTAAATCAGAGTGCCCAGCAGTTGTAATGTTGCAAGAAACTCATATTCCTGTGGCTAAAATTAATTCCTTTTCTATGTTTAAAACTTGGTCTTTATATCGTGGGTTTTCATGCGCTCAAGAATCTCAAAGCGGGGTCGCTCTTTTTTTAAATCGGAACTTAGATGCGGAAATTATCCAGTTTGAAGATGGAGGGGCAGGGCGGTGGTGTTGGGCCACGTGTTTAATAAAAGACAGGAATAGACCAATCACTTTTGTTAGTTTTTATGCCCCAGTGGAAGACCGTGCCCCAATCTATGAGGAGTTATTTCAATCATTGCTGATGGTTAGGGGGATATAGTTATAGGTGGGGATTTTAACATTCTTATGGATACAAAATTAAATTCCACTGGTGCCTCGAAGAAACAATCTAAACCAAAGTCAAGAAGGTCTATTATGCAGAATATATCCTTATTGGATCTTTGTGACGATCAAAAATTCCACAGAAAAAAGAATTTACTTGTTGGTCGGGAAGACATAGATCCTCCTCTCGTTTAGATTTTTTCTTGGCCTCTAGGTTATTAAAATTTTCTTATTTAAAATTTTTGCATAACGGATTCTCCGACCACGCAATGTTGTTAATCGAATTTGAAGTAGGGGAAGAAATTAGGCCCCCTAAGAGATGGATATTTAATAAAACGTATTTACAAGATAGCAACTGGGTCTCTTTTTTAAAACTCGAGATTGCTGAGTTTATTGCTCGCTATTCAGAAAAAGAAGCAGTGACCTGGAGTAGCACAACTTGAGGTACAGCAGTTTTTCTGTTCAATTCAGGGGAACTGCTAGTACTAATGTTTAGTATGGGATGCCTTCTGGTGATTTTAAATAGACGTCTAGTAACAACACGAGGTGCTGACATTGCAGACATGTCTAATAATTGCCTGAGGTACTGCATATTTCTCACAATTTTTGGGGGAGATCTACTAACAATATTAGCCTCTGGCACTAAATACTTGTGTGATTGGCAGTATAAGCAGAAAGGAGCAGATAAAGGGTTTGCTGTTGTGGAAGGATTGGATGGTCTAGTGTCACCAGTATAAACACCATCCAATTTACATAAGAAAATGACTTAATATATAATTTGTAAATGTGAGGTTTATGTTCAGTGGTGGTGCAAGTATGGGTATGAGTTATGTAATAATGTGCCATAATTTAAATTTAAAATAACGGTGATGGATCAAGCCCTGATCTTTGGACTGGGTAAGAGTGGTCTGCTTAATTCAGACACTCTGTTCATCACCACCCCCTTTTCTGAATCGTTTTTGGCCACTATAGGTGTGGCAGGGTATACTCAGACATGAGTCCCTTGCTCACTGCTCCATCAGGATTCAAGCAAGCCGGGCCGACGACGGCTGAAATGCCAGAAACCGGTCCCCGGAAGCTTGTCTCCTTTCTGGTGAAGAATTGGCTTGGTAGTTTGGTCTGCCCTGTTCCCATGATGCACTGGGCCAGGGACAGACTAATTTGCATATAGCCAGGTTCTGAGCTGGGATGGGGCAGTGAGCTAAATAACGGTGATGGATCAAGCCCTGATCTTTGGACTGGGTAAGAGTGGTCTGCTTAATTCAGACACTCTGTTCATCACCACCCCCTTTTCTGAATCGTTTTTGGCCACTATAGGTGTGGCAGGGTATACTCAGACATGAGTCCCTTGCTCACTGCTCCATCAGGATTCAAGCAAGCCGGGCCGACGACGGCTGAAATGCCAGAAACCGGTCCCCGGAAGCTTGTCTCCTTTCTGGTGAAGAATCGGCTTGGTAGTTTGGTCTGCCCTGTTCCCATGATGCACTGGGCCAGGGACAGACTAATTTGCATATAGCCAGGTTCTGAGCTGGGATGGGGCAGTGAGCTAAATAACGGTGATGGATCAAGCCCTGATCTTTGGACTGGGTAAGAGTGGTCTGCTTAATTCAGACACTCTGTTCATCACCACCCCCTTTTCTGAATCGTTTTTGGCCACTATAGGTGTGGCAGGGTATACTCAGACATGAGTCCCTTGCTCACTGCTCCATCAGGATTCAAGCAAGCCGGGCAGACGACGGCTGAAATGCCAGAAACCGGTCCCCGGAAGCTTGTCTCCTTTCTGGTGAAGAATTGGCTTGGTAGTTTGGTCTGCCCTGTTCCCATGATGCACTGGGCCAGGGACAGACTAATTTGCATATAGCCAGGTTCTGAGCTGGGATGGGGCAGTGAGCTAAATAACGGTGATGGATCAAGCCCTGATCTTTGGACTGGGTAAGAGTGGTCTGCTTAATTCAGACACTCTGTTCATCACCACCCCCTTTTCTGAATCGTTTTTGGCCACTGTAGGTGTGGTAGGGTATACTCAGACATGAGTCCCTTGCTCACTGCTCCATCAGGATTCAAGCAAGCCGGGCCGACGACGGCTGAAATGCCAGAAACCGGTCCCCGGAAGCTTGTCTCCTTTCTGGTGAAGAATTGGCTTGATAGTTTGGTCTGCCCTGTTCCCGTGATGCACTGGGCCAGGGACAGACTAATTTGCATATAGCCAGGTTCTGAGCTGGGATGGGGCAGTGAGCTAAATAACGGTGATGGATCAAGCCCTGATCTTTGGACTGGGTAAGAGTGGTCTGCTTAATTCAGACACTCTGTTCATCACCACCCCCTTTTCTGAATCTTTTTTGGCACTATAGGTGTGGCAGGGTATACTCAGACATGAGTCCCTTGCTCACTGCTCCATCAGGATTCAAGCAAGCCGGGCCGACGACGGCTGAAATGCTGAAACCGGTCCCCGGAAGCTTGTCTCCTTTCTGGTGAAGAATTGGCTTGGTAGTTTGGTCTGCCCTGTTCCCATGATGCACTGGGCCAGGGACAGACTAATTTGCATATAGCCAGGTTCTGTGCTGGGATGGGGCAGTGAGCTAAATAACGGTGATGGATCAAGCCCTGTTCTTTGGACTGGGTAAGAGTGGTCTGCTTAATTCAGACACTCTGTTCATCACCACCCCCTTTTCTGAATCGTTTTTGGCCACTATAGGTGTGGCAGGGTATACTCAGACATGAGTCCCTTGCTCACTGCTCCATCAGGATTAAAGCAAGCCGGGCCGACGACGGCTGAAATGCCAGAAACCGGTCCCCGGAAGCTTGTCTCCTTTCTGGTGAAGAATTGGCTTGGTAGTTTGGTCTGCCCTGTTCCCATGATGCACTGGGCCAGGGACAGACTAATTTGCATATAGCCAGGTTCTGAGCTGGGATGGGGCAGTGAGCTAAATAACGGTGATGGATCAAGCCCTGATCTTTGGACTGGGTAAGAGTGGTCTGCTTAATTCAGACACTCTGTTCATCACCACCCCCTTTTCTGAATCGTTTTTGGCCACTATAGGTGTGGCAGGGTATACTCAGACATGAGTCCCTTGCTCACTGCTCCATCAGGATTCAAGCAAGCCGGGCCGACGACGGCTGAAATGCCAGAAACCGGTCCCCGGAAGCTTGTCTCCTTTCTGGTGAAGAATTGGCTTGGTAGTTTGGTCTGCCCTGTTCCCATGATGCACTGGGCCAGGGACGGACTAATTTGCATATAGCCAGGTTCTGAGCTGGGATGGGGCAGTGAGCTAAATAACGGTGATGGATCAAGCCCTGATCTTTGGACTGGGTAAGAGTGGTCTGCTTAATTCAGACACTCTGTTCATCACCACCCCCTTTTCTGAATCGTTTTTGGCCACTATAGGTGTGGCAGGGTATACTCAGACATGAGTCCCTTGCTCACTGCTCCATCAGGATTCAAGCAAGCCGGGCCGACGACGGCTGAAATGCCAGAAACCGGTCCCCGGAAGCTTGTCTCCTTTCTGGTGAAGAATTGGCTTGGTAGTTTGGTCTGCCCAGTTCCCATGATGCACTGGACCAGGGACAGACTAATTTGCATATAGCCAGGTTCTGAGCTGGGATGGGGCAGTGAGCTAAATAACGGTGATGGATCAAGCCCTGATCTTTGGACTGGGTAAGATTGGTCTGCTTAATTCAGACACTCTGTTCATCACCGCCCCCTTTTCTGAATCGTTTTTGGCCACTATAGGTGTGGCAGGGTATACTCAGACATGAGTCCCTTGCTCACTGCTCCATCAGGATTCAAGCAAGCCGGGCAGACGACGGCTGAAATGCCAGAAACCGGTCCCCGGAAGCTTGTCTCCTTTCTGGTGAAGAATTGGCTTGGTAGTTTGACCTGCCCTGTTCCCATGATGCACTGGGCCAGGGACAGACTAATTTGCATATAGCCAGGTTCTGAGCTGGGATGGGGCAGTGAGCTAAATAACGGTGATGGATCAAGCCCTGATCTTTGGACTGGGTAAGAGTGGTCTGCTTAATTCAGACACTCTGTTCATTACCACCCCCTTTTCTGAATCGTTTTTGGCCACTATAGATGTGGCAGGGTATACTCAGACATGAGTCCCTTGCTCACTGCTCCGTCAGGATTCAAGCAAGCCGGGCCGACGACGGCTGAAATGCCAGAAACCGGTCCCCGGAAGCTTGTCTCCTTTCTGGTGAAGAATTGGCTTGGTAGTTTGGTCTGCCCTGTTCCCATGATGCACTGGGCCAGGGACAGACTAATTTGCATATAGCCAGGTTCTGAGCTGGGATGGGGCAGTGAGCTAAATAACGGTGATGGATCAAGCCCTGATCTTAGGACTGGGTAAGAGTGGTCTGCTTAATTCAGACACTCTGTTCATCACCACCCCCTTTTCTGAATCGTTTTTGGCCACTATAGGTGTGGCAGGGTATACTCAGACATGAGTCCCTTGCTCACTGCTCCATCAGGATTCAAGCAAGCCGGGCCGACGACGGCTGAAATGCCAGAAACCGGTCCCCGGAAGCTTGTCTCCTTTCTGGTGAAGAATTGGCTTGGTAGTTTGGTGTGCCCTGTTCCCATGATGCACTGGGCCAGGGACAGACTAATTTGCATATAGCCAGGTTCTGAGCTGGGATGGGGCAGTGAGCTAAATAACGGTGATGGATCATGCCCTGATCTTTGGACTGGGTAAGAGTGGTCTGCTTAATTCAGACACTCTGTTCATCACCACCCCCTTTTCTGAATCGTTTTTGGCCACTATAGGTGTGGTAGGGTATACTCAGACATGAGTCCCTTGCTCACTGCTCCATCAGGATTCAAGCAAGCCGGGCCGACGACGGCTGAAATGCCAGAAACCGGTCCCCGGAAGCTTGTCTCCTTTCTGGTGAAGAATTGGCTTGATAGTTTGGTCTGCCCTGTTCCCGTGATGCACTGGGCCAGGGACAGACTAATTTGCATATAGCCAGGTTCTGAGCTGGGATGGGGCAGTGAGCTAAATAACGGTGATGGATCAAGCCCTGATCTTTGGACTGGGTAAGAGTGGTCTGCTTAATTCAGACACTCTGTTCATCACCACCCCCTTTTCTGAATCTTTTTTGGCACTATAGGTGTGGCAGGGTATACTCAGACATGAGTCCCTTGCTCACTGCTCCATCAGGATTCAAGCAAGCCGGGCCGACGACGGCTGAAATGCTGAAACCGGTCCCCGGAAGCTTGTCTCCTTTCTGGTGAAGAATTGGCTTGGTAGTTTGGTCTGCCCTGTTCCCATGATGCACTGGGCCAGGGACAGACTAATTTGCATATAGCCAGGTTCTGTGCTGGGATGGGGCAGTGAGCTAAATAACGGTGATGGATCAAGCCCTGTTCTTTGGACTGGGTAAGAGTGGTCTGCTTAATTCAGACACTCTGTTCATCACCACCCCCTTTTCTGAATCGTTTTTGGCCACTATAGGTGTGGCAGGGTATACTCAGACATGAGTCCCTTGCTCACTGCTCCATCAGGATTCAAGCAAGCCGGGCCGACGACGGCTGAAATGCCAGAAACCGGTCCCCGGAAGCTTGTCTCCTTTCTGGTGAAGAATTGGCTTGGTAGTTTGGTCTGCCCTGTTCCCATGATGCACTGGGCCAGGGACAGACTAATTTGCATATAGCCAGGTTCTGAGCTGGGATGGGGCAGTGAGCTAAATAACGGTGATGGATCAAGCCCTGATCTTTGGACTGGGTAAGAGTGGTCTGCTTAATTCAGACACTCTGTTCATCACCACCCCCTTTTCTGAATCGTTTTTGGCCACTATAGGTGTGGCAGGGTATACTCAGACATGAGTCCCTTGCTCACTGCTCCATCAGGATTCAAGCAAGCCGGGCCGACGACAGCTGAAATGCCAGAAACCGGTCCCCGGAAGCTTGTCTCCTTTCTGGTGAAGAATTGGCTTGGTAGTTTGGTCTGCCCTGTTCCCATGATGCACTGGGCCAGGGACGGACTAATTTGCATATAGCCAGGTTCTGAGCTGGGATGGGGCAGTGAGCTAAATAACGGTGATGGATCAAGCCCTGATCTTTGGACTGGGTAAGAGTGGTCTGCTTAATTCAGACACTCTGTTCATCACCACCCCCTTTTCTGAATCGTTTTTGGCCACTATAGGTGTGGCAGGGTATACTCAGACATGAGTCCCTTGCTCACTGCTCCATCAGGATTCAAGCAAGCCGGGCCGACGACGGCTGAAATGCCAGAAACCGGTCCCCGGAAGCTTGTCTCCTTTCTGGTGAAGAATTGGCTTGGTAGTTTGGTCTGCCCAGTTCCCATGATGCACTGGACCAGGGACAGACTAATTTGCATATAGCCAGGTTCTGAGCTGGGATGGGGCAGTGAGCTAAATAACGGTGATGGATCAAGCCCTGATCTTTGGACTGGGTAAGATTGGTCTGCTTAATTCAGACACTCTGTTCATCACCACCCCCTTTTCTGAATCGTTTTTGGCCACTATAGGTGTGGCAGGGTATACTCAGACATGAGTCCCTTGCTCACTGCTCCATCAGGATTCAAGCAAGCCGGGCCGACGACGGCTGAAATGCCAGAAACCGGTCCCCGGAAGCTTGTCTCCTTTCTGGTGAAGAATTGGCTTGGTAGTTTGGTCTGCCCTGTTCCTATGATGCACTGGGCCAGGGACAGACTAATTTGCATATAGCCAGGTTCTGAGCTGGGATGGGGCAGTGAGCTAAATAACGGTGATGGATCAAGCCCTGATCTTTGGACTGGGTAAGAGTGGTCTGCTTAATTCAGACACTCTGTTCATCACCACCCCCTTTTCTGAATCGTTTTTGGCCACTATAGATGTGGCAGGGTATACTCAGACATGAGTCCCTTGCTCACTGCTCCGTCAGGATTCAAGCAAGCCGGGCCGACGACGGCTGAAATGCCAGAAACCGGTCCCCGGAAGCTTGTCTCCTTTCTGGTGAAGAATTGGCTTGGTAGTTTGGTCTGCCCTGTTCCCATGATGCACTGGGCCAGGGACAGACTAATTTGCATATAGCCAGGTTCTGAGCTGGGATGGGGCAGTGAGCTAAATAACGGTGATGGATCAAGCCCTGATCTTAGGACTGGGTAAGAGTGGTCTGCTTAATTCAGACACTCTGTTCATCACCACCCCCTTTTCTGAATCGTTTTTGGCCACTATAGGTGTGGCAGGGTATACTCAGACATGAGTCCCTTGCTCACTGCTCCATCAGGATTCAAGCAAGCCGGGCCGACGACGGCTGAAATGCCAGAAACCGGTCCCCGGAAGCTTGTCTCCTTTCTGGTGAAGAATTGGCTTGGTAGTTTGGTGTGCCCTGTTCCCATGATGCACTGGGCCAGGGACAGACTAATTTGCATATAGCCAGGTTCTGAGCTGGGATGGGGCAGTGAGCTAAATAACGGTGATGGATCAAGCCCTGATCTTTGGACTGGGTAAGAGTGGTCTGCTTAATTCAGACACTCTGTTCATCACCACCCCCTTTTCTGAATCGTTTTTGGCCACTATAGGTGTGGTAGGGTATACTCAGACATGAGTCCCTTGCTCACTGCTCCATCAGGATTCAAGCAAGCCGGGCCGACGACGGCTGAAATGCCAGAAACCGGTCCCCGGAAGCTTGTCTCCTTTCTGGTGAAGAATTGGCTTGATAGTTTGGTCTGCCCTGTTCCCGTGATGCACTGGGCCAGGGACAGACTAATTTGCATATAGCCAGGTTCTGAGCTGGGATGGGGCAGTGAGCTAAATAACGGTGATGGATCAAGCCCTGATCTTTGGACTGGGTAAGAGTGGTCTGCTTAATTCAGACACTCTGTTCATCACCACCCCCTTTTCTGAATCTTTTTTGGCACTATAGGTGTGGCAGGGTATACTCAGACATGAGTCCCTTGCTCACTGCTCCATCAGGATTCAAGCAAGCCGGGCCGACGACGGCTGAAATGCTGAAACCGGTCCCCGGAAGCTTGTCTCCTTTCTGGTGAAGAATTGGCTTGGTAGTTTGGTCTGCCCTGTTCCCATGATGCACTGGGCCAGGGACAGACTAATTTGCATATAGCCAGGTTCTGTGCTGGGATGGGGCAGTGAGCTAAATAACGGTGATGGATCAAGCCCTGTTCTTTGGACTGGGTAAGAGTGGTCTGCTTAATTCAGACACTCTGTTCATCACCACCCCCTTTTCTGAATCGTTTTTGGCCACTATAGGTGTGGCAGGGTATACTCAGACATGAGTCCCTTGCTCACTGCTCCATCAGGATTCAAGCAAGCCGGGCCGACGACGGCTGAAATGCCAGAAACCGGTCCCCGGAAGCTTGTCTCCTTTCTGGTGAAGAATTGGCTTGGTAGTTTGGTCTGCCCTGTTCCCATGATGCACTGGGCCAGGGACAGACTAATTTGCATATAGCCAGGTTCTGAGCTGGGATGGGGCAGTGAGCTAAATAACGGTGATGGATCAAGCCCTGATCTTTGGACTGGGTAAGAGTGGTCTGCTTAATTCAGACACTCTGTTCATCACCACCCCCTTTTCTGAATCGTTTTTGGCCACTATAGGTGTGGCAGGGTATACTCAGACATGAGTCCCTTGCTCACTGCTCCATCAGGATTCAAGCAAGCCGGGCCGACGACAGCTGAAATGCCAGAAACCGGTCCCCGGAAGCTTGTCTCCTTTCTGGTGAAGAATTGGCTTGGTAGTTTGGTCTGCCCTGTTCCCATGATGCACTGGGCCAGGGACGGACTAATTTGCATATAGCCAGGTTCTGAGCTGGGATGGGGCAGTGAGCTAAATAACGGTGATGGATCAAGCCCTGATCTTTGGACTGGGTAAGAGTGGTCTGCTTAATTCAGACACTCTGTTCATCACCACCCCCTTTTCTGAATCGTTTTTGGCCACTATAGGTGTGGCAGGGTATACTCAGACATGAGTCCCTTGCTCACTGCTCCATCAGGATTCAAGCAAGCCGGGCCGACGACGGCTGAAATGCCAGAAACCGGTCCCCGGAAGCTTGTCTCCTTTCTGGTGAAGAATTGGCTTGGTAGTTTGGTCTGCCCAGTTCCCATGATGCACTGGACCAGGGACAGACTAATTTGCATATAGCCAGGTTCTGAGCTGGGATGGGGCAGTGAGCTAAATAACGGTGATGGATCAAGCCCTGATCTTTGGACTGGGTAAGATTGGTCTGCTTAATTCAGACACTCTGTTCATCACCACCCCCTTTTCTGAATCGTTTTTGGCCACTATAGGTGTGGCAGGGTATACTCAGACATGAGTCCCTTGCTCACTGCTCCATCAGGATTCAAGCAAGCCGGGCCGACGACGGCTGAAATGCCAGAAACCGGTCCCCGGAAGCTTGTCTCCTTTCTGGTGAAGAATTGGCTTGGTAGTTTGGTCTGCCCTGTTCCCATGATGCACTGGGCCAGGGACAGACTAATTTGCATATAGCCAGGTTCTGAGCTGGGATGGGGCAGTGAGCTAAATAACGGTGATGGATCAAGCCCTGATCTTTGGACTGGGTAAGAGTGGTCTGCTTAATTCAGACACTCTGTTCATCACCACCCCCTTTTCTGAATCGTTTTTGGCCACTATAGGTGTGGCAGGGTATACTCAGACATGAGTCCCTTGCTCACTGCTCATCAGGATTCAAGCAAGCCGGGCCGACGACGGCTGAAATGCCAGAAACCGGTCCCCGGAAGCTTGTCTCCTTTCTGGTGAAGAATTGGCTTGGTAGTTTGGTCTGCCCTGTTCCCATGATGCACTGGGCCAGGGACAGACTAATTTGCATATAGCCAGGTTCTGAGCTGGGATGGGGCAGTGAGCTAAATAACGGTGATGGATCAAGCCCTGATCTTAGGACTGGGTAAGAGTGGTCTGCTTAATTCAGACACTCTGTTCATCACCACCCCCTTTTCTGAATCGTTTTTGGCCACTATAGGTGTGGCAGGGTATACTCAGACATGAGTCCCTTGCTCACTGCTCCATCAGGATTCAAGCAAGCCGGGCCGACGACGGCTGAAATGCCAGAAACCGGTCCCCGGAAGCTTGTCTCCTTTCTGGTGAAGAATTGGCTTGGTAGTTTGGTCTGCCCTGTTCCCATGATGCACTGGGCCAGGGACAGACTAATTTGCATATAGCCAGGTTCTGAGCTGGGATGGGGCAGTGAGCTAAATAACGGTGATGGATCAAGCCCTGATCTTTGGACTGGGTAAGAGTGGTCTGCTTAATTCAGACACTCTGTTCATCACCACCCCCTTTTCTGAATCGTTTTTGGCCACTATAGGTGTGGTAGGGTATACTCAGACATGAGTCCCTTGCTCACTGCTCCATCAGGATTCAAGCAAGCCGGGCCGACGACGGCTGAAATGCCAGAAACCGGTCCCCGGAAGCTTGTCTCCTTTCTGGTGAAGAATTGGCTTGATAGTTTGGTCTGCCCTGTTCCCGTGATGCACTGGGCCAGGGACAGACTAATTTGCATATAGCCAGGTTCTGAGCTGGGATGGGGCAGTGAGCTAAATAACGGTGATGGATCAAGCCCTGATCTTTGGACTGGGTAAGAGTGGTCTGCTTAATTCAGACACTCTGTTCATCACCACCCCCTTTTCTGAATCTTTTTTGGCACTATAGGTGTGGCAGGGTATACTCAGACATGAGTCCCTTGCTCACTGCTCCATCAGGATTCAAGCAAGCCGGGCCGACGACGGCTGAAATGCTGAAACCGGTCCCCGGAAGCTTGTCTCCTTTCTGGTGAAGAATTGGCTTGGTAGTTTGGTCTGCCCTGTTCCCATGATGCACTGGGCCAGGGACAGACTAATTTGCATATAGCCAGGTTCTGTGCTGGGATGGGGCAGTGAGCTAAATAACGGTGATGGATCAAGCCCTGTTCTTTGGACTGGGTAAGAGTGGTCTGCTTAATTCAGACACTCTGTTCATCACCACCCCCTTTTCTGAATCGTTTTTGGCCACTATAGGTGTGGCAGGGTATACTCAGACATGAGTCCCTTGCTCACTGCTCCATCAGGATTCAAGCAAGCCGGGCCGACGACGGCTGAAATGCCAGAAACCGGTCCCCGGAAGCTTGTCTCCTTTCTGGTGAAGAATTGGCTTGGTAGTTTGGTCTGCCCTGTTCCCATGATGCACTGGGCCAGGGACAGACTAATTTGCATATAGCCAGGTTCTGAGCTGGGATGGGGCAGTGAGCTAAATAACGGTGATGGATCAAGCCCTGATCTTTGGACTGGGTAAGAGTGGTCTGCTTAATTCAGACACTCTGTTCATCACCACCCCCTTTTCTGAATCGTTTTTGGCCACTATAGGTGTGGCAGGGTATACTCAGACATGAGTCCCTTGCTCACTGCTCCATCAGGATTCAAGCAAGCCGGGCCGACGACAGCTGAAATGCCAGAAACCGGTCCCCGGAAGCTTGTCTCCTTTCTGGTGAAGAATTGGCTTGGTAGTTTGGTCTGCCCTGTTCCCATGATGCACTGGGCCAGGGACGGACTAATTTGCATATAGCCAGGTTCTGAGCTGGGATGGGGCAGTGAGCTAAATAACGGTGATGGATCAAGCCCTGATCTTTGGACTGGGTAAGAGTGGTCTGCTTAATTCAGACACTCTGTTCATCACCACCCCCTTTTCTGAATCGTTTTTGGCCACTATAGGTGTGGCAGGGTATACTCAGACATGAGTCCCTTGCTCACTGCTCCATCAGGATTCAAGCAAGCCGGGCCGACGACGGCTGAAATGCCAGAAACCGGTCCCCGGAAGCTTGTCTCCTTTCTGGTGAAGAATTGGCTTGGTAGTTTGGTCTGCCCAGTTCCCATGATGCACTGGACCAGGGACAGACTAATTTGCATATAGCCAGGTTCTGAGCTGGGATGGGGCAGTGAGCTAAATAACGGTGATGGATCAAGCCCTGATCTTTGGACTGGGTAAGATTGGTCTGCTTAATTCAGACACTCTGTTCATCACCACCCCCTTTTCTGAATCGTTTTTGGCCACTATAGGTGTGGCAGGGTATACTCAGACATGAGTCCCTTGCTCACTGCTCCATCAGGATTCAAGCAAGCCGGGCCGACGACGGCTGAAATGCCAGAAACCGGTCCCCGGAAGCTTGTCTCCTTTCTGGTGAAGAATTGGCTTGGTAGTTTGGTCTGCCCTGTTCCCATGATGCACTGGGCCAGGGACAGACTAATTTGCATATAGCCAGGTTCTGAGCTGGGATGGGGCAGTGAGCTAAATAACGGTGATGGATCAAGCCCTGATCTTTGGACTGGGTAAGAGTGGTCTGCTTAATTCAGACACTCTGTTCATCACCACCCCCTTTTCTGAATCGTTTTTGGCCACTATAGGTGTGGCAGGGTATACTCAGACATGAGTCCCTTGCTCACTGCTCATCAGGATTCAAGCAAGCCGGGCCGACGACGGCTGAAATGCCAGAAACCGGTCCCCGGAAGCTTGTCTCCTTTCTGGTGAAGAATTGGCTTGGTAGTTTGGTCTGCCCTGTTCCCATGATGCACTGGGCCAGGGACAGACTAATTTGCATATAGCCAGGTTCTGAGCTGGGATGGGGCAGTGAGCTAAATAACGGTGATGGATCAAGCCCTGATCTTTGGACTGGGTAAGAGTGGTCTGCTTAATTCAGACACTCTGTTCATCACCACCCCCTTTTCTGAATCGTTTTTGGCCACTATAGGTGTGGCAGGGTATACTCAGACATGAGTCCCTTGCTCACTGCTCCATCAGGATTCAAGCAAGCCGGGCCGACGACGGCTGAAATGCCAGAAACCGGTCCCCGGAAGCTTGTCTCCTTTCTGGTGAAGAATTGGCTTGGTAGTTTGGTCTGCCCTGTTCCCATGATGCACTGGGCCAGGGACAGACTAATTTGCATATAGCCAGGTTCTGAGCTGGGATGGGGCAGTGAGCTAAATAACGGTGATGGATCAAGCCCTGATCTTTGGACTGGGTAAGAGTGGTCTGCTTAATTCAGACACTCTGTTCATCACCACCCCCTTTTCTGAATCGTTTTTGGCCACTATAGGTGTGGTAGGGTATACTCAGACATGAGTCCCTTGCTCACTGCTCCATCAGGATTCAAGCAAGCCGGGCCGACGACGGCTGAAATGCCAGAAACCGGTCCCCGGAAGCTTGTCTCCTTTCTGGTGAAGAATTGGCTTGATAGTTTGGTCTGCCCTGTTCCCGTGATGCACTGGGCCAGGGACAGACTAATTTGCATATAGCCAGGTTCTGAGCTGGGATGGGGCAGTGAGCTAAATAACGGTGATGGATCAAGCCCTGATCTTTGGACTGGGTAAGAGTGGTCTGCTTAATTCAGACACTCTGTTCATCACCACCCCCTTTTCTGAATCTTTTTTGGCACTATAGGTGTGGCAGGGTATACTCAGACATGAGTCCCTTGCTCACTGCTCCATCAGGATTCAAGCAAGCCGGGCCGACGACGGCTGAAATGCTGAAACCGGTCCCCGGAAGCTTGTCTCCTTTCTGGTGAAGAATTGGCTTGGTAGTTTGGTCTGCCCTGTTCCCATGATGCACTGGGCCAGGGACAGACTAATTTGCATATAGCCAGGTTCTGTGCTGGGATGGGGCAGTGAGCTAAATAACGGTGATGGATCAAGCCCTGTTCTTTGGACTGGGTAAGAGTGGTCTGCTTAATTCAGACACTCTGTTCATCACCACCCCCTTTTCTGAATCGTTTTTGGCCACTATAGGTGTGGCAGGGTATACTCAGACATGAGTCCCTTGCTCACTGCTCCATCAGGATTCAAGCAAGCCGGGCCGACGACGGCTGAAATGCCAGAAACCGGTCCCCGGAAGCTTGTCTCCTTTCTGGTGAAGAATTGGCTTGGTAGTTTGGTCTGCCCTGTTCCCATGATGCACTGGGCCAGGGACAGACTAATTTGCATATAGCCAGGTTCTGAGCTGGGATGGGGCAGTGAGCTAAATAACGGTGATGGATCAAGCCCTGATCTTTGGACTGGGTAAGAGTGGTCTGCTTAATTCAGACACTCTGTTCATCACCACCCCCTTTTCTGAATCGTTTTTGGCCACTATAGGTGTGGCAGGGTATACTCAGACATGAGTCCCTTGCTCACTGCTCCATCAGGATTCAAGCAAGCCGGGCCGACGACAGCTGAACTGCCAGAAACCGGTCCCCGGAAGCTTGTCTCCTTTCTGGTGAAGAATTGGCTTGGTAGTTTGGTCTGCCCTGTTCCCATGATGCACTGGGCCAGGGACGGACTAATTTGCATATAGCCAGGTTCTGAGCTGGGATGGGGCAGTGAGCTAAATAACGGTGATGGATCAAGCCCTGATCTTTGGACTGGGTAAGAGTGGTCTGCTTAATTCAGACACTCTGTTCATCACCACCCCCTTTTCTGAATCGTTTTTGGCCACTATAGGTGTGGCAGGGTATACTCAGACATGAGTCCCTTGCTCACTGCTCCATCAGGATTCAAGCAAGCCGGGCCGACGACGGCTGAAATGCCAGAAACCGGTCCCCGGAAGCTTGTCTCCTTTCTGGTGAAGAATTGGCTTGGTAGTTTGGTCTGCCCAGTTCCCATGATGCACTGGACCAGGGACAGACTAATTTGCATATAGCCAGGTTCTGAGCTGGGATGGGGCAGTGAGCTAAATAACGGTGATGGATCAAGCCCTGATCTTTGGACTGGGTAAGATTGGTCTGCTTAATTCAGACACTCTGTTCATCACCACCCCCTTTTCTGAATCGTTTTTGGCCACTATAGGTGTGGCAGGGTATACTCAGACATGAGTCCCTTGCTCACTGCTCCATCAGGATTCAAGCAAGCCGGGCCGACGACGGCTGAAATGCCAGAAACCGGTCCCCGGAAGCTTGTCTCCTTTCTGGTGAAGAATTGGCTTGGTAGTTTGGTCTGCCCTGTTCCCATGATGCACTGGGCCAGGGACAGACTAATTTGCATATAGCCAGGTTCTGAGCTGGGATGGGGCAGTGAGCTAAATAACGGTGATGGATCAAGCCCTGATCTTTGGACTGGGTAAGAGTGGTCTGCTTAATTCAGACACTCTGTTCATCACCACCCCCTTTTCTGAATCGTTTTTGGCCACTATAGGTGTGGCAGGGTATACTCAGACATGAGTCCCTTGCTCACTGCTCATCAGGATTCAAGCAAGCCGGGCCGACGACGGCTGAAATGCCAGAAACCGGTCCCCGGAAGCTTGTCTCCTTTCTGGTGAAGAATTGGCTTGGTAGTTTGGTCTGCCCTGTTCCCATGATGCACTGGGCCAGGGACAGACTAATTTGCATATAGCCAGGTTCTGAGCTGGGATGGGGCAGTGAGCTAAATAACGGTGATGGATCAAGCCCTGATCTTTGGACTGGGTAAGAGTGGTCTGCTTAATTCAGACACTCTGTTCATCACCACCCCCTTTTCTGAATCGTTTTTGGCCACTATAGGTGTGGCAGGGTATACTCAGACATGAGTCCCTTGCTCACTGCTCCATCAGGATTCAAGCAAGCCGGGCCGACGACGGCTGAAATGCCAGAAACCGGTCCCCGGAAGCTTGTCTCCTTTCTGGTGAAGAATTGGCTTGGTAGTTTGGTCTGCCCTGTTCCCATGATGCACTGGGCCAGGGACAGACTAATTTGCATATAGCCAGGTTCTGAGCTGGGATGGGGCAGTGAGCTAAATAACGGTGATGGATCAAGCCCTGATCTTTGGACTGGGTAAGAGTGGTCTGCTTAATTCAGACACTCTGTTCATCACCACCCCCTTTTCTGAATAATTTAAATATCAACATGCACAAATTGTTACTAAGTGCATGTTCAAATCCCAGCATGCTTAGAATTAATGAGCATTGGTGTAAATGTGCCTATGAAGCAAAACCCAAGTATGTTGCAAACCTCACCTGGCACTCATGATTTCTGAATGAATAAGTGATGCTGGACATCTGTACATGCAACAAGGGCTACTGATGTTATGGGAAATAAATTCACATGCAGTAATGACTACTGTCGCAAATGTATGCATGCAATTTGTTTGGAAAAGCAATTGTAAAAATGTGAATATACTTTACCAATTACTAAGAGATGGTGCAAATCTGACTATGGATAATTGTTGCAATGGTACTTCTTGATATATAATGGCTTCTCTTGCACAATTGTGCTCACTCTTGTGTATTGTTTACACTGGCATAATGCTGGCAATTTATGGCACATTGTAGGGCGCTTGAAAGAATGAAGCCCCCCACTTGGTGCAGTGCTTTCACTGGCATACCTTTGGTGATTTTTGACATTTGTAGGTAAAGCCACACACACGTCTTTGGCTGTCAACACAACCTGTTTTTAAAAAAGTACAGCAAGAAAATGTAGAGAGAGAGTGGGCTTCGAGATAGACCCTTTCATCCATTGGTTTTTCTTCTTTGTTTTTCATGGTTTGTCGATGCTTGGATGGGCTGTCCATGAAGCCCTGGCATTTTGTAAGTGGTTACATTGTATCATATGTATCCCAAATTAACGTTTGGTGATGAGTGCATCAGAGTAGTCCTTGTTTGAGACTGCAGATGAGAAATGACAGGTAGTTTAGAATTAAAACCCAATGGATGTATTTGATGTATTTACTTGGCTGCATGATGACATTTTAATTTTTGGTTTATGGCCACTATGTTTTGAAGTGGTTGCTAAAGGATACATTTCATTTTCACAAAGGGACAGTGGTATTCACTAATTGCACGTGTGTGTCAATTTGTTTATCGTTGCAATAAATGTAAAGCTTTAGAGTTGCGTTTTTTGTTCACATCATAAAGTCATGCACGCGCAATGGCTTTCGTGAAGATGCTATAGAAATTCTGGTCATTTGTGTATGTTTCACTGTTATTGCGATTTGGCAAATTAAAGGAGTGCAGCCACACAGGTTTTATTACAGATGCAACAACATGTTTCCATTTTGTCTTTGTTTGGCAACCATTCTGTCTTCAGCAACTTGCCTTGTACACACACTTTGCTCTTTACACTACTCCTTTTTAATCATTCTAATACATTGTGTGCATCACTTTTTTTAAACAAGCATTATGAATACAAACTATAATAATTCAGTTGTAACTTGCAGGACTACTTCAAACGTACAAAATGTATGCTGCTTTCAAATAGTAATAAGAGTCATCTTTTACTAACATATGTCCCCTATTGTATAATCCAACTATCTAACCACTATTTTTTCGGGCCGCTTTCATTATCTTTCAGAAATGTCCTCTTTTTTGGACAGTTGTCTGTTCCTCATGAAGCAATGCAATCACATTTCCATACCAAGATTCAAATTGATGTCAAATTTTTTTAAAAACATGCTTCCTTTATCTTTTATGCTAACTCTATCTGCATCATGTTAACAAAATACAAGTCACACCAATTGATTTTTAACTTTATTATTTGATATCTTTGTGATACATCAGATACTACTTTTTTGCCTTTGCCACTGTAGTTGTTGTCTACAGAACCATTAGCATGACTGTTCCTCTGCATGCGATTCACAATATTGATTAGCACATTCATATAACCATTCAGGAATACCATATAATTAATCTTTTTGTCATGCACTCTTCTAAACCAACATTTGTGCATTTTCATCCTTTTCTCTTATATTAATGTGAGGCAAAAGACTTACAATTCACGGACACGTTTGTGCTTGCTTCCACGGACATGTTAAAAAGAAATTCCAGCATGTCACCTGTAACCAGCACAACCTTCACAACCTCCACTGTTTAGCTGCCAAGTCAAATCCTATTCAAACTACCTGAAATATAAAAGGATAAACAGCCTTCCACATTAAATCACCACACCATTTAACTTGAGTAACTCTACTACTGCGGAGCCATGGTGGAGAACGCCACACATAAACATAAGAAAGGCTTATCTTTTTATGTGCGGAGTTCTCTGCCTTGACTGCAGAGTCTCTGTAGTCGTAAACTTTCTATTACATTGCAACTTTGTGACTACCACAAATGTGTAAATTTACAGTTGTAATTCAGGTCCTAAATCAGGTGTAGATCACCTTGGCTAACAATATGCATACAAGTATCTAAAAGGCTTTATTTTATTTTTTGTACTCCTTTTAAGTTGACCAGTTACAAAGGAAGCCTCATCTTAATTTACTGTCTTTTTTTCATAACAGTCTTTTTGAGGGGAATGTTTACCCTATCCTAATGCAGTGTCCTTCCAGAACAGGGACAGTTTAAGGATTATGTGGGCCCTAGGCCAAACATATTTTGGGGACCCCTGTTTGGAAAGGCTTTGAATTTATGATGCAGTCTCAGCTCTTTCATGCCCTCTGTGTCCAGGTCACTGACAGTGCACATGCAGACAATGTGTTTACATTTAATATTCAGGGATGGTGACATGTTTTCAGTTTTGTAACACAGCAGAAGCTGCAGTTTTGTAACACAGCAGAAGCTGCATAATATTTCTGCAAAATAACCTCTGTGACACCCTCCCATTTCTCATATGTGAGGTTCTGTTTTGATCTATAAAACTTTTTTATGGATGTAGCATAAAATATAAATACATTTTTCTGCAAAATGTTTGTAAATAGATTCTCGCACATCACCCACAGTAAAAATAAATGTAAGGAAAACTGTTTTTTAAACCTTCTGTTTAAGAATTATTCAAGGTAATCAGGACAAGACTCACTGCAGAACAGAGCTGGCACTATCAGGGTGCCCCCTGAAAGGCTAGGACCCTGGGCCAGAGCCCACTTTGCCCATGCCTTAAAACGCCTCTACTCCAGAAGTCTTCGGTAACCGCCAGACCTATTGCTTTGCATATGCTTGTTATAAAACCATTAGTACTGCAGTTGAGGCCTTCAAGATTGGCGTAAGT
Organism: Lissotriton helveticus; assembly: GCF_964261635.1. Lineage (NCBI taxonomy): Eukaryota > Metazoa > Chordata > Amphibia > Caudata > Salamandridae > Lissotriton > Lissotriton helveticus. The sequence goes on from NC_136059.1 coordinate 1,558,868,900, forward strand.
GGCCTTGTCTGCCCATGGACCCACTCCTTAATGCCTTCATGCACTCACAATTCATCTAGTAATTAATCAATGCACTGACTTATTCAACCATTCATCTATCTATGAACTCACTCACCCTATACTCATCCATGTACTGTCACTTGACCCTTTATGCATCCATGCCCTCACTCACCCAGGAAACTGTTGATTCATTATTGCATGAATCCATTCACACAGCCACACAAACACACGCACAGACTGACCAATCAATGAAGGATCACTTTCACCTATGAAACAGCTAGAACTGTTGGCTTTGGCAATGCTTGTTTTGACAGTGTTGGTAGGTATGTGTGGGTTTTTTCACCGGAAATCCCTGCTGGCACCCACATAGGGACTCTCAGTCGCCTGATCTGCTTCTGTGTTTACCCCAAGGATATCTATTGTCTGCTGTGCTCTAACGGCCGTTCTATTCTGAACCCACCCAGCTGCAGCAGGCACTTCCTGTGACGTTATCACACGCCCGGGGTGCAGCCCAAGGGAGATTTGAGTCACCGTTAAACTAGAAAACAATGCATCCCACGCGTTCTTAGAACTATTGTTCTTTTATTTGCTGCTGGTTACTTCTTAAATCTACCCATCTTTTTTGACATGTCAAGAATAGAGTTTATTATATTTGGTTGAAGTGTAGAGGCAGATCTCATGGCAAGTGACACAGTGACAGGTTTGCAGTCACCACATGGTAAATATAAGATGACCAGCTTTGACATCTTGATTTTTGAAAGCTGCAGCAATACAGTGGGTATGATCACCTTTTTATACCCAGGCAATATATTGTGCATTCGTTCACCGCATGCCCCTGTGGCATTTCAAGGGTTGAATCCATCAGTATTGGTAGGTATTCCTTTTACTTTCATTTGCTGTTTCTAATTTTTGGATAAATAAGTACTGCAATGTACTGCATTTTGGCACACAATTAGGTACTAATAATTATTGATTATTTAACGTCTGACAAATTATAAAACAAATATGCATACATTTATACGATATTTGAGTAATAGTTGCATATAGCAACCCTACAGTGCAGGCAGGCAGTTTTAGAACTACTCCTTATCAAGCATTTTCGAGAGCTTCAAGAGATATTTTGACTACCCCCCTTTAGGTCATCAAGGAGAGTGTTTCCAGTTCTGGACTAATGCATTCTGGGCGTTGTAGTCTTGTGTTGCTTCTACTGAACTAATTAAGACATACACACCTGACATCAGTGATTTGTAGGTGAAAAGTTCAGAAATTGAGACAGTGTTCGTAATGCCCTGGAGTGAAGTGGTCTCCATATTCCGAACACTGACGTATATTAGAGAGATAAACAGTAGCAAACATTGGGGCATATTATCAAGGGGGTTTATCTCCGCTTTTTTGGCTTTAAAAGCCAAGAAAGCGGAGATAACATTATCTCCCTATTACCTAGCTGTCGCTAACACCAGTTAGCGACAGCTAGTAGGAGATAGCGACCATCTTGGGCCCCACTTTGCATGTCAGTGATATTTATCACTAATGATATGCAAAGTGGGCGTGCCAAGATGTTAGCGACTGGAAACAGTCGCTAACATCGCTATCTCCTATTACCAACTTTTGGAGATATTCGTGCTAAGCGCGAATATCTCCAAAAGCTAACACCTGCCCTGAGCAGTTCTTAGCCATGTTATCCAATGGGAGGTGGATAACATGGCTAAGAGCATTAGCTCCGTAATGCATGAATATCGCTGACTTTTCAGCGATATTCATGCATTGCGGCCGTTTTTTATCGCATTTGCGATAAACCTTGGTAATACCAAGGTTTATCCGGTAAATTTTTGTCTCTAACCAAGCAATAGCGATAATTATCGCTATTGCTTCGTAATATGCCCCAATGTGCTTTAATGTAGTGTTATTCGAAAATACAGCCCACTGGTCATAGGCAACCTGCTTTCTGTGTTGTAACATGCTGTGTACAATCTCCTGCAGCTAGCCTGTCTTGAGGCTTTATGGCAACATCTGCTATATGAGGAGTGTAAGAGCAGCCATCATTATACGCCTTGTTGCCCCTCTTTCAGGTAACTGTGGGTCTATCGTGTGCGTCAGAGGGAGTGAGTTGGCATTGGGCACACACGTTTCGTGCCACAAGCAGTGGCCTAACTAGAGATTTTGATGCCCGAGGCGATCCCTGACTTTACCGCCCAGTGACGGCCGGTGCAGGTAAAAACGTGTGGGGGTGGGGAGGGGGGGTGTGGAGTCAACAGACGAAAAAAATGTTAAAAAAAATAAAACGTACCCTGCGCTTGTCGTCGTCCCCCAAAAAAGTGCCGCCCCCCCCTAATAGCTACGTCACTGGCCACAAGTTCTAATTCTTCCAGTGCTCTAGGCCGAGACTAAGAGGAACCACAAACTGCATATGTTGGTAAAATCTAGAAGATCAGGAGGGCTGACAGGACAGTGCCCAACACTTCTGGGACCTGGGTGGCACAGCCTTTTTATCTTAGATTTTGATGTCCTGTTGTGAAAGAAGCACTTTCAGTATCTACGATAAGTTGTAATGGGTCGAAGGTCCACAGGGTATAACAGTACCAGAACACCAGAATTTATAATAGTGCTTATGATGGAGTTTGATGACACCGATGATGTATGGTAACACTGCCAGGGCCGCTGACGTCAAGTAGATGGGGGTTGTCTAGGGATCTTGATTTTCAGAGTGGTCTCTTCTAGCACTGATAGTAGTCTAATGTCACAGATTCAGATGATGCTCATGCCACAAGTTCTGTGCCTCTCCGGTAGCAATAGTTCTAGAGGTATCTAATGACCCATTGGGGCCTCTGACATCATTGGCAGCGTGGATGTGAAGGGATCTGATAAACCTCTGACAGCCTGGATCCTGAGGGCGTCTGATGGCACATATACTATCAGTCTGTGTGGCACAGATCAAAGCAGTCTGACGAAACTTATAGTGGGAGGGTAGTAGATGCCACAGCACTTCTCAATCAATGTACGCAATACTGGCCCTCGAGGCAATGTTAGTAGCCCCAACAATGTCTAACCATTCTACGTGGGCAATTCACATTTTTTTAAATTTATTGATTTATGTATCCATGTATTTATTTAGTAATTTGTTTGATTGTTTCCTTTGCAGTGATGCTAGAAACCATTTGTAAGGGTTGCCACCTCAACAAAAGTGCTCACTATAAAAGGCAGGAAGAAAGGGACAATGTGGGGAACAGGAGCAGAAAGTCCAAAAAAGTGAGGATGTGCTAGGGCTACACTAATGGAGGAGATAGATTCTACATGGATTCCTGTCCACTAGTTAGGTTCATTCAGCATTGAAATGCATTGTATTTGCATACAAGAGGACTTCAAGCAGGGCAGAGTCTCTAGGTACGTGAAAAAGGGTTTGTAAGGTCAAAAGCCAAGAAGACATTTAGGGCCAGATTCACAAAGGTAAATTTACACTTTTGTGTAAGTTTACGATTGTTTGCTATCCACAAAGGTATTTTACTTGTAGTATCTTTATGACTTGCGAGTGTCCGCGCATAAATACATTGGACAGTCCTATCATTTTATTTGCAGAGACTGCAGTTGATAAGATGCTACTAGTAAAATGCGTTTGTGAATGGCAAACATTTGTAAACTTGCATAAAAGTGTAACGTTACCTTTGTATCACCAAGTTATAGATGGCAAGTACGCCAAAGCTGAGGCGGTCTTTTATCCATAGGACAGAACGATTAGTTTATTTAGAAGTAAGGATATATGGATCAGACCTCCCAACATAGGGAACTATTTCACTGTATGATGAGTAGGTGGTGCCTTGGAGGGGGTGGGGCTTTGTGCCAAGGACTACCTTATAGGCACTTCTGCCCCGTCTTTCGCCAAACTTCCAAAATCATTGTTGTATTCTTGCTTGTATGGTGGCTGACGACACAGAGCTAAGTTTGCATCATCGCTTATAGATTGTTCTTTAACTTCTGGTAGAGAGTTCTCCACTCATGCATAACCTCTTCTGTCCCACACTTAAAGGCCTCACTCATCCCCTCATGTCCTGACCTAGTCTTAATGGAAGGAAGTTGGGCCCAGGGTGCTTGCTATTGACCTGGCAAGATTCTCAATTCTTGTGAAAGTAGGTTGAAATACATATGACCATTTTGAAACTGGACTGTAACTCCCATAATGCATTGTCATTTTAGATTTTCAGACACATTTGTGCCACGTTTATGGTACTCATGTTGATCACCAGCCATTTGATTGCTTTGGTGTGTATTATTGGTAGTGTGTCAGGGGTAGAGGGAGATTGTTGGGGGTGTATCTACTCACCTAGTAGGCAAGTCCTTCTTGGGTAGTAGGTCCATATGGTAAATGGCAATCTTCTATTTGTAAGCAACATTCAATCCTGTGTTGGTTCAGAAAATCATGCAATGGGTGAACACCAGATCTGCAGCACACAATTTATGATTCCTTAATGACAGTGAGTGTGTGGGTAAGTGGAGAACATGATGTTATGGGACACTAAGCTGAGAAGTTCACCCATGATTATTTCATCACCTTACAAAAGATATGCTAAGATATATTATTCAGATGGCGTACTGGGCTCTGATCCCTCCCTGCGGCAAAAATACGAATAGAGCCAGCTGTTTCCTTGAGAAAAACTGCTATCCTGATTTTGATGTTAGATTCATGATTTGTGGTATCCATAAACAGCCTGTATGTGTTTAATATGTAGGCCATGTTCAAGGGGTTTAAGCAAGTCCTGGGGCTCCAGGCCCTTCCTCTGTCCCTAAGGGGTTGCAAGCCACGTTATCACGTTGCACCTTCTCCACTTGGATCTGGAAGAGGGTCTGCTGTATCTCATGTACTGCACTCTGTATGCTTGCTCCATGGTCAGGCTGCAAGCCAAATCTATGTGAGCTGCTTCTATATGGCATGTGAGTAATTGGAGTCCTATGTGTCCATTTTTACACTGCATGGTTGTCATTGGAAATTTTCTGTACTTTTTTGTATTTTGTTGTATATTGCTTGTTGTCAGTTGTTTCATTTTGTTAACTACTGGGATGTTATATTGTTTTTAGTTGTTTATTGATGTTTGAAAAACACCATCTCTGAGCAGGAGGATTTCTTGGTTGGTAGTTACTCATATAAAACTGGTTAGCCCCGACCTTGAAGTAGCAGTTTTTGATTGTACCTTATACAGAATTACCAATCTTAGTTCTGCAAGCATTTCCCTACATGAATAGATTTCACACACAGAATTCTCCACCTGCAGAGAAAATGTATATCAAAAAACTTGATTGATCATTTTGATTGTAAAATCTCTGCATTTGGAGACACTTGTAATCGCATGGAGTGATAACAATATATGACACCATGTGGAAATTTCTCTTTGCCTGACTCGTAATTGAGGTCTTAATGTAAACTTCACATTCTAACTAGCCTCCAACATCACTACCTAACTTGGAACTGTTATCTGGGTGGATGATGAATACGGCAATATGATCCTAAGCAGGAGTTTGCATCATAGGAAGGTGATTCGTTAATTTTACCTGGTATTTGTACAAAGAGAATAAATACATCTTCTCATCACTGGCCTTGCCTGACAACTAGACCATACCTACTCCGTAATGCATCCCGTGGGAAAGAAGCCTGTATGAATGGCATGTAAGATGAATGTAGCATAACATAGCAAAAAGAACAGATAATGGAAGGAATGCTGAGCAATGCAAACTTTCACCCTCAGTCATAAAATATCCTCCTCTTTTTTTGCTCACCACGCCACCCCAGTTTGGACCTAGCATAACATAGACCTGAGGAGGCCATAGGAGTCACTTGCATGTCACTGCTACTATACAGTGCAGTAGGGCTAGACAGTGCAGTAGGGCTAAACATGCATATCACTCCTTCCTAGAAAATAAATTGCAATTAGGCTTAAAACTGAAAAAGCAAAGTCCCTGTACACTGCACTACGAATCATGACTTTCTATTGGCAGTGTTTGATTACACAATTGTAAGAAATTGGATTACTGGTTGAGGGGGTGAAACTCAACTCAGGCAGAAGCCACAATCCTTGTCAGGGTGAAGTCTCAAGCAAACCTCAAACTAACCTGTGCTCAACTGACTGAAGATTTGCGCCTATCAGGCCCTATGTTTTGTTGCTTGTGAGGCTTTTTAATCTCATGTAATAACTTTTACTATTGTGTTTTAATTTTAATATTGTACTATTATGGTTGTGTTGGTACCCGAAGTAAAGTTTGACCACTACTACTACTACCTGTGCTCAACCCTCTGGTAGCTTGGCACAGAGCAGTCAGGCTTAACTCAGAGGCAATGTGTAAAGTATTTATGCAGCTCTTCAATGAGTGATAAAGTGAAAACACAACACAAGAAAAATCCAATACAAAATTTAGAAAAATAGAGTACATTTTAATGAATAAAACAAGACCAAAATAGACAAAACACTAACCAGTAGTACCAGTGATATGTAATTTGAAAGATTTCAGTCAAAATAGCACCAAAGAGCACAAAGCTCCAACTGTGGATATCAGGTCACACTAAGCCAAGACAAAGTCACAAGCTCATGCCAACCATATTAGAGTACGTGCTTACTAAAGGGATCCAGTTAGTCCTGCTGCAGAGAGTATCTTCAATTCTGACCTGGTAAGGTGTCCATTGTTTGAGACAGCAACTGCTGCTGCTGGGTCGCGTAATCGCGCCGCCAGCAGATGACTTTTAAAAATACCCGTTTTTTCTATTTTCGTTTATTTTAATTTGCATTTAGCAGCCTACCTTAATTTTAATATTACCGCGCTGCGCCTGGCCCTCATTCCCACACTCTAATCGGTTAGAGCACCGCTACTTTGGCGGGTCCGGTTCTGGGGAGGTGGTGTCCATCCTGAGGAAGGTTTTGGAAGCGCGCCGACGCCATCTTGGTGCAGGTACATAGGAGAGGTATTTTCTCCGTGATTCAGCCAGCCTATTTAAGGCGGAACTTCGTCTGGGGCAGCCTGGTAAGGTGTCCATTGTTTGAGACAGCAACTGCTGCTGCTGGGTCGCGTAATCGCGCCGCCAGCAGATGACTTTTAAAAATACCCGTTTTTTCTATTTTCGTTTATTTTAATTTGCATTTAGCAGCCTACCTTAATTTTAATATTACCGCGCTGCGCCTGGCCCTCATTCCCACACTCTAATCGGTTAGAGCACCGCTACTTTGGCGGGTCCGGTTCTGGGGAGGTGGTGTCCATCCTGAGGAAGGTTTTGGAAGCGCGCCGACGCCATCTTGGTGCAGGTACATAGGGGAGGTATTTTCTCCGTGATTCAGCCAGCCTATTTAAGGCGGAACTTCGTCTGGGGCAGCCTGGTAAGGTGTCCATTGTTTGAGACAGCAACTGCTGCTGCTGGGTCGCGTAATCGCGCCGCCAGCAGATGACTTTTAAAAATACCCGTTTTTTCTATTTTCGTTTATTTTAATTTGCATTTAGCAGCCTACCTTAATTTTAATATTACCGCGCTGCGCCTGGCCCTCATTCCCACACTCTAATCGGTTAGAGCACCGCTACTTTGGCGGGTCCGGTTCTGGGGAGGTGGTGTCCATCCTGAGGAAGGTTTTGGAAGCGCGCCGACGCCATCTTGGTGCAGGTACATAGGAGAGGTATTTTCTCCGTGATTCAGCCAGCCTATTTAAGGCGGAACTTCGTCTGGGGCAGCCTGGTAAGGTGTCCATTGTTTGAGACAGCAACTGCTGCTGCTGGGTCGCGTAATCGCGCCGCCAGCAGATGACTTTTAAAAATACCCGTTTTTTCTATTTTCGTTTATTTTAATTTGCATTTAGCAGCCTACCTTAATTTTAATATTACCGCGCTGCGCCTGGCCCTCATTCCCACACTCTAATCGGTTAGAGCACCGCTACTTTGGCGGGTCCGGTTCTGGGGAGGTGGTGTCCATCCTGAGGAAGGTTTTGGAAGCGCGCCGACGCCATCTTGGTGCAGGTACATAGGAGAGGTATTTTCTCCGTGATTCAGCCAGCCTATTTAAAGCTCCACCTCTTTCAACGCGCAGCGGTGACGCGCAGGTGTGGCGCCCTCTCTGCGCCTGAGTCGCGCCAGAGTCCTGCCCGTCTGCGCCCGTCAGCGGCACGTAGGCGGACGGGGCAGGACGGCCGGCTGTTTGACCGCTATTTGGCCTATTTTCACACTGTGCCTTATTATGTTTACTTATTCTAGCGCCGTGCTATGTTCTCTCCGTCCTCCGCATAGTCTCTGCCATCATGTATTCCCCGGAGGAAGGGCTCTAAGGAAAGGCTGCAGCGACTGTGGCTGGCGCCTTCCTGCTTGCTACCACTCCTCTAAGGTTAGTGCACCCTTGAATCATCAATGTATATTACTCAATACCAGATCCCTACCCTGCCATGCTATGAATATCTGGAACTTATTACAGGATTCTAAGATTTCCTGTTTATTCCTGACAGAGACTTGGTTGTCTGATTTGTCTGCCCCTGATTTGGCTAATGCCATACCCTCCGCCTACAATATATTTAGAAAAGATAGACCGTCCAGTAGAGGCGGTGGAGTGGCGATGATAGTAAATAAGAGCATACCATGTCGCACCTTTCCGGTTGATAATATTCAGGGCAGTGAAGCCCTTGGCTTCACCTTTCAGCTCTCATCCTCCCAGGCTTGTACAGGAATTCTTGTCTATAGACCACCAGGCTCGACGGGGTCATTTTTAGATGAATTACAGACAGCCCTTTCGACTCCTTGTCTCAGATCTAATCACTGCCTTCTGTTAGGCGATCTAAATATTCACATGGATGTCAGTTCAGACCCGGATACCCAAAAATTATTTGATATTACTTCTGTGCTCGGATTAGTTCCTTATGTGGTAGGACCGTCCCATGAGAAGGGCCACACGCTGGACCAGATCTTTTCTACTCTCCCTATCGAGATAGATCTCCCTAAGCCAGTTTTGTGGTCGGACCACTTTCTTATTTCTTTTTCCCTCCTTAATATGGTACCAACGCGGTCCAAGTTTGTGGGCACGTCAAACCATCGGTCTAAATCTTTTCATCTGTTTACCAGAGAGATGCTATTAAATACCTTAACTAACTGTCCTTGTCCTACATCTGATAATGTTGAGGACTATACTGCCTCCTTCCACCAATGGCTCTTAGAGTGTCTTGAGAGTTCGATTCCGACCAAGTCACAGAACTCGGCCAATAAAAGGACATCTGCCCCATGGTTCACTCCGCAGCTAAAAAAAGCCAGACAAGATCTAAAAAAAGCTGAAAGAGCTTGGAGACGATCTTATGATCTTTCGGAAAAACAGAATTTTAAGACTCTGATGAGAGTTTACCATAAGTCAATCTGGGCGGGGAAAAAAGCCTATTTAGAATCCAGAATAAATGAGGCGGAGCATTCCAGTAAAGAACTTTTTAGGGTGGCAAAAGACTTTACTTCTCCCTCTGCGTACACCCCCATCCACACGCACTCTGAATCCTGGTTGAGGGATCTGGCTGTATACTTTGTACAGAAAATTATTACTATTCAAGACTCCCTCTCTTCCTCTTTCCAGCAGCAACCGGTGAGTCTGGGGTGTCCCATGTCCGATCACGGTCCTCTGTTGTGTGAGTTTCCTCCATTGGACAATGCAAGTTCTCTTGCCATTCTGTCCAACCTTAAATCTGGATCTCCACAGGATCCGTGCCCGGCCAAGTGTTTAGCGAATTTGGCACCTGTGCTAAATGACTTGGTCAACCCCATTTTAAACATGTCACTCCTATCTGGGGTAGTTCCTAAGGCTTGGAAGAGCGCCATGATCCTGCCACTCCTGAAAAAACCAGCACTCGACCCTCTGGTCCATGCCAACTACAGACCTATCTCCTTACTCCCGGCTCTAGCGAAAGTGACTGAGAGGTTTGTTCACAGATCGATATCTAACTTCATCGAGGAAAACGATCTGTTACATAACACCCAATCCGGTTTCCGTGCGAATTTCAGCATGGAAACTGCGCTCCTCGAAGTCACAGACGCTATCCGGGAGGAGCTGGATGCTGGAAGAAAGGCGGTATTGGTCATGCTTGATCTGTCGGCGGCATTCGACACCGTTCCCCATGCGCTTCTCCTTGCTAGACTCTGGGATTTTGGCTTGCAGGGAACGGTGTGGAGGTGGCTTCAATCCTTCTTAGCCGACCGCCGACAGACAATCTGGGCTCCTCCGTACTCCGCTGAGATGCCGCTGCTAGAAGTGGGGGTTCCTCAAGGGTCCATCTTGAGCCCCCTCCTTTTCAACATCTTTATGGCTCCTCTGGCAGCGGTCGCGGAGTCTTTTGGTGCCCGGATTGTCACCTACGCTGACGATACCCAGCTCCTGTTTGTGAGCAACAGGAACGGTCTGTTTAACGACGAGCAGATCAGAGGTTGTCTGAGTGCGGTTTTCGAGTGGTTAGGACACCATGGGCTGAAATGCAACTCCGACAAGTCGGAGCTGCTCTTTTTCGGGTGCACCTCCGAGCCGGACTGGAAACCCTGGTGGCCGCAGGAGATGTCTCCCCCAGTTAGCTCATCCCAGAAGGCCAAATATTTGGGAGTGATCATTGACAATGATCTCTCTTTTGGACCACATATTTCCTCTCTCACTGGGAAATGTTTTGGCATCCTACGGATGCTACGTAAATTTCTACCTTTAGTATCCATTGAGCACAGGAAAATTATTGTCCAGGCACTGGTGGGATCCAGACTGGATTACGCCAATGTCTTATTTCTGGGGCTTCCTAAATACCTGGTCAGGCGTCTTCAAGTCGCTCAGAATTCTGCAGCCCGAGCGGTCTTTGGTCTCCCAAGAAGAGCTAGAGCCACTGCTCTTCTTTCGACCTTACATTGGCTCCCGGTTGATAAAAGGATTCTTTTTAAAACTTTGACAACGACCTACAAGGCCTTACATGGCATCGGTCCAAAATATATTTCCAATCGTGTGTCTTGGTACCAGCCTTCCAGATCTCTTAGATCTGCTGCGCTATCCAAAGTGAGGGTTCCCATTATTAAGCGCGCCAGAGCAGGAGGTCGGTCCTTTCGTTATCTAGCTCCTCGTGCCTGGAATGACCTTCCGATTTCTCTAAGACAGGCTTCTAGCCTGATGTCCTTCCGAAAGGCCCTTAAAACATGGCTTTTCCCTTAGACCGCTGCTGTTCTTTTTTTTTCTTTCATGCGTGTGTTACAATTCCCTTCAGTGTTATGTTTCTCCCTCTTTTAGTGGGTACCTTCGAAAAAGCGCCGGGATGCTCCAACTGGAGTGGCCGTGCGCTATAGAAGCTCAAAAATAACATAACATAACATAACATAACATGGTGGATGAGTCGTGCAGCTGAGGTGATGTGTCAGTTCTGAAGAGCTGCGGCGAGGCTTCAAGGTGAGATCCTGCGTCATTGTCTAGGATCCCGACGACAAGCGATTGCAATGTGAAGTCCGGTGTCGAGCATGCATTATGCATACAAGCCGATGAGTCTTTTTCAAAGTGAGGTGGGCTGCGATGCAAGGTCCTGTGTTGTCATCAAGGATCCTGTCGATGGAATGCGTGTGATGCAAGGGCCTACATTGGAAATATGTTGCCTAGCGGTGGTTCCGAGGATGCTGCAGACTAAGATGCAAAGTCCTTGCACCGGGAAAGTCCAAGCAGCAAAAGTAATGTGTCACTTCTGCTTAGGGTTGCGCCGCTCGGCAGAGAAGATGTGTTGGTTCAGCTGGGTCCACAGAAGGCCCTGGCAGAGCACCTTCAGGCCAACTTCTAAAGGTCCAGGACTGAGGTGGCACCACTTGGCAGGGTAGCACTCCTGGAAAGTAGAGTCCAGGTGCTAGGTTCAAGGTTGTTGAAGCCTTCTGTCCCTGAGATTCTATCCAGGAGGCCTACTAATGAGGCCTTGGAGTCATTCCGAGGTCTTGGATTCAGATACAGGTCTTTCTTACCAAGACAAGAGGGCAGCAGTCCTTCAGAGCACCAATCCAGTAAAGCAGTAGACCAGGAGAGTGGAAGTCCTTTCAGTAGCACATCAGTCCTTCTTCCTGGCTGAGTCCACAGGTTCCGAAGTGTACTGAAGAGTTGGTATCTGGGTACAATATTTATACATGGTGCTTCCCTTGAAGTGGGAAAAGCTTCTAGGGGGTTCCCTTTGAAGTGCACAGGTTTCCTGCCTCCCCTGCCCTTGCTCCGGACTAACTACAGGGGGTATGCAGCCTGTTGTGTGAAGGCAGGACACAGCTTATTCAAGTATAAGAAGAGCTGTACCCAGATCTACCCTCCCATCCTGACAGTGATGGTCCATCCAGGCCCACTTAAGCTCTCTATTGTGTGTGGCTGTCAATGAGGAATACACAAAGTCCAACTGCCAGCTATACCGAGTCCTGTGACCCAGAGACAGGCTGCAGGCCCTACATGACTAAGTGAGGAAAATGACAATTTTGTAAAGTGCATTTTTCTAAATTGTAATTTAAAATCTGACTTCACTATATAAGAAGGTTTTCCATTAAAATTCCAAATGCACCAAACATGACCAAGCTACCTATTACCATGTTTAAATGACAGCTTATTAAATGTAATATGGTTACTCCAATGTTATTCTATGGGAGAGGTAGGCCTTGTATTTATGAAAAGTTAATTTAAGAGTTGTTCACTACCAGACAGGTAAAACTTAAAATTACATGTCCTACTTTTTAAAAGATTGCACCCTGCCCTTTGGGCTGCTTAGGTCCTACCCTAGGAGATACTTATATGTATTAAAAAATGAGTTGTGGGCTTCACAAACGGTTTATTTTGCCAGGTGGAAATGGCAGTTTAAAACTGCACACTCATGCTACAATGGCAGGTGTGTTTAAAAGTGCTACTTAAGTGGGTGGCACGAATGTCTGACATAATATCGACAGACAGAATATCTACATACAAAAATATCGACACAAAAATATCGAAATCAAAAATATCGAAATTATATCTACATAATGGTAAGTACAAAAATATCGAAAAAATAATATCGTAGTACAAAAATATCGAAATTAAAAATATCGTTTTTTTAAATGTATTAATAATAATGTAAAAATAATTTTAAAATACATATAATTTAACAAATATTAAATAAAAACATTAAAACATAATTAAAAAATTAAAAGTAATACATATACATTTAAAATAAATTACAAACGTAATAATTTAATGTAATTTTATTTTTTTTAATTTCATTTAATTGATTTAAAATAAATTTAAATTTATTGTATTTTTACCCTGTACGCCTGTACCCCAAAAACCCAAAACTGACCCTGAACCCTAAAAATACCCCTGTACTCCAAAAACCCAAAACTGACCCTGACCCTGTACCCCAAAAACCCCAAACTGACCCTGAACCCTAAAAATACCCCTTTACCCAAAAACTGAAAACTGACCCTGAACCCTAAAAATACCCCTTTACCCAAGAACTGAAAACTGACCCTGACCCCTAAAAATACCCTTTTACCCAAAAACTGAAAACTGACCCTGAACCCTAAAAATACCCCTTTACCCAAAAACTGAAAACTGACCCTGAACCCTAAAAATACCCCTTTACCCAAAAACTGAAAACTGACCCTGACCCCTAAAAATACCCCTTTACCCAAAAACTGAAAACTGACCCTGAACCCTAAAAATACCCCTTTACCCAAAAACTGAAAACTGACCCTGAACCCAAAAAATACCCCTTTACCCAAGAACTGAAAACTGACCCTGAACCCAAAAAATACCCCTTTACCCAAGAACTGAAAACTGACCCTGACCCCTAAAAATACCCTTTTACCCAAAAACTGAAAACTGACCTGAACCCTAAAAATACCCCTTTACCCAAAAACTGAAAACTGACCCTGAACCCTAAAAATACCCCTTTACCCAAAAACTGAAAACTGACCCTGACCCCTAAAAATACCCCTTTACCCAAAAACTGAAAACTGACCCTGACCCCTAAAAATACCCCTTTACCCAAAAACTGAAAACTGACCCTGAACCCTAAAAATACCCCTTTACCCAAGAACTGAAAACTGACCCTGAACCCTAAAAATACTCCTTTACCCAAAATTAATTAACATTATTTAATTACCAATTAATTATTAATTGACAATAACAATAAAGTAAATATATTAGCACATTAGCTATAATTAATTTAATTTACTAATTAATATTAATTTTTCCCAAATAATTAATTAACAATAAAAAAATTATATATATTAAAAAATTACTCTAATTAATGTAATTAACTAATTAATATTAATTAATTACCAATTAATTATTAATTAAAAATATGTACAAAATTATATTAATTAATTAACTAATTAATATTAATTAATTACCAATTAATTATTATTTACAAATATTTACAAACATATATTAATTCATTAACTAATTAATATTAATTAATTACCAATTATTAATAATTAAAAATATTTACAAACATATATTAATTCATTAATTATTATTACATTACTTCCCACCCTATTCCCCTATAAACCCACAACCCGCTCTAATACTAAAACGCAAAATGTTAACAAAATTACTAATTTTCAAACATACATTTCTAAACATATTTAGCAAACATATAAACAACAAAAGAAAATACATAACACTAAACAACAAAATATCGATATTACTAACATACATACCTTAATCTCGATATTCTGTCTGTCGATATTATGGCACATCGATATACTATACCATCGATATTAAAACTTCGATATTATTGCATATCGATATTTTAATTTCGATATTTTGTCTGCCTACCGGGTGGCACAATAGGTGCTGCAGACCCACTAGTTGCATTTAATTTACAGGCCCTTGGGCATACGCAGTACCATTTTACTAGGGATTTATAAGTACATTAAATATGCCAACTAGGGACAAGCCAATGCTACTATGTTTTTAGAAGTGAGCACATGCACTTTTTACACTTGTTAGCAGTAGTAAGGTGCACAGAGTCCTATGGCCAGCAAAAATGAGATCAGCAAAAATAAGAAGAGTGAAGACAAAATGTTTGGGGGAAGACTAGCCTAAGACTGACAAGTATAAAAGCCAATGAGGCCATTTCTTTTCTTTACAATTGACAAATGGATCTGTTTTTGTAAAATTCAGAGTAAAATTCACTAGCGCTAGAATGTATTATGAGTGATCCTTTATTTGCCATATTTGATTTTAATGATTTACTCTGTAGGGACATACATTTAACTGTAGGTGTCTGAATACAGAGTTTAATTATATTATTTGGCTGGGAATGGGTATCCACATTTGTTTTTTGTCTCTGTACAATGGGTTCCATGTATTATTTCCCATTTTGTGTGGAATAAATGGAGCAGAGCTACAATAATAAGCCAAAATCCATGATACTGGATCTGATCATTTTTTGCATACTTGCAAAAATCCTCTTGAAATTGGGTGCTAGGTGTGCACACCTGATAAACATTGACTAAGCTTTTCCCAAGGTTTCTGTTACTGTGCTGGTTCAACACATTTAGGGCCCTATTTGCAAAGGCAAATTTGTGCATACAGATTTACTCACATGTACATTTACTCTTGCAATTGGTGTAAATCTACACTTTTCTGCTATTCATCACTTTTGAGTTTAGATTTACACCTATGTGTAGACTCACGTTTTTCACCAATGAAACCAGGGGGTAGAGACATCTTAGACCGAATTTATGAGTGTAAAGTTACTACCGTTAACTATTTTACACATACACGAAAGCAGAGATCAGTACTGGGGCAGAGCTCTTTCTATGATGAAGTATTGGGAAATGTGATACTGTTTATTCATTTTCTTTTCAATATTACAAATATTTGAATGTTGAATAAAACTGTTAATTAATCTAAAATATTATATTAGCCAAGAGGTAATAAAATAAAATGTTACAGTACATTGACTCATTAAATTAAATGTTTATTAACTATTTAAATAACTAACATATATTTATTTACATTTTGTTTTTGAAAAAATATAAATCCTATCCATTCTAGCATTTTAATAATTGATTACTATTTAGTAATTTGATTTAGATGTTATGTGTTTAATTCATTTAAATGACTTTAGAATTAATATTAAAAGTTAATTAACTTATTTCTATAAATAAGGTTATCATTATTTTCAAAATTATAAAACATTTAGGGCCTGAATTAAATATGGTCAAAATGAGTCATCCCCCACTTTTGCGACGGAACATCCGTCACCCGGCGTGGCAGTTCGACTGCCCGATTGAGAAGTTGGCGGTCCCATAGGCAGTTAATCGTCCGCGTTCTGCCGTCCCCACCAAAGAATCATCAGCTGCTGCGATGGTGCCATTGGAAACAGTGTCTGGCGACAGGAATCCTGCATCTCTTACCACTGTGCAGATTTGGATGTGCCTTACCGCCAAGCCAACTGGTACGGTCCGATCTACACTTCTGAGTTGGCGGATTGCGTGGTAACTGGGGTGAAAACTCACCTTTACTCTCGATTCCACTTCAATTTGGGACTGGATATGACTGGACAGGGCCTTCTGTTACTGTGGCCACTGGTCAATGGAGAAAACAAGCCTCCCCGTCGCATGTCTGGAAGGTAGGGAGGCCGCATTGGCTGTATCTTTGTGGGGCTACTGCAGATGACCTTGGGACCACTGCAGTCATACACATGTCAGAGTATGCTTTTTTAAAAGTTATTGTGACTTGCAAATGTCGGGAGCACAAGTCTGTCAGAGACAGATGAGGACACACTGGTAAACAACACATTATGAATTGAAATAAGTGTACTCTTTTAAGGGTAGGTGTAGGAAATCTGCCTTTTCTGCAGGATCACCCCAGATATTTCGCCTTTTGCTGGATCCCATATTTTTGCTGACTGTAGACCTCTGTGCACTTTACCCATGCTAACCAGTAGTAAATACCTGTGCTCCCCTTTAAACATGGTGAAAGTGGCATTCCCATGATAGGCGAAGTTAACATATCTGTAAGTCCCTGGTAAATGGTGCAAAGGCTACTCAGGGCAAGTAAGTTAAATGTCACTAGTGGATTGCAGCACTCATTGTGCAATGCACCACAGAGACAGTGCAAATGCGAATACAGGCCTACCATTTTAGCCTGGCTGTTGCAGTTCTAAACTTTAAATGCAACTTTTCTAATATAACCCCTTTTGACATGTCATCTTTTAAATATTCATGAGTTTCCCCTATGTAGGTCGTATTGCCCATATGGCAGAGTGCTTGGTGATTAAAAGTAGGACCTGGAGGAATTTAATGATAAACATGTCTTTAAAAAGCCCCATAAGCTACTTTCACTCTAGCAAGTCTGGCTGTGGTCAAGGAAAACAGTGTGTTACATTATTACATTTAATAATGCTAATTTTGGCTAGGAAATATCTGGAGAAATAATTAAAAAACTTGATTTTTAATACAGATTTATATAGCATGAGCTATAACCAAATCGGGTATCAGAGCGCTTTACATGAGCACCAATTTTGTTACAGAAGGACACATTCATTTTTTTGTTAGGCGCAGGGAGATTAAGTGATTTGCCCCGAATCACAGCATATTGAGCGTTGTTGCAGAGACTTAAACCCGGTTCCCCAGCTTCTAGGTCGACCGCTCTAGCCGTAAGGCTACATCCTCTCCCCAACTATTTTCAATAGTTAAGAAAATTTCAACTCAGTCGTAAGGTTGGGTTGTTAATAAACATTACGGAATATGTACTTTTAGAAAATTACCTTTTCCTTGCCTAAAGCATCTGAAGGCCCAATAGCATTTGTTCTCCCACTTTGGCATGCAAGAAATTAGCATTTAAAGGGGTTAGAAAACTGCTCCCAAATTAGAGAAAAATGCCGGTGTGTGGGGAGGTATTGCTGTTGCCTTCACAGGAGGACCAGTGGCATTAGTCCAAGGAACTGGATTATCTTCAAAGAGGTCTCCCCTGTTACAGGCAAATGTTAGCTGACAAGTCTTCCACATGTCCATAGGCAGGCAGGCTTAAATCATATTGAACTTTTTTGGACAATACTTTGTCAAATCCTGCTGTAATGTCAAATGTTGCCTGACAGGTCTACAGGTTTTCTACATATAACACTGAGGGCACACTTGATAGGAAGGGAAACAGGATTCCAAAACAATTATTGTATACATTGTTAGGTTTCTATAAAACCCTGCTTTGTTTAACAGACTTCAATCTTTGATTTTATCGTGGGAACAGTGACTGTCCCAAGCTGAATTTTAGTGTTAGATATGTGAGAACACTAGGAGTGTTAATTACAGTTGTAGGATGCACTCCTATTTATCCAATGCTTGTCCATGTTTTTCCTCTTTCCCCGTGAGTGCGTGCATACTGGTAAAATGCCTTGCCCACGTGGCATTTGGATGATTAACAACGTTGTGCGAGGCGTCAATGCAACCCTCTCCCAGTTGCACTGCTAATTGTGCTTCTTTAGCGCCAACTTTATAGTTTCGAACATTTTACTCATGTTCTTCAGCGTAATCCTCATTTTTTCTTGTCATCTGTTTTCTTTTTAATTTACTCAATACAATCCACGCGCAGGAATGATATGCCATTTCCAAGGTTTCCCATGTTAAGGTGTGCCCTTCAGGCCTCTAACCAAAAACACGAACTGATGCAAATTCATCCAAGGCAGTGTTTTTTAAAAACCGAATGCATTTCGGGCTGACAAAGCCCTTCTTCGGGGGTAACTGCCAAGGCGTTAAATACACTCCATCCTTCTCTCACCAATGTGTAACCAATGTATTCAACGCCTTGGCAGTTACCCCCGAAGACAGGGCTTTGTCAGCCCGAAATGCATTAGGTTTTTAAAAAACTCTGCCTTGGATGAATTTGCTTCAGTTCGTGTTTTTGGTTAGAGGCCCGGAGGGCACACCTTAACATGGGAAACCTTGGAAATGGCATATCATTCATGCGCGTGGATTGTATTGAGTAAATTTATAAAAAAAAGATGACAAGAACACTAGGAGTACCATAGTACACTCCCCACACACCCCCTGCCCTCCGAGCCCATGTTTAGTGTGGGAACTGGGGTAAAAACTCACCTTTACTCTCTATTCCACTTCCGTTTGGGACTGGATATGACTGGACAGGACCTTCTGTTACTGTTGCCACTGGACCATGGAGAAACCACGCCTCCCCATCGCAGGATGGAAGGTAGGGAGCTCGGATTGGCTGTGTCTTTGTGGGGCCACTGCACATGACCTCTGGACCACTGCAGTCATATACATGTCACAGTATTCTTTTTTTTTAATTATTGTGACTTGCAAATGTCGGGAGCACAAGTGTGTCAGACACAGATGATGACACACTGGCAAACAACACATTCCATCTGTCATTATGATGTCAGTATTCATTACAAAATGAATGCTGGCACTACAATTACATCACAATCGCATCTTGTCGACTATGTCCATGTGTGCCCGTTGCAAGGGGTCATGGACATGTAATGTTGTTCTACCAAATGTGTATGCGAGTCAGTAGGTGTGTGTGTGACTTGCCTCCGCTCCACAGCCAGTGCCACTGTCCAATGCCCATTGGATCCCACACCATCCCCCCTCCGTCAGGCATCCTCCACAAGTACTGCACCTGTCGAACTTGAACATCTAAATATGGGCAGCGGGATGCCGCCAGCCTGATGGCTAGGAAGAGCACTTCATTGTGGCGGGTGGTGGCTCAAGTGCAATATATCTAGATACTGCAGGCAGACCGCTGTCTGATTAACGGAATATCCAGGCCCGCCGCTATAGCGGATTGGTGGTTATACTGCCCATATCTAAATTAGGTCCTTAATTTTTAATTTAGTATAACTTTTAACAGTAACCCAATTGTAACTGTGTGTGTGTGTGTGTGTGTGTGTGTGTGTGTGCGTGTGTGTGTGTGTGTGTTTATTTAAAAGTCAAAATTATTTCATGTATTTGCTTTGGGGTGTTATTGTATGTCCCTGTCTTCATTGTTTTCTATAGGAAATTGTTGCAGAACCTCTGAGAGCTCAGGTGTGGTGCAATTTTGAGCTGGAATACATTAATGACTGTTTTGTGGTTGTTTGAGCAGTAGTATCTTTAGGAGGATTATTTGTGAATTGAAATGGCTGTACTCTTTTAACGGTAGGTGTAGGAAATCTGCCCTTTCTGCAGGATCACCCCAGATATTTCGCCTTTTGCTGGATCCTATATTTATGCTGACTGTAGACCTCTGTTCACTTTACCCATGCTAACCAGTAGTAAATGCCTGTGCTCCCCTTTAAACATGGTGAAAGTGGCATTCCCATGATAGGCGCAGTTAACTTATCTGTAAGTCCCTGGTAAATGGTGCAAAGGCTACACAGAGCAAGGAAGTTAAATGTCACTAGTGAACTGCAGCACAGATTGTGAAATACACTACAGAGACAGTGGAAATGTGAATACATGGTTACCATTTTAGCCTGGCTGTTGCAGTTTTAAACTTCAAATTCAACTTGTCAAATATAACCCCTTTTGGCATGTCATATTTTAAATATTCAATAGTTTCCCCTACGTAGGTCGTATTGCCAATATGGCAGAGTGAGTGGTTATTAAAAGTAGGACCTGGAGGAATTTAATATTAAACATGTCTTTAAAAAGCCCCATAAGCTACTTTCACTTTAGCAAATCTGGCTGTTGTCAAGGAAAACACTGTGTTACATTATTACATTTAATAATGCTAATTTTGGTTAGGAACTAGCTGGAAAAGTTAGTTAACAAAATGTCAATTCAGTCGTAATGTTGGGTTTTTGATAAACATTAAGAAATATGTACTTTTGGAAAGTTACCTTTTCCTTGCCTAAAGCCTCTGAAGGCCCAGTTGCATTTGTTCTCCCACTTTAGCATGCAAGTAATTAGCATTTAAAGGGGTTAGAAAACTGCTTCCAAAGTAGAGAACAAATGCTGGTGTGTGGGGAGGTATTACTGTTGCCTTCACAGGATGACCAGTGGCATTAGGCCAAGGAACTGGATTATCTTCAAAGAGGCCTCCCCTGTTACAAGCAAATGTTAGCTGACACTCAGACAGGGTCTTCCATATGTCCCCAGGTAGGCAGACTTAAATCATATTGAGCTTTTTTGGACAATACTTTGTCAAATCCTGCTGTAATGTCAAATGCTGCCTGACAGGTCTACTTGTTTTCTACATATAACACTGAGAGCACACTTGATAGTAAGGGAACCAGGATTCCAAAACAATTATTGTATACATTGTTAGGTTTCTATAAAACCTTGCTTAGTTTAACAGACTTCAATCTGTGAGTTTATCGGTGGTACATTAACTGTACCAAGCTGAATTTTAGTGTTAGATATGTGAGAACACTAAGATTACCACAGTACACTCCCCACACACCCTCTGCCCTCAGAGCCCATGTTTAGTTTGGCCAAAGATTTCTGTAATCTTAAAAATGACCAGAAATTGTAGGGTTAGTCCCAGGAACTTTTACCCCATTGGTTTGGATGGACCTAGGAATTCTGGCATAAAAGTAACATCTTCAGGCACTCACTTCAGAGTACTCCTGGGCCTGGGGGAGATCAGGTGAGGACTGAACCTGATATCTGCGGCCTGAGAAGAGCCCTACTCAGGGCAAAGAAGTGGACTCCAAGGGTCAATAGGTCAACCTCTTGTTAAGGCTACAGGGACACAACAAGCTACAAGTGACCTTCTCCTGCAACTGGCCAGCTGGACCATGCTGTTTGGCCTCTATCTAATACCCTGTGAGTCCCCTGAGATCCTGGGGTCTTTAGAAGTCTACTCTTGTGGTAGATCCTGGGGGTCTTTCGAAGTCTACTCTTGTGGTAGATTGTGACTAAAGTCATAAGGTAAAATCTTTGACCAGGATGAACCTGGTTTGTGTAGCTGACCCATGCTCCATAACCGTCAGCATCAAATTCTCTTTAGGTCACGGACTCGTTCGACCATTAACTCGCATTGCCACTTTTTTCTTCTTTCCACTATATTTACTTGTAACTCTAAAAATTTCTCTGGTTCCCCTTACTGACTTTGTCATATTGGTGTCTTGTTGTTTATTAAACTGTAGTCTATTTTTCTATTTTGGTTTCCGATTTGTATTGTTTTGTATTTTGATTGTATTATTGTTTGGTACTGCTTAAATACTTTACAGGTTGCCTTAAATTAAGCCAGTCTGCTCTGTCATAGGTACCAGAATGTTGTGCTCGGGTTAATTTAGTTACTTTGAGGGTTGTGATTATTCTTCAAGGTAGGTAGTCACCCTCCACCACCACGAATATTAGCCCAATTTCTACCAGTGGATGTTTGTAGTAACATGTTCATCCCTATGCCCCTTCCTCCCTGAAGAAAACCCTCCTTATTCCTCCCTAAGCCCTCCAAATTTTGTAATATAAATTATTATTTCCTTTCCCATCACTCCCCCGGGTCCCTCACACATTTACTACTAAGGGCCCGATTCCGATTTCAGACGAAAGGGCTCCGAACGACGGTCAGAGCCCTTCCGCCCACATCGAAATGTGACGGCCGGATTCCTTTCCGACCGAGTCATTCCAATGGGCTCGGTCGGAAAGGAATCTGACTCGGATTTCCGGATGGCTTAGTGGCTCTCGTCCGGAAATCCCTCAGTACTCTCCCGGCCGGCGCTTTATGACCGAGGGAGTATGATGGCAAGTTTCAACTGCCTTTTCATGCTGGTGTTTCCGGCATGAAAAGTCAGTCGGGAACTGTCTTTGGGGGCCCCCAGTAGGGCCTCCATGGCGGCCCTCTGTTGATCCCTGCACCCAGTGGCAGGCACCCCTCCATCTCACAATGCGGGCATGCAATCCGCTTGGAATGCATGCTTCAATTGTGAAACATACAAGTGCGACCGAACAGGGTTCGGTCACATCGTACTTGCAGCGCCGTAACAGACGACAGTAGTTTGGTCGGTCACGGTTCCTGACCGATGTCGGACAGACTCAGGTCTGTCCGACATTGGAATCGGCCCCTAAGTAGTAGAATTACATGTATGGAGATCTCCACATAGAAAGGACAGGAGAGATAAAGATAGACATTTCCCTTAGTAGGTTAGTGAATTGAGTTTTTTAGTAAGTAGTACTACTATAGTACTACTTTTCTTACTACAAAATGCGTTTTGTAAATCATGCCCACAATGTCTTGCTCATGTGTTGATGTGATTTTTATTCATGCACAGAATGCTTTTACTAATAGTGTGCAAAACTTATGTTTAAGTAACACATATGCAAAATGCAAAATTTGTAGGAGGTTATCATACTTAAATGTTATAGGCCTGCAAATGAATAAAAGTGCTAATTTAAGTTAGCCTAACTGTCAACGCCATGTAAACTGAAAAATAATGCTTTAACACTGAAAGCCCTGTTTCCCACATTGAATAGCTACTTACGCATGATTATTTTTAAAATTTCAAATCCATCTGTTAGTTAGAAAATAGGCATTTGTTATGTATTAGGCAACTGGTGGCCACAAGGATGATTCATAGGAAGAACTGTCTAGACCGCAAATCACCAATACTGTAACATGTCAAGGTCCAATGCCTGAAAGCCTATTGTATGAGCCTGAGAACATGGGGAGTTTGCTTATTCTCAGGAGTTTACTGAAATTCTAATAGAGGATGAAGAAGAGGAAAGAAAATAATGTTTCAACATAGAATATGTGTGTTTATATAGTGGGTGCTGCTGAAGTAGCAGTTAGATTGCTAGATTCCGTGATACCATCCCTGACTCTGATGGGAGACTCTCCTTTGAGTTTCTGGTGCCTTTTCTTAATGAGAACCTGCCTTACTTAGATTTTACTGAATTGTCAGCAGATATCTCAGAGCTGAGAATACTTTCCAGTTTATTATAACAAGGTTATGCTTGTGCACTGATTCTCTCTTCAGGACTCTTTATGGGTGTCTGAACTGACACCTTTTCTCTCACTACTCCAACTTAATTCAGAATAGGGAATCTTCCTTTATGGAACACGCTTGCTGTATTATCACTATATTAACTGTGATTCTAATAAATATTTAGTTCTAGTTTATAATCAAATATCAATGTTTTCCCTTTCACATCTTAGTGCAGCATTTGCAGAAAAGTCTATTCTTCTCGTTCACTTTCTCTTTCGCTTTCTCTCCCTCACACACAAGCTCTCCCCTTTCTCACTTCCTCTTCCCATTATTCTCTCCCACTTGCTCTTGACTTTCTTTCATTGCCTCCTTGTCTTTCTTTCTAATTCTCTCTTATTTCTCTCATGCTTTCTTTTTTTCTCATCTCTCTCACCCTCACATCTCACTCTCTGTCTCCCTACTATCTCAGTTTATTTCTCTCTCTCTGCCTGTCTCTATTTTTATCTGTCTGTCTTCCTGTCTCGCTCTTTCATTCATCGCTACCTCTCTCTCACCCTCTATAAACCACTCTCTTTCTCTTTCTCTCTCTCTCTCTCTCTCTCTCTCTCCCTCTCTCTCTCTGGTGAGCTCAGACACGTGGACAAGAGAAGCAGCATTAAGGGCATGCTTGGCCTACCTCACAGCTGGGGGAATTCTTTAACTAAGAGGCTGTCACTCTCTTTCCCCATCAATGGGCTTTCCTTCCCAAAGTGCTGATTCATTCAGGTACACAGGAGAGGAAATTTCAGTTAACCTTTGTTCCACCCCAGGGGGGGAAATCTGTCGGAAACTAGAAAATGAATAGATTAAAAAAAAAAGGGAGTTTAGCTGCAGGGGCTCGTCTTAGCGAGGCTCGCTAGCAGCCAGAGTTAAACGCAGCACATGAAACGCACCGGAATCGGTTTATTCCCAGCTGAGAATACATGTACTGCACAAGATAGGATTTAGAAATACAGATATCTAAACTGTGATTTCCGGGTTAGTGGAGCGTGGCCAAAACATAACTGCCGCCCTCTCACTGCACAGGGAAAGCACCGCCCCCCCTCCCCCCTGTGTTCGCAGAGTGGACAGTTCGAGCAGGGCTGCAAGGAATTCAAGGACATGAAGTGGGGAGAGAATAGAACTGAGGACCTGCCTAACTGAATTCAAATATATTCAGTGCCCTATAAACAAAGTGCAGCGTGTAAGAGACCGGGGGAATGCCTTCCTCATTTTTTCTGGTTCAGATGATAACAGAATACACTAAACATCACGAAATAAAATGCATGTTTAAAATTTTATCAGAGTATTGTTTATTTTCATGGTATTTTGCTCATACGTTCATGACAAACGGATACATTTTTGGCATGAGAGGGCTCAAGTCTTCTTGGCCACAAATTCTTGCTCCTTATAATAGCAGCAGGTGTGCGTTAGACTTCTTCACATTGTAAAAACCTCGTGCCCTTCAGTCCTTAGCTTTTTGCAAATATTAATCAGACACGTAGTAGTTTTTGTATCATTTGTGCGGGCACAGCACAAGCCTTGGGGTTGGTATTCAGCCTGCCATATTATTTCAGCTCGAAGTTCTAAGCACACTGAGACTTTTAGGCCCATATTTATAGGAGAAGTGAAACCACAAGTGTCACATGTCCAACAGATTAAATTTTGTTGACTGAAAAAGAGGGCTGCCTGAAAATCACTGCCTTTTAATGGGACAAGTTGGTCAGCTATTTTGAAATAGAGAGGCATATTTACAAGCCCCTATCGCCACCACAACGTCACTTTTAACGACGTTGTGGTGGAGATAGGGGCTTTGCCTTATTTACAAGGCGGTGTCAATGCAGCTCTGTAAATAAGGCACTCTTTTGCGCTATACTTAGAGTGAAAGGGTAGGGCAATGGGTGTTGCAGTGGGCATTCCACCGCAACACCCGTTGGTTTAGACAATGCCATATTTACAAGAGTGGTGTAAATATGGAGCAGCACCAAAATTAAGACCAGGGAAAACTGGTCTTACCGTGGCGCAATGAGGAGATTTTAATTTCTCCTCATTTTTGCTGTTTCCATGTTTATTGCATTGTGCAGCACACATGGAAACAGCAAAACGCCAGTCATTGTTTATGTGCCAGAAGGTGTCCCTTCCTGCATATAAACAATCATTAAAACAAATTATATTTTGAAACTTCTATGTGTGCTGCATAAGGCAGCACACATAGAAGTTGCAGAACGCCATTTAAAGATTGCTTATGTGCAGGAAGGGACACCTTCCTGCACATAAGCAATCTTCCCCTGCAACGCAGACACCCTTGCACTATGGTGCAGGGGTGCATGCAATGGTGCTAGGCAGCTACATTTAGTGCCAGCGCAGGGGGAAACGCAGGGCCACACCATATTGTTGTGAATATGGTGCAGCCCTGCGTTTCAGGAGTGGCAGAGTGCGGCGTTAAGCCAAGGAGGCTAACGCCACACTCCACTACTTCTAATGTACATATGCCCCTGAGTGTCAGAGGATATATAACGCAATTGAAAGACAAGAGGGATGATAGAAAAGAGAATGACACAGGAACAGGGCCTATATAAATATGTATGAATGGGGGACCAAATACTGTGGAAGTTGTGACTTAAATGATGCGTGAAGAAACGCCAAATTGTGCATCAGCATTATTTAACGGTTTTGACATTTTAACACACTTTTATAGTGTTACTTCAAAGTTTATTCTCATTTCCACCAGTTTAACCTTTGAATAAGGCAATCAGCAACTAAAAGATGCCCAGTTAATGTTTGCACAGGGTTTGCCACTGTGAGCAACACGTGTGGTGCTTTGCAATTAGTAACTTTTGATCTGTTGAAGCAAAAAATTATAATTTTTTGTTAAAATCAGAAAAGTATGCAGTAGATGGTGGATTATGTGACAATAGTATTATATTCATAATAATGTGGAAAACAAACAGAATCTCATCATTCCAATGGCACTGAACATGAGACAGTCGAATTCTATCACTAGGTCACGTTGGGATCCGAAAATGGCTCAACCGTTTCATGCCTCCATAATCCACCGCTGCAGCTCATCCTTGCTTCCTCCGAGAGAGGCACAAATTGGGAATACGTGAGGCCTTTGCATAGGTTTGAGCATTTGAGGCACTGAAGGGCCCTGAACTAGAGGGGACCCGGAAATATGGCCTGAGGTGATGGAGGGGACTTGGAAATATGGCCTGTATTGATGAGAATAGGAGGCCCACCACCCTGGCTCTGTGGGAAAGAGATATTGTGGGTTTGGCCAGTGTGCCTCTCAGTTCGTGTCTGATCTTGGATAGTTTGCGAGTAGGAAGGCTCAAAGTCACGTTGACTGAGTCTACCATGAAAACCAGGAATTGCATCTTCTTAGAGGGGTTGAGATCTGACTTGGATTCATTGACCACAAACCCCAGGGATTCTAACATGTTTACTGTTTGCTGCAGCTGGGTGAGCAAGCGTTGGGGGCACTGGTTCATTATGAGGATATCATCCAGATAGACAATCAGTCTAACCCCCTCCGATCTCAGGCACTCCACCACTGGCTTCATCTCCTTGGTGAAGCACCACAGAGCGGAGGATAGACCGAAAGGGAGGGAGCAGAACTCAAATATCTGGGAATTCCACTGGAACTGAAGCAAGCGTCTGTGAGGGGAAAGACAGGGATCGTAAGGAACGCATCCTTGAGGTCCAGGCGGACCATCCAGTACTGACCCTGGAGAAGGTCCCTGAGGAGATGGATACCTTCCATTTTGAAGTGGCAGTAGGTGAGTCACTCGTTGAAGTGTTTGAGGTTTATCACTGGATGATAGCCCCTATCCTGCTTCACCACCAGGAAGATGTTGCTGAGGAAACCCAGTGAGTGGAGGTTTGAGGTTACAATGGCCCTTTTCTGCAAGAGATCTGAAACCTCTCTGTCTATT
Organism: Lissotriton helveticus; assembly: GCF_964261635.1. Taxonomy (NCBI): domain Eukaryota; kingdom Metazoa; phylum Chordata; class Amphibia; order Caudata; family Salamandridae; genus Lissotriton; species Lissotriton helveticus. The sequence goes on from NC_136059.1 coordinate 1,558,896,666, forward strand.
AGTTCAATCTGTTCCCTCTGGAAGGAAAGAGGTCTTGGGAGAACCAATTGAGTAGGGTACTCGAAAAACTCTATCTGGAAGCCTTGTACTGTCTGTAAGATCCAGGCATTTCAGGTTAAAGAGACCCAATTGCGGACAAAAAATTGCAGTCTGCCCCCGATTTTAATATTCCCTGAGCTTTGAACTCTCGCCTTATTGGTAGTTGTAGGATCCATTTCCTCTTCCTATACCGCCCTACCGTCCCCGCAGCGTGGGTACGATCTGATAGGCTAGAAGTTCCCAAACTTATTGGAGTCCTGCCACTGTCCTCCTCATGGTTCTGCAGACTTTTAGTAGGCTTGGATGTAGGGACGGCTGGTCAAGCGCCCCCTGCCACGACTGGCTGCGCCAAAAACATGTGGGGTGAAGATGCGTTTCATAGATGTTTGGGCATTGTCAAGGGAGCTGAAAGTGTTAACAAGTTTACCCAATTCCTTGACAAAGGGATCCTCAAAGAGTTTGCCCCCTTCCACCGGTCCATCTTCCGAGGTGGCCAGTTCCCCTAACTTAGGATCTATTTTGATCAACTATCTGCGACGTTCCATAGAAATTGCCACATTTGCATTCCCAAGAAGAATGACTGCTCTCTGCGCCCAGCTAGAGAGGGTCTCTAGAGAGATAAGCATGCCCGAGGACTTGGCGCCCTCCGCCATATCTAGTATTTTCGCCAGGGGACTCGCCGTGTCCAGGAGTTTATCCTGGCACGCCCTCCAGGAACAATCTATGCCCTTCTTAGGGTTACGGATAAATTTGTCCAGGAATTTGGCCATCTTAGGGTCCACTACCGGCGTGAGAATGACTTTCCCCGCTAGGGCCGGTCTCTGGAATTACGCTCTTAGGCAGCTTCTGATCTACTTGTAGAGAGGTTTACGAAGTCTGGTAGCCATATATGCTGGTACCTTAGGGGCCGGAACCCATTCTGCTCACCTTGGGTATAAGAGGTCATCAGGGTTCAACATATGGCTCCCTGCATTGGGATCTGCAGCCTGATCTACCTTTGCTGCACGCCATAGCCTGCCTGAGTCACCATCACTGTCTGAGGTCTGGGGAGACTCGTAGGTAATGTATCGGGGTATCCTGAAGGTCCCACCAGATCCTCTTAGAGTCGAGTGGGGGTTGATTTTCGCTGGGCATCCATAAAAGCCTTCTTTAAGTGCGCAAAAGCATCGATATCAACTCCAGTGTCTTCAAAGTACTTCTTTTTGGGGTCAAGGTGGTGGTGGAGGGCTGCTCTGAAAGTGGGGGGTTCTGAGCCCCAGACAGGTCTTCCCTCGGTTCGAGGGGTTGTTGACACTGTGCCTGAGGCTGATTTATTTTCCTCTCCAAGGGTGCTACCACTTTTGAGACCGCCTTGAGGATGGATGTGTCCATAATGTGGCAGAAGTGGTCATCAATGGGCAGGTAAGTAACCTCCTCCTCATAATAATCATCAAAGTCTTCCATAATTCTTTAAAGAATGAGGACTTATAGGCAGAAAAGGGGTTAATGTAGGGGGCTACCCTGTATTTTGAGAGACCCTTAGGGTACTAATGTAGGCTTGAGCCCTAGGACCTCTGCTCCCTACAGTTAATGAGGTTGTTAGCCTGCCTGGGCTGGTCCCTTTGTATTGATAAATAGTCTTACCCATGTCACGGGTATCAAGCTACAGGCATGGGCTATTAATAACTGGCACCAAGTGTTTAAAAAGCTAATTTAAAACAAATCTTTCCCCGCATGCGTGGAACAGAAGAAAAAGCTGTGCGAGTCTCTCCGCGTCTGACTCAAGCGGAAATGAGACTCACCGGTCGAGCGGGGGGTAAAGAAGCGTTCAGGTGTGGATAACCATGGGCGCAGTCCCCTAGCACCGGGAGGGCCTCACCGTGCCGAGAGTCAGTCAAGAATCGGAGCGGCTGCGAAGGAAGCGAGAGACGCTCCCACATCCGATAAAGAAGAAAAATTGCCACACGATTAAAGGCACAGTGCAAAATAGAGTTTACCTGCCATAAAACACTTGCACAAAGGCAATAGACACAATTTTAACCATTTACAAACTGTCAAAACAGTATATTATGAAAAGAAAACAAGTCACTTATCTTGATGCTGCCTGAGCAGCGAAAAAAGGGGAGGGTGGACGTCCTCTGGGGAAGTCATTGGGTGTCCTGCTTCAGGATTGGACATTATTGTTGGACTTGTTCTCTTTCCATTTCCCATAGCTTAATAGGAAATATAGTTTGTTGTTATGTTATTAACTACTGATGGCTGCTGGAATGTGTAAAGTGGAGACAGAAAAGCCTATTATGAAGCCTTTGGTCCTGACATAGAATCACATAAACACACAGTGTTCTAGCACATAAATTGCTATTATGAGTAAATTTATTTTCTGAAGGAGGAGCATATCTGCTTTGAGTTTGTACAAGTAGGTTTTGATTTTCTTCCCCTTGACCGGATAGTTAAGACCACTAACATTGAGAGAGGCAATTTTCAGACTCATGTTAGTGTATGAGTAAACAGGTAAATGTCCTCATTTGGGAACAGCTGGCTCTCTGACATCCTTCCTGACATCAATAGGAGGGGTGGGGTCCTTACGTTAATTGCAAAACAATGTGGTCTCTTAGTCGACTCTCACACCAAAGATGACAAGGGTAGATAGGTCCTTACAAAACTGTCTAAGAACAAAGAGTGCTTTCACATTCTAAATGTGTACGGTCCTAACAACGACGGCCCCGATTTCTGGGACTCCCTAACCTCACATTTACACCTAATCCCCTCCAACTCTCTTATCGTCTTAGGTGGTGATCTCAATCTCCCAATAGACTTAACATTAGACCGGCAGTCCAATTCAGTACTGCACTCCTCTAGGTCTCATAAAGCATTTCTCAAACTTTGTGACAGATTCAACCTCCTTGACTCATTGAGATTAGAACATCCAGACACTAGAGACTATACTTTCTACTCCAACCCCCATAAATCTCACTCCAGGATCGACTACCTGTTGATCTCTAAATCACAGACACTCCTTCTGGTCCAGACAGCATCTTACCCAGACTACTTTCAGATCCCTCGACCATCACCTTGTCCCTCCCAGGTACCAAGGCAAGAGTTTCTAAAAAAATGGAGATTCAATGATGAATCTACCAGAGACACAGCTTCCAGAACTACTATTGAAAAAGTGATAAAGAACTACCTGAAGGAAAACTTGGTGGTGAAGACTTCCCATACTACGCAATGGGATGCACTTAAAGCCACGATAAGGTGCTCTTTAATCAAAATTCAAGCTAAATTAAATAAAGCCCACTCTAAAGAGCTAGACTCTCTAGGAAATGAGATTAAAGAACTAGAAGCCGTCTTCATCTCCGGCTATGATGGACAATCACTTTCCACTCTAACAAACAAAAAATATGAATACAGTAGATTACTGAGTGAAAGAGCAGGGGTCTGGATCAACAAAGACAAATCCTTAAAACTGTGTGATGCCAACAAGGCAGGGACAATTCTGGCCTCTTAACTATATACAGCGCTTAGAGACCCCGGTGGTTATAACGTGCTATACAAATTAAATAAATAAATAAATAAATAAATAAAACACAAACAGAATCGTAATGATATTAACTCACTCACAGACAAGAATAACATTCCTCACTCCATCCCTGATAAAATAATTTAAATCCTTAAGGATTTCTACATACTTCTTTACTAAGAAGACTCTGTCTTCCCGACAAAAGAAGGTAGATCTTAACTTGAGGAATCAGTCCTTCCATCTATCACGGACCAGGACAAAATATTACTGAGCGCACCAATAACGCTGGAGTAGGTGAACAGTGTTATTGACTCACTTAAACTTAACAAAGCACGAGGTCCAGATGGTTTCAATGCTAAGTTCTATAAAACATTCACCCTGTACTTTCATCTACTCTCCTTGCCCTTTCTCTGCACTTCTCAGACACAGGATCCATTACCGGTTCAACAAGCGAGCCCCCTATCGTGGGTATCCCAAAAGAGGGCAAGGACCCTCTGTTGGTGAAAAACTATAGACCAATTTCATTAATAAACTTAGATGCAAAAATCGACACCAAAATATTGTGTAAAAGACTTGAACCGTTGTTTCCGTCTTCAATTAACCACTTTCAAGTGGGCTTCATGAAAAACAGACTCTCAAGCGATAACACCCGGCTTCTTTGTCACATCATTGAGAAAGCAAAACTCGCATCTTCAGACACTGTAGCCATCACCATTGACGCCGGAAAGGCCTTCGATAGGGTCTCTTGATGCTTTCTTTGAGAGACTCTGTTGAAATATGACCTCGGTGACACTTTTACGAGAAAGGCCATGGCCTTATATTGTGCCCCCTCAGCTAGAGTACATTCAGATGGTCTCTTATACTCAGCTTTCAATCTAGAGAGGGGTACCTGACAGGGTTGCCCGCTTTACCCACCATCTCTATTCGTTTTGACACTAGAGCCATTACTGCTCACAATCATGGCCAACCCAGATATAGCTGGAGTTTCTTTCAATAACGTGAAAATAAAAGTAGCCACATATGCGGACGACATTCTAATCCTGTCCGAAGACGCATCTCACTCTATCCAGGCCTTACTAAAATCAATAGAGAATTATGCCCAAGTGTCCGTATATAAACTTCATAAAGACAAGTCTGAAATCATGGGTCTGAATAACCTTTGTATTAGTGATCTGTTCATATTCACTGGTCTAGCTTGGCAATCCCACTACATTAAATACCTTGGTCTAGAATTCAATGCAGACTTGTAGAATCACTCCGCCACAATGAAAAACTAACATTAAAAAAATTGAAACGTTGTTTGAGGGCTGGAATCCCAAATGTATCACAAGGTGGGGCCGTATTGAGATCATCAAAATGATGATCACACCAATTGTCAACGATCTAATGAGTATCCTGCCCCTTGTTTTATCGGAGGAGTTCCATCACAAGCGGGACAAAGTTTTAACAAAATTCTTATGGCAAAACAAACGTGCAAGAATTTCTCTCCAGAAATTACATTTACCTGTCCACCTAGGCTGTGTTAACCTGGCTGTTTAAAAAAAATAGCAAACCGCCTTCCTAGCCAGACAAGGCTCTCTTTGGCTTTTCCCATCCCCTAATTACACTCCCTCCAGGCTACTAGTTGAAAAAGAATTACTTGGTGTACTTCACCCTATCGTGCTTTTATCCTGTAACATATAACCCCTTACGTCCAGAAAATACATTATCTCCAATACAAAAAGAGCTCTGACAAAAATTGATAAACTCCTAGAGACCCCTCTCATTCATACCAACATGATATCGCTATGGAACAACACAAAAATCAAAATCAAAGGGAAATCCATATTCTGGAAATAGTGTTCATCGAAAGGCATCCACATCCCAAGACATCTGGGCTCCTTGAGGGCCCCTCCCTCCTTCAGAGAATTTAAACAGCACTACAACCTCTCAGACATTGACTTTTATGACTTTCAAAAACTCAAAGCAAGCCTGTCCAAATTAAACCCTCCTCATAAAGATCTCTCCATCATTAAGACAATAATGTCTTTTATCAAATCAGGCCACCAAGCCTCTAAGTTCTATCACCTCTTATTACCTAAATCCACATCCTCCATGAAAGTTGTATTAGAAAAATGGACTAGCCATGGAACTATCCCCCCGGATAACTGGGAACCTATTTGGAACTCAGTTGTTTCCCACACGATCTCCCCTGCGCTCTCCCAAACTAAGTATTGGCTTCTGCATAGATCATTTTAGACTCCGCCAAGGCTCCACAAATGTCTCTTAAAGAAAACCCTCTATATTTGAACTATAATGCCCCTACAGAGGACATCTGTCATGTTCTATTTTACTGCAGTAAGGTTTTCTCCTTTTGGGACAGTGTGTTTGACTTTATCTACACTATCTGTGGGGTCCGCCTTTACATGGATTTCCATCACTAATTCAAGGATTTCCATATCCTCAAATCCAAACAAAGAATGATAGATTCGTAGTGGACATATTACTGACGTTGGCATGTAAGTCCATACTTGCCAACTGGAAAAACACAGCTGCCTCTTCCTTTAAGGCCTGGCTCAACTGGATCTCTTTCGTAGGACGTGCAGATAAAATCTCTCTTCAGAATTCCCCCTGGAAACGTCAAAATAGTAGGGTGTGGTCATCTCTGGACACTTACTTCTCTATGACAAAACCTCTCTGAACCCCTCACATTCCCATAAGCTGTGTGCCCACTTTATATCATTGTAACCATATGTTCTGAAAAGATGGGCCAGTCAAGCGCCTACACATGCTTGTCACCGGTAAATGTGTTATGATCGGGTTGTAATCCCCCTGTACCTGACCGGTGGAAACTGTTCCTAATATTGGACGACATGAGGTCCTTCAGTGAACCACTTTATAATTTCCTTCTGCTTTCTTTTGTATATTTGCAGTACTTTGTATATTCTATATTGTTTTTGCCTTGCATTCTGTTTGTTTCCTTCTCATGAGTGAATATAGAGTGGGTCATCGGACTCTGCACTTTTTGTCTGTACCCTAGGTTTCTGGCTACAATTCTGTATGGCAATTATTTTCCCTTCCTTTGTTTTCTCTTGTTTTGTTTTTTGAAAACCTAATAAACACAATTGTAACAAAAAAAGATTAAATTTATTTATAACAAGAATTGAAGGCCAAAGTGGAACATTGTTGCAAAGAATAAAGAATATTAAACAAATTAGATCACAAGGACCCAAAGTTACCTAAAAAACAAATGTTAGGGTTGTATTGATTTTATATATCCACCTGTGTTGGGATTATGCAAAAAGTGCAAACATCAAAGTACTGAGGGACACAATGAATAAATGAACACAGATACCTGAAAATGTTACTTGAATGTCTCAATTATTCTTCAAGAGAAAACGATCACAATGGTCCAGATTAGGGCTGTGTGAAATTACAATTAGGAGTTATTGACCTCGCCTACGTTTCTGATAAAAAATCAAATGTTACGGTTGTATTGATTTTATATGTGCACCAGTAGTGTGATTGTACAAACATCAAAGTACTGAAGGACACAAAGAATAAAGAAACACATATAACTGAAAATGTTACTGGGATCTCTGAATTATTTTTCTAGAGAATACATCTACAATGGTCCCGATTAGGACTTTGCGAAATTATAGGAAGGGTCATTTACCATGCCTACATGGTTGGTGCAAAATGTGCCATGCCAGTGTCACTGGTGGCGCTTTGCCCTGACACTAAATAAGCAAAACATTTAGTTTTCTTCATGTTACTCAGTGTTCAGTATTCCGAGTTGCCCTGGAAGTCCCAGTGAGGGTCCATTTGAAGCTTCAAGCACATTCAGTGCTCCAAGAGGCAGGAAACATTCTCTCAAAATGTCCCCGTTTGTCACTAGGTGTGCGTGGACTACTGGAGTGGGTATTGGCCCTGGAAAGCCTCCCCTGCCTGCACAGGTTAAGAATCTCAGAATGGGCACTGGGTCATAGCTCCAGACGGCCATGGGGTGGAAACCTCCACCCTGGGTTCGTTCTCTGGCCCTTTGTGTCACTTACAGTTCAGGATGGGCTCCTGCAGGATCTGAAAATCCTCTCCAGAATACCTGGCTAAAGAATCTATGACGAGTTGAGAGCTCCGGCTGGCCCTAGGGAGGAGGCCCCTAACCCTGGGCTCTGTTCCCCAGCTTTGTGGTGGAATCCTTGGGCTCCATTTCCCAGCCTGTTACGTCACTTACAGCCGGATGTACGACATTACAATGCAGGCTTTTACATCGCATGCTTTTACAACGCGAGTTTTACAACGCATACCATTACAACGCATAATGCTTTTAGGCGCTGGATAGTGAATTGTTTAATTTACTATTCCAACTCCAGTCCCTGTGGATAGTAGGGAAGGTGTTGGATAGTACATTAAACACATTCCCTATCCTAGAGCGCCCCCCAGCGCATTTCGTTGTAATGGTTTGCGTTGTAAAAGTTGCGTCGTAAAGGCACTGCGTGGTAAAAGTTGCGTTGTAAGTGATGTTCCCCTTACAGCCCAGTATGGACCCTTGCAGGCCCAGGAAGGCCTCCACTGCCTGCCCAGGTTAAGAAGCTCTGAAAAGGGCATGGGTGAGAGCTCTGGCAGGTCTGTGAGTGTAAGATCGCAGCCCAGGCCTCCATTCTCCAGCTCACAAGTCTCAAGATGCCTTGGACGGGGTCCCATAGTCCTTGGGAGTTCTCGCCTGCTTGGCTGGGGTAAGAAGCTTTGACTCAGCCCAGGGTCAGAGATCTGTGAGCCGGGCCCCCCACACAGCTGCTTTATATAATTATGCCAAGAAATTGTCCAAATGTGAATCTGTTGAATAGAGCACTGGGGTGATGATGCTTATGCAGAAGTGTAAAAGTTCTCTACATGGGAATAAGAAAGCCATACTATGCAGGTGTTTGTCTTTGTGATCCCAGAGAAACCAGACTTCTCCTGATTAAAAAAGAGATGTACCAATTCTTCTGAGACGTCAGGTTGAGATATGTTTCTTTACAAACTAAATGATAGAGATATAAATCATACAGGTCTTGATGACAGCTGAGATTTTAGCATCTCAGGAACATTAACACAATGTATCTCACATGCAGTCAGCACAGATGCGAATTCATCACGGAAACCAATCAAGGCAGATGGAAACGTTTGGCTAGGCACATTAGGCATTGTTAACTAAAACATTGCTTGCGCTTTACATTTTGTTTGGTAAAGATTTTTATAATTGAAACCAAATACAAAAGTGATAGTGATTATACTTTTAAGATGGAAGCTGAAATATTAAGTAGCTGGGATGTTCTCCCAAACCAAGATGGTTACCACATTCACATGAGTATTCAAGTCACAAACAAGAACAAATGTGAACTGAAGGTGGCAGCCATTTTTCGGTTTCCCCTACATAGGGCTTGCACTGTGCTGCAAGACGTATTGTTTAAAATGCAGTCAGCTTACAACCCGTCCTCGGCAAACTATTAGTTCTTTAGTTGTCACTCTCTTTTCAATCTTTCAGTTGCTTGGCCCCCATAGGCTTCCCTTCCTTTATTGTGTTAGCTTCTCCTGGAACATGAATCTCCCACATGTAATCTGCCTCGTCATTTTGCATTACACTTTTATTTTTTATTTTAAGTATTATTCCTGAATGTGCAATGTATTTTCCTACTGTTAACACCAGCATACAGCATTTCATTTATGTACATCTGCCATCCCTATTGACTCTTTAGGTATTACACCCACATCTGTACTAATCTATGCCACTGTACTCTACGCTACTCCCCTGACCGCTACTACACTCTACGCAATCTACACCACTCCACTCTATGTCATTCTACTCTACGCCACTTCACTCTATGCAGCTCTATGCCATCCCACCCTAGGCCACTCTACTCTACGCCACAACACTCTACTTTGTGTCACTCTTCTCTATGTCACTCCATTCTACTCCACTACACTCTAAGCCACTCTACTCTACACCACTTCATTCTATGCCACTCCTCTCTAATGTACTCTTCTCCACTCTACTCTACGCCACTTCACTCTACTCTACACCACCCCAATCTACGTCACTCCACTCTACCCTACACCACGCTACTCCACACAGTGCCACTCTATGTCACTCTACTACACTCCACTGTACGCCCCTCTACTCTTCTCTGCACCACTCTACTCTATTTCACTCTATTCCATTCCACTCTATAGCATGCTACTCTATGCCTCTCTACTATGCATCACTCCACACCACTCTACTCCATGCCACTCTACTCCACACAACTCTACCCCACCCTACTCTGCTCCACTCTACTCTACACCACTCTACTCTGTGTCATTCTATACCACATTACTCCAATACATTCCACTCTATACCACTCTCCTACAATCTACTACTCTCTACACCAATCTAAGCCACTCTATTTTACACCACTTTATTATACACCACACTACTCTATGCTACCCTACTATATTCCACTCCCCTCCACACCACTCCACGACGCTCTATTCCACTCCACACAATGCCACTCTATAGTACTCTACACCACTCAGCTCTATGCCGTTCTAATCTATGCCTTTCTACTCTATGCCCCTCTGCACCACTCTACTTCACTCTCCACTACTCTATTCCATGCCACTCTACTCCAATCCAATCCACCCCACCCCACTCAATCCTACTCTACTCTATGCCACCACACTCTACTCTATGAAATTCCACTATACTTTAAGCCACCCCACTCAATGCCATTCTACTCTATCCCACTCTACTCTACTCCACTCTACGTCTCTCCACTCTACTCTACGACACTCCACTGTACTCTACACCATTCTACTCCATGCCACTCTACTCTATGCCATTCTGCTCTACCCCACTGCACTCTACTCTACGCCACTCCACCCCCCTGTATGCAACTCCACTGCACTCTAAGCCACTCTACTCCAGCTATTCCACGACACCCCACTCCACTCTATGCCACTCCATTCTACTCTAAGTACTCTATGTACTCCACTCTACACCACTCCAGTCTACACCACTCCACTCTATGCCATACCATTCTAAGTTACATCACTCTACGCCACTCCTCGCAACTCCACTCCACTCCACACCACTCCACTTCACATCACTCCACACCACTCTACTCCATGCCACTCTGCCCTATGCCGCTCCATGCAACACCACTTCACCCAATCCCACTCTATTGCACTCTACGCCACTCAACTCTACATCACTTTACTCTATGCCACGCCACTCTACGCCACTCCACTCTATGCCACTCTACTCTAAAACACTCCACTCTGCTCCACTCTATTCCTTGCCAACCTACTCCACTCCACTCCATCCCACTCTACGCCACCCCCTCTATACCACCCTACTCTCTGCCACTCTTTATGCCACTCCACTCCACTCCACTCCACTCCACACAATGCCACTCTAAGCCACTACGGCACTCTACTCTACTCCACTCCACTCTGTGCCACTCCGTCCCACTCCACGCCACTCTACTCCATGCCACGCCACTCTACTCCACTACACTAGAAACCACTCTACCCTACACCACTACACTTTACGTCACTCCCCTCTATACCACTCTACTGTACAGCACTCTAGGCCACTCCACTCCACCCCAGTCTACTCTACACAACTCTACAACACTCCACACAATGCCACTCTAAGCTACTCTACGCAACTCCACTCAATGCCACCTACTCTATGACATGCTACTGTACTTTACTCTAGTTTACGTCACTACACTCTACACCACTCCACTCTGCTCTACGCCACCGTCTACTCCATGCCACTCCATGCCACTCCACTCTATACCACGCCACTATACACCACACCAATCGACTCTACTCCACCCCGGTCTGTGCCAGTCTACTCTATGCTACTCTACTCTAATCTGTGCCTTTCTACTTGATGCCACTCCCCTCTATACCAATCTACTGTACGTCATTTGACACTACACTATGTCTCTCCACCACAGTCTATGGCACACCATGCCACTCCATTTTATGCCTCTACACTACTCTACTCTAAGCCACCTACTCTATGCCATTCTACTCTACATCACTCTACTCTAAGCCACTCTGCTCTATGTCACACTCTACTCTATGTCATATATAAACGTCATATACTTTACTACAAGCCACTCTACTTCATTCCACCCCACACTGTACCACTCTACTCTATGCAATTCTACTCTACGCCGCTCTACAGAACTCCATTCTATGCATCTCCACATTATACCAATTTATTCAACGCGACTCTACACTACACTACTCTATGCTCTTCTCTTCAGTCTATGGCACACTATGCCACTCCACTCTATGCCACTCAACTGCACACAATGTCTTTCCATGGCACTCTACACCACTCCACTCTATTCCACTCTACTCTATGCAGTGGTACTCTATGCCACGCTACTCTACACCATCCCACTTTATGTCACTCTTCTGTTGGCCACTTTACTGTATGCCACTCCACTCTATGCCACTCCAGTCTACACCACTCCCTATGCCACCCACTCTATGCCACTCTACTCTGCGCCACTCTACCGTATGCCATTCTACTCTGCACCACTCCCCTATGCATCTCCATGCCACTCTATGCCACTCCCCACCATTCTACTCCACTCTCCTCTACACCACTCTGTTCTACGCCACTCTGTTCTACACTACGCCACTAACTTTTATCCATGCTGAACACAAGCAACGCCTCTGTCCAACATGGCTAAAAACACATTTGCAAAGCTGATAGGTTTCTCATTGTCAAGACCCAGTGGCTTTGCCAATGTTTGTTGAACTTTGTTTACCAAGATGCTTACAATGAAAATTCATGATTCCCAATAGCTGTTCTTCATCTTGTTGCATTTTGCTCAGTTTGAGGACTGTTTAGTCCTGCGTTCCTCACTGGAGGAGATTTCATGTTGCTAGAGGAGAAACATTTACATGAAATGGATTGCAGCTGGATTACTGTCTCTAGAGTTTGAATGAACTTGGACTGTTCTACAACAGCAGTACTGAGTTCATGACAGATATATTTTGAACTAATCTATGTTTGTGGGCAGGGGTTATAATTGCCTTATTTTTTTGAGATTTAGAAATCCTTACTTTTGATTTGGAATATTATACCTATGAGTTGTTAATATTCAATGAGCTAGAATTATACTGAAGTTAGTATTCTATGTTGCGCTTATCGCTAATGAGTGAGGGGTAGAGCCAAAATGGAGGCCGCCTAGCAAGCCTGTGCGGTGCTCTGATTGCTTACTCCTGCCTGGATGGCTTTCGGTGTTTTAGTGAACCATGCCAGCTCTTGAAATGTTGCACTGGTGGTATTGAACCCTCTTTTTATTAATTCTATAAGCCTTTGTTCAATGGACATCCCGAAAACGCTAGAGAAACGATATTGAATCCTGCTCAGAACTTACACTTCTTCCTACCATGAACCCAAAAAACACCAAGCTCACTCTCGATGCTGGGACAAATGCTGCAGTGGGGTCAACACCACTCGATACTGGGATCCAGACCCTTGCACATGGATTGATGGAGACAGAGGTAACAGACATCACATTCCTAAAACAGCAATTACTTTCTGTTTTATAGCCTCAGAATGATGCAATGTACTGGGAAATGAGACAGCCCCAAAGCCCTGTCACGTTTTCATGGAGTCATGATCACATCCGCAATCAGTTACAGATATTGAGCCTTCAATGAAGCCAGTGGTGTAGGTAGACATTGTGTCGCCTGTGGCGGTCACTGTGTTTACCGCCCGGCAGCCGCTTGTAAGAGCCGCCTCTCCCAAAACTCCTGCTACCCGGGGTGGACCACCACCCCACCCCCCTTGCTACGTCACTGAGTGAAGCAGATACCAGTGGGACAAGGCTTTTGCCCCCTCCCTCTATTCAGAGCATGGCAACACACTCTTTGGCACTGAAGTAGTACAAGGGTGTCTGCGTTGTGGTCATCATAGTTTTAGTGCAGGAGGCAATTTTCACTATGTATTTATGCTGCAGAATGCAGCACACATTTCAAGAGGATAAAGCGAGGAGAAATTAAAATGTTTCTCCTTGCTATGCCTACCTGGGAGAGGTGTAGGATTTTTGGCTGCAAAACCATGTCGACAAGTCTTTGTAGATATAGATTTGCCTCTAAATTCATGGGTGAATGCACAGGAATGCCCATGCACCACCCATGGAATCCCTGTTTGATGCAAAGTAAAGTGCTGCATTGCATTACTTTAGGTTACAATCCAGCTGAAATAAGGAGTTGCATTGGATTCTAAAACTAACCCAATGCTTTGCCTTGAGTCTCCAAAGTTTGATCTTTTATCATACGATTCTGTAAATTGATTTCACATAGCATGGAGCAATGCTAGGGCTAAACACATCATGCAAATTCTATAATGCACTACTTTGAAAATACCACTTGAAGCAATATGCACGTTGTGCAGTGCAAAAAGTATGCAAACGTTTAGTACATCAGCCACTAGCGGTTAGCATTTTTCACATATTCCAAGCTCGCGTTTTGTACCCTCTGACATACACCATGAACACTGACTGTGGCTTCTTCTTGTTTTTGCAGTTGCCTGACCCATTCTATGCCCCCCCCCCCATTTTTGTCCATTTTCCATGTGAGTATTAAGCCCAATATGTACCACACTGTACTACCACTCAGGTTAATTATAGTAGTAGTAATTGAGTTCCTCTTCTGATTTTCCTCTAACTAGGACAGAAACAGATAGTAATCCTCGTCCTGATGAGATCTACTGAGGCACTGATGTGAGCACAGGGCACATTCATGCTATGGCACATGGATGCTGACACTAACAGTATTAAGTGGGACTTCACAAGGGCACCAGCATGGGGGAACTGTCAGTGGGTCACTGGCACAAGATCGCCAATATGGACTCAGAGAAGCTGCCACAGATACTGAGGTAGCAACACTAGCACATGAAAGCTTATAGGGGACATTGACACAGGGATACATATTCTGTGACATTTGACACAAGAGACGGATATAGATATATTGAGGAAAGACTACAAGGACATCAGTACTCATGCTGGGACACAAGCACAAGTCAATCACTGCCAGTGGAACACAGTCACAGGTACAGTTAGACATTGGAACAATTAAACTTACTTGAGGAGACGGATATTGGAAAGGAGATTGTGAGATTATTACTGAGATGGGTTTATTGCCACTGGGACACCGGCAAAAGGCACATGGGGTGACCAACACTGATCAGGGGCAATGGCAGTTGGACACTGATATGGGGACACTGACAGACCGACATTGTGACTTACACTGGCGCTGGAAGATGGGTCTCTGACAAGGTCACTGAAGCTTAAACAAGGTCACTAACACTGGTCTGAAAAAAGCACATGTTCACTGATGCATGGTCACAAAGACTAGGCCAGAGAAACGGTGTGCAGTCATAATATCGAGTTTTTTTATTTCGACTGGACAGAATATCGAGTAAAAAATATAGAATGGACATAATATGGACTAGACATAATATAGACAACAAAAATATCGACTAGAAAAAATTAATATCGAATAGAATGGACAAAATATCGAATCAAAAATATAGAATGGACATAATATCGACTAGACATAATATAGACAACAAAAAAATCGAATTTAAAGTAAATTAATATAATTTTTTATTTTTTGTGTAATATAATTCTGTAGCGGGTTGTGGGTTTATAGGGGAATAGTGTGGGAAGTAATTTAATTATAATGAATTAAATATGTTAATTTATTTATTGGTATTTATTTAGAATTAATTAATAATTAATTATTAATTAGTAATTAATTAAAATATAATTGGTAATTAATTATAATTGATTAATAGATAAATATTTTAATTTTAGTATTTTATTTTCTGTAGCGGGTTGTGGGTTTATAGGGGAATAGGGTGGGAAGTAATTTAATTATAATTAATTAAATGTGTTAATTTATTTATTGATATTTATTTAGAATTAATTGATAATTAATTATTAATTGGTAATTAATTAAAATATAATTGGTAAATATTTTTAATTGATTAATTGATAAATATGTTAATTTCATTAAATTATTTTCTGTAGCGGGTTGTGGGTGTATAGGGGAATAGGGTGGTAAGTAATTTAATTATAATTAATTAAATATGTCATTTAATTTATTGGTATTTATTTAGAATTAATTGTTAATTAATTTGTAATAGGTAATTAATTAAAATATAATTGGTAATTAAAATTAATTGATTAATTTTTAAATTGTAAATTAATTTATTGTTAATAGGTAATTAATTAGTATTAGTAGGTAATTTTCATAATTAAATAATTGTAATTTGAATTTATAAATAATTATTTAATATATTTTATACAATTGTAAAATATTTTAATTATTTTGTAATTGGTATTACTATTTATATAATTTATATTTATATATGAAGTATTTACTTTCCCTACTATTGCACTCACTGGAGTTGGAATAGTAATTTTTACCCCTACACTATCCAACACTTTCCCTACTGTTGCACTCTCTGGAGTTGGAATAGTAATTTTAACCCCTACGCTATCCAACTCTTTTCCTACTGTTGCACTCTCTGGAGTTGGAATAGTAATTTTAACCCCTACGCTATCCAACTCTTTCCCTACTGTTGCACTCTCTGGAGTTGGAATACTAATTTTAACCCCTACGCTATCCAACGCTTTCCCTACTGTTGCACTCTCTGGCGTGGGAATAGTAATTTTTACCCCTACCCTATCCAACGCTGTCCCTACTGTTGCACTCTCTGGAGTGGGAATAGTAATTTTTACCCCTACGCTATCCAACGCTTTCCCTACTATTGCACTCTCTGGAGTGGGAATAGTAATTTTTACCCCTACGCTATCCAACGCTTTCCCTACTGTTGCACTCGCTGGAGTGGGAATAGTAATTTTTACCCCTACGCTATCCAACTCTTTCCCTACTGTTGCACTCTCGGGAGTGGGAATAGTAACTTTAACCTCTACGCTATCCAACTCTTTCCCTACTGTTGCACTCTCTGGAGTGGGAATAGTAACTTTAACCTCTACTCTATCCAAGGCTTTCCCTACTGTTGCACTCTCTGGAGTGGGAATAGTAATTTTTACCCCTACGCTATCCAACTCTTTCCCTACTGTTGCACTCTTTGGAGATGGAATAGTAATTTTAACCCCTACACTATCCAACGGTTTCCCTGCTGTTGCACTCTCTGGAGTGGGAATAGTAATTTTCACCCCTATGCTATCCTATGCTTTCCCTACTGTTGCACTCTCTGGAGTGGGAATAGTAATTTTTACCCCTACGCTATCCAACGTTTTCCCTACTGTTGCACTCTGTGGAGTGGGAATAGTAACTTTAACCCCTACGCTATCCAACGCTTTCCCTACTGTTGCACTCTCTGGAGTGGGAATAGTAATTTTTACCTCTACGCTATCCAACGCTTTCCATACTGTTGCAGTCTCTGGAGTGGGAATAGTTATTTTTACCCCTACGCTATCCAACGTTTTCCCTACTGTTGCACTCGCTGGAGTGGGAATAGTAATTTTGACCCCTACGCTATCCAACGCTTTCCCTACTGTTGCACTCTCTGGAGTGGGAATAGTAATTTTTACCCCTACGCTATCCAACGCTTTCCCTACTGTTGCACTCTCTGGAGTGGGAATAGTAATTTTTACCTCTACGCTATCCAACGCTTTCCCTACTGTTGCATTCTCTGGAGTGGGAATAGTAATTTTTACCCCTATGCTATCTAACGCTTTCCTTTCTGTTGCACTCGTTACAGTAAATTTAAACCTCTTGCTATCCTACGGTAAAAATATTGTATATGTTTTGTTAATAATATGTATATATATATATATATATGTATTAAAAAAAAATATTTTTTAAGTTATAATAAATATCTTTTAATGTTACGTTTATTTAAGTATTTTAAATACGTTAAAAATAATTTTATTTATTATTATATTACTTTTAAATTACTTTTAAGACATTTAAAAAATTCGATATTTTGACAGTCTATATTTTTTACACTCGATATTTTGGAGTCGATATTTTTGCACTTACCTGTTTGAAGATAGGAAGTCGATATTTTGTAGTCGATATTTTGACCTCGATATTTTGTCATCTCAATATTGTGACTGCCGATATTCTGTCAGTGATTCCAGAGAAACATACGGTGAGACCCCAGACATTCTGACCCCGGAGAGAAGAACAAGAAAGTCTGTGGTGTGAACTAAAAACAATGTCCTTCAACAACCCTCAACAACAATGGGGCATAACATCAGAAGATGATGCTCATCAGCAATTTTTCATAACATTTATTCTTGAGATAATAAGACAGAAGACCAACTTCTGGACACGATGACCCTTCAGCCCTGCCCAAAATAAACACCTACAATTGCCTCAGCCAACACGAGTTCCCAGAATACACCTTTTCGGTTTCCAGCATTAGGAGAATCCCACATCCTTTCTGCTGTCAGAGTGCAGAAAAACGGGGATTCAATCAGGCTGGGCCTGCTGCATGTCAAGGAGAGGAGGGATTCTTCTTTCCCTCCTTCTTTGAGCCTTCTTCATTATTTAAAAATAAAAAAAATACACATGCCCAAAGTGTTTCTTAGCGGTCTGCTGCCAGCACTGCTGAATGGTGGGGATGCACAACGCCAAGACTAGGTTTGATTTCACCTCGTGCTTCTTTGTTTCACCATCCAACACTTCTTGTCTCGTTTGCTCTTGCAGGTTCTTTATCCTTCCTGCTTTGCTTCTGTGTCTCAGTTTTCCTATCTTTCTCTTCCTTCTTCTTTCTCCTTTTTCTGCCTTTCCCCTATTGGTTTTGGTCACAGACTGGTGAAGCCAAAGAAGTCTGTTTCTTCAAAAATGACTGATGGTGCCCTTCACCTACACAAATTAATCAGTGGGTCCAACCCTCTGGAGCAGTAGCTGAATGCCAGCATGCCTATTTCTTGCGCCTTTTATTATTGTAAGTCAGCCCATCACCACACAATTCCTGAGCTGTGCACATGCTCCCTCAGCAATGTATGCCTGCCCTGTATACCTCTCTTGCTGACTATTCCATCAAGGTTTTTCCCCAGGACTCAGGTATAATCAGTGCAGTGCTGATTGTAGTGCGACAATGTCTTTGTATGTGTAGTCTTAACTATGTGCCAATGTATTTGGAACAGCATTGAAAACTCCTTCTATTATTATCAGTGGTTGTTAGTCAAATCTGCCTAGAAATGCAGCATGTACCACACATTTCCCCAAAGGTTCCTTGCAGTACAATTCCCAAGAACATGCACAAGTGAATGCATGTTCAGTTTAGTTTTCATCCGTTGTACTCGCTGGAGGTGCTTTTAAAGCACCATTTAACACAGCATCCCTGAACAAATTCCAATACTCCTGACACATTTATTTATTTATTTATTTATTATAGAGTTTTGTATAGCGCGAACAAGACCCGTGGGTATCAGAGCGCTTAACATCGAGGTAGGTTACATATTAACAGTCCAATAACAAATTCTGAAAACATACAGATGTAAGGTACAAGGCACAGTGGCTATAAGAGGTGCCTAAATAAACCTTATATAAACATGTGTGCAGTTAGTAATAAAGGTGAGAGAGGCCTCGTTCATATCTTGGTCCATATCAGTAGATATGGTGAGCCTTGCGAGACCCGATTGCATGAGGCCAAGGTGTTGGGATTGCTTAGTACCTTGGACTCGTTGAGTTCTATTGCATAGGAATGTCTTAAACCATCTCCACACATTACATCACCATTATATCGAGGTAGGTTACACATTGACAGTCATATATCCATTCTAACAGCCACAGATATAAGGTAGAGGAGGTTGTGGCTATAACGGATGCCTAAATAAATAAGTATATATCAGATACATGTGCAAATATTAATAAAGGTGAGAATAGCTAAAGTGAGGTAGAGGTTATATAGTTTGGCTCATAGACCAGCAATTGGTTCATACAGGGCTGTGGTATTGTTATTGATAAGGATACAGCCGAGGCTAGTGAGTGGAGTCAGTTTATCGATAAGATAGTAATCATGAAGAGGGATCACTCTTCCGCTGATGTAGTAGAACATACTGGCGATCCGTCGGCTTCCTTATGCCAGGTATTTACTCATCATGAAGCTTTTCAATTCCCGTTTGAATGTTGCGCTATTTTGAATCTTCCTAATGCTAGGAGGGAGTGAGTTCCAGACTCTGGGGGCAGCTCCAGTGAATGCTCGATCATATGTCTTTTTCTTTCGAAAAAAGGCCGGCCTCAACAGCAGCTCCTTGGCGCTTCTCGTTGGTCTGTTTCCTCCCGATAACTTTATTTTCTTGCTTAGGTATCCTGGCGTGTTATAGTGCACCGCTTTGTGAGTGATACATGCTGTCTTCATTTGAATTCTGGCCTCATAAGGTAGCCAGTTTAGGGCTTTCAGGTGTGGGGATATATGATCAAATTTTTTCGATCTAGTGATAAGTCTTGCTGCAGCATTGAGACAGGCTTTTAGCGGTGCTGTAGATGTTTTAGGTAGACCAGTTAATGTAGAGCAACCATATTCGATCCTGGATATGACTAGGGACTGTATAGCCAATTTTAGGTCTGCTTTTGATATGAATGGTTTTAATTTTCTAAGGTAGTTCAGATGGAAGCGGGCACATTTAGCCATTGAATTGATGTGGGCTTTCATGTCGAGGTTCTCATCTAATATGATTCCCAATGATTTAGCTGAGTTGACGAGGGTTGGTGTGCAGTTAAGCGCGGTCACCAATTTGGTCCATTCCTTTACTTCCGGGTTGCTCCTTGGAGGTGCAATTAGCATGAATTCTGTTTTCTGGGCATTTAATTTCAGATGGTTCGTCGTTAACCATTGCATAGCCATCTTTAGTGTCTTATTCAATAGATCAATGTCATCGAGGGAGGCGATCTTTAAGTATATTTGCGTGTCGTCTGCATACATGTGGTAGGATATCGTTGATTTCCGAAGGATGTCAGTAAGAGGTTCGACATATAAGTTGAATAGATCTGGGGATAGAGTTGAGCCTTGCGGGACCCCAATTGCATTAGGACACGGGGTTGAAATTGCTTGGTTAACCCGGAATCGTTGGGTTCTGTTGCTTAAGAACGATTGGAACCATCTCAGTACATTGCCTGTCAATCCCATCCTGTCCTGTAGCCTGGAGAGTAGTGTTTCGTGGTTTACCGTGTCAAAAGCAGATGACAGGTCTAGGAGAATCAATAGGCATGCTTGATTTTGGTCTAGTGCTTGAAGCGCGTCATCAACGATATGCAGGATCGCTGTTTCTGTGCTGTAAAAAAGCACCATTCAGTATTAGATATCAAAAAAAGTTATCCAGGCAGAATAATACTTGTACTTTAGAAAAAGAATACACATATTTTGCATTCTTTGAAATCTCACCGTATTGTGCCATTTGTAACGGATATCTCAACACTATTACCCAACCCAACTCCTCTTTTATGCTGTAGGTGTTTCTTGGACCATGTCCCCAAACATCTATCCCTGGCCATTGGATTGGATCCGTAGGTAGAGAACCTGCTTTATTCAGCTCAGCACCTAAGTGCAGAATTCCCGAACTTTGCCATCTGGGGCCGTATTACGTAAAGTGCCCGGGAGGCAACGGGCGTTAGTGCCCACTTTGCGTGCTCCCGGGGCACTTTGGTATTACAGAGGCGGTCGCAGACACTTGTGCAACCCCTTTTGTAATACCAATAGCGCTGGCGCACATAAAGCGCCAGCCTTATCTTCAAGGGGGCATTCAGTCATTTGTATTGGGGTGTGCCGCATGCAAATGAGGGAACCTTTTTGCCTCCGCGCCTGCGCCTTATTACAGATGCGGGCGGAGAGGCAAAGAAGCCCACACTATCAGTGCGCCTCCTATGAGCAGCCCTCTGCAGTGTGTAAAGTGGGTCCCCTTTAAAAGTGCAGGTGGGTTACCGCCTGCACAGTGAAACATGAAACGACTGTAAAGCAGCCACTCCGTATTTCACATGAATGTGCTGTCACAGGGCAACACAAGTTCGTGACTGCCCTGGGGACTGTACATTCCCCATAATGCGGTGCATTTTCCTTCATTTCCTGGTGCAATGACGGAAAATGCGTAGCATGTGTAATGCGGCTCCAGGAGGTCAGAATAACTGAGCCTGCCATCTCTGCCAAGCCTCACTGCTGACATCACAGCCACTGAGAGAGAAACTTTGATGCCAGCATCAGACAGACCTGTGATGCTTGGATGCCTTTGTCTTTTGTGTTTCCTTTTGTCATTGATTCTGATGTCTTTGTGAGTGATGTGTGCCTGCACTCCCACATTGTTGTGTGTAACGCTGTTGTCAGCATGAAGCCTGATCTGATGAGCCTGCGTTTTCGTATTGTCGTATACGAAGCCTGCCTTCAGTGATAGTGATAATAGCATGAGGACCAAGTGCCTGTGC
The DNA here is from genome assembly GCF_964261635.1 of Lissotriton helveticus. Taxonomy (NCBI): domain Eukaryota; kingdom Metazoa; phylum Chordata; class Amphibia; order Caudata; family Salamandridae; genus Lissotriton; species Lissotriton helveticus. The sequence continues at coordinate 1,558,918,642 of NC_136059.1, forward strand.
TCTTGCATTGATGTTTGCGTCCTTATTTCAGCAACACCAATGTCAGCTACAGACTTGACAGGTGCACCCCAGCATTGACACTATCCATTTTGTGGTGCACCACCACTGCACAGTATGGTGCCAGTGCCTCTGCTGCCACTCCTTGCCTTTAAGTTCTTCAAACTAGAAATGTTGCGTCGCTCACTCTACCAGAAGTTAGGACACTGTGAAGCTGTTGCCAGACTACAACTGTACCAAGCACTGTAGCTCCTACAAGCGGCTTGAGTATAGCCACGGGTTCCTGAGTCAGGTATTAATGAATTGTTCCAGCCCCAACGCTGCACAGACTCTCAAGGGCAGTCTCTGCCCCAATGCTACCTTACCTCCAGCAGAGTGGGACCGCTTCACGGGCCACCTGAGGCCCCAGGCAGCCTAACCGCGTAGTGCCTTCACATCGCTGGGGTGGGACTCGGTCCCCCAGCAGGCTCTGCTCATGGTGCGGGAGGTGACGTCACCCTCCTGATGCCACAAGACCATCCTCTCCTGCATTGCAGGACGCGCGCGGGTGTGCCCGGGCCAAGGGCGGGCACGGGCACACCTCGTCTGCACCTGTCAGAGCCAGGAAGAGGCTAGGCAGGGCCCCCCGCTGACATCTCGCACCAGCACCTCTACTTCTTCAGTATCTAAAACAGGAAAAAGGTAATGTTCTTCGAGTACCAATTGGTTTGATAAAGTGGTCATTCCGCTATCTGTTCTAACCCCCCTGTGTGAAACCATCCTGTGCGCTGAGTGGCTGATTCACAATGGGAAAGCGCAAAGTTACTGAGGGGGTCCCGAAGGAAACTACCAAAAAAAAGGTGAAGAAGAGTTTACCAGCCTTGAGCCCTGTTGTCGGGAGTGGGGGGGGGGTGGGGTGTTGGATCCCATTGATAGTTTATTGTCCGAATGCGAAGGTCTTCTTGATCCAAACCCAATGAGTATATCCCCTAAGCTTCCCAGAACACAGACTCCTAGAAGTTCTACACACATAGCCCATAACGGCCGTATTCCAGACATCTTTAACAGAGCAAAGGGAAAGAAACCTCCCTTAGCTGCCCCAAGCCTAAGTAATAATGAAAAGGATAGAGAAGCCATAGAGGCGCAAGTGGCAACAGATGATCTATCAGTTTTCCTTTGTAGTAATAGCTTTGCTCCACTAATAGACTATACAGACTCACCAGACAAGCACTCTAATTTGACAAGTGGGGTACAATAAGGGGGCATGGAGGCAAATAGACGGCTTTACAAGGATGCACACCCACCCTCAGGTTCAGTCTCATGTCCTAATAACGTAGCTGCCCACACTAGTGAATCTACAGTTACCCACACCAATTCTACATTCGGCAAGATGCCTATGCAAAGATTATTATCAGCCCAAATTATTAACCCAGCAGAAGAAATCAGAGCACTCAAGTTAGCTGTGGGTAGTCTCTCTGAATCCATTAGCTAGGTACTTACTGATGTTCAATTCCTTAAGAAAAATCTAGGATCCAATTCTATCTGCTCGGCAAATGCCTAGGGGGAGTTGGCTAATTCCCATATGATAACTGGGGAACCTCAGTGTCTTAACACAGGCGGTAGAGGCAGTAGTGAAATTCTGGTGAGTGCCAAGGTTGTCCACTGAGACGTTAGATATCTGGACGGGATGATTCCTATCTGGGCTGGTCTTCGACAATCTTCAATTCCGAATCGAGCCCTGGGCCCTTGACCAAGTCCCTTGCTCCCACAGGCAATTAGGTAGCCCATCCCCCACGGTACTGGTAGCACTCCTGCCTGGAAGCGGATAATATACCTGACTAATGCACCAAAGCTCTTATCCAGATCATACGTTGAAGTTGAGGACACCCTGTTTAATAAGTCCACCCATTGGATCCTGCGAGTGAAGGGGTGTCGCTCTATAATAAGGGACAGCATAGTCAGGGCTAAAAGACACTCTATCCCGGTGACTGCCACCGATGCCATTACCCTTACCCAGTTACACCGAGATTTAGTTGAAAACTTGGTAGCTTTCGACCTACGCACCCAACATCTTACCACAACTAACATTCACCTCAAATATATCCATCCGGATGAGGTCAGTGAGCTGATCCCCAACCACCTTGCAGCACTTCAATCCACTGTGTCCCCTCCTAGCGAGATAGATTGAAGGTTTGCCCTACCCCCAGCTGCTAGCACACAGGCTGTTGTATTGGCACACACTAGCAAACAGATCATCCCTTGTTCTGAAGGAAAATTTCTTTCCGAGATGATCTCTTTCAGCAGAGCAGGGAGTGAGTTAGATCAGATGCCAAGGACCACAATTCCTAGGGCCGGTCCAACACCAGATATACATATAATGTCATGTACTATTACAGTTCTATCTTGGAATCTGACTGTAACAATTTCATTGAAAAGGTTGACATTTGTGCTTTTCAAGAAACCTGGTCTATAGACCCACTTCATCACCCCGGATACCTAAACTGCTATATCCCGGCTACCCAGAGTGATAGAGGTTGACCGTTGGGGGTCTTACAATCTGGGTCAGACAGGATATTGGCCTCAAGTTACTGGTATTACCTACAGAGAGTAACAGTAGCCTCGCAATCAGGCTGGTGTGTGGCCCATATGGAATTATTGACATCTACAATGTATACGCAAGAGGTCACAGTGAGGGCGGAGGTCTGGAGCCATCTTTGCCCTAGGCAAGCTTTTAGACAATCTCTCAGGGGAAGCCTCAGTAGTTATAGTGGGGATCTAAACTTGACGTTTGAACCTTTTGATAGTAAGGATAATGACTTGGCGTGCGAGGAGGATGAGCAATGGGGTGTCCCACCCTTGGAATTAATGCCAATTAAAAGATGGAGTGAAGCTGCCATTCAACTGAAAGCCCTTTGTCTAAAATATGGTTTAAGGGGGCTAACGGTAGCTCCACCTTCAATAGACATGGGGCAAATATGTTTAATAATGGACATCACTCAAGTCGCATAGACTATCTCCTAGTTAGCCTGAACTTATGACACACTCTCGAGGACATTGTTGTGTAGGCACGCATGGAGAGTGATCATGACCCACTCTGCTCTAGGTTCATGTTCAGGGAACTATGTGCACAAATACAAACTGATAACTTACCCACCACTAGTGATCTTCAGCTCTTAAACAACATGCAGCGAGATAAATGACCCATAATTTTTTAACGCCCAGGAATATTGTCCTCCATAACTTGTGAGGTGGAAAGTAAGTTAAAAGCGATGGAGATATCTCTCCTTAACCCCTAGCCGCTAAATGAAACGACACAGTTGTAAAACACAATATTTTCAAAAACGCGTACCTACTTACAAAGACCTAGCAGGGTCAGGTTGAAAGGTACTCAGTTAAAGCACCACTGGTATACCAAAGATTGTAGGCATGCCCGTGGTGCCCTTGGTCAGGCAATCAGGTCGGGTGATGCGGCTAGAGTACGAACTGCTAGGTCAAGCTACAAGAAGGCGATCCTAAGTGCTAAAAAAAACTGGGACGAGAATAGATGGCTGGATTTAATACAAGCCTGTGGCAGTAACAACACCCAATGGTTCTGGAATCTTGTAAAATGGGGCAGGGGAGGAGTAGCACTACCCCCGGAAAATTATGTTGATCCAGGTTTGTGGGTTAGTCATGTTGCTTCTTAATATGCTTGTGAGGACGTAGAGGATAGTGGCCCCCTACTGATTCAACTCTAATGAAAAAATATTTGATGAGGCAGACGTAAGCTCAGCCCTTAGCATTATCACAGGAGGACGAGCACCAGGGATAGATTGTGTGCCAGCTGACATTTTCCTGCAGGATAGGTCCAAATGGACCCAATAAATATTGTTACTAGCTAACGTCATTGCTCAGGGTGCCCCCGTCCCGGCCACCTGGCGGGGGGCAGAGATCATCACAGTATATACAAAAGGAGACAAATCCCTGCCAGGTAACTATAGGCTAATAAGCCCAATAGATTCTATACAAAAAGTGGTGGCACGGCTTGTCCTGGCCAAGGCTCAAGTATGGATAGACGAAAACGCCATCCTTGGCCCTCTTCAGGCAGGTCTCCGGGCCCACATAAGCACTATTGATCAGGTCTTTCTATTTGCCTTAATATATTGGCAGACAATAGTCCTCGGCAATGGCAGCATGTACGCTGCCTTTGTCGACCTTAAATCAGCCTTTGACTTGGTCTAAAGAAATAAACTGTGGGTGGTATTGAAGAATATGGGGATGCTGCTCGACTTACTTTCCCTCATTGCCTGCCTCCATGAGGAAAATTATGCACAAATCCACTGGGGGATGCGGGAAATAAGAAAGACCCCTTCCCTGTATGAAAGGGTGTTCGCCAAGGATGTGTGTTGGATCCTACATTGTTCTCCCTTTTTATTAATGGAGTTGCTAACTTTCTTGCTGCTATGCATACTAATGCACCAGTTTTATTGGACATAAAGATTCTAATTTTAATGTTCGCAGATGACACGCTGATTATCTCTAAAATCCCAAGTGGATTGCAGCGTGCACTGCAACGTTACGAAGAATTCTATCTATTACTTGGTTCAAAAATTAATGCTGCTAAAACCAAGTTCATGGCCTTCAATCAGCATAGATGCTTTAAGGGCAGAATGATAATGGAAGGGCTTCCCCCTTGAGCAGGTCAATGCATTTGTTTATTTGTGCATCAAATTGCAGAAGGACATGAGATGAAAGCTACATATTGATGTCATGGAATTAAAACACCAGCAATTAGCCGGTGTCTTAAGAAAGGGATTTAAAACATCCTTGACAAAGCCTCTCAGTCCGGTACAGCAAATTTATAATACCGAGGTGGTGAGCTCAGTCCTATATGGTGCTGGGCTATGAAGTCTAGAGAATCTGACACAGCTAGCAACGGCAGAGAACACCTTTTTTAGAGCAATTACAAGCCTTCCACAAAGTACACCACCCTCCCTCGGAATGACTTAGGCAGAAAAGCTGTGGTGGATCTTACCTGGTTATGGCCAATTCTATACTGGCGTAGAATTTAGTGTACGCCAGAATTGGCCATATATGCTGAGGGTCTAAGGGACATCATTGACACGGATCAATTCCGCAAAATTAGTTGGCTGCAAGATATGAGAAGCCTCTTGATCAGAATGGGCCTAAAGCACTTGTGGAACTCTCCCTCTAGTTCCCAGTTCCCGCCAAGTGACTCACTTAAGGATACATACTGGGAAACGATTGCACACTTCACTATCAGGGATCTTTCTACAGATAAAACCAGAGCCGAGCTTTGAGCTCTACTGGAATGCCATTACAAAGTCCTTTGTCCTGAAATTGTACTTTCAATTTAAAGCAGGTACTTTACCTCTAAAGTCCTTTACATCCAAATGGACCACCTCCGGGAATAATAAATGCCCCACCTGCGCTGATCATGCAGAAACCTACTTACACGTGTTGTTTGTCTACCCCACCTACTCTGGTCAGCACAAAGCATGTTTGGTGCAGACATGTAGGAACATGGGTACCTGATCATGTAGTGCAGCTCTGCGAATCCTCTGTACCGATCTATCACCTAGGTATGCAACTCCAGTGGCAACGTTTTTAAGGTGGACGTGGTATATTCGATCTTAACAAACCCTGGTGGAAAAATGAACTCTCTTCTGATCATGTATGGGTATTTTATCTAAAAATTATGTGGGGCTCTAACATGGTTTTAAATGTCCTTGAGATCAGTTGATATATATATTTTTTATGCTTGTTATATTATGAATTTATGACCTTGTATTATACCGGGATATTCTGACCATTATTTTGCCACTTTTCACCAAAAAAATTTAATCAGATTTTAACTTTTGTATTGTTTTAACCCTTTTTATACCCAATGCTTTTATGACATGTATTGTCGAATAACGCTTCCTTTGAATTGAATTGAATTGATTTGTTCTTTTATACTCAGCAATGAATCCTCCATGAAATCTATGAGGCTAGATTTTATAGAGGATCACTGAGGAATTATTTTGTCTTCATAACACAGTCTCTATGTTTCTCCCTTAGTCCAAGGAACTCAGATGTTGTTTGATCTTGTGGTTTCGTAGTAGTAAGCAAAATAGTTAGGAAGAGCATGCCATGTTCCCTCTGCTCTCCTGCCCTGTTTCTTTATCTGGGGGGTCTGTTTTAAGACATGATCAGTGATTCATGTCCAGAAAAAAAAGGCCGGAAGGTCAGACTGGTTTTTACCTGCCCCATTTAATTGAATGGGAAAACATATGATATACTCTGTATATAATTAATTAATTAATTCATTATTCATTTATTCAGCCATTTATGTCAGGCCTATGTCATTCATTTCGATCTTTCACAACCTAATAGATTTACAGGCTATAGACTTGTGTTTACAACGTCAGTTCTTCTATTTTCTTCATTTCCTAGCTGAACTTTTGCTGTCTTTAGTGCTTGTGGACCCCGGTGCAATAATGTTTGTGTTGGCATACACCCCCATCCTTGGTGGAGGTGGTGACAACCTGCACCACAGATTCCCTCACCACCACCTTTTAACAGTACCTCTCAAGTCTACATCACCACTCACTTTCAGATGCATTTAATTAATCATATAGCGTCACTCATACCAGTGTACAGTGTCAGAGAGCTTTGCATCACACCCACATTACACAGAGACAATCAGCCATACAAGTGTGTAAATCAGTGTATAGGAAATGTTACATAAGCCAGATGACTACAAGATGTAGGAGTGATATGTAATCCATACTGGTAGGTAGTATAGCTTAAAAGTGCTTGGTCTGCAGAAGCACAAACTCAAAATTGAAAATGGAACACCATAGTTCTCTTTAATAATAAGAATCGATTAGTACCAAAATGAACCATTTTTGCAACATTAATCTATGCTCTAATCTATACTTTGCAGTGTGCATCCAGTTCTTTGATGAAAGTTAAAAATCCACTTTCCTATATTAGGATTTCAATTTATAAATTGCAAGAAAAAAAGCATGTCTCTTAGAAAAGCAGTAATCCACTGACCTATTTACATTATATGCACTTTATAATCTTCATGGTACACGTTCTTTGCAGCAGTCAGATTAATCATCTGTGCTATTTTATGATCATTCACAACTTTAACTATATAAAACTCTGATCTCTCTCCAGGAAGAATATTAATCACTGGAGCTATCTTGCCATTTTTATTGTTGCCTGGAAATTGCTGGAGGCAAGGAACTTGGCAGCATGCACTTTTAAAACCAAAATAAACAGGCAAACACGGCGCCCTCTGAAGTCAGCACCCGGTGTGGTGGCACCGGTGACACCGCCCTAGAGCCAGCCCTGTCCATGTGCAGTCAACTTCTTCATTCCATTTAATCCAAGACGTCTGATAATGCGAGTTTTAATGTAATGCCTGTAGGTGTAAATAAAGTACTGTACTAATTATATGGAAAACAATATCTAAGTCAGGAAGAAAATACTCTAAAGTGTAAAACGTTAGAAGTAATTACTGTTAAGATGAAATATTTGATAAACATTCTAGGACAAAACAATAAACCATATCCTAGAAGGACTGACTTTAATATCAATGGGCCCGATTCACAGAAGTAAGTTAAGACAAAATCCTAAACTTACTACTTTTGGTATTCACAGAAGGCATTTAGTAGTAGTAAAGTTAGGATTTTGTCTTAAGACAGACTTAAAACAGACTTAAGACAGACTTACGACAAACTTAAGACAGACTTACGACAAACTTAAGACAGACTTAAGACAGACTTAAGACAGACTTAAGTTAGGATTTTGTCTTAAGTCTGTCTTAAGTCTGTCTTAAGTTTGTCTTAAGTCTGTCTTAAGTCTGTCTTAAGTCTGTTTTAAGTATGTCTTAAGTCAAATCCGAGTTCAGCTTGAGACAGTTTCTCTGCATCCAGCCTGTAACCTGGGCCACGCATCTGCAGAAATTGTTTGCATCCTTTCCATCTGCGATGAAATGGATATCACTATCTGTATATCATCAGTGTAGGAGAATAGAGTCAGGCCAAAACTGTGAATAAGATTAACAAGGGGAGTGACATACACATTAAATAAGGTGGGACTAGGAGCACACCCCTGAGGCACCCCCAGGGAAGAGAGAAAGGTCTGGAACTTGCGTCTCCCTTCTCTACACACTGTTGTCTATCGTTAAGAAACAAGCTCAACAATGTTAGAGCAGTGTTCCTAAAACTGAGTGCATGAAGCCATTTAATGAGAAGTGTGTGATGAACCGTATCAAAGGAGGCAGACAGATCCAATAAGATTATTGCAGCCCTGCCGCTCTTGTCCACTACTCCTTGTATTCTTTTGATGCTGCTACCAGCACTGGTTAATTCAGTACAAAGCTTTCCTCTAAAACCGTATTGAGAAGAATTAGGCAACTGGTTGGTATCTAAAAAGGATATTGTTTCCTCATTCATTGCCATATCTAAAAACTTGGCAGGAAACGGAAGACGGGAAATGGTTCTATAACTTTCCACCTGCTTAAGGTCCAGGGAGGGTTTTTTCACCAGAGGAAGACTGGAAGTTCTTTTCCAAATGATAGGGCATTATCCAGAGCTAAGCGTCTCATTTAGTAGCTCCATGTGTAGTCCGGCCACCGTGCTGGCTGCAAGATTAATGACCAGAGGAGGACAGGGGTCCGAAGGGGCCCCGGTATTAATAGAGCTTATGAGACCGATTGTTTTTTCCCAGATAAGAGGTGAGAACCTTTCCAATCTGGGTGTTTCCAAAGGCCCAAAGGCTAGTCCAGAGATCAAGACCTAATCCTGATCTGACACTGCATCTACAATTGTATATTCGAGGAGAAGGAAAATGCCTGAAATATAGAATTGACTTTCTGTTGGAAAAATCAGCTAACTGATTGCAAAAGGATTCATCAGGAGTGAAGATGGCATTGTTATTCCATTTGGACAGGGATTTGACTGTTTTGAAAAGTTCCCTGGTAGAGTTTTTTGCTAATTACACTTTTCCAGAGAAATAGTTGGTCTTTTCTGCTTTAATAAACTCTTTATACTCAGAAAGTAGTTTTGTGTACTTTATTTTTTTTTCAGGATAATATTCTTTCCTCCATTTGCGCTCCTGAAGTCTGCACTTCGGTTGTGCAGCTTTTAATTCTTGCGAGAACCTTGAATTGAGCAGCATACAGGGGTACATATCCCCAGCCACTTGCTTGTCTGTTTGTTCTCTAATGGAGGTTGTAGAGGCGGCAGGCCTCTGCTGACCATTGGCACTTTCTTAAAGGTGAAGATACACATTCGACATTCGTGACTGTCTGTGCTGAAGCCCCAATCATGAGGGTGGCAGTAACTGTTTTTCACACTATGGCGTAGGTCCACAGGTTTTCTCCTTGAATACCTTGATAAAGGAGCAGGGGTCCTGGGCCCGTCCAGGCGCAGATGGACACAGATGGGCTTGCCTTTGGCGCACCAGCGGCTCGTCCGCAGCGCGTGTCCGCTGCACGAGCTGTTCCTCCTTGCCATTTATTGGCTGGGAGTCAGAAGACTGGAGCTCTAACCCCCGAAAATGGCAGCCAGCCCTGAAGTGAGTCGGCACTGGTAGGCGGAACCTCCCCTTGGCTCTCTCCACGCAAACATATGTATTCTAGAGGTGGACCAGAGAGTCAAGGGAGCTCCTGCAAGGTAGAGGGCACTACTAATTTTAAAGACAAAAACAAGAGCACCGCAGAGACAAATAAATGGCTAGCAATAAAAGGATTACAAACTTTAGAAATACCAAAGCTTTAAAACCAGTGTTAGAGGAGCTTACTGATGCTTAGGGATACCAGCTCCCTCCTGTGATTTTGATCCGCTGCGTGCCCGGTCCCTCCTTGCCATTTATTGGCTGGGACTCAGGAGTCTGGAGAGGTAACCCCCGAAAAGGGCAGCTGGCCCGGAAGTGAGTCGGCACAGGTATGCGGAACCTCCCCCTTGGCTCTCTCCACGCAAACATGAGTATTCCGACGGTGGGCCGAAGAGTAAAGGGAGCTCCAGGAAGGTAGGAGGCACTACTATTTTTAAAGACAAAAACAGGAGCGACTCAGGGACAAATAAATGGCTAGCAATAAAAGGAATTAAAAATGTAGAAATACCAAAGCTTTAAAACCAATTTAGAGGAGCTTTCTGACGCTAAGGGATACCAGCCCCCTCCTGTGGTTTTGATCCATGGATAACAGTATTTACAGTATTGGCAGTGCTTTGTTTAGAGACTTGTTTATGCCACAAGATACATCACGTACAACTCACAGATGCATTTTAAAGTCAGAAAGAACCAGTAGTATGGCAAGGAGAAGACTATGGGCATAATTAGGATCTTGGCGGATGGGGCGTCACAGCGGTGACAGATAGCCCGTCCGCCGAAATATAAATCCCATAAGTTATAATGAGTTCACTTTTGTGACAGAGTAACCTGTCCGCCAAGATCTATATCAGGCCCTTAGTTTGAAGTCTATATCCACTTGATGACAGCAGAAATCAATCCTGTGCTATTTCCCCAATCGATTTATGAATATTAACATTTAATGATGAATAATGAAGATTATCAGTAAGTAATAGAGTCATTACCCAATCAAACATTGTTCATTTTACTTATCTCAAAGGGATGGGAGGCTGAATATGCCTTGCCAGTGCTGAAACTCATCATCTTCAGACCACTGCAGATGTCAGTAGTGAGGCTGAACTCGCTTAGCCATTTTGACGTTCGATGTATTGTAGAGGCATGTTGATATTGTATTAACATTCATGTAGTGGTTTCTGCCCCTGAGACCTCACTTTACCCCACCATTAAATTCTCAACCTCAAATGTTCTGTAACCTAGAAGCGTCTCAGGTGACAGTGACCAGTACTTGAAAATATACTCACTCAGACACTTACTGCTGGTTGTATATATTGTTACAATGAAAGGCCTCTATGTGTAGTGGATCTGTGTTTGAAGTTCTTTGTAACATGAATGTTGCCTGTAATGTGCAACAGAAAATTGAAAAAAAACATATGTGCACCTGGTTTAACTATTTTAAATAGATTTCTTGTGAAATTTCTAGTGGCTCTGTTCCATTTTTAGAGGAAGCATGCTATGATTCTGCTCAAAATCAGATTATAGTCTAGGCCTGAATATTATACGTGCAAGGTATACAATTCCGCTCTTGTCCATCCAAGGTATGATATTACGAAAGTATGTAGACTTTACCTAAAATGTGCAGTTTTATATGGCCTTCTATCTCATGGAAATTATATCTAGACAGAGCCGAAGGTATTTTTATTTCTCTGGATGCAGTTCTCTTTCAACAGGTGAAAAATGCATTTTGACTGGCTCATCTCTCCACGCTAATCCCACACCTTCTGTTTCACCATCTAATGACAAACACAAAGAATGAAATTCCCCACAGCAGGATAAAAGGATGAAAAGAAATCCTTGTTTATACAAAGCAACCTTCGCCCAGTGACTTTTAGCAAGCTGCACGGTTAAGGAGGGAGCCAGATGCTGCTTTCTCAGGCCCTTTGCATTCTCCCAGACACCTTGCTGTATGTCTACAGATGTTCCTTAAAGCATTGTCAGTTCTGTAATTGCTGCTCTAAAAAGTATTTTTTATTTTTATGACCATTAACAACAAAATCCAATAATTACTGGGTGCATTAATATTTCAAAATATTTCAGCCTTTGTTAACTTTTGCCAGGTCAAACCTGCCAAAATTTAACAGGAGAAAAATGTATGGTATTTACAGTACTATGCAAATTTTGGTGTAGTAAAGCTCGTGTTATTCCCCTGAAACTTGCAATAGGTGCTATTTATTGAACCCGATGTTAAACATTCCGCATGGTATTGTTACTATTTGGTGCGATAGAATCAGGGCCTAAAAGTATTGCTGGTTTGTTATACTGGTAAGCCTGAAGCATAATGTGAAATAATACAAGCCTGAAATAGAAAGAGGATACAAAGGAAAGGAGCATCAGGTAATTTGTGCAGCAGCGGCCGGCACAGGTAAGCGCGGTGAGGCGGGGCACGGCAGGTAGGAAGTCGACAGACAGAATCGATATTATTTATTTATTTAATTATACCTATTCTGTCGTCTGTCGTCTCCCCCCCCCCCCCCGGCTCACCACACTTACCTGTGCCAGCCGCCGCTTTGTGTGCAATAGGCTGCAAGCTGTCTCCCACTCGAGTGGTTATCCTTCGAGAAATCAAGCGTGGCACAAAGCATATACAGAGAGGAATCCATGAGAAATGATTTTAAGTTGTTCAATGTTCAATTTCGTGCTGAGACGCAATAGGACTAAGGGAGCCATTTTGAGGCCTACGGAGGGGTAAGTGATGTTTACTATATTCGATAAAATGGTGTAGCACTGATTTTGAAATGTATCGGCTACAATGAATTTCCCTTTTACCAGCCTTACCCAAAATGGTAAGACTTGCAGTCAGTAAACACACATTTATGAGGGGAATAACCTACTCAAATGTACCTGAGGAAAAATGTGTGATGCAATCTTTAGTGCATCTGCGAGTTACTAGGTGTGGTAAACTATTGATTGCATATAATTCTGATTCCTGCCCATGGAGGGGTTTGCAAAGGGATCAGACAAATAATGGCACTCATAAACAAACATCCTCCGCCTTCATTGTATTACATTTGTATTACAAGCTATCTTAACTTTAATCATCAAACTAATATGTAGGAATTGCTATAACTCCCTCCACTCTCCCAAAAAAGTAGACCATCTTTTCTGACCCAAATAATCTTTTTCCAGACTAATATATTCAGCCTCCCATTGCTTCCTCTTTTTCTGGTTCTCCCATCACTCGTTTAACCTTTTTCAGACCTGGTGGAATATTTTGCATCTTCCTTGCATGCCTGCACACCCTACCACTTAGATGAACATTAACCGAATCTTTACCCCAGAATTTCTTCATCTGTGTATTTGAAAAGCCACTGCTTTAGTGACATTATTTGCATTTTCAAATAACACATTTGTGTTTTTGAACTCTCCACTTCTACGCTGTTGCACTAACCTAAGGAAAGCCCGTCTGTGCCGGTCCGTGTCCGGATCGGGGCCAGCACCAGTCATGCTTCCCGTTTCGACCACGAACCCGGCCCTGAACAATTTGGCATACCAAACAACTAAAGGACTTGAGGCCACACAGATGTGATAATCCTTCTCACCTTGCGCTTGGCACTGAATTCTTGGAGGATTGCAAATTTTGCTCCTTCAAGTTTGACACAGCAAGCTTCAAGGGAACTGCAATTGACTTGGAGTGTACCTACAAAGCCTGCCCAGTCAACTGTAGATCTCTTCTCAAACACGCGGAAGATCTTTGGCTTGCTCTCTATTCTGAGCACTGGGATTTAATGTTCCTAACTTAAAAAACTTGGCAAAGAGACAGTAACAACCCGGACATATCTTTGGCAGTCCCACAGGGATATAAGATAGTGACACTTAACAGAGAAAACAGTAGACTTGGAGGGGGAATTGCGATAATCCTGAGGAAGGACTGGACGATTACTCACAAAAAAATAGAGCACGTGGGGTCAATTGAGGCCCTTCTGTACTGTATAAAATGTTCACCCACCTCACCCTTCACCGGAATACTAGTATATAGACCACCAGACTCTCCGGCAGTTCACCTTCCTGATCTATATGATAAGATTGCAGAACTCTCACTGAAGTATGCCAATTTCACTGTACTAGGTGACCTTAATGTCCATATGGACAATGAAAAATGCCCCCTCGCCTCCAAAATGACAGACACTCTCCAAGTGTTAAACCTAACTCAAAAAGTTACACTATCCACACATGAAGCTGGACATATACTGGATTTAATCTTTAGCAACGATCAATCCCTAGAGGTCAAACAACTCTTCAGTTAACCTGGTCAAACCACCGACTGATACCTTTCAATTTGACACGTAGCCTGGGCCCTAAACAGGGGGACCTAACCTATGAGACCAGAAGAAACTGGAATAAACTTCAAGTAGAATCGCTAGAAGCAGAACTTTTGAACACCCTTCCTGAGCTAATAGGTGACCCCAGCCAGGTTGACTCCACTTTCCTTTGTTGGGTTACATCAGCGCTGGATAAAATCATTCCCATGAGGCCTGTAAAGCGCGCCAGGAACAAACCCTCTTCCCCTTGGTTCTCCACAGAACTTCGGGCATGTAAAAGTGCATGCAAAAAAACTTGAGCGTGCATGGAGAAAAAACTATGATATTGCAGGAAAAAATACATATAAAATAGCGTTAATAAATTTCAAGAAACTCAAACATCACGCCATTAGGGATTACATTGCAGAACACATTAAATCCTCAATCAACTCAACCAAAGAGATTTTTTTACCTAGTGCAGGGATTTGTCAAACCACTGGCAATAAAAAGCTTGACTATCCCTCCTATAACTCTCTGTGAAGACTTAGCCACCTATTTCCAAGAGAAAATTCAGGCAATTTATATCTCTTTTCCACAGTCTGAACCGACAGATAACCCCTATAGTCTTTCTCAATGACCCAATAATTGGCCAGATTTCTGCTCCTTCAGTTTGGAGGCTTCACTGGCTTATCTAAAGAGCATAAGCTCGGGTTCACCGACCGACCCTTGTCCTGTCAGGTTTTTTAAGCTATTAGCCACTTAACTCAACCCCATCTTGAATTCTATTTGGAACCCCTCTTTGAGATCTGGCTCCTTTCCTGCATCATTGAAGACAGCACATGTTAGACCTATCCTAAAGAAAGAGGATGCTGATCCTGCCATTCTCAAAAACTATAGACCGATCTCTTTACTCGCCGTACCCTCGAAAATTCTGAAAAAAGAGGTCCAGAATCAGCTGTCGGCCTGCCTGGAGTCAAATAACCTCTTACATGACTCTCACTCAGGCTTCAGGGCTGGCTATAGCACAGAGACAGCTCTGCTTGAGGTGTCAGAGACTGTGTGCTACTGTTGACCAGGGACACTGTGCAATGCTGGTGCTATTGGATCTCTCCGTGGCCTTTGACACGGTATCCCACCGGATACTGCTAAAAAGGCTTGAAATGATGGGAGTGACAGGAACCATACTTGGTTGGTTTAGATCATTTCTTGAAGACAGGTATCAACTAGTTTCCCTCCATCCCCACATTTCATCAGTGAAATCCCTTACATGTGGTGTACCACAGGGTTTGGCATTGAGTCCGACCCTCTTTAATGTTTACCTTGCCCCTCCGGCGTCTTTAGTTGAAAAATGGGATGTTAAGGTTGTCTCCTATGCTGATGACACCCAGCTGGTGTTCTCCTTTAAGGAAAACTCAGAGGAAGCCTTTTCCAACTTCAGGCAGTGTCTGCTCAATATTTCATCTTGGATGACAGTTAAACACCGATAAAACAGAGGTGCTTTTCTTCAACCAGGCGCAGCCACCTAGATCAGAATTATGGTGGCCGGTAGAGCTTAACACCCCCCCCCCTCCCTGTACCTGTAGAGGTGGCAAAAAACCAAGGTTTTAAATTCGATGCTGCTCTTACCGGTAAAGCACAGGCCAGTCACTTCTCCTCCTAGTGTTTCTGGAAATTAAAAACCCTACGAAGGTTTCTTTTTTTTCTCCCGATGGATAGTAGGAAGATGGTGGTGCATGCACTGATCACCTCACAATTGGACTATGCCAACAGCCTATATCTGGGCCTCCCTGCATACTTAATCAGCAAACTACAGCCCATCCAAAACTCGGCTGCAAGGTTGATCAGGAATGTCCCACTCAGCCACCATATCTCCCCCACCTACAAAGCCTGCACTGGCTTCCAGTGAAGAAAAGAATTGAGTTCAAAGCACTAACCATAGCATATAGGGCACTGAGGGAGAAAGGTCCTAAATATCTGAAAGTAAGAATACAGAAATATACCCAGAATAGGGCCCTAAGATCCAACTTCCAGGAAATGAATGTGTACATTTCAAAAAACTAGAATCGGTAGATATTCGTTCTCAGTAAAAACAGCTGCACGATGGAACACCATGCCTATACACATCAGAAAGGCCAAGACAGAAAGACTTTTCAGGAAAACACTGAAAACGTGGTTGTTTAGTCTTCCCTGAACTTTATAGTGGTCGCTATCCCTGCCGCTACTAGCGCCGGGATACCCCTGTTAGGGGTAGCCGTGCGCTCTATAAGTTGCAATAATAATAACAGTAACCAATAACCTAACACATTTCATATTTTTGGAAGGGTAGGCCTACTGGACCTGTCAGCCTTTGGGTAGTCTTCCTCCAGACATTTAGCCTTACTCATTAATTTTTGCTGATCTAATTTCTGTTACCATCAGGACTCTGTGCACTTTACCACTGCTAACTAGTGCTAAGGAGCATGTGCTTCCATGCTGCCTACCTAGATGACATAGCTGTCTTCAGTTTATGCTGGGTGGAACACCTTCAGGAGGTACTTCTGGCCCTGCAGCAGGCAGGCCTGACTATCAAGGCCAGCAAGTGTAAGATAGGGCAGGGAATGGTGATGTATCTGGACCACATGATGGACACGGGCAAAGTTCACCTCCTCCTGGCCAAGACTGAGACTATCCTGGCTTGGCAACCCCCCAAGACACAGACTGAGGCGAGAACCTTCCCGGATCTCACTGGATATTACAGGAGATTTGTCATGTCACCATTTATTTATTTTATTGTATTTTTTTTTATTTTAAGAAGTTTTATATAGCGCGAATAAGACCCATTAGGGTATCAGAGTGCTTTACAAGTGAACGAAAAAGAGAAATTACCTATATAACAAACAACATCGTGGCCAGAAATGTAAGGGGAGAGAAACTCAATGATGGCACAGCATACATAATCGTAAACAGTCTAAGCTACAATAGAACAGAGGAGGCATGAAGAAAGAGGGAGCAAGAGTACATGAAGCATGTTACAAAGTCATAACGGGGGCCCTTCAAAATATACAATAAAAATAGAAGTCAAAACAGAGAGGGGACGAGCCCTTGAGAGCGTATGAGGCAACGGAATTCTAGGGCAAGAATGTGTTCATCAGGGGTGCTTTAATTTCCTTTTTTAAATTAACACTTGAGGTAATCGTCCCAATTTCCGGAGGAAGGGAGTTCCAGGTTCTCTGGTCAATACCTGAGAAAGCTTGGTCATAAGTTTTAATTTTTCAGAATTTCTGAGGTTTCAGTAGAAGGGGGCTGGTGCTTCTGGAGAATCTGGAGCCCCCTGATAGTGTACGTTTTTATGCGAGGCATATTGGGGTGTTGAAATGTAAGGCTTTGTGAGTCATGCAAGCAATTTTTAGTTGTATCCTTACTTTGTAAGGGAGACAATTTAGGGATTTCAGCTCCAGTGTAATATGGTTGTATCTTTTTGAGCCAGCTATGAGTCTAGCAGACGAATTCAGAGAGGCCCTGAGTCGCACCTTCTTCGATCTCGGGAGTCCACAGAGGTTTGCACTCCCATCGTCCAACTTGGAGATGACCGGAGATTGCACCGCAGATTTGAAGTCATTGGGGGGGAAAGGTCCCTTGGTAAGGGCAGTAATATGTCTTTGCATGTTCAGGCTCTTGTCGAGAATTATGCCAATAGAACGTGTGGAGTCAATGATGCGTGGTATGCAGTTAAGAGCTGTTAGCTGATTCATCCATTCACTGATGACAGATGAATGATTAGGAGGGATGATTAAAAGGAATTCCGTTTTCAGAGCACTGAGGTTGAGATGATTTAGAGTCCACAAGTTTTGAGCTAACAGTAAGGTGGTATTGAGGGAACTGATCTTGTCAGGGGAGGAAACTTTCAGGTACAGTTGGGTGTCATTGGCATACATGTGGTAATGGACATTGGATAGTTTTAAGATTTCAGTTAAAGGCTCCATGAGCAAGTTGAAGAGAGTTGGAGAGAGTGTGGACCCTGAGGAAGCCCAAGGTTGACTGAGGAAGGGTTAGAGAGGGATTGATTGACCTTGAATCTTTGAGTTCTATTTTGGAGAAAAGATGCAAACCAATTTAGGACAGGCCCTGAAAGCCCCATCCTATGCTCCAGTAGGTCGAGTAAGCGATCATGTTTGGCAGTATTGAAGGCTGACAATAGGTCGAGAAGGATCAGAAGGAAGGAATTGTTCTGATCCAGCATTTTGAAAGCATCATCAACAATGTGGGTGATAGCGGATTCTGTACTATGACCGTGAAGGAAGCCAGATTGGAATTGGTCCAGAAGTTGGAAGCGTTCTATGTGATTGCAAAGCTGAACGTGGGCACATTTCTCAATGAGGTTGGCAAAGTTCGAAATGTTGGCGATTGATGCGAAGTTGTTTAGGTCGGCCATATTTTGCCCCTTGACCGACCTGACTTCCAAGAAGCAACCCAAAAAGGTGATGTGGACAGAAGCCTGTCAAAAAGCCTTCAACATCCTCAAGGAGGTCATCAGTACAGCACCTGTACTCAAGACTGCTGACTTCACCAATCAGTGTATTGTGAGCACAGAGGCTTCATAGGATGGCATAGGGGCTGTGGCAGCACAGTTAAATGAGGAAGGCCTAAACCAAACGGTAGCCTTCATTAGCTGGAGGTTACATCCCTGGAACAGATGCAGAGTGCTATTAAGAGGGATCCTTTAGCTGTGGTCTGGACACTGAAGAAACTGAAACTCACTTCCAGGTTCAGACAGACCACAGGCCACTCAGATGGCTCATGCAAATGAGGGGTGAAAATCCCAACCTGTTGAGGTGGTCTATCTCCCTACAGGGAATGGACTTTATGGTGGTATACCATCCTTGGTCAGACGACACCAATTCTGATAGTCTCTCCAGGTTCTTCTGCCTTAGTGATGAGAACTCTCAGGAGGTTTACACCTAATTGGCACACTTAATTTACTCATAAGTCCTGAGTAAAGTGGTACTACATGTACCCAGGGTCTGTAAATAAATTAAATGCCACTAGTAGGCCTGCAACACTGATTGTACCACCGACTTAGGTAGTCTTGTGAAACATGTCTCGAGCCTGCCATTGCAGCCTGTGTGCAGTTTTTAAACTGCCATTTTGACATGGCATTATCAACCCTTTGCCAGTCCTAAACCTTCCTTTTTAATACATATAAATCACCCCTATTGTAGGCCCTAAACAGCCCATAGGGCAGGGTGCAGAGTCCTTAAAAAGTTGGACATGTACTTTTAACTTTTGCATGTCCTGGTAGGGAAAAACTCACAAATTCGTTTTTCACTACAGCAAGACCTATCTCTCCCATAGGATAACATTGGGTTGCCTTATTTAAATCCTTATTTATTATTATTAATATTTTTATTATGCTTTCTTGATATAGCGCATGGCTACCCAAAGGCGTCCCAGCGCTCTAAGTCACAACTATATATATCCAGTCTCACTGCAAGTGCCGGAAGAACCAGGTTTTTAGTTTCTTACTCAATTCGAGATGGTGGGTCACTGCCCGAGTTGTGATGGGGAGGGAGTTCCATAGATTGGAAGAGTTCCAAGAGAACAAGCGGCCGCCCGTTCTCGTCCTCCTAATCTTAGGGACTGTGGATTGGAAGATCTCAAGGTCCGTGGTGGGAAATAGAATGACAAGAGATTTTTATGTATTTTGGGACCAGTGCCCCACAGAGATTTGTGTGCTATGCACAATGGCTTAAATTTTATTCGATCTGTGATGGGCAGCCAGTGCAATCCCATCAGAGCCGGTTTAGCTGATAGATTTCTGGGGATGTTATAAAGGAGCCTCGTTGCACAGTTCTGTACCACCTGCAACTTA
Organism: Lissotriton helveticus; assembly: GCF_964261635.1. NCBI lineage: Eukaryota > Metazoa > Chordata > Amphibia > Caudata > Salamandridae > Lissotriton > Lissotriton helveticus. Next base: position 1,558,938,349 of record NC_136059.1, read on the forward strand.
CTGGTGGTAGTCTTGGGGTCCCCCAAATATAAGGAGTTACAATAATCCAGATGTGTCAGTACCAAGGATTGTACCAGTGTTCTGCGTGCCGTATCAGGGAGTAGAGGCAGTATTTTCCGAAGTTGTCTAAGAATGCCGTAGCAAGTGGCTGAAACATGTACCGCTTGGTGTTCAAGATTTAGATAGGTATCACGTCAGATTCCCAAGCTTTTGATTCTATCTTTTGGTATGGAGGGTGCCCAAGGTGGATAGGCCATTGTATTTGAGGTGAGCAGTTGTGTCTATCCCCATGGATCATAAGCTCAGTTTTCTCTCCGTTCAATTTTAGGAAGGTGCGATCCATCCATGCAGCCACTGTGTTCAGGCATGACTTTAAATCGATGACTGTCTTATTAAGGTGGCTGAGGGACAGAGCAAGCTGCGTGTCATCCGCATATGTCACTATCTGTACTCCATAAGGGAGGACAATGTCGGCCACAGGTTTAAGATAGACATTAAAGAGGGTAGGAGTTAAAGAGGAGCCCTGAGGGACACCACAGGCAAGTGGGATTGGTCTTGAGGAGTAGATGCCATCAAAGACCTGGAAGGTTCTGTCCTCCAAAAAAGATCTGAGCCAAGCAAGGGATTTACCTGCCACTCCTACCGCTTTAAGTCTATCTAGTAACGTACTGTGATCTACCGTATCGAAAGTGGCGCTTAAATCAAGGAGGATAATCGCCACCATCCCTCCCTGATCAAGTATGAGACGTGCTTCCTCCATAACTGTGAGCAGGGCCGTTTCCGTCCCGTGATTGGGGCGTAAGCCTGTCTGGGAGGAGTGCAGGATCTCGTGTGAATCTAGGAAATTAGTGAGGGTTATATTGATGTGTTTATTGTCTCTGTGAAACAGGGTCAGAGCGTTTTAAGAAAGTCCAGCACCAATCATCACTGTATATGCCTATATCGTTAGATCGTACCCTCGGTGCATTGGGTTTGGGATGTGACCCATATACACCCCACTTTGGCAGATAGCATCCACCGTTACTAAATTCCAAACTGACCCAGCACCCGAGAAAATCGTATTTTTATGTGTATAACTAATATTGGTCAAGTAACATTTAGCAATGGAAACAAATTTCATAAACAGAAAAGACTTCCCAATTACAATTAAATTACTTCCCACCCAATTCCCCTATAAACCCACAACCCGCTACAGAAAATAAATTAATAAAATAACATAATGATCAATTAATCAATTAAAAAAATTAATTATAAATTATAACTAAATTAATTAACATTAAAAAAAATATTTACCAATTATTTCAAAATAAATGCCAATAAATAAATTACAATATTTAATTAATCATAATTAAATTACTTCCCACCCTATTCCCCTATAAACTCACAACCCGCTACAGAAAATAAATTAATAAAATTAACATAATTATCAATTAATCAATTAATACAAATTATTTACCAATTATATTTTAATTAATTATCAATTAAAAATTAATTAACAATTCATTCAAAATAAATACTAATAAATAAATAAAAATAATTATAATTAAATTACTTCCCACCCTATTCCCCTATAAACCCACAACCCGCTACAGAATTATATTACGCAAAAATTAAATACCATAAATGTTATTACTTAAAATAAATTATAAAATAAAAATACACTTTTAACACATATACTAACATAAAAAAACACTTAGATATTATTAAAAAATAAATATTAACTTACTTACCTAAAATTCGATATTTTTGTTGTCTATATTCTGTCCATCGATATTTTTGTTGTCTATATGCTGTCCATTCGATATTTTGTCCATTCTATATTTTGAATTCGATATTACTGCTATTCAATTCGATATTTTTGTGGTCTATATTCTGGCCATTGGATATTTTGCCCATTCTATATTTTTACTCGATATTTTGCCCATTCTATATTTTTTACTCAATATTTTGACTGTATACCATGTACTGCATGACTCGTATATCTTCTAAGTGTATCAGAGATCAGAAAGTTGCTATTAGTTCGTTTCTTACAAATGCATTAAATCTCAATGTATTAACCATTATTTAGGCATCATTGTTTTATAGGACTTAAACTATTTGAGTAGCAAGACAGTCCATAACTATCTTAGACTATTAAGTAACAAGGCGGTACATAACGAGCATCAAATATAGTAATCACAATCATACCTAATTAGGTATTTTTTTCTTATGTAGTTGACCAGTGTGGTTCCAGGCCTATTTTACCAGCAATGTTGATACATGAGGTGTGTCTAAAACAAGCACATTATTACATATCAGTGATGAGTCTAAATACAAGCACTATCCATCAATATATAAAGCATCTCCTTATCATGATTATTGTTCATTTCTCTGTGTGGCTCATAGAGCAAGGCTTCATTAATTAACATATTAACACCCACGGGTTAAGCCCATGTGCATATAGAGGCAGATACAGGGTTCTTCCTATATTAGTAACTGCATATGTAACCCTATTCTTTAGACATCACTAAGGTTAGAACGATAGATCAATCGGGTAGTAAGCCGTTGCCCGTTATTAGAAAAGATTATGTGGTTCAGAAAAGTGAACCCAAATGTCACAAACATTTTGTATATTATTTCAGAAAGAGCTTTGTTTAACAATATTCATTGCAGAAGTAAGACAGGTATGAATCTAACACACCATAAAATACAATTATGATCCTCAATGAAGGAAGAAAAACAATATTTTACTTACTAAGAAATATCAAATAAGAGCTTATAATCGTTCTTCACACGGGTAAAGTATCTCCGTATTAATTTGCCCAGTCCTTGCAAATTTCAACTCTCTCTCATCGGTGAATCTGCAAAATATATATATAGGAGCTAAATGTTTTTGTCCTTTAATCTGCCATAGTATGATATTCTGTCATGTATTCTATAAGCAATGTCATGCCAAGCCTTAATTTGTAACAAAGAATGGGGCATCAGTCATACTTAAATAAGTAGGGCTCCCTCTCGTGTGATTCTAGGAAGTTAGTGAGGGTTATATTGATGTGTTTCTCTAGAATTTTACTAGTCATGGGGAGTAAGAAGATTGGTCGATAATTGCTCCAAGCCTCTTGGTTAAGGTAAGGCTTTTTAAGAAGCGCTTTAACCATGGCATGTTTCCATGTCTTGGGCACCTGGGAGGTGTTAATGGTGGTGTTGAGGACATTTAGGAGGGTAGGTAGAATAACCTCTCCTACTTTCTTCAGTAGATGCACTGGGGCTGCGTCTCAAGGGGAGCCTGATTTAATAGAGTTCCATAGATGGGTGAGCGTGGCAGGGTCCAATAGGGGAAAATCCTCTAAAACTGCTGAATTCTCCACCATCATTTCTGGTGTCCAGAGTGGGTTCTCCCGGACTTTGGGAGGAAAGGAATTGTAAATATCTAAAATCTTATTATTAAAAAATTCCGCCAGCTCTATGCATCGTTGTGGTGAGGCTTCTCCTGAAGAGTCAGCCTGAGGGGGGCCTGTGAGAGTTTTTACAATCTTCGCAATTTCCTTAGGGGCATTAGCTGAGCCCTTGATTATCTCGGCGTAGTAGAATGCCTGGGCTTTCTTGATCTCTACTTGGTAAATTTTTATTGCTTCCCTATATGTCTGTTTCTTATCAGGACTAAAGTCTGCCCTTCAAGCCCGCTCAAGCTTTTTAGATTTTTGTTTGATTTCACGAATCACAGGTGTGTACCAAGGGGATCGTTTAACTCTGAACTTCTTGGTGATCCATTTCTGCAGGATGGTAACATCCAGAGAATCCTTAATCCATTCATTGAAATTGTTTGAAGCTATCTGGGGGTTGAGATCCGCTGTGGGGCTGGAGTTAGCGAAAATATCGGACCACTGTTCAGTTTCTAGATTTGCCCATTTGCGGTCCCAACTCTTAGTAGATTGGATGTTAGTGATTGGGGCTGACTCGGCCCACCAAATAGGAATTATGCAGTGGTCTGACCAGGGAATAGGGGTTGGGCAGTTAGTAACCAGGTCGTCCAGATTAGAGAAAACTGGGTCTAGTAAATGGCCTTTCTCATGTGTGGGGCTAAAAACTTTTTGTTGTAGCTGAATGGCCGGTAGATTCTGAGTAACCTTCTGCCCATCTGCCTAGGTAGGATTCTCAAGATGAAGATTGAGATCCCCCAGAATGATAAAGTTAGCGGTTGCACACGCCATATATGCTGCGGTATTTGTAAGAGAGTTGATAAACTCGCCGCTTGAGCCCGGGGGGTGGTAAACCAAAATTCCCGTTAAGGTACAGGTAGGTGAGAAAGTGATGGTAAAGCCCAAGCTTTTGCAGTCTTGAACAATATCCGGGTCTATCCGCCCCTTTATGCTTTCCTTCAATATAATTGCAATCCTTCCACCCGTCCTAAGATTCCTGTCCCTCCTAAGGATAAAATAGCCCAGGGGAATTGCCTGCACAACATCTGTATCGGCATCTTTATGTAGCCATGTTTGCGTCAGGAACAGCACTTCCGGCAGCTCCTTACTGAGTAGGAGATTGATTTATGTTGTATGCTTTGGCAGAGACCTGCAATTCAGAAGGAGCATTTTAAACTTTCTACTGCTCTCAATTGTGCAAGGTCCCTGCAGAGGATGGTCTAATATAAAAGAGCAGTTTTGGCAGGTTTTAGGTCTTTGTGCTAAGTTTATTCTGTGTCTTCACTTCTCCGCGGTCCTCTTTTGCAGTACAAGAAGCTGAGGCACAGAGTATTTGAGTATGTTCAATTGGGGTGCAGGGTCCCTGGCCCCTGGTCCCGGTCGGGCGCGGACGGGCGCGGACAGGCGCAGACGGGCTTGCCTTCTGATTTAAGTCCTTAAAACCTTCTTTAATGGTAAAGTCGGATTTTAAATCACAATTATGAAAATGCCTAATTTAGAAAATTGCCTTTTTCTAGTTCTAACCATTTGGTGGCCGCAGTCTGTATCCTGGGTCATATGACTAGGCCTAGCTGTCATTTAGCATGTGTGTATTACTCTCAGACAGTAAGTCAAAGTCAAAGTAAAAAACAGTCTTTATTTCGATCGTCAGATCATAAAAGTCACAAATAATATTTACAATATTATATTAAGACGGAAAAGTCGATATAGATTTGTGTACATGAGCCTTGATACATTGACTACGCTAGAAATAGACAATGTAGCTATTAATATATACAGTGCATTATTAAGACAAAGTAGGAAAATAAAAATAAAAATTTTGGTTAAAAGACAGTCCTGTAAAACATAAAAAAATTGATAAAAACGGTGAAGCACATTTATCTAGCTACTTTGCTAAACTGCCATTCAAGTACCTACTTCCATTTCATGAGGTACTCAACATTCTGTTAAATAAGACATGTTCCCAGTAACTATAAAAACAGGTACCACTAAGCAGATAGTATTAAATACAAAAACTGTAATCATGGTTCTATGTGAGTGTTGTTACCTTTCATTAGCTCTTGCTTCTTCAAATTAGTAGCACAAATACCCCACATCCAGTCTGAAAAATGTGGCCATGGCTATCGCTATGGACTCTTGAGTATTAGTCTTAAGTATACGGGGAGCTATAGCACTTGACCTGGTACCCAGGTTGGAGCATATTGTCCCTAGGGGACTTGTCTGCTGGACACACAAATATAATATGGGGAATTGGCTCTTCCTGCTCTGGACAGGATACACATTTATTGACTGCTGGATTGTACCAATTCTCTGTGAACGATTTAACAGGAAGTGTGCCTACCCTAAATTGGTGGAATTGCTTCCTGTCATTGGGTTTGGATATAAAATCCCAGAAATCCTCAAATAATGTATCGTGTTTGTGCTCCATAAAAATGCAGACAAAGAAGTGTTCTTAGAGAAACATAAACTGTTTAGTTTGACCATATTCCAGTACGCTTCCTTAATATCTTTTTTTGAGTTGAAGGGACTTTACCTTTTGTAACCAAGGGATCTTACAGGATGTCAGCCTCTCTAACATCTTTTAACGCATTCGCATAAAATGGCAACTCCGGGATAGACCAAAGCCTTCTCCAGAATGCTAAAGGTCTATAACGGGCCTCCTCCTCCAAGGTAACACAACCCAGATCTGAGTAAAGGGGCTTTATGGGGTAGATTGGGGCGACCAGTGAGGGCTCTCACCAATTTGTTTGGACTGTTGCTAAAGATGTCAAATTATCGAAGCCCCAGAGCTCGGGTCCATATAAAATTGAGGCCCTAACCTTGATATTATAAATCTTTAAGGCAGGCCCTACCAGCTTTGTTTGAGAGAGCCTCTGTTCTTTAATTAATGCTCCTGCCAATTGGGCGTGCTTGAGGCCCAAAAAGTCGATCTGGGGCTTCCAGTTTAGCTTCCTGCCCAGAGTAATCACCAAATACGTAAATATGTCAGTTTGTTCAAGTTGTGTCCTATTCATAAAGACCCTCCCTTTAATCACTTTAATCACTTTGTGTTTGTGGAGGACCATAAATTTGGTTCTCTCCACATTAACCACCAACTCAGACTCTCCACCATATCTCTCTGGTCCATAATGTAGCATGAGGTCCTCAAAGTAACAGAAAAAAAATAGAAGAAGAAACATTATCGATTGTAGAAAAGATGTGTAGCCATAAACAGCCTCTAACTTTGAACTCCCAGACCCAAGTGCAGCATGGCAACTGCCAGCCGTCTAAACTGATCATCTCAACCAACTCCCAAGTGAGTGTATGCCTTATATAGACTGTAAGAACTTCTCTGTGAGGTGTGGGCCAAGAGGAGTGGATTAGTCCAGATTTATAATCAGTTGGACAAGTCCAGTTAATTTGTTGAGTTGCAATCTCTTGTGTAAATTGAACTGTGTGATGTATTGCACACAGGATGGAAGGTGTCAGCATTCAATCAGAAGACAGAAAATGCAGATTTCAAGATAAAATCGCAGAAAGCATGAGATAAAATGTTTCCATTGCTCACTTCAGAGAACCTATCTCCAGATCTAGTACTTACTGAGAATAAGGAGGTTTGGGTTTTTTCAAGAAATTAAAATGGGTTGATTAAACAAGTGCAGGTCATTAAATCTCCTGAGGCACAGCTGGGAGGCATGTTTTCTTGCTCGTTTTTAAAATTGAATTGTTTGTAAAATTTGTGATCTTTGCTTACTTGCCTGCCACCCAAGACCCCTGAACAGCGGATTTTAGCGCTGCAGTGGGCGAGGCTGGGCTTGATTAGAACTGCCGCCTTCCTCACGGTGTAGAGGCCACGCCCACTCACTTAGGCCACGCCCCTTTTCGCCAGCGTACTTAAGGCGCTGAGCACTAGCGCTGCTGGAATCATTAAATCTCCTGAGGCACAGCCGGGAGGCACGTTTTCTTGCTCGTTTTTAAAATTGAATTGTTTGTAAAATTTGTGATCTTTGCTTACTTGCCTGCCACCCAAGACCCCTGAACAGCGGATTTTAGCGCTGCAGTGGGCGAGGCTGGGCTTGATTAGAACTGCCGCCTTCCTCGCGGTGTAGAGGCCACGCCCACTCACTTAGGCCACGCCCCTTTTCGCCAGCGTACTTAAGGCGCTGAGTACTAGCGCTGCTGGAATCATTAAATCTCCTGAGGCACAGCCGGGAGGCACGTTTTCTTGCTCGTTTTTAAAATTGAATTGTTTGTAAAATTTGTGATCTTTGCTTACTTGCCTGCCACCCAAGACCCCTGAACAGCGGATTTTAGCGCTGCAGTGGGCGAGGCTGGGCTTGATTAGAACTGCCGCCTTCCTCGCGGTGTAGAGGCCACGCCCACTCACTTAGGCCACGCCCCTTCCTACTCCGCCTTTCCATCAGCATATAGGATGTGTCCATACCGGAAACGCAGCGGACGAGTGCAGCGGGCGCGCCTAAGGCAAGCCCGTCTGCGCCCGTCCACGGCCGACCGGGTCCCGGGCCATGTCTTTCCGCCCAATTCACCACCTCCTACGCTTCCGGGGACATAATTGCTCTACACTCACTCCGGCTTTTGGACATTACCACCTCTTCACGCCTGCATCATCTAGGTATTTACCAAGCCCGCAGCACCTTTCCTGAAATTCAGACTATCCCGTCCCTCCCCACCTCTGAACCCATAGTCTCTTTCCCTCCTCCCAATCCCTTGCCCGCTCAGACATCCGCTAACATGGAATTAGCAATTATTTATCTCAATACTCATTCACTAGTTAGCCATCAACTCGACATCTTCTACCTCCTGGACTCAGACCGACCTGACGTTCTTCTCCTAACCGAGACTTGGCTGAATGAGGACTCGTCCCCTGACATCTTGGCCGCCATCCCTCCGGGGTATTACATACTCCAAGTCAATCGGCCTGCTGACAAACCAGGAGGCGGCGTAGCTGCCATTATCAAACTTCCCCTCAGGTTCACTTCCCTCTCTCTACTCACTATTCCTCAGGTGGACTGCCTAGCTATTAGATTTGATTCCTCTGTATCCCCCCTAATCTGTGTCTTGGTATACCGTCCCCCCCAATCCATGCCCAATTTCTCTTCTCACTTTGGTGACTTGCTTTCCCAGCTTACAATTAATAACTCGAAACTCTTGGTCCTGGGTGATTTCAACTACTGGCCGTCAGACGCCCATGAAAGCCCGCAATCCCTGGCTTTTACTGATTTATTAACTGGGCTCAATGGTCTTCAACACGTTCACTCACCCACTCACTCCAAGGGCCATATCCTGGACCAAGTGTGGACCTATAATCTTGATATTCAATCACTCATGATTACACCTTGTCACTGGTCAGACCATCACTTAATTTCCTTCCTTCTCTTGGTCCCTCCTCCACCCCCTCGGAGCCGAGGCACCAGCCTCCTGGCTAGAAACTGGAACAAAGCTGACCTTGACTTATTCCTTACCTCCTTAACATCGTCAGTCCTGCCCAGCTCCGGTTCCACCGATTCCCAAGCAGCTGCACTCGTTAAATGGCTAGAATCCGCCAGTGACAAGGTCGCCCCCCTTAAGCTAATCAGAACCAAGCGCCCTCACGACGCACATCGCTGGTTCTCTGACAACCTTAAATCTTTAAAACTCGGTCTCCTCCAAGCCGAGCGTCGCTGGCGTAGAAATTATGATCCATTAGAAAAACCACCTTTTCTAAAATCATTGGGAGAATATAAACAAGCAATCTCAGCCGCCAAAACCACCTACTTTTCCACCAAAATCCTCAACTCGGCGCAAAAATGCAAAGACATCTTCGCCATTGTAGAAGAACTCTCACATCCAGATAGGGTGACCATCAAACCCCTTCCATCTCAGGCACTTTGCGATTCCCTCAACTGCTTCTTCATAGAAAAAATTTGCAAAATCAAAAACAGTATCTCCTCCATACCCCCGACTACACCACTCACTGAGGCTGCTCCCTCCACCAATTCTCACTTTCTGACTCAGTTCCCCCATTATCAGAAGACGTTTTCATTGCCTTGCTTAACAAAGTCTCCTCTGGCTCCCCCACAGATTGCTGCCCTCCCGCGATTCTCCGGGCTGCTTTCTCAGCCTGCCCCACCCCCCCTCTGGCCCTCCTGAACAGTTCTCTTCTGCGCGGTGAGGTCCCCAGCCAGTTTAAGAACGCAGAGATAGTTCCCATTTTAAAGAAACCCACTGCCGATCCTACGGTTATGGGCAACTTTCGCCCCATCTCCCTTCTTCCCTACCTGGGCAAAGTACTCCAGACGTATGTAACTAGTATCCTCAGCTCTTTCATCGAGGACTCCAACTTCCTGGACCCCCAGCAGGCTGGGTTCAGGCCCGCCCATTCGACAGAGGGGGTCATTCTCTCTGTAATGGAGGAACTTCGTAGAGGCGCCGACTCTAACACCCATCAAGCCTTGATTCTTCTGGATCTGTCGGCGGCCTTTGACACGGTCGACCATACCATTTTGGTCGACCGTGTCAAAGAGACTGGAATCGAAGGGACGGCCCTTGACTGGGTCCGTTCATTTCTGACGAACCGCCAACAATCTGTCCGACTCTCCCATTTTTCAGCTGACAGGATGAAACTCACCTGCGGTGTGCCACAGGGTTCGTCTCTGTCCCCACTTCTTTTTAATTTGTACCTTACCCCCCTGATCCGCTCCCTCCGGGGAAGGAATGTCACTGCATTTAACTATGCAGATGACATTCAGCTCATTTTCAATCTTGACTCCTCGCAGGATGCGGCTCAGGATTTCCAGTCCACCCTCTGTCATATCAGCAATTGGATGGGCACCCACCATCTCAAACTTAATCCCGACAAGACGGAGCTTGTTCTTGTCGGAGGCCCATCCAACCCCTGGAATTCCACCTTCTGGCCCCCTGCCCTTGGCCCCTCCCCCTGCCCTGCTGACAAGGTAAAAAGTCTGGGGTTCTACATTTCTCATGATCTTTCCATGCAAAATCAGGTTAGTGCTACAGTGTCTTCCTGTTTCCACCAGCTCAGAAAAATTCGTAAAATAGCCCATTTTCTGACCACTGAAGCCCTCACCCTGACGTTGCTGGCATTAGTCATCTCTCGGGTGGACTATGCCAATGCCCTATACGCAGGCATCCCGCAATACCAGATCAAAAGACTTCAGCTGATACAGAATCAGGCAGCACGCCTCATTTACCACCAACCTAAATATCACCACGTCCGTCCCCTTCTTAAAGCCCTTCACTGGCTTCCTGTATCAGAGCGTTGTCAATTCAAACTAGGCTGCTTGACCCACAAATCCCTGGCCGGCATCGGCCCTTCCTTCATCTCGTCGCTTCTGCACCCGTCCGTCCCTTCCAGACCCCTCCGATCTTCCCACCACGCTCTCCTTCAGACGCCCAGGTTTAGGCGCAAAAAGCACGGAGGCCTCAGATTCTCCTTCCTGGCCCCCTCACTCTGGAACTCTCTCCCTCCGGAACTTAGACTTTCCTCTTCCTACCTTCACTTCAGGTCTCTCCTAAAAACTCACCTCTTCCGTTGTGCTTATACATAAGCTCCCCTACCCTCCCTTCTTTGTCTCTTCCTGATTTAGTGAACAGCGCCAAGAAACCATCCGGTGTATGCTGCGCTCTATAAATCCTTTTTACATTACATTTTTACATTACATTACATTACATTACTGCAAAATGGAATGCAGTGTATCCCCGACCTACTCAATACAGGTTTACTCTTGAAGCAGGGGATGGGATTTCAGCTCCATTGACAAAACGATTGAACAGCACATTTTAAAAGAGGCCCTAGGGAGTCTGTGTTACTCTCTGATCATGGGAATAAAAAACAAATGAGTGGAAAAAGGCACATATTACAATACCTGTGCAACATTATTGATATGTGATCCCATCATTGCCTATTTTGAGCCAGTAGCTGCAGATGCGGCCAACTGCCATTAAGTTTGGGAGACCAGCATTTCTTTTTTTAAACAGAATTCAATCTAAAGCTAGAGAGAGGAAAGCACAAACGGGGAAAGGATGGAAGAAGAGAGAGACAAAAGAGTGAGATAAAGAAGCAGGTAGTATCTGGTGGTGAATTAAAAAGACACGAAGTGGAAACAAGACTACACAGCCCTTGTATTCAGCAACCCGACCTTTGATAGGCCTAGACATGGGCTTAGCTTTTAAGGAAATGTTTGGGTCCCAACATTTATTGCTTTATAAATATAGCACTGGATCCAATGTTGTTCCTTGGCCCCAAATCTTGTAGAAATTTTATGTCATGTTTCCGCAGAAGGTGAATAGTGTACTAGCACTGATTTGTGTCAAGCATGTTTCCTGACTCCTCCTAATGAGGATAGCCAGCATCTTTTTCCATTAGGTTCCAAAGCAGTCCTTGGTTGGTGTAGAATCCCATTAGGGTATACAGAGAGTCCTTCAGTATTTTCAAGTATACTAAAGAAGGATTTGAAAAGTTTAATTTGCCTTGTAATTGTAATTGTAATTCAGTGCTGATACAGTACATCAATGACATGATGATAGCAACCACAATGAGAAAACGTGTAAAACGAAAATAAACTTTTCCTTGATTGCAAAACATCTACAGGCCTTATGGGAACACCATGCCCTGAGACAATGAATGCATGCAAATGTTTCTAGAGCTCAGCACAGTTTGTCTACTGGGCCTGCTGTAGCAATGCTTAATTATTAGAAAGAAAGGGAAGGGTGTGCACCGTCTGTTTTGACCCAGCAACATGGAGTGGCAAAATGGCTTAATGCAACACTGGATACAGTAGCCCCTGTTCTGCCTATCAGCATGAAGAATATCGTGGTGGCTTCTTTGGCATTTTTACAGAGTGAGGCAATTGTGATCGGTTACATCCTGTGTTTTTCCACACTCTGTACAGACATTGCTAACTTGTACCCGAACTCAGAATCTCACAAATAGCTGCTTGACCTAGCATGACCTGAGCAGATAATCTTAGCAGCAGAGAATGTTACATTCAGATGTTGTATTACCCTGAATCTTGTCGTACCCTTGCCTTTGCCAAAGGCGGATGAAGGGGACTATCATGATTGTATTGATGTGCTAGAGTTGTGCACCAAACCAAGATCAGACATTAAAAATGTACTACTCGAGTTAGCTAATTTGATATTATTTGTGGATGGTTCTTGTTCAAGAGACAATCAGGAAATTTGTTGAGGGTATGAATAAGAAAAAGAAAGGACTAGAAATTTGGTACCCACTTGCTCATTGGATCGAATGTCTAGAACTGTAATGACTTTAATTACTTTACTGAAAATATCAGTAGTTCTGTGTTCCTGTAATAGTTTTTTATTATGTTTAGTATACTTAATGTTGAGTGGTGTGGAGTGGTGTGGCTCACTGGTTAGAGGCGGCAGACCCGGAAGCAGAGGTTGGCCCGGGACCAGGGTTCGATTCCCGACGCGGCAGGGTCTTGGGCCAAGGTCAGCGGACTCGATAATTCTCACCTCGGTGCCTACTCTAACCATGGGTCCCACTCAGCAACTCTGGGCAATAGCTTGCTTAATCTCCACTAACGGCCTCATCAGCGCCGGGGATGCTTGTCTTCACCTTGGAGATTCCCAGGAGGGACCATCTCACAGGGAAAGCCAGGATGGGTTCCCCAGCGGTATACAGAGCCGGGACGCCCCTTTGCTGGGGCAGCTGTGCGCTTTACAAGTATACGACATTTAACATTTATGATGATTTGGTTATTAGTATTGTTTTAAATTGCCTGTATCGGGGGGGGGGAGGGGGCTGAACAAAATGTTATGAAAACTCTCTGCAATAAAGATTGGTTTAAAAAAAAAAGGAAATTTGTTGAGCAGCATGTGTAGGTTGCATGGTGACTCATGTAATTTAGACATCGTACTTGTGTAACGTAACTTCAGCACAAGTAGAAAAATTGATTTGTATTAGAAGAGCATGTTGCATAGTCAATTAATTGAGTTTGACAATCTATACAGATAGCCAATATGATTTTGGAGTAGTCCACGAGTTTGGACAGATGTGGTCACAAAGGGGTTTTATTACATTATATGGAACTCCCTCTAAAAATGGACAGTGAATTTTAGATTTACTAATTGCCTTGCAAAATCCAAAGAAAATTGCTGTTGTAAAGTATGCAGATAAAAGAGTGGAGAAAACGAGGTCCCTTTGGGCTACAACTTTGCAGATGATATTGCAACATGCTGTGCTTTTGTGTCTGTCACATGGGGGAACACCTTTGCAGATGACGTTGCAAATTGCTGTTCTCTTGTGTCTTGCACATTAGATCTCTTGTGCTCTTGATTGTTGCACATTAGAACTATGTCATGATCACGACTGGCATGTACCGAGCATTACTAGTGCAGTTCCTTTTTCACTAGGTTCATGATGGCTTTCCCAGGAATAAGTATTGGTTACATTGCCATCGAAGGACAAGCATGCAAACCGGGCTCTGATATAGAGAAAGTGCTCTGTTATAAGGTAACACTTTACCTTATGATCTAGTTGAGCGCAATGCCTGTATTTTGTGTCATTTGTTTAATATTTTGTAATGTTGCATGATTCTTGACTTTGTTTCTTACTTGTTGTTCTGGCAGGATTGTGCAGGTTGTTTTACCTTTGGGCACTACATTTCCCATCATCCCGCGAGCAGCAGCCATCTCAGGAAGGGCTCCTGTATAAATAGTGCCCTCCCCCAGATCACATGCTTGCTATTCCTCAGCCCTCACCTAATGAGGTGGGTATTCTTATTACAGAGTGGTCCAATGCATAGTTCCTGATTTGACCTCACAGCTTGCCATGGACCAAGGACTCGATTGCCCAGGTGCTTGGCAGGAGTTGAGCATGCAGATTCCCTCAGTACTTGCTGCTCTAGGTGGAAGTAAGAGATCGGACGGATCTCTCCCAGTAAGGGCACATTGGTGCTGCGGCATTGGAGGTGTACATAAAGATTATGTGCTAATATTGGGTAAATCTTTGATTATCAAGATCAAGGCACTAACAAATCGAGACAAGCGTGAGTGCGTGACCATGGTCAACTTTTAGACAATACCGTAATATGTGAGGCTGGTCCCGCAACAAAGACAATTTGTAAAAACTGCATTGGTATTGTGTGCACCTCTGTGATAATTACCTGATTGAGAGATGAATCAAAATACTATTGCCCTGAACTGAGCATAAATTTGCTGTATGTTCCTTGCACAAGAGCGCGTTGGCAGCATATAGAAGAACTGCAAACTGCAGTACATGGAACATGTGTAATTGACAGGGTGCTGCTCACCTCTATGACAGACAATTTAAAAGAACAACGCTCACAGCATTTACACAGCTGTATTTTGGTAGGTATTTGTGATTGTCAGTTATGAACTCTTTCCCCTGCCTGGCCACTTCAATAGTCTGCACCATTATGACATACAGACTTGGTGGTGCCTTGAGGTGGACTTCTCTATCATCGAGCAAGCTTCAAGGAATTTTGAAGGGAGCCTGACAAGCTAAATGGAAATTCTGAAACGGGAAAGTAAAATGAATAGCATTTTGTCAATGTATGTTCAAACAGTTTATCACTTTGAAGAATTTAATGATTTGCAGGATGAGGTGTCAGAAGATGAAAGAAAAAGTAGAATTTATTTAACACAAAGATGATTTGTAAAAGTTAATGGACGGGAGGGTTAAGTTGCCAGATTCAATGCTACTGTAGAGGCAAGATACATGCACGGATGTACACATGTAGGACATGATAGAATGTTTATTCTACCTTTAAATGGTATTGGTTTAATCATCATTTTAGAATGACTGCTGAAAATCTGTGTCAGATCTTCATCATATGCTAGCAGGTACATATTGATAGAAAGACAGGAGTGACTGTGAGTCACATGGGGAAATTAGAAGGTCCAGTCACAAGTTACGCATACATTTTGTAGAGGTGCCAAAATTGAACACATTAAGGTAGAGATTGTCTGTCGTTTTAGTAAATGGATCGAGGCATACCCAATAAGACACTGTGATGCATTTACTATGGGAAGCTATTAATGAGGGAGAAGCTCCCTAGATTTGGATTGCCAACTTCTTTGGAATGAGATAGCGGAACTCATTTTAAAAATGAGGTAATCAGAGTACTTTGCATGGAATAAGGGTGGATAAAAAATAAAAATGCCATTATTGTTACCATCCTGTAGCATCAGGTGTAGTGGAGAAAGCCAATAGTACGATGAAAGAAGTTGACAAAGGTGTGTGCCTCAACATCACTCAAATGTCCAGGTTCCCTCCCTCTGGTTCTACTAAGTATTAAAAGCATACCCAATAAAAGGACAGGATTAACTCCTCACGCAGTGCTGATTGGTCGGGCCATGAGGATTCATATTATACTTTCAGTTGCTTTTCTCAATAATAATGATGATCTGTTAATCGACTAGTGCAAATTTTTGGCTGATTTGATACGCGTTATCTCTCACCAGATAAAGCTTGCTACATCTTCAACAAGTGAAGAGCCCTACCATGATCTAGAGCCTGGAAAGAGGTGACAGAGTGAAGAAGCAAGTTTGAAAGACTTGTTTGGAGCCTATTTGGAAAGGCCCATACCAAGGGATCTTGGTAAAGAGTAGTGCTATACAGTGTAGAGGTTTGGGCCATTGGATCCATGCATTACACATGAAAAGAGTGAAGACTTCAGCTGAAGAAAAGTTGACTCAAACACTAATACAGTGTCAAACTCAAGTTTGATTTGTGGATCGAGAGTGCGGAAAACAAAGAGTTCAAGAAGAAAAGAAGAACAACAGCAATAGAAAAATCAAAAACTAGAAAATCAAACTTCAAAAACTCAAACTCTAACAGCACAAAGAACAACCCAAGGTGTTCCAGTTGTAAGTCATGGAAATAAAGAAACAAGTGAAGATTACAATTAAGCAAGTGGAGCAAATGTGACTGAACATGAAACTTGATACAAGTTGATAGGCCTGAAGGTCTGAGATAATGAAGAAGTGTTTTGCAAGCTTTTATAGTCTGATCAGAATTGGAGCAAAATCAGCTGAAGCAGTGACTGATTTGAATGAAAAAGACCATGATTAACCTGAATTCAGAAGACCAACAAAACAAGTATGCAACAAAAAAATGCAGCTCCTGAATAGGCATATCTGACAAAGATTGAATCTGAAGAGAGAGAAAATAATCTGAGAGACTATTGATTTCTGTTTGAAGTACGTCCATGAATTGCTTTATCTCTCACCAGATAAAGCTTGCTACATCTTCAACAAGTGAAGAGCCCTACCATGATCTAGAGCCTGGAAAGAGGTGACAGAGTGAAGAAGCAAGTTTGAAAGACTTGTTTGGGGCCTATTTGGAAAGGCCCATACCAAGGGATCTTGGTAAAGAGTAGTGCTATACAGTGTAGAGGTTTGGGGCATTGGATCCATGCATTACACATGAAAAGAGTGAAGACTTCAGCTGAAGAAAAGTTGACTCAAACAACTAATACAGTGTCAAACTCAAGTTTGCTTTGTGGATCGAGAGTGCGGAAAACAAAGAGTTCAAGAAGAAAAGAAAAACAACAGCAATAGAAAAATCAAAAACTAGAAAATCAAACTTCAAAAACTCAAACTCTAACAACACAAAGAACAACCCAAGGTGTTCCAGTTGTAAGTCATGGAAATAAAGAAACAAGTGAAGATTACAATTAAGCAAGTGGAGAAAATGTGACTGAACATGAAACTTGATACAAGTCGATAGGCCTGAAGGTGTGAGATAATGAAGAAGTGTTTTGCAAGCTTTTATAGTCTGATCAGAATTGAAGCAAAATCAGCTGAAGCAGTGACTGATTTGAATGAAAAAGACCATGATTAACCTAAATTCAGAAGACCACCAAAACAAGTATGCAACAAAAAAATGCAGCTCCTGAATAGGCATATCTGACAAAGATTGAATCAGAAGAGAGAGAAAATAATCTGAGAGACTATTGATTTCTGTTTGAAGTACGTCCATGAATTGGCATGAACTGACACAGAAAGTTATAGAAATGGAATAATTTCCAGATGGAATGATGGAACTGATTTTTTAGAAGATAAAGGTTCTGATTTTGAAGAGTGCCTTCCTAACTCTCTTAGATTAGAATTTGATTTTTCTTTATGTCTATGCCTGCATTTAACAAGTATGCCCATAACAAAGTGCCTGCATCTGAAGAAGAGTGACTTTGTGCTTATTTATATACCAAGTTGAAGATATGCTTGTGTCTGCATAATTTGTATGAACATTTGAATTGAACTTAGTGCTATAGGAACAATTTTTCTCATGCGTACTTAAAAACATTTAAACTGAAAATATTTACCTGCATTATTTTAGTCTTTCCTGCTTACATCAATATTCTTGAAGGACTGTTTTACGAAATGCCCAAACTCATTTTATATTAACATTTGGGGATTTTTTGAAATTTTGGACCTTGTTTTTGATATTGATATTTTATATAAAAACAGTTTTGATAGTAAGAAGATAACTACATGTAAGGAAACAATTTCCTTGGCTTTAAAACATTCCTTTTTATTTTATTAGTATTACTTGTGATTTTAGTGGGAATATATTACTGTGATGGAGATGCTTTGATTCATCAAAATATTGTGCAACATAATAACACTAATGATAGAAGATTAGATCATAGAGACAGTTGTAAGGAAATTTTGAAAACACAATTTTTAAATGAATACAAACTAATTAATAATGTGCCTAATTAATATGTTTTTACATACTAGCCCTCTTCTGCTTCATAAGGTGTTACATATATACATCTTGCTTTTCCTGTGGTCATCCTTGTAGTGTCTATATTGCTATTGTGTTAGGGCAGTGGTTCCCAAACTTTTTCGACCTGTGGCTCCCTTGAACAAACTGGCAGCTGCCCGTGGCTCCCCATCAGGGCCGGACTGGGAACCAAAACCGGCCCTGGCAAAGTGCTTGGCCGGCCCCCTCCCGGGGGGCGGGGGGAGCTCTTTGCCAGGGCCGTTTTTCGGCCGATTTTGTTACAGGGCCGAATTTGCAAAAAACTGCCCTGTAACAAAAACGGCCCCCAGGGGCCCAAAACCGGCCCCCACTCGTGCAGCGCACCAGGGGATTGCCCGGTGCCCGCTACCGCCAGTCCGGCCCTGCTTCCCGTCATGTCACTTTTTTTCACCGGTTGGGGATGGAAGCCCGACCTTTGGAGTACTCCCTCCCTGAAATGAATTGGGGTGAAACTGATGAAGGTATTATAATTAAATTTGTAACAAAATTGAAATATAAGTCATATAATAAAAACTATAATTTGTTAAGTGAGAAATGATCCAAAGCTCTCGCTTGCTATGGGTTGTGAGATAATACTCATCATGATGTAAAAAAGACAAACTACAAGCCCCAGAATGCACTTCCTTAAACGCTAAAAAGAGCCAAAGAGCAGCCGTATGCATGCCTGTTCTGTGCATTAAATGAAGCTTGCATTGTTGAAACCCCTGCTGTATCTGTTCATGGTAAATTAATGATGCTTTAGGAAACTTTCAATAATGAGAAAGCTAAAGCGTCTTCTATTCCCTCATCCTTTACGTTTCTCAACCTCTTGTTGCTGCCTTTCCTCTTCAGACATTCTTTTTCTCCCTTTCTCTGTCTTTATGTCCTGCTTTCCTTCTCTTCCCCTTTGATTCTTTCACACTTTTTTCTACCCCCGTGCATTCCTTCTTCCACCTGCTGTATTTCTCTCATCCAAGAAATAAAACACACGTGGGCAGCCCAGTCTGGGGTGATTTAACAGCCTCTCTAATGCCCAGGTTGCTGCAGTCTGAGCTGCGATGTTTCGTCCGAGGTAGTAAGCACGTAATCCTTGCAATTACAATACAATTCAAGAGACCTTATTAAAGGTTTTATAATACTTGCGCATTTAATTTGCTTGCTGCCTTCAGGTTGACGGTAAAAAGACGCATCATTTTTTAATTGTTTACAGTCTCACATGATTTTAAGCTTCCTCGGCACAAGCTCTTTCCCAGATCGTGCGCGGCGCCCCTGGCTACTCCTAACGGCGCACGAGGGAGCCGCGGCGCACAGTTTGGGAACCACAGTGTTAGGGCAATACTTCATCTATGAGTTCGAAATAGATTATTATCTTACTATAGAGGATTTGCCTGATGTTGATAATCTAGGTGTTACTAATAAACATGATAGACCCATTACGCTTTATAATTCTAAAATTACCAGCAGTGATGAGAGGAATATATGAAAACTAACTGATGTAGAGTGCAACTTTATTATACAATATTATGAAAAGAGAATGAGAACTAGGACAAATGCTACTGAAGCAATGGAGATACAGTTAAAAGTGGAAGCCAAGGCTAATTTTAGAAATTCACAAATACATCCTAGTCTAAGGGTTTCATAGGAGAAGAAAGGAGTTATGTGTAAGAAGAGAGATAAACCTGACTGAACATATGCTTCAGTTCCAACTGTAACGAGGTAGGATTTTGTTATCTAGAATCAGTGTTCCCTAAAATATATCATAATAATGAGTTGAGTGGAATGAGTGAAGTGAAACTTAAGGAAGTAAAATAAGGATTTGATAAAGGACTTAAGGGTGTGTGTGTGTTATAATTCCCCCTAGTGGTGTGGCATTGAATGGTGTGAAATTTACAAATTATCTACTTTGGTTGATTACATAGATACTAATACTGCAGGAGTGATAACTAAAATGAATGAGGAAATTGTTGCTATTTGTGGGATAGTAGTACAAAATAGATTAGCTGTGGACATTTTGTCAGCAAAGGAAGGGGGGTGTGTCATGTATATAAGGTCAAGCAGTTTTGCATGTTTGTGCATGATGATATTATGGAAATTAAGAAATATAAATGCAATGTAACTAATGTTGGGAGTGAGGCTAAAACCTTGGAAAAGACTGGTGTGTGTGGGAAACATTAGGTTTGTGGTTCAGTAAGATTGGAAAAGGGAATTGAAAGGATTTGTGAATGGTTTAGTGGTGTAAGAGATGTTTTACTAAAGAAAATACTAACACCATTAATAATATTACTATTAACATTAAGTATAATTGGTCTAATTCTAATATTAAAATTCTTAGAAGTCATTTGTTTTAAGGAAGGTTTAAAATGTGATTGTGAAAAGAAAAAAAGATGGGCATAAAAAGAAAAAGAAAATAAATTCAACTTGATGACCTCAAATCCAGAATTTATGATGAAATGGAGGCCTTGGAGAAGGGAAAAATTGAAAAAGCTAAGAATGATTGATGAAGTGTTGTACTATGATTTAGAGTAATTTGTTGATGATTCAGATGATCCGCTCCCAAATCGGAATACTCAGTCACCTTTGGAAGCACAGAGCCTGGTCAACCAATCAATAAGATGTTGAAGTATTCATCTACAACGACGGATGGCCAACATCAATAACTGCTCTTTATATTTGACATTCTAGCTTATTGTGCCAGAAAGTCAATGCATTGCTGTGAACATGGAGCTGGACCTCTTACAAGAAGTACGTGAATATATCACACGTTGCTGCCTCATCAAATAAGTGAAGCATGTTGCCACTGTTCAACTTTTAAATCAACCATTTACTAGATTCAATGTAATAGCCACGCTGGTAAAGGAGCTGAAGCCATGATTCTTTCCTATGGGTGACCTCCACACATTCTCCTCTCCTTGCTGTTTTTATTCCACCTGGTCGCTTCACCAGCAGGTCCCTGCAGATAGTGACTGCCCACTAGCCCAAAGAAAGTGCAATATCTTTTCTGTTTTGCCTGACCTTAGAATTGAGTTCTCTGTCTCTGAGTTTATTAAATACAACCTACATTTAAATATATTCCCTTCCTTATACATATATACCTCCCATGGACTTATGTATCTTTATATTTATTACTTTGCTTCTAATTCAGCATCTCCAATGCACTACCCTATATCTCACCCTATACCTCTCATAATATATCCTCTACCTCCACTATGACTCATCTCTAACCTCAGTCGACTACTCTCTCCAATGCACTCCCCTATTTCTAACACTATACTTTATTTGTTTGTTTGTTTAATGTTTTATATAGCGCGAACCAGATCCCAGGGGGTGTCAGAGCATTTTACATTTATGATTGTTGCGTTTCAAGTTACATCAGTTAGAGGAGCATAGTTAAGTCCAGTAACAAAAACAATGTTGCGAGAATTCGTAGGAGGGAGGGAGAGGAAGAAGGAGCCAAAAGCAGGGAGACAAGGACGAACTGTGTCCAATGTCCGGCTGGGTAGGTGACGGTCGAGGGGGAAACCAGGGCCAATCTCCTCTATAGCTGTCTAGCAGCTCCTCTGGGCATCTGCCATGTTGCTCAGGTCTGCCGCTCTCAATATATCCTCTACCTCCACTCTCTCACTCATCCCAAACCCCATTCTGCTACTATGATCCTCAAAAAACCCTTTCTAATTTCTCAACTACTTCTCACTCTATACCTTCTCTCAATATATCCTCCTCCTCCACTGTCTCACTCATCGCAAACCCCATTCTACTACTACGATACCCAAAAAATCTTTCTAGACTCTTCCCTCCTCTACCCCACCTACACCTTCTCATACCTCTTTTATTATTCAGATCTCCCAAACAAGCCTTTCTAAATCCTTCCCTCTGACTTTTACCCCCTCCACATCCCATTTACTCATCTCAAGCCTCCTCCTACTGCTATGAGCTAAAACAAAGTCTAAGGGGCATTTTACCAAGCAATAGCGATAATTATCGCTATGCATGGTTAGCGGCTACAATTATATCGCCGCGCTCCAACGATTTTTACCGCTGAGATACCTTGATATTATCAAGATGTATCTCAAAAGCGGTAAAAATCGGCCGAAATGCATGAATATCGCTGAAAAATCAGCGATATTCATGCATTACCGAGCTAATGGTCTTAGCCATGTTATCCACCTACCATTGGATAACATGGCTAAGAACTGCTCTGGGCGGGGAACATCCTTTACAACGCAACACCTTTACGACGCAACCATTACAACGCAACTTTTACAACGTCTTGCGCTGGGGGGCGCTCTAGGATAGGGAATAGTTTCCAACACCTTCCCTACTATCCACGGGGACTGGAGTTGGAATAGTAAATTAAACTATTCACTATCCAGCGCCCCACAACGCAAGTCGTTGTAATGACTTGAGTTGTAAAACTTGCTTCGTAAAGGCATGCGTTGTGATAGCATGCGTTGTAACGTCATACATCCGCTCTGGGCAGGTGTTAGCTTTTGGAGATAATCGCGCTTAGCGCGATTATTTCCAAAAGTAGGTAATAGGAGATAGCGATGTTAGCGACTGTTTCCAGTCGCTAACATCTTGGCACCCCCACTTTGCATGTCATTAGCGATAAATATCGCTGACATGCAAAGTGGGCCCCAAGATGATCGCTATCTCCTACTAGTCGCTAACTGGTGTTAGCGATAGCTAGGTAATAGGGTGATAAAATTATCGCCGCTTTGTCGGGAAAAATTCCCGCTGAAGCGGCGATAGGGCGCTTGGTAATATGCCCCTAAATCCTTCCCTTTTCTATCCCTCCACTACCCTTTTCAATCCAAATAACAGGCTAACATGTCCTCCACTCAAATTAATTTCGTACTTCCCTATACTAATTCCCCGCTAATCCTGTTTTGGTACTGGAGTAGCGTGCTACCCGCCGAAAAGCATTTCAGACCTCATCAGGCGTAGCAAGCGCTACATAAATATAAAAGTAAACCCTTCCCTCTTCTATCTCTCCAATATCCTTTTTCAATCTAAATAACAGACTAACATGTTCACTGCTCAAATTAATGTCATATTTCCCTATAATAATTCACCACTAATCCTTTTTGGGTTCTAGAGTAAATTGCTACCCGCCAAAAAGCACTTGAACACCTCATCAGGGGAAGAAAGAGCTATGTAAATGCAAAACCTTCCCTCTTTTATCCCTCCACTATCCTTTTCCAATACAAATAACAAACTTGCATGTCCACCACTCAAATTAATGTCATATTCCCCTATACTAATCCACCCACTAATCCTGCTTGGGCTCCAGAGTAGCGTGCCACCTGCAGAAAAGCACTTCAACACCCCATCAAGGTAGCAAGCGCTATATAAATGCAAACCCTTCCCCCTTCTATCCCTCTACTATTCCTTTCAATCCAAATAACAGACTAACCACATCTCAAATTAATTTCATATTTCCCTCTACTAATTCATCACAAATTCTTTTTGGGTTCCAGAGTAGCGTGCTACTCGCCGAAAAAGCGATTTGACGCCTCGTCAGATAAGAGTTATGTAAATGCAATTACAATACAATACAATATAGAAAAGTGTGAGAACATTTTTAATTACAAGAGAATAATGCTTGATTTAAATGTAAATTTAGCCAGGCTTTTGTTGACATGAGTAGGCCAAAGCCAGTCAGTCTGCATTGACATTCATTTTACAGTGACAGAAAGAAGTGATCATTTACATTACATGAACAAGCTTTCTATGTGCATGTTTCTCTTCTGTGCCTTTCCATTTCCGAAAATAAGCTAAATAGAATTCATTTCACAGCACTATTTCTCTGTCAAGCTGAAGTGTATTAATTTGTGGTCCTCGAAGAGGAAGCCATGTACAAAATGTTTCTGTATTTGTAACAAATCCTCGCCTGAGTCTGCTCTAGGAATCATGTACCAGTTGTACTGTCTATTTTTTTATTTGTTGCACAAATATAATTCTATTTCCTATATTTCCTGTGTAAAAAATATTGTAATTATGCATGAAAGTAGATGTTCCTTAATGTTTTTTTATTTGATGTCATGTTTTCTTGAAAATCCATTGGTTTATGTGTATGTCACTATATTAGTACAGTGCTGTTATGTCAGATCTCACCATGCCAAGTGTGTGTTTTTTCACTGCTTGAAACCTATAAAATATGCCTTTTTTGGGAGATATGCCTGATCTATTTTGCCTTTCTAACTGGGGAGACTCTGCACTAGTCCGTCCTATTGACTTAATACTTAAACTATTTGAGCAGAGTCTGTGATAGTCCTTCTGCTAAACTATCCTTTGGTTTGAGCTATTTACTTGCTTTGGGGTTCACTTTATGTTGGTCCCCTCGCTTTTACATTATTTGATGCATTAGTGTTGCTCATTTGAATTTGACTAACTTCCTACTTTTTGCCTTTGATAATGATTCTATATTGAATCCTAACTTTGAAAAAAAACTACATGGTTTTGAATTTTGTTCTGCAGAGAGCACCGCCCGCCACAATGCTGAAAATACAGGATGTGCCCGCCACTGTGGCAGGCACATCCTAATAGCACCCCCGGGACCCCCGCCCTTATGGCGGGAGGTCCCGGTTTACGATGGGATGACGGGCGAGCAAAATCCGCCCGTCATCCTAATGAGGCCCTAAGCTGGGGCAGGGGGAGAGGGGGGCCATTTTAGCCTGGAATCAGGCATGAGGCTCATAGGGAAGAAACATAATGATGACATAACATGAAAAGTTGCATCACAAGGATGCTACAATAGGTGTGGGCAATCAATTTCATAAAATCATTGACTTTTTTTGTACAAATGTAAAAATAGCTTTCTTTTTCTGGAATCCATCAATTAAAAACAAACATCTTATATCGATTGTGTTATGTTTTGTGAAACTATTTGCATTTCACAAAATCAGAAGAGTTTAATTTCTTTCCAGTTGTGTTCAAATCAGTATTCCCAAAATGTACAAAGACCATAAAGAGACAGCCAATGTGCGTTTCGCGGTAAATCTTCTTCAGGGCTATGTGGTCTCCTAATGGGGAGTGATTCAATTCAGGACTGTGGAGGCTGGAATCGGAAAGAAACGTATCTATAGTGGGTTGCCTGCCAGACCATCCATTATCATGATTTAATACTTAAGGATCTTAAACATTATCCCTAATAGGTTTCTCTCGTTAACCTCTTTCTACTTGCAGAAAATAGTTTTTAGTGTAGATATTTTTCAGAAATCCCCACTTCCAGGTTGTTAATTTACAGACCAGCACAGTTAGTAAACAAGCCTACACTGGGACTTGTTTTCAATTCTTTATACCAAAAAGTAAGTTTTCAATTGGGACTAAGCAAAGACAAACATTTATATATACAAACATGTCGTTGTGTTGACATTCAATCTAAACATGCAGAGAAGTGACAAATGTTACTAACATAAACAAGTGGTACAAGTGAACCAAAATGTGTTGTGACTGGGTACATCAACTGAAATGACATTTTCGCAAATGCCTAACACTTTATGATGACAAGACAATTTGTAATACATCTGTGACTTAAATCATTATTGCTTCATAGTAGCATAAAATACAAACATTGCTTTTACGAACATTGCTTCAAAAACAGTGTTGTGTGTCCTTATTCGTGTGTACTGGGACCTAATGGCATTATGTCCTCTAATGCTTTCAAGTACTGATGTTTTATAGAGGTCTTGGTAGGGTCAGAGATGTCAATAGATGGTTTACGGTAGCGCCCTTCCTTGCACTTACTAATTCGTGCCTTATGTGCACTTACTGGTGGTTCAACTAGTCTCTTGGCCTTAAAATAATGTAGGCCGACGTGTTTCGACCTTAAAGTGTGGACCTCAACGATGTTTTAGTGGAAGGTCTTCTTCAGAGCAAAGGGTTCTTAGTGTGGACACATGTATTCTTATCAGAGTAGAACTAGCTACTGGTTTAGAAGCTAGTTCCTTCATGCAAGGGAATCTTCCATATGGTGCTACTGAAGGATGATCACCTCTTCTTATGCTTCTTATGCCTTGCACTTTCTCTAGTGGGATCCCGGTGTGGCCATTTCCTTAACTTCTTCTGGCGGCACAGTTTCGAGTCCTGTTGTCCTGTGGACTTCCTAATTTTAAACTGTAGAAAACGGGCTATTTGACATCAATAAAAACACAAAACAGAAACAAATAAGGCTAAATAATAATTAGAAATACAATACATCAAATCACTTATGTGTCATTGTATATATCAGTTGAAAACCCTCACTGTTATTATTGATTCATTTTTGCCATGTTTACATAAACATTTAATTAGGAAATGCTTTTCAAATATATTTTCTTACTTTTTTGAACTTTTTGGGCAATAGATAAAGGCAACATTTGCTCATATCACATTCACAAAAATAGGGACCACATTTCTCTTTCTCAAGTCCCTAAAGCGTGAATTGGTCTATTGATGATTTACTTGGATATCACACATTTCTAAATAAGAATGACTTTAATGTAGACCTGTCCATTGAGCACAGTACAGACTGAATTTACTTTCTAGTTCTAGAGATCTATTTTGAGGACAATGTTGTCCTGTGTAAACATTTTAGGATATCTACATCCAGTAATAGTATTCTTCACTCGAAAACAGGGTATGACGTAGAATTTGGTCAATAGTGGTGTTATGTCTTGTGTGGGTTTGTCCTCGCAGCGCTGGCAGGTATGATGATCTGCACGAAGGATGGTATCAATTGGATAGAAAGCGGTTCACTTATTGTTATTAAATTCCCTATCTCCTACATCTGGCTTACTCATTTGCAGTTACTCCCCACATGTCCTCTTCCTTCTTCCGAGGGAGGGAAAAGCCACAGCTTGTTGTCCCCTCCCAGGAAGGTCCTGGTATCTAGTCTCTGTCCGGGCCAGCTAGACCGCTGAACTACTTATGCAGTTATGTTCTTGCCCACAGGACATTACAAGTGGTAATGAGGATGAAGACAGTGAGAAAAATTAGAGCATGACAGAGTTTAAAATTTAGAACACTGTTGTAGAGATGCTGTTGCCATGCTGCCAGGGTGAGTTTGACGTCTTTTAAAAAACACAAGATTGATTTATTCTGCACAATCTGCCATTTAAAAAAAAAGTATTTTTAACAATGCTTGTCTTGCGTGGTTGCATCCAGTACAAAAGTGCACAGACTGGGTTTGGTAAATGCAAGAAATGTATGCACCCCCACCTCTGCCCAACCAATAATGCAGCCACTAAACAAGGTTTGGCCTGGATGTTTACCCAAGAAGTTCAAGGGTGAAATAACCAGGTCATCCTAACAAGGGATGATGGGACATGGCCAACAATAATAGCGAAAGCTCCCTTTATAAAGCTGGCCTCATGCCAACTTGCCAATCTGGACAATTGGAATTCCCAATGCCTTTTGCTACGGCGGCTTTCTGTGAGGAATCCGATGCATGGGCTGTGGGCATCAGCCCATTGCACGTCCTCAGCCAGGCTTCACCTGTACAAATGCAGCTGGCTGTGTCGCCTGCACGACATAGAGAGGACAGCATCCTAGTGTTGCCCCCCTGCTAAATAGGATGGCAGCTTTGTGCAGTACAAGCCACCTTAGGATGACACTGCTGTTTATTGCCCTGTGGTGTCATCATGGCATGGAGTGAGGCCAGAAGAGGCGGTACAAGGCGTCGGCAGTTGGGCTGGGCATCTTTGTGGGCGGCTATTCCATTAATAACCCCTTCTACCAAGGTGATATTGGAGAACAAAATCAGCCCTGCCAGAATGTTTGTACCAGCTGCACAGACTGCAGCTAGAATGGGCCACATGATGGACGCCTCATGACAGTCCATCCTGATCTCAAAGGAGTTCCCTGGCCTAAAGCCACCAGGAGAATAGCAGAGTGAAGGAATGACATTCCCTTTTTTTATGCAGTTTTGTATAAAAGGTATCAGAGCTGTTTACATGAGCACCAGTTGCATTACTGACGGATACAGTATTTTCTAGGCAGGGGGAGATTAAGTGATTTACCCAGAATCACAGGAGGCTTAAACCTCCCGCCAGACTCGAACCTGGTTCCCCAGCTTCAAAGTCGGCCTTCTCCTACACTTTATGCAGTTGCTGCTTAAAACGGCTAGCTGTCTGCGCCTGCGCAGATACATCTCTGCATGCAAAACTCCAGAGCACCCCCGGAATGAGGACAGCTCTAGCTACTTGTTTGTGGCGCGGCGCCTGAATATTTTCTCAAGTTGAGCTTTTGTCGCAGCACTAGAGGCATTCTGCGCACCGTCGTCAACATGGTTATGAGACCGAAAGCAAGCCTCATTTTTAACACTTTCAAAGGCCCGGCAAGAGGATCACACAATACCGGCGACACTCTCCCGTTGCCCGTGGCAACCCCGGTCAGCTGTAACCATGCAGCCCCACAAAGGCCTTCTTTCCCTGGGCAGCTTTCTCCCGGCTGAGCTGAAAGCTCCGGGGCCATCTGCGTCGGCGAGTATAAAAGGCCAGGCTGCCTGTGGGCCCGTCACTCCGAACACCACCCCTCTGACCCCGGATAAATAAAACTCGGAGGCCTTTTTGTTCCCCCCGTTGACTTCTCCTATTAAGGGAGCCCTCTGGACAAAGAAAGCGGAAGAGTGGACTAACTGCCCCCAAGAAAGGTGATGTCTGATGCTGCTCAACACAAGGATTAGCAAGCCAATACATAACAAAAGCGAGTTTACTTTGGGGAGGCTGGAGAGCGGGCGGGGGGGGGACGCAAGGAAGAAAGCTAAGGAAGTGGGCCAGCCAGACTGAACAAATGCATTGAGTACACGATTCAACTAACAGGCGTACAAGAGGCCTGCCTTGAAAGCAGCAACTAATCGAGGGCAAACATCTGGGGAGATACCTTTCAGCGCCCCGACTCAAGGGCGTGACATTGACGACATGGGATAACACCTCTGCTGCGGGCTCTTTTAATAAACACTAAGATGATGCAGAAAAAACAGGAGAGTGGCGGGCTGCAGGATCTTCTAAATAATAATAAAAAAACCTCTCTTCAGAGATGTTAGGAAAACTTTGCTACCCAAATGTTCGCGACCACAGCAGATATACTCCCATATTTACAAGTCCTATCGCCACCACAACGTCACATTTCTCGACGTTGTGGTGGTGATAACGTCTTCACCTTATTCACAAGGCGGTATTAAACCACTTAACGTGACTTAACACTGCCTTGTGTATAAGGCACCCTTTCACACTATACTTAGGGGGCGGGCAATTGGTGTTGTGGTGGGCGCTCCACGCAGCACCCATTGATTTTGAAGCTGCCCCATAATTACAAGGTAAATTAAGACCAGGGAAAACCTGGTCTGACACAGGCCCGAAGAATGGAAATGTTTTGGGGCTTATTTACAAGACCCTTGCGTGGCCAGTACTTCACTTTTTCCCATTAAAAGTGACGCACTGGCAGCACAAGGGGCTTGTAAATAAGCCACTTAATTTCTCCTCGTTTCTGCAGTTTCTATGTGTGCTGCCTGAAAACAACAAAACGCCATTCATTGTTTATGTGCAGGAAGGTGCCCCTTCCTGCGCTTAAACAATCATTCCCCTCAAGGCAGGCACTCTTGCGCAAGGCAGCTAAATAAGCACCAGCGCACATAAGGCTGCACCGTGTTCTCGTAAATATGGTGCAGCTCTGTGTTTCAGAAGTGGCGGAGCGCAGCGTTAAGCTAAGGAGGCTAATGCCACGCTCTGTCACTTCCTTGTAAATATGCCCCACAGTTCTTTAAAGTGCAGGTACTGACAGGTGTGTGCCAGTACTCTCCCTTTAAAAGTAATGCACATGTGCTGAGAAGTGTTGGTACTCTCACTTTGAAATTAAATAGTAGGTATTCAGTGCCTGGCAGTACCTCCCCTTTGCATTGGAAACAACAAGACAGGAGGCAAGCGTCCTGTTAAAATTGATAGCCTCTCTCAGCACAAGAGCAACAACTAATTTTACTCATAGTGGCGAGGGGAAAGTGTTCGTTTCTTAGTACATTACGGGCCCTGATTCCTAGTTGCATTCAAAGGGGAGTATGGGAGTATCTGAACAAGGATGACCTTTTTTGGTTAGTATTTCCAGCCCCGTATTGCGCAGTTATGAGGTTGGAAGAATTAAATGCAGGACTTAAAGAACCTGGAATTATCCGGCCATTTATTTTGATATTATCAAGTGTCAGTAATTAAAATTATCTAAACCAGAGGCCTCCTTTGACGTGGATTCAGCCTCTATGTGCTGCTACATACAACCAGCAAGGTGCATTCTCTTCTCGTTCTCTTATGACTATATCACCCCAGCTGTGACTCCTATTTACAATAGAATAAGTTGGCTCGTGATAAAGAATCTCTGTACTTGCAGGAAGGGAGGAATGAAGATTAAACAGACAATAAAAAGCACCCTTCATGTATGTCGGAATGCCAATCAATAAACGTTTATTATTAAGCACCTAAATGCACAATACTACAAAATAATCAAAACATACAAAACGTTCACATCATTATGCAAGACCATTATACTTTTTTTATAAAACTTATATTTAAAAAACATATCAGAAGTGGCCCCAGATAAAAAGAAATCAGTTTATCCAAATCACTACCCCGGTTTAATTAATTGATTAGGTGCAAATATAACAGAAACCAATAGAGAGAGCAGTATTTGCCAACAAGCAGCTGCACAGGTATTAGTACTTGAAGTATATAAATGTAGCACTCAACCTCTCAATGGCCTTACTGCTCAGAGACCATGTACCCAATAACAAAGCTTGAGAAGGCTCTGCATGGAAGGAATATTGCATCCCTCTTTCAATATGCATAGGTCCTACTGAGGAAAAAGAAACACAACTGCATTTTGACATATACTAAGGATGATGAAACATCAATTAATGGATTTAAACTCTGGT
This sequence comes from Lissotriton helveticus, assembly GCF_964261635.1. Lineage (NCBI taxonomy): Eukaryota > Metazoa > Chordata > Amphibia > Caudata > Salamandridae > Lissotriton > Lissotriton helveticus. The sequence goes on from NC_136059.1 coordinate 1,558,969,376, forward strand.
GAAGTCCCATTTTTGGGCACGAAACACATTGGCTGGGCTGATGTTGGATGATTATTCAAAGAAGTAAGATTTTTGGATTAAAATCTGTATTATTGGATTTCTAAGAATGACTATAGGGCTCATTACGATGGCGAAACGATCGCCACCGCCGGGCCGGTGGTCATTCTGCCATCACATTGGGATTTACCAACCGCCATATTTAGGATGGCGGTGGGTTTGGCGGCAGACGCAAAGTCCGTCTGCCACTTTCCCTACGGTGGCAATCGCGCCGATTGCATCGCGGGCGGAGCAGGGCCACTAATATGGTGGCCGTACCTAGCAGGCACCATCGGCCATATTAGGATGTGTCCTGGTAGAGGCCTTTCCATGGCGGCAATGCAGCCATGGAAAGGCTGGCGGGGATTGGGTTTGGGGGCCCGTTGCAGTTCCCGTCTGTATGGGGGTAGGGTGTAGGTGCACTGGGAGGGGTACCCCCTTACATTGTCATGCATAACGTGACAGGCACCGCGTGGTGCCTGCCACTTTGTGCATGGAAATGCACATCGTGGCATTTTAACCTTGCGAACAGTGCAGCAGCCAGCAGCACCGTCCACAATGTTAACAGGCCTGGGGGCGCCCGCCATACTGGTGGGTGCATCCTAATTGGGCTTGTGGGACCGCCGCATGTCTGGCTGGCGGTCCCAGTACTGACTGATGTCCACCCGCCATCATAATGAGCCCCTATATTTTCATGTGATAAGGCTCTCAAGAAATGTGTCAAGACTAAGCTTAATTTTGAACATTCAAGTGAATTTCTCTGGACTTGTCAAGCACTCCCTTTTATGTATGGGACGATGTAAATATAGTAATCTAGCCTGATACAAGTGTGGTCTGCCAACAGACACCAAGGAGATTGCCTACGATATCTTCACAAATGCAGACTCTACTAGTACGAGTTAACCTCTTGCATATGCCTGTATGATATAAGTATATCATCTAAGAGTATCCCTAGTGCAACTTCATATACAGTATTTTAGGCGCCATAGCAGGTTAGCAAGAAGTATGGCTGTAACCCCTATAACTCTCCATCTTTAAATAGTGAGGCACTGACTTTATTCCAGCCAAATATGGTTTGGTTATGAGGAACTTTTTAAATGTAGGGACGAGAGGTATCTGGAATCAAATAAGCAATAAAATAGGCAAACAAAATTTACAATACAGCAAATGATTCCTTTAAGTAGCCTTTAAACTTAGGTACAATGCCATTTTCATCCACAGTTTCGATATGATACATATGGAGGAGCTTAAACCATTTGCAGAATCTTGCCTATCCAATGTAATACTGTGTGCCCCCTCACAGTGCAGAAAGTACTGGTCCCGTTTAGATGCTATAACAGGAATAACACTTAAATGTCACATACATAAAAAAAATCAGACAATAGCTTGACATGTGTGGCAGTGCTTTCCTGGTAATGCTTGCATGTTACATACGAAACAGGCCTAATCATATGCCAACATGAAGTGCACTAACTCTGTAGAGTGACTGTGAAGCTTAGAGCCTAGGAAACTAATATTCGGAATGTTGATGTTAGTTCACAAGTGTGGGTGCGAGCTATAACATTTTAGTAGCAGGTTGACATTATTCACATCAACAAAAAGAACAAAAATGCAGCACACATGAGTCTTCCATTCTTCTGCCTGGAGGCCTACGTGCAATGATTAGAACTGCAAGGCCATGTCATAGTTTAAAGTAAAAGAAACATTCAAGAGGTCAGAAAAGTACCAGTAAATATCCACAATGGAAACAAATAAATCCTCTTTGAAAATTGCTACTGAAAATAATATTGAGATCCTTACAAGAGAATGGCCAGAAGAAATTCAGTATGTCGTCCGCCAGTCAGGTAAAAATTATTCAGTGTAGTCTTGGAGGTCACATGACTTGTTTTCATTGTTATGGCACATGCGTGAGTTTCGCACTACGCACTTCAACTTTTTTTCAGGGGCGGTCAGGTAATGTCTCCTTTTTGCGCTTCCTCAAACAGAGAGGCCCATTGGTGGGCTTGAAACGTCTCAGACAGCGGCACATAACAGAGGCACACACTACAAGACCCACAAACCAACGCAGACTCATTCGAGTCGGCCATTGGAGGGCTCATATTTTAAGCGGGAGGTGTGGCCTCAATGCCAAAATGACTGTTGCGCCTCTGAAGAGTGCAATGAGCACGAAACGCGTCAGGCGTGAATCGACAGGCATGCTGTAAACTGGATTCGCCCGCCGATCCGACTTTTACCTCATGAAGGTTGCTGCAGTGGTTGTCAGAGTGCATCTCCAACAGGTGGGAACCTTGGAGCTTTGATTTATACGCGGCCTCCTAGCCGCGAGAGATGCACCACCCAAAAAGTTGGGGCCACGGAGCTCCGAATCACGGAGTCTCAATATGGAGGCATCCATGGAGGATTGACAAGCCGGATGTGCAAGTGGAGGCCCATTGGTGGTCTTGAAACATCTCAGACAGCGGCACATAACTGAGGCACACACTACAAGACCCACAAACCAACGCAGACTCATTCGAGTTACCCATTAGAGGGCTCATATTTTAAGTGGGAGGTGTGGCCTCTATGCCAAAATGACTGTTGCGCCTCTAAAGAGTGCAATGAGCATGAAATGAGCCAGGCGTGAATCGACAGGCATGCTGTAAACTGGATCCGCCCGCCGATCCGGCTTTTACCTCATGAAGGTTGCTGCAGTGGATGTCAGAGTTCGTCTCCAACAGGTGGGAACCTTGGAGCTTTGATATATATATATACATATATATATATATACATATATGGGTCTGAGTGACCACTTACCATTAAAAATTCTTCTGAGTATAACGGGAACAAAAACACCTTCACTAATTGAGACGCTGGCTTGGACACAAAATCTAGTGGTCGCACGCCAAAATGGCATAGCCTTAAAATGGAGTATGATAGACCCCGAAAAAACCTTGCAAAAAATTGTGAAAGAGGTACTCCCTTCATTATTCGTATGATTACAGGATAATCCTATAAATGGTGAAATCTTGGAGGCATTTAGCAATATCACCAGGAGCATACAGGGAGCCCTGACTAGGACGTGTTCTGGAAAAAATAATACTACCAACGGATGGTTTGACACTCAATGCAGCAAGACACACAAAGCCCTTAACATGGCCTTAAAAGAAACAATAAGGGACCATGCCATGATTAGAATACTTAGAAAGACATATAATTTAGCAAGAGTTCAAAGAAAGAAGGCCATTAAGGAAAAAGCATGGCGAGACTTAATGAATGCGGCGGAGAATAGAGATCCAAAGTTATTCTGGCAAGTAGTTAACTCACCATTTATTAATAACAAAGTGACAGCTAAAATGGAAATCGCCATTGACGAAAATTCATGGGTGGAATTTTTCTCAAACGTATACTGTAACGACCAAGAGGAGTCCCAATTTCAGTATAATCACTACCCCATCCCGTTAGAGTTTAATTTAGAGGAGGTTATGATGGCTATAAATTCCACCCAGAATAATAAAGCCCCGGGACCAGATGGGATCCCAAGTGATCTCTACAAAATGAACATAGACCTTTGGGCACCTGTCTGTCTACGAGTAATGGAGGCCTGCTGTGTAAGTGGTTTTGTCAAAACATGGGCAGAATCACTAATTATCCCTATACATAAAAAGGGTGATAGGGAAAGCCCATCAAATTATAGACCAATATCACTCTTAGATTCATTAGCGAAAATCGCAGGTAGAGTGGTCTTGCCTAAACTACAGGATTGGGCAGAAGAAAAGAACATCCTAACGCCAGTAAAATACGGATTTCGGCCAGGGATGGGTACAGTGGAGCAAGTTTAAAATTTTGTCCTATTACAGGGGAAATACACTAGAGCTAAGGAGGGAAGTTTCTACGCAATTTTCGTCGACCTCTCGTCGGCGTTTGATTGCGTAATACACAATAAATTATGGGAAACTCTAGAGGAGATGAAAGTGGACCCGCCTATTGTCCTCTTTTTGAGACAATTATACACGAATGCCACTGCTAGAGTAAGGTATGGGTTGATGGGGGAATGTACTAGATCTTTCCGCATACAGAAGGGGGTGAGGCAAGGATGTGTGCTGGCCCCATTCCTTTTCTCATTATATACTAACAGCTTGGAGAAGGAATTGGGAGCCAGTAGTATTGACTCCCCTAAGGTTGGGAATAGACAGATCGTCTCCCTTTTGTATGCGGACGACGCTGTACTGATGGCAAGAACAAAAGTTGGTGCCCAAAAAGCTTTAAATAAATACGTGAATTACATGGAGGAGAGGGGCCTTAAACTTAACGCTAAAAAGTCCTTTGTGATGGGATCCGGCAAAGGTGGAGCAAGATGTAAGCAACTTAGCGTGGCAGGCCTTCAATTACAAGCTACAAAAACATTCCCATACCTAGGAGTGACAATCGAGGCAGCAGGGGCCTGGGGCCCCGAGGTGAAAAATAGATCTTTAGCCTTTAAACGCTCGGTTGCGGCTGTGAAGCATTTTGCTAGTAAATTGGGGAACAAAACAACCAGAAATAATGCTCAGCATATATGTGGCTAAGTGTAGAAGCATTGCCCTGTATGGAGCGGGAATATGGGGCTACCAGGATGCTACAGCTCTCCAAATTATTGAAAACAACTTTTTTCGATATCTCCTGTCCCTTCCAAAAAGTATATCAGTCTACAATTGCCACATGGAACTAGGAATGGAATATTTGGCAGACCTGATTAAAATCCAGCCAATTTTACTCTGGAGGAGAATCTGGGGGACGCCAGAATTGGCCCTAAATCGAGAAGTAATTAATGACGTCATGGCCCTGGACAATGTAAAAAGTATCAAATGGCTTGAGTACGTGAGGAAAGTTCTCATGGACATTGAAAGGCCAGAATGGTACTACAAACCGGAACTAATTGGGAAAACCCCCAAGAAAGCTCTCAGAAACTTATGTATGGAGCACTTCAACATTCTAAGGCTTGGGAGTGAGGTCAGTAAAAGATCTGTGCTCGAACATCAGCCGTTATTAACCACGTATGAAATACAACCATACCTAACCATTGTGACTTTGGGGTTTGAGCGCTTTGTCCTGACCAGATTCAGGTTCAACATTTTTCACCACTTGGTTTCATATCCGGATAAAAATGACTGGAATAGAATTTTGGCCCCCTGTCCATGTGACAATGTATCCGCCCAGTCCACCTTCCATCTTGTCTTACTATGCAATTTGTATAAGAAAGAGCGTGCTAGATGTCTGAAACAATATTTGAGAGCTGGGGCATGGCGGCAATGCAGGCCAGCTTATTTGAATCTGCAACAACTAGGAAACCCTCTGTGTATTAGGACTATGTCAATGTTTTTAAAAAGCGTGTTGAAACAACGGAACTCATTATGCACTATTGACTAATCGATGATTCGCCTCATTTGATTTAATACTCTTTTTAAATTATTTATTATGTGTATTTGTAATGTGATATTTTTTGTATGAAATGCTTTTATGATTTTTAAACAAGGTGAAAATCGAATAAAGCTCTAAATTGAATTGACATATATATATATATATATCATTATATATATGTATATATATATATTTTTTTTTTTTCTATATAAATTAACTTAAGACTGAGCTCAAAAAAGAAATTCTGCACGAAGAACAATATAATTATAAAATAACATATTAAACCGAGTCATGGATTAATGTAAAAGCAAACTCTATCTTAAAATATGCTCAAATTTAATTTAGGAGTTTCACAAAAAAGAGATGCAAATCTTCAGAGGAGGACAGGTAACAAATTTATAGAGTTGGAAGAAAAAGACATTAGATCATTTGAAGAAAGTAAATGCTATGTTTTCATAAAATTCAATGTATTCAGATACATGATATTTGTTGTGTTTGATTATAGGTGCAATACCAACCTCATACATCATTATGAAGATAGAGTAGTGAGAGTTGAAAAGCGAGAACAGAGGAAGTGACGCACCAGTAATCTCAGGCAGTCTCTTTTGTTATCCACTTTCCATTTCCCCCTGCCGGGCCATAGTGGTGAAGTGGAATAGGATCTGTTACATGTAGTAGTGGAGGAGATTTGGAAGATCTCTTATGCTCCTGTGGAAATCTTTGCAATGGTATTCTTGACACTGAAGGCCTGATAGCTTTATGGGTTATATGGAGATAGTCACATGATCGAGCATAAAGCAAGGTAGGGAGATTGCTAATAGTTCAGCCAAGACAATAATCATGAGACTGATATTAAATATATATATATTAGGTAGGTATCAGACTAATTTATTAGACGAAACTAGCAGTGTGTGATTTAACATGCTTTGGGGTTTCCTAACTTGCATACTGTTTTATATGATGACTGCTGACCCTACCATTATAATTAACAGCAATTTAATACACAAAACGTATGTTCTGACAGTACATAATAAATAACCTTTTGTAAATACAAGTGTCTGTGTATGTCTACTGTTTTATGGAACCGGGATGAGTGTTTGAGAGTATCTATCTATCTATCTATCTATCTATCTATCTATCTATCTATCTATCTATCTATCTATCTATCTATCTATCTATCTATCTATCTATCTATCTATCTATCTATCTATCTATCTATCTATCTATCTATCTATCTATCTATCTATCTATCTATCTATCGATCTATTTATCTATATTACACAGTGCCAGTGTGTAGTTATAGTTAAGTAGGAGTTTCCATAGGAAGAGTGCTTTTTGTTTCACTAATAACTTTGGTGCGTTTGCCGAACCTTCACTAAATCTTTACCTTAAAAAGTTTATTCACATCAGTTCCTTCTTGGAAAGTTTCAGCGTCTTCCATCAAGCATGGGGTGAGAAAAAGGGATTGTCTCAAGATGCAATTTCCTCATGCAATTTCCATGGGGAATATTAGACTGTGCTACAGCCAAAATGACTGAACAAAATTACACCAAATTTGGCAGAAATCTAGAACTTAACCCAGAAAGCATGCTTTTTGTGATTTAGTGTAAATCAGTTCTGTAATTTTGGAGAAATTAAGCTTTGAAATGTATTAATATATTGACAGGTGTGCTGAAATTGAAAAACTTGATCCTTCTGAATGCCTCAGGGGGCTTTTTTGGAGCAAGCTCTCTGAAGAGCTTGCCACAACATGAACAGAAGTGTTGCAACAGCCATCATAGGACTCAGGGACTTTGTCCCCTTCCCTCAAATTATTAAAAAGGACATAAAGACATAGGGATACCCTCACCCCCTAGCCCTTGAGGCATATGTGGTCTCAGAGGGAAATGGCCCTGGGTCAGCTCATAGTGTAAACCTGTTCATAGAGAGGGAAGTGGGGCTCCTCTCAGGCCAACTTTTAGCTCCTAAGACCCCATTCCCCAGGGCCCAACAGAATGATGCCCTTGGCACCCCATTACCCAGGACAAGAAAGATGGCCTCTACATTTGCTTGCAGGGTAGCCAGAACCCCAGAAACAATCTTACAAACCTCCTCCCCTCCTTGCCGACATCTGGGTGGGCAGAGGGTTAAAGTCGTAATACCCCACCTGGGTAGAGCGTAGGTGGGGAAGAGATTGAAGTTGCTCTCCTCTGCCTGAAGCAACTGGAACCCAGGTGGGAGAGGAGCAGAAAAATCTTGCTCTCTGCAGTGCAGGAGTGTGCTCACCATGCTGCAACTATTTTGAAAAAAAGCAAGGCCATGGACACCCCAGGTAGGACAGGGGCATTTCACACTAAAACATTAAAAAGAGGCAGGGGAGCGGGCTCCCCATGCTACTAGTTACAAAAAGAAAGTGAAAGGTTGTGGGTGCCCCAGGTGGAACCAGCACACCAAAAACTAAAGAAGCTAAACATTAAATTAAGTTATAGTGCAAGGCTAGAGTAAAGAAAGCGGTAGGAGCTGCTCATTTATCATTCACTGCGCCTAGCAAGGAGCACCCCATAATGCTTTTCTAGGGCTTATTTGCATAGACTTTCCTGTTATGTGGTGCTGCAATATGGGTAAGAATGGTGATGGATTAAACCCAGATCTTTTAACTGGGTGTGAGTGTTTGATTGGTTCAGATGCTCCGTCCATTACCACCCCCTTTTTTACCACCCCCTTTTTTTTACCGCAATATTGGTAGGGGCACCACAAACATGTTACAAAAGTGTTGTGGGGGGGACAGGGAGTGCAGCACCCCCCCCCCGAAATAATTGCTTAAAAGTAACGATATGTTTCCTGGGGGCATACAATGTAACCCCCCAGAAAAAGTTTATGGTGTTTTTAAGCATTCTCAAAGCTGGAGCTTTTGCTCTTCATCAGAGGATTGCTGGAACATCTTGTGGTTGTTTCTATGGTTGCACTATGTTACCAGGAAGGAAATGTAAAAAAGACTCTGATGCATGTTGAATTTTGTTTTGAATGCACATGCTTTAATTAAATGCTTATTGACAAACATTGCACTGCTCATTATTATTAATGAATATCTTTGAATATGATTTTATATTCTATCTGTTTTAATGTTTAATCATAAAATGATTGCTTCTTTATTAAGGTGGAATCCCCTTGACAAAGGATGTATGCTTCATTGCTTTCCCTCACATATTGCTCTAGGGACCCCTTGACAAATCCAATGGCCTTGCCTTGTACATTGATGTGGTCAGCCCTTGCCAAAGCCATACCAAAGGGGATGAAGGACGGAGTGTTGAACAATGCAAGCACTCACCCAAAGTCAACTGATCTGGGTTTAATCCATCACCATTCTTTAGCTCACTCCGCCACCCCAGTTCAGACATGGCCATATGCAAAACAGTCTGATCCTGTGCCTCATGGGAATGGTCCAGCCCGAACTGGCAAGCCATGTCTTCCCTGGACCGGAAACAAGCATCCTGGGTCCGGTTTCTGGTTTTTGCTTTGTTCGCCCTAAGTTAGCAGGTAATGCCACTGGATTCAAGCAAGCCTGGCTTGAATCAATACATTGATATTATAAAAAAATTGTTAATGAAGAATTTGAAAAAAGGATAACTAGATGGCAAAAACAACTCTTACATTTAAATAATACAAAACATTGACTGATTTGCCTTATGATAAATGTCACATTGTCTGAGAAGTGGACAAAGGAGGAGATGTTGTGGTCCTTAATTGCGAAATGCATGATAATAAAGCTGTTCACCAATTGTCAGCAGCAAAATACCTTGTGAAAGTGAATATTGAAAGTTATAAACATGCTGGGAAATCACTCTCAGTATTACGTAAGAAATTATATGATCTGGATATACTAGATCAGGAGCAATATTGATATCTATATATGAAAAATCTAACCTATGAGTATTTACTTTGTAACCAAGGTGCATAAACAGCATACAAATTTACTTTGAATACCTATTATCCTGGGATTCATTCTTACATGAAAAGATGTCAGAATTTAATGATATATTTTTAGCACAGATGGGTGTAATTCTACCATCTTATTTCAAAGACTTTAAGGACTTACTCAAGAAAGTGTATGTTATCTGTTGGGAAGATTCATACTGGTTAGTGGGTTTGGATGTGACGTGTCTCTACATCATTATTAAACACAACCGTGAACTCAAGCCTTGAAATATTGTTTTCCTCTAAATCGGCTAGCTATAGGGAACATGTTACAGTGATTCATGTTATTAGGATAACTTTGTATTACATAACACTGTGCTCCTCTATGAAAAATACCTCTTTCATCAGAAGTGTGCTACAGCGTTTGAATCCATGTTTGGTACCGCTTATGCCAACTTATTCATTGTTTGGCATGCTAGGAAGCGCACCTGGAATGAGTTCCCAGACAAAGATTATCCAGATCTTATTTTTGGGACCAGATATACAGATGGTTTACTTGTCATCTGGAATAATGACTAAAAGAATCTTTGAAGCAATATATTAATCTTTTAACTCAAACTATATCAATGTAGAACTTTCATTGGAATATGGTAAATCGAAGATGAGCATTTTGGATCTAGAGTTGCATGCCTGTGACAACAAATTGCAAAGTTGAACATTCAATAAACCAACATCTTTAAACAGTGTTCTACCTTATCGTTCAGGACCAAAAGAGCATTCCGTTTGACAAACTGCTATGCCATAAAAGAAACTGCAGCAATATATATTAGATTATGAAGTTATAGAGAAACAAATAGTTATGAAATCCCAGCACAGAGGATATCTATACTACACAAAGCTGTTCAAAGAGCCTGAAATGTAGAAAGGGCTTTAATACTTAGTGATAAATTTCGAAGCACCATAAGAAAAGAGATGCCTGCAGAGATGTGATTTATTACTACGTTCTGTGCTGAGAATAAAAAAATTAAATTCTGAATAAACAGCGGGAAGAAGGTAGATAGTGATTAGATCAGAAAGGCCTAGAGTCACTTTTTACAAAGCAAAGACTGAAAAATATACCTAGCCCCAGTGACACACCATCCTATGATACTAAGGATCCTAATATGTGACTTTCTGTAAAACCACCTGGGTGCAATATGTTCAGTAATTGTGTCAGTTGCTGCAAATTTGTTGAAAATAGAACTAAAGGGTTTTACAACTATGTCAGGTCGAGAACATATACTGGAAGAAGTTTTATGAACTGTAAAACTACTTTTGTATTTACTTATAAATATATGTATATTTGGAAATGTATGGATAGAAAGAACACCTAAAAGCAATTAGAACTAAGGATTAATGTTTACCTTCAGCTATGCATTATATAACACCATATGTAGCTAGTGATGTTAAGAAAATCTAATTGCCGGTTATTGAATCTGTAAGCATGAGCCATAGATGTAGTGATAGGGAACAGAAATTGAGAAAGCATTAAACATGGTGGAATGATGTGTTACAGGCTACTAAATTTGGGAGGAATGGGGATCAAGAACAACGTTCACTGTTAAATAAGGCAAAGCTCCATATGTAAAACCAATGTGACCTATGAACTTAGAATCGAAAAAACGTGCGAGAGTCAGTACTAAAACTAGAATATGATTTTTCTTATATTATTCAGATCTTGTATGCTATCAGAATAATGATGATTCATCAAGGGGGTGGTGATGGACAGAGTATCTGAATTAAGCAGAACACTCCTACCCAGTCAAAAGATCAGGGCTTGATCCATCACCGTTTTTTAGCTCACTGCACCATCCCAGCTCAGAACCTGGCTACATGCAAATTAGTCTGACCCTGGCCCAGTGCATCATGGGAACAGGGCAGACCAAACTACCAAGCCAATTCTTTACTGGAAAGGAAACAAGCTTCCGGGGACCGGTTTCTGGCATTACAGCCGTCTTCGGCCCGGCTTGCTTGAATCCTGATGGTGCAGTGAGCAAGGGACTCACATCTGAGCATACCCTTCCACACTTGTGGTGGCCAAAATGATTCATAAAGGGGGTGGTGATGGACAGAGTATCTGAATTAAGCAGAACACTCCTACCCAGTCAAAAGATCAGGGCTTGATCCATCACCGTTTTTTAGCTCACTGCACCATCCCAGCTCAGAACCTGGCTACATGCAAATTAGTCTGACCCTGGCCCAGTGCATCATGGGAACAGGGCAGACCAAACTACCAAGCCAATTCTTTACTGGAAAGGAAACAAGCTTCCGGGGACCGGTTTCTGGCATTACAGCCGTCTTCGGCCCGGCTTGCTTGAATCCTGATGGTGCAGTGAGCAAGGGACTCACATCTGAGCATACCCTTCCACACTTGTGGTGGCCAAAATGATTCATAAAGGGGGTGGTGATGGACAGAGTATCTGAATTAAGCAGAACACTCCTACCCAGTCAAAAGATCAGGGCTTGATCCATCACCGTTTTTTAGCTCACTGCACCATCCCAGCTCAGAACCTGGCTACATGCAAATTAGTCTGACCCTGGCCCAGTGCATCATGGGAACAGGGCAGACCAAACTACCAAGCCAATTCTTTACTGGAAAGGAAACAAGCTTCCGGGGACCGGTTTCTGGCATTACAGCCGTCTTCGGCCTGGCTTGCTTGAATCCTGATGGTGCAGTGAGCAAGGGACTCACATCTGAGCATACCCTTCCACACTTGTGGTGGCCAAAATGATTCATAAAGGGGGTGGTGATGGACAGAGTATCTGAATTAAGCAAAACACTCCTACCCAGTCAAAAGATCAGGGCTTGATCCATCACCGTTTTTTTAGCTCACTGCACCATCCCAGCTCAGAACCTGGCTACATGCAAATTAGTCTGACCCTGGCCCAGTGCATCATGGGAACAGGGCAGACCAAACTACCAAGCCAATTCTTTACTGGAAAGGAAACAAGCTTCCGGGGACCGGTTTCTGGCATTACAGCCGTCTTCGGCCCGGCTTGCTTGAATCCTGATGGTGCAGTGAGCAAGGGACTCACATCTGAGCATACCCTTCCACACTTGTGGTGGCCAAAATGATTCATAAAGGGGGTGGTGATGGACAGAGTATCTGAATTAAGCAGAACACTCCTACCCAGTCAAAAGATCAGGGCTTGATCCATCACCGTTTTTTAGCTCACTGCACCATCCCAGCTCAGAACCTGGCTACATGCAAATTAGTCTGACCCTGGCCCAGTGCATCATGGGAACAGGGCAGACCAAACTACCAAGCCAATTCTTTACTGGAAAGGAAACAAGCTTCCGGGGACCGGTTTCTGGTATTACAGCCGTCTTCGGCCCGGCTTGCTTGAATCCTGATGGTGCAGTGAGCAAGGGACTCACATCTGAGCATACCCTTCCACACTTGTGGTGGCCAAAATGATTCATAAAGGGGGTGGTGATGGACAGAGTATCTGAATTAAGCAGAACACTCCTACCCAGTCAAAAGATCAGGGCTTGATCCATCACCGTTTTTTAGCTCACTGCACCATCACAGCTCAGAACCTGGCTACATGCAAATTAGTCTGACCCTGGCCCAGTGCATCATGGGAACAGGGCAGACCAAACTACCAAGCCAATTCTTTACTGGAAAGGAAACAAGCTTCCGGGGACCGGTTTCTGGCATTACAGCCGTCTTCGGCCCGGCTTGCTTGAATCCTGATGGTGCAGTGAGCAAGGGACTCACATCTGAGCATACCCTTCCACACTTGTGGTGGCCAAAATGATTCATAAAGGGGGTGGTGATGGACAGAGTATCTGAATTAAGCAGAACACTCCTACCCAGTCAAAAGATCAGGGCTTGATCCATCACCGTTTTTTAGCTCACTGCACCATCCCAGCTCAGAACCTGGCTACATGCAAATTAGTCTGACCCTGGCCCAGTGCATCATGGGAACAGGGCAGACCAAACTACCAAGCCAATTCTTTACTGGAAAGGAAACAAGCTTCCGGGGACCGGTTTCTGGCATTACAGCCGTCTTCGGCCTGGCTTGCTTGAATCCTGATGGTGCAGTGAGCAAGGGACTCACATCTGAGCATACCCTTCCACACTTGTGGTGGACAAAATGATTCATAAAGGGGGTGGTGATGGACAGAGTATCTGAATTAAGCAGAACACTCCTACCCAGTCATAAGATCAGGGCTTGATCCATCACCGTTTTTTTAGCTCACTGCACCATCCCAGCTCAGAACCTGGCTACATGCAAATTAGTCTGACCCTGGCCCAGTGCATCATGGGAACAGGGCAGACCAAACTACCAAGCCAATTCTTTACTGGAAAGGAAACAAGCTTCCAGGGACCGGTTTCTGGCATTACAGCCGTCTTCGGCCCGGCTTGCTTGAATCCTGATGGTGCAGTGAGCAAGGGACTCACATCTGAGCATACCCTTCCACACTTGTGGTGGCCAAAATGATTCATAAAGGGGGTGGTGATGGACAGAGTATCTGAATTAAGCAGAACACTCCTACCCAGTCAAAAGATCAGGGCTTGATCCATCACCGTTTTTTAGCTCACTGCACCATCCCAGCTCAGAACCTGGCTACATGCAAATTAGTCTGACCCTGGCCCAGTGCATCATGGGAACAGGGCAGACCAAACTACCAAGCCAATTCTTTACTGGAAAGGAAACAAGCTTCCGGGGACCGGTTTCTGGCATTACAGCCGTCTTCGGCCTGGCTTGCTTGAATCCTGATGGTGCAGTGAGCAAGGGACTCACATCTGAGCATACCCTTCCACACTTGTGGTGGCCAAAATGATTCATAAAGGGGGTGGTGATGGACAGAGTATCTGAATTAAGCAGAACACTCCTACCCAGTCAAAAGATCAGGGCTGGATCCATCACCGTTTTTTAGCTCACTGCACCATCCCAGCTCAGAACCTGGCTACATGCAAATTAGTCTGACCCTGGCCCAGTGCATCATGGGAACAGGGCAGACCAAACTACCAAGCCAATTCTTTACTGGAAAGGAAACAAGCTTCCGGGGACTGGTTTCTGGCATTACAGCCGTCTTCGGCCCGGCTTGCTTGAATCCTGATGGTGCAGTGAGCAAGGGACTCACATCTGAGCATACCCTTCCACACTTGTGGTGGCCAAAATGATTCATAAAGGGGGTGGTGATGGACAGAGTATCTGAATTAAGCAGAACACTCCTACCCAGTCAAAAGATGAGGGCTTGATCCATCACCGTTTTTTAGCTCACTGCACCATCCCAGCTCAGAACCTGGCTACATGCAAATTAGTCTGACCCTGGCCCAGTGCATCATGGGAACAGGGCAGACCAAACTACCAAGCCAATTCTTTACTGGAAAGGAAACAAGCTTCCGGGGACCGGTTTCTGGCATTACAGCCGTCTTCGGCCCGGCTTGCTTGAATCCTGATGGTGCAGTGAGCAAGGGACTCACATCTGAGCATACCCTTCCACACTTGTGGTGGCCAAAATGATTCATAAAGGGGGTGGTGATGGACAGAGTATCTGAATTAAGCAGAACACTCCCACCCAGTCAAAAGATCAGGGCTTGATCCATCACCGTTTTTTAGCTCACTGCACCATCCCAGCTCAGAACCTGGCTACATGCAAATTAGTCTGACCCTGGCCCAGTGCATCATGGGAACAGGGCAGACCAAACTACCAAGCCAATTCTTTACTGGTAAGGAAACAAGCTTCCGGGGACCGGTTTCTGGCATTACAGCCGTCTTCGGCCCGGCTTGCTTGAATCCTGATGGTGCAGTGAGCAAGGGACTCACATCTGAGCATACCCTTCCACACTTGTGGTGGCCAAAATGATTCATAAAGGGGGTGGTGATGGACAGAGTATCTGAATTAAGCAGAACACTCCTACCCAGTCAAAAGATCAGGGCTTGATCCATCACCGTTTTTTAGCTCACTGCACCATCACAGCTCAGAACCTGGCTACATGCAAATTAGTCTGACCCTGGCCCAGTGCATCATGGGAACAGGGCAGACCAAACTACCAAGCCAATTCTTTACTGGAAAGGAAACAAGCTTCCGGGGACCGGTTTCTGGCATTACAGCCGTCTTCGGCCCGGCTTGCTTGAATCCTGATGGTGCAGTGAGCAAGGGACTCACATCTGAGCATACCCTTCCACACTTGTGGTGGCCAAAATGATTCATAAAGGGGGTGGTGATGGACAGAGTATCTGAATTAAGCAGAACACTCCTACCCAGTCAAAAGATCAGGGCTTGATCCATCACCGTTTTTTTAGCTCACTGCACCATCCCAGCTCAGAACCTGGCTACATGCAAATTAGTCTGACCCTGGCCCAGTGCATCATGGGAACAGGGCAGACCAAACTACCAAGCCAATTCTTTACTGGAAAGGAAACAAGCTTCCGGGGACCGGTTTCTGGCATTACAGCCGTCTTCGGCCCGGCTTGCTTGAATCCTGATGGTGCAGTGAGAAAGGGACTCACATCTGAGCATACCCTTCCACACTTGTGGTGGCCAAAATGATTCATAAAGGGGGTGGTGATGGACAGAGTATCTGAATTAAGCAGAACACTCCTACCCAGTCAAAAGATCAGGGCTTGATCCATCACCGTTTTTTAGCTCACTGCACCATCCCAGCTCAGAACCTGGCTACATGCAAATTAGTCTGACCCTGGCCCAGTGCATCATGGGAACAGGGCAGACCAAACTACCAAGCCAATTCTTTACTGGAAAGGAAACAAGCTTCCGGGGACTGGTTTCTGGCATTACAGCCGTCTTCGGCCCGGCTTGCTTGAATCCTGATGGTGCAGTGAGCAAGGGACTCACATCTGAGCATACCCTTCCACACTTGTGGTGGCCAAAATGATTCATAAAGGGGGTGGTGATGGACAGAGTATCTGAATTAAGCAGAACACTCCTACCCAGTCAAAAGATCAGGGCTTGATCCATCACCGTTTTTTAGCTCACTGCACCATCCCAGCTCAGAACCTGGCTACATGCAAATTAGTCTGACCCTGGCCCAGTGCATCATGGGAACAGGGCAGACCAAACTACCAAGCCAATTCTTTACTGGAAAGGAAACAAGCTTCCGGGGACCGGTTTCTGGCATTACAGCCGTCTTCGGCCCGGCTTGCTTGAATCCTGATGGTGCAGTGAGCAAGGGACTCACATCTGAGCATACCCTTCCACACTTGTGGTGGCCAAAATGATTCATAAAGGGGGTGGTGATGGACAGAGTATCTGAATTAAGCAGAACACTCCTACCCAGTCAAAAGATCAGGGCTTGATCCATCACCGTTTTTTAGCTCACTGCACCATCCCAGCTCAGAACCTGGCTACATGCAAATTAGTCTGACCCTGGCCCAGTGCATCATGGGAACAGGGCAGACCAAACTACCAAGCCAATTCTTTACTGGAAAGGAAACAAGCTTCCGGGGACCGGTTTCTGGCATTACAGCCGTCTTCGGCCCGGCTTGCTTGAATCCTGATGGTGCAGTGAGCAAGGGACTCACATCTGAGCATACCCTTCCACACTTGTGGTGGCCAAAATGATTCATAAAGGGGGTGGTGATGGACAGAGTATCTGAATTAAGCAGAACACTCCTACCCAGTCAAAAGATCAGGGCTTGATCCATCACCGTTTTTTAGCTCACTGCACCATCCCAGCTCAGAACCTGGCTACATGCAAATTAGTCTGACCCTGGCCCAGTGCATCATGGGAACAGGGCAGACCAAACTACCAAGCCAATTCTTTACTGGAAAGGAAACAAGCTTCCGGGGACCGGTTTCTGGCATTACAGCCGTCTTCGGCCCGGCTTGCTTGAATCCTGATGGTGCAGTGAGCAAGGGACTCACATCTGAGCATACCCTTCCACACTTGTGGTGGCCAAAATGATTCATAAAGGGGGTGGTGATGGACAGAGTATCTGAATTAAGCAGAACACTCCTACCCAGTCAAAAGATCAGGGCTTGATCCATCACCATTTTTTAGCTCACTGCACCATCCCAGCTCAGAACCTGGCTACATGCAAATTAGTCTGACCCTGGCCCAGTGCATCATGGGAACAGGGCAGACCAAACTACCAAGCCAATTCTTTACTGGAAAGGAAACAAGCTTCCGGGGACCGGTTTCTGGCATTACAGCCGTCTTCGGCCCGGCTTGCTTGAATCCTGATGGTGCAGTGAGCAAGGGTCTCACATCTGAGCATACCCTTCCACACTTGTGGTGGCCAAAATGATTCATAAAGGGGGTGGTGATGGACAGAGTATCTGAATTAAGCAGAACACTCCTACCCAGTCAAAAGATCAGGGCTTGATCCATCACCGTTTTTTAGCTCACTGCACCATCCCAGCTCAGAACCTGGCTACATGCAAATTAGTCTTACCCTGGCCCAGTGCATCATGGGAACAGGGCAGACCAAACTACCAAGCCAATTCTTTACTGGAAAGGAAACAAGCTTCCGGGGACCGGTTTCTGGCAGTACAGCCGTCTTCGGCCCGGCTTGCTTGAATCCTGATGGTGCAGTGAGCAAGGGACTCACATCTGAGCATACCCGTCCACACTTGTGGTGGCCAAAATGATTCATAAAGGGGGTGGTGATGGACAGAGTATCTGAATTAAGCAGAACACTCCTACCCAGTCAAAAGATCAAGGCTTGATCCATCACCGTTTTTTAGCTCACTGCACCATCCCAGCTCAGAACTTGGCTACATGCAAATTAGTCTGACCCTGGCCCAGTGCATCATGGGAACAGGGCAGACCAAACTACCAAGCCAATTCTTTACTGGAAAGGAAACAAGCTTCCGGTGACCGGTTTCTGGCATTACAGCCGTCTTCGGCCCGGCTTGCTTGAATCCTGATGGTGCAGTGAGCAAGGGACTCACATCTGAGCATACCCTTCCACACTTGTGGTGGCCAAAATGATTCATAAAGGGGGTGGTGATGGACAGAGTATCTGAATTAAGCAGAACACTCCTACCCAGTGAAAAGATCAGGGCTTGATCCATCACCGTTTTTTAGCTCACTGCACCATCCCAGCTCAGAACCTGGCTACATGCAAATTAGTCTGACCCTGGCCCAGTGCATCATGGGAACAGGGCAGACCAAACTACCAAGCCAATTCTTTACTGGAAAGGAAACAAGCTTCCGGGGACCGGTTTCTGGCATTACAGCCGTCTTCGGCCCGGCTTGCTTGAATCCTGATGGTGCAGTGAGCAAGGGACTCACATCTGAGCATACCCATCCACACTTGTGGTGGCCAAAATGATTCATAAAGGGGGTGGTGATGGACAGAGTATCTGAATTAAGCAGAACACTCCTACCCAGTCAAAAGATCAGGGCTTGATCCATCACCGTTTTTTAGCTCACTGCACCATCCCAGCTCAGAACCTGGCTACATGCAAATTAGTCTGACCCTGGCCCAGTGCATCATGGGAACAGGGCAGACCAAACTACCAAGCCAATTCTTTACTGGAAAGGAAACAAGCTTCCGGGGACCGGTTTCTGGCATTACAGCCGTCTTCGGCCCGGCTTGCTTGAATCCTGATGGTGCAGTGAGCAAGGGACTCACATCTGAGCATACCCTTCCGGTGGCCAAAATGATTCATAAAGGGGGTGGTGATGGACAGAGTATCTGAATTAAGCAGAACACTCCTACCCAGTCAAAAGATCAGGGCTTGATCCATCACCGTTTTTTAGCTCACTGCACCATCCCAGCTCAGAACCTGGCTACATGCAAATTAGTCTGACCCTGGCCCAGTGCATCATGGGAACAGGGCAGACCAAACTACCAAGCCAATTCTTTACTGGAAAGGAAACAAGCTTCCGGGGACCGGTTTCTGGCATTACAGCCGTCTTCGGCCCGGCTTGCTTGAATCCTGATGGTGCAGTGAGCAAGGGACTCACATCTGAGCATACCCTTCCACACTTGTGGTGGCCAAAATGATTCATAAAGGGGGTGGTGATGGACAGAGTATCTGAATTAAGAAGAACACTCCTACCCAGTCAAAAGATCAGGGCTTGATCCATCACCGTTTTTTAGCTCACTGCACCATCCCAGCTCAGAACCTGGCTACATGAAAATTAGTCTGACTCTGGCCCAGTGCATCATGGGAACAGGGCAGACCAAACTACCAAGCCAATTCTTTACTGGAAAGGAAACAAGCTTCCGGGGACATGAGTCCCTTGCTCATTGCACCATCAGGATTCAAGCAAGCCGGGCCGAAGACGGCTGTAATGCCAGAAACCGGTCCCCGGAAGCTTGTTTCCTTCCCAGTGTAAGAATTGGCTTTTGTAGTCTGGTCTGCCCTGTTCCCATGATGCACTGGGCCAGGGACAGACTAATTTGCATACAGCCAGGTTCTGAAACTGGGATGGTGCAATGAGCTAAAAAACGGTGTTGGATCTAGCCCTGATCTCTTGACTGGGTGAGAGTATTCTGCTTAATTCAGAGACTCTGTCCCTCACCACCCCTTGTTGTAAATATTTTTGTCCACCCTAAGCGTGGAAGGGTAAACTCAGACATGAGTCCCTTGCTCATTGCACCATCAGGATTCAAGCAAGCCGGGCCGAAGACGGGTGTAATGCCAGAAACCGGTCCCCGGAAGCTTGTTTCCTTCCCAGTGTAAGAATTGGCTTTTGTAGTCTGGTCTGCCCTGTTCCCATGATGCACTGGGCCAGGGACAGACTAATTTGCATACAGCCAGGTTCTGAAACTGGGATGGTGCAATGAGCTAAAAAACGGTGTTGGATCTAGCCCTGATCTCTTGACTGGGTGAGAGTATTCTGCTTAATTCAGAGACTCTGTCCCTCACCACCCCTTGTTGTTCATATTTTTGTCCACCCTAAGCGTGGAAGGGTATACTCAGACATGAGTCCCTTGCTCATTGCACCATCAGGATTCAAGCAAGCCGGGCCGAAGACGGCTGTAATGCCAGAAACCGGTCCCCGGAAGCTTGTTTCCTTCCCAGTGTAAGAATTGGCTTTTGTAGTCTGGTCTGCCCTGTTCCCATGATGCACTGGGCCAGGGACAGACTAATTTGCATACAGCCAGGTTCTGAAACTGGGATGGTGCAATGAGCTAAAAAACGGTGTTGGATCTAGCCCTGATCTCTTGACTGGGTGAGAGTATTCTGCTTAATTCAGAGACTCTGTCCCTCACCACCCCTTGTTGTAAATATTTTTGTCCACCCTAAGCGTGGAAGGGTATACTCAGACATGAGTCCCTTGCTCATTGCACCATCAGGATTCAAGCAAGCCGGGCCGAAGACGGCTGTAATGCCAGAAACCAGTCCCCGGAAGCTTGTTTCCTTCCCAGTGTAAGAATTGGCTTTTGTAGTCTGGTCTGCCCTGTTCTCATGATGCACTGGGCCAGGGACAGACTAATTTGCATACAGCCAGGTTCTGAAACTGGGATGGTGCAATGAGCTAAAAAACGGTGTTGGATCTAGCCCTGATCTCTTGACTGGGTGAGAGTATTCTACTTAATTCAGAGACTCTGTCCCTCACCACCCCTTGTAGTAAATATTTTTGTCCACCCTAAGCGTGGAAGGGTATACTCAGACATGAGTCCCTTGCTCATTGCACCATCAGGATTCAAGCAAGCCGGGCCGAAGACGGCTGTAATGCCAGAAACCGGTCCCCGGAAGCTTGTTTCCTTCCCAGTGTAAGAATTGGCTTTTGTAGTCTGGTCTGCCGTGTTCCCATGATGCACTGGGCCAGGGACAGACTAATTTGCATACAGCCAGGTTCTGAAACTGGGATGGTGCAATGAGCTAAAAAACGGTGTTGGATCTAGCCCTGATCTCTTGACTGGGTGAGAGTATTCTGCTTAATTCAGAGACTCTGTCCCTCACCACCCCTTGTTGTAAATATTTTTGTCCACCCTAAGCGTGGAAGGGTATACTCAGACATGAGTCCCTTGCTCATTGCACCATCAGGATTCAAGCAAGCCGGGCCGAAGACGGCTGTAATGCCAGAAACCGGTCCCCGGAAGCTTGTTTCCTTCCCAGTGTAAGAATTGGCTTTTGTAGTCTGGTCTGCCCTGTTCCCATGATGCACTGGGCCAGGGACAGACTAATTTGCATACAGCCAGGTTCTGAAACTGGGATGGTGCAATGAGCTAAAAAACGGTGTTGGATCTAGCCCTGATCTCTTGACTGGGTGAGAGTATTCTGCTTAATTCAGAGACTCTGTCCCTCACCACCCCTTGTTGTAAATATTTTTGTCCACCCTAAGCGTGGAAGGGTATACTCAGACATGAGTCCCTTGCTCATTGCACCATCAGTATTCAAGCAAGCCGGGCCGAAGACGGCTGTAATGCCAGAAACCGGTCCCCGGAAGCTTGTTTCCTTCCCAGTGTAAGAATTGGCTTTTGTAGTCTGGTCTGCCCTGTTCCCATGATGCACTGGGCTAGGGACAGACTAATTTGCATACAGCCAGGTTCTGAAACTGGGATGGTGCAATGAGCTAAAAAACGGTGTTGGATCTAGCCCTGATCTCTTGACTGGGTGAGAGTATTCTGCTTAATTCAGAGACTCTGTCCCTCACCACCCCTTGTTGTAAATATTTTTGTCCACCCTAAGCGTGGAAGGGTATACTCAGACATGAGTCCCTTGCTCATTGCACCATCAGGATTCAAGCAAGCCGGGCCGAAGACGGCTGTAATGCCAGAAACCAGTCCCCGGAAGCTTGTTTCCTTCCCAGTGTAAGAATTGGCTTTTGTAGTCTGGTCTGCCCTGTTCCCATGATGCACTGGGCCAGGGACAGACTCATTTGCATACAGCCAGGATCTGAAACTGGGATGGTGCAATGAGCTAAAAAACGGTGTTGGATCTAGCCCTGATCTCTTGACTGGGTGAGAGTATTCTGCTTAATTCAGAGACTCTGTCCCTCACCACCCCTTGTTGTAAATATTTTTGTCCACCCTAAGCGTGGAAGGGTATACTCAGACATGAGTCCCTTGCTCATTGCACCATCAGGATTCAAGCAAGCCGGGCCGAAGACGGCTGTAATGCCAGAAACCAGTCCCTGGAAGCTTGTTTCCTTCCCAGTGTAAGAATTGGCTTTTGTAGTCTGGTCTGCCCTGTTCTCATGATGCACTGGGCCAGGGACAGACTAATTTGCATACAGCCAGGTTCTGAAACTGGGATGGTGCAATGAGCTAAAAAACGGTGTTGGATCTAGCCCTGATCTCTTGACTGGGTGAGAGTATTCTGCTTAATTCAGAGACTCTGTCCCTCACCACCCCTTGTTGTAAATATTTGTGTCCACCCTAAGCGTGGAAGGGTATACTCAGACATGAGTCCCTTGCTCATTGCACCATCAGGATTCAAGCAAACCGTGCCGAAGACGGCTGTAATGCCAGAAACCGGTCCCCGGAAGCTTGTTTCCTTCCCAGTGTAAGAATTGGCTTTTGTAGTCTTGTCTGCCCTGTTCCCATGATGCACTGGGCCAGGGACAGACTAATTTGCATACAGCCAGGTTCTGAAACTGGGATGGTGCAATGAGCTAAAAAACGGTGTTGGATCTAGCCCTGATCTCTTGACTGGGTGAGAGTATTCTGCTTAATTCAGAGACTCTGTCCCTCACCACCCCTTGTTGTAAATATTTGTGTCCACCCTAAGCGTGGAAGGGTATACTCAGACATGAGTCCCTTGCTCATTGCACCATCAGGATTCAAGCAAGCCGGGCCGAAGACGGCTGTAATGCCAGAAACCGGTCCCCGGAAGCTTGTTTCCTTCCCAGTGTAAGAATTGGCTTTTGTAGTCTGGTCTGCCCTGTTCCCATGATGCACTGGGCCAGGGACAGACTAATTTGCATACAGCCAGGTTCTGAAACTGGGATGGTGCAATGAGCTAAAAAACGGTGTTGGATCTAGCCCTGATCTCTTGACTGGGTGAGAGTTATTCTGCTTAATTCAGAGACTCTGTCCCTCACCACCCCTTGTTGTAAATATTTTTGTCCACCCTAAGCGTGGAAGGGTATACTCAGACATGAGTCCCTTGCTCATTGCACCATCAGGATTCAAGCAAGCCGGGCCGAAGACGGGTGTAATGCCAGAAACCGGTCCCCGGAAGCTTGTTTCCTTCCCAGTGTAAGAATTGGCTTTTGTAGTCTGGTCTGCCCTGTTCCCATGATGCACTGGGCCAGGTACAGACTAATTTGCATACAGCCAGGTTCTGAAACTGGGATGGTGCAATGAGCTAAAAAACGGTGTTGGATCTAGCCCTGATCTCTTGACTGGGTGAGAGTATTCTGCTTAATTCAGAGACTCTGTCCCTCACCACCCCTTGTTGTTCATATTTTTGTCCACCCTAAGCGTGGAAGGGTATACTCAGACATGAGTCCCTTGCTCATTGCACCATCAGGATTCAAGCAAGCCGGGCCGAAGACGGCTGTAATGCCAGAAACCGGTCCCCGGAAGCTTGTTTCCTTCCCAGTGTAAGAATTGGCTTTTGTAGTCTGGTCTGCCCTGTTCCCATGATGCACTGGGCCAGGGACAGACTAATTTGCATACAGCCAGGTTCTGAAACTGGGATGGTGCAATGAGCTAAAAAACGGTGTTGGATCTAGCCCTGATCTCTTGACTAGGTGAGAGTATTCTGCTTAATTCAGAGACTCTGTCCCTCACCACCCCTTGTTGTAAATATTTTTGTCCACCCTAAGCGTGGAAGGGTATACTCAGACATGAGTCCCTTGCTCATTGCACCATCAGGATTCAAGCAAGCCGGGCCGAAGACGGCTGTAATGCCAGAAACCGGTCTCCGGAAGCTTGTTTCCTTCCCAGTGTAAGAATTGGCTTTTGTAGTCTGGTCTGCCCTGTTCCCATGATGCACTGGGCCAGGGACAGACAAATTTGCATACAGCCAGGTTCTGAAACTGGGATGGTGCAATGAGCTAAAAAACGGTGTTGGATCTAGCCCTGATCTCTTGACTGGGTGAGAGTATTCTGCTTAATTCAGAGACTCTGTCCCTCACCACCCCTTGTTGTAAATATTTTTGTCCACCCTAAGCGTGGAAGGGTATACTCAGACATGAGTCCCTTGCTCATTGCACCATCAGGATTCAAGCAAGCCGGGCCGAAGACGGCTGTAATGCCAGAAACCAGTCCCCGGAAGCTTGTTTCCTTCCCAGTGTAAGAATTGGCTTTTGTAGTCTGGTCTGCCCTGTTCTCATGATGCACTGGGCCAGGGACAGACTAATTTGCATACAGCCAGGTTCTGAAACTGGGATGGTGCAATGAGCTAAAAAACGGTGTTGGATCTAGCCCTGATCTCTTGACTGGGTGAGAGTATTCTGCTTAATTCAGAGACTCTGTCCCTCACCACCCCTTGTTGTAAATATTTGTGTCCACCCTAAGCGTGGAAGGGTATACTCAGACATGAGTCCCTTGCTCATTGCACCATCAGGATTCAAGCAAGCCGGGCCGAAGACGGCTGTAATGCCAGAAACCGGTCCCCGGAAGCTTGTTTCCTTCCCAGTGTAAGAATTGGCTTTTGTAGTCTGGTCTGCCGTGTTCCCATGATGCACTGGGCCAGGGACAGACTAATTTGCATACAGCCAGGTTCTGAAACTGGGATGGTGCAATGAGCTAAAAAACGGTGTTGGATCTAGCCCTGATCTCTTGACTGGGTGAGAGTATTCTGCTTAATTCAGAGACTCTGTCCCTCACCACCCCTTGTTGTAAATATTTTTGTCCACCCTAAGCGTGGAAGGGTATACTCAGACATGAGTCCCTTGCTCATTGCACCATCAGGATTCAAGCAAGCCGGGCCGAAGACGGCTGTAATGCCAGAAACCGGTCCCCGGAAGCTTGTTTCCTTCCCAGTGTAAGAATTGGCTTTTGTAGTCTGGTCTGCCCTGTTCCCATGATGCACTGGGCCAGGGACAGACTAATTTGCATACAGCCAGGTTCTGAAACTGGGATGGTGCAATGAGCTAAAAAACGGTGTTGGATCTAGCCCTGATCTCTTGACTGGGTGAGAGTATTCTGCTTAATTCAGAGACTCTTTCCCTCACCACCCCTTGTTGTAAATATTTTTGTCCACCCTAAGCGTGGAAGGGTATACTCAGACATGAGTCCCTTGCTCATTGCACCATCAGGATTCAAGCAAGCCGGGCCGAAGACGGCTGTAATGCCAGAAACCGGTCCCCGGAAGCTTGTTTCCTTCCCAGTGTAAGAATTGGCTTTTGTAGTCTGGTCTGCCCTGTTCCCATGATGCACTGGGCCAGGGACAGACTAATTTGCATACAGCCAGGTTCTGAAACTGGGATGGTGCAATGAGCTAAAAAACGGTGTTGGATCTAGCCCTGATCTCTTGACTGGGTGAGAGTATTCTGCTTAATTCAGAGACTCTGTCCCTCACCACCCCTTGTTGTAAATATTTTTGTCCACCCTAAGCGTGGAAGGGTATACTCAGACATGAGTCCCTTGCTCATTGCACCATCAGGATTCAAGCAAGCCGGGCCGAAGACGGCTGTAATGCCAGAAACCGGTCCCCGGAAGCTTGTTTCCTTCCCAGTGTAAGAATTGGCTTTTGTAGTCTGGTCTGCCCTGTTCCCATGATGCACTGGGCCAGGGACAGACTCATTTGCATACAGCCAGGTTCTGAAACTGGGATGGTGCAATGAGCTAAAAAACGATGTTGGATCTAGCCCTGATCTCTTGACTGGGTGAGAGTATTCTGCTTAATTCAGAGACTCTGTCCCTCACCACCCCTTGTTGTAAATATTTTTGTCCACCCTAAGCGTGGAAGGGTATACTCAGACATGAGTCCCTTGCTCATTGCACCATCAGGATTCAAGCAAGCCGGGCCGAAGACGGCTGTAATGCCAGAAACCGGTCCCCGGAAGCTTGTTTCCTTCCCAGTGTAAGAATTGGCTTTTGAAGTCTGGTCTGCCCTGTTCCCATGATGCACTGGGCCAGGGACAGACTAATTTGCATACAGCCAGGTTCTGAAACTGGGATGGTGCAATGAGCTAAAAAACGGTGTTGGATCTAGCCCTGATCTCTTGACTGGGTGAGAGTATTCTGCTTAATTCAGAGACTCTGTCCCTCACCACCCCTTGTTGTAAATATTTTTGTCCACCCTAAGCGTGGAAGGGTATACTCAGACATGAGTCCCTTGCTCATTGCACCATCAGGATTCAAGCAAGCCGGGCCGAAGACGGCTGTAATGCCAGAAACCGGTCCCCGGAAGCTTGTTTCCTTCCCAGTGTAAGAATTGGCTTTTGTAGTCTGGTCTGCCCTGTTCCCATGATGCACTGGGCCAGGGACAGACTAATTTGCATACAGCCAGGTTCTGAAACTGGGATGGTGCAATGAGCTAAAAAACGGTGTTGGATCTAGCCCTGATCTCTTGACTGGGTGAGAGTATTCTGCTTAATTCAGAGACTCTGTCCCTCACCACCCCTTGTTGTAAATATTTTTGTCCACCCTAAGCGTGGAAGGGTATACTCAGACATGAGTCCCTTGCTCATTGCACCATCAGGATTCAAGCAAGCCGGCCGAAGACGGCTGTAATGCCAGAAACCGGTCCCCGGAAGCTTGTTTCCTTCCCAGTGTAAGAATTGGCTATTGTAGTCTGGTCTGCCCTGTTCCCATGATGCACTGGGCCAGGGACAGACTAATTTGCATACAGCCAGGTTCTGAAACTGGGATGGTGCAATGAGCTAAAAAACGGTGTTGGATCTAGCCCTGATCTCTTGACTGGGTGAGAGTATTCTGCTTAATTCAGAGACTCTGTCCCTCACCACCCCTTGTTGTAAATATTTTTGTCCACCCTAAGCGTGGAAGGGTATACTCAGACATGAGTCCCTTGCTCATTGCACCATCAGGATTCAAGCAAGCCGGGCCGAAGACGGCTGTAATGCCAGAAACCGGTCCCCGGAAGCTTGTTTCCTTCCCAGTGTAAGAATTGGCTTTTGTAGTCTGGTCTGCCCTGTTCCCATGATGCACTGGGCCAGGGACAGACTAATTTGCATACAGCCAGGTTCTGAAACTGGGATGGTGCAATGAGCTAAAAAACGGTGTTGGATCTAGCCCTGATCTCTTGACTGGGTGAGAGTATTCTGCTTAATTCAGAGACTCTGTCCCTCACCACCCCTTGTTGTAAATATTTTTGTCCACCCTTAGCGTGGAAGGGTATACTCAGACATGAGTCCCTTGCTCATTGCACCATCAGGATTCAAGCAAGCCGGGCCGAAGACGGCTGTAATGCCAGAAACCGGTCCCCGGAAGCTTGTTTCCTTCCCAGTGTAAGAATTGGCTTTTGTAGTCTGGTCTGCCCTGTTCCCATGATGCACTGGGCCAGGGACAGACTAATTTGCATACAGCCAGGTTCTGAAACTGGGATGGTGCAATGAGCTAAAAAACGGTGTTGGATCTAGCCCTGATCTCTTGACTGGGTGAGAGTATTCTGCTTAATTCAGAGACTCTGTCCCTCACCACCCCTTGTTGTAAATATTTTTGTCCACCCTTAGCGTGGAAGGGTATACTCAGACATGAGTCCCTTGCTCATTGCACCATCAGGATTCAAGCAAGCCGGGCCGAAGACGGCTGTAATGCCAGAAACCGGTCCCCGGAAGCTTGTTTCCTTCCCAGTGTAAGAATTGGCTTTTGTAGTCTGGTCTGCCCTGTTCCCATGATGCACTGGGCCAGGGACAGACTCATTTGCATACAGCCAGGTTCTGAAACTGGGATGGTGCAATGAGCTAAAAAACGGTGTTGGATCTAGCCCTGATCTCTTGACTGGGTGAGAGTATTCTGCTTAATTCAGAGACTCTGTCCCTCACCACCCCTTGTTGTAAATATTTTTGTCCACCCTAAGCGTGGAAGGGTATACTCAGACATGAGTCCCTTGCTCATTGCACCATCAGGATTCAAGCAAGCCGGGCCGAAGACGGCTGTAATGCCAGAAACCAGTCCCTGGAAGCTTGTTTCCTTCCCAGTGTAAGAATTGGCTTTTGTAGTCTGGTCTGCCCTGTTCTCATGATGCACTGGGCCAGGGACAGACTAATTTGCATACAGCCAGGTTCTGAAACTGGGATGGTGCAATGAGCTAAAAAACGGTGTTGGATCTAGCCCTGATCTCTTGACTGGGTGAGAGTATTCTGCTTAATTCAGAGACTCTGTCCCTCACCACCCCTTGTTGTAAATATTTGTGTCCACCCTAAGCGTGGAAGGGTATACTCAGACATGAGTCCCTTGCTCATTGCACCATCAGGATTCAAGCAAACCGTGCCGAAGACGGCTGTAATGCCAGAAACCGGTCCCCGGAAGCTTGTTTCCTTCCCAGTGTAAGAATTGGCTTTTGTAGTCTTGTCTGCCCTGTTCCCATGATGCACTGGGCCAGGGACAGACTAATTTGCATACAGCCAGGTTCTGAAACTGGGATGGTGCAATGAGCTAAAAAACGGTGTTGGATCTAGCCCTGATCTCTTGACTGGGTGAGAGTATTCTGCTTAATTCAGAGACTCTGTCCCTCACCACCCCTTGTTGTAAATATTTGTGTCCACCCTAAGCGTGGAAGGGTATACTCAGACATGAGTCCCTTGCTCATTGCACCATCAGGATTCAAGCAAGCCGGGCCGAAGACGGCTGTAATGCCAGAAACCGGTCCCCGGAAGCTTGTTTCCTTCCCAGTGTAAGAATTGGCTTTTGTAGTCTGGTCTGCCCTGTTCCCATGATGCACTGGGCCAGGGACAGACTAATTTGCATACAGCCAGGTTCTGAAACTGGGATGGTGCAATGAGCTAAAAAACGGTGTTGGATCTAGCCCTGATCTCTTGACTGGGTGAGAGTTATTCTGCTTAATTCAGAGACTCTGTCCCTCACCACCCCTTGTTGTAAATATTTTTGTCCACCCTAAGCGTGGAAGGGTATACTCAGACATGAGTCCCTTGCTCATTGCACCATCAGGATTCAAGCAAGCCGGGCCGAAGACGGGTGTAATGCCAGAAACCGGTCCCCGGAAGCTTGTTTCCTTCCCAGTGTAAGAATTGGCTTTTGTAGTCTGGTCTGCCCTGTTCCCATGATGCACTGGGCCAGGTACAGACTAATTTGCATACAGCCAGGTTCTGAAACTGGGATGGTGCAATGAGCTAAAAAACGGTGTTGGATCTAGCCCTGATCTCTTGACTGGGTGAGAGTATTCTGCTTAATTCAGAGACTCTGTCCCTCACCACCCCTTGTTGTTCATATTTTTGTCCACCCTAAGCGTGGAAGGGTATACTCAGACATGAGTCCCTTGCTCATTGCACCATCAGGATTCAAGCAAGCCGGGCCGAAGACGGCTGTAATGCCAGAAACCGGTCCCCGGAAGCTTGTTTCCTTCCCAGTGTAAGAATTGGCTTTTGTAGTCTGGTCTGCCCTGTTCCCATGATGCACTGGGCCAGGGACAGACAAATTTGCATACAGCCAGGTTCTGAAACTGGGATGGTGCAATGAGCTAAAAAACGGTGTTGGATCTAGCCCTGATCTCTTGACTGGGTGAGAGTATTCTGCTTAATTCAGAGACTCTGTCCCTCACCACCCCTTGTTGTAAATATTTTTGTCCACCCTAAGCGTGGAAGGGTATACTCAGACATGAGTCCCTTGCTCATTGCACCATCAGGATTCAAGCAAGCCGGGCCGAAGACGGCTGTAATGCCAGAAACCAGTCCCCGGAAGCTTGTTTCCTTCCCAGTGTAAGAATTGGCTTTTGTAGTCTGGTCTGCCCTGTTCTCATGATGCACTGGGCCAGGGACAGACTAATTTGCATACAGCCAGGTTCTGAAACTGGGATGGTGCAATGAGCTAAAAAACGGTGTTGGATCTAGCCCTGATCTCTTGACTGGGTGAGAGTATTCTGCTTAATTCAGAGACTCTGTCCCTCACCACCCCTTGTTGTAAATATTTGTGTCCACCCTAAGCGTGGAAGGGTATACTCAGACATGAGTCCCTTGCTCATTGCACCATCAGGATTCAAGCAAGCCGGGCCGAAGACGGCTGTAATGCCAGAAACCGGTCCCCGGAAGCTTGTTTCCTTCCCAGTGTAAGAATTGGCTTTTGTAGTCTGGTCTGCCGTGTTCCCATGATGCACTGGGCCAGGGACAGACTAATTTGCATACAGCCAGGTTCTGAAACTGGGATGGTGCAATGAGCTAAAAAACGGTGTTGGATCTAGCCCTGATCTCTTGACTGGGTGAGAGTATTCTGCTTAATTCAGAGACTCTGTCCCTCACCACCCCTTGTTGTAAATATTTTTGTCCACCCTAAGCGTGGAAGGGTATACTCAGACATGAGTCCCTTGCTCATTGCACCATCAGGATTCAAGCAAGCCGGGCCGAAGACGGCTGTAATGCCAGAAACCGGTCCCCGGAAGCTTGTTTCCTTCCCAGTGTAAGAATTGGCTTTTGTAGTCTGGTCTGCCCTGTTCCCATGATGCACTGGGCCAGGGACAGACTAATTTGCATACAGCCAGGTTCTGAAACTGGGATGGTGCAATGAGCTAAAAAACGGTGTTGGATCTAGCCCTGATCTCTTGACTGGGTGAGAGTATTCTGCTTAATTCAGAGACTCTTTCCCTCACCACCCCTTGTTGTAAATATTTTTGTCCACCCTAAGCGTGGAAGGGTATACTCAGACATGAGTCCCTTGCTCATTGCACCATCAGGATTCAAGCAAGCCGGGCCGAAGACGGCTGTAATGCCAGAAACCGGTCCCCGGAAGCTTGTTTCCTTCCCAGTGTAAGAATTGGCTTTTGTAGTCTGGTCTGCCCTGTTCCCATGATGCACTGGGCCAGGGACAGACTAATTTGCATACAGCCAGGTTCTGAAACTGGGATGGTGCAATGAGCTAAAAAACGGTGTTGGATCTAGCCCTGATCTCTTGACTGGGTGAGAGTATTCTGCTTAATTCAGAGACTCTGTCCCTCACCACCCCTTGTTGTAAATATTTTTGTCCACCCTAAGCGTGGAAGGGTATACTCAGACATGAGTCCCTTGCTCATTGCACCATCAGGATTCAAGCAAGCCGGGCCGAAGACGGCTGTAATGCCAGAAACCGGTCCCCGGAAGCTTGTTTCCTTCCCAGTGTAAGAATTGGCTTTTGTAGTCTGGTCTGCCCTGTTCCCATGATGCACTGGGCCAGGGACAGACTCATTTGCATACAGCCAGGTTCTGAAACTGGGATGGTGCAATGAGCTAAAAAACGATGTTGGATCTAGCCCTGATCTCTTGACTGGGTGAGAGTATTCTGCTTAATTCAGAGACTCTGTCCCTCACCACCCCTTGTTGTAAATATTTTTGTCCACCCTAAGCGTGGAAGGGTATACTCAGACATGAGTCCCTTGCTCATTGCACCATCAGGATTCAAGCAAGCCGGGCCGAAGACGGCTGTAATGCCAGAAACCGGTCCCCGGAAGCTTGTTTCCTTCCCAGTGTAAGAATTGGCTTTTGAAGTCTGGTCTGCCCTGTTCCCATGATGCACTGGGCCAGGGACAGACTAATTTGCATACAGCCAGGTTCTGAAACTGGGATGGTGCAATGAGCTAAAAAACGGTGTTGGATCTAGCCCTGATCTCTTGACTGGGTGAGAGTATTCTGCTTAATTCAGAGACTCTGTCCCTCACCACCCCTTGTTGTAAATATTTTTGTCCACCCTAAGCGTGGAAGGGTATACTCAGACATGAGTCCCTTGCTCATTGCACCATCAGGATTCAAGCAAGCCGGGCCGAAGACGGCTGTAATGCCAGAAACCGGTCCCCGGAAGCTTGTTTCCTTCCCAGTGTAAGAATTGGCTTTTGTAGTCTGGTCTGCCCTGTTCCCATGATGCACTGGGCCAGGGACAGACTAATTTGCATACAGCCAGGTTCTGAAACTGGGATGGTGCAATGAGCTAAAAAACGGTGTTGGATCTAGCCCTGATCTCTTGACTGGGTGAGAGTATTCTGCTTAATTCAGAGACTCTGTCCCTCACCACCCCTTGTTGTAAATATTTTTGTCCACCCTAAGCGTGGAAGGGTATACTCAGACATGAGTCCCTTGCTCATTGCACCATCAGGATTCAAGCAAGCCGGCCGAAGACGGCTGTAATGCCAGAAACCGGTCCCCGGAAGCTTGTTTCCTTCCCAGTGTAAGAATTGGCTATTGTAGTCTGGTCTGCCCTGTTCCCATGATGCACTGGGCCAGGGACAGACTAATTTGCATACAGCCAGGTTCTGAAACTGGGATGGTGCAATGAGCTAAAAAACGGTGTTGGATCTAGCCCTGATCTCTTGACTGGGTGAGAGTATTCTGCTTAATTCAGAGACTCTGTCCCTCACCACCCCTTGTTGTAAATATTTTTGTCCACCCTAAGCGTGGAAGGGTATACTCAGACATGAGTCCCTTGCTCATTGCACCATCAGGATTCAAGCAAGCCGGGCCGAAGACGGCTGTAATGCCAGAAACCGGTCCCCGGAAGCTTGTTTCCTTCCCAGTGTAAGAATTGGCTTTTGTAGTCTGGTCTGCCCTGTTCCCATGATGCACTGGGCCAGGGACAGACTAATTTGCATACAGCCAGGTTCTGAAACTGGGATGGTGCAATGAGCTAAAAAACGGTGTTGGATCTAGCCCTGATCTCTTGACTGGGTGAGAGTATTCTGCTTAATTCAGAGACTCTGTCCCTCACCACCCCTTGTTGTAAATATTTTTGTCCACCCTTAGCGTGGAAGGGTATACTCAGACATGAGTCCCTTGCTCATTGCACCATCAGGATTCAAGCAAGCCGGGCCGAAGACGGCTGTAATGCCAGAAACCGGTCCCCGGAAGCTTGTTTCCTTCCCAGTGTAAGAATTGGCTTTTGTAGTCTGGTCTGCCCTGTTCCCATGATGCACTGGGCCAGGGACAGACTAATTTGCATACAGCCAGGTTCTGAAACTGGGATGGTGCAATGAGCTAAAAAACGGTGTTGGATCTAGCCCTGATCTCTTGACTGGGTGAGAGTATTCTGCTTAATTCAGAGACTCTGTCCCTCACCACCCCTTGTTGTAAATATTTTTGTCCACCCTTAGCGTGGAAGGGTATACTCAGACATGAGTCCCTTGCTCATTGCACCATCAGGATTCAAGCAAGCCGGGCCGAAGACGGCTGTAATGCCAGAAACCGGTCCCCGGAAGCTTGTTTCCTTCCCAGTGTAAGAATTGGCTTTTGTAGTCTGGTCTGCCCTGTTCCCATGATGCACTGGGCCAGGGACAGACTAATTTGCATACAGCCAGGTTCTGAAACTGGGATGGTGCAATGAGCTAAAAAACGGTGTTGGATCTAGCCCTGATCTCTTGACTGGGTGAGAGTATTCTGCTTAATTCAGAGACTCTGTCCCTCACCACCCCTTGTTGTAAATATTTTTGTCCACCCTAAGCGTGGAAGGGTATACTCAGACATGAGTCCCTTGCTCATTGCACCATCAGGATTCAAGCAAGCCGGGCCGAAGACGGCTGTAATGCCAGAAACTGGTCTCCGGAAGCTTGTTTCCTTCCCAGTGTAAGAATTGGCTTTTGTAGTCTGGTCTGCCCTGTTCCCATGATGCACTGGGCCAGGGACAGACTAATTTGCATACAGCCAGGTTCTGAAACTGGGATGGTGCAATGAGCTAAAAACGGTGTTGGATCTAGCCCTGATCTCTTGACTGGGTGAGAGTATTCTGCTTAATTCAGAGACTCTGTCCCTCACCACCCCTTGTTGTAAATATTTTTGTCCACCCTAAGCGTGGAAGGGTATACTCAGACATGAGTCCCTTGCTCATTGCACCATCAGGATTCAAGCAAGCCGGGCCGAAGACGGCTGTAATGCCAGAAACCGGTCCCCGGAAGCTTGTTTCCTTCCCAGTGTAAGAATTGGCTTTTGTAGTCTGGTCTGCCCTGTTCTCATGATGCACTGGGCCAGGGACAGACTAATATGCATACAGCCAGGTTCTGAAACTGGGATGGTGCAATGAGCTAAAAAACGGTGTTGGATCTAGCCCTGATCTCTTGACTGGGTGAGAGTATTCTGCTTAATTCAGAGACTCTGTCCCTCACCACCCCTTGTTGTAAATATTTTTGTCCACCCTAAGCGTGGAAGGGCATACTCAGACATGAGTCCCTTGCTCATTGCACCATCAGGATTCAAGCAAGCCGGGCCGAAGACGGCTGTAATGCCAGAAACCGGTCCCCGGAAGCTTGTTTCCTTCCCAGTGTAAGAATTGGCTTTTGTAGTCTGGTCTGCCCTGTTCCCATGATGCACTGGGCCAGGGACAGACTAATTTGCATACAGCCAGGTTCTGAAACTGGGATGGTGCAATGAGCTAAAAAACGGTGTTGGATCTAGCCCTGATCTCTTGACTGGGTGAGAGTATTCTGCTTAATTCAGAGACTCTGTCCCTCACCACCCCTTGTTGTAAATATTTTTGTCCACCCTAAGCGTGGAAGGGTATACTCAGACATGAGTCCCTTGCTCATTGCACCATCAGGATTCAAGCAAGCCGGGCCGAAGACGGCTGTAATGCCAGAAACCGGTCCCCGGAAGCTTGTTTCCTTCCCAGTGTAAGAATTGGCTTTTGTAGTCTGGTCTGCCCTGTTCCCATGATGCACTGGGCCAGGGACAGACTAATTTGCATACAGCCAGGTTCTGAAACTGGGATGGTGCAATCAGCTAAAAAACGGTGTTGGATCTAGCCCTGATCTCTTGACTGGGTGAGAGTATTCTGCTTAATTCAGAGACTCTGTCGCTCACCACCCCTTGTTGTAAATATTTTTGTCCACCCTAAGCGTGGAAGGGTATACTCAGACATGAGTCCCTTGCTCATTGCACCATCAGGATTCAAGCAAGCCGGGCCGAAGACGGCTGTAATGCCAGAAACCGGTCCCCGGAAGCTTGTTTCCTTCCCAGTGTAAGAATTGGCTTTTGTAGTCTGGTCTGCCCTGTTCCCATGATGCACTGGGCCAGGGACAGACTAATTTGCATACAGCCAGGTTCTGAAACTGGGATGGTGCAATGAGCTAAAAAACGGTGTTGGATCTAGCCCTGATCTCTTGACTGGGTGAGAGTATTCTGCTTAATTCAGAGACTCTGTCCCTCACCACCCCTTGTTGTAAATATTTTTGTCCACCCTAAGCGTGGAAGGGTATACTCAGACATGAGTCCCTTGCTCTTTGCACCATCAGGATTCAAGCAAGCCGGGCCGAAGACGGCTGTAATGCCAGAAACCGGTCCCCGGAAGCTTGTTTCCTTCCCAGTGTAAGAATTGGCTTTTGTAGTCTGGTCTGCCCTGTTCCCATGATGCACTGGGCCAGGGACAGACTAATTTGCATACAGCCAGGTTCTGAAACTGGGATGGTGCAATGAGCTACAAAACGGTGTTGGATCTAGCCCTGATCTCTTGACTGGGTGAGAGTATTCTGCTTAATTCAGAGACTCTGTCCCTCACCACCCCTTGTTGTAAA
Source organism: Lissotriton helveticus (assembly GCF_964261635.1). Lineage (NCBI taxonomy): Eukaryota > Metazoa > Chordata > Amphibia > Caudata > Salamandridae > Lissotriton > Lissotriton helveticus. The sequence goes on from NC_136059.1 coordinate 1,559,005,149, forward strand.
TATTTTTGTCCACCCTAAGCGTGGAAGGGTATACTCAGACATGAGTCCCTTGCTCATTGCACAATCAGGATTCAAGAAAGCCGGGCCGAAGACGGCTGTAATGCCAGAAACCGGTCCCCGGAAGCTTGTTTCCTTCCCAGAGTAAGAATTGGCTTTTGTAGTCTGGTCTGCCCTGTTCCCATGATGCACTGGGCCAGGGACAGACTAATTTGCATACAGCCAGGTTCTGAAACTGGGATGGTGCAATGAGCTAAAAAACGGTGTTGGATCTAGCCCTGATCTCTTGACTAGGTGAGAGTATTCTGCTTAATTCAGAGACTCTGTCCCTCACCACCCCTTGTTGTAAATATTTTTGTCCACCCTAAGCGTGGAAGGGTATACTCAGACATGAGTCCCTTGCTCATTGCACCATCAGGATTCAAGCAAGCCGGGCCGAAGACGGCTGTAATGCCAGAAACCGGTCCCCGGAAGCTTGTTTCCTTCCCAGTGTAAGAATTGGCTTTTGTAGTCTGGTCTGCCCTGTTCCCATGATGCACTGGGCCAGGGACAGACTAATTTGCATACAGCCAGGTTCTGAAACTGGGATGGTGCAATGAGCTAAAAAACGGTGTTGGATCTAGCCCTGATCTCTTTGTGGTAAATAAAATATTACCCTGGCAGAATTTCTAGGCATTAACAAAGTATCATGCATCAAGTGAGAGGCAGAGTCCGTGGTATCTGAGTTAAAATGGGCTTTATTCCAATAACTCGAGTCAAAGGGAGAATATGTTCCATCACCACAGAGGTTCAGGAAGAGTCTTCTAACATTTAATAACAAAACATTATATTATATACTTTTTACTCCTTGTACATAGGAGCAGGCGCAAGACAGAAAATGAGATAAGAACATGTGGGTGTACATTTGATGAGTCATAGGTGTGTGATAGGTAGGTGTCATAGGTGGGTGGTACACAGAGGAGGAGTTTGCATGACCAGCTCGAACTGTGCCCTAATTGTGCAACTTTGAACATGACGTACAATTGACGTGTAACTGGGTGGAGGCTGACTTACAACCTAGCAGAGAGATCTCTTATGTCAAGGCGACCAGCACATCTAGTACAACTGATATCTAGAGTCAGGGGATGTATTATCTGAAGAAAAGGTTGTTCGTCACTAAAAGACAGAGAGGGCATATTCATTCGTTGCATGAGCTTTCTATGGGTGCAAGCACTGTGATTTGCTTCAATGGAGACAGAATGGCTAGGCCTATCTCCCTCGGACGGGTTCTGTTTACTTTTCCTCACCGGGCAGGCAGATAACTGTTAAGCAAAATATACTGTCTTGGCAACCCTTACTGGGCTTCTTGCGGCTGAGCTAGAAGTATGCGAGGTCAGAGGGACGTAACTGCAGCTTTAGTGTGTCAGGAGTCATGTAAACATTAATTCAGGGACTGGTGGTTCAATCTGAACCACAAAAAGGGTTCAGTACGATATTTATTAGAGGTGTACAATGCAAAATGCAAATACATGGGCCTTATGCTAACTTAACCTTTGGGAGACTTTGATGACTGGCATTTCTAATGCAGGACATGATTGCAGGGGCCTAGTGATTCAGGCCACTACGGGAAATATGCATGGATAACATGCACATGACATGTAACATAGGGTATATGTAGAGGACATATTTGATCAGGCAAAATATCATTTTCCTCATTCCCTCCTTGTTCCCTACATAACCCTTTAGGATACATCAATATTCATGAGACCGTATAGTTGATCATACAGCATCATTTCTTCATCTTTTATCCTTTGTTTACGTGGATGTGGAATACAGGCAGTAGCACACAGCCCGCAAATCGCCGGACCACACTGCAGACAGAGACAGCAACCAAATACCATAAGTAGGGCCATTCCTAGGAAGGACATAACTTTCCATCCCCATGCAGATATTACACCCCAGAACCAACTGGACCAAGTCCATGTGCCTGGATCTTGATGTATGGCATTAGCAATCTTGTGGAGTCTTGTTATTGCTTCGTACACAGATGGTGCATTATCTGGGATGAAAACGCAAAAACTAGATCGGATGACTCTACAAGCTCCGCCCCTATCCGCCAAGATGACGTCTAGAACGAGGCGGTTTTGAAGAACGACAAGTCTAATAGCAGACTGTTCCTGGGTTAAGTTCGCCAGGGCAGATGCAGTTATATTTACAACTGTTTCAAGAGTCCTTGTTAACCTGCGTATCAGTTTACTGTTTTGGACGGGACCTATGAAGAAAAAGAATCCTCTGTTGAAATCTGTATATTGCTCCCATGCTGTTTCAGTCTGATCGATACCTGCAGAATCTGTCTCTCTCTTTTGTCTAACATGTTCTAGTCGTGAATCTCTATGATAATTTGATGGGGCTAGAAAAACGGGTGGCAATAAGAATGCTATATAACAAGTCCCACCCCAGTCTAAGGGCAGATGTACATAGGCTGTCTGACCACAAATGAAATAGGTATGGCGTGATGTTTTGAAAGAAGAAAGTCCGTTATCATCAAACTCTACTACAGTGTTACACTTGCTGTGTCCCATATGTACTGAGCCTTTCTTACTAACACATAAATCACCTTTTGCTGGCAGGACTGATATAAACGGTGGACCTGTGTTTTGCTTGGGCTGAACATTTAACATTATAAAATTAACAGATGCATTTCCCTGTTCGTACTCTTCATTCTCTAAATCGGTTCCCTTTCTTTGGGGGAATCCGTCTTTGTCTGGAAAGCATGCTTCATTCATTACTTTATTCAGGTTTCCATATATCCAGCCACCTGGATAAGCTATGTACCTTCTAGCTATTGAGGTCATTAGAGCAAACCATGCTCCACACGAACCATTGTGTGAGAACGGTAAAGGGTAGAAGGGCAATACTCCCTTCGTCTCTTGATAAGGGGGCAGTTGGCCACATACCCAGCAATTAGTCGCATTGCTGGTCTGGTGAGAATGGTGTAACATTTGAATAAATGTATTGTTACGTAGTGCAAGTCGATATGACAGTTCATGGGGAGGCAGGTCACTAAATGTGTGCTCTGCGGTGCTGTTACTGGAAGAGTGTAAACGTGAGGAAATGGGAAAGAAAACATGTAGCAATAAACTGACACCAATTATAACAATGCACAGAATAAAAAGGATGATTAAGGTAACTATACATCTACTGCGTAATCTCTTGCAGTATTTTTCCTTCTTATCTCTCTTCTTGCTATTCTAATATGTGATCTTATGCATGTCAGAATCGAGTCTAACCGATTCACCACCGGGTGGGCTTAAACAATTAAACTACGTCTGACTTGCTATCCTGCTAATCTAGACCTATACTCTTGCTGAGGGGTATTTTCTAGCAAAGGTCAGTGTTCTTTTTTTAGTTTTTTTTTTTGTCAAAGTTCAAAGTTCCAAATAGTGATGAAGGTGAGTTCGGCCTTTACGTCCTTCCACCAACTTCGGCGTCTTCCAACGTGGCTCAAGGGGACTTGAACGATCAAAGATCCTGAGGAGTCCAAATTCTCCTGGTGCTATGGCATGTTCCTCGACCTGGGTGTTTGTCAGGGAAGGCGGCAGCAACCTGTGAATGAAAAGAGAGTAGTGCAGAAATCAAGGAAGCCAGGTAATTTGTCAGCATGTTACTGTCAACATCAGTTAGTTTTCTTTCTAGGCATAGGCGTACCCCACACATAGTTCATAAGTTCATAAGGAGATAGGCCTGTTCTGGAATGAGCTACCATACGCATGTAAAAGAGGGCAACCGGCAAGGCAACCATCCAATCCACGCCTATTTCTGTACAGATCTTAGCAATGTTTTGTCTTGAGGGTCTGATTATGTCTTATTTCTACAAGGCCTACTGCTTCTGGGTGTCTGACACAATGGAATTTCCTCGAAGGGACACTTGTTTCATTAATTCAGAGGAGAATGGCTGATCGTTATCTGAATAGATCACACGAGGTAGATCACATGAGGTGATTCATAGCTGGGGAAGTACTGCGCACTAATTGTCTGGCTGTTGTAACAGCAGTATAATCTGGAACTGGATATGCTTCTGTCCATCTGGACAGGGCACATACAACTACTAAGACATATTTGTAACGTCTACATCTGTCCATTTGGATATAATCCATCTGGAGAACCTCAAAAGGGTGGTCAGGAGGATGAAATCCGCCTTGTTCCACCGGAATGCCTTTACCTGGATTGAACTGACAACAGATCATACATGTTCGTACTTTCTGCTCCACTGCTGCACATAGGTGCTTGTTAAACCAAATATACTGTAAACAGTCTAGCATTGCCTTCTCTCCTAAGTGTGCGGGACTATGTGTTGGGCTTATGATTATTTGTACCATAGAACCTGAAAGAAACCATGTGCTTTTTCCCTTAGTCATCCAACCTTGGTTAGTCTGGACCCTCCTTGTAAAGTCCATTTCTTTATCTCATCTGTTGTGGCATGTGTCTGTATGTCGAGTACATCTTGTGTGGGATCCCTGACTGTCATGCTTTATGTCAGTAATGGTACCTCTGTCCTTGTCGTGTCAATTTTAGATCTCCTTGCCGTGTATGTTGGTGTCTGTGCTGTCTGAGCTGTTCGGTCTGCCAGGTCATTACCCTGGGAAATGGTGTCTGTAACTTTGGTGTAAGCTTTATATTTTAGGATAGAAATGGCTGTAGGTAAATGTATGGCTTCTAACAGGGCCTGAATAAGCTGGCTGTGCTGAATCTTGGCACCATGGGAGGTCAAGACTACGCCAAAGGCATATTGTGAATCCGTATAAATGTTTACTTGTCAGGCTTGTGTCAGAGCAATGAGCTCTGCTGCTTGAGCAGACAGTGTGTCTATTTTCTGTGTCTCTATGACTTCAGTGGTCACGGCATACGCTGCTACTAAGTCTCCTGTACTTGTTCTCATGCATGATCCATCTACATAGAGTGTCTGGTCTGGGCCCAGAAGTGCAATATCTGTCATGTCTGGTCTTGGTTTATTCATTACTTCCACATAGTCATGTGGTGATGCATTTACTGTACTTGAGGGCAAAGGTGTTGCAGGATTCAGAATGTTACAACGTCTGATCTCTATGTGTGGTTGAAATAATGTCAGTTCATATCCTGTCAGTCTCGCTATAGTCAAACGTAAAAATAAATAAAAATAAAAAAGCATAAAATGTTTACTGTAACATGGAGTCGCTTAAAACTGGCGCTTGACATAATGCTCTTTTTAATTCCTCAAATGCCAAGGTGTGTTCTTGTGTCCTAGGGAGAACAGTCAAAATGGCTGCCTCCTGTGTAGTTAACTGTATGAGCGGTTTGCTAGATATGCATACTGGGGAATCCATTGCCTACAGTAAGAAGTGAGGCCAATAAAGGCACGTACTTCCTTTTGTGTCCTGGGCTGTGAAAGGTTAGTAATGAGCTGTATGATTCTTGTGTTAGCTGTCTACCTGCTTTATTGAATTCATTCTTTGTTCTCCTATGTCACTCTTTGCGCCATAACTCAATGGCATCTTTCTGAGAGGGTCTTGACTTTTTAACACATATCATGACCCGGTGTGTCTCTAGGCCGGATTTTAACTGTCTATTCTAGTAAACCTCTTCTGGTCCCTATCTGACGTAATTTTGAAAACAGAAACCAATACAATGGAAACACAATACACAAAAATAGACTGTAACAATCAACAATCATTCATACTAAACAATTTAAACACTGAAACAGATACAGATACAACCTAAACTGATACAGAGAGTTAAACATGTACTTGAAAAACAGTTTGTGCACTGAAAATACAGTACAACCATACCGGTCCCAAAAAATTGAGACACGTCTTTACCGGGCCCACCTTTTACCGTGGGCACGTCTTTACCGGGCCCACCTTTTACCGTGGGCACGTCTTTACCGGGCCCACCTTTTACCGTGGGCCCGTCTTGAAACTAGATGCAATCCCTATAGTGGTACTCACCAGGAAAGCAGAACTTGAAACTTGAAGGCCTCGGAAACTTGACTTGACTACGCTTGCGCCTTGGAACAGGTGGACCTCTGGAGACCTCGGACCTTGCTCTCTCACGGGCTGGGCCTCTGGTTGAGATGATCCGCTTTCCTCACCGCCTCACATGGATGCCTGGTCCGTCCGTCCTCCTCCGTGGGCCTGAGGGAGTGGCAGGAAGTCCTGCTGGTGCGCTTTGAAGTCCGTCACGGCTGTAGAAGGGGGCAAAGACTAGACCCACAACTCCGGCGAGTGGGGAAAGGGATATGTTCCTGTTCGGGCGCCAAATTATGTGGTAAATAAAATATTACCCTGGCAGAATTTCTAGGCATTAACAAAGTATCATGCATCAAGTGAGAGGCAGAGTCCGTGGTATCTGAGTTAAAATGGGCTTTATTCCAATAACTCGAGTCAAAGGGAGAATATGTTCCATCACCACAGAGGTTCAGGAAGAGTCTTCTAACATTTAATAACAAAACATTATATTATATACTTTTTACTCCTTGTACATAGGAGCAGGCGCAAGACAGAAAATGAGATAAGAACATGTGGGTGTACATTTGATGAGTCATAGGTGTGTGATAGGTAGGTGTCATAGGTGGGTGGTACACAGAGGAGGAGTTTGCATGACCAGCTCGAACTGTGCCCTAATTGTGCAACTTTGAACATGACGTACAATTGACGTGTAACTGGGTGGAGGCTGACTTACAACCTAGCAGAGAGATCTCTTATGTCAAGGCGACCAGCACATCTAGTACAACTGATATCTAGAGTCAGGGGATGTATTATCTGAAGAAAAGGTTGTTCGTCACTAAAAGACAGAGAGGGCATATTCATTTGTTGCATGAGCTTTCTATGGGTGCAAGCACTGTGATTTACTTCAATGGAGACAGAATGGCTAGGCCTATCTCCCTCGGACGGGTTCTGTTTACTTTTCCTCACCGGGCAGGCAGATAACTGTTAAGCAACATATACTGTCTTGGCAACCCTTACTGGGCTTCTTGCGGCTGAGCTAGAAGTATGCGAGGTCAGAGGGACGTAACTGCAGCTTCAGTGTGTCAGGAGTCATGTAAACATTACTTCAGGGACTGGTGGTTCAATCTGAACCACAAAAAGGGTTCAGTACGATATTTATTAGAGGTGTACAATGCAAAATGCAAATATCATTTTCCTCATCTTGACTGGGTGAGAGTATTCTGCTTAATTCAGAGACTCTGTCCCTCACCACCCCTTGTTGTAAATATTTTTGTCCACCCTAAGCGTGGAAGGGTATACTCAGACATGAGTCCCTTGCTCATTGCACCATCAGGATTCAAGCAAGCCGGGCCGAAGACGGCTGTAATGCCAGAAACCGGTCCCCGGAAGCTTGTTTCCTTCCCAGTGTAAGAATTGGCTTTTGTAGTCTGGTCTGCCCTGTTCCCATGATGCACTGGGCCAGGGACAGACTAATTTGCATACAGCCAGGTTCTGAAACTGGGATGGTGCAATGAGCTAAAAAACGGTGTTGGATCTAGCCCTGATCTCTTGACTGGGTGAGAGTATTCTGCTTAATTCAGAGACTCTGTCCCTCACCACCCCTTGTTGTAAATATTTTTGTCCACCCTAAGCGTGGAAGGGTATACTCAGACATGAGTCCCTTGCTCATTGCACCATCAGGATTCAAGCAAGCCGGGCCGAAGACGGCTGTAATGCCAGAAACCGGTCCCCGGAAGCTTGTTTCCTTCCCAGTGTAAGAATTGGCTTTTGTAGTCTGGTCTGCCCTGTTCCCATGATGCACTGGGCCAGGGACAGACTAATTTGCATACAGCCAGGTTCTGAAACTGGGATGGTGCAATGAGCTAAAAAACGGTGTTGGATCTAGCCCTGATCTCTTGACTGGGTGAGAGTATTCTGCTTAATTCAGAGACTCTGTCCCTCACCACCCCTTGTTGTAAATATTTTTGTCCACCCTAAGCGTGGAAGGGTATACTCAGACATGAGTCCCTTGCTCATTGCACCATCAGGATTCAAGCAAGCCGGGCCGAAGACGGCTGTAATGCCAGAAACCGGTCCCCGGAAGCTTGGTTCCTTCCCAGTGTAAGAATTGGCTTTTGTAGTCTGGTCTGCCCTGTTCCCATGATGCACTCGGCCAGGGACAGACTAATTTGCATACAGCCAGGTTCTGAAACTGGGATGGTGCAATGAGCTAAAAAACAGTGTTGGATCTAGCCCTGATCTCTTGACTGGGTGAGAGTATTCTGCTTAATTCAGAGACTCTGTCCCTCACCACCCCTTGTTGTAAATATTTTTGTCCACCCTAAGCGTGGAAGGGTATACTCAGACATGAGTCCCTTGCTCATTGCACCATCAGGATTCAAGCAAGCCGGGCCGAAGACGGCTGTAATGCCAGAAACCGGTCCCCGGAAGCTTGTTTCCTTCCCAGTGTAAGAATTGGCTTTTGTAGTCTGGTCTGCCCTGTTCCCATGATGCACTGGGCCAGGGACAGACTAATTTGCATACAGCCAGGTTCTGAAACTGGGATGGTGCAATGAGCTAAAAAACGGTGTTGGATCTAGCCCTGATCTCTTGACTGGGTGAGAGTATTCTGCTTAATTCAGAGACTCTGTCCCTCACCATCCCTTGTTGTAAATATTTTTGTCCACCCTAAGCGTGGAAGGGTATACTCAGACATGAGTCCCTTGCTCATTGCACCATCAGGATTCAAGCAAGCCGGGCCGAAGACGGCTGTAATGCCAGAAACCGGTCCCCGGAAGCTTGTTTCCTTCCCAGTGTAAGAATTGGCTTTTGTAGTCTGGTCTGCCCTGTTCCCATGATGCACTCGGCCAGGGACAGACTAATTTGCATACAGCCAGGTTCTGAAACTGGGATGGTGCAATGAGCTAAAAAACAGTGTTGGATCTAGCCCTGATCTCTTGACTGGGTGAGAGTATTCTGCTTAATTCAGAGACTCTGTCCCTCACCACCCCTTGTTGTAAATATTTTTGTCCACCCTAAGCGTGGAAGGGTATACTCAGACATGAGTCCCTTGCTCATTGCACCATCAGGATTCAAGCAAGTCGGGCCGAAGACGGCTGTAATGCCAGAAACTGGTCCCCGGAAGCTTGTTTCCTTCCCAGTGTAAGAATTGGCTTTCGTAGTCTGGTCTGCCCTGTTCCCATGATGCACTGGGCCAGGGACAGACTAATTTGCATACAGCCAGGTTCTGAAACTGGGATGGTGCAATGAGCTAAAAAACGGTGTTGGATCTAGCCCTGATCTCTTGACTGGGTGAGAGTATTCTGCTTAATTCAGAGACTCTGTCCCTCACCACCCCTTGTTGTAAATATTTTTGTCCACCCTAAGCGTGGAAGGGTATACTCAGACATGAGTCCCTTGCTCATTGCACCATCAGGATTCAAGCAAGCCGGGCCGAAGACGGCTGTAATGCCAGAAACCGGTCCCCGGAAGCTTGTTTCCTTCCCAGTGTAAGAATTGGCTTTTGTAGTCTGGTCTGCCCTGTTCCCATGATGCACTGGGCCAGGGACAGACTAATTTGCATACAGCCAGGTTCTGAAACTGGGATGGTGCAATGAGCTAAAAAACGGTGTTGGATCTAGCCCTGATCTCTTGACTGGGTGAGAGTATTCTGCTTAATTCAGAGACTCTGTCCCTCACCACCCCTTGTTGTAAATATTTTTGTCCACCCTAAGCGTGGAAGGGTATACTCAGACATGAGTCCCTTGCTCATTGCACCATCAGGATTCAAGCAAGCCGGGCCGAAGACGGCTGTAATGCCAGAAACCGGTCCCCGGAAGCTTGTTTCCTTCCCAGTGTAAGAATTGGCTTTTGTAGTCTGGTCTGCCCTGTTCCCATGATGCACTGGGCCAGGGACAGACTAATTTGCATACAGCCAGGTTCTGAAACTGGGATGGTGCAATGAGCTAAAAAACGGTGTTGGATCTAGCCCTGATCTCTTGACTGAGTGAGAGTATTCTGCTTAATTCAGAGACTCTGTCCCTCACCACCCCTTGTTGTAAATATTTTTGTCCACCCTAAGCGTGGAAGGGTATACTCAGACATGAGTCCCTTGCTCATTGCACCATCAGGATTCAAGCAAGCCGGGCCGAAGATGGCTGTAATGCCAGAAACCGGTCCCCGGAAGCTTGTTTCCTTCCCAGTGTAAGAATTGGCTTTTGTAGTCTGGTCTGCCCTGTTCCCATGATGCACTGGGCCAGGGACAGACTAATTTGCATACAGCCAGGTTCTGAAACTGGGATGGTGCAATGAGCTAAAAAACAGTGTTGGATCTAGCCCTGATCTCTTGACTGGGTGAGAGTATTCTGCTTAATTCAGAGACTCTGTCCCTCACCACCCCTTGTTGTAAATATTTTTGTCCACCCTAAGCGTGGAAGGGTATACTCAGACATGAGTCCCTTGCTCATTGCACCATCAGGATTCAAGCAAGCCGGGCCGAAGACGGCTGTAATGCCAGAAACCGGTCCCCGGAAGCTTGTTTCCTTCCCAGTGTAAGAATTGGCTTTTGTAGTCTGGTCTGCCCTGTTCCCATGATGCACTGGGCCAGGGACAGACTAATTTGCATACAGCCAGGTTCTGAAACTGGGATGGTGCAATGAGCTAAAAAACGGTGTTGGATCTAGCCCTGATCTCTTGACTGGGTGAGAGTATTCTGCTTAATTCAGAGACTCTGTCCCTCACCACCCCTTGTTGTAAATATTTTTGTCCACCCTAAGCGTGGAAGGGTATACTCAGACATGAGTCCCTTGCTCATTGCACCATCAGGATTCAAGCAAGCCGGGCCGAATACGGCTGTAATGCCAGAAACCGGTCCCCGGAAGCTTGTTTCCTTCCCAGTGTAAGAATTGGCTTTTGTAGTCTGGTCTGCCCTGTTCCCATGATGCACTGGGCCAGGGACAGACTAATTTGCATACAGCCAGGTTCTGAAACTGGGATGGTGCAATGAGCTAAAAAACGGTGTTGGATCTAGCCCTGATCTCTTGACTGGGTGAGAGTATTCTGCTTAATTCAGAGACTCTGTCCCTCACCACCCCTTGTTGTAAATATTTTTGTCCACCCTAAGCGTGGAAGGGTATACTCAGACATGAGTCCCTTGCTCATTGCACCATCAGGATTCAAGCAAGCCGGGCCGAAGACGGCTGTAATGCCAGAAACCGGTCCCCGGAAGCTTGTTTCCTTCCCAGTGTAAGAATTGGCTTTTGTAGTCTGGTCTGCCCTGTTCCCATGATGCACTGGGCCAGGGACAGACTAATTTGCATACAGCCAGGTTCTGAAACTGGGATGGTGCAATGAGCTAAAAAACGGTGTTGGATCTAGCCCTGATCTCTTGACTGGGTGAGAGTATTCTGCTTAATTCAGAGACTCTGTCCCTCACCACCCCTTGTTGTAAATATTTTTGTCCACCCTTAGCGTGGAAGGGTATACTCAGACATGAGTCCCTTGCTCATTGCACCATCAGGATTCAAGCAAGCCGGGCCGAAGACGGCTGTAATGCCAGAAACCGGTCCCCGGAAGCTTGTTTCCTTCCCAGTGTAAGAATTGGCTTTTGTAGTCTGGTCTGCCCTGTTCCCATGATGCACTGGGCCAGGGACAGACTAATTTGCATACAGCCAGGTTCTGAAACTGGGATGGTGCAATGAGCTAAAAAACGTGTTGGATCTAGCCCTGATCTCTTGACTGGGTGAGAGTATTCTGCTTAATTCAGAGACTCTCTCCCTCACCACCCCTTGTTGTAAATATTTTTGTCCACCCTAAGCGTGGAAGGGTATACTCAGACATGAGTCCCTTGCTCATTGCACCATCAGGATTCAAGCAAGCCGGGCCGAAGACGGCTGTAATGCCAGAAACCGGTCTCCGGAAGCTTGTTTCCTTCCCAGTGTAAGAATTGGCTTTTGTAGTCTGGTCTGCCCTGTTCCCATGATGCACTGGGCCAGGGACAGACTAATTTGCATACAGCCAGGTTCTGAAACTGGGATGGTGCAATGAGCTAAAAAACGGTGTTGGATCTAGCCCTGATCTCTTGACTGGGTGAGAGTATTCTGCTTAATTCAGAGACTCTGTCCCTCACCACCCCTTGTTGTAAATATTTTTGTCCACCCTAAGCGTGGAAGGGTATACTCAGACATGAGTCCCTTGCTCATTGCACCATCAGGATTCAAGCAAGCCGGGCCGAAGACGGCTGTAATGCCAGAAACCGGTCCCCGGAAGCTTGTTTCCTTCCCAGTGTAAGAATTGGCTTTTGTAGTCTGGTCTGCCCTGTTCTCATGATGCACTGGGCCAGGGACAGACTAATTTGCATACAGCCAGGTTCTGAAACTGGGATGGTGCAATGAGCTAAAAAACGGTGTTGGATCTAGCCCTGATCTCTTGACTGGGTGAGAGTATTCTGCTTAATTCAGAGACTCTGTCCCTCACCACCCCTTGTTGTAAATATTTTTGTCCACCCTAAGCGTGGAAGGGTATACTCAGACATGAGTCCCTTGCTCATTGCACCATCAGGATTCAAGCAAGCCGGGCCGAAGATGGCTGTAATGCCAGAAACCGGTCCCCGGAAGCTTGTTTCCTTCCCAGTGTAAGAATTGGCTTTTGTAGTCTGGTCTGCCCTGTTCCCATGATGCACTGGGCCAGGGACAGACTAATTTGCATACAGCCAGGTTCTGAAACTGGGATGGTGCAATGAGCTAAAAAACGGTGTTGGATCTAGCCCTGATCTCTTGACTGGGTGAGAGTATTCTGCTTAATTCAGAGACTCTGTCCCTCACCACCCCTTGTTGTAAATATTTTTGTCCACCCTAAGCGTGGAAGGGTATACTCAGACATGAGTCCCTTGCTCATTGCACCATCAGGATTCAAGCAAGCCGGGCCGAAGACGGCTGTAATGCCAGAAACCGGTCCCCGGAAGCTTGTTTCCTTCCCAGTGTAAGAATTGGCTTTTGTAGTCTGGTCTGCCCTGTTCCCATGATGCACTGGGCCAGGGACAGACTAATTTGCATACAGCCAGGTTCTGAAACTGGGATGGTGCAATGAGCTAAAAAACGGTGTTGGATCTAGCCCTGATCTCTTGACTGGGTGAGAGTATTCTGCTTAATTCAGAGACTCTGTCCCTCACCACCCCTTGTTGTAAATATTTTTGTCCACCCTAAGCGTGGAAGGGTATACTCAGACATGAGTCCCTTGCTCATTGCACCATCAGGATTCAAGCAAGCCGGGCCGAAGATGGCTGTAATGCCAGAAACCGGTCCCCGGAAGCTTGTTTCCTTCCCAGTGTAAGAATTGGCTTTTGTAGTCTGGTCTGCCCTGTTCCCATGATGCACTGGGCCAGGGACAGACTAATTTGCATACAGCCAGGTTCTGAAACTGGGATGGTGCAATGAGCTAAAAAACGGTGTTGGATCTAGCCCTGATCTCTTGACTGGGTGAGAGTATTCTGCTTAATTCAGAGACTCTGTCCCTCACCACCCCTTGTTGTAAATATTTTTGTCCACCCTAAGCGTGGAAGGGTATACTCAGACATGAGTCCCTTGCTCATTGCACCATCAGGATTCAAGCAAGCCGGGCCGAAGACGGCTGTAATGCCAGAAACCGGTCCCCGGAAGCTTGTTTCCTTCCCAGTGTAAGAATTGGCTTTTGTAGTCTGGTCTGCCCTGTTCCCATGATGCACTGGGCCAGGGACAGACTAATTTGCATACAGCCAGGTTCTGAAACTGGGATGGTGCAATGAGCTAAAAAACGGTGTTGGATCTAGCCCTGATCTCTTGACTGGGTGAGAGTATTCTGCTTAATTCAGAGACTCTGTCCCTCACCACCCCTTGTTGTAAATATTTTTGTCCACCCTAAGCGTGGAAGGGTATACTCAGACATGAGTCCCTTGCTCATTGCACCATCAGGATTCAAGCAAGCCGGGCCGAAGACGGCTGTAATGCCAGAAACCGGTCCCCGGAAGCTTGTTTCCTTCCCAGTGTAAGAATTGGCTTTTGTAGTCTGGTCTGCCCTGTTCCCATGATGCACTGGGCCAGGGACAGACTAATTTGCATACAGCCAGGTTCTGAAACTGGGATGGTGCAATGAGCTAAAAAACGGTGTTGGATCTAGCCCTGATCTCTTGACTGGGTGAGAGTATTCTGCTTAATTCAGAGACTCTGTCCCTCACCACCCCTTGCTGTAAATATTTTTGTCCACCCTAAGCGTGGAAGGGTATACTCAGACATGAGTCCCTTGCTCATTGCACCATCAGGATTCAAGCAAGCCGGGCCGAAGACGGCTGTAATGCCAGAAACCGGTCCCCGGAAGCTTGTTTCCTTCCCAGTGTAAGAATTGGCTTTTGTAGTCTGGTCTGCCCTGTTCCCATGATGCACTGGGCCAGGGACAGACTAATTTGCATACAGCCAGGTTCTGAAACTGGGATGGTGCAATGAGCTAAAAAACAGTGTTGGATCTAGCCCTGATCTCTTGACTGGGTGAGAGTATTCTGCTTAATTCAGAGACTCTGTCCCTCACCACCCCTTGTTGTAAATATTTTTGTCCACCCTAAGCGTGGAAGGGTATACTCAGACATGAGTCCCTTGCTCATTGCACCATCAGGATTCAAGCAAGCCGGGCCGAAGACGGCTGTAATGCCAGAAACCGGTCCCCGGAAGCTTGTTTCCTTCCCAGTGTAAGAATTGGCTTTTGTAGTCTGGTCTGCCCTGTTCCCATGATGCACTGGGCCAGGGACAGACTAATTTGCATACAGCCAGGTTCTGAAACTGGGATGGTGCAATGAGCTAAAAAACGGTGTTGGATCTAGCCCTGATCTCTTGACTGGGTGAGAGTATTCTGCTTAATTCAGAGACTCTGTCCCTCACCACCCCTTGTTGTAAATATTTTTGTCCACCCTAAGCGTGGAAGGGTATACTCAGACATGAGTCCCTTGCTCATTGCACCATCAGGATTCAAGCAAGCCGGGCCGAAGACGGCTGTAATGCCAGAAACCGGTCCCCGGAAGCTTGTTTCCTTCCCAGTGTAAGAATTGGCTTTTGTAGTCTGGTCTGCCCTGTTCCCATGATGCACTGGGCCAGGGACAGACTAATTTGCATACAGCCAGGTTCTGAAACTGGGATGGTGCAATGAGCTAAAAAACGGTGTTGGATCTAGCCCTGATCTCTTGACTGGGTGAGAGTATTCTGCTTAATTCATAGACTCTGTCCCTCACCACCCCTTGTTGTAAATATTTTTGTCCACCCTAAGCGTGGAAGGGTATACTCAGACATGAGTCCCTTGCTCATTGCACCATCAGGATTCAAGCAAGCCGGGCCGAAGACGGCTGTAATGCCAGAAACCGGTCCCCCAAAGCTTGTTTCCTTCCCAGTGTAAGAATTGGCTTTTGTAGTCTGGTCTGCCCTGTTCCCATGATGCACTGGGCCAGGGACAGACTAATTTGCATACAGCCAGGTTCTGAAACTGGGATGGTGCAATGAGCTAAAAAACGGTGTTGGATCTAGCCCTGATCTCTTGACTGGGTGAGAGTATTCTGCTTAATTCAGAGACTCTGTCCCTCACCACCCCTTGTTGTAAATATCAGAATAATGATGACGTCTGTTCTCGGTATTAAACTTTGAGTCTATAATAGTTAAAGTTGAAGTTGGATGCTTAAAAGGAAACAAAAATCAAATAGTTCTTGACTCTTTGTATTACAGTGTGTAACTGTATAAAATATTGCATGAAATTAGCAAAAGCCTGTATTTTAAGGTGCCTTCCTACCCAATTACCTGTTTTTGGTGCAAATCATATGTATGTTATAGCCTGTGTCCAATGAAATATTTTCTCTAACCTGATTATAGTTCCTTTGTTGTAAATAATCACCTTTTAACTCTCATATAATTATTTTAATGAAGAGTAAAGTACACAAATTAACACATTATTACATTCTTAAAATTGATTGGATGATTTCCTTTTTAACTTTTGGCATGAGAGAACCAACAGGAAATTACATCAGTTGCAAATGGTAACTAATGGGCATATATACAAGGAGTTTAACTGAAGTTCATTTTGGTTGTTTGAAGCTCTCAGAGAGTTTGATGCAGAAGCACAATGTACTAGAGGAATACAGGGATGTGAGAACAGCTCCTCTGGTGATAGGTGTAATTACGAACCTTTGATACAACCTATGGACTTTGAGGGAAGTTGTTGGTGATGTTGGATATTCCTATTCGCTTGGCGAGTATGACATTGTTTTTGAAGGGGAATTTTGGTGAAATAGATGTCAGCGTTTGTACTGTAATGGCCTTTACCAAAATCCTTATTGCACTGTTATTGTACTTTCTAAGGTTTTTAAATTGGTTGAAAGGTATCCTGTTGTAATCAATAGAGAACGATATAGGATGTACTGGACAAGTAATCTGGAAGTGGGAATGCCATATGATTTTGGCAATAGCACAACTTTTGCAGTCATAGTCTCAAGCCCTAGGATCTGGGTTCGAGTAATGAGCATGGGCGATGTGAAGCACACTTAATAAATTGCTGTATTTCTTTTAAAATAGCAATATGAGGACCAGCATTATAATGGTACTGAGTGTGAGAACTAGGATACGTTGATTTTAGGAATATATATCGAAGCTGTAGTTAAACCTTAGGAAAATTCTTGTAAGATGATCTGTTGTAGATAGGCTTGCGTTAAGGTGCAACACAGTATATCATTAGGGAATTATATAGATGCAGTAAATAGCTACTGCAATAGTGGGAACGTTTTATTGTTTGGCAATAGCACAACTATAACAACCAAGGTTTATTCATTCTCTATAGTCAGGATTTGAGCTCCATGGGGTCGATTCCGATCCGGTAAAAAGCGCTCCGAATTGCTGTTCGGAGCTTTTTTCCCCGTATGAATCGTACCCGTAAGCGTCTCCGTACAAATCAGCAAGTACGATCCCAACCAAAAGCGTCACTCCGTACGCCTCGTAAAAAACGCCGTACAAATCGAAAGTCCATACGATTTGCAGTCGGCTGACGATCCACGCTACGTCCGAACGTAAATAGACCGCGTCTTCCGAACCAGGAAGTACGATCCGTGTTGAACACACTCCGTACGGCTCTTTTTCTACGAGAGCTGAAAACTACCGTAAAACCAGACTCCGGCACGAACCGCACCCCGGTACGCAACAAGCAGGACATGAACGCCATCGTCCGTGTCATCCCAATCCTGTACGGCCACCACCTCGTACATAGAAACCGACGACGGCGCAGAAGGTGAGTACAACAAAGTCCAACATACCTGTACGTGGTGCCACACGCGCACATCTCCATTGCACGACTGTAATGTCTGGGTACGTTGCGCCACACACTCCCGCACATCACCAGTGCAATGGAGATGAACGCCTCTTCAGCACCCGACATCGCCATCGCCATCCCAGACGGCTACAAGATCATCCGAAGGGACCGCAGCAACCAGACCGGAGGAGGCATCGCCATCATCCACAGGAACACCATCCGCATCACGACCAACACCGACTACACCCTCGCACCCGCCGAGCACCTGCACTTCCATGTCCACATCAACCCCAGGACCACCCTCAGAGGCACCCTCATCTACAGACCCCCGGGACCACGCACACAATTCAGCGAAGACATCGCCGACTTCATCAGCCCGCACGCCCTCATCTCCGCCGACTACATCCTCCTCGGGGACCTCAACTTCCACCTGGAGAACAACAACGACCGCAACACCACCACCCTGCTGGACAACCCCGCCAACCTCGGTCTCAAGCAGCTGGTGACCACCCCCACCCACTACACCGGACACACACTCGACCCCGTCTTCTCATCCTGCAAGGACATCACCTTCAGCCACGCCACAGGACTCAACTGGACGGACCACAGTTGCGTCCACTTCAGCTTCAGAAGGACCACGATCCACCACCACCAGCAACAGGCTGCACGCAGAAGCTGGAAAAAGATCACAGCCGACCAGCTCGTGACTTCCCTGAGCAAGAACCCACCCACCAGCGCAATGAACCCAAGCCAGGCGGCCACCAACCTCGCGAAGTGGATCAGCAACTGCGCAGACGACCTCGCCCCTCTGAAGACCCCGCCTAGCAGACCCGGTAGCAAGAAAGCCCCATGGTTCACCGACGAACTCAAGAGCTCCAAGAAGAACTGCCGAGCCCTCGAGAGAACATGGTGCAGAGACCCAACACCGGACAACATGACTGCCCTCAAGCTCGCCACCCGAAAACACCACCAACTCATCCACGCAACCAAGAAAACCGCATTCAAGGAACGACTGGACAACAACGCACACAACAGCAAGGAACTCTTCAACATCGTTAAAGAGCTCTCCAACCCCAACGCCGGAAACAACGACATCACCCCTCTGCAACTCCCTCGCCTCCTACTTCCACAACAAGATCACGGACATACACAACAGCTTCAGCACTCAACCGACGCACGCCACGACTGAACCACCGCCCCCCACCACCACCCTCCACGCCTGGACCCCGATCAGCACCGAAGACACCGTCCGTACGATGAACTCCATCCACTCCGGATCCCCTACCGACCCCTGCCCTCACCACATCTTCAACAAGGCCGACGCTGTCATCGCACCCCACCTGCGGGACATCATCAACACCTCTTTCGACACCGCTACCTTCCCGGAGAGCTGGAAGCACGCCGAACTCAGCGCTCTACTAAAGAAACCATCAGCGGACCCCACCGACCTCAAGAACTACCGCCCCATCTCGCTGCTCCCGTTCCCTGCTAAAGTCGTCGAGAAGACCGTCAACAAGCAGCTGGCCGCCTTCCTCGAGACGAACGGATCCCTCGACCTCTCGCAGTCCGGCTTCCGGGCCAACCACGGCACCGAGACCGCCCTGATCGCAGCTTCCGATGACATCCGAGCACTGCTTGACAAAGGAGAAACAGCAGCCCTCATCCTCCTAGACCTCTCCGCGGCCTTCGACACTGTCTGCCACCGTACACTAGTGCAGCGACTCAGCAACGTCGGAATCCAGGAAAAGGCACTGGAGTGGATCATCTCCTTCCTCGCCGGAAGGACACAGAGAGTCCGCCTCCACCCGTTCAGATCTGAAGCCACCGAAGTCATCTGCGGAGTTCCTCAAGGCTCCTCGCTCAGTCCAACCCTCTTCAACGTCTACATGAGCCCCCTCGCAGACATCGCACGCCAGCACAACCTCAACATCATCTCCTACGCCGACGACACCCAGCTGATTCTCTCCCTCACCAACGACCCCGCCACCGCCAGAGCCAACCTTCACGAAGGGATGAAAGAGGTATCCGAATGGATGAAGAACAGCCGCCTCAAACTGAACTCAGACAAGACGGAAGTCCTCCTCCTGGGATCCTTACCCTCCGCCTGGGACGACTCCTGGTGGCCCCCCGCTCTAGGCAGCGCACCCAAACCAACAGACCATGCACGCAACCTAGGCTTCATCCTGGACTCCTCCCTCTCCATGACCAGACAAGTCAACGCCGTCTCCTCGTCGTGCTTCAACATCCTGCGCATGCTACGTAAGATCTTCCGGTGGATCCCCACTGAGACCAGGAAGACGGTCACCCAGGCCCTCGTCACCAGCCGTCTGGACTACGGCAACTCCCTCTACGCCGGAACCACCGCCAAGCTCCAGAAGAAACTCCATCGGATCCAGAACGCCTCAGCACGTCTCATCCTGGACATCCCCTGCCGCAGCCACATCTCCGGACACCTGAGAGACCTGCACTGGCTCCCGGTCAACAAGAGAATCACCTTCCGACTCCTCACCCACGCACACAAAGCCCTACACAACCAAGGCCCAGGATACCTCAACAGCCGCCTCAACTTCTACGCTCCCAAACCCCAGCTTCGATCGACCGGCCACGCCCTCGCCGCCGTCCCCCGTATCCGAAGAGCCACCGCAGGGGTCGGTCCTTCTCCTACCTCGCCGCCAAAACATGGAACTCCCTCCCGACCCACCTCCGCCTGACCCAGGACCACCTCGCCTTCAGGAAGCAACTCAAGACCTGGCTGTTCGAGCAGTAGCGGACCCCCCTCCCCCAGCGCCTTGAGACCCTCTGGGTGAGTAGTGCGCTATATAAATGCCTTCATTGATTGATTGACCAGTGTAATACGGAGACGTGCCGCACCTACGTCATCGACCTCGGGGTACGGTACGCCACTGCACATCAACAGTGCAATACGGAGACGTGCCGTACCTACGTCATCGACCTCAGAGTACGGTACGTCACCGCACATCACCAGGGTAATACGAAGACGTGCCACACCTACGCCATCGACCTCGGGGTACGGTACGTCACCGCACATCACCAGTGTAATACGGAGACGTGCCGCACCTACGTCATCGTCCTCGGGTTACGGTACGCCACCGCACATCAACAGTGCAATACGGAGACGTGCCGCATCTACGTCATCGACCTCGGGGTACGGTACATCACCGCACATCACCAGTGTAATACGGAGATGTGCCGCACCTACGTCATCGACCTCGGGTTACGGTACGCCACCGCACATCAACAGTGCAATACGGAGACGTGCCGCACCTACGTCATCGACCTCGGGGTACGGTACGGTACGCCACCACACATCAACAGTGTAATACGGAGACGTGCGGCACCTACGTCATCGACCTCGGGTACGGTATGTCACCGCACATCACCAGTGTAATACGGAGACGTGCCGCACCTACGTAATCGACCTCGGGGTACGGTACGCCACCGCACATCAACAGTGTAATACGGAAATGTGCCGCACCTACATCATCGACCTCGGGGTACGGTACGTCACCACACATCAACAGTGTAATACAGAGACGTGCCGCACCTACGTCATCGACCAAGGGGTACGGTACACCACCGCACATCACCAGTGTAATAGGGAGGCGTGTGGGACATACGTCTGCCATGTCAGTGTAAGTGTAAGAGGTGTGTAGAAAACACACCCACCAGTGCCCAGCATCAGAGTGTGTGTGTGGCTAAGACCCCCACCACTGCCCACCAGTGCCCAGCATCAGAGTGTGTGTGTGGCTAAGACCACCACCAGTGCCCAGCATCAGAGTGTGTGTGTGGCTAAGACCCCCACCAGTGCCCAGCATCAGAGTGTGTGTGTGGCTAAGACCCCCACCAGTGCCCACCAGTGCCCAGCATCAGAGTGTGTGTGTGGCTAAGACCCCCACCAGTGCCCAGCATCAGAGTGTGTGTGTGGCTAAGACCCCCACCAGTGCCCACCAGTGCCCAGCATCAGAGTGTGTGTGTGGCTAAGACCCCCACCAGTGCCCAGCATCAGAGTGTGTGTGTGGCTAAGACCCCCACCAGTGCCCACCAGTGCCCAGCATCAGAGTGTGTGTGGCTAAGACCCCCACCAGTGCCCAGCATCAGAGTGTGTGTGTGGCTAAGACCCCCACCAGTGCCCACCAGTGCCCAGCATCAGAGTGTGTGTGTGGCTAAGACCCCCACCAGTGCCCACCAGTGCCCAGCATCAGAGTGTGCGTGTGGCTAAGACCCCCACCAGTGCCCACCAGTGCCCAGCATCAGAGTGTGTGTGTGGCTAAGACCCCCACCAGTGCCCACCAGTGCCCAGCAGTGCTCAGCCGTTAAATCAAAATACATACCATTGTTAACCTCATTACCATTAGGAGATAGACACATGTTAACATACCCAAATTTGAACATCACACCAGCTCCCAGGCACACAGCAGTCACAGATATTATCAGACAAACTAAAGTTCAGAAACTGAAATAAATAGCTTTATTCAGCTGGTTCAAAATTGAAAACGCAAATAAGAGTCCTTGCTCATAAAAGGCCAATGGCCAGTCCAAACAAGTCAGAATAACAGTTTGTGCCTTCATGGATGTGCTCACACCCAAACTTGCCTGCACATGGAGTTCAATCCGCTGTGGTAACTTTTGGGACATCATCTGTGGAATCCTCCAGCACCGCATGGACAGGAGAGGGAAGGACAGGTGGAGTGGGTGCAGGTGTTGGGTGTTCATCCACACTGGCCGGTGCATCGCTGAAAGTAGCAAGATAAACGTGGCTGCACACTTCAGCCAGTTCGGAAAAACTACCACCTGAACCCGGGGACACATTGGGGGCGGAGGTAGAGGGCTGTGAGTCTGTTCTCCTGGGTCTGTGGATGCGTGTGTGAGGTGTTTCCCCTCTCCCTGTGGGTGTGCCTACATCCCCTTGAGATTGTGTGCGTAGAGATTTGAGCTTCTTCTGCCGTGTGGGTGTGCTGGGTGTGTCTGGTGTTGTGTCTGACCTGTGGCGTCTGCGTGTATGTTGGGTAGGTATGGGAGAGGCAGAGGTGGATGGGTCTGAAGGATGGGGGGGACAGATGCTGCTGGGTGTACAGAACTGCCATCAGTGTTGACTCTATGGCAGCCACACTCCGACGTAGATCAGACATGGCAGATGACATGCCCTCCATGAACGACACCAACTGTGTAATGAGTCGTAAATGTCCATGGAGGACAGTCAACATGGATGTCTGACCTACTACAATCTGCCGGAGTAGGTCCACAAACTCAGCACTGAGGGCAGCAGGGGACACAGGGGCAGGGGCTGTGGTGCCGGGAACAAAGGAGACACGGGGGCTAGCACGGACCCTAGGGACACTAACAACTGGGAGGGTGGAGATGTACTGGAGGAGGGGAGGCCAGCCAAAGATGAAGAAGTGACCATTGCTGCATATTCCCCCTCCTCTCCTCCTGAGAGTCTGATTCGGAGCCGTCCGCATGGTAGGATGTGTCAGTCACATGTGGTCCGGCCTGCAGACTCTCCTCACCCTCTGTGCCACTGCCTCCCTCTGACTCCTCAAAGCAGGTGGCACTGTCCCTGGGTCCCTCTGCCTGGTCCGCGTCTGTGTCTCCTCCAGATTCTGATGATGATGCTGTTGGCAAGGAGAATAAGAAAAACATATCAGTCACCTGTACACATCAGACATATCAGCTAAAAATCTTTTGGGCACATTTATAAACATGGCATGCATCATGAGCCACATGCCACAGAACTCTGCACAATGCTAAGTCTAGTTTTGGGCAATTGTAAGAGAGACAATGCTCAATGTATAGTAGGATACAAGCAACAGGCAAGGCAAAAACTTGTATGAGAGACACAATGATGAGCCACTGCCTGACAACAGGATAGCTGATCATGCATCACAGTTCATTTGCCCACCCTGCCACCCAAATCCAGACCTGGTCATGTTTGATTTGCTTTGACCTTGTGCCACATGGGAAAACCCCTGCCTGACCTGCCATGTGATGCCATCCTGGGACCTGAACCAAGTGTCCCATCACCTCACACTGGCATCACAGCTGTCTACACCCAAAGCCACATTGTGTGGCTGACCATCAATATTATTTATAAACAACATGCAACATATTTAGAGAATATGCACACACGCACTGCCCAGTGTGAGTATGCACAAGCCAAAATTAGAGCACTTGTACAGTGTGTACCTGTAGCTAACACATGACAATTAGAAAGTGTACCATGGAGAAAGGCCACTGAGGCTGACTTGTGCAGAAAACACATGTTGAGACTCAAGATCAGTGCCAAAATATGAAGAAGGGCAGACACAGTGCACATGTGGTGCTACATGTAAGGTACCAACAGGTGTCACAGACCCCCCTCCAACATGATGATGTGCAAAGGAAGATGCATACTAAGACATTGCACCATATGAGTACATGTGAAAAAAAATCATTAGGCAAAGCGCTGGTCAAATGTGGAGTAGGACAAGGCATGTAAAGAAGCAGCTGATGAAACTGGGACATTCTTATGCCAATGCATTAAGTGCCTGTCTGACCACACGACTCCAACTATGGGAGTGTTACCATGCCTCGGAGCACTGCAGGTAGCATGTGACACACATGACAATAAACAGACATGTACCTACCCCCTTCTTGCTGCTGTCCCTGCTGCAACTGCCTATGGAGGTCAAGGAACACCACTTCCAGGACCCGGAGCATGTGGGGGGTGAGGTGGCGGGTGCCGCCATGCCGGCATGGAGCTTCCAGCTTCAGCTGTACTCTGGTGATGCGGCGGGTCCAGCACCGGATGTCCTGCCACCTCTTCTTGATGTTTCTGAGCCTCCTGGGAGGCCCCCCTCACTCCTTACAGCCCTGGCGATGGCCACCCAGATTTCACCCTTTACATAGGCAGATACCTGTCACGAATGTAAAGTAAAAGAACATCAGTACACCTGGTCCATGTTTCAATGACACACATATGTGCACAAAATACTTGAGGACAACAGGGCATCGGATGCTCCACACATTTGCATCATTGTCCAGGAGTATGTGGCCTGTGAGCAAACACAACTGCATTACATGCCATTTAAAGGTTACAGATGACATGAGGGGTGCAAACCACTCTTTGAGCATGGCACTCACTGAGCAATATATGCTACATCAGGGTGCACTGCAGCACGTGACATGCTGTCACATACCCCACTACAACAAAGAACCCTCTTGAAACTGTACACCCTGGCACTCACTCCCAACAACATAGCATCTATCCACTATACATACACAGTGGCTATAATGTCACACACACAACAGGTGCACACTCTAAGGTATTGCACACATCACTCACCTGATCCTCTGGTCTCACATACAGCTTGCTGCAGTTAGGCAGGAGGGCATCCAGCAGGGCCTTGTTCTCACCATCACTGAATGCAGGTGCCCTCTCCATGCTCAGCTAATCAGGGTCCAGAGGATACAGAGACAGCAGC
Organism: Lissotriton helveticus; assembly: GCF_964261635.1. Lineage (NCBI taxonomy): Eukaryota > Metazoa > Chordata > Amphibia > Caudata > Salamandridae > Lissotriton > Lissotriton helveticus. The sequence continues at coordinate 1,559,029,873 of NC_136059.1, forward strand.
TGTGTTTACCACTCCAATGTTGTGCGGGCAAGTGCCCTCCCACAGCCACATGCTGCCTTATATTTGTGCTGCAGAGGGTCTGTGAGTCCAAGGAGTAGTGTGTGATAGGCCACCATAGTTAGCATCCTATGTTTCATCCAATCCCATCACACATAAGGCCATGACACCCATATGCATGGTTTGAAAACTGAGCCAGAGCTGAACAACAACTTTTGCAACATTGTATACTTTAGCCCAACTGAATTTTCTAGAACACCTGTAGGAGGCTCAAAACTCTCTATATCCATGACAACCTGGTTGCATTCTGATCATTCCACTGTTCCCCTAGATGTTCCCTATGTATTTATTTGAATAAACACACAAGTACGGTGCCATTGCCATTGCAAATGCAACCCATTCAATGCTGAAACGAGGCATACACACGCACGTACCATTGGGGTACGCTGTGTTCGCGTATGGCTAAAATGCAATAGGGAAACAAGGCGTACACACGCACGTATCATTGGGGTACGCTGTGCTCGCGTATGGCTAAAATGCAATAGGGAAACGAGGCGTACACACGCACGTACCATTGGGGTACGCTGTGCTCGCGTATGGCTAAAATGCAATAGGGAAACGAGGCGTACACACGCACGTACCATTGGGGTACGCTGTGCTCGCGTATGGCTATATTGCAATAGGGAAACGAGACGTACACATGCACGTACCATTGGGGTACGCTGTGCTCGCGTATGGCTAAAATGCAATAGGGAAACGAGGCGTACACACGCACGTTCCATTGGGGTACGCTCTGCTCGCGTATGGCTACATTACAATAGGGAAACGAGGCGTACACACGCACGTACCATTGGGGTACGCTGTGCTTGCGTATGGCTAAAATGCAATAGGGAAACGAGGCATACACACGCACGTACCATTGGGGTACGCTGTGCTCACGTATGGCTAAAATGCAGTAGGGAAACAAGGCCTACACACGCACGTACCATTGGGGTACAGTGCGTCAGACATGCTCAAGTGAACGCTTGTGTAGTCTGCGTTCCTGACCTCCTTCATTTCACCATTGGGAGAGTGACTCCAGGAAATCACATTGCAGGGATGTAGTCTACACTCATGTTGACGATGTGGATGCATACATCAGCATGGCATCCTTACATCAGCATTCCCCAGGTGTGGCAGACATTGAAGAAGCACAGGGACTGTGACCTTGTGGCTCAGTTGATGTGTGAAGAGCTGTTGAGACATGTCATTAATCATTTTGCACATGTGTATCACATACATTCAAAACTTCGCACCTGAGTAACGTCTGCAACATATTGTGATGCACATCAACACTGGAATGGCTCACCATTCAGTACAGGGAACTGTCACATGATGACAGCAACATGCCCACTGTCACAGAGGTCGAATTGACGCACAGCATGACCGTGTGTGACCACGTCATGTGTGTGCCATGTGCAACATTGTGCATGCTGTTTGCATATGAAATAAACAGGTCAGTATTATATTCCTCACCTTAGAATATCCCCAAGTGTCATACTGGATATGGCAATTTCCGATTAGCAGTACACTTGTGTGTCGGTAGGCATCGCCTGCGGCTCCGCGTGTGTCATTGGCGTTGTGTGCGCCGTGATGACGTTGTCTGAGTACTCTTACGTCGCCTCTGCGTGCTCACGTCAGGTCCTCTTTTTTCACACCACCAGCGCTGTGCCCGTATAAGTGTAACCTTACTCATTTTTCTTTTTAAAATCATAGTACGATCACTTCTGACCATTTAACTTGGATTGTCCGACTCAGGACGGTGCCAATAGGGATGGCCGTTTCCAAGCCTGTGAGGATTGCGACCGACTCATGTTGGTGACTGACCCTCACCGCCGGTGTCTCCACTGTTTTGCGTCAAGCACGACAACAAGAGCTGGTCCGACTGCCGGGACAAGACATATGAAGCTAGGTGTGAGTGGTCCCACAAGCGGCTCGGACTCCAGCAGTTGGCCCTACACCGCAATAGCTCATGGTCTGGACGTAGGTCGAGTGCCTGGGCGTGGGTGTTGAGACATCAGAGCCCCGGGATTTGACATCAGTCCTCCAGGGCAAAGTCGTCAGGTAACCACAAGAAGTCAAAGAGACGTCATCGCACTTCAAACTCACCACAATGCACGTGCAATGCTGCATGGAATTCGGGTGACACCGCCCACGCGTCTCCGTCAGATTTGCAGCCGTTGTAGCCTGCACCACGACCTCCGGTCCCTGGCCAGCATGCGACGCAGGAGGAGTAAGTGCGCTTCCTCATGGCCATGATGTCCCTCACTCCACCGACGGCCTACGCCGCGGCTTAGGGCCCAGCGGACCCGTCTGGGGGCACTAGCGGGTCTGGTGCTTTGCCCCCGACGCCGTCACTCGCTTTGGCACTGACGCTGGTGGCGCCTTTGTCCCGAACCCGCTGGGACAGACAGGATTCGAGGGCTGATACTGGTCCTCGCTGGTTCACCTCACAACCTCACCGGCAACAGTCCCCCAGGTGTCACCCTTGGCGCCGTCCTCGGGTGGTGCTGTCCCCGATATCACACACTATACGGCTCCGGCGTGGGAACTGCGCGGCAGAACACCGCTTTTAATGCTGCATGTGGAGTTAAACTTCAACGAGCCGGGCACAGCTTATGACAACCCTGATAATCAGGGAATGGGTGATAAGGAGTATTGGGAGGGTTCTGAAGACCCACTGACATGTGAGTGTCAGTCCCAAGACGACAGGACAGGTGAACTGGGGGATGCGAGTGGTCTGGACACCTCGCCAGACACTGGTAATGTCTCTACTTCAAATGTGTCTTTGGATGAGCGGGCAACGTACAGTTTTGTGTTTACGTGGGCGGCCGAAGCCTTGCCCCTTCATCTCCCTGTTGCGGCCGTGAGGACCAACCTCCTCACTGAGGTCCTTAAACTGCAGTCAAGCTCCGCTGAGCCTCTGCAGCCATTTCATGAGGAATTGACTGACGCTATATTGGCCACCATGTCCAGGCCCGCTGCAGGTTTGGCTGTAGATAAGCACGTTGCCAGACGCCCACACCCCTCCCCGGACGACCCATGTTTCCTGTCCTCCCACTCCACCCCAGAGAGCATGGGCATCCAGGCCTCCAAATCACAGACCGCATTCCCGTTTGCTCCGCTGGACAGGGTATCCAAGAGGTATGAGCAGTACAGAAAGATGGTATCATCCTCCCTGAGTCTGGGACTGAGGTCTTCCAACATCACATGCCTCTTTGTCCGCTACACACACTCTCTGTGAGACACGGTTGTGGAACTGCTGCCGCTGGTACGGGCAATACTTGGCCAAGCCCTTGTAGAATGCCGATCTGCGGCACGGTATTCGATCCGGTGTGGGCTGGATAGCACCGACTCACTGGGCAGAGCGATGGCATCCACGGAGGCAATTTGTTGCAAAGCCTGGTATGTATTCCAAGTTAGGAATATGGTACTAACTACTGTTCCTTACAGATATTTCATTACAAAAGGTAAGTAACTAGTTCATACTGTTCAGTATATCTGCTGTAGGAGAATCTATATTGGGTCCTTGCCGTGATGACAGGGTTTCAAATGTACGCACACCATGCCAAATGAACCGCTCATATGTGTGATGGCATCACAGACCATTTGTCACAAATAAAACATTTCTGCTGTCTGATGATGTCCATGTAATAGTTTGGGAAATATCACAATGCAATAGGAATATGTCAGATCTGTGCAAATGATGGCACATGTGATGTTGGTGTGTGTATTGCTGTCAGCTGTCTGGATGTGCAGACAACCTCCTAATGCAATTCACGTGACGTGTGTCACTGACATGATACATTGTCATGCTCACTCAGACCTTCCCATCAGATCATTTGTATGCATGTCATATCCATTCCACAGACCACAGGTCTTTTACTTTTCACGGAGGAGTGGCTGGCAGCTGGCACATGTTTCCTCAGTGTGTATCCCACGCCACACTCAAAATTGTCGAGATTTGTTGAAGCAGTGTTGCTTATGCCATGTACATTGTTATTGTCTTAGTCTGACAGTTGTACACATTTTCTACTAAATAGGGTTTGCAGGGCACCCCCTCTGGAAAGGCCGTTGCCAGACTTGGAAGCTATGAGGGAACGTAATTGCATATGGCGTTACCGCTTCGGCAGACAGTTGATCAAGGACCTGACGGACAGGCTGGAAGATCACCTGCAACCACGACACAGGTATCCAACTGCGCTGACACCCAAGGTAAAGGTGATGGCAGCCCTACATTTCTTTGCCACAGGTACGTTCTAATTTACCATAGCTGATGTGGGAGGGATGTCTCAGACAATGGTTAGCCGGGTATTGAGTGATGTATTGGCAGCTATGTTGCTGCACATTGATGAATTCATCACATTCCCTACTTCAGAACAGTTGACACATGTCAAGGGGGAATTCTATGCCCTGGGACGCATGCCACATGTAATTGGTGCAATTGATGGTACACATGTTACTCTGGTGCCACCACAGGCTCAGGAGCAAGCGTACTGCAGCAGGAAACACTACCACTCGATAAATGCCCTGGTGGTGTGTCTTGCCAACATGCTTATCTCACATGTTTCTGCACGGTTTCCAGGATCGTGCCACGATGCTTTCATTATGAGGCGTAGCAGGGTACCACAGATGATGCTGCAGCTGCACAACCACCGGGCTTGTCTTGTTGGTGGGTAAACTCTGTCAGCTATGTATGTCAGTATGTCAAAACTTCATGTACTGCATCATATTACACACTCATTTCCATGATGTCAATTTGCAGGAGATGCAGGATATCCAAACATGCCGTGGCTAATGACTCCGCTACACAACTCCAGGACAGCTGCAGACCAGCGGTACAACAATGCTCATGGGAAGACCAGGCGGGTGATCGAGCGAACATTTGGACTCCTGAAGAGCCGGTTCAGGTGCCTGGACAAGACAGGCGGAGCCCTCCAATACACCCCACGCAAGGTGTGTGACATCTTCACCGTGTGCTGCATGCTACACAACATGGCAGTGGAGAAGGCCGTGCCACTCTGCCTTGATCCTGATGAGCTGGAACATCTGCCCGTGGAGGATGAAGGCCTTGCCCAGGATGCCAGTGACGAGGAGGATGAAGATGATATCCGGAGTCACCTCATCCGCAACTTCTTTTCATAATGGTGAGTCATAGGTGCTTTTTGGTAAAACATGTACTATAGAGTTGCATGGGTAGCATGCTGTGTTTGCAACTGACTGTCTGCAATGTCACTTGGATGTTTGTTGTGCAGTGTCACACAGGTGCAGATGTAATGCAACACACATACGTGCTATGTGTGTACTTGGAATGTACAGGTGTACTACAACATCAGGCAGGACAATGTCAGAATGACATTATACGGAACTTGACCCCTTGTATGCCTCTCATCCCCAGCTCGCCCTGCCTGTTGTCCGTTGGTGTCATCGTGGTCAGCCTCCTATTGCTCATTATGATTGCAACATCAGCCGAATCAACGGAGAATGCATGGACATGTGGAGAAGTCAATTTGGGTAAGGACTCATATGAGGCTGTTTAGCGTTGGTATGGTTTCAAATGTGTGGTACATGTTCATGCGCATGTTGTGAGACCATGCATACATGCAACAACATAATGTTTCTTATTACATGTATGCCCACTCCCATGACAGGATAGTCACCCCATCTGACAGTCATCTGTTGTAGTTTTAGACTCGGGTGAATGCATCAATGTGTGTAGACATTGACACTGCAACATTGCAAATACCATGGTTTGACATTGTGTTAGAGGTCACAACCACGGACTCTGTGGGGGATTGCAGCCTCACTGTGTGCATTAGAATGTGTCTGGTTCCTTACCTCCACCTTGTGGGCCAGTCCAGTTTGTTTACCACTAAACCATGTCATGTAGGTGTGGACCAGTGTATGTTCCACATGTTAAGACAACTGTCCTGTGATTCTGTTCGCATGGATGCATTGCTACGTGTTGCAGTATGTCATGTCACTGTCATGTCGTTACCTCAGTGCAGGTTGAGAATACTGCTACGCCAGCCTTCACAGTGAGTAGCAGTTCTGTTTTAATTCACATGATGCCATGTATGTTTAGCATTAGACATGACAATGTTGGGATGATGCATATGTGAATTATTGTGTTGCACCAGTGGAGTGCGGTCATTCACATGATTCTCTTGTCCCGTGCAGCATTTCTGTGCGATGGTAGTGTATCATTATGTGGCTTGGATCAACATCACTTGCTGTTGAGTTATTTTCAACCTGCTTGTCATGTTTAGCATAGTGATGCAAAGTTGATAGAACAAAAGACTGGCTACAGAGTGCCTTCATTGCATGTAGGTCATTAGCTTCCTCATCATATGTGATTCTTACAGCTGTTGTGGGTGATGTCAAGTTTGCCTACATGGCCCTTACGGGTACACATAATCAAATACAGATATTACACTTTGCGTAAGTAGCATTGCCATATGTTTTAATTTGTTTGTAGGGTCCACATCATCAGAGACACTGAATTCGTTTTTGTCCACATAGATCTTATTGCATGGTAGCTGACTTGTGAGCGTTACACAAGACTCAAATAGATGACAGACTGTCCTAGGTTTTATGTGTCCGTGTTACAGCATCGGATCTCATGTGATAGCATGATGAGTGATCTCTAATTGGCTACAGTCATTACACTTCACAGGTGTGACTGATACAGTGTATCTCATGAGGTATTTTTAGTGTCAGTGACATGAGAAACTACTCCTAATGGTTATTTGCCTCTGTTTCAGGTCTCCCTCCCTACAGTTCCCATCCTCTCCTTCCCTCGCCTGATCACCCTTTTGTGTCTGTCATTTGTACTCAGACCAAGGGGCTATTTGGAGGTGGAACCCTTTGAGCATCACTCCACTCTGATGAAGAAAGGTACGGCCAGTCCATGACAGGCTTGTAGCGAATAGTTCTGCTGCATTACAGGTGACATCATTCATAGACATTTTTTGTCTTCTTGCCAATGCCAATGCCCATGTATGTTTGATAATGCTCCATGGGCTCACAAGGTAAATCATCATGTTGTGCATGACGTGTGATTTCAACTGAATATTGTGCCTCCTTGATGTCAACGCACATATCCTTCTAATGTGCATGTATACTATATGGCATGAAGTAAGCTTATGCTTGTTATGTGTTTACGTGTACAGTGACTACATGCATGGTGTTGGTTAAGGCTAAAATACTATATTGTGTGTGAGGTAGATGGCTGTGTAGCTGCTGTTTAGCTTGGAACACACTAGCTGTAGTCTACATCTGCTGACGCTCTGTGTCGTGTGCCCCACTTGTCCCTAAGGGGCCTGATCCACTGACCGTGATCTTTGGTGATTACTGTGCCATTTTATTTGCAGTGACCCTGAGTGAAGCAGACACTCCTGCATTCACATACACATGTCACTTTGTGGCTTGCCAATGCCCTTGTGGTAAGTGCTTGTTTTGCAAGTTGTCACACCCCTCCTGCCGTAATGTCTTCACTCATTCCTGCTGCTGCTTACACAGCCACAATGCAGCGCACACTATCCAGGACCACACACGCCTACAGGATACCCCTCCTTCCATCTGTTTGTAGAGCATGCTCCAGCCACCCTACATACAGAGAACACCAGACAATCATTCTCCTGGTATCACGATGCCTCAAACTCAGCCATTACAGCTTCTATGCCTGTGTGTGCAACACATACTGGCAAGACTATGCTGAGCCACATGACATTGTGTCTACGTACCACCAGGTCATGTGCCTTGTACAGCACACACACACCTTCCATAGGCACAATATTGTACAGTGTTACCTTGTCAACACCACAGCAGCAAAAATCGGCTTCCTTACAGTCACGTGGCAGTACACGACCTGGTCACACCACTTCAACATAGCCGTCACAGTCAGTCAAGTAGCCACAGGGGACACACACCATGACCACGTCTCTTGGGCGTGGTGTGATTTGGCCGTTCTGGTGTAGATAATTGTCAGACGTGGGTAGTTGTTCTGGATGCGTTGCACCCATCACAGGAGTATGGTACTTGTAGCTCCATAGGGGGAGGTCACCTAATCAGGTGTGCTTGGGTAGAGTGCTACAGCCCATTGCCCACAGTCTGTCCTGCCACCCTTGTCCTGTGCGCCATTCATCACATCCACAGTACAGCATCATGCTGATGATAGTTCACATACCTGAGGACACAGATGTAGGTACTCCCTACGTGGACAACTAGTTTTGTCACACTGATCTGTACACCTCAAAGGGACTCTCCTGGGCCTGGCTGTTATTGCAGTTTTGTGATCCAAACCCCCCTCCAGCATTTACTATCCCTCACAGGTGTGTCTTTCCATCCATGTATCTAGTTGTTAGGAATTTGTGAACGATGTGTGTCCTCACCCGGAATCAGATCCAAGTGTGTGGATGGGTGCAGTTTGTTGAATACCCTTGCATTTCATACATTTGCACACACATATCATTTTATACTGTGGGTACAAGATAACTCACCAAATGCGTATGATGTTTAGAATATTTATTGGGTGATCTTGTGCAGGAAACGTGAATAGGTGCTGTACAGAAAGGGGGAATCCAAAGTTCACTGCTGGAGATGAGATGCCTTACAGTTTGAGTCAACAGAGTCCAGGCCACAGTGCTTGGCATCATTGGGCAGACTGTGACCAGCAAGTCCATGTGGGAGAGTCTCATAGGTGATGCTGTTGCACCCAAGGGCAATATGCCAGGTCAGGTGTCCTGGGAGTTGTGCATGGCCCACTGCCTCTCAATGTCTTAGCCGTGGACGACCCTTCTTCCTTGGGAAACCCTCATGTGCAGGCATGGACGATGCATGGGTCGCTACGTCAGACAGTTCCTCCTCCTCCTCCTCCCTCCCTGTGGCTGGTGTTGCACTTTGCCTTGATGTAGCTGGCCTGGTGACACAGGGAGGGTGCTGCATGTTGGCAGCAATCTGACGTAGTGATTGGCTCATTTCCCGATGCACCGTCAAGAGCTCAGCCAGACTTGCCTCCACCCGTCCATAATGTTGGTCTTCCCTGGCATTTTGCTCAGCCTGCTGTTCTTTCACCTGCTTGAGGGCCTCCGCTAGCTGGCTTATCTCTCTGGTGGCCCACCGGTATGCCTCCAGGATGTTAGTCAGTTCAGGCATACCAGGCCCTGCAGCTGACTGGCCAGAATCTCGCCTCCGCCTTGCGCCACTCCCACCACCCTGACCCACACGAGCACGGCCTGCGCTTGTGGGCACATCCGATCGACGGGCCCCCCAAGTGCTGGCAGGCTGGAGGTTGTCTGCCACCTCAGGGGTGCCCGACAAAGGGTGTCCCTCATTTTCAGACAGGCTCTCTGGTGGATCATGGGCAGGGCTCTGACCTGTCTGCTGGGATGTGGTGGGAATGGTTCCGGTGGTTGGCACAGATGTCGCTGGTACAGTTGCTGCAGGGGTTTGGGATCCAGAGGAGCCAGGTTGGTTGGGGTCATCCACAGTGCATTGAGTGGCGTCGCTGTCGGTGGGGTCAGGGTCCTGCTGAGCCTGAGACTGGGATCCTTCTCCCCCCTGGTTGGGGGGGGTCTCCACACGTTGCCCTGTGTGTGGGAGAGACAGACACTGTTAAAGCACTATCAAGTGACATCCTAATTAGTTAGCCATTATCAGCATCACAGTTCCACAAGCTTTACATTGTTGTCATTGTTCAGTTGTGTATGTAGTGGTAGTAATTTGATATGTACTATGGGGTATTTTCCTTCTTCCATTCTCTTGACAATGACTGACACAGCCATTGCTGTGCCTTTTCTTGCCGGCACAACACATATACAGCAGTGCTCAGGTTCACGCAACATCCAGGATACGGTGTTAATCCTTATGTCTGCGTCAAGCATGCACAGAGTTTAGATGCAGCATGTTCATGTAAGAGACAGAGCATTGTTTATTTGCATAAAATCTTCTACTTTGGATAGGTGTTGCTGTTCCGTGATGGTCAAACAATGCCAACACCCCTGGACCTGTACACCCACTTCTAGATCATGGCTTTAGAACGTGGCACTTCTCCAAGACGCATCACCTTGTCAATACCCATGTCCATGTTGGTACTTAAGTGCATCCACAACGTTCATGAGATGGGGCACGTGCATTGTGTGAGAGGCACAATGGACTGGAGCATCTGCAATGTGCATGTAAAAGTTGTATGCGTATTCACATGAGTGAGAGTTTAGTTGTGGTACATGACAATTGGGACAGTGTTGCACTCCATTGACTGTCCCCAGGGGATGAGTTTCTGTAAGGGAGGTGTATGGCAGGCCATGCTTGTAGTTTGCGTGTGATTTGCAAGCGTCCATCCTTCATGATTCGGCTGTCCCCTCATGTAGCATGCTGGCATAATCGTGGTTGTGTATTCCTGCACAGGATGTGTGACCTTGTCCTGGTGTTTGTGTTTGCAATGATCACAGGAGGGACTTGTGCTGCCTACACCTGTGCCCATTGTGTACTACAGAGCTTTCCAAACTGTGTGTCCTGACACAGTACAGTGTCGCCTGCAAATGGTGGGTGTGTTGCAGGCACTTAGTACATGACTGCTGGTAATTAGGAGACATCCTAAACACTCTGCTCTATGGTATTTATAAGGCCTGTGCAGTGCTTGGGTGCAACTGTGTGTGTGCCCAGGGAGCTGGGGTGAGGTGACAGAGGGAGGAACACTGAGGGATGGATACAGAGGGAGGGAGGTACACAGAGGGAGGGAGGGAGGGAGACAGAGGGAGGGAGGGAGACAGATGGAGGGAGTCAGAGGGAGGGAGACAGAGGGAGGGAGACAGAGGGAGTGAGAAAGACGGTGACAGACAGAGGGAGACAGTCAGAGGGAGGGAGACAGACAGAGGGAGGAGGGCAACAGAGGGATGGAGACAGGGATGGAGGGAGTCAGAGGGATGGAGGGAGACAGAGGGAGGGAGAAATAGGGAGAGGGAGACAGAGAGAGAGGGTGACAGGGATGGAGTGAGTCAGAGGGAGGGGGGGAGACAGAGGGAGGGGGGGAGACAGAGGGAGTGAGACAGAGGGTGACAGACAGAGGGAGACAGTCAGAGGGAGGGAGACAGACAGAGGGAGAAGGGCAACAGAGGGATGGAGACAGGGATGGAGGGAGTCAGAGGGATGGAGGGAGACAGAGGGAGGGAGACATAGGGAGAGAGAGACAGAGAGAGAGGGCGACAGGGATGGAGGGAGTCAGAGGGAGGGAGGGAGACAGAGGGAGGGAGACAGAGCAATCAATCAATCAATCAATCAAAGCATTTATATAGCGCACTACTCACCCGGTTGGTCTCAAGGCGCTAGGGGAGGGGGGGTCCGCTACTGCTCAAACAGCCAGGTCTTGAGCAGCTTCCTGAAGGCAAGGTGGTCCTGGGTCAGGCGGAGGTGGGTCGGGAGGGAGTTCCAAGTCTTGGCGGCCAGGTAAGAGAAGGACCTTCCTCCTGTGGTGGCTCTTCGGATGCGGGGGATGAAGGCGAGGGCGTGGCCGGTCGATCGAAGCTGGCGTGTGGGGGCGTAAAAGTTGAGGCGGCTGTTGAGGTATCCTGGGCCTTGGTTGTGTAGGGCTTTGTGTGCGTGGGTGAGGAGACGGAAGGTGATTCTCTTGTTGACCGGGAGCCAGTGCAGATCTCTCAGGTGTCCGGAGATGTGGCTGCGTCGGGGGATGTCCAGGAGGAGTCGTGCAGAGGCGTTCTGAATCCGCTGGAGTTTCTTCTGGAGTTTGGCAGTGGTTCCGGCGTAGAGGGAGTTGCCGTAGTCCAGACGGCTGGTAACGAGGGCCTGGGTGACCGTCTTCCTGGTCTCGGTGGGGATCCACCGGAAGATCTTACGTAGCATGCGCAGGATGTTGAAGCTCGACGAGGAGACGGCGTTGACTTGTCTGGTCATGGAGAGGGAGGAGTCCAGGATGAAGCCCAGGTTGCGTGCGTGGTCTGTTGGTTTGGGTGCGTTGCCCAGGGCGGGGGGCCACCAGGAGTCGGTCCAGGCGGAGGGTGAAGATCCCAGGATGAGGACTTCCGTCTTGTCCGAATTCAGTTTCAGGCGGCTGTTCATCATCCACTTGGCTACGCCTGTTATCCCTTCGTGTAGGTTGGCTCTGGCGGTGGCGGGGTCGTTGGTGAGGGAGAGGATCAGCTGGGTGTCATCAGCGTAGGAGATGATGTTGAGGTTGTGTTGGCGTGCGATGGCTGCTAGGGGGCTCATGTAGACGTTGAAGAGGGTTGGGCTGAGCGAGGAGCCTTGGGGAACGCCGCAGATGACTTCGGTGGCTTCTGATCTGAACGGGGGGAGGCGGACTCTCTGTGTCCTTCCGGCGAGGAACGAGATGATCCATTCCAGTGCCTTCTCCTGGATTCCGACGTTGCTGAGGCGCTGCACTAGGGTACGGTGGCAGACAGTGTCGAAGGCCGCGGAGAGGTCTAGGAGGATGAGGGTCGCTGTTTCTCCGTTGTCGAGCAGGGCTCGGATGTCATCGGTGGCTGCGATCAGGGCGGTCTCGGTGCTGTGGTTGGCCCGGAAGCCAGACTGTGAGAGGTCGAGGGATCCGTTCGTCTCGAGGAAGGCGGTCAGCTGCTTGTTGACGGTCTTCTCGATGACTTTTGCAGGAAACGGGAGCAGCGAGATGGGGCGGTAGTTCTTGAGGTCGGTGGGGTCGGCTGATGCTTCTTTAGTAGAGCGCTGAGTTCGGCATGCTTCCAGCTCTCCGGGAAGGTAGCGGTGTTGAAGGAGGTGTTGATGATGTCCCGCAGGTGGGGTGCGATGACAGCGTCGTCCTTGTTGAAGACGTGGTGAGGGCAGGGGTCGGTCGGAGATCCGGAGTGGATGGAGTTCATCGTGCGGATGGTGTCTTCGGTGCTGTTCGGGGCCCAGGCGCGGAGGGTGGTGGTGGGGGGCGGTGGTTCAGTCGTGGCGTGCGTCGGTTGAGTGCTGAAGCTGTTGTGTATGTCCGCGATCTTATTGTGGAAGTAGGAGGCGAGGGAGTTGCAGAGGTCTTGCGAAGGGGTGATGTCGTTGTTTCCGGCGTTGGGGTTGGAGAGCTCTTTCACGATGTTGAAGAGTTCCTTGCTGTTGTGTGCGTTGTTGTCCAGTCGTTCCATGAATGCAGTTTTCTTGGTGGTGTGGATCAGTTGGTGGTGTTTTCGGGTGGCGAGCTTGAGGGCAGTCATGTTGTTCAGTGTTGGGTCTCTGCGCCAGGCTTTCTCGAGTGCTCGGCAGTTCTTCTTGGAGCTCTAGAGTTCGTCGGTGAACCATGGGGCTTTCTTGCTGCCGGGTCTGCTAGGCGGGGTCTTCAGAGGGGCGAGGTCGTCTGCGCAGTTGCTGATCCACTTCGTGAGGTTGGTGGCCGCCTGGCTTGGGTTAGTTGCGCTGGTGGGAGGGTTCATGCTCAGGGAGGTCGCGAGCTGGTCGGCTGTAATCTTGTTCCAGCTTCTGCGTGCAACCTGTTGTTGGTGGTGGTGGATCGTGGTCCTTCTGAAGCTGAAGTGGATGCAGCTGTGGTCCGTCCAGTGGAGTCCTGTGACGTGGCTGAAGGTGATGTCCTTGCTGGATGAGAACACGGGGTCGAGTGTGTGTCCGGCGTAGTGGGTGGGGGTGGTCACCAGCTGCTTGAGACCGAGGTTGGCGAGGTTGTCCAGCAGGGTGGTGGTGTTGCGGTCGTTGTTGTTCTCCAGGTGGAAGATGAGGTCCCCGAGGAGGATGTAGTCAGTGGAGAGGAGGGTGTGCAGGCTGATGAAGTCGGCGATGTCTTCGCTGAATTGTTTGCGTGGTCCTGGGGGTCTGTAGATGAGGGTGCCTCTGAGGGTGGTCTTGGGGTTGATGTGGATCTGGAAGTGCAGGTGTTCGGCGGGCGCCTCCTCCTGTCTGGTTGACGCGGTCCCTCCGGATGATCTTGTAGCCGTCCGGGATGGCGATGGCGATGTCGGGCGCTGAGGAGGCGTTCATCCAGGTTTCCGTGAGGAAGGCGACGTCTGGGGCTGTGGTGTCGAGCAGGTTCCAGAGCTCCACGGAGTGTCTGTGGATGGAGCGGGTGTTGAGCAGGATGCACTTGAGGTGGTTGCTGCTCGGCTTGGTCGGTGCTGGTGTAGTGCAGGTCCGGATGCAGGTGAACTTGCAGGAGTGGCAGCAGAAGGGTCCGTGGGTGCGCCTCGGGGTGGCTCGATAGCAGCCCGGGATTCGGCCGGCGTTGAATGCGTAGAGTTCGGTGGCGTCGTTGGTCCGGCAGGTGGGCTGGTGTCTGCAGGAGACAGGGGTCCTGGCACTGGGCGCGGTCCAGGCGCGAATGGGCGCAGACGGGCTTGCCTTAGGCGCGCCGAAGGCGCGCCAGCAGCACGCCCGCTGCGTGAGTCCGCTGTGCGTCCGCTGCGCGGCCTCCATTTGAGTGGGAGAGGGAGGAAGGAGCAGCTGGGAGGTGGGAGCGGGGCGGCCAATAGGGTGTTAGGGGGGCAGAGCTACGGGACACGGCGGCGGGAAACGGGCGGCGAGGGGGACATGCGGGGAATGACAGAAGAGAAAAAAGGGACACAATCTGGGCACCAAGGAAAGGGGAACAATCAAGGCAGCAACAAACACAGGTACAGTGGGGGAGAATCACTCACTCCTGGGTACAGAAGAGAAGGAGGGCACAGTCACTCCTAACGCAGGCAAACACAATGCAGCAGCGGTCAGTGGTCACACAGGGGGCTGCGTGGCGGTGAGGGGAGCGACCTGCCTGGTAAACAGGGTCAGAGGTCAGAGGGAGTGAGGCAGAGGGTGACAGACAGAGGGAGACAGTCAGAGGGAGGGAGACAGACAGAGGGAGAAGGGCAACAGAGGGATGGAGACAGGTTGTTTGTGCTCGCTCGCTTGCTACACTGCCTTACTGTGTCACAAAATGATGCATCTCCGAAAGGTGTGTCAGCAACATGAACTAGTTTATGAGCTGTAGTCTACTATCTTGTGTGATATTTCCCTATCCCTGTGCATTGGGCATGGTGCTTGGGTGTGTCCCTGGGACATATGGGATGGGAGCAGCCTCCTACCCTACACCTTCCACCCTTTGTGCCTCCCCCTTGCAACTACCCCCATTCGGTTGTGTACTGCTGGGACTCATGGCCACCGACCCCATGCTGCTGGGCATTGTTGTAAGTCCACCCATGTAACATGTGTTTTTTGTACACTCACCAGACTCAACGGCTCCTTCAATTCCGTTTACTCCCACCGGTGGCAGCAGGGCCATGACTTTCTCCTCCCAGGGCTGGTATACAGGAGGTCTGCGGGGACCACCACCTCCAGTGTAGTGTGCATTGGCGTAGTCCTGGTCCATTTTCTTCTTCACCATCCTCCGCAGATCATACCACCTGGACTGGCATTCCCCCCTGGTGCGCCTAATGGGTGCAACAGCATTGACCCGGTCTACGATCCTCTCCCACAGGCGTGTTTTTTCTGCCATGCTGGTCTGTCTGACCAATGCGCCAATCACCTGTGGCTCGACTCTGATGACTTCATCTGTAAGTATCTCATTCTCCGGGTTAGTGAACTTTGGATTCTTGGGTGTGGTTATGGTGTGGAGTGTATGTGATTGAGGGGGTGATGGTGTGTATGGATGAGGGTGTGTGGGTCTGATTGTGAAGGGGTGGTGTGGGTGTAAATGAGATAGGGTGTATGTGTGAAGGTGTGTGGCTGCAATTGTTGGTGAGATGTCTGTGTCTTCGCAAGAATGGGTATGTTGCAAAGGATGATGGGTTGTATGTGTGGACCCTTTTATTGGTCAATTAGTGGGTGTGGCTTAATTTGAATTGGTGGTGTGTGTGTTATATGGGGTGGGTGTTAGTGTTGACCTCTGTTTGCCTGTTTGGCTGTGACCAGGACATTGTTTCTCAATGGTGTGTACACAGGAGACATGTTCAGTGTTGTTGTGTGACTCGTTAGCAAAGTCTTTGTGCTGGTTTAGGTGTTGGCGTTATGTGTGCGTGTCATACTTGTGCATGCGCGTGTGTTGTATGGGCCATTGGCTGGTTGGGGGGTTCGCGTAGGCTTGATGGGGGGGTGCGTGTTGTACTTGTGCGTGCGGTTGACTTGTACAGGCCGTTGGCGGGTGGGGGGGTTCGTGTAGGCTTGATGGGGGGTGTGCGTGTCGTACTTGTGCGTGCGGGTGAGTTGTACGGGCCGTTGGTGGGTGGGGGGTTCGCGTAGGCTTGATGGGGGTGTGCGTGTCGTACTTGTGCGTGCGGTTGACTTGTACGGGCCTTTGGCGGGTGGGGGGGTTCGCGTAGGCTTGATGGGGGGGTGTGCGTGTCGTACTTGTGCGAGCGGTTGACTTGTACGGGCCATTGGCGGGTGGGAGGTTCGCGTAGGCTTGATGGGGGCGATGTGCGTGTCGTACTTGTGCATGTGGTTGACTTGTACGGGCCGTTGGTGGGTGGGGGGGTTCGCTTGGGCTTGATGGGGGTGTGTGCGTGTCGTACTTGTGCGTGCGGTTGACTTGTACGGGCCGTTGGCGGGTGGGGGTGTACGCGTAGGCTTGATGGGGGGGTGTGCGTGTCGTACTTGTGCGTGCAGGTGTGTTGTACGGGCCGTTGGCGGGTGGGGGGTTCGTGTAGGCTTGATGGGGGGTGTGCGCATCGTACTTGTGCGTGAGGTTGTGTTGTATGGGCCGTTGGCGGGTGGGATGGTTCGCTTAGGCTTGATGAGGGGGTGTGCGTGTCGTACTTGTGTGTGCGGTTGACTTGTATGGGCCGTTGGCGGGTGGGGGGGTTTGCGTAGGTTTGATGGGGGGGGGTGCGTGTTGTACTTGTGCGTGTGGTTGACTTGTACGGGCCGTTGGCGGGTGGGGGGGTTTGCGTAGGCTTGATGGGGGGTGTGCGTGTCGTACTTGTGCGTGCGGTTGACTTGTACGAGCCGTTGGTGGGGGGTTCGTGTAGGCTTGATGGGGCGGTGTGCGTGTCATACTTGTGCGTGCGGTTGACTTGTACGGGCCGTTGGCGGGTGGGGGGGTTTGTGTAGGCTTGATGGGGGGGTGCATGTCGTACTTGTGCGTGCGGTTGACTTGTACGGGCCGTTGGCGGGTGGGGGGGTTCGTGTAGGCTTGATGGGGGGGTGTGCGTGTCGTACTTGTGCGTGTGATTGACTTGTACGGGCCGTTGGTGGGTGGGGGGGTTCGCGTAGGCTTGATGGGGGGGTGTGTGTGTCGTACTTGTGCGTGTGGGTGTGTTGTACGGGCCGTTGGTGGGTGGGGGGGTTCGCGTAGGCTTGATGGGGGGGTGTGCGTGTCGTATGTGTATGTGCGGTTGACTTGTACGGGCCGTTGGCGGGTGGGGGGGTTCGCGTAGGCTTGATGGGGGTGTACGTGTCGTACTTGTGCGTGCGATTGACTTGTACGGGCTGTTGGCGGGTGGGGGGGTTCGCGTAGGCTTGATGGGAGGTGTGCGTGTCATACTTGTGCGTGCGGGTGAGTTGTATGGGCCGTTGGTGGGTGGGGGGGTTCGCGTTGGCTTGATGGGGCGGTGTGCGTGTCATACTTGTGCGTGCGGTTGACTTGTACGGGCCGTTGGCGGGTGGGGGGGTTCGTGTAGGCTTGATGGGGGGTGTGCGTGTCGTACTTGTGCGTGCGGTTGACTTGTACGGGCCGTTGGCGGGTGGGGGGGTTCACGTAGGCTTGATGGGGGGTGTGCTTGTCATACTTGTGCGTGTAATTGACTTGTACAGGCAGTTGGCGGGTGGGGGGGTTCGCGTAGGCTTGATGGGGGGGTGTGCGTGTCGTACTTGTGCGTGCGGGTGTGTTGTACGGGCCGTTGGCGGGTGGGGGGGTTCTCGTGGGCTTGATGGGGGGGTGTGCGTGTCATACTTGTGTTTGCGGTTGACTACTACGGGCCGTTGGCGGGTGGGGGGGTTCGTGTAGGCTTGCTGGGGGGTGTGCGTGTCGTACTTGTGCGTGCGGGTGAGTTGTACGGGCCGTTGGTGGGTAGGGGGGTTCGCGTAGGCTTGATGGGGGGTGTGCGTGTCGTACTTGTGCGTGCGGTTGACTTGTACGGGCCTTGGGCGGGTGGGGGGGTTTGCGTAGGCTTGATGGGGGGTGTGCGTGTCGTACTTGTGCGTGCGGTTGACTTGTACGGGCCATTGGCGGGTGGGGGGGTTCACGTAGGCTTGATGGGGGGGTGTGTGTGTCGTACTTGTGCGTGCGGGTGTGTTGTACGGGCCGTTGGCGGGTGGGGGGGTTCTCGTGGGCTTGATGGGGGGGTGTGGGTGTCATACTTGTGCTTGCGGTTGACTTCTACGGGCCGTTGGCGGGTGGGGGTTCGCGTAGGCTTGATGGGGGAGGTGTGCGTGTCGTACTTGTGCATGCGGTTGACTTGTACGGGCCGTTGGCGGGTAAGGGGGTTCGCGTAGGCTTGATAGGGGATGTGCGTGTCATACTTGTGCGTGCGATTGACTTGTACGGGCCGTTGGCGGGTGGGGGTGTTCGCGTAGGCTTGATGGGGGGTGTGCATGTCATACTTGTGCGTGCGGTTGACTTCTACGGGCCGTTGGCGGGTGGGGGGTTTGCATAGGCTTGATGGGGGTGTGTGCGTGTTGTACTTGTGCGTGCGGTTGACTTGTACGGGCCATTGGCGGGTGGGGGGGTTCGCGTAGGCTTGATGGGGGTGTGCGTGTCGTACTTGTGCGTGCGGTTGACTTGTACGGGCCGTTGGCGGGGGGGTTCGTGTAGGCTTGATGGGGGTGTGCGTGTTGTACTTGTGCGTGCGATTGACTTGTACAGGCCGTTGGCGGGTGGGGGGGGTTCGCGTAGGCTTGATGGGGGGGTGTGCGTGTCGTATGTGTGTGTGCGGGTGTGTTGTACGGGCTGTTGGCGGGTGGGGGGGTTCGCGTAGGCTTGATGGGAGGTGTGCGTGTCGTACTTGTGCGTGCGGGTGAGTTGTACGGGCTGTTGGCGGGTGGGGGGGTTCGCATTGGCTTGATGGGGCGGTGTGTGTGTCATACTTGTGCGTGCGGTTGACTTGTACGAGCCGTTGGCGGGTGGGGGGGTTCGTGTAGGCTTGATGGGGGTGTGTGCGTGTCGTACTTGTGCGTGCGGTTGACTTGTACGGGCCGTTGGCGGGTGGGGGGGTTCACGTAGGCTTGATGGGGGGGTGTGCTTGTCATACTTGTGCATGTAATTGACTTGTACGGGCCGTTGGCGGGTGGGGGAGTTCGCGTAGGCTTGATGGGGGGGGTGTGCGTGTCGTACTTGTGCGTGCGGGTGTGTTGTACGGGCCGTTGGCGGGTGGGGGGGTTCTCGTAGGCTTGATGGGGGGGTGTGCGTGTCATACTTGTGTTTGCGGTTGACTACTACGGGTCGTTGGCGGGTGGGGGGTACGCGTAGGCTTGATGGGGGAGGTGTGCGTGTCGTACTTGTGCATGCGGTTGACTTGTACGGGCCGTTGGCGGGTGAGGGGGTTCGCGTAGGCTTGATAGGGGGTGTGCGCGTCGTACTTGTGCGTGCGATTGACTTGTACGGGCCGTTGGCGGGTGGGGGTGTTCGCGTAGGCTTGATGGGGGGGTGTGCGTGTCATACTTGTGCGTGCGGGTGTGTTGTACGGGCCATTGGCGGGTGGGGGGTTTGCATAGGCTTGATGGGGGTGTGTGCGTGTTGTACTTGTGCGTGCGGTTGACTTGTACGGGCCATTGGCGGGTGGGGGGGTTCGCGTAGGCTTGATTGGGGTGTGCGTGTCGTACTTGTGCGTGCGGTTGACTTGTACGGGCCGTTGGCGGGTGGGGGGGTTCGCGTAGGCTTGATGGGGGGGTGTGCGTGTCGTACTTGTGCGTGCGGTTGACTTGTACGGGCCGTTGGCGGATGGGGGGGTTCACGTAGGCTTGATGGGGGGTGTGCTTGTCATACTTGTGCGTGTAATTGACTTGTACGGGCCGTTGGCGGGTGGGGGGGTTCGCGTAGGCTTGATGGGGGGGTGTGCGTGTCGTACTTGTGCGTGCGGGTGTGTTGTAGGGGCCGTTGGCGGGTGGGGGGGTTCTCGTGGGCTTGATGGGGGGGTGTGCGTGTCATACTTGTGTTTGCGGTTGACTACTACGGGCCGTTGGTGGGTGGGGGGGTTCGTGTAGGCTTGATGGGGGGTGTGCGTGTCGTACTTGTGCGTGCAGGTGAGTTGTATGGGCCGTTGGTGGGTGAGGGGGTTCGCGTAGGCTTGATGGGGGGTGTGCGTGTCGTACTTGTGCGTGCGGTTGACTTGTACGGGCCTTGGGCGGGTGGGGGGGTTCGCATAGGCTTGATGGGGGATGTGCGTGTCGTACTTGTGCGTGCGGTTGACTTGTACGGGCCATTGGCGGGTGGGGGGGTTCATGTAGGCTTGATGGGGGGTGTGCGTGTCATACTTGTGCGTGCGGGTGTGTTGTACGGGCCGTTGGCGGGTGGGGGGGTTCTCGTGGGCTTGATGGGGGGGTGTGGGTGTCATACTTGTGCTTGTGGTTGACTTCTACGGGCCGTTGGCGGGTGGGGGGTTCGCGTAGGCTTGATGGGGGAGGTGTGCGTGTCGTACTTGTGCATGCGGTTGACTTGTACGGGCCGTTGGCGGGTGAGGGGGTTCGCGTAGGCTTGATAGGGGGTGTGCGTGTCATACTTGTGCGTGCGATTGACTTGTATGGGCCGTTGGCGGGTGGGGGTGTTCGCGTAGGCTTGATGGGGGGGTGTGCGTGTCATATTTGTGCGTGCGGTTGACTTCTACGGGCCGTTGGCGGGTGGGGGGTTTGCATAGGCTTGATGGGGGTGTGTGCGTGTTGTACTTGTGCGTGCGGTTGACTTGTACGGGCCATTGGCGGGTGGGGGGGTTCGCGTAGGCTTGATGGGGGTGTGCGTGTCATACTTGTGCGTGCGGTTGACTTGTACGGGCCGTTGGCGGGGGGGTTCGCGTAGGCTTGATGGGGGTGTGCGTGTTGTACTTGTGCGTGCGATTGACTTGTACAGGCCGTTGGCGGGTGGGGGGGTTCGCGTAGGCTTGATGGGGGGGTGTGCGTGTCGTATGTGTGTGTGCGGGTGTGTTGTACGGGCTGTTGGCGGGTGGGGGGGTTCGCGTAGGCTTGATGGGAGGTGTGCGTGTCGTACTTGTGCGTGCGGGTGAGTTGTACGGGCCGTTGGCGGGTGGGGGGGTTCGCGTTGGCTTGATGGGGCGGTGTGCGTGTCGAACTTGTGCGTGCGGTTGACTTGTATGGGCCGTTGGCGGGTGGGGGGGTTCGCGTAGGCTTGATGGGGGGGTGTGCTTGTCATACTTGTGCATGTAATTGACTTGTACGGGCCGTTGGCGGGTAGGGGGTTCGCGTAGGCTTGATGGGGGGGTGTGCGTGTCGTACTTGTGCGTGCGGGTGTGTTGTACGGGCCGTTGGCGGGTGGGGGGTTCTCGTGGGCTTGATGGGTGGGTGTGCGTGTCATACTTGTGTTTGCGGTTGACTACTACGGGTCGTTGGCGGGTGGGGGGTTCGCGTAGGCTTGATGGGGGAGGTGTGCGTGTCGTACTTGTGCATGCGGTTGACTTGTACGGGCCGTTGGCGGGTGAGGGGGTTCGCGTAGGCTTGATAGGGGGTGTGCGCGTCGTACTTGTGCGTGCGATTGACTTGTACGGGCCGTTGGCGGGTGGGGGTGTTCGCGTAGGCTTGATGGGGGGGTGTGCGTGTCATACTTGTGCGTGCGGGTGTGTTGTACGGGCCATTGGCGGGTGGGGGTTTGCATAGGCTTGATGGGGGTGTGTGCGTGTTGTACTTGTGCGTGCGGTTGACTTGTACGGGCCATTGGTGGGTGGGGGGGTTCGCGTAGGCTTGATGGGGGTGTGCGTGTCGTACTTGTGCGTGCGGTTGACTTGTACGGGCCGTTGGCGGGTGGGGGGGTTCGCGTAGGCTTGATGGGGGTGTACGTGTCGTACTTGTGCGTGCGATTGACTTGTACGGGCCGTTGGCGGGTGGGGGGGTTCGTGTAGGCTTGATGGGGGGTGTGCGTGTCATACTTGTGCATGCGGGTGAGTTGTATGGGCCGTTGGTGGGTGAGGGGGTTCGCGTAGGCTTGATGGGGGGGTGTGCGTGTCGTACTTGTGTGTGCGGTTGACTTGTACGGGCCTTGGGCGGGTGGGGGGGTTCGCGTAGGCTTGATGGGGGATGTGCGTGTCGTACTTGTGCGTGCGGTTGACTTGTACGGGCCATTGGCGGGTGGGGGGGTTCACGTAGGCTTGATGGGGGGGTGTGCGTGTCGTACTTGTGCGTGCGGGTGTGTTGTACGGGCCGTTGGCGGGTGGGGGGGTTCTTGTGGGCTTGATGGGGGGGTGTGGGTGTCATACTTGTGCTTGCGGTTGACTTCTACGGGCCGTTGGCGGGTGGGGGGTTCGCGTGGGCTTGATGGGGGAGGTGTGCGTGTCGTACTTGTGCATGCGGTTGACTTGCACGGGCCGTTGGCGGGTGAGGGGGTTCGCGTAGGCTTGATAGGGGGTGTGCGTGTCATACTTGTGCGTGCGATAGACTTGTACGGGCCGTTGGCGGGTGGGGGTGTTCGCGTAGGCTTGATGGGGGGGTGTGCGTGTCATACTTGTGCGTGCGGTTGACTTCTACGGGCTGTTGGCGGGTGGGGGGTTTGCATAGGCTTGATGGGGGTGTGTGCGTGTTGTACTTGTGCGTGCGGTTGACTTGTACGGGCCATTAGCGGGTGGGGGGGTTCGCGTAGGCTTGATGGGGGTGTGCGTGTCGTACTTGTGCGTGCGGTTGACTTGTATGGGCCGTTGGCGGGGGGTTCGCGTAGGCTTGATGGGCGTGTGCGTGTTGTACTTGTGCCTGCGATTGACTTGTACAGGCCGTTGGTGGGTGGGGGGATTCGCGTAGGCTTGATGGGGGGGTGTGCGTGTCGTATGTGTGTGTGCGGGTGTGTTGTACGGGCTGTTGGCGGGTGGGGGGGTTCGCGTAGGCTTGATGGGAGGTGTGCGTGTCGTACTTGTGCGTGCGGGTGAGTTGTACGGGCCGTTGGCGGGTGGGGGGGTTCGCGTTGGCTTGATGGGGCGGTGTGCGTGTCATACTTGTGCGTGCGGTTGACTTGTACGAGCCGTTGACGGGTGGGGGGGTTCGTGTAGGCTTGATGGGGGGGTGTGCGTGTCGTACTTGTAAGTGCGGTTGACTTGTATGGGCCGTTGGCGGGTGGGGGGGTTCGCGTAGGCTTGATGGGGGGGGTGTGCTTGTCATACTTGTGCATGTAATTGACTTGTACGGGCCGTTGGCGGGTGGGGGGGTTCGCGTAGGCTTGATGGGGGGATGTGCGTGTCGTACTTGTGCGTGCGGGTGTGTTGTACGGGCCGTTGGCGGGTGGGGGGGTTCTCGTGGGCTTGATGGGTGGGTGTGCGTGTCATACTTGTGTTTGCGGTTGACTACTACGGGTCGTTGGCCGGTGGGGGGTTTGCGTAGGCTTGATGGGGGAGGTGTGCGTGTCGTACTTGTGCATGCGGTTGACTTGTACGGGCCGTTAGCGGTTGAGGGGGTTCGCGTAGGCTTGATAGGGGGTGTGCGCGTCGTACTTGTGCGTGCGATTGACTTGTACGGGCCGTTGGCGGGTGGGGGTGTTCGCGTAGGCTTGATGGGGGGGTGTGCGTGTCATACTTGTGCGTGCGGGTGTGTTGTACGGGCCATTGGCGGGTGGGGGGTTTGCATAGGCTTGATGGGGGTGTGTGCGTGTTGTACTTGTGCGTGCGGTTGACTTGTACGGGCCATTGGTGGGTGGGGGGGTTCGCGTAGGCTTGATGGGGGTGTGCGTGTCGTACTTGTGCGTGCGGTTGACTTGTACGGGCCGTTGGCGGGTGGGGGGGTTCGCGTAGGCTTGATGGGGGGTGTGCGTGTCATACTTGTGCGTGCGATTGACTTGTACGGGCCGTTGGCGGGTGGGGGTGTTTGCGTAGGCTTGATGGGGGTGTGTGCGTGTCGTACTTGTGCGTGCGGGTGTGTTGTACGGGCCGTTGGCGGTTGGGGGAGTTCGCATAGGCTTGATGGGGGTGTGCGTGTCGTACTTGTGCGTGCGGTTGACTTGTACGGGCCGTTGGCGGGTGGGGGGTTCGTGTAGGCTTGAGGGGGGGTGTGCGTGTCATACTTGTGCGTGCGGTTGACTTGTACGGGCCGTTGGGGGGTGGGGGGGTTCACGTAGGCTTGATCGAGGGGTACACGTGTGGTATGTGTTGATGCCGCTTGCTGTGAGGTGAATAATCCCGTACGAATCAATCTTCATGCGCGAATACTTTGGGCCATACGAATCGCGGACAGGCTTTTCATACAGGATCGTAGTAGTGTGTTTGTACGGCCTGGCTACAAATCGTATGGTAGGATTCACGATGCTTATTCGTACGGGTCATCGGCTGTGGTTCGTACGGTTCGCTGATATTCATACGGCAATCGACGGATCGGAATTCGCAGGTCGGACGGTAATTTCCCATTCGTACGAATTCGGATACGAATACGAATCGTACGGCGGAATATTTTACCAGATCGGAATCGACGCCCAAGTGTGGAAGAGGTGAGGCCTATTTAATTAATTGCTGCATTTTTCTTATAAAATGGATGTGAGCACCCCTATTATGTTGCTGAGTGTTAGAAACAAAACATAGTCATTTTGGTAATTTCTTTCAAATTGTATTTAAACTTTGGGAAATTGTTCTTGGATAGATCTGTTGTAGATCAACTTGTGTTAAAGTTTAAGCCAGTAAATCGAGCTGTGATTTAGAGGCTGTGAAAGCCACTGGATTTCTTTTTGAAAGTATAAAGATCAAGTGTAAAAATAATAGATCTTAAATAAAACTTTAGGTATTTTTTATGTTTTTTGGGAGCATAATGAAGATGATTATAAAAGATATGGAACTTTAATTAGTTGTATGAGGAAACATCTATGCTAAGATCCCCTTTATTTGTACATCAATGCAAAAGTTATAGTATTATCAATTATTATACTATAAATATGTGGGAAACAAATTCATTACTTTTTTTAAAAAAAAATCTTACTTGATACTTGGTATTCATTAAAAGAGCAAGGAATTACAAGGCAAGACATTGCACTGGAAAGGAGCCTGTCAAAATCAAAATAAATATCTCTTGTATTTGGATATTGGGATCTATAACAACAATCTAAATAAATATGTTTCTTTGTTTTTAATAATCCAAAGCATACATATAGTATGCATGCAGTGCCTTGAGACCCTCCGGGTGAGTAGTGCGCTATACAAATGCTCTGATTGATTGATTGATTGATAGTGGTCCCCTTAAAGATTTTAGGATGAACCACACCTCTGATCTACAGGAATTGGAATAGGAAGATCCTATGCTAGCCATTTGGTAAATATAACATTAAATTGTCTGCCAACAAATATGTAAATGCACATACAAAATATGATGGCACACAGTTTTCTAGTTACATCCCTCACAGGTGTGTCTTTCCATTCATGTATCTAGTTGTTAGGAATTTGTGAACGATGTGTGTCCTCACCCGGAATCAGATCCAAGTTTGTGGATGGGTGCAGTTTTTTGAATACCCTTGCATTTCATACATTTGCACACACATATAATTTTATACTGTGGGTACAAGATAACTCACCAAATGCGTATGATGTTTAGAATATTTATTGGGTGATCTTGTGCAGGAAACGTGAATAGGTGCTGTACAGAAAGGGGGGAATCCAAAGTTCACTGCTGGAGATGAGATGCCTTACAGTTTGAGTCAACAGTGTCCAGGCCACAGTGCTTGGCATCATTGGGCAGACTGTAACCAGCAAGTCCATGTGGGAGAGTCTCATAGGTGATGCTGTTGCACCCAAGGGCAATATGCCAGGTCAGGTGTCCTGGGAGTTGTGCATGGCCCACTGCCTCTCAACGTCTTAGCCGTGGACGACCCTTCTTCCTTGGGAAACCCTCATGTGCAGGCATGGACAATGCATGGGACGCTACGTCAGACAGTTCCTCCTCCTCCTCCTCCCTCCCTGTGGCTGGTGTTGCACTTTGCCTTGATGTAGCTGGCCTGGTGACACAGGGAGGGTGCTGCATGTTGGCAGCAATCTGACGTAGTGATTGGCTCATTTCCCGATGCACCGTCAAGAGCTCAGCCAGACTTGCCTCCACCCGTCCATAATGTTGGTCTTGCCTGGCATTTTGCTCAGCCTGCTGTTCTTTCACCTGGTTGAGGGCCTCCGCTAGCTGGCTTACCTCCCTGGTGTCCCACCGGTATGCCTCCAGGATGTTAGTCAGTTCAGGCATACCAGGCCCTGCAGCTGACTGGCCAGAATCTCGCCTCCGCCTTGCGCCACTCCCACCACCCTGACCCACACGAGCACGGCCTGCGCTTGTGGGCACATTCGATCGACGGGCCCCCGAGTGCTGGCAGGGTGGAGGTTGACTGCCACCTCAGGGGTGCCTGACAAAGGGTGTCCCTCATTTTCAGACAGGCTCTCTGGTGGATCATGGGCAGGGCTCTGACCTGTCTGCTGGGATGTGGTGGGAATGGTTCCGGTGGTTGGCACAGATATCGCTGGTACAGTTGCTGCAGGGGTTTGGGATCCAGAGGAGCCAGGTTGGTTGGGGTCATCCACAGTGCATTGAGTGGCGTCGCTGTCGGTGGGGTCAGGGTCCTGCTGAGCCTGAGACTGGGATCCTTCTCCCCCCTGGTTGGGGGGGTCTCCACACGTTGCCCTGTGTGTGGGAGAGACAGACACTGTTAATGCACTATCAAGTGACATCTTAATTAGTTAGCAATTATCAGCATCACAGTTCCACAAGCTTTACATTGTTGTCATTGTTCAGTTGTGTATGTAGTGGTAGTAATTTGACATGTACTTCGAGGTATTTTCCTTCTTCCATTCTCTTGACAATGACTGACACAGCCATTGCTGTGTCTTGTCTTGCCGGCACAACACATATACAGCAGTGCTCAGGTTCACGCAACATCCAGGATACGGTGTTAATCCTTATGTCTGCGTCAAGCATGCACAGAGTTTAGATGCAGCATGTTCATGTAAGAGACAGAGCATTATTTATTTGCATAAAATCTTCTACTTTGGATAGGTGTTGCTGTTCCGTGATGGCCAAACAATGCCAACACCCCTGGACCTGTACACCCACTTCTAGATCATGGCTTTAGAACGTGGCACTTCTCCAAGACGCATCACCTTGTCAATACCCATGTCCATGTTGGTACTTAAGTGCATCCACAACCTTCAAGAGATTGGGCACGCGCATTATGTGTGAGGCACAATGGACTGGAGCATCTGCAATGTGCATGTAAAAGTTGTATGCGTATTCATATGAGTGAGTGTTTAGTTGTGGTACATGACAATTGGGACAGTGTTGCACTCCATTGCCTGTCCCCAGGGGATGAGTTTCTGTAAGGGGGGTGTATGACAGGCCATGCTAGTAGTTTGCGTGTGATTTGCAAGCGTCCATCCTTCATGATTCGGCTGTCCCCTCATGTAGCATGCTGGCATAATCGTGGTTGTGTGTTCCTGCACAGGATGTGTGACCTTGTCCTGGTGTTTGTGTTTGCAATGATCACAGGAGGGACTTGTGCTGCCTACACCTGTGCCCATTATGTACTACAGAGCTTTCCAAACTGTGTGTCCTGACACAGTACAGTGTCGTCTGCAAATGGTGGGTGTGTTGCAGGCACTTAGTACATGACTGCTGGTAATTAGGAGACATCCCTAAACACTCTGCTCTATGGTCTTTATAAGGCCTGTGCAGTGCTTGGGTGCAACTGTGTGTGTGCCCAGGGAGCTGGGGTGAGGTGACAGAGGGAGGAACACTGAGGGATGGATACAGAGGGAGGGAGGGACACAGAGGGAGGGAGGGAGACAGAGGGAGGGAGGGAGACAGAGGGAGGGAGACAGAGGGAGGGAGACAGAGGGAGAGGGAGACAGAGGGAGGGAGACAGAGGGAGAGGGAGAGGGAGACAGGGATGGAGGGAGTCAGAGGGAGGGAGGGAGACAGAGGGAGGAGGGCAACAGAGGGATAAAGACAGGGATGGAGGGAGACAGAGGGAGGGAGACATAGGGAGAGGGAGAGAGAGAGAGGGCGACAGGGATGAAGGGATTCAGAGGGAGGGAGAAAGAGGGAGTGAGAAAGAGGGTGACAGACAGAGGGAGACAGTCAGAGGGAGGGAGAGAGACAGAGGGAGGAGGGCAACAGAGGGATGGAGACAGGGATGGGGGGAGTCAGAGGGATGAGGGAGACAGAGGGAGGGAGAAATAGGGAGAGGGAGACAGAGAGAGAGGGCGACAGGGATGGAGTGAGTCAGAGGGAGGGTGGGAGACAGAGGGAGGGAGACAGAGGGAGTGAGACAGAGGGTGACAGACAGAGGGAGACAGTCAGAGGGAGGGAGACAGACAGAGGGAGAAGGGCAACAGAGGGATGGAGACAGGGATGGAGGGAGTCAGAGGGATGGAGGGAGACAGAGGGAGGGAGACATAGGGAGAGGGAGACAGAGAGAGAGGGCGACAGGGATGGAGGGAGTCAGAGGGAGGGAGGGAGACAGAGGGAGGGAGACAGAGGGAGTGAGACAGAGGGTGACAGACAGAGGGAGACAGTCAGAGGGAGGGAGACAGACAGAGGGAGGAGGGCAACAGAGGGATGGAGACAGGTTGTTTGTGCTCGCTCGCTTGCTACACTGCCTTACTGTGTCACAAAATGATGCATCTCCGAAAGGTGTGTCAGCAACATGAAATAGTTTATGAGCTGTGGTCTACTATCTTGTGTGATATTTCCCTATCCCTGTGCATTGGGCATGGTGCTTGGTTGTGTCCCTGGGACATATGGGATGGGAGCAGCCTCCTACCCTACACCTTCCACCCTTTGTGCCTCCCCCTTGCAACTACCCCCATTCGGTTGTGTACTGCTGGGACTCATGGCCACCCACCCCATGCTGCTGGGCACTGTTGTAAGTCCACCCATGTAACATGTGTTTTTTGTACACTCACCAGACTCAACGGCCCCTTCAATTCCGTGTACTCCCACCGGTGGCAGCAGGGCCATGACTTTCTCCTCCCAGGGCTGGTATACAGGAGGTCTGCGGGGACCACCACCTCCAGTGTAGTATGCATTGGCGTAGTCCTGGTCCATTTTCTTCTTCACCATCCTCCGCAGATCATACCACCTGGACTGGCATTCCCCCCTGGGGCGCCTGATGGGTGCAACAGCATTGACCCGGTCTACGATCCTCTCCCACAGGCGTGCTTTTTCTGGCATGCTGGTCTGTCTGACCAATGCGCCAATCAGCTGTGGCTCGACTCTGATGACTTCATCTGTAAGTATCTCATTCTCCGGGTTAGTGAACTTTGGATTCTTGGGTGTGGTTATGGTGTGGGGTGTATGTGATTGAGGGGGTGATGGTGTGTATGGATGAGGGTGTGTGGGTCTGATTGTGAAGGGGTGGTGTGGGTGTAAATGAGATAGGGTGTATGTGTGAAGGTGTGTGGCGGCAATCGTTGGTGAGATGTCTGTGTCTTCGCAAGAATGGGTATGTTGCAAAGGATGATGGGTTGTATGTGTGGACCCTTTTATTGGTCAATTAGTGGGTGTGGCTTAATTTGAATTGGTGGAGTGTGTGTTATATGGGGTGGGTGTTAGTGTTGACCTCTGTTTGCCTGTTTGGCTGTGACCAGGACATTGTTTCTCAATGGTGTGTACACAGGAGACATGTTCAGTGTTGTTGTGCGACTCGTTAGCAAAGTCCTTGTGCTGGTTTAGGTGTTGGCGTTATGTGTGCGTGTCGTACTTGTGCGTGCGGGTGTGTTGTACGGGCCGTTGGTGGGTTGGGGGGTTCGCGTAGGCTTGATGGGGGGGTGTGCGTGGCGTACTTGTGCGTGCGGGTGAGTTGTACGGGCCGTTGGCGGGTGGGGGGTTCACGTAGGCTTGATGAGGGGGTGTGAGTGTCGTACCTGTGCGTGCGGTTGACTTGTACGGGCCTTTGGCGGGTGGGGGGGATTGCGTAGGCTTGATGATGGGGTGTGCGTGTCGTACTTGTGCGTGCGGTTGACTTGTACGGGCCATTGGCGGGTGGGGGGGATTGCGTAGGCTTGATGATGGGGTGTGCGTGTCGTACTTGTGCGTGCGGTTGACTTGTACGGGCCATTGGCGGGTGGGGGTTCGCGTAGGCTTGATGGGGGCGGTGTGCGTGTCGTACTTGTGCGTGCGGTTGACTTGTACGGGCCGTTGGCGGGTGGGGGGTTCGCTTGGGCTTGATGGGGGTGTGTGCGTGTCGTACTTGTGCGTGCGGTTGACTTATACGGGCCGTTGGGGGGTGGGGGGGTTCACGTAGGCTTGATGGGGGGTGTGCGTGTCGTACTTGTGCGTGCGGTTGACTTGTACGGGCCGTTGGCAGGTGGGGGTGTTCGCGTAGGCTTGATGGAGGGGTGTGCGTGTCGTATTTGTGCGTGCGGGTGTGTTGTACGGGCCGTTGGCGTGTGGGGGAGTTCGCATAGGCTTGATGGGGGGGTGCGTGTCGTACTTGTGCGTGCGGTTGACTTGTACGGGCCGTTGGCGGGTAGGGGGGTTCGCGTAGGCTTGATGGGGGGTGTGCGTGTCGTACTTGTGCGTGCGGTTGACTTGTACGGGCCGTTGGCGGGTGGGTGGGTTCGCGTAGGCTTGATGGGGGGGTGCGTGTCGTACTTGTGCGTGCGGTTGACTTGTACGGGTCGTTGGCGGGAGGGGTTCGCGTAGGCTTGACGGGGGTGTGCGTTTCGTACTTGTGCGTGCGATTGACTTGTACGGGCCATTGGTGGGTGGGGGGGTTCGAGTAGGCTTGATGGGGATGTGCCTGTCGTACTTGTGCGTGCGGGTGTGTTGTACGGGCCGTTGGCGGGTGGGGGGGTTCGCGTAGGCTTGATGGGGGGGGGTGCGTGTCGTACTTGTGCGTGCGGTTGACTTTTACGGGCCGTTGGCGGGTGGGGGGTTCGCGTAGGCTTGATGGGGGGTGTGCGTGTCGTACTTGTGCACGCGATTGACTTGTACCGGCCGTTGGCAGGTGGGGGTGTTCGCGTAGGCTTGATGGAGGGGTGTGCGTGTCATATTTGTGCGTGCGGGTGTGTTGTACGGGCCGTTGGCGGGTGGGGGAGTATGCATAGGCTTGATGGGGGGTGTGCGTGTCGTACTTGTGCGTGCGGTTGACTTGTATGGGCCGTTGGCGGGTAGGGGGGTTCGCGTAGGCTTGATGGGGGGGTGCGTGTCGTACTTGTGTGTGCGGTTGACTTGTACGGGCCGTTGGCGGGTGGGGGGGTTCGAGTAGGCTTGATGGGGGTGTGCGTGTCGTACTTGTGCGTGCGGTTGACTTGTACGGGCCGTTGGCGGGTAGGGGGGTTCGCGTAGGCTTGATGGGGGGGTGTGCGTGTCGTACTTGTGCTTGCGGTTGACTTGTACGGGTCGTTGGCAGGTGGGGTGTTCGTGTAGGCTTGATGGAGGGGTGTGCGTGTCGTATTTGTGCGCGCGGGTGTGTTGTACGGGCCGTTGGCGGGTGGGGGAGTTTGCATAGGCTTGATGGGGGGTGTGCATGTTGTACTTGTGCGTGTGGTTGACTTGTACGGGCCGTTGGCGGGTAGGGGGTTCACGTAGGCTTGATGGGGGGGTGTGCGTGTCGTACTTGTGCGTGCGGTTGACTTGTACGGGCCTTTGGCGGGTGGGGGGGATCGCGTAGGCTTGATGATGGGGTGTGCGTGTCGTACTTGTGCGTGCGGTTGACTTGTATGGGCCATTGGCGGGTGGGGGGTTCGCGGAAGGCTTGATGGGGGCGGTGTGCGTGTCGTACTTGTGCGTGCGGTTGACTTGTACGGGCCGTTGTCGGGTGGGGGGTTCGCTTGGCCTTGATGGGGGTGTGTGCGTGTCGTACTTGTGCGTGCGGTTGACTTATACGGGCCGTTGGGGGGTGGGGGGGTTCACGTAGGCTTGATGGGGGGTGTGCGTGTCGTACTTGTGCGTGCGGTTGACTTGTACGGGCCGTTGGCAGGTGGGGGTGTTCGCGTAGGCTTGATGGAGGGGTGTGCGTGTCGTATTTGTGCGTGCGGGTGTGTTGTACGGGCCGTTGGCGGGTGGGGGAGTTCGCATAGGCTTGATGGGGGGGTGCGTGTCGTACTTGTGCGTGCGGTTGACTTGTACGGGCCGTTGGCGGGTGGGTGGGTTCGCGTAGGCTTGATGGGGGGGTGCGTGTCGTACTTGTGCGTGCGGTTGACTTGTAGGGGCCGTTGGCGGGGGGCGTTCGCGTAGGCTTGATGGGGGTGTGCGTTTCGTACTTGTGCGTGCGATTGACTTGTACGGGCCGTTGGTGGGTGGGGGGGTTCGTGTAGGCTTGATGGGGGGTGTGCGTGTCGTACTTGTGCGTGCGGGTGTGTTGTACGGGCCGTTGGCGGGTGGGGGGGTTCGCGTAGGCTTGATGGGGGGGTGTGCGTGTCGTACTTGTGCGTGCAGTTGACTTTTACGGGCCGTTGGCGGGTGGGGGGTTCGCGTAGGCTTGATGGGGGGTGTGCGTGTCGTACTTGTGCGCGCGATTGACTTGTACCGGCCGTTGGCAGGTGGGGGTGTTCGCGTAGGCTTGATGGAGGGGTGTGCGTGTCATATTTGTGCATGCGGGTGTGTTGTACGGGCCGTTGGCGGGTGGGGGAGTATGCATAGGCTTGATGGGGGGTGTGCGTGTCGTACTTGTGCGTGCGGTTGACTTGTACGGGCCGTTGGCGGGTAGGGGGGTTCGCGTAGGTTTGATGGGGGGGTGCGTGTCGTACTTGCGCGTGCGGTTGACTTGTACGGGCCGTTGGCGGGTGGGGGGTTCGAGTAGGCTTGATGGGGATGTGCCTGTCGTACTTGTGAGTGCGGTTGACTTGTAGGGGCCGTTGGCGGGTAGGGGGGTTCGCGTAGGCTTGATGGGGGGGTGTGCGTGTCGTACTTGTGCGTGCGGTTGACTTGTACGGGTCGTTGGCAGGTGGGGGTGTTCGTGTAGGCTTGATGGAGGGGTGTGCGTGTCGTATTTGTGCACGCGGGTGTGTTGTACGGGCCGTTGGCGGGTGGGGGAGTTTGCATAGGCTTGATGGGGGGTGTGCGTGTTGTACTTGTGCGTGTGGTTGACTTGTACGGGCCGTTGGCGGGTGGGGGGTTCGCTTGGGCTTGATGGGGGTGTGTGCGTGTCGTACTTGTGCGTGCGGTTGACTTATACGGGCCGTTGGGGGGTGGGGGGGTTCACGTAGGCTTGATGGGGGGTGTGCGTGTCGTACTTGTGCGTGCGGTTGACTTGTACGGGCCGTTGGCAGGTGGGGGTGTTCGCGTAGGCTTGATGGAGGGGTGTGCGTGTCGTATTTGTGCGTGCGGGTGTGTTGTACGGGCCGTTGGCGTGTGGGGGAGTTCGCATAGGCTTGATGGGGGGGTGCGTGTCGTACTTGTGCGTGCGGTTGACTTGTACGGGCCGTTGGCGGGTAGGGGGGTTCGCGTAGGCTTGATGGGGGGTGTGCGTGTCGTACTTGTGCGTGCGGTTGACTTGTACGGGCCGTTGGCGGGTGGGTGGGTTCGCGTAGGCTTGATGGGGGGGTGCGTGTCGTACTTGTGCGTGCGGTTGACTTGTACGGGTCGTTGGCGGGAGGGGTTCGCGTAGGCTTGACGGGGGTGTGCGTTTCGTACTTGTGCGTGCGATTGACTTGTACGGGCCATTGGTGGGTGGGGGGGTTCGTGTAGGCTTGATGGGGGGTGTGCGTGTCGTACTTGTGCGTGCGGGTGTGTTGTACGGGCCGTTGGCGGGTGGGGGGGTTCGCGTAGGCTTGATGGGGGGGGGTGCGTGTCGTACTTGTGCGTGCGGTTGACTTTTACGGGCCGTTGGCGGGTGGGGGGTTCGCGTAGGCTTGATGGGGGGTGTGCGTGTCGTACTTGTGCACGCGATTGACTTGTACCGGCCGTTGGCAGGTGGGGTTGTTCGCGTAGGCTTGATGGAGGGGTGTGCGTGTCATATTTGTGCGTGCGGGTGTGTTGTACGGGCCGTTGGCGGGTGGGGGAGTATGCATAGGCTTGATGGGGGGTGTGCGTGTCGTACTTGTGCGTGCGGTTGACTTGTATGGGCCGTTGGCGGGTAGGGGGGTTCGCGTAGGCTTGATGGGGGGGTGCGTGTCGTACTTGTGTGTGCGGTTGACTTGTACGGGCCGTTGGCGGGTGGGGGGGTTCGAGTAGGCTTGATGGGGGTGTGCGTGTCGTACTTGTGCGTGCGGTTGACTTGTACGGGCCGTTGGCGGGTAGGGGGGTTCGCGTAGGCTTGATGGGGGGGTGTGCGTGTCGTACTTGTGCTTGCGGTTGACTTGTACGGGTCGTTGGCAGGTGGGGGTGTTCGTGCAGGCTTGATGGAGGGGTGTGCGTGTCGTATTTGTGCGGGCGGGTGTGTTGTACGGGCCGTTGGCGGGTGGGGGAGTTTGCATAGGCTTGATGGGGGGTGTGCATGTTGTACTTGTGCGTGTGGTTGACTTGTACGGGCCGTTGGCGGGTAGGGGGTTCACGTAGGCTTGATGGGGGGGTGTGCGTGTCGTACTTGTGCGTGCGGTTGACTTGTACGGGCCTTTGGCGGGTGGGGGGGATCGCGTAGGCTTGATGATGGGGTGTGCGTGTCGTACTTGTGCGTGCGGTTGACTTGTATGGGCCATTGGCGGGTGGGGGGTTCGCGGAAGGCTTGATGGGGGCGGTGTGCGTGTCGTACTTGTGCGTGCGGTTGACTTGTACGGGCCGTTGTCGGGTGGGGGGTTCGCTTGGCCTTGATGGGGGTGTGTGCGTGTCGTACTTGTGCGTGCGGTTGACTTATACGGGCCGTTGGGGGGTGGGGGGGTTCACGTAGGCTTGATGGGGGGTGTGCGTGTCGTACTTGTGCATGCGGTTGACTTGTACGGGCCGTTGGCAGGTGGGGGTGTTCGCGTAGGCTTGATGGAGGGGTGTGCGTGTCGTATTTGTGCGTGCGGGTGTGTTGTACGGGCCGTTGGCGGGTGGGGGAGTTCGCATAGGCTTGATGGGGGGGTGCGTGTCGTACTTGTGCGTGCGGTTGACTTGTACGGGCCGTTGGCGGGTGGGTGGGTTCGCGTAGGCTTGATGGGGGGGTGCGTGTCGTACTTGTGCGTGCGGTTGACTTGTAGGGGCCGTTGGCGGGGGGCGTTCGCGTAGGCTTGATGGGGGTGTGCGTTTCGTACTTGTGCGTGCGATTGACTTGTACGGGCCGTTGGTGGGTGGGGGGGTTCGTGTAGGCTTGATAGGGGGTGTGCGTGTCGTACTTGTGCGTGCGGGTGTGTTGTACGGGCCGTTGGCGGGTGGGGGGGTTCGCGTAGGCTTGATGGGGGGGTGTGCGTGTCGTACTTGTGCGTGCAGTTGACTTTTACGGGCCGTTGGCGGGTGGGGGGTTCGCGTAGGCTTGATGGGGGGTGTGCGTGTCGTACTTGTGCGCGCGATTGACTTGTACCGGCCGTTGGCAGGTGGGGGTGTTCGCGTAGGCTTGATGGAGGGGTGTGCGTGTCATATTTGTGCATGCGGGTGTGTTGTACGGGCCGTTGGCGGGTGGGGGAGTATGCATAGGCTTGATGGGGGGTGTGCGTGTCGTACTTGTGCGTGCGGTTGACTTGTACGGGCCGTTGGCGGGTAGGGGGGTTCGCGTAGGTTTGATGGGGGGGTGCGTGTCGTACTTGCGCGTGCGGTTGACTTGTACGGGCCGTTGGCGGGTGGGGGGTTCGAGTAGGCTTGATGGGGATGTGCCTGTCGTACTTGTGAGTGCGGTTGACTTGTACGGGCCGTTGGCGGGTAGGGGGGTTCGCGTAGGCTTGATGGGGGGGTGTGCGTGTCGTACTTGTGCGTGCGGTTGACTTGTACGGGTCGTTGGCAGGTGGGGGTGTTCGTGTAGGCTTGATGGAGGGGTGTGCGTGTCGTATTTGTGCACGCGGGTGTGTTGTACGGGCCGTTGGCGGGTGGGGGAGTTTGCATAGGCTTGATGGGGGGTGTGCGTGTTGTACTTGTGCGTGTGGTTGACTTGTACGGGCCGTTGGCGGGTAGGGGGGTTCACGTAGGCTTGATGGGGGGGTGTGCGTGTCGTATTTGTGCGTGCAGTTGACTTGTACGGCCGTTGGCGGGTGGGTGGGTTCGCGTAGGCTTGATGGGGGGGTGCGTGTCGTACTTGTGCGTGCGATTGACTTGTACGGGCCGTTGGCGGGTGGGGGGGTTTGTATAGGCTTGATGGGGGGGTGTGCGTGTCGTACTTGTCGTGCGGGTGTGTTGTACGGGCCCTTGGCGGGTGGGGGGGTTCGCGTAGGCTTGATGGGGGTATGCATGTCATACTTGTGCGTGCGGGTGAGTTGTACGGGCCGTTGGTGGGTGGGGGGGTTCGCGTAGGCTTGATGGGGGTGTGCATGTCATACTTGTGCGTGCGGTTGACTTGTATGGGCCGTTGGCGGGTGGGGGGGTTCGTGTAGGCTTGATGGGGGGGGTGCGTGTCGTACTTGTGTGTGCG
Source organism: Lissotriton helveticus (assembly GCF_964261635.1). Taxonomy (NCBI): domain Eukaryota; kingdom Metazoa; phylum Chordata; class Amphibia; order Caudata; family Salamandridae; genus Lissotriton; species Lissotriton helveticus. The sequence goes on from NC_136059.1 coordinate 1,559,066,375, forward strand.
GTTGACTTGTATGGGCCGTTGGCGGGTGGGGGGGTTCGTGTAGGCTTGATGGGGGGTGTGCGTGTCGTACTTGTGCGTGCGATTGACGTGTACGGGCCGTTGGCGGGTGGGGGGGTTCGCGTAGGCTTGATGGGGGGTGTGCGTGTCGTACTTGTGCTTGCGGGTGTGTTGTATGGGTCGTTGGCGGGTGGGGGGGTTCGCGTAGGCTTGATGGGGGGGTGTGCGTGTCGTACTTGTGCGTGCGGTTGACTTGTACGGGCCGTTGGCGGGTGGGGGGGTTCGAGTAGGCTTGATGGGGGTGTGCGTGTCGTACTTGTGCGTGCGGTTGACTTGTACGGGCCGTTGGCGGGTAGGGGGGTTCGCGTAGGCTTGATGGGGGGGTGTGCGTGTCGTACTTGTGCGTGCGGTTGACTTGTACGGGCCGTTGGCAGGTTGGGGTGTTCGTGTAGGCTTGATGGAGGGGTGTGCGTGTCGTATTTGTGCGCGCGGGTGTGTTGTACGGGCCGTTGGCGGGTGGGGGAGTTCGCATAGGCTTGATGGGGGGTGTGCGTGTCGTACTTGTGCGTGTGGTTGACTTGTACGGGCCGTTGGCGGGTAGGGGGGTTCACATAGGCTTGATGGGGGTGTGTGCGTGTCGTATTTGTGCGTGCGGTTGACTTGTACGGCCGTTGGCGGGTGGGTGGGTTCGCGTAGGCTTGATGGGGGGGTGCGTGTCGTACTTGTGCGTGCGGTTGACTTGTACGGGCCGTTGGTGGGGGGGTTCGCGTAGGCTTGATGGGGGTGTGCGTGTCGTACTTGTGCGTGCGATTGACTTGTACGGGCCGTTGGCGGGTGGGGGGGTTTGTATAGGCTTGATGGGGGGGTGTGCGTGTCATACTTGTCGTGCGGGTGTGTTGTACGGGCCCTTGGCGGGTGGGGGGGTTCGTGTAGGCTTGATGGGGGGTATGCGTGTCGTACTTGTATGTGCGGGTGAGTTGTATGGGCCGTTGGCGGGTGGGAGGGTTCGCGTAGGCTTGATGGGGGGGTGTGCATGTCATACTTGTGCGTGCGGTTGACTTGTATGGGCCGTTGGCGGGTGGGGGGGTTCGTGTAGGCTTGATGGGGGGGTTCGTGTCGTACTTGTGTGTGCGGTTGACTTGTATGGGCCGTTGGCGGGTGGGGGGGTTCGCGTAGGCTTGATGGGGGGTGTGCGTGTCGTACTTGTGCGTGTGATTGACGTGTACGGGCCGTTGGCGGGTGGGGGGTTCGCGTAGGCTTGATGGGGGTGTGTGTGTGTCGTACTTGTGCTTGCGGGTATGTTGTACGGGTCGTTGGCGGGTGGGGGGGTTCGCGTAGGCTTGATGGGGGGTGTGCGTGTTGTACTTGTGCGTGCGGTTGACTTGTACGGGCCGTTGGCGGGTGGGGGGGATCGTGTAGGCTTGATGGGGGGGTGTGCGTGTCGTACTTATGCTTGCGGTTGACTTGTACGGGCCGTTGGCGGGTGAGGGGTTCGCGTAGGCTTGATGGGGGAGGTGTGCGTGTCGTACTTGTGCGTGCGGTTGACTTGTACGGGCCGATGGCGGGTGAGGGGATTCGCGTAGGCTTGATGGGGGGGTGTGCGTGTCATACTTGTGCGTGCGGGTGTGTTGTACGGGCCATTGGCGGGTGGGGGGTTTGCATAGGCTTGATGGGGGGGTGTGCGTGTTGTACTTGTGCGTGCGGTTGACTTGTACGGGCCGTTGGCGGGTGGGGGGTTCGCGTAGGCTTGATGGGGGGGTGTGCATGTCGTACTTGTGCGTGCAGTTGACTTGTACGGGCCGTTGGCGGGTGGGGGGTTCGCGTAGGCTTGATGGGGGTGTGCGTGTCATACTTGTGCGCGCGATTGACTTGTACGGGCCGTTGGCAGGTGGGGGTGTTCGCGTAGGCTTGATGGAGGGGTGTGCGTGTCGTATTTGTGCGTGCGGGTGTGTTGTACGGGCCGTTGGTGGGTGGGGGAGTTCGCATAGGCTTGATGGGGGGTGTGCGTGTCGTACTTGTGCGTGCGGTTGACTTGTACGGGCCGTTGGCGGGTAGGGGGTTCGCGTAGGCTTGATGGGGGGTGTGCGTGTCGTACTATTGCGTGCAGTTGACTTGTACGGGCCGTTGGCGGGTGGGGGGGTTTGCGTAGGCTTGATGGGGGGTGTGTGTGTCATACTTGTGCGTGCGGTTGACTTGTACGGGCCGTTGGGGGATGGGGGGTTCACGTAGGCTTGATCGAGGGGTACACGTACAGTGTGTGTTGATGCCGCTTGCTGTGAGGTCATTAATCCCGTACGAATCAATCTTCATGCGCGAATACTTTGGGCCGTACGAATCTCGGACAGGCTTTTCGTACAGGATCATAGTAGTGTGTTTGTACGGCCTGGTTACAAATCGTACGTTAGGATTCACGATGCTTATTCATACGGGTCATCGGCTGTGGTTCGTACGGTTTGCTGATATTCGTACGGCAATCGACGGAAATGGATCGGAATTCGCAGGTCGGACGGTAATTTCCCATTTGTACGGATTCGGATACGAATACGAATCGTACGGCGGAATATTTTACCGGCTCAGAATCGACGCCCAAGTGTGGAAGAGGTGAGGCCTATTTAATTAATTGCTGCATTTTTCGTATAAAATGGATGTGAGCACCCCTATTATGTTGCTGAGTGTTAGAAACAAAACATAGTCATTTTGGTAATTTCTTTCAAATTGTATTTAAACTTTTGGAAATTGTTCTTGGATAGATCTGTTGTAGATCAACTTGTGTTCAAGTTTAAGCCAGTAAATCGAGCTGTGATTTAGAGGCTGTGAAAGCCACTGGATTTCTTTTTGAAAGTATAAAGATCAAGTGTAAAAATAATAGATCTTAAATAAAACTTTAGGTATTTTTTATGTTTTTAGGAGCATAATGAAGATGATTATAAAAGATATGGAACTTTAATTAGTTGTATGAGGAAACATCTATGCTAAGATCCCCTTTATTTGTACCTCAATGCAAAAGTTATAGTATTATCAATTATTATACTATAAATATGTGGGAAACAAATTCAATACTTTTTTTAAAAAAAATCTTACTTGATACTTGGTATTCATTAAAAGAGCAAGGAATTACAAGGCAATACATTACACTGGAAAGGAGCCTGTCAAAATAAATATCTCTTGTATTTCGATATTGGGATCTATAACAACAATCTAAATAAATATGTTTCTTTGTTTTTAATAATCCAAAGCATACATATAGTGGTCCCCTTAAAGATTTTAGGATGAACCACACCTCTGATCTACAGGAATTGGAATAGGAAGATCCTATGCTAGCCATTTGGTGAATATAACATTAAATTGTCTGCCAACAAATATGTAAATGCACATACAAAATATGATGGCAAACAGTTTTCTAGTTACACAGTAACATATTAACCACTGAAGAGACAGGGAAGATTATTTTTTCTTAGGAGAATGGTAATGTATTGAAACTGTGATTTTGTTTCGATAGACAGAATGATTAGTGGGTAATGGTAGCAAAATAATGATGAAGTAAATATTGAAATTAAATAATAGATACGTTCCTTTTTTCTGTGCTTTAGAAATAAAGTTTTGGTTTTCAGTCTCTTTTTTTTTTTCTTATTACTGGTGTGTTCAAGGTCCTGAAGAACCGTTGTATATGCGAAACACGTGTTGGCTGTGGCCAAATACAAAAGTCTGCTTGTGTCCAGAAACCTTTTATGTATGAAGAACACATATGTGTCTTCTTTCATTACTTCTATAAAATCTACAAAGAAGAGTGTGATTTTTGTGATAAAATCTTATGACATATGGTATCAGAAACAAATTATGTATGTTAACCAGGACACTTGATGGACTAATAGTACTGATGAATTATAGATTGTGACTTAATATCATTAACGTATATAGTTAATGTTTCAAATGTCTGTTTTGTGTATAACTCTATAAAAGAAGTTCATTGCAGATGTTTCTCTGAAGCTTTGTGTAGAGTATAAATACTCTTTCAAATAGATAGAAATAATGACTATCGCTACCATTTCCAAACATTTCTTGACTGTTAATGATACCTGGTTGGACATTGTTGTTGCCTTTCTAGTCACCCCATAAATGAGTACTCCTTGTCTACTGTCAATAGGGATACAAGCAACTCATGCTGGCCCCAGAAGTGTCGGCTGGACTGGGTCTTTTTGGAAGGTAACTACATATTATTTAATCCACAATGTCCATTCACGCCTTTTTGTTTATCGCTATTTGAACATGCATGAGTGGCAACTAAAAGAAATAGATATTTGGACCTACAATGTCTACTGACCTGTCTATGGTTTCAGGAAGGAAGTACAGAAACGTGACACTTTTAAAAATGTAATTGAAGACAACACTAACATCATTAGGGGAAACATCTATCACAACGCAACTTTTACGACGCACTACCATTACAACGCAGGATTTACAACGCAAGTCATTACAACGACTTGCGCTGGAGGGCGCTGTAGGATAGGGAATAGTTTACTTTACTATCCAAAACCTTCCCTACTATCCACGGGGACTGGAGTTGGAATAGTAAATTAAACTATTCCTCTATCCAGCGCCCCCCAACGCAAGTCGTTGTAACGACTTGTGGTGTAAAACCTGAGTTGTAAAGGCATGCGTAGTAAAAGCATGCGTTGTGATGACATACATCCCATCATTAGCCTTCCATAATAAATGTACACTGCAACATACTAGTGAAATCCACATGGTGAGTAGAATAAAAAGTATCTAGATTTCCTTTCCCTGGATACACTTCTATCAGTGTTTGTCAAATAGCTATGCCACAGGGCTACATGGTAAGCAGAACTATAAATTAGTGGTGATGAACAGATCACAGACTTAATTTCTAACTGACTGAAGGTAACAATAGATATAAAAATTTGTATTACGCTTCAGTGTATTCCATGTATTATTTACAACGGTTATTTAGCTCTTTCTGCTCTAGAAATTCATAGAGTTACCAGCAACCACAGAGAGCGTGTTAAACAAGAACTGCCAAAAAGGTATATAAGGAGAAATAATGATCTGTAATATAATTGACCAAATACTGAAATAATTATATCTTGTAGGTATCAACATCTCTATGGTGCAGGCTGAGTTTAGCAGGAAGAGCAGGTGAGGTGAATATATTCAGTGTTTCTGTTTATCTCTCTCTTGTGCAATAACCCCTTTTCCGAGTCTACCGCAGACCAGCATTGCATGGCTGTCAGTGGCTTCAGAGCAGTGGGAATACTAGCATTGCTCCCTGTTGCATCTGAATTGCCAGGTTAGTGCAACCATCATACAGAGTAGGCCTGGGGAGTAAATTCCGTTCGGCTCGCGGAATTTGGGTAATTTCACGTTCCATGAAGAACGCAGAATTGCCAAAAATTCGGGGATCCTCGGCTTTGCGGAATTTTTTGCTTGTTCGCGCTTTCAGAATGCGTGTTCGCGAGATATTTGCCCCCGAGCACGCAAACAGCATTTGCGAACAGGAAAAAAGCATTGCGAATGGGCGGAACAAGCAACTCCACGTGTTCGCGGAACTCTGCTTGATCGCAGAGATTTTTTACGGTTTCGCAGAACTTTGCGTAGCGTGACTACACAAATTCCGCCCACCCCTAATAGAGAGCTGTTCAGTATACAATCCATTGGCCTCTTCTCATACATTTTTTCCTTTGTTCATGGATCCATGAAAGAGTGAGCCACCATCTTTACAATGAATTAAATCCTTAAATTAGGTAGAATGAAGACCAAGACTGATTATAGAAGTAGATAGATGATCACTTGCATTCTTGTTTCTCCAAACGTCTTCAATTTTCACTGACCTGATGGTAGAAATAGTTGGATGGGCGGGCTAGCTTATTTTCTGCTGGGTGCCCACTCTACTGTTGGTCCTGAATCAGACACATGAACCACAAAATGCAGGATGCTTAATTACAAGGGTAATATTCAGTCAAAGATGAATACCTTGAGGTAGTGGTCACCCGAGGCCTAAAAAATCCATTTAGTAGGAAATATACTTTTTTTTCATTCGCAAGACTTTGTCTCTGATCACTCAGCACTTAAAAAAAAGTTGTGTGGGAAAGATTCTGTTGCCAGCACAAGCATTTGGAGTTCCCTTTGGGATCAGATGCTTAAAAATAATTTTATGAATTATAAGTGTACTGAAGGAAATGTATTTCTAAGATGAGATACGGAGGAATGAACCCACTCAGCATCAGATTATGGCTAATATTAGTAGGGTCAGGAGCCAATTTAAAGTGATCTATACTGCTACAGTGTCAAAAGGTGTTTTATCCCAGAAAACATGAATATTTAAGCTTGGGGAAGATCATAAAAAGGGGTCCCAGTAAATACTGCATCAATAACAAAACATCATACTTCATAAAACTAAAGAAATTATTTCATGAGAAATGACTGAGAGGAATGTTATTTAATACACATCTCCTCATTTGACATTTCATTACCATATTCTTCACAAAACATTTCAAAACATTTCAAAACATTAAAGCCCAAAGTAGTGGGAAGTGGAAATGTTGCCTATGTATGAGACCGCATAATCTATATTTCTCTATGATTAACTGAATCTGTCACATTACTTCCCCCTCTTCACCCTTCCTTCCTTCCACTTCCCACTACTTTGGGCTTTAATGTTTTGAAATGTTTTGAAATGTTTTGTGAAGAATATGGTAATGAAATGTCAAATGAGGAGATGTGTATTAAATAACATTCCTCTCAGTCATTTCTCATGAAATAATTTCTTTAGTTTTATGAAGTATGATGTTTTGTTATTGATGCAGTATTTACTGGGACCCCTTTTTATATACTAACGAATACCCAGGTCCCAGCACCATTGGGTTGACCCATATATTATAACATGGGGAAGATCATAGACAAAAGGGTAGCATGTTTCCATATCAAGACAACTGTACTGAGCATCCTCATAGTCAAATGAAGTATAAAGCAAGGAAAATGCTATAGAGTCTCTCAACTGTATTATCTTTTCAACGTTAATCTTAAATTTTGGCCAATTTGGCTGATTACTCATTACACTTATGTATTTGAAACAGATTGTTCTGACTTCTTGACAAGGCTCCGTTCTCACCAAAGATGATCCTACAAATGTCAAATTACAGATTTATTGTCCTTTTAGTGGTTGGGGCTAAATATTATACACACATAGATATTGTTATGCCTTGTTTAGAGCTGATTTATTGGAAGTCAAATGTTGCTCACTGTTGAACTCTCAGTGTGATTACATAGTTTTAAAATGAAGCAAAGAGGAATATGCACTAGGAACCTGGGTTTATGTACTTGCCTGCCACAGGAGTCTCAAATCTTGTTTAAGTATAACCTACCCTTTACTAATCACCATAATATTAATATGGAAGAAAAACAAACAACTAGCACTTCAAGCTCCACTGAGGCAAATGAGAAAGGGGTTGACCTAAACAAAATTGAATGACTCAGGAAAGTTAATTCTGTATCTATCAATCAATCAATCATAACATTTGTATAGTGCACTACTCACCCGGAAGGGTCTCAAGGCGCTTGGGGGAAGGGGTCCGCTATTGCTTGAACAGCCAGGTCTTGAGTAGTCTCCTGTAGGCGAGATAGTCCTGGGTCAGCCGAAGGTGGGTGGGGAGGGAGTTCCAAGTCTTGGCCGCCAGGTAGGAGAAGGATCTTCCACCGGCGGTGGCTCTTCGGATGCGTGGTACGGCGGCGAGGGCGAGGCTTGTAGAACGAAGCTGGCAGGTGGGCGTGTAGAAGGTCAGGCGGTTGTTGAGTTACTTGGGGCCCAGGTCGTGGAGAGACTTGTGTGCGTGGGTGAGGAGTCTGAATGTGATTCTCTTGCTGACGGGGAGCCAGTGCAGGTCCCTCAGGTGGCCGGAGATGTGGCTGCGTCGGGGGATGTCCAGGATGAGTCGGGCGGAGGCGTTCTGGATGCGTTGGAGTCTTTTCTGTGGCTTGGCTGTGGTTCCGGCGTAGAGGGTGTTCCCGTAGTCCAGTCGGCTTGTGACTAGTGCCTGGGTGACCGTCATCCTGGTTTCGGTCGGGATCCATCGGAAGATCTTGCGGAGCATGCGTAGGGTGTTGAAGCATGATGAGGAGACGGCGTTGAGTTGTCTGGTCATCGAGAGGGAGGAGTCCAGGATGAAGCCCAGGTTGCGTGCGTGGTCTGTTGGCTTGGGAGTGGTGCCCAGGGCGGGGGGCCACCAGGAGTTGTCGCAGGTAGAGGGCGATGGTCCCAGGATGAGGACTTCCGTCTTGTCTGAGTTCAGTTTCAGGCGGCTGTTCTTCATCCACTCGGCGACGTCTTTCATCCCTTCGTGTAGGCTAGTTCTGGCGGTGGCGGGGTCTCGGGTGAGGGAGAGGATCAGTTGGGTGTCGTCGGCGTAGGAGATGATGTTGAGGTTGTGTTGGCGTGCGATGGCTGCAAGGGGTCTCATGTAGATGTTGAAGAGGGTGGGGCTGAGTAATGATCCTTGCGGTACGCCGCAGATGACTTCGGTGGCCTCGGATCGAAATGGGGGGAGGCGGACTCTCTGTGTTCTTCCGGCGAGGAACGAGATGATCCACTCCAGTGCCTTCTCTTGGATACCTGTGTTGCTGAGGCGTTGAACTAGGGTGCGGTGGCAGACAGTGTCGAACGCTGCAGAGAGGTCCAGGAGGATGAGGGCCGCTGTTTCCCCGTTGTCGAGCAGGGTTCTGATGTCGTCAGTGGCTGCGATGAGGGCGATCTCGGTGCTGTGGTTGGCTCGGAAACCGGACTGCGAGGGGTCGAGGGATCCGTTCGTCTCGAGGAAGGCGGCAAGCTGTCTGTTGACGGTCTTCTCGATGACTTTGGCGGGAAAAGGGAGGAGCGAGATGGGGCGGAAGTGCTTGAGGTCGGTGGGGTCCGCTGTTGGTTTCTTCAGTAGGGCGCTGAGCTCGGCATGCTTCCAGCTCTCCGGGAAGGTGGCGGTGTTGAAGGAGATGTTGATGATGTCCCGGAGTTGGTGTGCGATGATGGAGTCGGCCTTGTTGAAGACGTGGTTGGGGCAGGGGTCGGTTGGAGATCCGGAGTGGATGGTGTTCATCGTGCGGGCTGTGTCTTCGGTGGTCACCGTGGTCCAGGTGCGGAGGGTGGCGGTTGGGTGCGCTGGTTCGGTGGTTGGGTGCGTGGATGGTGCGCCGAAGCTGTTGTGGATGTCGGTGATCTTGCAGTGGAAGAACGAAGCGAGAGAGTCGCAGAGGTCTTGTGAAGGGGGGCTTGTGAAGGGGGCTGCCACCTTTGCCTTCAATAAACACATGTAGTGCTAATCATTCACGGGCTATGCATCACGTGCACCCTGTTTCCCCCAACCCATTGCAAAATCAGGCCAAACATATTCCAGCCACCATGGGGAAGAGGGTGGTTCGATGGAATGGAAGAAAAACCCATATACACCATCTGCTCTGTGATAAAGATGATGCCACATAATTTAGAGCCTAATTTAGATCTTGGAGGAGGGGAATACTACATCACAAACGTGATGGAGATCCTGTCTACTGTATTACAATCCTATTATATCCTAAGGAGATCATAATAGAGTGGATGGGTTATCTGTCACGTTTGTGATGGACTATTCCATCAGCCAAGATGTAAATAAGGACAATAGAGTGAAATCATGGGACTTAGCAAATAGAGTATTCCCCTTTCTCTAAGATCTAAATTAAATTCAAATTGAAAGACCCCGAATGGGGAACCCTCATAGATAAGTATCACATATGTGTGTTTCAAGAAACCTGGGCACTAAAACCTATTCATAAGATTGGATATATAAACTTTATTGTGGAAGCTAGACCATCAGCTGCGAGTCGCCCAGCTGGTGGCCTAATAATATGGATTAAAATCTCACTTGCATGTAGGATCAAAGGAATGAATTTGAATTCTGCGGATATCCTGGGCCTTGATATTAATTCAACAAAGGGGCACTTTAGAATAAAATTGATTAACCTGTATAATCGCCCTTCAATCCAAATCATGATTCAGAAACATTGGGTTTACTTGCAGACTTTTTAGAACAGAATAATACAAAGAATCATTTGGTGATAGCTGGCGACATGAATACAACATTTGAACTCATAGAGTTTATACAGAATCTAGCGTTGGAAGAAGATAATGAGAGGAGTATTCCAAGTCTGCAGAATCCAACCCTGAAGCAAAGCACTAACGTTGCTATGCAACTGGCTTCAATCACTCTTACAAATGAGCTAAGAGCATGTAACGGGCACACAAAATTGGACAGAGGGGCACAATATACTACAAAAGGGCAAATGCCAAAAGTAGACTACGTTACATTTTACTTGATCTAAAATGATGGCCTGATTTGCATGATATGGTGGTCATTGACGGAAATGACAGTGATCACAATGCCCTTATCCTCAATAATCCATATGCATTCAGTGATTGGAATTTGTGTTTTTCGATGGATTCGTCAATCATAATAACTAACAATGGTACATTAAAGTGACCCCAGTTTCAAATGAGCAGGGATATTCTTTCATAACTATATAATGTAGTTGTAAATGCCCTCAATTTGATTGGAGATACAGTGCAAAATAGTCTAGCAGCTATGGAAATACTCCTTAGGGCCTGATGTAGATATTGGCGGACAATGTGATCCGTCACAACAGTGACGGATATCCCCGAAATAAAAATACCATAGGAAATATAATGGGAGTTACATTTCGGTGGACATGATATCCGTCAACATTGTGATGGAGTAACCCATTTGCCAAGATCTAAATAAGGCCCTTGAACACTCCAATCAAGAGTATCTTTCACTGAATATCCAAGATAAAAACTGTTACATGCAAAGAGGCAGAATGGTTTAATGGGGATTGCAAAACAGCTTAAGCACATCTACTATTTGTTGTAAAAGGTGGGGATAGAATAGCTGAAGAGAGGATGCTATATAAGAAAACGGAGATACAAGCCAAGGGTAATTGGGAGGAGGGATATTGTCGAGAACTGGCCAGGGCGGTTTCACTAAAAGATGATTGGTCCTTCTGGCATCATTCCCCTGAAGGAGTACCCCATATTGCAAATTGTGATGATTTTTGCATACAACCACATGTTTGGGAAAAAACTTTTTTTCCAAATTATATTCGGCAGATACAGTGAGCTCTTCACATGAATCCCTGGTCTCCCAGCCTCCTCAGGGAGAACATAGCCACCAGAAACACTCTTGTAAGGCACACAAACCCAAAGGTAGGTGCCAAGGAGTAATTAACACCTTTTTAGAGGGTGGTGGATCAGAGGACACTTAAATGTACGAGAAACTAGAGAGTTTAAACCATCGAGCTCCCTACTTGGAAAGTGTAAAGGTCTAATAGCAGCACACTGGACGTTTACAGTAGTGACTGCCAATCCCAGATTAAAAATATCAGGCACAGAATCCATAATTGAAGGAGGAGTGTCAAATATAAGTTGTATGCCCTTACTGCAACACCAAAGATGAGAAGAAATCCAGTGATCTTAATAAGCCTTTTTAGTGAAAGCTTTCCTAGAATGTAACACAGCCAAAGAAACTGAGTCAGACATGCCAAGCTGTTTACAAGCTATCCTTTTAGCTTTCAAACAGGTAATTTCAGACAAAGTAACTGGCTCTTGACAGAAAAGGGAACTGCAGAAGGAAGAGCATCATGGGAATCACCTGAAGAGTGCTCACAGCCATCTCTAATAGAAGGGGGTACCACAACCTGCAAATCCAGATGAGAACCACCAATGTCACATGCACTCCTTTTGGCAGAATCTTTGAAAGTACTTTGATTAACTGAGGAAATTGAAGTAAAGCATAAAACAGGCCCCTCAACCAGGGAATCCAAAGGGCATTTTCCCCCAAACCAAGGGCTCTGGATATTGAGAGCAGAAAATTGGCACCCTTCTGTTGCTTTTGGTGGCAAAGAAATCCTGCCATGGGGCCTGAATTTTAGACATATTTTGTGAGACACCTCTCTGGTTAGGCAATAATCATTTGAGGAGGGAGAAATGTCTGTTTAGATTATCTGCCCTCATGTTAATCTATTCCCACAATTAAACCCCTCAAGAGAAGTTAGACGGGGCTCTGACCATTTATATATCCTTGACATCACTAGAAATATAGCTGTGAATGGGGTCCCTACCCAGTGATTTATATATGATTTTGCCATTGTGTCACCAGATCTTATTAACACACCCATGCCTAGGAGATACTGGGAGAAAACTTGAAGGCCCTGCCTGATTGCCTCCAGTTCTCTCCAGTTCGAAGAATAGCAAAACTCCATTATCTCTCAGTCCCATGCCAACCCAAAGTGGTTCCATTCCCCCTGGAGCCGGGCTCAGGAGTCAGGATCAAAGGAGGAGGAGGGACTGAGAGAATCCCCTCAACCAGATTTAATTTGTATAGCCACCTCCTCATGATCAACTTTGTATGGGCAGGAACTCTTAGATGAACATGATAGCCTAAAGAGCTCCTTTCCAAAGAACTCAGCAGACCAGATAAGAGCAGCCCCTTGTCAAACGGAGCTCATTTGACAAGAAACACTGAAGATGCCATATAAACCAGAGCTCTGAGCCACATCCTCACAGAGGCTTAATTGATCTGAGGTAGGATGGCCAGTTAGTTTGGAAGTGCATCGCCATTCAAGGGGATTGATTATAGAGCTTTTGTAATTATGTTTGTCTGATTGGTAATAACAGGAGGTGTGGAGTGACGTCCCCTTTGTAGAGGTACCTGGGTAAGGACAGCCATGTTGAGGAAGTATTTTGAAGTTGGCTAGGGAACAATGTCTGTGAGGAGGAGATGTGATCTCAAAGGTAAAGACTGGATCAGGGAAGATGGCCGAGAGAGTAATGACTCTCAGCTCCTCATAGGAGGGAGGAAGATTGCTGCAACGGTGTTGACGCGCGTCCCACATTGAGAACGATGCCTTGTTCTGGAGTGAGAAGCACTCCATCTCCTCCTGCATGTACTCTTATCTTTAGGCATGACAAATCATAGCTCAGTAAAATAGCAACTTACCAGCAATCCTGTGAGCTTATGATTGTACTATCTGCTGCCTGCACAGCAAGCCAGAAGCTGCTCACCTTCTTCTGTGTCTGATATATGTCTGAACTCCCTTCCTGCTTGTCCTGACTCTATGTGTAAAATCACACGAGACGTACAGCCTTTCACCTGGCAGTAGCAGTTGGCAGGGCATGAGGGTGGAGGGGCAGGGGGGGACAAAAAAATACCACTTACCTCTTCCACCGGCCTTGTCTCTCCTCACACTCCCGGCAAGTTCTGAAACTAGGAAGCACCCAGGCTCCCCATAGCCATTCAGCTTTATGATTGGCTCCTCTAAGCCAATCACAATGCTGCAGTGCAGCGTTGTGATTGGTGTGAGCACACCATGGATTGGCGCTCACAAAGGTACTGGGGGCCTGGGCATGTTCCCCACTAGGCTGTGTAATGAAACCTGGTGGGGAACATGCAAAGTGTGCATAACTGGCCGGGCAAAGGTGGCCGGCCAAGCAGTCATGCGCACTTGGAGTGTGCAAACCACTCCTCCCCCTGTGCCTCCAGCTCCGCCCCGCCCTAACCCAGCCCCGATCCTGTGAAAAATAAAATGATAATAACTATTTTATTATCATTTTATTTTTCCTGCTGTGAGAGTAGTGGGGCTACGTTCCTCTGCCTTAGCGGAGGAGCCGCCCCTATCACCTGGACACTTGTTTGGGAAGACTTTCATTTGAAAGAAAAAAATATCCCTGTGAGATGTCAGGAATCTGCAGACTTCCCCTATCCAGTGCTTATTTTGAGTCGCTGGGTGTCGGTGGATGGGTCACAACATTCTTTTTTAGGGACGGCACTTATTTTTTCTCATTAGATATTGACACAGGCAAGAGAAAAAAAAAACACAAACGGGAAAGGAGGAACCAGAGAAATAGGGGGAGTGTCTGGCAGTGGATTAAAGAGGCCTGAAGTGGAATGAGGGCTACCTTGCCTTGTTGTTTAGTAGGTTGACATTTAATAATTCCTGGCCCGGCTTCTGAGCAGCGCTTTGGGCACCGGTACACATTCTTTTACAAACTAAGCAGTATACCCCATCATCTTCTATTCGAAAACCAGTCCCTGTCTGCAAGGACAGACAAAAATTACCGAAAGTACTTGAGAATTAATCTTCCTTCATGAATTCGCTCCCTGAATAGAAGGGATTTAGGGCCATATTAATCAAACTTAGGTTTTGCGATTCTCCAATAATGATATTTAGAGAATCGCTATTTGAGAATCGCAAAATGCTATGTATGTAGGATTTGCAAATAATTTTGCAAATCCTAAATATTCGTTAATTGCGAATTGCAAATTGCAATTTGAAATGAAGGAATACCTCCCTATTCAGGATCGCAAATTGAGAATGCAATTTCAAGGGCACCACGGTGTCAAAAGGGCACCCTGTTCCACCCCTGAAATGTGCATGTGTGCACATGCGGCACACATACATGCACTAATGGCATGTATGTGTGCCACATGGCACTTTGAAAAATGCAAAAAAGTGAATTTTTCAAAGAAATCGCAAATTACCACCAAGTTGGTGGCAGTTTGCGATTCCTTAAGGCCAATTGCACTTTTTTGGTGCTTCTTACATTGCATTTAAGGAATCGCGATTTGGGATTCCTTAAATGCAATCGCAAAATAGGGAATCGCAAATTTTTGCGATTCCTTATTTTGCGAGGCGATTTTGCCTTGATACAAACCACTAAGCCAAATTGCGATTGCAAACGCTAATATTCAGTGTATTTCAGCGTTTGCGATCGGAATTTTGCTTGATACATATGGCCCTTTAGGAAGAAAGTACACTAGAAAACAGCGAAATTAGATGCAGGAGACTTTTGAATACGTCTGGAAATAAGACATAAACCTCAATTTTTCATGAATGGTGCGAGGAAGCAAGATGGAGAGGAAAGTATTACTTTAGGTGCTGCTGTGGCCCACGAAATGATAAAGTATGCGTTTTACAGTGTGCATCCCATTCCTTTGCAGCTTTAGTTCTTGGGGGAAAAAAGAATTTCTAAAACTGACACTCTCAATAGCTCTATTACTCCCTGTCACCCCTCCGAGGCTCAATGGCAAACACTTTCATTTTTCAAAACGTATAATATTCCCTGAGCAATGTAGTCAACAAACCTTGCCTTCAGCATAAAACAAACAAAAATCAATGTCTTTTATTTCCACACTCTAACAAATCCAGCTCCTTGCTTCTCTCCAGGGAGCTTCAAAACACAATGCGACCATTAGACCTCCTAATTATTCTTTTATGACATTTACTGGTCTTGGCAGTGCCTGCCAAACAGGGAAAACATTAGGCCTCTACATAATTGCATTTGAATGTTACAGGAAACACTATAGTTGCTTGTGTATGGAAAACAAGCATTGGTAAACGTATTAGGTTTTGCCTATGTGATTAATAATAAGCAGTTTTTTTGTTGTAAGATGTAGCTTGCTGAGTAGTTGTACAATATAAGTTACTGAAAGTCTGTTAAAGTGTTCTGACTTGTTTATGTACAAATAGGCAATATATTGTGCTGTTTCTAGTGGTATAGTGCTGGTAAATATGGCAACATTTTGAAAAATGAAATGAAAGAGGGAAATATTTGAATTTATTAATGTAATAACAATCTGTGTGTTTATAGGAGTTCTGATAACTTTTGGACCTGCTGCCACTGCACCTGCTGCACCATTCAAATCATGCCCCTAGTGCCTGCTAGATAACTGCACTTGAGACTGCCTGTTTAATAGTAAAATATAGAAATATTTGGTGTTTAGAGGAGTTATGACAACTTGTGTCCCCGGTGCCACTGCACCTGCTGCACCATTCAAATCATGACCCTATTGCCTGTAAGGTAAAGGCACTTGTGACTGCCTGCAATATTTGTTGTTTAGAGGTGTTCCTAGACCTTTGGGCTTTGTCGCAGCACCTCCTGCACCTTTGCAATCATGGCCCTATTGCCTGTAAGGTAAATACACTTGTGATTGCTTATTTAGTAGTTAAATGTAACAATATTAGGTGTTTAGAGGAGTTCTGACGACTCTTGGCCCAGGTGCCACTGCACCTTTAGCCCCATTAAAATCATGGCCCTAGTGCCTGCTATATAACTGCACTTGTGACTGACTGTTTATTAGCAATAATCTGCATTTAGTGGGGTCCCTAGAGCATTTTGCCACTGTGCAACTGCACCTGCGGCACCATTCAAATGAAGCTCCTTTTAACTGCAATATAACTGCAATTGTGTATTTCTGTACAGCAGTAAAATATACCAATAATACTAAAATAATAGCTTCTCATGGATCACATTAGCTAATGCCTGGATATACGGGAGCAAATAGGTTGCTAATGGGGCAGGACCTTTGGCGTACGTTTGACTACAAGGCTACCCCGTCCCGTGATCCACGAGAAACGATTATTCCACTCAAATTGGGCAGAATTTTTACGTACATATCAGAGGGAGAGATAAGTATACCCTCCATTCTTCCACAAAGGGACAGCTTTATGTTCCTTCAAAAATATACATAGGAAAATCCTCAACCAATTACAGGGAGGGAATCTTTGTGGCAGATTCTTAGTGTCATAGGACCATAACCTCCAAAAAGACCCGTTTTTTAAATGTTTTAATATCTGCTAGGTCCCCGTGAATAAAGGGATACCTGGGTAACGGAGTAGGGTTTTTATCTTAAATCCCCCCTGGCCTACATTTCGTAAGTGCTCCCTGAAACACGGTCGAGCCCACCCTGACCTTTAAGAGTCAGGGTGAACGCGGTGATGAAGCATGATGCCAATAAGGTGTGTGAGGGTTAAATATCAAAAATGAATTACCTCCTTTCCGTATTCAGCGGTGTATGTCATGTAAGGTTTATTTTATTTTAGTTCTTGATCTTGATGGTTCTGGATACCTTACGGTAATTAATGTCTAGCCGGGAGGGTGTATCCACATCCTAACCTCCCTTACCCCCTGTGGCCGGTGGAGTAATCTCCACCATCACATGTGGTTTAATGTGATTACAAATGATCATAAATCATTTAGAAAAGACGCATTTCTCATTATGCTCTCAAAATAGAGGGTGCCCTTAATTCGACCAAGGATATTTTTTCCATTGCTAAATCCTTGACTAATGCCTCTCTCAAGACCCCTATTCCCTTTGTGTCTGAGGATAAGTGCATAAAAATGGCTGACTACGTTTTTTAATTTTTTTTAAATGACTGACATTTACTTGACCTTTCCAGAGGATGAGGCTAGGATTGTTCTTTGTCCTTCCATTAGGCAGGGACACACCACTGTTTCCTGTTTGTTGTCATTTATTCTAATGAACGTGGAGACTTTTGTTGGCCTCTTGAACACAATTAAATCTGATTCGCTTATACACCTGCCCTTCCCTACCTTTGCAGATCTCCTCAATCTTTGTATAAGACCAGCCGTGGTACTATCCACCTAGAAGCATGCTGTTGCGGTTCCATTGCAAAAAAATTTTTTTACTTGATCACACAAAGATTGAGAGCAATTGTCCCATCTCCCCTCTTCTCGTGCTGTCTAACGTTTGGAAACATGTTTCAACAGACAGTTGTCTTAATTGTTTGAGTCCCACCAGCTTTTACGCCCTTCGCAATCAGGTTTCTGACCCCTACACAGCATGGAATCACTCTTTCTTGGCGCGACGGAAAAGCTAAGGCAAATTGTAGAAAATGGAGCATTGCCGGCACTCATTCTGTTGGATCTAAGTGTGGCATTTGATACTGTTTCTCAAATTATGCTTTTAAAAAGAATGAGCAGGGGAATGGCTTGACTGGCCAAGGAGTAGGAGCTGCATATCAGAGCTTCTGTGTCTGCAGGAGGCACCGGAGCCGTTTAACTATTTCCTAAGAGTCTGCCTGATTCCTAATAGAGGGAACCTTCTCTGGTGACACTGGGGGCATCTCCATGGCCTTCACATGTCCAGCTGTCGTGGACATTTGCCATTTGAAGCCGTGCCTGCAGGGCAGACCGAGTGGCCAAGATGGTGGCCGCCCCACTTTACAGTCGAAAATTGGAGTGGAGCAGGCAAGGAGCAGGCAGCAAGGAAGCCGAAGTGGCTACCAGAGGTGGAGCGGTGACAGCTGGCAGCTGCGACACAGACACCAGGGGACCTCTGGATCTGGGACCATGCACGGAAGCGGCAGACCAGATCTCTGCCTGCAAAGGGGTGCTCCCGATTAACTGCACCAGACGGCCAAGACAAAGTCCACCCAGCACTGCATGATGCTGGCTGAAACAGGGCCAGCAGGAGCTGAGGAGCGGGTGGGGCAGGCCCAAAGTTGAAACCGGGTGAGACTCCTGGTTGTGGCCTGGATCGGAGGCCCACAAGAGACAGAGCCTACATTGGAGTTATCTTGCATGCAGGACTGGGCGGCTGGACCGAAGACAGCCCAGCTGTGAACCCCGCTGGCCAGGAGATGAGCTGAATAGGCGGAGGCAGTGCTGAGTGGTACCAAAATTCAGTTTCTGTCATTACTAATATGACATTGTTAGCCTGATGTAGCTGCATGCATAGTTATGGACCATTTAGTGTTAATAACGAAGAGTAGCCTTTGGTTCTTATTATAGTTTAAGTTACACCTCATTTAGAGAAACCACACTAATGCCATTTTGTATTTGTCGACTCGGGCCTGGGTAGTGATCACGTGTTTTTTTCATGTTACCGAGCGAGTTCCAATTAGTTGAGTTACAGGACAGCTGAATTCACGATGCTTTTCTTTGCTCTAAGACCAAAGGTCGCATCTGGCTTCAGAGGTGATGAGCACAATCTTGCCGGCGCTGGGCCATTACTCCCATGTACCAAGACGAAAGGGAGTTACCCTTTCTGCCCTTCCCCATAATAGCAGAAACAGACTTCTAAGCAGGCTTTGTGTGCCATATATGGTTCTTCCTTAAGATCATGTACCTATTGGGAGGTTGCCAAATATGGTTATTTCATGTAATGTAATGAGGTATAAATGACTTGTCTCGTGTAAATCGTCAGTCTTCTCGGCGCACTGATTTTGGTGTGGACGAGGGGGCTCCTCTGCGCAGAGTTTCTTGGTTAATAAACAATTGCTATTTCTTCACTGCCAATTGACTGGTTATTTGATAATGTTATTGGGCTACCGGTAAATGTGGCCCTTCTTGATATTTTTCCAGTACAACAGTTGGCAACTCCGCCGGGACTCCGCGTTTGGGGTCATCCTCCCGTAAAGCAGGGTGAAATAAGGACATTAGGGGGATTGCTCTGGTCGAGGGGGTGGACGGATATATGATTTTGGTCGAACTCCGCTTTTGCGATCAGAGAGCCCCAGCTGCTAGTGACCCCTCGCCGGAGTCCTACGGGTGTAACCCAGGAACCGATCTAAGTTGATCTTCGGGAGTGGGCAGTGGAGAACTCACAATCCTACTTGAGTACGCCAGGTGAGTCTATTAGTTTGTTATTTATGGATTGTGCTATTTAGAAATGATTGAGCAAACAGTTAACTGATTTTTATGGTTTGGTGGTTGGCGTACCACAAGGAGTTTTAGAGATCTGACGGGGCAGCATTGAGGCTGAACGGGCAGATGCTCCACGGACTTGTTTGGTGAATAATAGAGGTTATAATCAGACGCCTCGGTGTGGCATTTTTTGAGTGCACACCCGGCGGGACTGTCCTCGGAAAGGCCCGTGTTTCTGCCTGGGTGACTTCTGGACACATCTGAAGCGGCGCTAAGGTAGCGGGCTCAGTCAGAATAGTCCTGAAGGTGAACCAGGAAGACTACGGGATGGTCTGTATGCCGGTTTTTGGTTAATTCCTGTCTGATGACCTCGCAGTAGTCTTCGGACTGCCTGATTTTCTTTGTTTCTGTTTGGTCCGGTGGCTGGAGGTTCACAACTTCTCTTTGAACGGGGGTCGTCGGTCTCCGCTCCTTGGCGGTTTTATATCGATCGAAAATTGAAAATAATTATTTTTTTCCTTTTGATGTGAAAAGCTGTATGTTTAAAATCGTGTGTGTATGGTTGGTGTGGAATTAACGAAGATTGAGGGTGAATGAAACATGGCCATGTTTTGATCGTGTGTGACGAAGTGTGAAGGGTGATCACCTAAAAATATCGTGTTTTAGTAAAATATGTTTTGGATGTTGTTGTCGGCGGAAAAATACCCGATTAGACGAAAGTCAGCCTGCCAGAAGGCAGTCCAAATTTTGATATGTATGTAAAACATGGTCTTACGCCCATTTTATTCAGCAATCTCTGGCATAGATACACCAAGGATAACGAAGAATTACAGTGGGCTGTAACTGGGTCTTTTGATGAGAGGAAGATACAGTATTTACAGGATCGTTTGTTCGCTAAAAGAAGTCGGCAGGGAATGTTTGATTCTTTAAGATTATGGCAAAAGGAGGCAAAACGTCGTCAAATTAGGGAAGAGAAGTTGTTAAAAATACAGAATGGTCAGACTATAACTCAAAAGGCTATGGCGTATGATACAGAACAAACTGAGAAAAAGATAGAATGTTTAGACAGACAGTTTCGAATGCAGGCAGATAAAAGTTACACAGCTCGACCTGAGGTGGAGGATGAAATAGAGGACTAATTGGATACGCGTCCTCCACCCCCTTATGCTCTTCAACGAGTGTATCCTGAGATACCCCTGGCAATTGCCTCCGGAGCACCCGTTGTGTTAGCTACGGCCCCTTTGGCTTTTGCCACGACTTTGTCAACGGGAACTATTTCTATTCCTTCCCCTTCGACCCCTGCGATGGCTACTATATTGACCGGTGATTCATTGACCCCTGTCATGTCCCCAATGACATTGATCTCCCCTTCGTCCTCGGTGGCTTGGCCTTCCCAGTCAGCCACTTCAACTCCTGCTAGGTTGGATTCGACCCCATCCCATGCTCCCGGAATGGGGGGCGTTCGACAATTATATACACGTGCTGTGGTAGGATGCGAGGAAAAACAGATGGTGATAGATCAGGCGTCCCAGTGGGTGCGGAATGCTATCTACAATATAGAGGATATTTGGGGAACTGTGAATGATTATGAACCGGTTATGCAGCAATATACCTTAGAAACCATGGCTAATCAGTTGATTTCTTTATGGGAGCAATGTTTTGAGGATGGGAGAGCACCGCAGATCCAATACGATATTGTGGACCGGGCCCATAAGTTTGAACTAGGACCAGTGCATGTATATGGAAATTTAGTTACCATTATGCGATATCGGCAAAGATTATTTACAAAATGTCCCACATGGAATTCCCAGCATCCCATGCGAGAAGTCCATCCAATTTATCATCCTGAAATTCCGGAACTTAAGGATAACGCCAATCAGGTCATTCAGGCCCGAGTTGAAGCACGATTTCAAGAACAGTGGGTATATAGTCCTTAGAAAAGAAGCGAAGTCTTATCCCTAAAATCCCATTTACCCGATCCACGTAAAAATCCCACTGCCTATTATAAGTAGCTTACTGAAGCAGCTTCTTCAGCTGTAATGACTTTGGCCTATATAGAGTTATTCTTTGGATTGTTAGTTCCAGTTGATGTCTGGCGACAGGTACACGACCAACCTCACGCTAATGAGTTAGGGGGGAATGTGGGAGCAATTTAAGGCCTGGGATGGGGAACGGAAACCCGGGGATTAACCTACAGCCGAAATCTTGGCTTTACCAGGTCGAATTATTACATATATGCACACTCTAATTCCACCCCAAAAAGTGGACTGGGATAAACTGACTGCATGTAGACAGAAAAAGGATGAAAGTGTATCAGATTTCTTTACTCGATTTGAAAGCGTGTTTATCAATTTCAGTGGACAGGATTTATCGGTAGAAGGGGGAGTAAGACTGTTTGTTAATCAATTCATGACTAATTTATTACCGGAAATATCGGCACGGCTCCAGGCTGCCGAAAGTACTTGGACCACCTCTACTCCCTCAGTTATATTGAGTATGGCCCAATATTATGAGCATAGGGAAAATGAGAGTAAAGACAAGTCGGATAAAAAGTCTAAGGATCTTAAAACTCGTGTATTATTACAACAGGTGGCTCGGGAACGTGGCAGAAATGAAGGAGGAGGAAGGGGGTTTGTTCCAAGAGGGGCAGGGACAGGACGAGGAGTAGGTCCAGCTGTTGCTTTGGGCCAGAATCAGTGTGCTTATTGTAAACAGGAAGGGCACTGGCGAGCTCAGAGTCCTTTCCTTTTAGCGCAGAATGGAGCTGTGAGAGGCAGAGGTAGAGGAAGAGGACGGGGTGGTGTTGATCGAGGCGACCTGAAAAGAGGGGAAGTGGTACAAGGTGAGTCCAGAGGGAATTATTTTAATAATACCAACGGGAAGCAGTATCACAATGAAAATTATGGAATGGATGAATCAGATGGATATTTTTATGCATAGGACAGCCACGGACAGAGAAGGGGCCAAGTGTCAGTACCCATGGACCAAAAGGGTCCTTACGATAAAGGACAAATAATGAGAGTGTCAGAATTTTTTTTAGTGGACACAGGTGCAATGAACAGTTCGATTGCCCATTCATTGGTCCCAGGGGCTGCTCTGTCTGGGCATAATAATGTTTCAGTTGGATTTTCTGGTATTCCAGTGATAAGCCCCATTTCGAAGCCACTCTCATTTACGATAGGCCAAGTTACAGTAGATTCTCCATTTCTGTTGACATCGCAATGTGGGGAACATTTATTGGGATTGGATTTGTTAAAAAATATGCACGCTAAGATTTATTGTTCTCCGTACGGAGTATATTTGACAGTACAGTCACCAGAACAATATACCAAACAGAATGTCATGAAAAACGACCAGCTCCCTCCGCGACGGGCGGCAATTCCTCCTATGTTGTGGGCAACTGGTGATACTGATGTAGGCTTATTGAATATTCCATCAGTTTCCATCACGTTAAAACCCAATGCTCGGTTGCCTCGTATTCCACAGTATAAAATATCCCCGGCAGGAGAGAAAGCGTTAATGTCGATAATTCAGGATTTGGTTGACAAAGGCGTGGTGGAAGAGACAGCTTCTAACAGACGTAATACCCCCATATTACCGATTTTAAAGAAGGCTCCTATAGGGAGCAGTCCTGATTATGCTGATACGTACCACTTTGTAATTGACCTCTGGGAGGTTAATAAAGTGGTGGTACCACAATATCCAGTAGTTTCAGATATCACAACGATACTTACTATGATTCCCCCTACTGCTAAATTTTTCTCAGTTATTGATTTATAGAATGCTTTCTTCAGCATTCCTATACACCCGGAGAGTAGACATATTTTCGGCTTCTCGTTATCAGGCCGTAGCTTTAGATTTTGTCGTGCTCCTCAAGGCTATACAGAAAGCCCTAGTATTTATAGCCAGGCTTTAAAGGTAATTTTGGTTGAATTGATTTTACCCCCAGGAAACGTCCTTCTCCAGTATGTAGACAACCTGTTTTTGGCGTCTGATACGGAGGAGGGCTGCAAAGAAGCTACGGTTAAATTACTGTCCCATTTAGCAGTCCATGGAAATAAAGTATCTCTTTCTAAATTTCAATATTGTCGACAGCAGGTGACCTATCTTGGTCATCTACTGTCGAAAGAGGGGAAGAAGTTGACTCCTGAACGTGTGTCTACTATTTTTAACATGCCTGTTTCATTTACTCAACAAGACGTTCGTGCATTTCTTGTCGTAACCTCTTACTGACGCCAGTGGATACCTAATTTTTCTCTTCTTACTAAACCACTGTTATATCTGATTACGAAAGAAGTGCATGAACCTTTACCCTGGACGGATGAGTGTCAGAAATCTTTTGATTCTTTAAAAATTGCTCTTTGTTCCTCACCTGTTTTAGGAACTCCTGACTACCGAAAACCTTTTGTACTCTATGTGCATGAGGTAGACGGTTGTTCGCTTTCAGTGTTAACGCAAGGATTTGGTGGTATGCAAAGACCTTGTGCTTATTTTTCAGCCGTATTGGATCATGTCACTAGAGCACTTCCTAGCTGTTTGAGGGCTACTGCCGTGGTGGGGGTGGCCATTAGGCAGTCGGAAGGACTCGTGCTAAATTCTGACCTCACAGTGATGGTACCGCGTGCTGTGGACACACTTTTGAATACAACGAAGACATAGCACCTTACGAGTGCACGTCTTACTGGATACAAATTGACTTTGTTTGCTCCTCATATTACTATAATAAGGTGTGCCACTCTGAATCCTGCCACGTTACTACCCCTCCCTTTGGATGAACCAAACAATGACATACATGATTGTATATTTCGGACAGAAGAAGAAACGAAGGGACGAGTGGACCTCACAGACACACCCCTATCTGACCCCCAAGGGGAGTTGTATGTGGATGGTTCTTGTTTTAAACTACCAGATGGCACAACTACAGCTGCATACGCAATCACCACCCTGCGTACTGTAGTTGAAACGTCTCTAGTTCCCTATCATTCTGCACAGGCAGCTGAGCTAATAATCCTGTTACGGGCATGCGAGTTAAGTGAGGGACTAGAGGTAAACATTTATACAGATAGCCAGTATGCCTTTGGTGTAACTCATAGTTTTAGGAAGCTGTGGGCGGAAAGGGGATTCTTTACTTCCCATGGCCAACGGATACAACATGGCCCTTTTGATATTAAGATTGTTAACCGCGTTGACCCTGCCCCGGAAGGTAGCAATTGTTAAATGTAGTTCTCATAAAGCCATAGTGTATACTGTGAGAGAAGGAAATGCTTTTGCTGACCAAACTGCAAAAGACACTGCCAAATTTAAAATGTCCCCGATGTATGTAAATTCAGCCAGGTGGGTGGAGTAGTCTGATATGTTCGATAATACCATGGAGAGTGTTCGAGAGATACAGAAGGAAGCTACCCCTGCTAAATTGGCCCGATGGGAGAATGAAGTAGGAAGGTTGGATGATAATGGCTGTTGGGTTGATTTAAGCGAGAAGCAATGATGGATGCTTCCCAATGCTTTTGTCAATGCGGTAGTAACTATGGCACATGGGAATGCACATATAGGACCAAAAGGAATTTGTCATTTACTGGATCCAGTTTGGAATAATCCCAATATTTTAAAAACTGCCACCCAACATTGTTTGGTCTGCTTATGATACAATCCTGGAGGAGAACCTGTCCTTTGTGGGAATTTTGCACCACCCTCTTTACCTTTTGAGGTGCTCCAAATGGATTATATCCAATTGGAGAGAGTGAATAATCTGAAGGATGTCCCAGTAGTGGTGTGTGCATTTAGTAAGTGGGTAGAGGCTTACCCTACCAAGGAGAACACTGCACTAGCAACTGCTAAAGCCCTAATAAAGGAATATTTCCCAAGATATGGGGTCCCTCTGGTCATATGATCGGACAACGGGACCCATTTTAATGCTGATCTTATCAGACATATCTGTAACGGATTACACATAAAACAGAAATGTCATGCTGCTCGACATCCTCAGTCCGCTGGGTTAGTTGAGAAATACAATGCGATTTTGAAGTTGAAAATGGCTAAAATTCAGGAAAGTACCGGGTTGCGGTGGCCAGACACGTTGCCCTTGGCTTTGATGTCTTTGCGCATGACCCCTCATTCCCGTTCTGGTCTGTCCTAGTACGAGGTTATTTTTGGACTGCTAGCTAATGTATGGGGTGTTCCTCGTCCGAGAAGTTTTAGAGAAATAGATTATCCAATGATGACAGATTATTTGTATGCTTTGACTAAAGACCTCCGTTATATTCACCAACAGGTATCTGATGTATTGCAGCCCCTGCAGGAGGGTTCGGGACATCGTTTGGATCCCGGCCAGTGGGTAATGGTGAAAAACTATCAGCGGAAATCGAGCCTTGAGCCTAGGTGGACGGAACCGGTGTAAGTTTTCCTGGCCACCCGAACAGCGGTGAAGGTGACTGGATGGAAGCACTGGATCCATGTTGCTCATGTTAAAAAGGTGACACTTCCCCTTTCTTTTGATCGTCTCAATCCCGAAGGAATATTGACCCAGGAAGATGAAAGTGTTCCTTGCATGGTTCCTTTTTCTGACGCCCAGGAAATTGAAGGGCAAGAAAGGGGAGCCGAGGGCACGAGAGAGGCCGCGTCAACAAGTGCTGAATTGGCCTCTGAATCTGTTGCTCCAGTTGTTGCACAAAAGGTTCATGGGAAATCTGGCACCTTGGATGCTTCCTCATCTGTTTTTGTTTAATGATCAAGAGTTGCCAGGTCAGGCTCGATACCACTTGCGGCCCAGAAACCGACACGGTACCCCCAATAATTGTAGGAGATAGAGAAAGACTTTAGTGGTAGGGACTTGCTAGAGAATCTTGGGGGTACTGAGTAAGCATGGGCGGATCTAGCGGATCTCGCGTACGTGAAATTGCGGATTTACGGATTCGCAATCCGCAAAGATACGCGAACTCTAGCGGATTTGCGGATTTTCCCGTTTTTTGTGTTGGCGCGCGTTCGCGCCGATTTTGGGACAAGTTCGCAATTGCGAACTTACTTTTCGGCTCGCAACGGCCGCGACTATGTTGTTTCTACGTCTGGTTTATCATCACAGGTTCACAGCACCCTCTGTTTCACCACTGCCACCCTCTGGGACACCCATGCCACCCTCTGGTACATCCTCACTGCCACCCATTAGGTTTATTTATCACTGTAGATTATGGTGGTTGAAAAAAGCAAGCACACCTGCCCTTCTTCAACTGCCATCAATTAATTTGTGGGTCATTAATGTGTCAGTAATTTTGAAAGTTCCAGTCTGGCTGGCACCTGCTTCCTTCCTTATCTGTAATTTGCTTTTTGTTGCAGTGAATTTTTTTTTCACAGGACCTTTATGGTCTACTTGTAGCTATTCTATGAGCCTGCTGTTTGGGTCATAGCAGGGTCATAGAATAGTTGCAAACTCTGGAGGGGCCCCTCAGGAAGCACTACCTTGAATGTTACTAATGTTAAGTTTGAACTTTTGCACCTGCTCATTGCTTTCAGTTTAGCTAAAATCGTTTTTTCTGCAGTTTCGCACGTTTTTTGGGGCGCGAATCCGTGCGAGATCGATTTCGGAAGCCGCGAATGCGTGCGAATACAAAATTGTTTTTTTTGCGACGTGTATGTTCGCGTGATCTTGCGCGTGTTCGCGAGGCGCTTCTAGCTATACGTTTGCCAAGTTACCCTATCGGTCGTACACGGGCGCGGCCATCTTGTTTGCGTGACGTAATTCCGTTTCCGGCCGCTATGTGTAATCTCGCAAAGTGTGCTGCTCGCTAGTACAATTTCGCGCGTGCTCGCGAGGAAAATCTCGCGCAAACTTACCCACGCGGTCGTGAACGGGCGCGGCCATCTTGTTTCTCATTCATTGCTATGGTTCTGGGCATGCTTTCTCTATCCTCTCTCAATCTCTGCCATCCTTTGCTTGTTTGAAGTTTATTTGATCTAATTTTACTTATTATCTATCCCTCTATTTTTCTAGCTCTATATTTTTGTGTTTTCTGCTGCTTTTAGTTACTTTTAAACTACTTTTTTAAACTCTTTTCTTTTCTTCTTCACTATTCTATTTCTTGTTTATCATTTAACTGTATTTCTGCCCAGACCATGGTAAAGGGAGCCGGGAAGCACCCTGAGAAGGGGAAGGGTCCCGCACCCCGTGCCCGGCTCCCGTGCGGGCGTTTGAGGGGGGAGCAAGTGGTCCCGCGGGAGATCTTCAGCGCGGAGGAAGTGGCGGCACTCATCTTCCACGTCCAGCGCCGCCTCCCCAAGACGATCCTGGGAGGCGGCAAGATCGCGACTGGCTATGGCATCCGGGAGCGCCGCAAGCGGTGGGAGAAGGTGTGCCGGGCCATGTATAAGCTCTCTGGGGTCCGGCGCACATATAACCAGGCCACCCACCGCTGGACCGATGTCATGGACCGGGAACGGGACTTGCTGGACGCGCTCGGCGTAGAGGTCCCCGGGCTTGGTGAGTAGTAGTAGCTATTCATTTACTACTCTGTTTTATCCGGCTCTGTTATTTGCAAATCTTTGTTCTTTACCAAGAGCAATAATGCTGCCGATTACATTGAGGTAAATTATATTTCAAAATCTTCTATGCATTTCAGGTGCACTGCTCTCCTTCTCAGTAGCCTTGCTTGCCACTATGCTTCTTTGTTTTGTATGTTGTGTTCAGAAGCATTTCATTGGCCTGAGAAATTATGTATGAGTGTAGTGTAAAGATAAGAACTGCGTAATGCTAGACACTAAGGGTCATATTTTCAATTACCGGCGCATCCCTGCAAAGTAGCAGGGATGCGGCAGTAATTGTGTGCCATGCCACCACCACCCATTGGCCCAAAACGTCACAGAAGCCTTACGCATCTGTGCCGTAAAGGCAGCGCATTGCTGGAGTTGCGTGCCAACGATGGCGCAGCTCCAGCAATGCTCTGGGGTACCCTATCTCCCCAATGCTGCATCAAGCCGTACGTCGGCTTCAAGCGCGCAGGCTTTGAGTCATGCATCATTGTCCTAAAAGTGACTGATTGACATCTTGTAGATTTCCCTCAGCCACTTTTAGGATTCGTTCCTGCGCAGGTACGCCCTCCCTTGCGCCGGAACGCCCCCTGATGGCGCAGGGCTTTACAACGTGATGCATCGCCCATATGTGTTTTTTTTTAATATATACGCCGCACCAACACCATGGCGAGTCTTTTGTTCTGCCGCTGCGTCACAAAAGGCACGCAACAATGGAGGAAAATGAGCCGCAAGGGACTTCTAAATCAGCCCCAATAGACTGAAGTCCAGTCCTTCCTTTAGACACATGGCTATAAGAAGAAATAGTGGCGGTGGTGGGTGGATTGATAGTTTGGGTATTCACTGATCTGCAAGCAGGATGGACTTTGTCTGTCACTTCGCGTGCTGCGGACTGCTGCCTGCAGTGCCAGGCCTAGGCAAACCTCTTTAGTAGTCTGTTTATTGAGTTACATAGGAACTTTCTAAGTCAACGTTCCGCAAATCAGGCAATACGAATAACGTAGTATACCACATGAGATAGATCCCGTGGAATAGTTGTCTATCTATTTGCTATTTCTCCAAAATATTTTGTTATTGTTCTTTTGAAATGTTTGATTTGGTTGAAAAATCTCATCCATGTTTTCTGGTTTTTCTTTCTTTCATGTTGTACATCAGCTCCCCCCAAGGGCAAGAGGACACAGGAGGAGGGTGCTGAGGATGCAGGCCAGGATCGGGCAGGCGAGGGCTCCTTTGCTGGCCCCAGTAAGTTTACATTTTAATAAAGAGTACCTATTTTTTCCTAGCGTTCCTCATTCGATTTTTTCTAAATCGTCTTTGATCTTCTTGTAGACTGGATATAAATTCTTATCCTGCCTCGAATATGACTCCCTGTGGTATTACTAGACTATTCTTATTAGTCTGTCTGTGTAGCTAACTAAGATTGGACATTTGGCAATTCCATTGGACTCCCATTCTATTCAGCAATAGCTCTATGCACTGTCTCCTTACTGACTAGATAGTGTGGCAGAGTCATTCAGCTCCCGAAGTCACCGATTATTGATCCCCAATGATCTCTAGATTATCGTACGCAGGACAAGAGAGTACGGAGTCACAGCACAGTCAAGAAGTGTCAGAGGCACTCATGCTTGCAAAAATTCCAAAACCTTTAGCTCATCCACTCTAGTCTGGAGGAACAAAAACCACAGAGTCTATTTAAGTTTAAAAGCTTTATTAAAAGTAAACACATTTATTAAAATCTACTTTGTCATAAAACTATTTAACTGAAAACGGAAAAGTGGTTAGTGCTGACGATTAATTGGACACATTTCTTGTGGTCGAGCCGAGCTCTCACCTGGTTTGAACTTGATCCTGGTCGTGTTCTTAGGAGTCAAGCTTCTGTCTGTTAGGAGAAAAAGTGGTGCGTGTTAAAAATCAAAAGCAAGCATTCATCAGTTGTGCATAAAAGTGCAGCAAGACAACAGCCTTCCCTGGAAAATGGGACATTTTTACTTTGGAGTAGA
The DNA here is from genome assembly GCF_964261635.1 of Lissotriton helveticus. NCBI lineage: Eukaryota > Metazoa > Chordata > Amphibia > Caudata > Salamandridae > Lissotriton > Lissotriton helveticus. The sequence continues at coordinate 1,559,096,387 of NC_136059.1, forward strand.
CAGTCACAAATTATTACATTGTATTCAGTTTTTTTAACATTTCTCCTAGACCAAATATTATATAGTAGTGAGTGGTGTATTCTAACATTCTTAAATGTACTTTGTAGGTGTAACATCTGGTGACGGGGCCAGCGCGGAGGTGGCTGTGTTGGGCGAGGACTCGGCGGACTCTGGGGAGGAGGCGGTGCAAGAGCCGGCGGACGGTCCTGTGGGGGTTCAAACGGTGGTGGCGGAAACAGGTAAGCTATATATTCCTTACTTATTGAGATTGAAGACTGCATAGTGTGCTTTCTGCACGGGTGTATTACAAATCAACCAGGTAGTAGCCTCCTCGAAATGTACTTCGACTTAGCTGTGAAGTTTTTGGTGAGAAGAATCCCAATAAGTTCTTAGACGAACGTGATGGATGGGATGAACGAAAAGCGAAAGAAGGGTGTAAGTAAGTGGGACGCGAACTTGTATGATGGCTGGCAAAGAAGAACGATATGTGTTTGCTTGGCCCCCGAGGTGGCTGGGAAGGAAAGAATATGGTATGGTGCATGGCTGGGTCAATGATGAAGCAAGGATGGGTGGCAGAACAGCAGCCTGGGTGGGTGAAACAGAAACTGTATGTGTGCGTATACTTTGACTGAATGGATGCCTGGAGCATGGTATTCTCTGACTCTTAGATAGCACATGTGTATCTAGAGAGAGTAGATGGTCGCCAGATGAAGTAAGTGTTACCTTGAAGAGCATGTACCACCGCACCCGCACGTCCGTTCCAGTGCAGGGAAGGCAAGGAAAAGAAATTGTAAATGTGTCCAATACTACCATGAATAGTAGCAGTACTTTGTATTGCGTCTGCAATCACAGCATATATCTGGTTATTACGGTGGACACTCCGTACCTCTCTTAATAACTTTAGTTTACTTGTAGTACGTCATTCATGTGTGGGTGTATCACTGTTCACTCAATATTAAGCAAAGCACCTAAAGTCATCCCATATGTCATCAAATACGTCCCATGTGAAGTGATAGATAATCAAATTAGTTAGCTTCTTCATTTTCCTTTTCTAGTACTCATTTGCACTGTAGGGTGAAAGGTAAATTAATTAAGCAGTAGCCCTTGTAACAGAGTATTCTCAGTGCCACCCGTAATAGAAAAGTAATAGCTTCACCACCTGCATGTACTGGACCGGTACAGTAACGCAAGTCTGTCTCACTCATCATGGTGTGCAACTTTTTTTCTCGGGTGCAAGTTCACTGTGCTGTCCATGTCATTCTGCCGGCTTGCATAAGATAACGTACCAATTTCCCTAAACAAGAGAGAAGAAGAAGAATAAGACTGGTGTACTGTCATAGTCGACTGTAATGGAAGTCCATAGTGGTCGTAGAATTTGTTCTTTAAACTACCACTAATGTTAGAGCAAGGATGCAGAAGTGGGAGGTTACATAGATACTGTCCTCAATAGTTATGTACTGTGCTTTCAATTTGCTACTTGTACTGTGACCCAACTTTCGGCTCAATCACTTTGTGTTATTAATGCTAAGGAGCATTGGTTACAGACTATGTCTTTCTTTCTTCATATAGTTGCTCCTTCCAAATCAACAACACGGAGGGAGCAGGCTAGAATGGCCCGGCAACGGAGGCTGGAGGCCACTGTCGCCGAATATCGGCGGCTGGTGGCCCTGGAGGAGGAGGAGGACACGCAGTCGAGCGGGGCAACAACAACATCCTCGACTGTGACCACTGCATCCTCCTCCGTGACTAAGCCAGCGGGACCGAGCCGGGCTAACAAAGACAACCGCCACCGCCAAGCAACAGAAATACCAGCTGCCCCCCACAGGAGCTGCAAGGAACGCCAACGCCGCCTACGAGTCCGAATGTCCAACCTGGAGCAGGAGGTCCTGAAGTATAAGAACTTGGTTAAGGGCCTCCGCTCCGAGCTTGCCACCCTCCGCAAGGAGTATGATGCCCATGCCGCAAAATGCACCAGCACCAGCACCCTCCAGTAGTGGAGTGTCCCTTGCCCTTTTTTTATAGACTTTTGGGGGGTGGGATTTGGGAGTTGGGATCGTTTTGGGACGTTTCAAAGACAATCGTTGGGGTTAGGGTGGGTGAGGGAGATTATTTTGTTAGGGCTACATAAATATATTTTTAAACTTTATCTGACCATACCTGTTTTTTACTGCTTTTCAGTCTGGTGGGTGGGGGGCGGGGGTGTAACAGTAACTTTGTTTTCCTGAACAGTCGTGGGACTTTAGTAGTACAACCGTCAATCTCTTGTCTACTCCGAAATAATACTCCATTATACTACCTCCCACCAAACGCTTATCTTACCTGTAATTTGTGTTAGAAATTAGGGCTAGGCCCAGGGCTGGCTCCACGTGAAATGGGGATTAACGTTGTCAATCCTGGGCGGGTGACATTTCCTCATTGCGGTGGTACTAGTGGTGTGACACAGTGGCAGTTGCATGCCTATGGAAAAAAAGAAAACGAAACCTTGTTTGTCCTTACTGTAGCATTACAACGGTTACGGTACGATCGAGAATATAGCAGGTGACAGACAGAACAGTGCCATAATGTAGCCTAACAAATGGTAAAGTATTTGCTTGCAAGTATAACTAGTACTTGCGTTGAATTTATTTGACATTGGCTACTACTACTAGACGATATAGTACTGAAGCTGAGTAAGTCTAGAAGATATCCTCGTATTCCTTCACCAGCCTGTTGCTATGACCTTATCCTCCCCAGCAAGTGTGTGGAATTATTGATGTCATTTTAGTCAGACATCAAGCAAAACAACACAGCCCGGGGGAAGAGGGTTAGGGTTTGTAAAATGGATGGGAATGGGGGTTTCTTTTTGGGTAGGTTTTGTTGAGAGAAGAAAAGAAAAGCAGAGCATGGACAAACAATAATTGAAGATAAAGACAATCTTTGGTTACAAAGTAAAGCTAAGCACATGCAGTCACACTCATAGAATAAAACAATGGATACTGTATCTGTATTGCGTATGTTGTTGGAGTTGTCCTTGAATTTGGTAAGTAAGTTGCATGCAGCAAACAATTCCTCTTATTGGCGGCACTCCTCCATTCCAGCTGACGCTTCGTCCATCAATGTTGGTGACCACTGACAGAAGACACCCTGTCCACTGCCTGCCTGGCGGATGTTGACTGAAACCCGGCCTGTAATTATTGAACGGAAAACAGGAAGTGCTATTACAATACCACTGATAAATAAATAAAAGGTATGTACGCTGTGTGGTTCAAAATGTGACACTTTGATTTCCCTAATAGACAGTACAATATTTTTGAAATTGCGTGCTCTGTCTGAGTCACCTATTTAAGGATAAATAAGTATGGCCAAAATATTATAGCGGATCTTTCCCCTCAAGGTAGGTGTACTGTAAACTGTGTTTTAGAACAAAATTTGACCTTCCCAGCAATGCTCCCACCAAGACCCTTACTAAAGCCAGTCGCAAAAATGTAGAAGAACCCCAATCAGATCTCCAAAAACGATGCCTAGCAGAAAAATGGTTACAAAACGTACTTTGAAAGTAACAGTAGGCCCAAATACAGACCGTGGATTGTATTCAAACCACTTGCAAGCAAGCAAAAGTATCCATAGCCAGCATCGCTCCAACAGTGCTCTACAACACCAGAACTGCGTTGCAATAGAACCCCCCGAAACACATGCAATCCTGCTGCTAGGGCTAACCCTAACGAACCCTAACTTACAAAAAGTGCCAAAACTGGTGTTTCCTTCAGGATTTTGTCCAAAACACTTCTATCCGGTATTAGACCTTCCCAGGAATGCCCCAGGCAAGACCCGCCAACCCACCCGGAAAAAACCACCCGACAACACCCCCAAACAGCGAAAAAGCTAAATCTCATACTTACTATATCTCTCGGCCTTCGGTCCAAACGCGGCGCTGTGCAGCTAGGTCATCATCATCATCAATCATCATAACTCCTGTTTTCCACCACGGATTTCCTGAAAAGCAAATGCAATCAAGATTAGATTGTCGCAGCAGTGCTTCGACAGAGACCCCGGCCGCAACCCACCCACGAACAGCAGGAAGCCCCCCAAAACGCTACATTGAGCAAGATGACAGAAGAAATAGCAAAAAAAAGGCTGTTCCTTCAGGATTTTGTCCAAAACACTTCTATCCGGTATTAGACCTTCCCAGGAATGCCCCAGGCAAGACCCGCCAACCCACCCGGAAAAAACCACCCGACAACACCCCCAAACAGCGAAAAAGCTCAATCTCATACTTACAATATCTCTCGGCCTTCGGTCCAAACGCGGCGCTGTGCAGCTAGGTCATCATCATCATCAATCATCATAACTCCTGTTTTCCACCACGGATTTCCTGAAAAGCAAATGCAATCAAGATTAGACTGTCGCAGCAGTGCTCCCAGACACCAAAAATGACCCACAAACACCCGGAACCCCGCCAAAGAGCACCTCAAAGGCAAGCAAGTCAGCAAAAATGGCAAGAAATTTCCACCTCATATTTGGTCCAAAACACTTTTGTCCATTATTAGAGCTTCACAGCAATGGGCCCAAATCCGTCAACTCACCCGCAAAGAAGTACAACACCCCCACAAGTGCTGAGTCTTTCTTCATTGGGCGTAATCCAGCACTCTGCTTTGAGGGAAATCGCATTCTGGAGGAGGAGGATAGAGGAGCATGTTCTTCAGAACTTGTGAACCTGAGGAATGTAGACTGCGGCACCTTCAAATCAATAAGCAAACAAGTGAAGACAGTTCTGATGATGGTCTTGTTTTTGGGATTAGGTGATTAAAGTTTGAATTAAATTAACTGTGCAAAACAAAGAAAGAGAGACACAAAGCACACAGGAATAAAAGTGAATAAGGACGAAAAAGAAAGTTCTTGATTGATTGTCTCATTTTCAGGGCTCGGTGTCAGGGAATAAGAACAAGATTTCGTCATCATACTCTGCGAATTCAGGCTGGATGAGGTCAGTGCCACCGAACAGAGAACAAATCCCCTCATCTACGTTGCCGTCCTCCTCGTCTTCATGCGGCGTGCTTTCTCGTACTTTGTAATCTGGTGGTATGAGGTGCTGATTCATCTTGATCATTGTCAGCCGCTCCACATTTTTGGGCGAGAGGCGGCTCCGTTTGGGAGTTACAATGCCACCAGCAGCACTGAAAACACGTTCAGAAGACACACTTGCGAGTGGGCAAGACAAATAGTTTATAGCCAGGTTGGAGAGCTGTGGCCACAATTGTTTTTTGCCATGCCAATACTGCAATGGCTCATCATTAAGAAAGACCTCTGTTGAGTCATTCAGATAGTCCTGCACCATCGACTCAAGGTCATCAGCGGTTCCTCCACTTTGCTTACTTTTTGCTGTGCCTGTGACTTTTTTTCGAGAACCATACCCAAGCAAACTTAGCCAATCCTCTACAGCAGCCACTGTTTTTGTTGTGTGTGGTGCAGATGATCCAGTTGCCGGTGTCTTTAACGGCTGAGAGGTCACTTCAGCCACAGGTGCAGAAGTGGATTCTTGTGACTGGGGATGGCCTGCTGATGCTGATGCTGATGTACTGGCTTCTCCTTCAATAACCTGCCGTTCTTTTTCAAACCTCTTGGCTGACCAGGCTAACCAATGTTTGTACTTTTGAACATCTGCATCAGCAAAAGGAAAGAATGCTTCGTCTTCCAGCGCCTTTTTGTAGCGTGGATCCAGAATAGTAGCACAAATGTAATGCTGTTCTGAGTTGATCATTTTAAGACGTTCATCACCACGTAGGCGCTCTAATAATTTCTCAGACAAAATAAAATGGTCTTTTTTTTTTTCATCTTTTTCAAACTCAGAAGACACCGCCATCAGTTGGTGCTCCAGCATGCACAACAATGGGATAGCTTTTCCCAAATTACAGTCCTCCTGGCTGACTGCACGCGTGAAGAACTCAAAAGGACGAAGCATGTCTGTCAGGCTTTTAACTATGTCCCATTGCGCCGCACCCATCCGCATGTCCTCCTTCTGAGATGTAGCCTCTGTGAAGAAATAGTGATCAAGTACCGTATACTGCTCATACAGACGCTCAAGCATGTAGAAGGTTGAGTTCCAACGTGTTGCCACCTCCTGGATGAGTGCTTTCACTGGCATTCCACGTTGAAGTAGCAGTCTCCGCAGATGCTTCCGGGCCTTAAAAGAATGGCTGAAATGGTTGCACATTTTGCGGCAGGTGGCCATTACCTCGAACGCTGGACTCTGTTTATCACTCAAGAATTTTTGAACTACCAGGTTGATACAGTGCGCCAAACACGGCACTCTAAAATGGTCACCCTTCAACATGGCCTTAACTACATTGGCGCCATTATCCGTGGAAACATAACCAATCTTGCGTTTTAGGGGGGATAGCATTTTCAAGACCTTTTTGTTAAACTCTTCCAAAAGGTTTTCTGCTGTGTGACTTTTCTCCAAGCCAAACATGGCTAGTGTTGCATGTTTCCGAGCAGCTTTGAAAACTTTGTCCGGGTCAACACCTGCGTTTAGCTTTGCTTTAACACCTGAAAAAGAGACCCAGTGTGCAGTGATGCACATGTAATCAGCGCCTGCGCCACTGGTCCACATGTCTGTTGTCAGATGTATTGTGTGAACAGCACTCTTCTGCAAAGCTGCCCCAATCGCCTCCAGCACATCTTCATGTAGTGCTGGAACCGCAACTCTGGCAAAATAGAACCGGCTCGGAACCTTCCATTTAGGGCAGAGCGTTGCCACTAATTCAAGAAAACCTACCGCTTCTACAAAAGAAAAAGGTAGAAGGTCCACAGCTAGCATTTTAGCCAGCTTAGTGTTATACAGACGCGTCAGTGGGTGGTTGCGTTCATATGGCACGTCTGAAGTAAGCATTGTTCTAATGTTGCCCTGGACCAAGCATTTACGGGCTGAGAATGACTTTGTTGACCCAATTTTGCTCGCTGGTGAACTTTTGTGCGTTGGTGTCTCACTCGCTCCAACACTCTTAGTGTGCCTCACATTGGGTGTGCTGCTGACAGGGGTACTGGGTGTAAGGGAAGTGTTTGACACGTCTTCTTCCTGCTCGTCATCATCAGATGAAACATCAACGTTTCCTTGAATTCGGCCTTTCTTGATCGCATCTAGGTGCGCAAACCATTTGACAGTGTGCTGTCTCCTAAGATGACCTCTCTGGCCTCCGGTACCATAGTTGGTACCTGGCTTACCACGACTAACTGCTTGCTTACAAATGGTACAAATGGCAAACTTTGGATTTTTTGGACAAACAGTAAAGAAGTCCCAAACTGGGGACTTGAAGTGTCTGTGGGACATGGAGGAGGCGGCGATACTGGTGGTGGTGGTCATGAAGCTAATGCCAGATGAAGTGGAGGATCTGGATTGCCCAACTTTTGTACGTTTTGCACTTTCACCGCCACTAATTAAGGTCGAGGTTGACGGAGGTCTCTTCTTGCCAGAAAGAAATATGGAAGCGGGACGAGTTGGTGTACTACTTAACTCCAATGATTGTGGTGTTTCCACTGCCTCCTCATCGACAACATCATCATCATCATCACGCTCAGCAGCTCTTCGGGCTAGGGTCAAAATGTCTGTTTGCTGCATGCCCGCTGGGGCTGCAGTGACCTTTATGATGACTGGGTCGTCGTTGGCAGAGTCTTCATCAGCAGCAGTATCCGCCACTTCTTGTTGAGACTCATCACACTCCATAACTCTGAGACTTTGGACGAGCTTCCTTTTACGCTTAACTACCTTTGTCGGATCATGGTGTGCCTCACTCTCAGACGGCTGTGGTGCTGGTTCCCAAGTTTGATCCGTATCATCAGAAGGAGGTGTGCTTGAAGAAGATGTAGACACCACCCTTGATCTCTTCCTTGCTAGGGGTGTGGAAGACAATGAAGGATCATCAGGAGGAGTGGCTTCCTCAAATGATACCTCGCCTTGATTGTCGATTTCCTGATGTGCCCCTACTTCGGGAGGAACAACTATTGTGGGCACTTGTGACCCTCCATGCACCTCTGCTTGCGCATCTCCTTGCGCTGCCTCTCCTTCCACATGTACTTGGGCTTGTACTTGCACATGTGATTGTTGTTGCGGCTGTGGTTGTTCAACACTCGTCAGATGAGCTACAACAACCTGTGTTGATTGAGGGACATTGCTGCTGCTTTCTTGCGATGAGCCAACATCACTGGTCGATGGTGATTGAACAACTATACTGGCTGCCTCTGCAGCACTCAAGGGCTTGGACTTAAGTTGGCGTGGTGGTGGTGGTGGCACTGAGCCCAATGGAGCGGGGGTGCTGCTGCCAGCTTGGTCCCCAGCAGATCCCGCTGCTGCTGCTGCAGGCATACTTTTTTTTTTACTCCCAAAAAAAGGGGCGGGCAGCACACCAGTGTCCTTGGTAACTTGCTTCTTCTGCTCCTTACTGGCACCTTTCTTGCTAGAGGAGCTACGGGTTACTTTTTTTGGGGCCATCTTCTTCAGAGCAGGTCAGCAGGCAGCAGTTGCACGAGTTGCAGAGGGTTCTGTGTCCAGACGTGACGTCGCGTGACGTTATGCTGCACACACACACCGCTGCAGGACTTCTTCCTGGCACTGGTGGTTCTCTTGAGTCTTCTTGTGCACCTAAAAGCAATGGAAGACAGAGGAACATCAGTTCAGTTATACACCCCAAAAAATCGAAAAAACACAGAAAAATGAGCACAATCCCATGCCATCCATGATGTTTACATTGAAGACACCCCACAGAAAGACTAGGGACATGCAAGTATGCAACACTCACTACCCCTGGGCATAATGGATGAAAAGTAGGCAAAATAAGTGCAGGCCTCAGACACTGCCTCTCCTCAAAATGGCCCCTTACACCCCAAGCACATGTTGCCTGTACCAGCCAGCACTCAAGATGGCCACCACCACCACCCACATGGCCAGTCCACATCAACAGTACACCCCCAAAAAACAGAAAAACAGCCAGAAATCACCACAATCCAATGCCATCCATGATGTTTACATTAAAGAGAGTGAGACCACACCACAGGCACACTCAGTCCATGCACCACCACCCCTGGGCAAAAGGCCACACCAGCAGCCCCCCAAAAACGACAAAAAACAATAAAATAAGCACAATCCCAGCCCATCCATGGCCTCAATTATGTTTAAATTCAAGAAGACACCCCACAGAAAGACTAGGCCCATGCAACACTCACCACCCCTGGGCAAAGGGCCCCACCAGCAGGCCCAAAAAAACGACAAAAAACAATAAAATCAGCACAATCCCAGCCCATCCATGGCCTCAATGGTGTTTAAATTCAAGAAGACACCCCTCAGAAACACTAGGCCCATGCAACACTCACTACCCCTGGGCATAATGGATGAAAAGTAGGCAAAATAAGTGCAGGCCTCAGACACTGCCTCTCCTCAAAATGGCCCCTTACACCCCAAGCACATGTTGCCCGTACCAGCCAGCACTCAAGATGGCCACCACCACCACCCACATGGCCAGTCCACATCAACAGTACACCCCCAAAAAACAGAAAAACAGCCAGAAATCACCACAATCCAATGCCATCCATGATGTTTACATTAAAGAGAGTGAGACCACACCACAGGCACACTCAGTCCATGCACCACCACCCCTGGGCAAAAGGCCACACCAGCAGCCCCCCAAAAACGACAAAAACAATAAAATAAGCACAATCCCAGCCCATCCATGGCCTCAATTATGTTTAAATTCAAGAAGACACCCCACAGAAAGACTAGGCCCATGCAACACTCACCACCCCTGGGCAAAGGGCCCCACCAGCAGGCCCAAAAAAACGACAAAAAACAATAAAATCAGCACAATTCCAGCCCATCCATGGCCTCAATGGTGTTTAAATTCAAGAAGACACCCCTCAGAAACACTAGGCCCATGCAACACTCACTACCCCTGGGCATAATGGATGAAAAGTAGGCAAAATAAGTGCAGGCCTCAGACACTGCCTCTCCTCAAAATGGCCCCTTACACCCCAAGCACATGTTGCCTGTACCAGCCAGCACTCAAGATGGCCACCACCACCACCCACATGGCCAGTCCACATCAACAGTACACCCCCAAAAAACAGAAAAACAGCCAGAAATCACCACAATCCAATGCCATCCATGATGTTTACATTAAAGAGAGTGAGACCACACCACAGGCACACTCAGTCCATGCACCACCACCCCTGGGCAAAAGGCCACACCAGCAGCCCCCCAAAAACGACAAAAAACAATAAAATAAGCACAATCCCAGCCCATCCATGGCCTCAATTATGTTTAAATTCAAGAAGACACCCCACAGAAAGACTAGGCCCATGCAACACTCACCACCCCTGGGCAAAGGGCCCCACCAGCAGGCCCAAAAAAACGACAAAAAACAATAAAATCAGCACAATCCCAGCCCATCCATGGCCTCAATGGTGTTTAAATTCAAGAAGACACCCCTCAGAAACACTAGGCCCATGCAACACTCACTACCCCTGGGCATAATGGATGAAAAGTAGGCAAAATAAGTGCAGGCCTCAGACACTGCCTCTCCTCAAAATGGCCCCTTACACCCCAAGCACATGTTGCCTGTACCAGCCAGCACTCAAGATGGCCACCACCACCACCCACATGGCCAGTCCACATCAACAGTACACCCCCAAAAAACAGAAAAACAGCCAGAAATCACCACAATCCAATGCCATCCATGATGTTTACATTAAAGAGAGTGAGACCACACCACAGGCACACTCAGTCCATGCACCACCACCCCTGGGCAAAAGGCCACACCAGCAGCCCCCCAAAAACGACAAAAAACAATAAAATAAGCACAATCCCAGCCCATCCATGGCCTCAATTATGTTTAAATTCAAGAAGACACCCCACAGAAAGACTAGGCCCATGCAACACTCACCACCCCTGGGCAAAGGGCCCCACCAGCAGGCCCAAAAAAACGACAAAAAACAATAAAATCAGCACAATCCCAGCCCATCCATGGCCTCAATGGTGTTTAAATTCAAGAAGACACCCCTCAGAAACACTAGGCCCATGCAACACTCACTACCCCTGGGCATAATGGATGAAAAGTAGGCAAAATAAGTGCAGGCCTCAGACACTGCCTCTCCTCAAAATGGCCCCTTACACCCCAAGCACATGTTGCCTGTACCAGCCAGCACTCAAAATGGCCACCACCACCACCCACATGGCCAGTCCACATCAACAGTACACCCCCAAAAAACAGAAAAACAGCCAGAAATCACCACAATCCAATGCCATCCATGATGTTTACATTAAAGAGAGTGAGACCACACCACAGGCACACTCAGTCCATGCACCACCACCCCTGGGCAAAAGGCCACACCAGCAGCCCCCCAAAAACGACAAAAAACAATAAAATAAGCACAATCCCAGCCCATCCATGGCCTCAATTATGTTTAAATTCAAGAAGACACCCCACAGAAAGACTAGGCCCATGCAACATTTACCACCCCTGGGCAAAGGGCCCCACCAGCAGGCCCAAAAAAATGACAAAAAACAATAAAATCAGCACAATCCCAGCCCATCCATGGCCTCAATGGTGTTTAAATTCAAGAAGACACCCCTCAGAAACACTAGGCCCATGCAACACTCACTACCCCTGGGCATAATGGATGAAAAGTAGGCAAAATAAGTGCAGGCCTCAGACACTGCCTCTCCTCAAAATGGCCCCTTACACCCCAAGCACATGTTGCCTTAAATTCAAGAAGACACCCCACAGAAAGACTAGGCCCATGCAACACTCACCACCCCTGGGCAAAGGGCCACACCAGCAGGCCCAAAAAAAGGACAAAAAACAGCACAATCCCAGCCCATCCATGGCCTCAATGGTGTTTAAATTCAACAAAACAGTTGTATCATGCACCCCTAACCAACCCTGGTCCTACTGGATACTGTGGCTACCCACAATATAATTTATTTAATGTTCTGAAAAAGTTCCAAAATTTTACTTGCAGCAACTGTAATGCCCCAAACAAACTTACTTGTGAAAGTTGATTTCTAATCCAAAAGTGATCCAAAGACAGTCAAAAAGGCCTCAAATCCAAATATCCAGCAGCACCCACAAAAAGTAATCCTTCCAGCTCCAGATCCAAATGAAAGTGACCAGGAGATGGACAAAGCACTGGGAGGAGCCTGCTGGACAGGAACAGGAAGTTGGAGACTGTGGGGCACTTCCTTCCTCCCCCCCCCCAAAATGGACTCCTTGCAAAAAAAAAGGCCATGCAAATGTCAACCTGAGGAGTGATTCTGATAAAAATCATAATTTTCTGAAGGTTTATCCTGTTTGCTGGTGATTTTCTTGTGCGAAATTGCAAAATCTCTATTTCGCAAGTGCGAGATTGTTCCTTTCCGCCGCAACTACGTGTTCGCAATTGCGAACTCTCGCGAGTTGTGCTGTGCAAGGTGGCAAGCCGCGATTACGTATTCGCGGGCGCCAAACTCCCGCGGGAACACGCAGCAAGATCTAAAATGGCGCGTCACTTACAAAGAAAAACAACTCGGCAAACGCTAAATGACGGAAAGTGAACGCCGTGCACCACGCCGCGCGCCGCAACCAAGCAAAAAATCCGCCGCGAGCGGATTCACGGATTATCGACAAATTCGCGAGCGTTCGCGGATTGCGAATTTGCCGAAAATCCGAAAAATCCGCGAGCGGAGCGGATTTTACGCCCATGCTTAGTACTGAGCGAGACATGGGACTGAACCCGTGGAGAGCTGGAACTTTGTATTGCTCTGTTCAGAAAAAACACTGAGAAACAAAAGGAAAAAGGGCCCAGGTTGTAGTTGGAGAAAATAATCGACAAAGGAGTTTGTTTCTTTTGATGAACGATAGGAGCCTGCCTGTGAGGCTCTAGACGGACACAGAAAGAAGTACCCTCTGGCAGGACGGACTGCATTTTTTAGAATAGCTTGGACTCTAGTTAGAATGTACCCTTTTGGTCGATTTATCCCTGAGGAGGAGCGTCCCCTTGCTCCCCAATATATGCCCATTTACGTACCTATGTTTTCCTCATGAACAACCAGAGTGACGGTTGCTTTCGTAATAACCATTGCAATGTTGTTTATTATAATAATGAGTGTGTTTTTATATTTAGAATTTCATCACCCCATGCATACAGTGATAGGGACTCCCCACCCCACCAATTGAGCACCATTTCTTTACGTAGCTCCTCATAAAGAAAGACATCGTCAGACCTATGCTAAGAATGTATTCGTAGAAATGCTGCATCAGACTCACAGTGCTACCAATACATCCAATTGTTGGGTTTGCGGTCTGCTACCCTCTGCATGCATCGACACAATCTCTTTATCTCATTGCCATTATCCTACCTAGGAAGTTTTGAAGCCTGGTTTAAATTGTTAAGTATAATGTACTTGCATTACACTGTAGATACCTCTCGGTATACTGAATGGGATTATGAAATGATTTTGACTTATATAGAAGTACACCAAGGTTTTGACCTACAAGGAAATGATGGAGAGGGATCCCTAGACCCCAAGGCTTGCATGAATATGTATGCCGAATATGAGAATGTTACATGGTTGAAAACAGAGATTTTGCAGAATTTAATTTTACACAGTATTTTCAACACTTCCAGGATCGAAATGTTACAAATGACAAGCCAATCCCCGTGCCCATTTTAAATAGCACCTCAGCCTTTTGTGTACAAGGAACAGGACATATCCCGGTAGGAGATAGTCGGTGCAATCACACCTATCGATTGCGTACTTTTAGTAGTCCACCATTGATAACACCCCCGAATGTTTATTTTGTTTGTCGAGAGAACGCTTATACGTGGCTTCCCCGGGGTTGGATGGGCCGTTGTTATCTGTCCTTTCTGTATCCTCCTGTATATATAGCTCCCTTGAATTATCATAAGGATCATCGGTTAGATGGACAAGGGTCACTAATAAGACGTGATAAGAGAGAATTGGATATGTCAGAAGTAGATCAAACTGATACCCCAGAACAGCATTTTGTGGAAATAGTAAAGGAAGTGTTTCCCATTTGGGGACCCATAATGACAAGCAAGTGTGGTTCTGAAGATTCTGGATTCATGTAATCGTCCTGGACTCGAGAAATAAAACTTCGTCAAAACATGACGAATTTGGTATCAAAAGACCGAGAATGACGAGCATATCATGTACAAATATTTTCAGCATATTCGGGTGACGATTTCACCTCGAAATCGTCGTTCACGTCCTGAACCCTTGGCCTCCATTTATGTGTTGCCCTTTACATAGGCCTTAATCCAGCTGAATTCAATTCCACAAGGACACATACTCCTTAATCGACTTTCCTATGACCTGTGCAAGTTGGAACCATTGCCCCAGGCCGAACTCGTTAGGTCAGTTCCCTTCCCAGTGGCCGAACAAGATAGCATCAGGGCTCAACAGGCCATAAAACCATTTCAGCGCGCACACCTGCCGTATCTTGCTCCCATCTGTCTCTGCTTTTTTTTGCTTCACTTACTTTATGGTGGGGAGGTGCCTGTTTTATTGGGGGTCCACCGATATCTGATAAAATGTTGGGCCTTGCCGGGTGATTTGTTGTGGGCAGCACGACGTGAAATATGTACATGTCATCATGACTCTGCTTTTCCTTTGTAACCAAAACCCGTAAATTATATATTTCAAATTCGAAGAATGTTTGCCTGAAGCCGAATATTCTGTATAAAGAGAGAAGCCTGACTTTGTAAATTCGAGCAGTCTCCTGAGAATATACTTCCCCGTGTGTTGTACTTCTAGGACACTTGTTACCTTGGTTTCAGCCAATAAATCGATCTTTGACTTCACCTAGAAGACTCTGAGTTTCTGTGGTCTGGATCAGGAAGAACCCGAGGTCTCTGGGTGTATCCTGACACCGCTGGGTTACCGGTTCTGTGCCGGTTCTTAAAAACCCAGTACCTCATTTGGCGCCCAATGTTTGGGGCGATTCCAGTGGTACCAGTCAGCCAGAGGTTCGTGAGGAGCTTCGTGTGAAAATTCCGGAGGACGGCCAACCACCTCATCGACCCCTGCATGTCGACGTGGTCCGAAGGTCTTTGCTGCGAGGTTCCCCGCTTCCCGACGGCTACAAAGGACTGCTGCCCTGGCTATCGCCCTGATTTGGACCCTTGAAGTTTGGTAGAG
Source organism: Lissotriton helveticus (assembly GCF_964261635.1). Taxonomy (NCBI): domain Eukaryota; kingdom Metazoa; phylum Chordata; class Amphibia; order Caudata; family Salamandridae; genus Lissotriton; species Lissotriton helveticus. The sequence goes on from NC_136059.1 coordinate 1,559,111,550, forward strand.
CGAAACACTAAGACGAGTCTTCTGGTGACATCATCGATATTTCAGTTAAGTATAAGTGGAGCGTCTCCCAGTCCTTAGTTGGTCTTAGTCTTGGGTATCCTTTGGGTTAATTGTTGGTACTTGCAAGCACCAAAACCGAAGGACTCATGTATTCACGAGAAATATCGTAATCGATAATCCTTTGAAGTTTGGAACTAGACTAGAGAGTAGAGATGCCTAGTCTTAGACTTGGAAATTTGTATTGTCTTGGTTGTAATAATAGGGACTCCCGATTGGAGGACTCATGTCCGGTTCCTCCGGTTGGAACTCCAACTTACGAGTTATATGTGAAACATGGGGTAGGCCCCATCACATACAATGAAGTGTGGATCAAATACACAAGGAAAGATGGTGTTTTAAAATGGCCCCAATATGGTAGCTTTGATACCGAAATCTTAGATAACCTTGAAGTTAAACTGTTCAAAAAGAAAACCCGGCCGGCGATGTTCGACTCTTTTCGCCTATGGCGTAAGGAGGCCAAACAAAAAGAAATCAAATTAGCTAAGAAAAATAAGAGAGAAGGAGGACTTTCAGTAATGCAAGCCGCTATGCAATTTAAAGACGATGAGGAAGAGCAGATGAGTGAGCAGTTGCACAGGCAACGTAAAATGGCAATAGATAAATGTTATCCAGTTTTGCCGTCTCTTCAGCAAGAGGCAGCAAAAGAACGTGAAAAAGATCCATTAATGTCGCATTTATTAAGTTCGCCACCCCCTATGCGCAAAATGCCACGGCACCCCCGCAACCTTTAGTTGTGCAACCTGTGACTCCTATTCCTCCTATTCAGCACTCACCAGCTGTTCTCCAGCTGGCTCCTGTACCTATGGTGCAGCCTCCTCAAGGCCCACCAATCACACCTGTTTCACCTGTGCTTTCCACAATTTTGCCTACTGTACTTTCTACTTCTCCTAATGCTCCCTCTACGATTTTGCCTAGTACTCCTTCCATTTCTCCTGATGCTTCCTCTGATATTGTCTCTGCTCCTGCCTTATCGCACCCCGTTTTTCCACCTGTTCTTCCTTCAGTTTCACCTTCCATTCGGCAGAAAATGGCCAGCACTGTCACTAACCTTTTCTCACCTCTTTTTGGGTCGCCTACTACGACCCCTAAAATGGAACGTAGACAGTTGCGAAGTCGACAGCCTGACTATCAAGAGAGAGACTCATTGAATCGTTTAGCACGGAAATGGGTTATGGACACCGTGAAGTATGATGTAGAGTCTGTCATGGAAGTCTTCCATCAATGGGAAGCACCGACGCAGAGATATGTTTTTGAAAAGATGTGTGTTTTCCTTTGTGAGGATTTGGAAGACAATGATCTGGAATGCATCCCGCAAGAGATGTGTCGTGTACGGTTTAAGTTTGGAGAGGGCATGATTGTAGGTCCCGATGTAGAGAAAGCGGTTGAAATATTGTTATCATATCGGAGTAAGGGGAGCAGTTCTGGGTCACAATCTGAGCCTGGTGCATCCAGTAGGAAAAAGGCGCGACAATACCCTATGAGAGAAGTCCCCCCACAATGGAGAGAGGGTGACACAACTGTTAACCCACCTATTCTGCCACACTTTCAGCGTGTATGGGTACATGTCCCATGGAAGCGAGCTGAAGTTTTAGCACTTAAACAGACATTACCTGATCCGCGTAAAAATCCTGCAGGATATTACAAAGAGTTGTCACAGACTGCTGGGTCATGTATAATGAATTTAGCCGATATCGATATGTTATTTGGGAATGTAGTTCCACAGCCTTTATGGGGTAAAATTCGTCATACAGATCATGATCAGGAATTGGGTGACTCATGGGCTAATATTGCCGCTGCAGATGCCCGACAAGTTGGTGGTGCTAAGCCTGAGCCTTTGATAGCAGAACTCCCTGGTAGAATAGTTGATTACATGAAAACGATAATGCCCGCAATACGCGTATATTGGGATAAGTTGTCTGCATGCAAGCAAAAGAAAGAAGAAACAGTCTCAGATTTCTTCACCAGGTTTGAAGAGACATTTGTCGACCACAGCGGTCAAGATATGACCACAGAAGGTGGTCAGAGATTGTTTGTCGATAAATTCGTGCACAATCTGCTTCCAGAATTGTGTAAAAAGTTAAAGGATTCAGAAAGTTCTTGGGCAGTCTCATCTTCAACGCAGATATTGGCTACTGCACAATATTACGAAAATAGAGACAAGGACGAGAAAGACAGAGTAGAAAAGAAAACTAAAGAGCTGAAAACAAAGGTTTTGCTACAGCAAGCCTATCCGCCACGTGGTGGTGGTAATCAAAACAATAATGGTCAGAATCACTACCAGAATAATTTTCAGCAGCCTCAACAGTATCAGAGGAACTCGCAAAGAGTCGAGTACACTCAGCCACGTGTCCCTGTAGGCCCCAACCAGTGTTCGTATTGCAAGGAAGAAGGTCATTTCAAGTATAGTTGTCCTGTTTTGTTACAACGCGCAAATGGTGTTTCTGGTGTAAGAGGACGTGGTGTTCAGCAAGCGCCTAGAGGTAGAGGACGTGGAAACGTCCCCCAGAACGCACTTCCCCTTCCACCACAAAATTCTATGAATAGGTTCGATCAGCAGAGGAACGCCTCTGACAGGACAGCTCAATACTATGTTGATGATTACTATACAGAAAATGAGTATTTGGAGGGTAACGATTGCTAGGACAGCCAAAGACAAAGAGAGGGAGTTGTTTCAGTTCCAGTAGATCAGAGGGGACCTTACGTTGAGGTGATTACATCAGGTGTGTCAGAGCCTTTTCTGTTGGATACTGGTGCTACAAAGAGTTCTATTTTGCACTCCAAACTCCCTGGCGCACCTTTGTCTGGCGAAATGAATGTTTCTGTAGGTTTTTCTGGCGCCCCAGTTAGAAATCCGATTTCTGACCCTTTGTCTCTTTTTGTTGGTCCTTGCGAATTCGAAGCACCCCTCATTCTGACAACAGGTTGTGGTGAAAACTTGCTAGGATTGGATTTGTTAAAAAGATTGTATGCGACTTTGTACTGTTCTCCTTCAGGAGTACAACTTACTCTAGGTAAGAAAGTGGTTTCTCCCATGTATTTGTCGAGGGACAAACTTCCAGCAGAATTGTCGTTTCTTCCAGACATTCTTTGGGCCGCTGGCCCTAATGATGTAGGCCTTTTAGAAATTCCACCATATGTTTTAACATTGAAAGCCAATGTTAAAATGCCATGAATTCCACAATATAGGATTTCTAGTGAGGGTGAAAAAGCTTTGCTAGCGATCGTTTACGAATTAATTGCAAAGGATGTGATTGAAGAAACGTGAGGTAACGTTTGTAATAGTCCAGTTCTGCCTGTTTTAAAACGAACTGACCCTTCTCAGCCACCTGTGTACAGATTCTTGATTGATCTGAGAGAGGTGAATAAAATAGTTGTGCCACAATTCCCAGTTGTTCCCGACATTACCGCATTATTGACTATGATTCCAGCATCTGCCTCTTGGTTTTCGGTGATTGACCTGAAGAATGCCTTCTTCAGCATCCCGATCGCTGAGGAAAGCAGGGATATTTTTTCCCTCAGTTTAGGAGGTCGCAGCTTCCGCTTTAAACGCGCTCCTCAGGGCTACTGTGAAAGTCCATCAATATACAGTCAAGCTCTAAAAACACAGCTTGATACGATTGTTTTGCCTGAAGGTGCTACTCTTGTACAGTATGTGGATGATTTACTCATTGCTGCAGACACTGAGGAAATTTGTAAAAAGGCAACGCTGTCATTGTTGCGTCATCTGTGTGATCTTCATCACAAGGTGTCACTTTCCAAACTGCAGTATTGCCGACAAGAAGTGACCTACCTAGGTCACCTCTTATCGAAGGAGGGAAGGAAATTGACCCCAGAAAGAATTCAGGCAATAGCGAAATTAAATGTACCAAGAACACAGAGAGAAGTGCGTGCTTTCTTGGGCATTACATCGTACTGTAGACAGTGGATTCCAAATTTTTCATTATTAGCCAAACCCTTGGTGGCATTAACATGCAAAAATACACCCAATCCCATTCCTTGGTCTGAAGAGTGCCAGAAAGGTTTCCTCGAGTTGCGCACAGCATTATGTTCGGCTCCTGTGTTAGGTACCCCCGACTACAGTAAGCCTTTCACATTATATGTCCACGAGAAAGAGGGCTGTGCATTATCGGTGTTGACTCAGTTGTTTGGAGGTAGGCAGCGTCCATGTGCCTATTTTTCGTCGACTTTGGATCTGGTAGCTAAGGCATTGCCAAGTTGTTTAAGAGCCACAGCAGCAGCAGCTGTCTCTATTCGACAGTCTGCTGGTCTAGTAATGAATAATACACTAGTCGTGATGGTCCCACATGCAGTAGACACGTTGTTAAATAGAACCAAGACACAGCACTTAACTAGTGCTCGACTGTCCAGTTACGAATTGACATTACTAGCGAGTCATGTGCACATAAAAAGGTGCAGTACCTTGAACTTAGCTACGTTGTTGCCAATTGCAGAGGAATCAGATGTTTCAGAACAGCACAATTGTTTTCTCAGAACAGAGGAAGAGACGAAAGGGAGAGTAGATTTATCCGATACTCCTCTTGCTGAATGTGATGGTACATTATGGGTGGATGGTTCATGCTTCAAGCTCCCGAGTGGTGACACGACTGCAGCATATGCTGTCACGACTTTGCATACAGTTGTTGAAGCTGCACGTGTCCCCCATAATTTGGCTCAAGCAGCAGAATTAATTGCACTGACGAGAGCATGTGTATTGTCCAAAGGAATGAAAGTGACTATCTACACTGATAGTCAGTATGCGTTTGGAGTGGCTCACAGTTTTGGGCGATTGTGGAGAGTACGTGGGTTCCTGACGTCGCATGGAGCTAAGATTCAGCATGGTCAGTTGGTGAATGAACTTCTTGAATCACTGACCTTGCCCCTGCAAATGGCGATTGTGAAATGTAGTGCTCACAAGAAGGTGACTGATGATGTTGGTCGTGGAAATGCATTTGCTGATGAGATCGCGAAAGAAACGGCAAAGAATGTAATGAGCCGAATGTATGTTACAGGCCCTGCAAGATGGACTGGTGACGTTGGAATGTGTGAAGACACAATAGAGAGTGTGAAGTCCATTCAAGCTGAGGCCACAGAGAAAGAGTTGAGCACGTGGAGAGAAAGTACGGGTAGAATGGATGCAAATGGTTGTTGGATTGAATTATCAGAGAATCAGAGATGGTTGTTACCCAATGCATATGTGCTTGCAGTGGTTACAATGGCTCATGGAATGGCTCATATCAGCGTAAAAGGGATTTGCGAGTTGTTGGCCCCAGTATGGAAGAATTCAGGGATTCCCAAGTGTGCAGAGAATGTTGTCAAGAATTGCATGGTATGTCTGAAACACAATCCTGGTAGGGGAACCCCAACCCCAGCTGGTCATTTTGCACCTCCTACGTATCCGTTCGAGGTTTTGTAACTAGATTTCATCCACATGGAGAGGTGCAACAACTTAAAATACGTACTCGTTGTTGTTTGTGCCTTCTCAAGATGGGTAGAAGCCTATCCCCTAAAAGACAATATGGCCTTGTCCACAGCGAAAGCCCTTGTGAAAGAGTACTTCCCCAGGTTTGGAATGCCTAGAATGGTCTGGTCTGACAATGGAAGTGAATTTGTGGGTCATGTGATGAAGAGAGTGTGTGAAGGGCTAGGTATCCGGCAGAAGTTCCACGCTGCAAATCACCCCCAATCAGCTGGATTAGTAGAATGTTACAATGGCACTTTAAAACTTAAACTGGCCAAAATCCAAGCGAGCACAGGTCTTAAGTGGCCTGACGCTCTACCCTTAGCACTCATTGTCCATCTAGAATGACTGTACATTCACGAGTGAAACTTAGTCCATATGAAATAGTTTTTGGCCGGCCAGCCAACATATGGGGAGTGCCTAGACCCACTAAGTTCAGCGAGCTTGAACACCCTATTTTGCTTAATTATCTGTATGAATTGACGGCTAAATTGCGTGTTTTGCATCAACAGGTCCACAACACCCTGCCTCCAGTCTCTGAGACTCCGGGTCACGCCATTGACCCCGGTTCCTGGGTTCTTGTCCGCAACTTCCAAAGAACGAAGAACGACCAGCCCAGGTGGACCGGGCCTCATCTCGTCCTTCTTTCTACAAGGTCAGCCGTCTGGGTGGAGGGGAAGGCCAACTGGGTCCACGGGATCCATTGTAAAAAAATCCCTTTCCCTCTGCCCTATGACCAGTGGGTCCAGAAGGGTGGCGCTGACCCTGAGCCTAAAACAGTGCCACACGCCGTCCCTTTTCATGACTTGCATGTAAAAAGAAAGTGAGAACATTTCGCACAAGGCTGTGCCACCATCCAATCGACTGAACACTACAGAGCCTGAACTTTTGTTCCAGGATCAGACAATACCTGGGAAACAACGATACAATTTGAGACCGAGGAAAACTAACTAATAAAACACTTTCTTTTGCAATTTGAGACCAAGATCCATGAACTAATAAAAAGATATTTCTTTTTTCCTCCCAAGTACTATTTTTGAAAGTGCAGCTCTCCCATCTGAGAAACTTGCTTATTTTTGTTTTTCGAACCGCCATCCGGGTTCCGGTGCTAGGGCCGCGGTTGATTAAAGTCTTCGGGGTGCAGCTGACGACGTTAGGTCGGTAGTTCTGGTTGGTCCAAGGGAGTTGCCCTAGACTGACAGAAGCATCCCTTAGCAGAGGCAGCACTTTAGAGAGGATGGAGTTTCCCGATGTGGAGAGACCTGCCAAGCTGACGAATTTAAAGCACAAGTTGTGCAACGTGATGACAAGGAAAAGTGTTATAATATTGTGTATTTCCATGCTATTCAGTGTAATGATATTTTTGATAAGTTATGTTTTATTTTTTGTTCGTGTAACATTTGCACCCACTGCATCACCCATACCTCCTCCTACTGTTTCCTCTCATTCTTTCCACCCTCTGCCTGACCACGAATCAAATAGGAGATTGGAGTTCATCAATAACTCCTTTGTTCAGTTGTTACACCAACACCAACTTGTAATGAACAACACTAACTGTTGGGTGTGCGGTCTTATGCCTCACACCACGGATAAAGGTATCCCTTATCTGGTCCTGCCATTCAGTCACAATGGTTCTGTATGGGCATATAGGACAATGTTCATATATGCACACAAAACCTACCCCCTGCGTTCTGTAACAGACAATCCTAGGAAAAGTGCTCTAGTCAAGGGTATAGTAGACATGACAAGGAAGGTATTTCTTATGAGACTATCCCGAGAGATGAGACGCTATTATACATAGGATGGAACATGACTGGATATTTAGCTACTCTGAGTGAGAAACAGCAAGCCAAGAGATCATCCCCGATCTGGATTGTACCCCATCAGGGTCATCTGTGTTTGCAAGGTAATGGCACGAATCCCAGGGCTCAGTTAGGGAAGAGTGTCTGTACTGAAACGTATGTTTTTGGATCTCAGACTTCCCCAGCGTTTTTAGCAGCTAAGGGTACCTATTTCATCTGCCACGATAGAGCCTATACATGGTTGCCCCCTGACTTTTCGGGCTCATGTTTTGTTTCATTTCTGTTGCCTCCCACCTACACAGCAGCGGCAGACTACCACAGGACAAGGATAGCTAGAGGTGTTTTGAGTGAAGAAGACACTGCAGGTCAAGAATTTGGGGACTTTGCAAAGGGTTTTCTGCCGTTCTGGGGATCCATGGCTAACAGCAGGAACATTAGGCAATTGACAAGGGTAGTTGAGTCCACCGTGATTGAAACTGCTGGTGCCCTTAGTAACTTGACTGCTGGGCTCCAGTCGGATCGACTTATGACCCTTCAGAACAGGGTCGCTCTAGATGTCATACTTGCAGACCGAGGTGGGGTATGCAGATTGATCCAATCGAGTTGTTGCGTTCATCCCAGATAACGCTCCAACAATGTACCAGGCCATCTCCAAACTACATAAGATTTCCGAATCTATTCATGTGGACAAAGGAGACTGGTCTTTAATGGGATGGTTCTGGGAACTGATATCCGCCTGGGGATGGAAAATTCTGATGGTCATTGGGATGGTCTTAGCCATTCTCTTCCTGTTCTGTCTGTGCATACAGTGTGCTCCTGCAATATGTGGCCTCTGTGTTACATCATGTGTAAGGAAGCCTGTGTCAAGAGATGAACTAAGCACTAGAATGATGTTACAGCAACATCTCAATGACTTTAGGAATATAGATCTGGACTCAGATTAACATGAGGATAGATTAATTGCCTATGTAAGGGCAAAAGGAGGGTTTGTGGTTCTGAAGATTCTGGATTCATGTAATCGTCCTGGACTCGAGAAATAAAACTTCGTCGAAACATGACGAATTTGGTATCAAAAGACCGAGAATGACGAGCATATCATGTACAAATATTTTCAGCATATTCGGGTGACGATTTCACCTCGAAATCGTCCTTCACGTCCTGAACCCTTGGCCTCCATTTATGTGTTGCCCTTTACATAGGCCTTAATCCAGCTGAATTCAACTCCACAAGGACACATACTCCTTAATCGACTTTCCTATGACCTGTGCAAGTTGGAACCATTGCCCCAGGCCGAACTCGTTAGGTCAGTTCCCTTCCCAGTGGCCGAACAAGATAGCATCAGGGCTCAACAGGCCATAAAACCATTTCAGCGCGCACACCTGCCGTATCTTGCTCCCATCTGTCTCTGCTTTTTTTTGCTTCACTTACTTTATGGTGGGGAGGTGCCTGTTTTATTGGGGGTCCACCGATATCTGATGAAATGTTGGGCCTTGCCGGGTGATTTGTTGTGGGCAGCATGACGTGAAATATGTACATGTCATCATGACTCTGCTTTTCCTTTGTAACCAAAACCCGTAATTGATATATTTCAAATTCGAAGAATGTTTGCCTGAAGCCGAATATTCTGTATAAAGAGAGAAGCCTGACTTTGTAAATTCGAGCAGTCTCCTGAGAATATACTTCCCCGTGTGTTGTACTTCTAGGACACTTGTTACCTTGGTTGCAGCCAATAAATCGATCTTTGACTTCACCTAGAAGACTCTGAGTTTCTGTGGTCTGGATCAGGAAGAACCCGAGGTCTCTGGGTGTACCTTGACACCGCTGGGTTACCGGTTCTGTGCCGGTTCTTAAAAACCCAGTACCTCACAAGGAGGTGAGGCGGGTATCCCGAGTAGTGGAAAGAGTCATTAATACCACAGCTGGTATATTAACAAATTTGACTGTAGAGCTTCAGGCTACGAGGCTCGTTTCTCTTCAGAATAGGATGGTGCTAGACGTTATCTTAGCAGATCGAGGAGGAGCTTGTCGGGTCATTGGTAGCTCTTGTTGTGTGTACATTCCTGACTCCGCCCCTTCTGTCCATTTAGCCATTCAGAAATTACACCGTTTAGCAGCAGAAATACATACTGATACAGGAAATTGGTCCCTCTCTGGCTGGTTTTGGGGCATACTGTCAGCCTGGGGATGGACATGGAAGATGTTAATGGTATTAGTAGGTATAGTGAGTGTTCTGTTCACATGTTGATTATGCATACACTGTGGGCCTGCCTGTTGTTCCTATTGTGCCAGGAAAGTGTCCTCTGCCTTGGTAACGCCCCCCTCGAAGAAGGAAAAGTCTCAGATGATGCAACAAGAAATTGGAGATTTGATGCAGATAGATGAGGTTATCTTTGAAGATTAATTTAGCTACATCACGCTAAAAGGGCGGTTCTGTGGTACCGAAATTCCGTTTCTGTCATTACTAATATGACATTGTTAGCCTGATGTAGCTGCATGCACATGTATTCATAGTTATGGACCATTTAGTGTTAATAACGAAGAGTAGCCTTTGGTTCTTATTATAGTTTAAGTTACACCTCATTTAGAGAAACCACACTAACGCCATTTTGTATTTGTCGACTCGGGCCTGGGTAGTGATCACGTGTTGTTTTTCATGTTACCGAGCGAGTTCCAATTAGTTGAGTTACAGGACAGCTGAATTCACGATGCTTTTCTTTGCTCTAAGACCCAAGGTCGCATCTGGCTTCAGAGGTGATAAGCACATTCTTGTCGGCGCCGAGCCGTTACTCCCATGTACCAAGATGAAAGGGAGTTACCCTTTCTGACCTTCCCCATAATAGCAGAAACAGACTTCTGAGCAGGCTTTGTGTGCCATATATGGTTCTTCCTTAAGATCCTGTACCTATTGTGAGGTTGCCAAATATGGGTATTTCATGTAATGTAATGACTGAGGTATAAATGACTTGTCTCATGTGTAAATCCGCAGTCTTCTCGGTGCACTGATTTTGGTGTGGACGAGGGGGCTCCTCTGCGCAGAGTTTCTTGGTGCTTGCCCTCGGAACCTAGACTGTTTAGTTCTCCCAAGAGGACTTCAGTGCATGGTGGGGTGACGATGACATTTTTATTCAAAGTGAGCAAGGAGATATGAATAGCAAAAGTCAAAACATTGAACAGCTGCTGAAGGGAGTGGGAGATCAACAGCTGCATTGAGTGACATGACACAGCCTAGCACCGGGGGCAGTGAGATATGGCACGAGGGAATCGACTGAGCCACTGAGACAAGTGCCTGATCCCAGATGGGGAGAGAGACTTACTAGTGGCCTGAATCAGGGTGAGGAGATCCTCAATGCTAGGATCTAGACTCGGAAAATCCTGTGGGCCCTCTGCACAATTCCACCTGCAGAGGTTGAGACGGTGGACCCTGGGTATACAGGGCGTCCGTACTGCACCCAAACTTTGTTCCTGTACCTGTGTGCAGCTTGGGGACATTGGGAAATGAACAGCCGAACGATGGGCAAACCATGCACTGCAAAAGGTGTCCTTCAGACATGAGGGTAGTAACCACAGGTGACGGCCAGCCCAAGAAAGATAATGGTCCCACATCCCTGGCAGCACACACTGCGACCATCTTGGAGGCCATAAGAAAGCCAAAGACATCCATGAAAATGCAGATCGCCGGGGTGGTGAGCGAAGTGGGATTACTGAGGGCCAAAAACAAAAAACTGGTCCAGCCTGCACTCAATCATTGCGTGGCTGACAAACAAGGGGACAGAGATGTCATTTTACAGGGGGCATGGAAACATGGTCCTTGAGTAATACATGGTCAGGAGGTGATTCTGTATCCAGACGATACTAACCTAGTTCAAAGACAATGGGTGGCATATGTGCCATTTAAGAGGGTGTTGTGCCATCTGGATCTCAAATATGCGCTCCTCTCCCTGGCAAAGTTGCGGATAGTGCATGGGGACCAGACTCACTTTATAGCATTGGCACAGGAGAACTGGTATGCCTAGAAAGACAGGTTCTCTGGTCAGACCTGCCGCCTGGGTTGTGGAAGGATGATGGCTGGTGACCAGCACCGTCAAGGCGCAGAAAAAATAATAAGAAAGTCACGGCCTCACCAAAAAAAGAACAGATGAAGGAGGCTCAACAGAAAACAGTGCTGGAAGTCAAGTAATAAAGTGACATTCTCAGCAACAACACATAGAGGTCTCTTGTCTCCGAAGAAGAGGTAAGCGGCTTGGACCGAATGGAGATAGAACAGGAAACAGAAGAAGATCAACTGCCGCATGTTATGCCCATGATGTCTGAACATTTGGTGTAGGAGAGGCCCGATTGACTGCAGGTAGTGGTTAGAGAGGACATGCTCCAGGGCCCTGGGGGCTATGGAGTCTAACTGATATATGGAGAATGCCTGAGAGAAGGCATAGAACTATGGACAGTCCTACACAGGTGGCCGCAGAGCATCCCAGCGACAGAAGCACTAGGGGGCATATGTATGAAACAAATTTTTAGTCGCAAATGCTGCAATTCGCAAAAAAGCAGCGTTTGTGACTAAAATTTAGCAAAACGCGATGTATGAGCAAAAGCGCATCGCAATATTAAGGAATCGCAAAATTTGAGATTCCTTAATTTTGTGTAAGCATTTAAGGAATTGCAAATTGCAATTTCTTAAATGCTATGCAAGAAGCACCCAAGTTGTGCGATTTCTCCTTAAGAAATCGCAAATTACCACCAACTTCTAGTTGGTGGTAATTTGCAATTTCTTTCAAAAATGCACTTTTTGGCATTTTTCATGGTGCCATGTGGCGCACATGTGCACCATATGCGCACACATGTTCGTTTCAGGGGTGCATCAGGGTGTCCTTATGACACACTTGAAATTATTCTCAATTTGCGATTCTCAAATTGCGAATCGCAATTTGAGAATGACTCCCCATTCATTCCTATGGGCCTCCTGGCCCATGGGAATGAATGGGAAGTTATTCCTTAATTGCAATTTCACAATTTGCTAATCGCAATTAAGGAATACTAAGAAATCGCAAAAAAAATGTGAATTTTTAAATACATCCTGTTTTGCAATTCTCAAATAGCGACTCTCAAAAAATCGCTATTTGAGAATCGCAAAAACGGATTTTCATACATATGCCCCCATATGTTTTTGAGTTGTTATGGTTTGGGACTCAAATGTACTGTGAGTTGGGGAATGGTTAGTTTTAGAATCACAACACAGTAAGGTAGGAAGGGGGTAGACATGGTGGTAGATTATAGCACCTTGACACACTGCAGTGGGAGAATCATGGATCACACACTTACAGGAGTTGAGCCCGTGCGAGGGGAGGAGAATATATATATGGGTAAAGAGGAGTTTGTTTATCAAGGCCTTTAGCAGACACACACCAGATGTAGTGTTCCTGAAAGAAACACATCTCATAAGTGGACAACAGTGTAGAAAGGGGGGGAGTATGTATAAACTGGCAGATTATGCACAATATACCTCAGGGTTGAGGGGCGTGTTTTTCAGAAAGTTGCTGCCGCTTCACACATCACGTACATGGACAGACACACAGGTTTGCTAGCTGGTAATACTTGGAGAACATGAGGGTGAAGCTATGTTACTGATTAATCTGCACACACCTCGGGGTTTCAGGTAGTAACACTTCAGAAATTGGGGAGCATTCTGATGGACGCTCTCCCCTGGCACTAACAGTAGTAGGTGGGAATTTCATTCCCACACTAGACATGCAGCTAGATAAAATGAGCACAAGAGTAAAGGGGGAGGCGGCCAGGGGACAATTAGAGAGCTTTGTACAGGCAGTTGGGTTACGCGATGTTAGGAGATCTTTACATGGCAGTGAGTGAGGTTATTTATTCTGCTTGGGTGCACACAACATGCACTCGCAACTTGATTATTTCCTCACCCAAGGTAAGGGGCTCCCTAGGTTTAGTGAGGCAGAATACCTGGCCTGGGGGATTAGTGCGCACTCAGCCCTAAAAGTGACACTGTCCATGAACTACTTCTGGGCGGAGTAAATGGAGTTCCGCTCTGCGGAATTCCGTGAGTGACTAAAAAATCCTGCTGCGCTATGCAGAGATCTGCAAGCAGCAGAGTGCATTATGTTGCTTTGTCCACGCTTAGTTTTAATGCCGATGGGTGTGTCCCACACTGTAAAATCCGCACAAATAGCACCATGGCCAGAGCAAAGGGTGCTGCTTCTTTCTGACGCTCGAGTAGATGTTCTACTCGAGTGACAGTTTCCCCAAAGCGAATGGAATGTTTCTCCACTCGAACAGTAGCGACCATCTACTACTACCTGTGTTGAGAAATCTCGCAGGGAGGTGGTCTGGAGTGAAATATTCCTCTCTTATGCTCGTGGACTTAATGTTGGAAGCCAAGCGAGGAAATCACCCCATTCCACTGAGTTTTTCGGAACTCTGCACGCTAAGCAGAGTGAGAAAAACTCTGCAAACTCTGCGATCAGAGCGGAATTTCAAGCCCAGGCCTACCATTAATATGGAGAAACCGCACTGGGAGTGAAGAATGGAGACATAGTGTCTCTCGATTGCACAAGAAGTCTAATGAGTAGGTAAAGCCATGAAGTTCTATGTTGAGGAAACAAAGATATAGTGCAGAGCCCTTTTTTAGGTCGAGCATAGCGCAGCACGCATACGCTGATCTAGGAAAACAACCTCTTGGAATCACTCTGGACTTTTCACACGCTTGTGTGTGTGTTTTTTTTTTAGCATTTTTTCTATTGGGCTTTGCGTGTGTCTTTCTAAAAAGACAGCACGCAATTGGGGGCAAAGGCGGGTGCATGTCCCACCTTTTTTACCAGGAAATATATCCGCCCACGGCCTACGACTTGCGGTTACGAACAGGGGCGCCATCTGTTTGGGGTTACTTCACCATCTGTTTTTAATTAGGGTGTTCGCTGTGCTGCCGTGCTCATTCTGGAGAGCAACAAAGACATGCGACTGAAACATGAAGCAGCGTAGTTGGAATGCAGTGCAGCACTCTGCATGCAGGCATCTTGAGAATGGTATTAAATTCCCAGGGTTTCACAGAATGGCAGCTACTTGCGCAGATATCACCGGTAATTAGTGCAGACTCAGACACCTTTGCTCAGTGATCAGCACACCGCTCCATCCTGCAAATATTTATTGTTAACCAGGCAATATTAACACCTCAGAAATCTGCAAGCGCTTCTCCTTCCATTCCTTTTTAGGTTTCGACTGCAAAAAGCTGCGCAAGCAGCTTTTGCGCAGGAGAAATCTTATGAGAACTGTAGTGTGGCTTTGGGTCGGCCCTCGTCATTCATTGGCTGGCTCCATAAATGGAGCCTAGCCATTGGACGAGGGGCCTGTCCATCAATGCCGGACCAGACACGGGGGCGTTCCCGAGATTCTTTTCCTTTTGCCGACGTCACGCGACGCCGGGAACGCCCCCGTGTCTGGTCCGGCCGGGCCGTGTTTGCTGTTCCCTCCTCCCTCCCGACGTCCGTGTCCTTTCCCGCCCCCCTCGTCCTCTCCCGCCCCCTCGTCCTCTCCCGCCCGCCCCCCTCGTCCTCTCCCGCCCCCTCGTCCTCTCCCGCCCGCCCCCCTCGTCCTCTCCCGCCCCCCCGTGTCCTCACAAACAAATATTGGTATCCCGTCCCGCCCGCGGGTTTCTTCAGCCGGCCGGCCAATCCCAGCGCGGCCGGCCGGAAGTGCCCGCCCCCCCCGCCGCCCAGCGCGAGAAGAGGAGCCACGGCGAGCGCTGGAAGTCTGCGCTGCTCCCGGCCGGGTGACAGCAGACTGGGAGCCCAGAGAGGAACTCCCGCAGCACCCGGGTGAAGCGAGGCGGGACTGGCCTGCAGCGCTGCCACCCCGGCCGCCTCACTTGGAAGGAGGAAGAAGCGGGCGAGGGTGGGGGGCTAACCGGACAGGAGCGGAGGGCCGGCCAGCCGAGGAAGTCCAGGTGAGTGGTTCCTTTCCTGTCCCCCCTCCGCTACTGACGCTATAATTTCCTGATTTTGAACTGAGAGGGAAAGCAGGCAGCCTGCCACCCCGCGGGCTGCGGGGGCTGCCCCGCCTCGCAGGGCCTTGTGATCGATGTCGCTTTCATAACTTCCTCTGTATTAAAGTGAGGGTTCACCGGCAGGGCAGCGTCATCCATCACCCGCCTGAATGGAGTTTTGATTTGCCGAGAGCGCGCTCTGCGTTGCCCCCCCCTTCCCCTTCTGCCGATATTTTAATAATAGCGGGGCTTGGAAGAGAAAAAGCGCATGTTTAGCATCTAGAAGAATCAATCATCATGACTCTTACCCTCGTGAGTCAGGCGAGTGACTAACCGCTTTCTTCAGTCCGAAATGGTCTTGGCGATTGAACCGCTTTGTGAGAGGCTGAAGTGTCGAAGCATGTATATTAAGCCCAAACATATCCGTATGGATTTGTGGACATTACAACCCTCGTATGCCTATGGCTGACAGCCAGCACATGATAAAGCAGAAAAGGTTAAATTCAGTTTCATGATTTATCTTTATTGAGGGCAATCAACCAGGTGCAAGCTACAACGTAAAAATCCTCTTAAAAATGCGGCATGCAAGTACAAAAAAAACCTCCTTTAATAGCCACATTAACTCCACAGGAACGGTAAAACACTTGTAACATTCTAAACCTGTGAAATATATTTTGTTTGCTGGGTGCTCAGAGCATGAAGCACAAAATAGAAGTTTACTGTCTGCGTTTTCTATGCGTGTTAGCTTGAATTTGCACAAATGATACCACAATGAGCTTTCAACAGCTTGTAGGTGAGCCCCGAGTATTTTAAGGAGGTCTTGAAACTGCCTAAGAGAAAAACTGGACGACTGGTCTGTAGGAATTAAGCCTCTCGCCACTACCCTACCTGATCTCTGGCAGTCGAATGCTTACAATTACAAAATCCACTCTTTAAATTTCAATTCATATCAAAAGGCACAGTTCTAGGGATCTGGCTACAAATAAGAAAAGGTTAAGGGAAAACAAACAGCAAATAAAATGTTACAAAAACGGGCAGACCTAGTTAAAAGCACTTTCATGTTTATAGGGAGCGTTAGTTTCTTTTGAATGACGTCAAGAGTCATGTAAATGTACAAGCTCCGATCCAACATGGCAGAAGTGTAACCCATTCTTGCATAATTATGGCTTCAGAGCCAACCAGGAGATGATTAGGTCAGAAAACAATTCAACCGTACTCTATTCCAAGGGAGTAAATGAACAAGCTAACTATTGCTCTGAACACACCAACAAACCGTAATGGTTAGTTAAATGCTATTTAGAGCAATGACTTCAGAAAAAGTAAAATGTGACACCCTGTAAATACATGTGCTAGCATGTACTGTTGTAGATTCACGTGCTCTGCCACTCCAGTCATCAAGTAGTGGGCTCAGATGTCGCAACATGTTTTTCTTTTAAGAACTTGGATTCACAAGACACGGCTCATAGTCCACACTACATAGGGACACAGGCTACACCTTAGATTCCCTTCTGTCCAGTGGGTGAGTAGTGTAAGGGTAGTGTCAAAGAGAAGTGTGAACATCGCCAGCTTCTGAGGAAGAGGGTGCGCATATGTGATCTATAGCACAACACGCTAGGAACAGATGCTTACAGGGTCAGTAATAACAGATATTTTATCTGTAGATACAAATGCTCTTTATAGACTTAAATGCATTTTACCCAAAGCAGTGGCTAGCGGGCAGATGATGCAGATGTTTGGAACAAAGCCATTGAAGTTTGGCCCACAAGTGCCTCTTGACGGGCTAGAATATACAATCAGAAATGTTTGGTAAATGTATGCGAGTTCACCAAGTGGCAGCTTCACAGATGACAGATATCAGGATGTTATAGAGGAAAGCCATAATGGCACCCTTTTTAAGCATGGTGTGGGCCTGTCTGCTTGACTGTTTATTGGTATTTGAAAATTCTGGGTTATTTTATGGGCTGTGGATGCCATTTTAGGAATGAAAGGTTTCGGGCATGGCAGTGTAACAGTGCACAGTGCGAACATATTTATCCAGTATGTTGGTGAATGCTGGTTAGATTTGTGTCTTGCATGTTGGCTAAGCGCATGGACATACTGCTTCTGATTTTATCGGGTACCTTTGGCATGCATGTTGGGGAGCTGCAAGTTCTCGCTGTTAGTCAGGCTTGGTCATGGGCTCGTTTCATGTGTATCTTCACGTCACATATTCAGTTTTGGATCATGTGCTGCATGTTAAGTTTACGTCTTGAACAGGCTAGTTGTGTTTTTTTTTCTTAAGTCAAACTGTGAGCAACATGTAAACAGACTGTGTAGTCGCTTACATCGTGTTATGTTTGTGTATAAGTCGTGGGCTTGCTTGTGTCATGTGTTTACTGTATTTAAGTCATGGGCAGACTGTGGGTCCCATGTGTTGCATTGCACCATGTTGTGGTTGAATCATGGACAGTCAATGGATCACAGCATGATTTGCTTGGACTAGTTGTAGTTAATAGACAGGCTGTGGGTCACGTGCACCATTGCAGAGGGTGTGCAATTCATGAGCAAGCTACGTAGTCCCATGATGATTGTTTTGGCTACATTGTGTTTGTGGTGTATTTGTGTGTGTATTGTGTTTGTTTTCCATGCTAGGTATAAACCGTGGGCAGGATGGGGCTGTCACATGCTTCTCACCATGGTTTGCTTTGTGAGTGTGGTAAATAAGGATGCCTACTTGTGCTTGTTGGACAGAGGGAGGGGTGTGCCCTGTATGCTGTGTATCTAGTGTCTGCTGACTGTGTCTATAGTGTCTGTGAAGTAATGTGCAGTATATTCTACCAGTCAGCTGGAAGAGCGAAGAAGTAGTGCTGAACTGCTGTCAACGTGTTCCTGGTGGGGGTTTATTGCCAGTGGACTTACTTCGTACAACCCACTTCTTGTGCCACATCGATATGCGCAGGTATGGCTTGATACGTGCTGTGGTCAGTTCCTTTCAGCCGTCTGCATTGGACATCTTGCTCTATATGAAGACAGCTATGGACTGAATTTCTGCTTGTAACTACCCCTCTTTGTGTCGACTTCTAGTAATAAATCTCCATTTGTGATACATTTTACCCGGATATATTGCTTACTTCGTCATTACGCTCCATTCACTATTGAACAATGAAAGTAAAAGTACATGACCTAGGAGATTCCTGTACGTTTACCCCCTTTTTAGGTCTGGCTTGATAGCCCATCTGCTGCGAGACCTTCTGTGATCATCAGGGGTACTACATAGAGTTGCTCCGGCTACGCACACATGTTGGTTGTCAGAAGCACAGCATGTGATTGGACATCAGTTGTAGTAGTCCGCCTAAGATATTGTTTAATTGCACTTATGAGTCATGCACCGTTCATGATATGCTTTATAGGTACTTTATTTTCCCCACATCGCCAAGGACTCGACCATCCCTCAGCACTGACACCGCAAGCTTTAATAACCACAGAGCTAAGGTTGAAAACAGTAGTGTCCGTCTGTCTGTGTGCCTGTAGTGTCCGTCTGTCTGTGTGCCTGTAGTGTCCGTCTGTCTGTGTGCCTGTAGTGTCCGTCTGTCTGTGTGCCTGTAGTGTCCGTCTGTCTGTGTGCCTGTAGTGTCCGTCTGTCTGTGTGCCTGTAGTGTCCGTCTGTCTGTGTGCCTGTAGTGTCCCGCTGTCTGTGCGCCTGCAGTGTCCATCTGTCTGATTGCAATGTCCGTCTATCTGTGTGCCTGCGGTGATCGGCTGTCTGCCTGCCTGCAGTGTCCGTGGTCCGTCTGTCTGTGTGTGTGCCTGCAGTGTCCGTCTGTCTGTGTGCGTGCAATGTCAGCCTGTCTGTGTGTCTGCAGTGTCCGAGGTCCGTCTGTCTGTCTGTGTGCCTCCAGTGTCCGTCTATCTGTGTGCCTGCAGTCTCTGTCTGTCTGTGTGCCTGCAGTGTCTAAGGTCCGTCTTTCTGTGTGCGTGCTGCAATGTCAGCCTGTCTGTTCGTTCCCCCAGCAAAAAAAAGTGAGCAACCACTGTCAAGGAAACCACAGTGTCATGGAGCAGCCCCTCTCCTATCTGTTCCTTCCTTCAACAAATCTCGCACAGGGTGAAACGCCGAAGATGCACCACTCCGTGCCAGCAGGAATAAGAGGACTTTGCAAACAGCAAAAAAAAAAATGGAGCACATTAAAACTTGGCTGCGCAGCCATGTAAGAGGCAGGGCATGTCTGCGCTTGTGCAAAGTAGTATATTATAACCAGCCACGTAAGAGGGCCGATCTGCGCTTGCGCAGAGTCCCCATCTCCAGACCTCACACGCGTCACCCAGCATCACAGGCACTGGTCACGCTCGAACCCGCGCCATCTTAAACCTTTGCACCTAGGATCTCCGTGCAAATCAGAGCGCTCCACAGCCCGGGGATGAAGTGCTGTGTAAATGTCACAGTGCAGTACATGGTATAGGCCAATTCTACTACAGTACCTGCTTCAGTGCACACTTGCACTGAGAACAACTGCTGTGCTGTGACAGCTGTGTGGGCGGATGGCTGTGAGAGCTGTGTGGGCTGTGAGAGCTGTGTGGGCTGTGAGAGCTGTGTGGGCTGTGAGGGCTGTGAGGGCTGTGAGAGCTGTGTGGGCTGTGAGAGCTGTGTGGGCTGTGAGAGCTGTGAGAGCTGTGTGGGCTGTGAGAGCTGTGTGGGCTGTGAGAGCTGTGTGGGCTGTGAGAGCTGTGTGGGCTGTGTGGGCTGTGTGGGCTGTGTGGGCTGTGTGGGCTGTGTGGGCTGTGTGGGCTGTGTGGGCTGTGTGGGCTGTGTGGGCTGTGAGGGCTGTGAGGGCTGTCAGGGCTGTGAGGGCTGTGAGCTGTGTTGGGCTGAGAGCTGTGTTGGGCTGAGAGCTGTGAGGGCTGTGAGGGCTGAGAGGGCTGTGTGGGCTGTGTGGGCTGTGTGGGCTGTGTGGGCTGTGAGGGCTGAGAGAGCTGAGAGCTGTGTGGGCTGAGAGAGCTGAGAGCTGTGTTGGGCTGAGAGCTGTGTGGGCTGTGTTGGGCTGAGAGCTGTGTGGGCTGTGTTGGGCTGAGAGCTGTGTGGGCTGTGTCGGCTGTGGGCTGTGTGGGCTGAGAGAGCTGTGTGGGCTGTGAGAGCTGTTGGCAATATAAATAACAATGCCATTTATTTATAAGTAAAAAAAAAAGAAATGTCATGAGCAATGCCAATAACTCTAACTTTTCCAAAGGCGAAACCATTGCATTGTAAATGCTTGTTATATTTTGCATTATGTCGCACGAATTAAGGTATCAAAGCACTTTACATAAGTACTAGTTCCATCACAGAAATCTGCCCGGTGGGTGATAATGTGCTGCATGGCTAAACATTTATAAGGTTCCAAAGGCGAGACCTATTGGCTATGCCAATGTTTGTTATTGTTGGAAGCGTTTAGGGCAACAACCAGGGGTGTCATCATTGCTGGGGAAATTGGGGACAGAAGAGAGAGTTGCAACAGATTTTCCACACTAGAGGGGGAACTAACACTACGGAAGAGGGGCTATGCGGCGTCCCCTACAACCAGCGTGAAAAAAGAGATGGACCTAAAGAGGTCTGAGTATCAGTCAGTTGCTAACCATGAGATTAAAATGACCCACCTGGTGAAACAGAAAAGGGTTTATGAAGCCAGAAACAAAGCCTTAAATTGTTGGCGTGGATTGGAAGCAAGGAAAGGGAAGGCATTTCAGTTACAGAATTGATGGTGGAATAAGGGGGCATGGTAAGGGATGGTCGGAGGATAGCGGAGGAATTCGCCAGGTATTTAGAGGCATTCTATAATATGCATTTACAGGCCCCAGACAGGGAGGTGCTAGTCTTTATTAATTACTGCCCCTTGAGACTGTTGGGGTCACATCAAATGAGTGACTTAGAGACAGATACCTCAGCAAAGAATGTTTCCTTACCCATGGTACAAATGCAGTCGGGTAAGGCACTGGGCATGAACTGTTCCCAAGGTTGACCGGGTAGACGGCTGCCCCACTACATGCAGTCTTCAAGATGGCATTTAGAAAGGGTGAACTATCCGACAATCTGATGTAGGAGACGATTGTTCTTATACCGAAGACTGGAAAGCCCCGAGAAAAGTGTGAGTCATATGTCCTGGCCAAGATCCTAGCAACCAGACTTCAGGCGGTGGTAACTCACCTGATGCACCCGGACCAAAATGTCACTCGACCAGGCTGAATCTGAGACAGCTGCATAACAATTTAGCATCAGCAGGGGCCTCAGCTGTGGGTGGGCATTCACCTTGCATGATGCGACTAAAGCCTTCAACTCTGTGGATTGGCCATACCTCTTCAGGGTGCTAACCCAAATGTGCTTTGGACCCAAATACATCAGATGAGTCAAACTACCAGGCCGTGGACCAGAGTGAAGGTTAATGGTCACACCTCCCGAGATTTTAGAGTACAGATTGGTACACAGCAGCGGTGTCCTCTCTCGCCAATGCTGTTGACTCTAGCGATCGAAGTTTTGAGGATTGGGTGCAGATTGACGCACAGATTTGGGGTTGGCTGAGGGGTAATGGATGGGATGAGTGCATATCTCTCAATACACCCACAATATTTTGCTTTACCTGACAAACATGGCCCAGACATTGGTCCAACTTCAAGATGTCTTCCGCATTTTCGGGTATTTCTCTGGTTTTGGCATAAACTGGGACAAATCCTTATTGTTCCTGATTGAGGACTGGGAACAGGAGGAGGTTCCTGCACTCCTACTGAGAGTGGAGATCAGCATGATTAAATATCTTGTCATCTGGATCACTAAAAATCCAGATTCGCCTTGCGAGGCAAATCTAGGTCCCACCTTAAAAGGGCTGGCGCGAGATGTGAATAACTGGCAGTCATTACCACTTTCACTGCTTGGAAAAACTGCGATGTTTAAGATGGTCGCACTCCCTAGGCTGCTATGTATATTTTGCAGAACAGTCCCTTCAAAATTCCAGACGCATTGTTTACCAGGGTGGATGCGCTGGTGAGGGCACTGCTTTGGGAAGGGTCCTTCAGTAATGGAAGTGTTATGAGGCGGAGCGGATTGGGCGGACCCGACATTCCGCAGGAGAGTTTGGGCATGGGAGAAAGGAGCTTCATGCATGTGTTACACAGAGGCAGACGGTTGCCTGGAGCGAGTCAGGCAACTGGGACGGTAGTAGATATTTGGTAGAGGTTGACCAGAGAAAGGGGTGGGGTAGTAGGTTGACCCCATAAACACAGTTTTGGGAGGGCTCCAGATTACACCCCGTGGTGCCTCTGAAAAATGGTTGGGGCTGAGACAACATTGGCCCTTCCACGTTGACGGATAAGTGGGATGCAAATGGGGTGGTACCCTTTGCCTTCTTGAGGAAATAATATCAGATGTCAGAGTAACAGTGGCTTCAGTATAATTAGTTAAGACATGCCTTCAGGGAATCTGTGTCATTGGAGGAGGAGACACAGGAAGATGCCCTGCTGGAAGGCAGACTACTAGGTGGGCGGGTGGATAAGAAGTTGATCTTGTTGATGTATAGCACTATAATTTGTAACACACAACCCCATCTGTTGAAATTACAGGATAGATGGGCACATGATCTTGGAGAACTCAACAAGGATGATTGGCAGGTGGCTGTAGGGTTTCCAGCGGAGGTAGCCACAATGGCAAGTTTTTCCCTGATCCAGATTAGTAATCTGCACCATTCTTACTACACAAGAACACTATTCCATAGGATAGGCAGAGTGGAGGATGCGCATTGCCTCAGAGGCTATGGGTTAGAAGGCACACTGCTTCACACACTCTGGAGTTGCCCCCATTGCGAAATTTCTGGGAGGTAGTGGGAAGATCCTTGGGAGAGGAAACCGAGCTGCCCTGGACCTACAGCCGTGACTGGCCCTCCTGGGTATAAAGGGTCCATCGGATCTATCTAGGTATCAGAAAATTCTAGTAAACCTGGGATGCAAGATGGCAAAATGAAACATTGCTCAGAGGTCGGGTTCTGAGAATCCCTCCATGCATCAAGCATGTTAGACAGCAATGACACATTGTAAACTAATGGAGAGGGAAGTCTAATAGGGACGGGGTTGCCAAAAGAAATTTGGCAAAATCTTGGGCATTTGGGGTGCGGAAGCCGATTGAGTGTTGGAATGAGAAGGGTACCCATACCTATGTTATAGGGTGAGAGAGAGGGAGACATCCACATGTACTGCATTCACATGCAAAAGAGTTAGGGGCACAGGAGAAGGGAGATGAGGTTACGGGCAGCGGGCAATGACAAGGAGAATATTGATGTACAGTTGTATTGTTCCCGTTTGGGGTGACTCTGGTGGTCAAGGTGGCTTGTTATGACAGGTTGTTGTTACTGCACATGCTGTTACGTATAAAACAATACACAAATATTTTTTTTTAAAAGAGATTGTGGGATCTGTGACAACATCTTGACATGGCTAACCTCGCTCTTCATAGAGGGCTCCTTTCAAGTAACTACCACTCTGTTCTCCTCCACAAGGCGTCAGTTAGCCTGTGATGTGCCTCAATGCTCATCATCATGAACCCTATACTCTTCAACATATATGTCAGCCCGTTGGGGTACATTGTTGAAACATCCCTGATGTCATATGAGGATGACACACAATTGGTTATATCCCTGACTCACTCAGAGAGGAGGAACTGCTGTCAATTTAGGAATTAATGCTTTTGGTGGCTGAATGGATGAGCTGGAATTGCTTACAATTAAGTGCTAGCAAAACAGATGTCCTGGTAATTGGGAAATAACCTACCTGCAGGCCCAAACTGGTGGCCGGATGTGTTGAAAGACCTGCCCCCCAAGCCTGCCCTGAAGACCTTGAGCATTTCGCTAGACAGTCACCTATCTCTTGACCAGCAAATAAAATCAGTTATGGCATGTTGCTTTGGTCTGCAAAGGCACCTAAAGAAAAGACACTGGAATGTTTCTTCTTCTGCCAAGAAGACGATTATTTGAACTCTCATTACATCACGCCTCGATTATTGTAACATCTTATATTTAGACATCACCCAGGCATCTATCACGACACTCCAAATAATAGAAAATCGTGTGGCTAGAGTGCTCAGACATACATCTAAATGACAAGCAGTCTCAAATCAGTTACGCAGTCTTCACTAGTTACCTATTGAGAAACACATTCAATTCAAGAAGTTGTGTGTGACCAACTGTGCCATTAAAAGCATGGGACCTCGCTACTTTAGATTGCCATACAGGCCTACTCTTCTGCCATCCTTCCGGATTGAATTTGCCATCGCCGAAATGCGGGGTCCATGTTAGAATATCGAATTGATTGACACTTACACGTGTCAGCAAGGACCAGACTTGATTTCCTTCGGTCCTACACATTGTCCTCTGTGGAATTATCCCTTCCTCTTGACCCCGTATTGGCGTTTTAGCCGCATACTACACATTGAAGTCATCAATTTTACTTTCCAATTTTAACTGCCGGTGTGGATGCCGGTTTGCTATTTTTACCGCCATCCTGTGTTTGGATACATGCCTGACGATTTATACTTGATTTCCACTGAATTCTCTCTGAACGCAATCGGGTTGGAATTATCACCGGTTTAGGGATTAGACATACCATTCATCGTGACTTGAGCCCTGAAGAGTTGGAGATTATTGTTTCTCAGACAAAACACGTGTTGGCTGACTGTTCTCTGTGCCAACATATATTAAAGGAACCAAGAAAAGTACAGCGAATATTGTCTTGATGTAGTGAACACGAATATGCATTGTTTAATATTTAATGTATGTGTGCACAGGACTATTGCAATTATGAATGGCACAGTAGCTCAGGCCGTCAAATGTCAGATTAGCTATGGCTAATCACAGATTAGCTATAGTTCCTCATATAATCGTGTCAGACAGGGGGGTCACTGATTCCACGTTCTTGCCCCTAAACCCCAGAAAAGCCTTTTCTTTAATCTGCGATTGAGCCCTAACAAATCAATATTTCACAAACACCTTAAGGCATTACTTTTTTAGAGCCTTGCTTGCATTCAGGGTCTCTGATATTCATAGTTTTTCCCACTGGAAAGCCCTGTTGGGGAAGCCATTTGCAATATAAATGCAGAGATACAATGTTAAAGACGTTCTAGTCCCCAACGTGAGGACTGGCGCCCACCACCTGCACAAAGAAAGCACTGACAAAAGTACAATTGCTTCAGAGCTTAGTTAGGAAAATTAATGGCTACTGGCATGTAAACTATGAAATGTCTTCTTCAAAGACACAAAGTGAAGGTTATAGTTTTCAAAAGCAGAACATCAATTTGTGCAAACATTGCAAAAAATACCTATATGTAGGAGTATACTTTAATCACAGGTGTTGTAACCAGGTAAACAGATTTGCAACTAGTGGCATTTAACTGGTCTGAGCAGCCACCTTACTGAAAATGCAACTCCACAACTAAAGATGTATGCTTTCTTTTGCCCTGAAGGGGGCACATTTTCGCATTACAAAGGTACGACAAGAACCCAATCTGTAATCCCAAATGTTTGCCTGCTTTAGCAGTGGATGCACATTTGAATGTGGATACCTCTAATTGATATGATATTGTTACACCACTCAAATGAGGTGATGCCTTACCTCTTGCACATGCACATGTACAAACTTACTAAACTGTGCATGATTGTAAAAAAGATAGGAGGGACACAGTCAGAGCCTGATTGCGAGTTTGGCATTCCGACCTCCTGAGAACCTTGTCCGCACCTGCCAGTAGACTGCAAAGCTGGTATTCTATAGACCGCCATACTGGCCACGTTGCCGGCAGTGTGGATGCAGAGTTCTAGAGGCAGTGCTGAGTACCTTTTTCCTAATATATATTGATGCCTGTGTGTGCATTTCAACTACATATGTGTCGGATGTGCACATATACATGATACATGGGGAAAAATACAATCTACCCATTGCCTGGGTCCGGCCCATATGTGGGTAGTTCTGGCATTGGGAACATGGTACGAATGGGACTCACCTGTAGGTAATCACAAACAGAGTCATAATCCACTGGGTGAAGATCCTGCTTTGAAGGGGGGACCTGAAGAAAGGGATCCACATTGAACTCAGCCTGGAAGAACAAGAAAGGGGTGAGTACGCACCCCAAATCCTTCTTGTTCGCCACCTTGAAGCAGGTAGTCGGACTGCCATGGCCAGTTTGTGGAAAAGGCAACTCGTAATACAGACAGCGGTGCAGCTCCCCTGTGCCGCTCTATGGTGGTTCCCAAACCGTAAACCCAGTGGTCGGTGGTCTGCTGATGTTCTCTGCGGTTGAGCAGTGGTTTTCGGAAATGCAAGCTGCCCAACCTGTAATATGGAGGTTGGAGCGCCAAGCTCACCACGGTCAGATCCCCACCACTGGTACAGCAGTTCATGGATCACCAAACTCATAATAAGGCACATATTGAGTATGGCCTGCCTGCAGAGCCCTTTTGAAAGAATCATTTTACTGGCACAGTGATATATGCCCTGGACTGGTTCTAATCACCTTCCAAATACATAATTCATAAAGGCATCAGGACAGTCACTCCAGCGTTTGCAGCTGACATTTTCACCATTTCCAGTAGCTCTTGGAACACCCACATCAAGGGTAAGATCCGACCGGTGGTGAAGTGCAAAAAAGAAAAACTAGGCATTTGGCCTACTCCATCTATACATCCAGGATCTGGAACAACATTCCTACATCTATCATGACTGCTTAAACCCAGCTTCAATTTAGGAAGGAATTGAAGATAGATTTCTTTAGAGAATACTGCATTCCAATAAAGTAATAGTACACTTCCACTCTCGGGACAAAGCTACGTTTAATCTACCATTCACTGTATCTTTGCCCCTATTCAGCTTTCTGCTGCCTTTTGGTTAGGTTTGCGCTATACAAGTACCACCTACATACATACAGTGCTGCGGTGGCTGTACTGTCAGTAGCTGCACACTAGCAAGCTTAATCCTGGGCCAGAATGGCTCCCTAGGATCAACTGAAGGGCAGGTGCAATTTGGGACAGCGGCTGACTTTGTGATTGTTTTGATAGCCTCCTTTTTCACATGCCATATTTTTGTGTTTTAAGTTAGAAAGGCAACAAACAAATCACATGAATAAAAGGGGCATCTCCTGCTGTATCTACTGACGAGGCAATTGGAAAAATTGGGGATCACCTTGTGGATCTCCCTAGAGTGGCAAGAAAGTATTGTAGTAGGTGAAGCCCTTGACTACAAGTTGCAGGTAAGATTGCAATCCTGTGCATGTAACTCCTTTGAGTGTGTATTATTTCATTTTGCTGTGAAACTAAAAGATAAGAATTGGGATGGACAATATGTTATTGTGTTTGTTGATCTACTGTTGAGTTCTGAGCTATAATCCATCACACTGAGACGCCTTTACCTGCAGACACTTGCTACCATGAGAGTCAAATCAAGAAAGGTCTTGTTTGCAGAACCACGATTATGCCCCATATGTCCCTGTCTGCTCTGTAGCCCCATGAATGGGGTGGGACATGCATGAATGATAAGGATATCTAGTTTTGAAAATACCAAAGTCAAAGGTTATGCTGAGTGAATTGTGGAAGAACAGGCACAGGTTACATAGGCACTATTCTCAGATCTTGACTTGTGACCAGAGAACACCATGCACAGCTCGAGGACATGAATACCTGAAAAAAGACCAGGTCTTGTACCCAGAAATTGATGAGCACAACCAATGTCCATTCCTTGCACCCAACAGGCTGTGAGTGCAGAAACACTGAGCAATTTCAGTGATGTTAATAGTGATGATGATGTGATATGGTCTGTTCCCAGTTGTGTCATGAAGAATACCCTTTATGCTGCTCTCTGTGACATTATGTGTGAATCAAGGACTAGTTCAGGGGTAAGGGATTAATGTTTGTGTAGTTCATCCTGCCAGGGGCATTTCAGTAGATTTGTGTCTTCATCATAACTTCCCTTCAGTAGGCATTTTTTGAGGAAATCCAAAGTTTCTGGAAGACTTTTTTGACTGTTTATGTTGATAAATCAGCTCTTGCAAATCAATTTGTTTCCATTATGTGCTTTCATGCTCACATACATCTGATTGATTAATTCATATATGGAAAATAAGTTAATGCCTCAGTTTCAGCACAAGTCTGGTGTTTAGATGCACGAGAACGTATGCATTTTCGTCCGGTCTCTTTGTTGTGTTCTTTCCTCATGGGATTCTTCCTTGTATCCTTTGTCTAGTGGCAACTTCATGTATGCTTCCAGATGCAGAGTCAAGTATTGTCACACTATTTACTTAAAGGTACTCTCTTTAGTCACATTATGCCCTTACCTCTGAATTGAATATTTCACACATGTAAAGAAAAACACAATCCCTCTACAAATTATTATTTCAAGCAAGCGCTATTGACGGACAGTCCACTGGGAATGATAAATATCCATGGCTTTTTGCCTGTTTCAGAGTTTGAGGTCATAAATCCTTTCCAACATTGGCTAGAGTCTGCACAGAGGTCTATTTATTGGAGAATAATATCCTCTGGTAAGGTTCCAACAGAGCTTAATTTGTAAAACAATAGATGCCGGTGCTCAAACCTTTTGCTCAGAAGCTGCCGCTGGAGCTGCTGAAGGTCATGGTGCCAAATACCAAGGCTGCATAGTCTTGATTCCCCTTCAAGCATCTCTAATGCATGACCAGACACTGCCTGCCTCTCAAACCTACAGCTGCGCATTCTTTTTAATCCCTACTTTCTCCCTTTGTCACTCTTTAACATCTTTGTTTTCCTCCTTCATTCCTCCATTTGTGTTTTTCTCTCACTTGTTCTGGGTCAAAATCTGATGAGGAAAAATAAGTGTTGGTACCCAGAAATAAGTGTTGGTGGGCCCCACTTGCAACCATCAGCTCAAATTAAGCACTGGTTTTCAGACATTCCATTTATTTACACTTATTATAGAGACCACCTCAACCAAGATCATTGCAGACATTGTCTCCAGTACTGCACATTTCATTAAACATCTTTGATTTCAGATATGTTAGTCTAACTAGTTCAATGAAAGCAAAACAAGACTACAATGTACAGAATGCATTCGGCTATCCCACAAAAGTGAAGGACTGTAAATAGTATCTGTAATGGAATGGAAGGGGGTCGACACTGTAACACACCAACATGCACTCAATAGTGACATATAATAATAAACAATCATAATATTTGCTTCGCTAAATGCACATGAGTGCTGTAAGCATTAATGAGTTCCTCTAAGGCAGGGTATAACAAGGGTCAAATCCCAATCAATGAGTTAGACTCTGGTTTTAAAGTAGCTGATTCCCAGGTTTAAGCTACTTTTCCTTCTGATACTGTGTTTAACCTGCAGTGCTACAATTCATGTCCTGTGTGGTGGTGGTGGTTGGCAACAACTTAAATCTGTGAATCCCTGTTAAATATATGCTGTTCAAGTTATGTGTCATACAAGTAATTGGTGTGACTGTGTGGAAAGAAACCTCTCACCATCAAGTTACAGAAAGGTTGGAAGTTTTGAAACAACCAACGCCCTTTTTCACTTCATCTCAGAATAAAAATGCCAGGATTGTAGGCTTCATAAATGAAGCAGGTGCAGTGGTACCGGAGCACAATAGTCTCAGAGGACCCATAGCAGCCTTGCCACAGTGCTGACAAATGTCATTTTCATAACTTACATTCAATGTTCTTAGTTTGTTCTTCATCTATTCACAAATTGGCAACTGGCTGAGCATCTTTCACACCATATTACCCTTATTTAAACAGATGTGAAACACAATGTTAAGGCCATATATGGGTCACATGCAGTGGCTCAACCAAACTTGAGGGGCTCCCCTATAAGGTAGGTGAAGGGGCCCCCTCCAGACCCAAACAGCAGCTCTCCGGCCAGGGTACTGCGCTGAAGGTACCTCTTGGAGCTTGGGTTCCCCGCACCGCGGGGAAAACGAGGGCATATGTTACGCCACAGGCCTCAAGCTGCACCTGGATGACGAAAACCCAGTGAGGATGGGAGTGGTCTAGGTCCACTTGTTTTCTTTTAAAGGGGATGTGGCCAGTCAGTACAGACTGCAGTGTTTCTATTGCAGCAGGATCAAGACTCAATTGTATATGATTGTTCCTTGTCTGTAGTGGAATTGTGAGCTACAAATGATAGCCTGGATGGTGGCTCCGAGAAATTACTTGTTGTCGACATTAAATAATAAATATCCCCCATCACTTTTTTGTTCTGCATTACCACTTGTGGGACCCTTTCCCTCAATGCCACAGGACTCAAGCTGCATCTCAATGATCTGGCCCAACAAGGCCTAAGCCATCTTTAGATGTGCTTGTTCCATTTGAGAGAGGATGTTATCTAACAGCTGAATTAAAACTGTTCCTCTTTGAAATAGGACCAACGCTGATTTGCAATTGGTTGGGTCTGTCTTTAAGGGATTCTTTATGATAGCCCTGCGTCACATTTGTACCATGTAAAGTGTTATATGTGTGACGCAGGGCTCTCATAAAGATTTATGAAGCCATGCAAAGCCAACATGAGTGGCTTCATAAACCATGAGTAAGGTGAGGCAGCGTAAATTGCTGCGTTGTCTTACTCTGCGCCCGTAAGGCGTTCCATATATGTTGCGGTGGGTTTTCCAACACCCATGGAACTTGACACAGGCCCAGAATTACATAAAAATAAAAACCTGGGGAAGCGCCAAATATTGGTATGAAGGAGAAATAACTTCATTTCACCTTGTTTTCCCCTCTTTCCATGTTTGCTGCATACTGCAGTGTACTTAGAAAGAGGAAAACACCTCTTAAGATTATTTTTGTGCAGGAAGCTGCCCGTTTCTGCACAAAAACAATACTACCTGCAACGCAGGCCCCCTTGCACCATGCAACACTTTTGTGTCCCCAGCTTCTCTGTGCCCTAAACAGTCCAGTCCAGTGAACAAAAGACAAAGACGGTGGTAAGAATACAGACCTTGTGCTGTGTATTCTTGAAACGTTCTGCTTTAAAATGCTGTCGTTTTTCCCTGCCCTTTACTGTTTAAATTCCTCTCCAAGTTTTCCCCCATACTGAGCTTAGGCCTGAAAAAGGCGATCCACCCCTCATTACCAACTTACAAGGCAGAAAAGGCAAAATACACCTCACAGGCTAACCATAGTGTGTTTTAAGTGGCTGCTCAATCTGCTTTATGTTTTAAACTGTGTTTGGTAAGTGTATGTAGCACTCGTTTTTTGCTAGAAAAAGTGATTTGTTGAAGTGTGCGAAAAGCATTTTTTTTAGTGGCTTTAGAATTGAGCCTTACCTGCAGAGTTCAACAGGAACTACAAAGTGTGGATTGATCCTGTATGTATCCAAGGAGATTGTTACTCCAGGAGCACCTCCCTGCCCCTGCCCACCTGCCTGTGTTTAAGGCCACTTGTTCCTTATATAAGTTTCCTACTGATTATTGTATCTGTGCTCTGATTGGCTCCTAGGGCTAGAGTTTCGATTTGCTTAGGCAGGTGTGGCTGGTCCAGGTAAGAGTGGTGGGCGGGGGTGGGGTGGGGGTGCAAATCAACAGACGATGGAAAAAAAAAACTCTTACCTTGCTCTCGCCGCATCACCGACTCAGCGATGTGGCAAGTGCCAGGTAAGTGGTTCTTAAAAATGTTTTCCTTTATTTTTCCTATTCTGTTGTCTGTCGACTTCCTGCCCCGCCCCCGCACCACTGCTCCACTGCATTTACCTGGACCAGCGTGCCTGGCCTTAATGTTTGAGACCTGAGTAGCTGTTAGGATTAGGATTCTGATTGGTTCCTAGACTTGGGATTCTATTGGAATTATTACTTATGTATTGAGTTCTGATTGGCTGTTAAGGCTAGGGTACTGATTGGTTCTTAGAGCCACGGTTTCTGATTGTCTGTTAGCACTAGGACTGTAATTAGTTCAAGGGCCAGGTCTACTATTGGCTCTAGGGTTCAGGGCTCGGATTAGGATTAGTTAGGGCTCGGGTTTCCATTAGCCAAAGGCTCACCTGACCTAGGGCTCTTTAAGTTTAGGGCACAGGGTGTCACAGCCCAGGCGTCAAGGCTAAGGATGGAGAGGACAGGGGCAATTGCTTGATTGGGCCTGTTTGGGACAGATCAGGCCCGGGGCCAGAAATGCTGCCCTTTTTTCCATTCAGCAGCAACTGCTTTAAGCCATCCACATACACAAACATATTAACACTCTCTCAGCAAATGCACACTACTCACTTACCACAAACAAAACAAAACTACATTTCAGTGTCTCAAAACCACTACAATCCTCCATAAACCACACCTATGCACCTTTCTACCACTGCCACCACACAGTGGCACCTTCACACTCACACAAAACACCACTCTGCCATATATCGCTAACACAACACAAAGGCACATTATACATGACTTCAATCAATCCAGACACACACGCCCTGTTCATACAAAACACCAGATCTACCCTCTACTTGCTCCTAAAAGATCCCTTTCTGTCACCACCCAACCGCTATCAAATCTAACACACACACTCATAACTCTTGTCCATCCCCCCGTACACACCACATACACTCTTTTCCAAAACACATCACCACTCCTTT
This sequence comes from Lissotriton helveticus, assembly GCF_964261635.1. Classification (NCBI taxonomy): domain Eukaryota; kingdom Metazoa; phylum Chordata; class Amphibia; order Caudata; family Salamandridae; genus Lissotriton; species Lissotriton helveticus. The sequence continues at coordinate 1,559,144,437 of NC_136059.1, forward strand.
ACCATTCAACTTCCTCTCACCAACAGTACTTTATATACAAATCCTTCTCAGAAAACCACTACATCAATATCTCCTCTCACTACTCCACAAAACATAACACACACCAGATCATCAAAATCTCACATACACGGGGAGGAGCCAAGCTGGCGACCGAGATGGCTGCTTAGACGCTCGGCTCCGTGAGCCCTCTCACCCCGCACATATATCCTGGCAAATATCCTGAGTCGCAACGACATATTTAAGTAGGCGAAGGATAACTTTCACTCACCGTATGCTTTTGAGGCTTCTACGTGCGGCAGACCCGTGGAAATGTCCCCGCCTGTTTTGCGGCCTTCACGGAGCTGGGACCGGGGTGTCGAGTGAGGCGAACAGCCGGCTGCGACTGTGACAACAGCGGCCACTGGTGGAGGTGGGAGTCGGCAGGAGGGCACCGATGGTCCGATGGGCCGCTGGCGACAGTGCTGCCCCAATGCGTCTAGCGGAGTGCCTTGTGAGGTGTGCGGTAAAGCAGGGTCGAGGGGAGTGCGCGATACCTGGCCCCCTCTCCAGTGTTGTGTCCGGGCATGATTACTGACTTTTCCCGGACTTGACGGGCGGCTCACGGGGAGCGGCGGAGATTTTGATTAGCCCTTTGGTGACCCTTCGTTGAGAAGCCTACACTGACCTTTGGGGTCCCCGTGGTGAATCCTGTTGCGCCCCGGTGTGGGGCCGGTCCCAAGGTGAGATGGAGAAGGGCGAGGCCGGATCAGCTAAGATGGCGGATGGCACCCTCTTGCGCAGACCACATCCAGACAGAGACACCGCTGTGAGAGAGAGTCCTGCGGTCTGGCGACACGAGATGATGCCCACGTCCAGAGATATATTGGCGGCGCTTACAACCCTGCACATGACCCTTCTCCGGGACGCCCGAGATCTGGGAAGACGGATGGCCGCCATTGTTGTACCGCCGTTCCACACGGACATAATTCGATGTCAAGGACGCGCCGATGTGCCTGCCTCTGCGTCAGTGATGGGTTTTCCAGCTACACCTCGGTTCGTGGAGACGCCGGAATATCCGGCTCATGAGATCGCTTCGGACAGATCTGCTGTACATGCGGGTGCCTCGTCGGGGCCCTTGTCTGCTCCGCGGCTGGGTGACCAACGTCCTTCTGTGGTTTGGGCTGCCACGGCGGCGTTTCAGCACTTGTTGGATGGTGTGACTCTCTTTCCCTGGCTGGCGAGACTGTGTTCGACCTTGAAGGTGTTTTCGGGATTGCAGCAGACACAGTTGGATTTCCGCTATTCATATTCGACTGGGTTTTGGGGGCTGAGGTCCCATGGAGTAATAACACTGCTCGGTCCGCCAGGACTTCTTGGACCCTCCACACTGCTCTGTGTGCCGATTGATAAGTGGATGTATGTTGGTACTACTGATAGAAAAGGCCAGGGGTGAAATCGTCTAGGACAGGATGGAACTTATTGTTGGCTGCCGGTGCTTTGGGGGACACTCAGCGGGAATGTTATTGATTGTGTTATTCGAGATTATTGTTTTCCATTGCTATCCTGACCTTACTTTTAGAATGTTTACTATGCGCAGTGGTGGGGGAGGGGGCCGGGTGGCTAGATCGATGGCTCTTCCCTCCATTTCTCCTTTTTTTCTCCTCTTTTTCTCTTCTTCTCTTCTTCTATATTTCGGGTCTCTATTTAGGGCGACAGGCATGCTGCTGGGGGGCATAGGCCGTGGCCTTCTGCAGGGATGCGGGGTGGGGGGTGGGGGGTAGGGGGACGGGGTTTGTTAATTTGTCCTTTCTTTGTTTCTATGGCCCTTTGTCTGTCTTCCTTTTGGTGTCGCTGTTTTTCATGTTTCCTACAGTATGTTTCGTTTTGAGGGGTGGGGCGCAACCTTATGGCGTAACGTGTTTGTTATTAACATTTATCCTGACTTGTCTGCCCTACCCCCAATACTTCGCACGTATTTGCACTATTTGCGGATTTCCTGCTTTATGCTGGCTATTGTAGGACCTTGTATGATCGTGTGACACTGATTCTGCATTTTTCTTTATTATAAAATGAACCTTCTCGAATCCTGAATTTTGTATTGTACGCTCAACTACAAGTTATATCCTGGACTATTGTTGGACCCTGATTCTCGGGTTGCTGTATTCTCCTATGTTGCTTCGCTGTACTTACAACTTGACTAGCGGCCGGCCGGGGTGGTTGTAGGCCCATACGTGTATTTCTTTGAGGTAACAAATAAAGGTTCTTAAAAAAAAAATAAAAAAAAAATCTCACATACACAATTTCAAAATACATTCCATCACAAGTAGAAACATACACCCACTTCCACCCTCATGACTACACAAATAATACATATCCTAAACCATCTTTACTCCCAAATTTTCAATCATCACTAACACCTTCCACAGATACGCCAACACACTTACTCTCATTCACCCACCGCTCATCCATTGGACAATTTAGAGCCTTTAAACATGACCCATCTGCTCCACCACCACCAAACATGCAACTCTTGACAACTTCACATCTCCATGTCTTTTACACAACAAGGATACTCTACAAGAACAACACAGCTCACCAACTCCCTCTCAACCACCATCTCCACCACCTACAAACGCAGATCCAACAAAATGCCTTCTAAGCCTGCTGGATGAGAAATATGATATAGAAAAACAACACTACAGCGACCCTCATACAGTTAATACCTGGTTCAAAACAAACAGCAATCAAGACACACTTCACCTACACAAACTTAACAGAATATACAAATCAACAATCAAAAAAGCTATAAAAAAAGTACTATGCAGACAGAATTCAAATAGCTACATGTACACATAAAGAATTTTATTAAATTCTCACTGAATTTTGTAAACTAAATGCACCGAAGGAACTCATCCCATAACTCAAGAATTCACTGCAAACTGGCTAATCACTTCACAACCAAAACAGACACACCTGTTTACACCAAAGGAAAACCATCAGCACCAACCAATTTCCGAAAATCCTGTCTAAGAGTAGGCTAACCCAGCCTCTGCATTCCTTTAGACAAATATCATAAAGTGAATGCATGGATCCGGTCAAAGCAAGCAGGCCTTCTGGGTATTTTCTGACCATTGTTCACCACAAATTTTCAAGAACATTCTTTTATCTTCCCCTGCTGCCACACCAGTAAGAATAATAATAAATAATTCTTTAACTACATTAATCTTTCCAGAAGACCCAAAAAATGCATACACATGCCCATTATTAAAGAAAACAAACCTGAACCCGCATGACCCCAGCAACTACAGACCAATTACAAATGGACCCTTCCTGGGCAAACTGACAGAAAGAGCAGCATTCGCCAAGATATCACAATTCAGTGAAGATAACTCCATACTTTCAGAGTACCAAACAGGATTCTGCTAACATCGAGGCATAGAATTTGCCCTCATCACTATCTAGGATGATCTTAAAAACACAGTAGAGTGGAACGGGGTTACTGCACTACTTCTCTCGGACCTCTAAGCTGCCTTTGATACAGTTGACCATGACACCCTAATACAATGACTCTACAAAGCTCTCAACTGTATCACATCCTGACTTCAAAACAAAACAAATGTCATCCATACTACCCTTTCTCATCCAAACCATACTTCACAAAAGCAGGGTCCCGTCAAGGCTATATCATTTCAACCATGCTTTTCAACAGCTACATGAAGTCATTACTGACAATGATCACTACATTTCAGCGCACATGCACATGCACAACGCAGATGATACGCAAATACTCCTTAAACTGGAAAGCCCCTAAGATATTGGAAGCTCAGGCAACTTCAGCTGCCTCAGAGCAGTTGATCAGTGGATGACATGGAGCCATCTCAAATTGAATGCTTCCAAAACAGTAATACTCACATGTGGTGAATGGAAAAATTATGGCCCACTCTGATTCTGGCCTGATGATCTGGGACCACCTCCTAAAGTATCTAAGGTGGTAAGAAACCTTGGAATTACCATGGACTCCAAGTTATCAGTGAATGCCCAAGTGCACACATTAGCAAGATGAAGCTGCATTACAATGAAAATTTAGCAGCACATCTTTCCCTACCTGGGATTTCCACACAAGGTCCAAGTGACTATCTCTCTTGTATGTTATGTTATGTTATGGTAAAACGACTTGTAGAGTGCACAAATAGCAGAAGGTGTCTCAGCGCTGACGGCTCCTAGGATGAAGCAATAGCCTACTTGTTAAAAAGCCAGGCAGGTTTGCACCAAAAGAGCTCAGGGATCTACTTGGTGTATAGATCTGCAATGAGTTCTTCAGAAACTCTGGCCCTGTGCTCTGGATCGCCTTATAGGCAATGCACAACGCCTTCAATTTTATTCTGCTTCTAATTAGCAGCCAATGTAGTTGTCTGATAACCTTAGAAACAGAAACAAATTTAGGTGCACCAGAAAGCATCCTAGGGGCTGCGTTCTGTACTAACTGGATCTTATTTAAAACTGATTCCTGGGCATTGATCAATAGCTGTTACAATAATCCAGTTTGGACATGACAAGAGCGGAGATTATAGTCCTCCTAGCTTCAACAGGAATGAAAGGGAACTGTTTCTTCACCATTCGGAGAGTAGAAAAGCAAGAAGAGACCACATGTCATTTGTAGGACAACCTGTCATCTAGGATGACACCCAGATTTTTTGCCTTGGTAACTGGGTCATGGGGCGGTTCCATTTTATCTGGCCATCTGGAAGCAATTTACAATCGAGGGCGCCGTGCAGCGGATTCAGCGCTGTCACGTGCTCCCCTCTACCGGCTCTCACCGCTGCTGGCCACGCCCACTTACAGGCCACTGAACACGAGCGCTTCTGTTGGTTCCAGTCTCCTGAGGCGGAAAGCCGGGAGAAGCAGCATTCTTGTGTCATTCCTGTGTTTTATGGTGTTAATACTGTGATTTTAAAACTTTGAAGCAATTTACAATCGAGGGCGCCGTGCAGCGGATTCAGCGCTGTCACGTGCTCCCCTCTACCGGCTCCCACCGCTGCTGGCCACGCCCACTTACAGGCCACGCCCCCTCCCGCCCTTCTTAAGCGCTGAACACAAGCGCTTCTGTTGGTTCCAGTCTCCTGAGGCGGAAAGCCGGGAGAAGCAGCATTCTTGTGTCATTCCTGTGTTTTATGGTGTTAATACTGTGATTTTAAAACTTTGAAGCAATTTACAATCGAGGGCGCCGTGCAGCGGATTCAGCGCTGTCACGTGCTCCCCTCTACCGGCTCTCACCGCCGCTGGCCACGCCCACTTACAGGCCACGCCCCCTCCCGCCCCTAAGGACCTCTACTTCAATGTGCAACTCCAGAACGCGCAGCGGACGTGCACAGTGGGCGCGCCGTTTGCACGCCGAAGGCGCGCCTAAGGCAAGCCCGTCTGCGCCCGTCCGCGGCCAGACGGGGCGAGGGGCACGTCTCCATGCCAAATTCACATCGTACTCTTTTGAGGAGCTCACCACCCTCCAGGGCCATTGGCCACTCTCTGAGCATGTCCGCAGTCACATTGCCTCATTAGGGCTTGTCCCTCCTTCTATGCCTACACCGACGATACTCCCACCGGCCTCTCTGCCGTTACGCTCTTCTACGCCTGATCCCTCTTCCCTTGCTCCCTCATTATCTGTTCTTTTGCTCAACACCAGGTCGGCGGTCAAACACCACCATGAGTTATTTGTCCTCCTTGATTCCGAGAAGCCCGACATACTTCTCCTGACCGAAACCTGGTTTTGTGATTCTTCCCTTCCCGCATTGTTGGCTGCCCTCCCCCCTTCCTATGTTGCTCTGCGCGCTGATCGCCCTGCAGGCAGGATAGGTGGTGGTGTGGCTTTAATCGCTCGGTCTGAATTTAATTTCCAATCTCTTTCCTTTCCTCCAATCCCCCCTACCGAATTCCTTGTAGTTTGTTCCCTTTCTTTCTCCCCCCCTATCACATGCCTATTGATGTATCGTCCACCCCAGACTTCATCTCTGTTTTTGCCTGCATTTCAAGACCTACTAGCCACTCTGGCGGTCAACTACGCCTCGGTCTTAGTGCTAGGCGATTTTAACTACTGGCCTTCGGACCCTTTGGAGTGTACCGCATCTAAAGAATTTACCGAATCTCTCCTTTCTCTTAACTTTGTCCCCCACATTTCCGTCCCCACACACTCTCGTGGTCACATACTCGACCAGGTCTGGTCCCTCAATCTTCCTGTTTCCCTGGTGTCTGTATCTCCCTGTCCCTGGTCCGATCATGCCTTTATCTCTTTTTGCATCTCTTTCAACTCGGTGTCCAAGGCTCCACATGCCAAAAACACCTGGGCGCGGAATTGGAACCGAGTTGATCTTCTCTCCTTGACCTCCCTGCTTCGGAATTCCTGTCCGACCCTCTTTGGTCTTTCATCCAACTCTCAAGCCATTGCCATTAATACCTGGCTGGCTGGAGGTTGTGATTCAGTCGCTCCTCTACGCCGCATTTCCACCCGTCGACCCAAGGATTCCAACAGGTGGTTTACGGACCACCTAAAAGATCTAAAACTGACCGTACGGCAAGCAGAGAGGCAATGGAGAAGAAACTACTGCCCCTCATTAAAAACTCACTATCTAACATCTCTTACCGAGTATAAAAAAGCAATTATAGCTGCCAAAACCATCTATTTTTCAACAAAAATAATGACAGGGGAAAATAAACCTAGGGAGATCTTTGGCATAGTGAACGACCTAGCCTTCTCCGATAGAGGCTCACCCCAAATCCCCCCTACCCAGTTCCTATGTGACCAATTAAATACCTATTTTGTGGACAAAATCGTAACCATCAAAGCCAACATCCCCCTCCCCTCCTCTACCTTTGTTGATCCTTCCCCCCCCACTGTTCAAAGCCATCTTAATGCCATTCCCCCCATTACTGAGGAAGCATTCTTAGCAACACTCTCTAAAGTTAAATCGGGCTCTCCGGCAGATATCTGTCCGGCAAGAATCCTACAACAGATCTACTCTGCCTGTCCCCAGCCCCCCATCACTTTCCTTAATAGCTCTCTTACTCAAGGAGTGGTCATTCCCGCGCTTAAATCAGCCACAATAGTGCCTATTGTAAAGAAACCCGGCGCTGACCCCTCTATTTCAGCAAACTACCGCCCGATCTCTTTGTTACCCTACCTGGGCAAGGTGCTTGAGCGCCATGTCACCTCGGTACTCAGCACCCACGTAGAAGCAAATGGAGGCTTAGCTTCTCGACAGGCCGGCTTCCGTCCTAGGCACTCTACCGAATCGGTTGTGGTGTCGGTCCTGGACAACCTCAGGGAGGGTATGGATCATGACAATCGCCAGGCGCTGGTGCTCCTCGAACTCTCCGCCGCCTTTGACACGGTGGACCATACCATCCTACTTTCACGTGTCAGGGCGGCGGGAATAGAGGGCTCAGCCCTGGTCTGGCTCTCCTCCTTCCTGAGGGACCGCACCCAGGCGGTTCGGCTTGGGGATTTCACTACCACACCTTTACAAGTCACTTGTGGTGTCCCTCAGGGTTCTTCTCTTTCTCCCTTTGTAAAAAAAAGGGTTCAGGGACAACCAATAAACAAAGATCCTTAAGTATTGCCCGGCGGAGTCGCCTCTTTAACCCACAAAATATTAATCAATGAAGAGGCAGGCGCTGGAGACTGGAAGGCAGGAAACAAGGATTTATTCTCTCCGGAGGAGAACACATCAGTTCAGACAGCAAGTATCGTCACGAGGTGCTCTAACCGCATCTCTGAGGCCTGGCCTCTTATACACAGGTTTATGATCTTTATTGCCGGTAACACATTCTTGCAATGCTTTGAAGTATGAAAGGACATCCTCGGAATCTCCCCTTCAGGCCCGTTCCCACACACATTTACAGTTGAAGTCCCCACCCCGGTCACAACAGGTGATGATTATCGCGCAGCTGGACATTCCGCCGATTCACGGAATGTGTGGGGTTGATCGGATCTCATAGAGAGGGGGCTTTGATCAATTCGAGGGTCCTTTAATGGGGGAAGCTTCCTACTGTACGGGGGGGCAGTAAACAGTATCCGCAGGGTCAGGTGGCGGCCTGGGAACGAGGAAGACAAACGGGCACACAGGAAAAAGGGGGTTTGTATCAAAGGACCTGGGATCATGAAAGGAATGAAGGGAGGTGTCGCGCTGGGAATAGGATGGGATTCCGAGGCAGAGCTGCGCTGAAGAGGGGTTTATGACCCAAGGCGTGTGAGAGCGGGGGTGGCCAGTGCGTGGGGGGGCTTGTGAGGGCGAGGAGCTGTGCTGGGGGTCAGTGGCGTGCAGAGGGTGGTTCTGATCGAGGTACCTAAAATGGCGGGTGCGCACGACAAAAAGTGTGGCATCAGGGGAAAAGGCAAGATGGCGCAGATAATGTTTACCAAACCGTACTAATTTTCCACAGTCCTCCCTTTAACATTCCCAAGACATCTTGCTGGCCTATTTCCTATCCATGTCTACTGTGGCGGTCATAAGTAAAGAAGTAGGAACCCAGGTGAAGGAGCTGTAAACATTACATTTAAAATCTTTCATCCTAGGAGGCGGGCCTATCGTTAAGCTCGTTGCAAGAAAGTCATAGTAATGCAATATCGGACAAAAACGATTCTGTAGTGAGAGCGTTGGATACATTTCATAGATGCTTATAGTCATTCGGAACATGAAATGATAGGTTATTACATATGTAAGTTCGTTTCGTATTCGGTTGGAGCATAATCGATACAATGGTGGCTGGGAGAGAAATGAGACGTAGTAAAAACGATAATCAGGGGTGTCACTGTTCGAAGGGGAAGTCTTATTGTCGTGGACCATCATTAGAGAGTTCTCAGCATTCTTTGTCGTCTTCTGTTGGCACTGTTGAGCACCGGCGGTGGAGCTATGTCCAGCTCTATTCTAGGTCCTGCGTTGCAGGGCATGACCTTTTCCTCGCTTTCCTGGTCAAAAAGGTCCTTTTTCGCCCTGTGTCCTAACTATTCTTTCATGGGTACCTTAGACAGGGCACCCAAGTTTCATTTTAGTTTGCAACAAAACCCTATTCTATCTGACCGCAGTTTTTCTTTTTCGAGTCGATTGTCAAAGAGTTCAGGTGGAAGAAGGGGGTGTGTGAGTAGTCCTTAGGGTAGGTCGGAGAAAAAGGGGATGGAGCAGGGCCAGATCGGGAACAGACCAGGGGGACGGAAAATTTCAGGTAGGCGGGCCCATGACCGAGTTCAGAGGGCGGGGACTTTCCGGCACATGTTGATCATCGAGCAGGGGCATCAGGTCAGCCCTTTCGGAAACAGTGCCTCGTCCTGCGACTCCTTACTGTTGCGGTCTCGCCTGGCCAATGTCGCAGATGTTCCACGATCTGCAGTCAGGCCGCGTGCTCCCACATCCGGTCTCTCTCTTGTGGAAAAGTAAATTTTGCCATGTTATATGTGTCCCTACGTGTTCCCCATGTTATGTTATATGTGCATGATTAATATGCATATGTATTCCCTATGATCGATTAAAGACGCAATTACAGTTGTGTCCATCTCTAGTATGCCAGTTTCCAGTCTTCGTGAATACAACGAATATCAGGCCTATGTAAAGCTATGTTGCCACGTTTTACAGTGTGCACGTTAAATTCATTGAAAAGTCCCCGTTTCTAGGCCTCAAAAGGGCCCGGACTCAGATTCAGCTCCTGTTTCCTGAACCCTCTCCGAGGAGCGATACAGCCCCCACCTGTATCCCTGACCCTTCACTTACTTTCTTGCCTCGCAGTGCCCGGCTCGGCCTGGCTCTGCCTCCTAGTCTGCCAAGAGTATGTTATGTTTCTAGTTATCAGTCCAGCCCTCCTTCTCTGCATTCCTAAGCTACTGAATCGCATCAATAGTTTCTGTCATGGTCTAGCCTTTATGTCTCCATGTAAGAGAAATACTGTATTAATATTCATAGAATATTCCTTGCACCCGCACTACATGTAGGATTATGTATGCACCAGTCTTAATGTCTGTTAGCCTTTACTCTGATAACTTTTAGTTTCTATCAACATGTTCTCTAAACACTAGATACTAGATATGCTTAGGTACATGTCGCTCTGACACTCCAGACTTTAGTCTCCTCTTCTAGCGCAGAAGTCATAGCTCCCCAGTTCTCCCTAGTAACACGTCATTGCCAGTTTGCGCGCACCACTAGGTCAGAGGTCCCAGCTGCTCAGGTAGCCCCCTCCATGTTTCCGCCCCGTTTATGACATATTCTGTTACGTTTGCATCACATGTCTATGTATACGCCCTGTATACGCCCTGTACACGCCTTCTTGTTGCATCAGTTATGCCTTATCTTTCGCGACTGCTACAAACTCCGCCTACTGCTACGCCTACTGTATTGAATGCCATGTTAATGTTTTAACTATATATACTTGTGCACTGTTATTAAAAGCTAGCCTTCCTTTGTCCCTGCCCCAGGCAGCTGCCATCCCACTCCCATGCAGGCTGTCCTGTTCCTGTCCTTTTATGTTTGATTAAAGCCTGTATACTCCAGCTACCTCGTATCTTGACTCTTATTTATTGAGCTAACCGTTTATTAATTATAGTCAAAAATAGTACCGGTAATTAATTATTTATTTACCACATAATGGCGCCCGAATAGGGACCTGCCCTTTCCCCACGCGCCGGAGAAGCCACGCAGGCCCCCTGATCCTCTGCAGCCGTGACAGAACCATACCGTGCACGTGCAGATATTTCTGCTTCAAGTATCCCTCAGGCCCACGGAGGAGACGGAGGTTGCGGTCCAGCGTCCAGACGAGGCGGTGGAGGAACGCGGCGGGTCCCGACCAGAGCCCAAGCCGAGAGTCCAAGGTCCGAGGTATCCAGAGGCCCACCTGTAACTGAAGTCCGAAGTTCGTCCGTCCGTCGTCGTAGCAGTCCAGTCCAGTCTGAGGCTTTCCGTTCTTGCTGCCCGGTGAGTACCGTTGCTGGGGTAGTATCTAGACAGGGTCAATCTAATTGTCTGGTCCGTGGGTTTGGGTACGCAGATCCAACACGAAGTGTCCACTTAGGTGGATGCGGGTCCTGACGTGTCTCTTTATGGGACCGGTAAGTTTAGTACTGTTTTAGCAGTGCATCCAGTCATTCTAGTTTCTGCTCTAGTAAGTTCTGTTCTCGAGAAATTCATGTATTTTGTTCTCAGTATTTCAGGTAGTATCTTGTCTGAACTGTTATTTTAAATGTTATTCCATGTGTTTTCAATGTCGTGGTATGAATGCTTTGTATTCAAGTAATTATTGTGTTCATTGTGTATTGTATTGTGTCCAGACTCCAGTCTAGTTATGCCTTTGTTTCCAAAATTACGTCAGTTAAAAACTAGAAAATGTCTGCTCGAGGAAGCAGTTCCTGTCCCGCCTAGGGACAGTCCAGGTCATTTTATGTATCAAAAGCATGGCATAAGTGCCATATTATATCTAGATTTATGGGTGGAGTACACCAAGGAATTAGAGGAAAAGTATAGATGGCCCGTATCGGGTACATGGGATGCCGAGTGCATCATGCGAGTAGAAGAAGCATTATGGAAAAAGAAAGCCAGACAGTCACAGAAAGATGCCATCGAGTTATGGCGCAAAGAATCTCATAAAAGGACAGAGAAAGAAATAAGAAAGTCAGAATTAAGTAGAGAATCCGCCGAAAGAGCCCAAGAAAGGGAATTAATCGAAGTAGGTGAACGAGTTAAAACCGAACAGTCAGACCGACAGAGAAATGCCCTCATTAAGGGTATGTATCCTCTTCTTGCCGAGGGTTTGCCAAAGGCAACCCCGGAAGCACTATGTAATTTCCCGCCGCCATTAGTTCCGAGTAAGCTACGTCACAAACCGACCGCAGCTGATATTTTTCTCTCGTCCTATTTGGACGACACAGTCCCAGAATATGCGAATCCTGCTCCGCCAGCTCCTGTAAATAATGTAATTCCTGCTCTTCCAGCCACCGGGGCACCTGTTGCAGTACCTGTTACGGTACCCCCGGTCCAGCCCATAGTACAAGTTCCCGCTACATCAGTCACTCTACCAGCACGAAGAGTATCAGTCGACGATTCCAGTTTAGGGGCTGCGGGAGGAGGTCCTCCTGGCACCCCGCCGCCAAATAAACGTATAGGGTTAGTCGAGTTACATGAACGTGCGTTACAGCGTACGCCCAAACATCAGTCCGTCGCAGAAATCAGGCGAGCTCTTACCGAATGCTGTTATGATCCAGTCCCAGGCGAAGATAATATGGTTTTATATTCATTGCGTGTAAGACGGGTGACCGAGTATTTGGACACCCTACCGAATATGAAAGAAGATCTAGACAGAATGTATCGTTTCATCCGTACAGGAGAAGATCCAGAAAGTATTGGTGAAATCATGTCTTTAAGGAAAGCTGAGACCCAGCTCATGCTATTAAAGTTTCTAATTAATTGTTTAATAAGGGAACAAGATTATCCGACTAAAGTTCCGACCGAAATGAAAGTTCTGACAAGGTGGAGTGATAATATAGCCGAGGGTAAACACAGGACCCTCAGTAGTATAGAGAGTATGTACAAGAAAATACGTAAAGAAATAATAAGGTTACACGAACAACGTAAGGAAGCACTAGTAAGCGAGAAAGAAAACGAATCTGATACTGAAGAAGTAGAAGACGAGAATATCGCCAGAATAGCGTATGTAGGTAAATCTAGATTTCCAGACCGACATTTACGCCTAGAACACAAGAAAGTCTTTCATCATCCAGCACCAGAACAAGGTTCTCTAGAACAAGTATTTCAAGCTACCGATCACATTCTGAAATCACGAATCGGTTATAGTGAACTTAGTACCATGCATGAACAAGAACTAGCCCGATCAGCAGTCCGATGGATTACTGATTCTACCACTTTTGTAGACGAAATAGTGGCACAAATGTTTCTGAAACGGCCCCCAGCCGAGCAGCGACTGGTGGGTATGTATATGATCCAGCACCTCATTACATTGTATGAGGGACAACATTCTGATCCAGGTCCGTTACATGATGTCCTGAACGAGTTACTCCAGTATAAATGGAAAGGTTTAGGTACCGATTTAATTAGTGTCATTCTAGAACAGCGCCACAAATATAGAACGTTTTTGAACCCGCATTTTGTTCACGTCTCACCTCCAGAAAGTAAACCATTTTACATAGATAGACAGCATCCGCTACGAGAAGTACACCCAGTTAGGACACCAGCTGGTGAAATGCAACGAGTATTTGTTTACACCCCCGTTACAAAGATGGAACTCTTAGAGATGAAGAAATTAATTCCCTGTCACGACAAAGATCCAGCAGGGTTCCATCGAGAATTAAAAGACATGCTCCGTATGGGAGAATACACGTATCCAGATATCATTAAAATGTTGAAGGTCCTGTTGCCCGCAGGGGTATATGAGAAACTCAAGGAAAAAGAATGGGAGGTGGGAGAGAAAAAGATTGATTGGACAGCTCTAGAAGCTGAAGATAAAATACGAGTACCAGGTACCGGTCTTGGGGACAAATGTAAAGAATTGCCAGAGTTATTGATTCAAGTTTTGCCTAGGTTATTAGCCACGAAAAAGGAAGATTGGGATGCAATCTCAGCATGTAAACAGAAACAGGATGAAGATACTAGTGATTTTTATTCTAGATTCGAGAAATGTTTCATTATCAACAGTGGTTTGAAGACAGGTAGCGAGTCATACCCTCATCTTTTTGTTACTAAACTAGTCGAGAATTCAAGTCCACAAGTTAAAAATCGAGTTTTGAAAGTCGAAAGTACTTGGCAAGCTAGTACCCCGTCCCAGATGTTACAGATGCTCCAGTATCACCAGAATAGAATCAGGGAAGAACAAGAACACGAAAGGAGACGTATGAAAGACACGAAAATGAAAGTACTAGTTGCACAATCTGTTCCACAAGACAGTCAAAAGAGGGGTCCGAATCAAGTTAGTCATCCTGCAGCTCCCGTTAAAGGGACATGCAATTATTGTAAACAGCCAGGTCATTTTATAAACGAGTGTGCAGTTCTGAAACACAATATAGCCACTGGTAAGACTAAAGAAAGACCACGTCCGCCTAGACCAGAGCAAGTTTCACAGACTTCTCAGCCACTACAGAATGCACAACAGACAGTTCCAGCACCGCAGCCTATAGCTGCAACACAGCATGTGACACAGCAGATGTACCAGTATGCCCAGTCCGAGTATCCAGAGTATCAGCCATATTCATGAAACAGCCTAGAGAGGGAGGTAGGCTTGCCTCTCATCGAGATACCTATAGATCAAGAGGGTCCCTATGTACATAGTCAAGTATTAGGGAAAGACAGAAAGTTTTTGATCGATACAGGGGCAAGTAGGACTACTATCAGTCATGACGAGGTTCCAGGGGCTCCGCTCTCAGGCTCTAGAAATGTTTCCCTTGGATTTTCAGGAAAGCCTATTGTAAACGAGATATCAAAGCCAGTTACTCTAGAAGTTGGTCCATTGTCCCGAACTACTGATTTATTACTTACGAAATCATGTCCAGAAAATTTGTTAGGTATTAAGACATTGAAAGAATTAGGTGCAGTTATTTGCTGTTCCCCAGAGGGAATACGTATGTTTTTAAGGGATTTTAAAGGTCACTATGTATTACGAGATTTTGATCCAAGATTGTCCAATGTTCCGCAGCATTTATGGGCGCAAGGTCCAACTGATGTAGGTTTCATGCAAATCACACCCCATCGTGTGACTCTCAAGCAAGGTATAGTCCTGCCACGAATCAGACAGTACAGATTGCCACCTGAGGCTGTAGCAGCCTTATCCAAAATTATTGTCGAGCTCATTGCTCAAGGAGTAGTTGTAGAAACTGACTCCAATGTATGTAACTCTCCTATCATTCCAGTCATGAAACGTACTGATCCAAATGCACCTCCAGTATATCGATTAGTGATTGACCTTCGAGAACTTAACAAATGTATCATACCCCAGTATCCAGTGGTCCCAGATATTTCATCTCTATTGACAGCTATCGATTCTGAAGCTACATTTTTCACCGTAATAGACCTCAAGAATGCATTTTTCAGCGTTCCGATTCATCCAGATAGCCAGTACCTTTTCGGTTTTTGTTTAAATAGAAGGAGCTATAAATTCACACGAGCTCCTCAAGGTTTCACAGAAAGTCCTAGCATTTACAGTCAAGCACTTAAAAGACAACTAGACAATATTCACATGCCAACTGACACTGCCCTGCTCCAGTATGTCGATGATCTACTGATCACAGCCCGTTCTGAACGTGATTGCGAGCGAGCGTCACTTACAGTCCTGTATTTCCTAGCCGAGATGGGGCACAAAGTGTCCCCTTCAAAGCTCCAGTTCTGTGTCCAGCAAGTGATCTACTTAGGCCACTTACTGTCCAAGTGGGGTAGGCAGTTGACACCAGACCGTATCCAGTTGATAGCGAGTCTTCCACAGCCCAAGACACAGAAGGAGGTACGAGCTTTTATTGGCCTCACTTCTTACTGCAGACAATGGATTCCTCAGTATGCATTTCTAGCTAAGCCACTGATACAGTTAATGACACAGGAGGCAGCCGTATCGACTGTTCTCCCTTGGACATCTGAACATACACTTAGTTTTAATGAATTAAAGGAAGCTTTATGCCAAGCCCCTGTTCTAGCTACACCGAACTACAGTAAGTCTTTTACACTTTTCGTCACAGAACGTGATGGTACTGCATTATCTGTTCTCACACAAGATCAAGCCGGACAGTACAAGCCCTGTGCTTATTTTTCAAGCACGTTAGATCCAGTAGCCCAGGCTCTGCCTGCGTGCCTCAAGTCAGTTGCAGCCACAGCTCTAGCAATCAGACAAAGTGATTCCATAGTATTAGGACACTCCTTGACAGTACAAGTTCCACACTCCGTGGAAGTTCTTTTAAACCGAACACAGACTCAGCACTTGACAATTGCACGTTTAACAGGTTATGAACTGACACTGTTCCAGCCACACATAGAAATCAGACGCTGCAACGTTTTAAATCCTGCTACACTGTTACCGTCAGTTACTTCAAATCCTGCCACACATGACTGTGTGGAAGTCATTAACACTATGACTAAGCCAAGACAAGACCTGACAGACATTGCATTACCTGATCCCGACCTGACACTTTATGTGGATGGTTCATGTATGAGAACTAGTACAGGAGAACTAGTAGCCGCGTATGCAGTGACTACTGACACTGAAGTTATTGAAACACACCGTATTGACACCCTGTCTGCTCAAGCAGCAGAGCTAGTTGCTCTGACCCAAGCCTGCATACGTGCCAAGAACCTGAAAGTAAACATATATACAGATTCACGTTACGCATTCGGAGTTGTACACGACTTCGGAGTGCTCTGGCAGGAGAGAGGTTTCATGACTTCTCATGGAACCAAGATTCAGCATGGTCTCCTCATTCAAGCTCTGTTAGATGCAATACATTTACCGACAGCTATCGCTATCATGAAGTGCAAAGCACACACGAAAGTTACTGACACTATTTCCCAAGGTAATGATCTAGCAGATCGAACAGCCAAGCTTACAGCTCAGACACCAGACATTCCAGTTAACAAAGCACAGACATCCACTCCAGAACAGACTACTTGTATGACAGTTAAGGACCCTACACAAGATGTCATAGACATACAGTTACATGCTACTCCCGAAGAAATCAAGAAATGGTCCGAACAAGGAGGGGTCCAGACAGATCAGGGATGGGTGACGAAGGGAAAAGCCACATGGTTTCTCCCCGACTCTATGGTTCAAGTAATTATCAATACCGCACATAGTCCAGCACATCTAGGAGAGAAAGCCATGTTAGACAGTATCCAGAACCTTTGGTTTAACAAGCACTTACGAGCTGCAGCTAAGCAGAAAGTCCGTACTTGTATGATATGTTGTCAGTTCAATCCAGGTAAAAGTGTCCCAGTGGAACAAGGTGGATTCCAACCTCCTGACCACCCTTTTGAAGTCCTCCAGATGGATTATATTCAAATGGAGCGATGTCGAGGTTTCAAGTATGTCCTCGTAGTTGTATGCGCTTTGTCCAGGTGGACAGAAGCATATCCAGTTCCAGATTACACCGCAGCGACCACTGCCAGGCAGTTGGTTTGTGAATTCTTCCCCCGTTATGGACTCCCTAGGGTCGTGTATTCTGATAACGGCCAGCCATTCTCATCTGAGTTAATGAAGCATGTTTCCCTTTTGTTAGGGTACCAGTGGAAGTTCCATTGTGTGCGCCATCCTGAAGCAGCCGGTCTCGTAGAGAGACATAATCAGACCCTGAAAATCCGCATTGCCAAAGTTTGTAAAGAGAAGGGTGTAGACTGGCTAGTAGCCCTGCCAGTTGCTTTATTCTTCATGCGAATGGTTGCACACTCCAGATCAGGTCTGTCCCCTTATGAGGTCGTATTCGGCCGCCCCCCAAATATGTGGGGTACACCTAGACCCCGCAGTATTACAGATGTTTCAAGTAATATGCTGACAGATTACCTAGCTTCCTTGATGTCTGCCCTACACTCTTGTCGTTCACAGGTTGCCGCTGCATTTCCAGACAACACTGAAGTGAAACCGCATGAGGTCATCCCCGGGGATCTCGTTTTGATAAGGAACTTTGATCGTTCAAGTCCGCTGGAGCCCCGCTGGAAGCAACCTCAACGAGTCCTCTTGACCACCCGTACGGCCGTGAAGTTGGAAGGCCGTAAGGGGTGGGTCCACCTGTCCCACATCAAGAAGTTCCATGGATTACGAACTAAAACTTTTTCTGTTAGAGAAAACTCCGCAGCAGGAGTATAAATCCAAGCTCCGGTCTAGTAAAATAAGTCAG
Organism: Lissotriton helveticus; assembly: GCF_964261635.1. NCBI lineage: Eukaryota > Metazoa > Chordata > Amphibia > Caudata > Salamandridae > Lissotriton > Lissotriton helveticus. The sequence continues at coordinate 1,559,162,264 of NC_136059.1, forward strand.
CCAGTTTAATTGTCTAAGTCCCCCTCGGGTGAAACGGTTAGACAGGTATCTGACATGTATAAGATAGACCCCCACAGAGAGAGAGTTAGTCAAAACTCTATCAGATGTATCGTTTTTCTAAGTTTTCTATTGTTTCTAAGTTTGATGGTTACCTGCACAAGTTATGCATTGCATTTATGTTTTCCAATTTCTCATGTAAATAAGTTTTCTAATGTTACAGTAGAGCACACGTTTAGTGATCTGCCTCCTCACGAGTTATCCTATCGTCTTGCTATGCGCAACAATACATTCATCCGTATGTTACACTATTCACACCAGACCAGCAATGCTACTAATTGTTGGGTGTGTGGTCGACTCCCCCCTTTCCAGACACCGAAGGGAGTCCTGCCACTTTTTCCTTATCCGTTTTCACATAATGGTTCGTGTGGAGCATGGTCCATGTTAACGTCATCTTCAAATGATATGTCCCTTCTGAATAGAACATGTTTTCCAGACAAGCAAGGACTCCCCCATAGAACAGGGTTGGATCTAGAAAATGAAGTTTATAATTTGGGTAATTATTCTTCGAATTTTATGGTCCTGAATGTTCAGTCTGATACTACTCCAGACTTACCTGCTATTTCAGTACTACCAGTCAAAGGCGAATTATGTGTCAGAAATAATGGTTCCATACATGTAGGACATAGTGATTGTACTACTACTGTCGAGTATAGTGACAGTGGGAAATCTATTTTCAAAGCTTCACGTCATTCTTATTTTGTTTGTGGTCAGACCGCATATGTTCGTCTGCCCCTCGATTGGGATGGAACATGTTACATTGCCTTCCTACTGCCACCAGTTTTTCTAGCCCCATCTGATTATCACAGAAACACACATCTAGTACACGTTAGACATAGACGAGAGATTGAGTCCCCAATTGTCGATCAAACTGAAACTGCTCTAGAACAATATACAGATTTCAATAAAGGTTTCTTCTTCTTTATAGGCCCTATCCAGAATAGTAAGTTAATCCGTAGGTTAACCAGAACCCTTGAAGCAGTAGTGAATGAGACTACTTCTGCTCTAGGTAACTTAACGGAAGAGCAATCTGCTATGAGATTTGTCGTGCTCCAAAATCGTCTCGTTCTTGACGTCATACTGGCCGATAGAGGAGGAGCATGTAGAGTCATCGGATCTAGTTGCTGCATTTTCATTCCTAATAACGCGCCGTCTGTTTATTCAGCTATAACCAGACTTCATAAAATTGCCCATCAGTTACACCAGAATCCAGGCACCTGGACATGGTCCGGTTGGCTCTGGAGTATTATATCTGCTTGGGGATGGAAAGTATTGTCATTCCTAGGTATTGCAGTAATGATCATATTCAGTTGCTGCCTCTGTATACAATGTGGCCCTGCGATTTGCGGCATTTGTGCTACCTCTTGTATTCCTAGTCCTAAGTCCCGTTCCAAGACAATTTGAGACGAGCAAATGATGCTGTATGAAATGATAGATGGTATCATGAATATAGATGTTTCCTGATGGAAACGTAGGGCACAAGGAGGGAATGTGGAAAAGTAAATTTTGCCATGTTATATGTGTCCCTACGTGTTCCCCATGTTATGTTATATGTGCATGATTAATATGCATATGTATTCCCTATGATCGATTAAAGACGCAATTACAGTTGTGTCCATCTCTAGTATGCCAGTTTCCAGTCTTCGTGAATACAACGAATATCAGGCCTATGTAAAGCTATGTTGCCACGTTTTACAGTGTGCACGTTAAATTCATTGAAAAGTCCCAGTTTCTAGGCCTCAAAAGGGCCCGGACTCAGATTCAGCTCCTGTTTCCTGAACCCTCTACGAGGAGCGATACAGCCCCCACCTGTATCCCTGACCCTTCACTTACTTTCTTGCCTCTCAGTGCCCGGCTCGGCCTGGCTCTGCCTCCTAGTCTGCCAAGAGTATGTTATGTTTCTAGTTATCAGTCCAGCCCTCCTTCTCTGCATTCCTAAGCTACTGAATCGCATCAATAGTTTCTGTCATGGTCTAGCCTTTATGTCTCCATGTAAGAGAAATACTGTATTAATATTCATAGAATATTCCTTGCACCCGCACTACATGTAGGATTATGTATGCACCAGTCTTAATGTCTGTTAGCCTTTACTCTGATAACTTTTAGTTTCTATCAACATGTTCTCTAAACACTAGATACTAGATATGCTTAGGTACATGTCGCTCTGACACTCCAGACTTTAGTCTCCTCTTCTAGCGCAGAAGTCATAGCCCCCCAGTTCTCCCTAGTAACACGTCATTGCCAGTTTGCGCGCACCACTAGGTCAGAGGTCCCAGCTGCTCAGGTAGCCCCCTCCATGTTTCCGCCCCGTTTATGACATATTCTGTTACGTTTGCATCACATGTCTATGTATACGCCCTGTATACGCCCTGTACACGCCTTCTTGTTGCATCAGTTATGCCTTATCTTTCGCGACTGCTACAAACTCCGCCTACTGCTACGCCTACTGTATTGAATGCCATGTTAATGTTTTAACTATATATACTTGTGCACTGTTATTAAAAGCTAGCCTTCCTTTGTCCCTGCCCCAGGCAGCTGCCATCCCACTCCCATGCAGGCTGTCCTGTTCCTGTCCTTTTATGTTTGATTAAAGCCTGTATACTCCAGCTACCTCGTATCTTGACTCTTATTTATTGAGCTAACCGTTTATTAATTATAGTCAAAAATAGTACCGGTAATTAATTATTTATTTACCACACTCTCCTCCGACAGTGGTACCCTTAAATGAGTTTGAAAAGACAGTCTTTAGTGAATTGGCAGAGGAAGGTAATCACATAAGTCTATTTCTCTCCCAACTCCAAGCAACTGAGAAACATCCGTTACATTGGGGTTTACAACCAACATATAAATAATTGATGATGGGTTTGCTGGATTTCCTATAACTTTCCTTCGTAACTATTTCTTTGGTGTTTGTTGGTATTACATTCATTGTCGTGGTACGAGATCTGATACCTATTCATTGCATTTGTTTATTACAGTCACGTCAGTTCTTCTGGCAGAGACCCACTTTCCTAGTACGAGCCTTACGAAGCTATACCGTTCTCCAGGGCTTTGTATTTTACGAAAAAGTGCAACGTGCTATCACCATGGTCTGATAGGTATCTTTCTGAGGAATGAACATAGGCTAAACAATTTTCCATTATATCAATGCATCCTATCTTTCAGCTAAACATTTTACTTTCAACAGGGTTTACTGTAACAATTTCTTCATTTCGGTCTAATCTTAACTTCGCAAACGTCATTCTAATTTCTACATAGTCTCTTACAACCTGACCACTTCATTAAAAACCGGGGGCTTGCGATAACTATTCGACTCATCCTTGGGGTGACCGGGGTCTTATGGAAAACAACTAGGAACATAGCAAACTGGGGTGAGGGACTATCGTCTTGCTTTGTGTCATGAGGGCGTTATCTAGCAGAAGGCCACAGTTCAGTTGGTAAGCGTTCAGTGACATTTCTCGAATTCTAAACTCTGTAGCTTGCTCATCAACAAATCATTTCTAGGAACAACGGCTGGCCTGTGTTAGTTGTAAGTCGACCCATCTCTTACAACCGGGGGTGAGGGACATTTTTTTCAAACTCTCGTCCGGGGCAGCTGATACAAAACTGGGGGCGTTCTGGGAAGACGGGGATGCTTCGATCACTTTTACTGTTTGGGTATTGAGACAATTCGGGACGGGGAAGGTCGCGTTACCTGAGGCATTTTTATCATAGAAGCCACTGACATGTAGTTCCCTTATTACGGGTCAGATTAGGGAACCTCAGTCGTCTTACCTGTCCTTTCCTTTTTGGCCAATTCTAGGTTTCATCAATATTTAGCAGAAAGGAGAGGTAGTAACATGGCATCAAGGTGATTTTATTTAAGACAAATTTGTGCAAATACTTGCGGTATTTGGAGCCAATTGGGTGGTGCACCAGGGGTGGTGGTTTGCCAATTAGGTGCCAGTCGTTAGGAAGAGTGAGAGTGTGGAGGGGAGAGAGAGAGAGAGAGAGAGAGAGAGAGAGAGAGAGAGAGAGAGAGAGAAAGAGGGAGAGAGAGAGGGATGAGCAACAATAGGCTAAATAGTACACGTGCGACATGGGGAGTGGCCGTGTATTAAGATAGGCTATTCAGCGCATTACACAACATTGAGACATTACGGGTCTGTGTTAGAATTTTGAAAGCATGCAGTTTGGGACGGACGAGCATTAGGCCGGGTACAAGGGGACATGCATTGAGTAAAAGGCATCATAGTGTCGCACTTCTCGCACTCTCGGTCCTTTGACTAGTTAAGTCAATGCTTTAGTCGCATAAAAAAAACATTTTCTCATAGTTTCAGACATACGTGACATGTGCTCATTCACGCAACACGGATTAGGGGTGATCGTGTTTCGTCATATCATACAACTTATTGGCTCTTTCGTTACAAGAGTAGTTGTGGGTGTCCTTAGGTGCCACCTTGCAGCGTTAGTCCGCTTCATGTATCAGACATGGCGAGGCTTCAGATCTTCACCATATCTCAGTCGTGATTCCAATGTAACCTGTAGAGGGAGGAAAAGAGGGGAAGGGAGGGGGGACAACATTCGAGCATATCAATTGCACGGGCACGAAAGTCCTTTACTTACCACATACTCGTCTTATCTCCTCGGGATATAATCCCTGGGGTCTTGGTTTCTGAAGCCAGGGGGGCGGGCAGTGTGGCACTATAGGCCGTGTGTAGGGAAACGTTAAAAAAATCAGAGGCGCTTAGTGCGAGGTATCTAGTTTGTAGATGTATCTAGCTATCGTGGTCCTTAAATCTTTTCCAACGCTGTGATGTCCTAAGGCATATCAGCTCTTCGGCCAACCCTGTTCCCTAGTACCTTTGAGTACCATACCTTTATAACATTCTATCATTTACACTGCTTCACTTTACCCGTCCTCAGAAGTCGAGGTCCTTCTCCATGCGTTAGTTCCTGAGCCAGTCGCATATTTGGAGGCAGAGTATCGTGCCTTAGATTCGATCCTCAATCCGGGGCTGAGCAACCATCTTCTAATAACCTTAAAAAGAGAACAAAGCAGAGCGCACAGAAAAACTCTCCCGCTGATCCCACATTTTACAAAAGCATGCAATACCTGTTCATAGTTTGGAAAACCTTTATTTGCACAATCGTTCAGCATGTAGATATGAGAGTGCAATCGTATTTGGCCGGACACGGCGATGGCTGAAGTGCGTACAGTAGGGGGGCTATTTTGCAGCATTAAAAAAACATTTTAAAAGGGTTTATTTAGTCATTTGCAAGAAACTAAAAACGTCTATCAATAGGTGAGGGATCAAGGGGCATTCATTTCATAATTGGAAGCACAGTCGGACTAGTTGCAATCAAATTTCCTATATGCATACCGTGGGCGTGTGTCATAAGCGAGGTTATGTATCAGTTACAATAATATCATAATAAATCGTACATTGAAACCAACATTTTAACGGGATCCTTTTACATGTTCGCCAAGTGAACCCTCCCTCTTTTTCGTCAAGTGTACAAAGGATCATATACATATCTCAGAACATCAAGTCTTATTAGCTAAAAACACCACGAGGTGTTCGTAAGTTCCTATTGACACCGGCGCCATTTTGGGCGAGGCCGGGTTAGTCCGGAAGTAGCATCAGGGACTAAATGTTTCCCACAACCGGCGGTTGGACCAGAGTCCCTTTCGGCAGTTCAAAAAAACTTGTGCTAACAGAAGGGGTGGCTATGTCGTGGTTATTTCGTCAGCGATCAAGGCAGTTGTTCCTCACCGGAAGCCTGCAGGGGCCGAGGGCTCCTGGGACTTTTGCAGAATCTTCAAGGCTGTGGGGATGCTGTCGGAGGTGGGGGCTCGTGCCCCGGTGGGCAAGCGTCCGAGTTATATTGCTGGTCAAAGTTACTCTAACGGCCTAGACCCGCCTTCCAGGGGGCCCAGACGCCATTTTGAGACCCCGCAGCAGCAGCCCTTCGTCGTGTCTGCAAGAGTGAAAGAGACTTCTTGGGGCGAAAAAATGGAACACCGTGCCGTAGGAGCAGGACATTCGGCTAGGGTGCAGCTGTGGCGCCCCCACCTGGGGGGGCGAGGGAGACTCGTTCGCGCCGTCTCCCTCCCCCAGTGCACCCCACGCCGCCCCTTTTCACGGGTATACATGATGGCCACCCTACATCCCGTGCTCCGCAAGTACACTTGAGGGCCATCGTATGTCTTGTGCTGCGCAAGTATGGTTGCTGGCCATTCTATGTCCTGTGCTGCGGAAGTATGGTCGCCGCCATCCTATGTCCTGTGCTGCGGAAGTATGGTCGCCGCCATTCTATGTCCTGTGCTGCGGAAGTATGGTCGCCGCCCGGCTGGAGGATTTCGGCGCCGGGCCGGGGCTGGGAAACCTCCTACCCGGGGAGGTGGGAGAGGCTCGTTCGCGTCGCCTCTCCTTCCCAGCCCACCCTGTACCAATTCTTCGGCGGAGGTATTTGTGATGGCCAGACCAGGAGATACGAGGGAGGGGGTCATCTGCATCCGCCCCCTCCCTACTCGTGGCCCGGGGGACGCCGCCCCAGGAAGAAGAGGATGGGAAGGCCATTACATGCCGGGCCCGTGGTGCCTCCTGGACATCCCACTGGCGATCTTTTCGATCGATGGCTGTCAGTAGGCCCCGCCCCACACGTGCTGTGTGTTTCACCTTCCGGATGGGTGTGACCGGTGACCTGCTGCATGTCGGGAACTTTCGGAGTGGGGGTAGGTATTTTGTTTGGACAGGCATGTCTGGGTAATGGGTTGTCTATGCAGGCCTGTAATTGCTTTTTTTTCTTTTCACAGAGTGGGGGGGGGCAATAGAGAGTAATCAGTCCCATTGCACTCGAAGTTTGAGTTCATTAATGGAATGTATACTAATCTGTCCGAGACTACTCTGTGTATTGTTTCTGTATGTTATCCGAAAGGGTGGCTTTTGTGTTCGGGAACAGTAGCGGTAGTACGGGGTTCGTCACCGGGTAACTTAGAGCTAGACTGGGTTTCCCGTCTTAGCGTTGTTCGATCTATGAGGATTCAAACATGTCGCTGAAATCGGTCTGGCGAAATCTGTGCCATCGGGCGTAATCAAACGTGGTGGTTCTATCCGGCCTGTCCGTGTCAGTCTGATTCATCTTTGTCTCACGCCTTTTCCCTTTCTGCCGGCCTGTTATTTCTGTCGGCCCTCTGCTCTTACCCGTGTTCAGTAGAGTCGGGCATTGGGCTTTCCAGTGCCCGGAACATTTACAAAAAGCACATTGGTTTCGCCCTAAGTCTGGTCGTCTTGCGCGTAGTGTCGGGGGATTACTTTCGGGTCGTTGTGTCTTGGGGTTGTCCTGTCGGTATATTCCTTTACACCGTTCCCTTCCTGCGTTTATTCCTTGGAACCGTGTTGCCGCTATCCCTTCCTTTTGCCTACCAGATGCTTGGAAGGTTGTCTGTCGCGTTTCTTTACCTACTCTGACTTCGTCTCTTTTCTTTCGTTGCATTGCTTCTTTGCGCCACATACCGAGACTGTCGAGCATAATAGGCGTTGTCTTACTACTACAAAGGGCTATTTCTAACGTTTCTATTTTATCAAGATCGAAGGATCCTATCAGTGGCCACTGTTTCTCTTGATTTTCTTTGGTATACTTGTGCCACAGCTTACTATAGGCTATGGTAACTAATCCATACTTTGTGAACATGTCTTTATTAGGGGTGCCTTCCAGCGGAGCTAGATGGTCCACCTCTAATAAACGGTCCGGGTTGAACCAATTACCAATCAGCGAGGAGAAGATAGGCATGACGGATCACAATGGGACCAAAAGTCAGCACTACCTACCTTATCACTGCGTGCAAAGACTAGACAGAATATTTCTATTCTACGTTGTTTGCAGGCAGTGAATACCTCATGAACCAATATCGAACAGTCAATGTTCAGTCAATCAAACAATCAGTGGGGAGAATAAGTAGGCCCGCAAAGGTCTGCGTCCTCTACCCTTTCACTATCTGCAAAGAGGAACCTGTTCTTTCCTGTTTGCAGACAGAGAATCTCCAGAAAACAATCCGCGAACAGTAGTTCGGGGTCAAAACAATTAATCAGTGTGGGAGAGGGAAATCTCCCGAGAACAATCCACGAACCGTAGTTCGGGTTCAAACAATCAATCAGTGGGGGAGAAAGATAGGCACGATGGCTGCGTTACCTATCCTTCACTGCTTGCAAAGGGAGAGAGCCTGTTGTTTCTCCGTTTGCAGACAGCGAATCTCCAAACAAATCCACAAAGAGTAATACTAGTATTTTCCAAACAATCAAACAATCATTTCGCAATTCGTCGTGTTTACACGACCTTACCCGGACCGTATGGACAGTTTCTTGTCTTCCAAATCCAGCGCCCGATCGTCCTCTTTTCCTCGTATTCCTCGCGGCACTCCTGATGGTTCCCAGTCAGGACCGTAGATCCCTCGAGAGAGGTCTGTTCGGAACCAGTGAAGTTCGGACGATCGGCTGCCAGACGAGGGTCTATTGGGCAGGAGCTCTCCCGATCGTTGCAGTCGTTCACTCTGTCGTCAGGACCTCTCCCACTGGATCCACGTGTCGCTGATGGGCCCCACGCTTGGGACGCCAATTGTAAAAAAAAGGGTTCAGGGACAACCAATAAACAAAGATCCTTAAGTATTGCCCGGCGGAGTCGCCTCTTTAACCCACAAAATATTAATCAATGAAGAGGCAGGCGCTGGAGACTGGAAGGCAGGAAACAAGGATTTATTCTCTCCGGAGGAGAAGACATCAGTTCGGACAGCAAGTATCGTCACGAGGTGCTCTAACCGCATCTCTGAGGCCTGGCCTCTTATACACAGGTTTATGATCTTTATTGCAGGTAACACATTCTTGCAATGCTTTGAAGTATGAAAGGACATCCTCGGAATCTCCCCTTCAGGCCCGTTCCCACACACATTTACAGTTGAAGTCCCCACCCCGGTCACAACAGGTGATGATTATCGCGCAGCTGGACATTCCGCCGATTCACGGAATGTGTGGGGTTGATCGGATCTCATAGAGAGGGGGCTTTGATCAATTCGAGGGTCCTTTAATGGGGGAAGCTTCCTACTGTACGGGGGGGGGCAGTAAACAGTATCCGCAGGGTCAGGTGGCGGCCTGGGAACGAGGAAGACAAACGGGCACACAGGAAAAAGGGGGTTTGTATCAAAGGACCTGGGATCATGAAAGGAATGAAGGGAGGTGTCGCGCTGGGAACAGGATGGGATTCCGAGGAGGAGCTGCGCTGAAGAGGGGTTTATGACCCAAGGCGTGTGAGAGCGGGGGTGGCCAGTGCGTGGGGGGGCTTGTGAGGGCGAGGAGCTGTGCTGGGGGTCAGTGGCGTGCAGAGGGTGGTTCTGATCGAGGTACCTAAAATGGCGGGTGCGCACGACAAAAAGTGTGGCATCAGGGGAAAAGGCAAGATGGCGCAGATAATGTTTACCAAACCGTACTAATTTTCCACACCTTATTGTTTAATCTTTATATCTTTCCTCTAATCTTTGCACTTCAGCAGCTGGAGGTCACCGTGTACAATTACGCGGATGACCTCCAGCTCATCTTCAATCTTTCTTCATCACCCCTCTCTATCTTAAACTTCCAATCTATTATGATTTTCATCAGGGACTGGATGAACCACAACCATCTCAAACTGAACCCGGATAAAACCGAGTTGGTTCTCACTGGTGGTTCTTCCAGTCCCTGGAATTCTCTCTTCTGGCCTTCTTCTTTTGGTACTTCCCCCACTCCGTCTTCCACAGTCAAAACCTTGGGTGTCAAAATAAATAACCAACTCACTCTACACTCACAAATCAGTTCAGTTGTCTCTTCCTGTTTTCTCACTCTTCGAACCATTCGCACTGTCTCCCGTTTCTTTTCCCCCCAAGCACTTAAGCTGATCATGTCCGCATTGGTGATTTCGCGGCTGGACTATGCCAATGCCATATATAACGGCATCCCTGCATACAGCCTGCGGAAGCTCCAGGTGATCCAGAACCAAGCGGCCCGGTTGGTGTACGGTCTCCCCCGCTCTCACCATTCCACACCCCTCTTGAAGGAGCTTCATTGGCTCCCTGTTAAGGAACGTTCCCTTTTCAAAACCGGCTGTATGGTTTTTCAGGCTCGCCAGGGCACTGCCCTGCCTTCATTTCCTCTCTGATCCACGATTATGTCCCGTTCAGAGAGCTTCGCTCCTCCTCTAAATCCCTCCTGCAAATTCCACGTTTTAAGCGAAAAAAGTGGGGTGGAGCCAATTTTTCAACTTTGGCTCCCACTTTCTGGAACTCCCTCCCTGATCACCTACGCTCGGCCACACAATACTCATCCTTCTGCAAAGATTTTAAAACGTTCTTGTTTCAACAGGCTTTTCCCTTGTAACCTGCCCATTCTCTTTGCGCCTGGTTCTTTTCGCCCTCAGTTGCTGGACCTACCACTATAGCGCCAAGAAACCGCATGGTGAACGCTGCGCTCTACAAATGTTTTAAATTCCAAATTCCACCAGCAGCAGGACCAGACAGGAGATAGATTTCCAATTACAATTACCTCGGTCTTGGAAGAATTCAGTTTGAGGCAATGTCTGGACATGCAAATGCTGATAGCTAGCATGCCATTGTGAAAGTGAACTGAGAATTTTTCCACATTTTTATGAACGGTGACAACTATTTAGGTGTCGTCTGCATAAGACGTCAGCCCTAGACCAAAGGATTTGATGAGCTGTGCCAGGTCGGTAACATACATGTTAAATAGCGTGTGACTGATGGATGAATTGTGGGACTCCACATGGGAGAAAGAAGGTGGGAGAGTTGAAGTTGCCCAGGCTCACTGATTGAGAGCCTTTAGACAAAAAGGATGTCACCAGAAATTTGGCCTTGTTCCTAATGCCTAGAGAGGAGATATGGTTGATCAGGAGCCCATGTTCAACCGTATCAAAGGCTGCTGATAAATCTAGCAAAACAAGAGCAGCTGCTCCTCCTCTGTCTAGGGCGAACCTTATCTCGTTGGTGGCTTTGATGAGCGCAGTCTCTGTACTATGGCCTGTTCTGAAACCGAATTGAGTTTCATCCAGCAGCTTGTTATCATAGATGTAATGGGACAATTGATCATTCACTACCATTTCAGCAAGTTTGGCGGGCAAAGGAAAACACGCAATGGGCTGATAGTTATTAGTATCCACTGGATCCAGGTTAGGTTTTTTTAGTAGCGGATGAATAGAGGCCTTTTTTCATTGATAGGGATAGATACCTGAGATGAACATGGTGTTACAAATATTAGCCAAATTGACACCTATACGGTTCGGATACAGTTTCAGGACATCTGGAGCACAAGGACCGAAAGGTGTACCGGATTTTGCAGTGCTCACCGAATCAACTATCTGTTCCGAGTAGACCGGAGCAAATACCCTGAAAGAAAGATTGTTTGAATATATGAATGTTCGTATGTTGCAGCTTTGAGCGCGAAAATCTTATAAAAATGTTATAAGTAGCTTCATTTCAAACTTACTATGTGAACTTCCAATTTCATTGCCACTTCAGGCCGATGACATTTTGCCACTGTATTAGAATGAAGCATAATCGAAACACATCTCTAAAATAAGCATTGTCTTCAACATTTGATGTTCAGTTAATAATGAGAGGTTTGCATAAATCACCTGAGACATCTTCGTCTCTGTTCAGAGATTCTGAAGCCCAGTAACGCCCATATTTTATCCATACAATCTACTCTTGGTACCCAGCCCTATTTGTCTTTTTTTTAATCTAACTTTGAAAAATACGTGTTAATACGATTTCGTTTTAATGTATTCTTCCGCCTTGTCACTTTCCCTGATACGCACAATTGGTCGCACGAAATAGGAAGATGTCCGTGTGATGGCATTTCTGCTCAATCAAACATACACACGATCCTTTTCTGTCATTATTTTGTTCAGCCACGTAAAAAATGGTTAATCCCGCTCCTACGCAGCATGGGGTTGAGAACGTGTCGACCAGCCTTTTTGGCTCTGCAGATGTTGGACACCCCCTATGCAGCTAAATGTGTGGCACTCTTTCTGAAATCCTGTTTAAAAACTCGCAGTATGATCGGTTCTCTTACTGTATGAATTGACACTTTTTACGTGCTCTGTACCCTTGCAATATTTACAGTTTTTTATCTTTCACCCTGTATAATGTCTGTATCTCATCTTTTTTCCCCAGTTTTATTTATGTATTGATGGAAATTTACCTGTTTTTTAAATTGTACTTTTTATGATTGAATGTTTGGTCAATCGAATAAAAGTTTATGAACTGAACTGAGAGGTTTGCTGACATTTTAAAACTTTATTTTCTCTTTAAAAGATGAGTCTGTATTTTTATGTTTTTATTCAGATTCGTCAAATAAAACCATTTACATGAAATTTAGAGAAAATGTGGTTAGAACAAGCATACGAAATAACAGCAAGAACCCATTAAGTGTTCCTTTTGGAAAAGAGCACATAACATTTTAGAGCAAAAAGACTGATAGCTATGAAAAAGGTCAAATTCCCCATAAAGAATAGTTCTGGAAACACAGCCCAGTTCACTAATAGCTGCAGTAGCAACCTTTAAAACAGGTAAAGGAATTAATCACAGCAGTAGCTATGATCTGTATGAAATAGAAAGTCTCCTCACAAATTGTAAGGAAAACAAAGAAATCACAGTTAGAAGTAGCTTATAGCAATTCAGGTTGATGGATTCAACCCAGAGCTGTGACTGGGGGTGAGTTTCTGAAAAGCTTGAGCGCTCCATCCGTCATCTTCTTCTGTTTGCATTGTTCCCCCTAAGTTGTCAGGGTATGCCGAGATGTGGGTCTCTTGCGCACTTGCCACTGGATTCAAGCTAGCCTGGCTGATGAGGGGGTGTTACCCTGAAACAGGTCCCAGGATGCTTGTTTCCAGTTCAGGGAAGACCTGGCTTGGTAATTCGGGCTGGACTGTTCCCATGCGGAACAGGGTCAAGACTGATTTGCATATAGCTGGGTCTGAACTGGGGTGGCGAAGTGAGCTAAAGAACGATGATGGATTCAACCCAGATCTGTGACTGGGGGTGAGTGTCTGAAAAGTTTCAGAGCTCCATACATCATCTCCTTGTGTTTGCATGGCAATTAAGGTTAGCACCACAAAGTGCTAAGGGACATGGCAGGGTAGGGGTGCATAGAATGCCTTAAGTCTCTAGCTAGGAGCATATACTATATAGAAAGTTCAAACCATGTTGCAAAACCAGGTGATTAAGTCATCTATAGCCAATGAGAAAGGCTCTTCCAATGGTCCTTCTTGTCTCCCTCGATTCCCACGGTAAACGTCCATGTCGACGTGTAGTTATTTGAATGTGGCTATAGCGTATTACAAAAAGATACAGCTAGGAAGGTTCTCATGGGAACCATTGCAAGCCTACTCTGTCAGCTGTAAAGTGTCCCATTGTGTACAATGGTCTGGTCTATGAAATGAAACATTAATCTCTAGTATGTCCTGGTTAGAGCATGGAATTTAAACTTACAACGAGCATTTCTTTCAGTAATATACGTATTCATTATAACCATATGGCAGAGGAAGCAATCTAAAATGTAATTAAGTCATATGTTGTGAGGAAGGAAAGAAATCCATTTTGCAGCAAACGGCGTATTTCATGAAGATGTCAAGTTCTACAGTTCAGTTATATAGATCATCATTTTACAAAAAGGCATTCATTTTGTTAAAGGGGATAGGAAAGAATCAAGAAAATATGGAGGCCTAGCAGTGAAAGAACGGTAGAAATAGGAGATTTCTGCAGAAATAAGCAGCATTTTCACTTTTTGCACGTTTAATAAAAGCACGTTTTCTAACCGCTATTTTGATGACATTTTCTGTGTTACTGTTAAAGCAAATTTCAATATTATTATATGGTTTAATTTACATATAATTGTTCAACTTCCACACGGAATACAGAAATATTATAAATGTTTGTCTAATTGAGTCATTTTTGCAATATCCTACCTTTTGGTCAAATAGAGCATTGTTTTGTCTTCATTGAGAACAAGAACAGCTAAGACTTTGCAGCACTTGTTCCACTAAGTTTATATCATTTTTAATAAAATGGAAAAAATTTGGATGAGCTACTGAAAAAGAAAATTGTGTAGGCAGTGTTTTTTTCCTCTCTTCAGTTATTATGATATAAGGAATGAAGCATCAAGTTATTGGTTTTCCATCTAGTAAATAAAGAACTGACATCAGAGAGAGAGGAAGATGGCGGCCGGCTGAGAACGCTCGGTCGGGAGCTCCGAACTCACCAGCGCGAAACCATAGAAGGAGATGCACTTTCCCGCACAAAGAATATAAACAGCGAAAATAACTAGGTAAAGCATTTCTGCAGCACTCAACCTGCTTCTAGTGTGATACTCAGGGCTGGATTGAAGCCGCGGCATGATCGACGCCCCCCGGTGAGGTACCCAGAGCCAAGCGGACCACCGCACACCGGAATCTGGGCTATGGCACTGGGAGCAAATCGAAGTTGCCGCAAGGCGTTTGGAAGGATCCCCTTCCTGTTCCGGGGCATAGGCGGCAGAAACAGCGGATCCGCCTGCAAACAGGGAGGTAACTTGCTGGGAACAACGCTGTCAGTTGCAGTTGCGGGGAAGCCGTTGTGCTGCCAGACGCTGACGGGGGTGGAGAACGAAAACAAGTTGCAGAAATTCAGAGAGGAAAGAGGAGTGAAGGCTACGGCGAAAGAGGGGTACGGCGCAGGGCTGTGGCGAAATTTGCATATTACACACAGCATTTTGCAAACTGCATTTGCGGGAGATTCCAAACGGATACAAGAAGAAACAAGATCTCACCTGGTCCTAGAAGTTGAAGAACACAGTGACCAGCAATCCAAAGAACAGAAAGAGCAGGCACCGGCCTACTGCAACTATTCATCTAAGCTACAGGTAAAAGGGGGGGGGGAGAGGCCAGGGAGCAGCAGCCCCAGATTTAATTGTAGGGTGCAAACAACACTCCTTGGTGGTGGTAGAAGGTGGGGAGGAAGCCAGGTGGGAAAGAGACACTCAATCCCAGATGGGAATACAAACTGATGTTCACAGTACAAAATTCAGAAAGACTAAAGACGAAAAAAATACTCAACCCCAAACTGAACCAGAAATAATATCGGAGAGTGGGAGTGGAGGAAGGTATACTTACTGCATTAGAAATCGTCAGCTTGTTAAACCAAACATCCTGCCTCACCCAAAAAAGACCGTGACCCCTAAAAGCACAAGAAGGAAACAGAGGATATCTCCCAGTCTTGTAGAATTATCTGAAAATATAAAATCTAGATCCACAAACTTAAGAGAACAAGGATTGCTTGTGTCAAAACAGAAAATCAAAGTGACGTCCTCCTTAAGATCTTTCTTTAAAGTCCAACAGCTGGTGCAGGGGAGAGGTGGTCACCCTTCACCACAGAATAAGAACGTCTCCCTACTCTCAAACACTGCTGATAAATTCAATATAATCTCCCTGACAGAGAAGGAGCTTGATCCCACAATTCCAGAGGAAAGTGCACAGATAACAAGTAAAGGGGAAATGTCAAATGTACCCTCCAGTACGGCACTACAAACCTCAACGCAACCCATAGCAAAACCCTCTGAAGAGCCTTTAGATCAAGCAGGAAGTGACCCTCTTGCACATAACCAAACTGGAAAACTCATGGAGATGTTCATGGATAAAATACTGAGTGAAATGAGGGAAAAATGTGCAGTGTCTGAAGCAAATCAGAATAAAATACAAGAAGTATGCGAAAGCCTGGACCAAGAATTAAAGGACCTGGGGGAGAGGGTCACGGCAGTAGAATCGACAGTTGAGTCTCTCAGCAAAAAAGTGGCCACAAACCAAAAAAGCATTAGTTCACTGAAAGACAGTGAACGAGCCATGAAGGAGAAGCTAGAATCACTGGAGAACCAGGGAAGAAAAAACAACTTAAGAGTGCTAAATGTACCTGAGAACATGGAAGGAGCAGACATTAAAGCGTTTATCGTTTCTCTATTTGAAGAATTTTTTCCCTGGACCAAGGATAGCAATCGGATGGAGGATATCCAAAGGGTCCATAGGGACCCGTTCAGGAAAAACAAAGAAAGAAAATCCCCAAGGAAAATTTTAATTAATTTCAAGACCTATACATTGAAGGAAAACATTTTAAGCGAAGGTCTAAAAAGCGGAACACAAAACAAAGATAACTGGTCCTTCAAGATTCACTCTGACATATGTAAAGCCACTCAAGATAGACAGTGGGAATTGGGGCAGCATATGCAAGAGCTAAAATCCCTTGGGGCTAATGTTCAGACGAACTTCCCCGCGGCCCTTAGAATTATGTGGCGTAATAAAATGCCCAATTTAAGGGAGCCCCAAGAGGTAGAAAATGTCATTCATCAGATAAAGGACCAGCTTCAAATGGAGAAATCTAATTAAGGAAAGTGATCTTCAGAATAAAATAATCAAAATAAAATAATCTGGTGGAAACGGAGCCCGAATCGGGTGGAAAATACCACCCAAAAGAAGAAGGGAGGCTTCCTCAGGGTGGGAAAATCGATCCTCTCAAATATTTAATAATGTAAGTCTCAACAAAACACGGGTGGGGTGCAAACTAGGGAAAAAAACAGAAAAAATATCCTCATTAATCAAAATTTAAGAGTCAAACGGGAGTCAAGTAGAATTTATAAAACACATCTCAGCCTAGAATATGATCCAACAAAATTAAAGGAAAGATGACAAAAGAAATAATAGTTAATGTTCTTTCATGGAACGTAAACGCTCTTAGAACTCCTAACAGAAGAAGAAGAATTCTTCAATATTTAAAGGAAGCTGAGAGTGAAATTATTATCCTTCAAGAGACTCATCTTGTAAACAATGAGTGGGACCAAATAATAAAAAAACTAAACTGGGTGGATGCTTGTGTATGCACCACTCAAGACTGTAACATAAAAGGGGTAGCAATTATTCTAAAAAAGTCTCTAAAAGCCAAGATCGAAAGTAAAGTGGTAGACAGTAATGTAAGATGGGCTGTGATTAAAGTTAGAATAAATGATAACATCTTTACTATAGCCGGTTACTATGGCCCAAATTTGGACGAACCGTCTCCTCTTCAAAAACTTTATATAGAACTTCTATCAACCTCTGCCCCTATAATATTAGGTGGCGACTATAACATTATACTCGACCCCAAAATGGATAGATCCCCTCCTAGTAAACAGAAGAATCTACCTAAAATGAGGGAATGGTTAGGTAATTATAAACAAGACCTGGATTTGATAGATATGTGGAAACAAAGAGGAGACAAAACACACCCCTTTACATTCCACAATAAAAAAATTGGGCCATAGGTCAAGAATTGACTTCTTTCTACTAAATAGGAGTCTCCTAGGTAGCGTCAAAGGCATTGAACATCTTCCAGTGCATCTGTCTGACCACTCGGCAGTACAACTAACTCTCTTAATGCCAAAAAACAAAACTCCTCCCAGATGGACAGTTGAGCGGACTTTATTTAATGAGGAGCGAAATGTGGATCAGCTAGAAATTGTTTCTACACACTACTTTGAAGACAATTTAGTCGGCACGCCGAAACAAACCATTTGGGACGCTTTTAAAGCGGTGGCCAGGGGGAAATTACTAAACTTAGGAGCCCATAAAACTAAGATCAAGAAACAGGAGATAAAAAAATGGAAATGGATATTAAACTAGTGGAGACACAACTAGAGAGTGGAAACCATTTAGATCCGAAGGAAGTATTAGAAGAGAAGAGTCGAAAGCTCAAAGAGAATCTGGCCAACTATTTGGAGAACATAGTGAGAGAAAAGTGGGAAGTTAGTAAATTATCAAACCACGAATACGGAGAAGGATGCGGGAAAATGTTGGCATGGAGAATTAAAACAGACCAGTCAAGGAATAAAATATGGCAAAGTGATTACGCCTGGTTTTCATTTTGAGTCTTGACCAACATATTTTAAAAACAAACCTGCCTGATGCAGTGCAAAAAAATGAAAGAAAAACAATTACTTTCTCAAAACATTGCATTTATGAGATAAAGACCGTAATATATCAAGATTCATTGTACTTTTGAGATGTACAATAGTCCCTCATGCATTACAGGGTATGCCCACTATATTTAAGATGTGGAATGATACAATAAACATATGAGACAGGTCTCTCTCACTCCATATACACATATTGTAAAGCATTGGTAGCAATAGGTCTCATAGAAATCTGTGCTGTCAAGCTCGGCCTCAAGTGGGGTTGAGTCACATGTTTTATAACAATACCAAGTTACCTACTATGGTCATGGTCCATATGTGTTTTGTTCAGTCAGCTGGTGTGAAACAGAAATGCTGTAATATTATGCAATTTTCTGTTTTCACAAAGCCTGCTGAATTCTAAACACAGGCCTCATCTATGCACAGGTATATTTTGTTTCCACTCTGTCTTCCATTTTCTCCTACCTGCCTATCCCCACCAATATCCTCCATTTTGCTTCCTATTTTTATAATGCAGCCTCCACCCGTGTCCTCCTCACCATTTTCAAATCAAGTTCCATGTTATACCACATAATTTTACAACGATAACCTGCATCCTCCAGTTGCCGCTCCACATTCCCTTTTGGGTGAACAAATTTGTTTTTGTCTTTGGTTGCAATATTTTACTCAACTTGTAATCCTTGAAGAGTTGGGGATTTCACACTTTCAGCATATTACTATTATTAAGTAGAGTGTTAGCTAACTCCTTTTGGCTTAATTAAAATTACATATATATCATACATATGGTGGCTTTCAGCCAGCCCTCTTCTGTTGGTTTGTTATTTTTTCATTCACATTCTTCTTTGGCCCTCCAGAACATAGGGCAATGGGTCAGCCCACCTCAGCCATTGGATAACTTTACTGTGAGTAATGGTACTCTGCCCTTTCACAAGCAGCACTTCCAGATGCCAAGTATTTCCCTTCAGTGACAGGGACTGCAATAGCAAGGTATACTTTTTGAGACCCACATTTTTTTCGTTTTTAGCCAATTTATGTTATATTGTTAAGGGCTCAACAATTTTCTCTGCAATAAAGTTATACAAAAACCATGACAATACAAAACAAGCATTGGCAGAGTCATAAGACTGGTAGCCAGTACCAGACCCGTGAGCTTTGTCAATGCATTATAACCTGTAATGGATCTCAATTGTACTAATAGACTGTACAGCAATGGACATAAGCACAGTGTTTTAATATTAGCTGCATGTATTTTAATAAGTTTGGCATAGCAGGAACCAAAAATACTGGAATTATGGGTCAAAAGAGGACCAAATTATGCAACAGCACTGACTAAATTATGGAGCACGAAAATGCTCATTATGCAGCATAATGAAAATAATTCTGTGGCAGTGTCATTTTGCAATTTTGTCATTTGAACAAACATTTTAATATAATAGCAAAAGTTTCACCTCATTAGTACTAGTTTAACACTTGAACACAGAAATCCAAAATTGAATAGTTGTAAAGAGCCTGTTGCTGTGTACAACCCAATATGGTATTTGTTTTCATTTTAGTAAATTGTGATCCATTTGAGACAGAAGCACAATTATAGGTTTAAATCCAAACATTATGCAGGAATTAGTAGATGACGTTGTAAGTGAGGTAAATTATAAACACAATGGCTGCAAAAGATCCAGAAGTAAAAAAAACAACATTTTTATGATACATTTTTGCACACTAGCTAATTATGCAGTTCTCCAGCCTGTAGCTAATGTCCGCCTCAAAGCAGTATTCTATATTGGGGATATGCATAGGCTCTTTTTAATATACAGCCCTTTTAAATATTGTCAGATGGGCATTACCGATATGAGCAAAGGACACTAGTATTATGTAAAATAGTGTTGAGGTGAAAGGTGTGATTGGGACTTCTGAGATGACTGCATGTGTGCACAGCAATGCCAATAGCAGTGGAATTCAGAGTGCATGGTCTAGCAGTGATGTTCGTTTCACTAAAAGGATTTCTATTGCGAATGTCCTAGAAAGTAGGGTTGGTCAAACTTTCAAATCTTGCCTACTGAAGTTGACAAAATTCAACCAGATATTAGAATTTGATGATTTTATAGGCTTCAGCCAACTTCACAGCAGAAGTTATCGCCACGAAAATGTTTTTTCAAAAAATCGGTTTTAAAAGACGTTTGCTCATATTATTGTTTTTTTGGGGGAAGGACCGTTTTTCCACTAGCACAGATGTGCGTATTACAATTTTCATTAATTAGTACATATTTTATAGAGGTGCGCCTTAGTAAGATTTGCACATGAATTTTTTGCCTTAATTCAAAGAAGTGCTAACTTTTAGACATATTTCTGTTAGTGACCTCTTCCTGCAAATGTCTAGAGCTAAGGGAAATGTAATAGGTAATCTTAGCAGGCCATGTGCACAAAGATGTATAAATCACAAAAATGTGTCTGCACATGTGAAAACAGAGGCAAGAATATTAATTTTCCAACTGGCACGTGTAGTTCATGCCTCTGCACTATAAGTAGTAGTACTTTGGTCCACAAGAATGGATTGTGTAGTGTGTACTGAAGATGAAGACACTCACCATGCCATGCATGACTGGTTCTAAGGATCCCTGGTGAGGTGTTGCTCTCATGAGATCTTGTAGGGATGTTGACCTGAATACTGTGTAGACAAAGACTTTCATTTTAAAAGGTTAGAAGCCACTAGTAGGCTATCAATCAATACTGAGAATTCCACAGCAGGGATCTCAGATTTTTATATTTTCCATTGACAGAATCTGTAATGGGTCATAACCTAATGTTCTAGGTTGGCCTTAGTAAATTTCGACTTATGCAGGTAAAATTCAGCAATGTTGTTTTGCACATTTATTTTGTCATTTCACAATTGAAATCTTTTGTGTCACTTTTACCAACAGGAGAATGCTTCAAGAAGACAATTCCTTGCAGGAGTCAAAAGTTGTGCACTTGTGTGAAATATTCATGCAAGATATTGGCCAGGTACATTTCATGCAACACAAAATTTCTGTGAAATGTTCTCATATTTGAAGAAACAAATATGCTACTTTGGCTATCCCCTAACTATATGCTCTATTGCCATATACGCTCCTTTCCCAAACTTTATCAATTGTTCTTAATTAGTTAGTAAATAATTTTGTAGTGCCATAATTCACCATTATGAGCTTTTAGAAAATCAGACACAAGGATCTAGATTCTGTTGTGTGCTTTTTGACAGCGTATTACACAGATATAATATTAATGACAAGAATGCTTTTTCGTAAGTCGCATAATTATATTGAACGGCAAAGCAGGGTACACCTCTGAAATGTGAGTAAATTTTGAACTTATGAACGCGACTGGACAAAAACCAAAAACTTTTAAAGAAATAAGTTTGTGCTCCCTCAGAAACCATCATCTGTGCAGCTCGGCAGAGAGATTATGCTATTGTGATATTTTCTCGCCAAATAACGCTGCAATTGCTTAGCAAAGTCTTGCAGGGCTGAAGCACAATGAAGGTGCAAACAGAACCATTTTTTTTTAAATTACAAAGATGACCATACTCATTCCCTTGACCAAGTTAGAAATTATATCTGGTCACCTGCCGCCCTCCCGAGTGTTCTCTGTAGCTTCCCTCCCTCTCCTAGCCCGACGCTGTGCACTCTGCTTTCCGCCATGGTGCTGAGTGGCTTTTGAGAGAGTTGTCAACCTGGCATGGAATTCCCTGTGACCAGAAGTCGAAGTGGACGGGATCTGAGGGGCACCACATGCCCATACTTTTCTTTTTTTTTCTTTTTAGTTTGAGTTTATTGAAGCATAAAGGAGTAAAGACAGAAAATGAAGAAACAATCATGAATTATAAAAAACAAGAAATCTCTCTTACAGAAGAGTAAATCAGATTGATGAAACAATACAGAAAAATATAGTAAACAATAATGCTTATGAAAACAGAAGAAATGAGGTCATAACCTGTAAAATAAGGCAAATAAATGATATGAAAAAACATTAAATGCAATTAAGAAAATGTAATCACGGTGGTTTTTGAACCTCAGCAGTGCGAACTTGAGAAGCAGGTGGGATTGTAACAACTGTGGATAAATACTCAGTAAGGGGAAGCCATAAAAGATCACGTTTGATTACAAGGGAAATGGGGGAAACAAAATTAGTATCTAGACGGTGGTTAAAACAGACTGCATTCCACCAAGCACTAAATGAAACGTCATTAGCTTGTTTCCAATGGGATGTAATATGGTGTAAGGCAAAGGCTATCAAAAGGTCAATTAATTTATAGTTTTGGGAGGAATTGGTAAAAATAGGGGAAAGGGAACCTAGAAAAATTTTAACAATGGAGAAAGAAAAATGAAAATTGAAAATCTTTTTAAACTGGGACCAAACCAATTGCCAAAAACGAAAAATGGGAGGACAATCGAACAACATATGCTTCAAATCAGCTGAAGAGCAGGGACAGGACCAGCAAGTGGAAGGAGTGTCTGAGGAGAACGATGACAAAAGTAATGGAGTAAATAATGTGCGATTATAAACAAAAAATAGGGTTTGAGTAGTGTTAGCAGCTCTGGAGGTACTATGGATTTTTGACCAAATTTTATCCCACAAAGTGAAGGACCAAACTTGAGAAAAATCTTTTTCCCAAGCCAACTCAACCTTGGATTTGATGCGATCAGTAGAAGATTGCATTGATTTATAGAGAAAAGAAGCAGAGGGTGAGTGGTCGAGCGCATTGGACACAGGAAGATATGCAATAGGGATAGAATTCGTAGTAGGGAGTGAAGAGAGATATTGGGTAAGAGAGGGAAGAAGTGATATATATTGTGTACGAGAAGAGGAGGGTAACAAAAATTGTTTTTGGAGATCCTGAAAAGGAAGAGGTTGATTACCCGAAAGAAGTTGAGAGATCCATTTTAAGCCAAGAGAGTGCCAGGTTTTCCAATATAATGGACGATTACGGATTTTGAGGAGTTTATTATGCCAAATAGGTTGGATATGAGTGGAGGAAGCAGATGGGTAAGAGGATTCCAGGTATGGTTGAAGAAGAGAACGAGAACGGGAAATGATGGGGGAGCGAAGAGACGTTACGTTAGAAGTGAAGGAAAGAACCTCGTTAAAATCAATAGGATGAAGGAAGGAAGATTCTAACTTAAGCCAGAGAGGAGGATAAAATGGGAGGTCAGAAGAGAGCCAACGCAAAGCTTGCTTTAATGAAAAAGCATTATGATAAGATTTGCAATTAGGAAATTTAACCCCTCCTAGTGATTTATCTTTTTTTAGAGCAGAAAGAGCTATTCGAGATTTTTTACCTTTCCACAAAAACTTGAGCAAAATAGAGTCTATCGACTTGAAGTAATAGTCTGGAATGTGAATGGGAATCATCGAGATGGAGTAAAGTACTAGAGGTGCCAACATCATTTTGATGGAATCAAGACGGCCCCACCATGAAAGGAAAAGAGGATTCCAGCGAGTAATTGCCGCATTTAGTTTTGCAGAAAGTGAATCGAAATTAAACTTAAGAGTATCTGAGAGACGTGGAGCAAACCAAACACCCAAATATTTAATCTTAGAAGGTTGCCATGAGAAGCCAGAAGAATCAAAGAGATGTTTTTGACAAAGAGGATTTAGGGGTAAAATTTCGCATTTATCAATATTAAGACGGTAACCAGAAACATTAGAAAAAGAGGAAACTTGATTTAAAAAGAAAGGTAAAGTGGATTGTGGATCAGAACAGTATAGCAAAATATCGTCAGCATAGACTGATAGTTTAACTTGTTGTTGGGAGCCAAAAAGAAAACCAGAAATGTTTTCATCAAGTCTGATCTTTGTTAAAAAGGGTTCTAGAGCTAAAACAAACAGAAGAGGGGATAAGGGGCAACCTTGACGTACACCCCTTTGAAGGGGAAAATAATCAGGTGTCATACCATTTGCAAAAATTGAAGCATGAGGGCTGGAGTAAAGTAAAGAACTAAGAAAAATAAATTTAGATGAAAAACCGATCCAACGAAGAGCTTGAAACATGAAGTCCCAAACTATTCTATCGAATGCCTTTTCGGCGTCAAGAGAGATGGCAGCCAAAGGATATGAAAGTGAGGGGGCTTTACTCAAAATGTCAAAGAAAACACTGGAGTTATCTGACGATAGACGACCTTTAACGAAACCTGATTGTTCTGGGCCAATAATTTCCGGTAATAGGGGGTCTAATCTGAGAGCTAAAATTTTGGCGAAAATTTTATAATCTGTATTTACAAGGGAAATGGGGCGGAAATTTTTACACAAGGTGTGGTCTTTGTCTGGTTTGGGAGTTAAACAAATGAGTGCTTCCTGAAAGGATCCTCGGGAAGATCCAGAGTCGACAAAAGATTGAAATAACAGGAGTAGTTTAGGAAGGAGAAGAGAGGAAAAATGATTGTAGAATTCAATAGTGAAACCGTCAGGACCAGGCGCCTTACCGCGACGTAGTACAGAAACGGCGTGTGAAATTTCAGAGAGGGGGATATCCGAATCAAGTGAGTGAAAATCAACATGAGAAGAGAGAGGGGAAGGGATGTCTTGAAAATAAGTAAGAAGATCAGTGGGGTCAGGACGGGATTCAGGAGTATATAAATTTTGATAGAAGGAAACAAATTCATTTAATATATCTTTATCTTTAAACAAAGATATTCCAGCTGGGCCTTGTAGAGATTCAATCTTTGTCCTTTCTTTTCGTATTTTAAGATAGTTAGCTAGTAATTTACCCATTTTGTTCTGACCTCCGTAATATCGAGAGTTGCATTTAAGTAAAGAATTAGAGGCAGCATTTGTGGTAAATTTATTAAAATCAAATTTGGCTGAAATGAGCTCGCGAAGGGAGTTTTCAGAACCAGAATTATAATAAGCATATTCTAACTTCTTAATTTTATCCAAAAGTTGAGTTGACCTAGAAATCGACTTCTTTTTCTTTTGAGAGACATAGTTAATGACAAAACCCCTAACAGCTGCTTTAAAAGAATCCCATACCATTACAAAGGAAGAATCAGGGAGATGATTAAGTGTAAAAAATTCAGTGGCAAAAGCAGTGAATTGGGTACAAAAATCAGATTCAAGGAGTAAAGAATTATTAAATCTCCAACGTCCGGAGTGGGGAGAAAAGGGGATAAGGTCAATATCGACAAAAACGGGTGCGTGATCTGAAATTAAAATAGAACCAATGTCAGAGTGAAAGACAAGTTGAGCTAAGGATTTGCTAAGGAAAAGGTAATCAATACGAGATTGAGAGTGGTGAGTAGGGGAATAAAAAGTGTATTCTCTAAGGTCGGGGTTACAAAGTCTCCAAATGTCTACTAATGCGTTATGTTGAATAGATGCAGTGAATTGAGAATGCATTTTGGAGGGAACAAATTTAACCTTAGAATTTCTGTCTAAAATGGGGTCTAGTACTTGATTGCAGTCACCACCGAAAATAACATATTGTTCATCAAGCCTAACAAGTTTGTCAGAAATAGCAGGCCAAAACAATTTATCAACACCTGTAGGAGCATAAACATTAAAAATAACTATTGGTATCTTGTTTATGAGTAGATTTACAAGAACCCAACGACCATTAACATCACATTCTTGGGATATAACAGAAACAGTTAACTTTTTATGACACAATATAACAGAACCATTTGTCTTACCTAAAGCAGGAGAGTGAAAAACATGACCCACCCAGCAATGTTTGAGTTTTAAAGCCTCCGTTTCCGAAAGGTGGGATTCTTGGAGAAGGGCTACATCAGCTTTAAGCCTAGTCAAATGTGTCAGAATTCATTGACGTTTAATGGGGTTATTTAACCCTTTAACGTTCCAAGTAACTACTCGGAATGTAAATCAAAAATAGAATGATACGGAAAAGTAGATAAAGTATAGAAAATGAGATGATGAAATAAGATAATGGTGGAGAAAATAGAGACAAAGTGTAGGTAAGAGAAATAAACAAAGAGAAAACAGAGAGAATGCAAGAAGAAAGAAGGGAGAGAAAAGAGCGAAGAAAAGAGATATCAAAAGAGAAAGAGATAGTAGCAGAAAGAACATAGCAATATAAGAAGAACATAGAAACATACCAACAGATACAGAACGAAGAGTGGGGGTGACGACGCCAGAAGATGACGACATCAACAACGGCACACACACCACCGAACACCTGAGGAACCAGCGTAGGACTGAATTGGGCGGATGGATAACACCGGGGTGAAGAAAAGGGGGGAGAGCATCTGCAAGAAAAATAAAAATAAGAAGGATATTAGAGAGAAGTACAAAATACAAAATACTAGGGCATGACAGAGGCAGCAGAGAAGGAAGAACAATAAAATGACACGATAGGATAACGTAAAAGCAAATAGCTCAGTCAAGCGTAATGAAACAGCTCTTGCAGTGTCCATGACGTCGGCTCCTTGCTGGCGAAGAAATTCTTGAGGACAAGTGGGTCATCAAATGTAGTAGTCTTGTCTTTATAGGTCACCTTGAAGAGACATGGGTGAAGCAAACCGAACTTGGCATTTAGAGCTCGTAGTTGTGGTCTCAAGTCAAGGAACTGCTTCCGACGATCCGCTGTTACTTTAGCCACATCCTGGGATAGATATAACCGATGGCCTTCCCACATAACTTGCATTTTAGCTTTTGCTGCTGAAAGAACCTGCAGGAGATCGGTATATTGTAGGAACAGCATAATGACACCACGGGGTTTGGTGGAGATTTTAGGACCAAGTCTATGCGCACGTTGTATGTTGAGTGAAGATGATGAAGGAAGGTCCAAAATTTTCTGCAGAAAGGTCTGAAAAAATGCAGTTGGATTGGACCCCTCTGTGCGTTCAGGAAGTCCATAAATTCGTAGGTTATTTCTGCGATTACGATTTTCCAACTCTTCTGTCTGCCTCCTCAGGAGAGATACATCTTTTTCCAAAAGTGAAATTCTAGAGCAAGAGGCTTGGAAGGATTCCGTGGACTGTTCCACTAAAAGAACACGCGATTCGAGAGATGACCACTTGTCGTGAAGAAATTGCAATGTCTTAGTAGTCTCAGCCATAAAGGGTTTGAGCGCACGAATTTCCTCAAGAATGAGATCCATAGAGGCAGAATGTGATGAGGAGCCTGGGGAGGGTGGATCCTTTTTCAGGCGTTTCGTCGAGGCAGGTTGCAAAAGTTTACCTGAGGAAATTGTTTTTGGAATTGCCCCAGGAGCTAAGTCAGGCTTATGAGAAGCAAGATCTTCCATAGTTGTAGGCGTAGAGTCAGAATCCGAGGAATGACGTGGCTTGACCGCAGAAGTAAGCTTGAGGGTATGCAATTTCCCCATGTAAAAGTAGGAGGATAGACACTAGAACCACCACAGACGTCAGGTAAAGCTCTGTAGTATCAGTGTGCAAAGGAAAAACACTGTGGCAGAGCAATAGTGAATGCGTACAGAAAATGCGGTAAAAAAAAAAACAACAAAAAAAAGGCGCCAAACAGGAACAGCAATGCTGAGGAGACGTAGGATCAGTCAATATGGTGGTTGTGCAGCACAACTCCCATCCTCAGGAAAACTTCCATATACGTAATGCGTAAAGAAAACACTGTGGCACATTAACAATCAGCGTGGCGCAGTACAGGTGGTCAAACAAGGTGTCAAACAGAGAGAGTCATGTCGAGGATACGCAGTTCATTTAATATGGTAGATGTACATCAGAATCATGTTCCTTAGGAAAATCGCTGTAGTAACACTGCGCAAAGAAAAACACTGTGGCACGCCAGTAAACAAAGCGCATAATGAATGTGGTCGAAAAAATGCGCCAACCAGGATTAGGAAAATTGAAGAGAAGAAGCAGAGTTATTTAAAATAACGTCTGTATTTCAATATGGAAAAAGGAGAAAACTGCGATTGGAGGTGCATTCTACAGTGATTTGGAGGATGATGAAAGAGGAGGCAGACAACAAATGCATTGTAGGTAGGAAAGACGAGGTATTTATGTAGAAATTTTCACTCGCAGTAAATCGCGGCAAAAAAGAAAATGGCGGCCGCAGCAAAAGCGGACCGCGTCACAACGAAGAACAACGCATATCGCTGGTTTTAATAGGTAAGGAGCAGAGCCAGTTGCTCACCTCATGCTCCCACAAGTAAATCAGGGCTTGTCAATAGTGGAAGTCCGGTGAATGTGCTGGAATCCGCCGGTGTCGGTGCTCGGTTAGCGGAGCTCCGACGCTAAGCCGCCATCTTGTGCGGCGCTCAAGCCACGCCCCCTGCCCATACTTTTCTAATTTGACGGAAACAGTTCCCTTAATTTATGTTAAAAGGCAACCGTCCTGGGTTGGTTAATTACGATATTTGAGATGCCTTAGCTCAAGTGGGAAGTATGGAGTCTCCAGCGCTGTGTAGCTAAACAAGAAACAGGCCTACTCACCTGGATGCCTGCTGCCTGAAAGAAATGTAAAAAGTGGCGACTGCCACAACTAAAGGGTGGTGAGGCATGAGGGGGAGCTCGGGAGGGGAGGGTGTCACGCAGGGGGTGGTGGTTAGAAATAATAGATTTTAACCACCTCCAGCTGCCTCTCCTCTTCTTCCTGGGTCCCAGCATCCCCTGGGACAGACTCCCATCCAATCCCTGTGCTGCAGAGCAGTGCGGGAATTGGGGTGAGTGGGCTCAAAAGACGCCCTGCTCAGGCCAGGAAGTCTGTGGGCATTTCTCCAGCCTGGCTGCTCATAGCAGCGGGGCTGAAGAAATCCTAAGTACGCATGTGTGTTTTGGTCGGCCTGAGTCGGCCGGCCAAACACACATGAGCACTTAGGGTGTGGAGTGCATGTAACACTCCTCCTCGCCCTCCCATGCCTAGGCCCTGCTCCTCCCTACAGCTAAGAGCCGGCAAATGCAAAATAAAACGATGCAACAACATCAGTTTATTTTACATTTGCTGGCTCTGAGCTAGGCATTGCGGCGATGCTCCTCCGCCATTGTGGAGGAGCCGCCACTGAATGTAAATGTGCGATTTTGGTTAATCTGTGTATGTAAAGGTTGCTAGGAAGCCGTCGTTGACTTTAATTGATGGAGGCACTTGAAGTTTGGTGATGTGAAATATTTAATTTTTTAGAGAAGAATTGTAAGCTGACCAACTGAGCTGTGGAGTGCATGCTTTTAAAGGACAGCTTTAAAAAAAAAATGCATATTACTAAGATCTATATTTTGAAGTTCTTTTTATCTTAAACCTAAATATTTTCTCACATTTGTAGCAACCTATCATATGCTGTGAGTATTTCAAGTTTAAAATAATGACTCAAGTCAAGTCAAAATAGCTTTATTCGACAGATTTGTCATAAAAGCACAACATACATATACACACGACTTAAAATAATAAATATTACAAATTTTTAAGAACAATTTAAGAAAATATTAAACCTCATATAACTGCCGGATAAAGCTCTTGTTAAAATTGATAAGATAAGTACATAAATCTACAATATTCCTCAAGTATTTCCTACCCCAATTCATTGTAAAAAGATGGGATACAAAAATGACATTAAAAAGATTAGATCCATAAACAGCCCTAACAAAGTGCCTTTGCCCGGATAGACCAGGCCCATCCCAAAAATGTGGCTTCTGCAGTTGCCATTAATGGAGATTAATCCGTTGTTAGCTCTCTCATCGCCTCTCCATGCCTACTAAAGCCAAGTAATTTACAGATAGGTATTACCCACATAGCACGGGGTTTCTTATACAAAGGGCATAATGACTCACATTCACAGTATTTTTTGCTAAAGGCTTGCAACACTATAAATACAGAAGTCACTATTGCCCACTGCTCCAAACAGAATTCAGTTCTGTGGCTCTCTGTTACACACACAGCTATGTACAGGGATCACATTAACCAATGGAGGTTCCATAGCACAAATTTGTGCATTTCTCACAGATTAGTTTAACTTGCATTTATTTTTCTTTTAATGTGGATGTTATTTTACATGCAGGTACCTGAAGGGGAAAGAACAACATAATAGTTACAGAGGGGTGTCCTGCTACGGTTCTCAATACAGCTTGTACCCTTAGGACGTGGGATTATGTAAAGAGTGGAGGACGATACGGGGGCGGGAGAATTCAATGTCATTTTCGCTTGTTGCACTTTTACAGTTTTCCGTAATTGAACTTGATGACAATTGTAGGTCTGCATACTCTAGGATTTGGGTCTCTAATGTTGCCTCTGAGGTGGTATTGTATGATATTGAAATGTCAATAAAAACATATACCAATCGTGGCTGAATGTTTTGCTCTTTTTAGCCCTGCCATTGGTCCCGCCCCTTGCTCACCCCCATTTCACTTCAGGATCAAAGTACCCATACTTTTTTACAATGCACTTCAACCACTGCCTATTACATCACTGTTACAATAGCCAGCTTTAAAATGTGATATTCACACTGCTGCTTCTCAATGTGCCTTACACTTAGGATTGCGTTCTCTGTGCAGAATTCACCCAAAAACAAACCACCTTCAGGCTTAGCCTCCAATAGCAGGAGCGAAGTACCTGAAAACACGCTATGGTTAGAGGTTTTGTTAGTGTTCACATGGCAAATTCTGATCTGCCGCCTTTCAAGATGCTACTGTGTGTCACATTGTATTGGAAATACTTATCTCAGGAACCAGATGAAGAGACTTTTTAGGTCAAGCCTACTTGATAGAACATGTGATGTCTATTGCGAGGCATATTGTGGGTTACCAAGAACACAGAGAGGCTTGGAATGCACCCATTGTTTACCATTGGTTGGCTTTCCGTATTACTCTCATTTGTCTGCTTTTCATTCGTATCCCGGCTTGTCAGTCTTGAGTATGTCCTTCTCATCGAGCTTTGCCTCTTTACAATCTCTTTGATTGGCTGGCAGCCCTGCTTCAACTATTTGATTTTCAAGCATTACCTTTTTCTTTTGTGTGAAGTACTCTGTTAGGGTGCATATATTTTGTAGCCATCTTTCTTGTGTATGTCTCTCCTCCGGCACTCTGTGTTGCTCTCTGTTGCTTGACTGCTTCTCCCTGCCCTCCTCCCTCTTGTACTCGCCTTTGTGCATCTATCCGTTGCTTCCCCCAACCACGCCCTCTATGTTATTTTTCCCCAAACCCCATGTTGCTATCGGTACCACGCTCTCACCCATCGCTTTTGCAACTGGTCTAGTGTTCCTTCTGCGTACCTTTCCTCATATTGCTTTGCTCACATCCTCCCTGATGCTTCACCATTCCCAGACCCTCCCCCTTGATGCTTCCATTCCCCCTCCCACCACATTTGTGCCTTTTCTTTTTTTTAGTTTCCCATCCAACTGTACCTAAAAATAAAAGGTCACTGTGTAGGTGTGCATATAAGTGCTGTACCCACCTACAAAAATTATGCAGGTGGTGGTGTCAATGGCTTTTGTTTTTTTTCTAACATTAGCCATGCTGCACAGCATTGTGGATGTGGTGCAGTGTGGCTAAGAAGCATTGGCAAGCCAATACACCACAAAGGCGATCCCTATTGACTTTGCCAAAGCATGTTTACACAGTAAACACAAAGATTGGATATTTGGAAGGGGAGTATTTAGGACATCTCTTCCAAATAGCAAATCATATTGGTATATATTCATGTTTTGCAACTGAATTCTGGTCATAAAATATTAAAATGATATCACTAATTCAAAATTGGTGGTAGCCCATTCACAAATGGGAAGGGGTCCCCATTAAAGTCTGGGAGATGAGCAGGAATACAAGTCTGGTGCTGTTAGAGACAGCTGCATGTTCTGCTGAAGGACCAGTAGTTGGTGGAGGGGTAAGATCAAAACATAAGACAGAGCCACCAGGGATCTATGGGAGACGAGTGAGAGACAAGGGCTGGTGCAGCAGGTGAGAGCAGTATGCTGCTTCTGCAGCAAGACAATATGGTGGTGGATACAAAAATATGAACTGGCTCAACATCGCAGCAGGGCAATTCAGGAAGAGAAGTGGGGACCTGGGCTACTCCACAGCCAGACTTTAGAGGCAGACTGACCAAAAGATTTGTCACCTACCCTTGGCTGTCGAGCCAGACCCTCAGCCTTTTGGCAGGGGGGAGAGCATTGTGACGAAATCTTCACTTGAAGTTGGAAAGACACTATTCTTTAGCAATATTCAAGTGCATCTTGCCAACCATAGGTGTAGGTCTCAGGGGCCTTTTTCAGTGCTCTAGTTGAAGTGCAATATTTCACAGGTTCAAAAAAAACAAGTTTATTTAGACAATTGTCCATAAAACATTCTAAAAAATACATATTAATTAAAACCTTTAAATGAACCCCCTCCTCACCACCCCATCCCCATTGCAATATTTCACAGCTGCTGTGTCCTGTAGCAAGAGACACCCCTATCCAGGGTGTAAGTACAAACAGCGTCATAGGTAGTGTGGCTGTGTCTGGGTAGAACAAGCAGGTTACCTAGACACATGCAAAATGTATAAATGTGCTCATCAACAGTAAAAGTCCCTCTCTATTCTCTTGTTTTGCCATTTCAAGAGCTAAGACAAAAGAAATGCAGTTGTTCTTAGCCAGACTTAAAATGCCAATCACACAACCGGGTGTAATAGGACAGTGTCATAATAGACTGCAGTGCCACTGGCAATAAATCTCACGCAAAATCAGAGCAACAATATTGACCCAAAAAATCTTATGGCTGTAAGAGTCAGAACTACTGCATTAAAATGATTGGCGTTTTGGAAACACATTTACAAGCTTTGATATCATAAATAAACACTCAGAGCTCTCATTCAGAAAGGTGCATTTTAAGTCATCACACAGCTCATAGTGCATTCTAAATCAATTGTAAGCGATTCACCAGCATGCATAGTCCTTGGAAATACATTATTGAGTGCACATGTCCACAGGAGGCAATGAATAGGGCCATTAAACGTTGGTGTCTTTTGAATACTGTATTATTGAAAGAATCACCCACATGCCCACTCAGACAGATCAAACTACCTAAGAAATTCAGCAGCGTAATGTCACGTGGCATGAACGTTGAGTGGAAAAGTGGAGTCCTGTGCCTTTCTGTCGAAATGTAAATAATGATTTTGATCCGATAGTGTGCTGTGCATATCAAGCAAAATGTTAAGAATTTCTTTAAATAATGAATTACATACACTTTACATAAAGTACTTAAATGTTACTTGGCCCTCTCTTGATGGCCTATTACTAGCATGTTTACCATCTATTTATTTTTTGTTTTCAATCTCTTTATGAAATGTTATGTCTATAACAAAGAACATGTCGAAGAACATACACAGACCATTCACACAAAGAAACTAATATAGTAAAACCTCTTATATGGTCTTCTTGATGTCTCCAACAATAAAGGAAGAAAATCAGAGAGATGATGGGGTTCCGGGGAAGTGGAGGGGTGGCAGACAGCCATGGCCCGTGGAGGGAGTTACGGTGGGGCAGGAAGGCGGGGTGGGGGAGGGGCGGGGCGGGGTAGGGGAAGGGTGGGGGGTGTTAAAAACCGGATTATGGATAATTGGAGGTAAGTAAACAATTTAATTAATAAAACAAATGTTGTGGCGCCCACTGCATCGCATTTTGCGATGCAGGGCGCTGGATAATTGGAGGTAAGTAAACAATTTAATTAATAAAACAAATTTCGCTACGAAATTCGTTTTATTTATTAAATTGTTTACTTACCTCCAATTATCCATATTCCAGTTTTTAGCACCCCCCACCCTGCCCCTCCCCGCCACGCCTTCCTGCCCTACCGTAACTCCCTCCACGGGCCACGGCTGGTGGCAGATATTCCAAAAGGGAGCAAAGATGGGGGGTACAGGTCATCAGTATCATGTTTGGTTTTGTCTTATGGTCAGGAGTCAGTGTGTTATATTATGGTCTCTAAAGGGATAGTAATCTTGGGGCCTTGGAAGGTCAGTCTTCCAGCTCACTGGGGTCGAGGTGTTGCTGTTGATAATGAGTACCCCGTCTAGCTATTTAGGGGAATAGGTGTAGTGTGTGAAGGCATTGCAGGGTGAAATATTGGGTTTCTAGCCATGAGATATAGTCTATTAGCAATTTCCAAATGCAGGAGAATTTATGATCCATGTTTGTTAAAGTGTCTGTGATTTGTTCCATGGCAAGTACTTACCACGTCTCGTGGAACCATAATTTTGTATGGGGGGCTTCTTGTTTTTCCCAGTTGAAAGCTATTAAATGTTTGGCCACACCTGTCATGTGTTGTATGAGAATGATGTCTGAATGTGCCAAGGCATTCAGGGTTGAGGGAGGCATGCGAATCATTCGGGATGGGATATCCTAAGGTCCCTTTGATATGGCCTCGAATTTCTTCCCAAAATGTCTGAATAAATATACACATGTCCATCAAACATGTACGAAGATTACTTCTTCTTTGACGCATTCTCAACATAAATTTGATGAGGTGGGAAGATTTTATGCAGTCGGTTCAGGTGAGGAAACATTGATACATGAGTTTGTATGACGACTCCCGCTGTGTAATGCAGCACAGTGTTTTAGGGATATCCAGACATAGCTTGTTCCAATCTTTGGGTGGAATAAAGTTGTATAAATCTGTTTCACATCGGATCTGATACGTATGAGGAGCTGAAGCCTGTATTCTAGTAAGACCGTGTAAGTACTCAAGATTAATCTTTTTGTGCCTGAATATGTACGTACCAGGTTTTCAAATGGCGTGAGAGTGTGTTTGGGTGCAGATGAGTTGGGCCCAGTATATGAGTTGACAGTATTTGAGCCTTGCTTTTTCTGAGAACTGCAAATCATGTTTGCATTCCTCAAATAAATAAACAGATATACCAGAGAATAGATCCTTCAGGTTCCTACATTCCGTGTGTGACCATTCTGAAAAAGTTTGGGTTCCAGAGCTGGTGTGTTTTTGGCTATGGGTGTGTTTGGAGGCGAGGCCTCACCTAGTGGTTAGTATGTCCCAAATGTCTAGGACCATTTTAGTGGGGATAGCAACGTACGCGCGTCTTTGTTAGTGTTGTTTCGGGAGCCAGACAAAACCCCATAGGGATTGGAAGGTTACTACATGGTCCATATGTAACCAGTGCTTTTCGCTTTCACGCACCACCACTTCATATGCTGCGTAGGTGGGCTGCCCAGTAATAGTTGAGAAGATTTGGACAGGCCATTCCACCTGGTCCCTGGGTAGCATCAGCAAGTTGTTGGAAATATGGCGTTGTTTCCTGTTCAATATGAAAGTGTGAATATTGGATTGAAGTTGGGTGATGTCTGATGAGGGTATTGGTTTTGGGAGGGATTGGAAGAGGTAAAGAAGCTTGGGGAGAATGTTCATCTTGATCACGTAAATGTGCCCTATCCACAAGAAGTACATCTGTTTTATTTTTACACTACCATTTCAATTTCCATGGTTTGCAAAAAATCTAAACATGTCTATGTCAATACATAGGCTACAATTCTGGCATTGGCATGTCATACTCTGTTTTTTTTACATACTTAAATATAGAGTGCCATGGATTAGTGAGCACTACTTTACCATACCTTTCCTACATTTTTACTCAAAATTTGTATTTTACTGTGCATTCTATGGGCATATGTGCGGGGGAGTAGTAAGCAGCCTAAGACAACTCCACATAATATCCAGCATGTAGAAAAGTGCTCCTACTCCAGAAAAAGTGCTCGTTACTTCCTATTGCAACTTGAACTGTCTTATATTGCAATTTTTTTAAAGAAATATTGGTAAGTTTTCGAGTTTATCAGTTTCAACTGATAACTTTAGGTAGCCAAGATTTTTCCTTGCTTGTTCTAATGATTGTGTTTCACATAAAGTCCAAAACGGGTCAACTCACTTTCCCACCAGATCATTGTTCCCTCTGCTCAAAGCAAAATTTAGGCAGACCAAGCCAATAAACTCTTGATAACCTGTCCAACTTTTATCATGTTCTGGTTTAGATATTGGAGTTTTTAATCCTGAGCTAGGGAAATGTACCCATCTTTGCGAAGTGTTTCTGTGGTGACATACTGGAAACAGTACAAGACATTCACTACCTTCAAACCAGGAAAAAGCATTTTAGGATCCAAGAAGAAGTTGTTTTGGAAAAAAGTTTGTGCAAATAAAAACAATAATTGAGGTTAGTTTGAGGTACATTTTTTTTATTATAGGATAGTTCCATGCACCCACCACATTTCAGGAACTGATAGTAGCTGAGACAGTGTGAATTACAGCCAGGCTGTGTCAATGGCTCACAGTAGTGTGTGATGGAACAGTTTTTCCCTTGGTAACTTTGACTTTCTGAAACACAATGGCCCAGATTTACTAAGGTTTTGTGCAGGCGCTCACAAGATACAAAGCAAAGCTTTGTGTTCTAAGTGATGGAAACAATGGCGTTGATCAACATTTGTGTGCAAATACAAATTCTGCACTCAAAATTACTACATGTGCAGCACTTAAATGGCACTGTGTGGCTTAGGACAAACTTCCTGATAGTACATGCTAAGGGAACATAACAGGGAAGGTAAACACACACACTCATAGGATTTGATGCAGAGCCAGATCAGCTCAAGTCACTGTAAGAAGCACAACCTTGCTTTAAGTGTAACACCAGTGCCAACTGAAACAGGCCCAAACACTGGGCAAAAGGAAATTGTATAACATTACCACATGCAATTGCTGTAACTTTTACAAAAATTACACTTATGAGATTGACCCATGGACGGTTGTCTGTGCAAATCATTGTGTACTGCAGTCTGTGCCTTAAAATCAAATCTCAAGCACAACATTCTTTTGTGCTTTGTAGCAATGCTAAATCAATCAATCGATCAATCAATCTAATGTTTATTCTTCCTTGAATAGACCATAAAAGAACAAGATAAAACCAATATAAAAGTACATGCAGAAAAAACAGATATCATAAATAAGGTCCTTTGATAAGATGCTAAATCATGTTTAGCAGCTTAGCTTCACACAATGAAGCATTTGCTGCGCCAATGGCATCATGACACACAATGGCATCATCAACATGATGTTAATATGACATTGTGCAATTTTTGCAATTCAAGCAACACAGCGCTGCAGATTTTTGCACAGCCCTGCGTTACTTGATTTGTTGTAAATCTGCCCTAAAATGTCTAAAGTGAAAGTAGTGGAATTCATCCGGTGGAATCCTTGTGTGGTCTTCTATGCATAATTGATAAGGCAGATATATGTGTAAAATAAAATAAACACTCATAGAGAGAAGGGGGTTATCTATCAGAGCAAACTGTGGACCTGAAGAGGTTGTTCTGGGGTAGGCATACAACTTTAGTCAATTTGGCTTTGCCTCTTCTTACACTTGGACTCCTATCCACACTGAACAATGGTAATAAATATCACATTACGCTCTGGTTATCTTTACATAGACACTATCTATTGTGTTCCTAAATATGAGTTGATAACTTTTTACAGCATTAATGATTTAATATATCTGTATTTAATAAGAATGAAGATGGTAAATTATTTGAGCTGACTTGGCGCTTTACTTTTCTATTAAAAGGACAGGACAACTACTTAAATGTAAATTGGATTCAAGACCATAATTGCTTTGATTGGAAGGGCTGATATTTCATAAAATAACAAACCAACACATCATAACAGTAGGTATCAGACTTGAATGTCTAACCTCGCGCTCAAAAATAAATGACAACACTCATCTGGCAAAAAAACAAGAGGTATACAATTATGAAAGCAAAGAGCGTCATGAATTTATTGTTCTTTGCGAGTGATTGTGGGGAAATGATTTACTATTTTTTTCTGTGGATGGTCTTATAGAGAAAGAGTGAAGTTATTGTGAATAGGACTGGTCAATACAGATTAACACAGCAGTGTTATCTTGGTTTGAGCATTTTTTCTTATTAAATTTGGAGAAGGAGATTTTGAGTATTGTTTCATTTCAAAAACTATGTTCCTCATGAGTTCAGTCTTTTGTGGTCGATTTTCACCTTTCTGTGATTTTGAGATGTGGAACATACTTTAATGTAATAATTAAGTAAAAAAATAGGGAATAACGATTTAAAAAAATATATATGTTTACATCAAACTTTTTACTGCGCCAAGTGTGCGTACTATGGGTGGTGGGTGCATGGGCGTTTCCATGCGACCACCCAAGGTTTCTGAAGCTAAACCCTATTAACTAATTAAAGTAGACTGGGTTTAGCGTCAGAAAACTGTGCCCTTTTGAAGTAGGCGCAAGGAAGGAGAAATGCTTTGATTCCACGTCCTTTTCCGACTTTGTAAATGTGCTGCACTTTACAGACCACATACAAAGAGGTAAAAGGGTTAAGGTCAGTCTATGCTTGGTGTTTTCTACTGGAAGGGTACCATTTCAGTACAAAACCCATGCCAGACACACCGAAACACCCTGACACTATGGCGCAAAGGTGTCTCCGTGGCGCATGGCAGCTGATTTTAACGCCAGCGCTAGGGAAAGGAGAGGAGAATGACTTATTTCTGTAAATATGGCGCTCTCCTCCTCTCTCCTGTTCGCGCAGCATTCGTGGCTGCTGCACTGCACTGCGTGCTTAAGTGTTAAATCTAGCCCTAAATTGGAGTGTATCTTTATTCGATGCAGATTTGAGGGGGAAAATATCCCAAATAAATTGTTGAATAAGGAAGTTTTTAATGGTTTTGCCACTTTTGTCCACAAACATGGTAATTGGAAAAAAATGTGTGTACGATTTAATACAGTATTATTAAAGAATCGAACAGACACTTCAAATACCAATGTTGACCCAATGAATGGGTTATTAAACCTCCCATATTAAGGGGGGGTAGAAGTTATTTAAGAGGGAAGGCAGTTTGAGTGTGCCCAGCAGCTTGAGTCTCTGTGTGTACATTCGCTCTTTGTTGCTGGTGTGAGAGAGGGCAGCTCAAGGATTTCGGATAATCCGTTTTTCCTCTAAAGAATGTTTTATTGAACAAGTCCGACACACATTGCTGCAGTTCCGGTGCCCAATATGAAGACAAAAAGAGGCATTTCCCCAATGCAGTATAAAAATCTAAGCGCTGATCCAAAACGACAGTAAACCTACCCACGAATGAAGCCGAAAAGGATATATTTTGTATTTTCGATTCAAAAATCCATGTGCGGATCCGAAATAGTAGATTAACTCACCCTCAGTCACTGCACTAGAGTGCCACGTGTTAACTTTTCACAGCAGAAATTCGCCCAGGCACGTGGGACAAGCACGCCACACAATATTTTTTTTCTTTAATATTTTTGGGAGTAGAAAAATGTGGTAGAATGCAGCATAACTCAAGGTACAGAAAAGAGGAGGGCATGAGGGATTGTGAACTGCACTATGTTTAAATTGTAAAGTGTGCAAATGGAGAAATAATATAAAGCCAGGCATATCTTCACCAATATTCAGTGAACATCTAAAGGATTTGTAGTGTGAAAAGAAGGGACAGTAAGGAACGTAAAAGAGAAGGTGAGTAGGGATTGGGAGATCATACTTTCTCTCCCCCATTCTCTTATAGCTTTCCCTCCCTCCTTTACTCATGTTTCAGAGAGGGATTTTCTGGAAGCCGTATGCCCCCCCTCCCCCCCCCCCCCTCACCCGTTGGGATTGTCCTGTCCTGGCTGCTTGCCCTACTTTTATTAATTTATTTAATGCAGTTTTGTATAGCGCAGACTTTTCCCAAATGTGTCAGAGCGCTTTAAAATAGAACCAAGTATGTTATATAAAGAGATTTACACACTAACAAGTAGAAAAAAAGGTGCCAGAATTAGGTTAATACAGGTATAGATTACATTTTAAAAAGTTGAGCTCAAGTAAGTGCCAAGCGGTCATGAAATGGGTTGAATTATAATTATTATTTTATTGTGCAGTTGCAACGTCAGGTGATCCATATAATAACATCCCTTCCCCCTGCTGCTGGCATTATAACTGAGCGATGAGGGAAAACTGGATTTATTTATTTTTTTGTCGTCACACTAAACCAGAGAAGCTTGTCCTCAAATGATTTTAATAACCTATTAACTTTTCGACTTCAGATTCATTTTGTGAACGGTTTCCTTAGGGGCAGCAGTATATAGATTTGAAAAAAAACCTAAATAGCACCATTAATCTGCAAGATTTCTTTTTCTATTATGCTTGGAAATTAAGAGTTATTTTATTTTGGATCTTCGGGTAATCAGCATTCATTCGATGGCCAGCAAAAGCGCC
This sequence comes from Lissotriton helveticus, assembly GCF_964261635.1. Classification (NCBI taxonomy): domain Eukaryota; kingdom Metazoa; phylum Chordata; class Amphibia; order Caudata; family Salamandridae; genus Lissotriton; species Lissotriton helveticus. The sequence goes on from NC_136059.1 coordinate 1,559,202,467, forward strand.
TGTGTTCGGAAAATTAAAAATGTGTCATTAAGTGGAATTTACCATAATGTCATTTATCTTCATATAGTTCATCAGTGGCAGCAATGGGCCAGGGAATCCATCTGCGTTTGTAGTGGAGGCATTAAAACAAATTGAAAAAACCCCAGAATAATCCCAGGCCCTCTTTAACACAGTCGAAACCATTTGGGTAATTAAATAGCGGTATTTAAAGTTTTAATTTAGATTCCCCCCCTCTCTGTTCATCAGCAGTCAAATTAGACATTCATATTCATAACTGACTGAAATAAAGGGGTTTCATGAAGCAAGGAGGAATAGCAATGCCGCTCAGACTGAAGGGAATGTTCTGGAAGTGGCAGCTAAAACCATGAGGAAACACTTTGTTGTATTTGCCCACACAGCCTCACTCTAGGAGCACATGCATTTGAACATGCACATTTGTATTCTAAACGTTTTTATACAGCCTGAGCTTCTGTTCTATTCCAATAGGCCATTCAGCTGGGAAATCCAGTCGATCACTAACAAAGGGTTTCTAGTGGATCCAGGGGCTTGCACCTGGGGTTTACCAATACCCAGAGCCGCTTGGTAGCACACACCATTTGGGTATGTTTATATTATGGACCATGCTGTTGGCTTCAAATCAGGTCTGTTGTTGGTTTTTAACTAATAAAAATTTGCTTTTTATTCCATGCACTTGTTTAGTTAAATGACCAGATCCCCACATGCTCAACTGGATCCGGGAGAAACCATCTATAATGGGCCCGCTTCTATTTTGGCCAAATTGTATCCGTTATGCTAATGCTAGCCCACCTGCTCTTGTAAACTGTAACCACCTGGCCTTGAGTGAGATTACATAAAAAGCTTTGGGTCAATGGTATCTGAACTTTTTTGGTGGTGTTGGCAATCTGATTTAAAATGATTTGTGTTGACCATATCTTAATTTGTTGCAGTAAACCTGTCACTGGTGGTTACATTTGGAAGGTGTAAAATCTGCATTGTTTGATGTTAGCATCCTATTTCTCCGTCAATTTTTTATTTTTTCCAGTAGTATTTCCACTATTACTATTTTGTGAAGGAATTTGAAATACTGCGGACAGATGTAATAATCGACAAATTAAAATGCTGCTGATGCAAACTTGTTTCAATGATATAGCGTTTGAAAGTCATGCAATTTGACTTCTGCTGCCCTTACTTAAGCCTTAGTTCCTACTGGATAGTTTGTTAACTGATGTTAATTTCTTGCTACTTAGTTATGGGCTTGTTCCCACGAGAGGGACGCATAATGAGGTGAATGGCAATTAACAATTATTAAATTGTGAGCAGGAAATTTATTTTAGCACCTGTCTCCCAAATGTCATCAACAATACACCAGCAGATAGGGCAGTTCTCACTGTCCCCTCTGTGACCCTGCTTGACATTTGTTGTTGTTTTATACTGCTTCACAAAACCTTAGAAGCAAAATGAATTCTTGCTAAATAAATTCAAATTATTGCTGAGTAGACTTGAGTTATTTACTACCAAATTTCTAGTTTATTCAAAACACGTGTTTTTGTGCTTCTCCTTTGCTTGTAGATGTGTCATTGGGGAAACAAAACATTACTTTTTCATCCTAAAGTAGTGTGCATCTTTTCACCTACATTACGTACCACCCTGCTGTCGTTTTGACTCCAATGTTTTGGGGTCACACATGGTAGATTTAGCCTTTTCAGAGAAAAGGAGAACTGCCAGGTGTTTCCCCCTGTAGTTTAGCTTGAGTAGAGAGGAGCTTTAAGCGTCAGGCAAATCTGTCAGAAGTTCTCGGATCCAGACATTCATTCCCCTTAAATCAGTGCACACACATTTGTTATTTCATTGTGGGTTTTTATTATTCACTATTTGTGTACACATCTGCATTAGTGTGCTTTGAATATTATTAACGGCTGAAAGGCAATTATGCAAATTAGGGCAAAGATCAAATATTACACAATCATATTTCATCACACATCCCTACACTCCAAGCTTTACATACATTGGTCGTAGCCAGCCTTTAAGCGGCATGGTTAAGTATGTTTTAGTTATACATTCATATACTGATATGCCAAGTCATACAATGCCTCCATGCATACCTTATGGTGCACTCAAGATTGAAGTCTTAGGTCCAACAGCCAGTCCATTTGTCCATCTCCCCTCTTGTGCTAATATCGTACACCTTTTCTAGGCATGGTGTTCAATGGAGCAATGCGGGGTAGGCTCATGCACAGTTCCTGTGTAATTTTATGGGATACTTGAACAATGCATTTTGTTGAACTGTATATGTAGAAGCTAACTGCTAATTTTCTTACTTCTTTCTATAGTCAGGAACACACAAGGCCATCTTTCTTATAGCTATCTCCTCATCTGTTGCTCTTAATAACAACGTGCTCAGCAGAAAATGAAAATAAGCATGTTAGCAAAAACACAGCAATCCAAGCATATGTTGGCCTGTTTTCTACTTTTATGTCTTACACATTGTGAACACAGCATTTGAATGCAAAAGGCAATGTAAAGACACCATGCATTACATGACCTGTTTTGAATGTAACACAAAAAAACACATAAAAGGCCATACACTCACATCACTGGATGTATGGTACCTGATTCAAGCAGTCTGAACGGTTTCTTCATTCTGATCCTGTCAACTACTACACAATTAAATTAGGAGCTGGGACCCACCTTTCTACCAAAATAACCACAACAAAGGGCCTAAAGCAAGGATGCGTTTTGGCCCCTCCGTTATTTAGTCTTTTCCTGGTGGACCTACTTGATAAGCTCAACAGCTGCTCTTCCCACGCTCCAAAATTAGGCAGCATAACACTAACAAATTTGCTATACGCCGATGATCTGGTCTTGATCAGCCGGACACCCATTGGACTACAGCGCCTTCTAGACGCAACTCATAAGTTTTCGCAACAGAATGGCCTAAATATAAACTTTCAAAAAACCAAAACCATGGCAGTAAACCATCACAAGAAAGCAAAACCTAGTTGGTATCTGGCCAGTAAGCATCTAGACCAAGTAACAATCTACAAATACCTGGGTGTTTTGCTAGACCATAACAACTCATTTAAGCCGCAGCTGGAATCCTTGCGAAGGAAGCGAGTCACGACCCACTTAGCGCTGAAACCTCTGAAGAAGCTGCTCCCGGACTTAACTCTCGACCCTTTTCTAAAAGTCCTCTGAGCCAAATTGAAACCTATAATCACCTACGGAAGTGAATCTATGACCGATAGAGACGCCGCAACTCTTGACAGCATAATGGCATCCTCCTATAGAGCAATTTTCCATCTTCCTAATTACACTTCACCAGCTCAAATTAGGCTGGAATTTGGCCTTCAAAAACAGGCAGCAGACAGGATGGGAGCCTTTATAAAAAGCTGGCACAAAATTAGAGCTGCAGAATTAGGGTCCTTAAATAATCATCTCTGGGTAGAGTTGCACCGAACCGCAAAATTGCCAGCTTACAAGTATCTCCAAGAATCTATTAAAACCTTAGGCTTGACAGAAGCCTGGAACATCTCAATCAGCCACTTGGAGTTAAAAAAATTAGTAACAAAGACAACAAGGTTAATATCATCAATAGAGGACAAGAAAACATTGTCCAAACGTGCTCACGGTTGGGCTGTGCTTAATAACTATGAAGTCCTCAAACTCCAACCCTACCTTATGGCACAAACAAAGATTGCCACCAAGGAAAAGTTTTTAAGACTTCGGCTGGGAGTTGGCCTGATTAACCTATTTCTACCACCTTGGGAAAGAAAGGGAGGCAAACAGACTTGTCGTCTGTGCACCTGCGGCACGGAGAATCTCGTCCATATTATATGTATCTATAAAAACTTAAAGGACATACGGATCTTCTTGTTGAAACCATTCTTTAATCTGCACGGCGTCAGGTCTTGCAGACAGGCGGTGATGCTGTGCCTTAATCCAACTTTAGTACAGCTCAATTGCTGTCTTGTAAAATTCTTTGAACTAACAGAGAAAAAGGCTGAAAAATGCACCCTCAGTTGTCATTGACTATATCCGTTCAACGGCCCTGGCTCTACAAGATCTTGCCTAGTAAAGGTATCTCATGGTGTCCTAAACTGGTCCTGCAAATTGCAAGCAGGGCCATCAGACAGCTGTCTCATGCCGCACAGATGCTTCTCATTAGTTCAAAGTGATATATTTTATCAAACTGACTTTTCAGTGACTGAGTATTAATTGCACAATTGATTATTTTTTCTTTTAATCTAGTTATTTTAGTCTTGTAAACTCCTCATTTATTGTAATCTTGATTTTATTGTTATGTGCTATTTGCAAGGTTTTAATTAATGAAGCATAATAAATTACTTACTTACTTAAAAAAAAAAATAGTGGGCCTTTGCAGATCAAGATCGTGACAATGGAGGTGATCGAACATTTGCAAGAATATGTGAAATCCAATGTTTTTCTCCAAAACTAGTGTCCAGGGTTTCAGCCATTTGAGAGTTTGATTTTGATTCCATCATAATAGATTTCTGAAAAGATAATGTCATTGCTTGTCTGAAGACCAACAAACCATTCCAATAATTCTGGTTTTATATACTGTTCATAATATGATAGAACATCACATTTTGCCTAAACACCTACAAACTAGCCTACAACTCGTTCAACACCTTTCTGCTGAACAGAAGCCTCCAGGTACAAATTGAGTCAGGGCATTATTATGAGTTTGGCGGTCCCGTGGACTGCAATATCAACGGTGGTAGTCCGAGAGTGTTGAGCTTGGCGGTCCGAAATCCGTATTACAATTTGGGTGGATCTGCTTTGCAAAGACCACAGCTGAACCTCTGAGAGCACCAGCAGACCACTGACCACCTGGTTCGCGATGGGGGGAAGGCAGCTTCCATAGGTGTGTTGGGGGAGCAAAATCGCCGTGCATATTACAAGTTGCCTGTTCCACGAGCGGATCACAGTGGTCCTACTGCCTGCTTCAAGGTGGTGACAAAGGATTTGGGGTGTGTACTCACCCCTTTCTTCTTCTTCCAGGCAGATTCCAATGTGCATCTCTTTCTCAAGGTTCCCCTTCACAGCAGGATCCTCACCCGAGGATTAGGTCCCTGTGTGCGGTGATCTACAGGTGAGTCCTTTACGTACCATATGCCCATTGCCAGGACTGACCACATATAGGCCGAACCCCTTTAATTGGTATATGGTATTGTCCCACATATATCATGCATATGTCGGCCTCTGATACATATGCAGTTAGAATGCACACACAGGCATCAATATATTTGTTAATTGTACTTACCACCGCCTCCACACCGCCAGCCTTGTGGTCAACTCGTAATACGGCAGTCTTTGGACTGCCAGTGACGTGAGCTGCTGGCAGGGGTGGACGCAATTGTTCGGCGGTCAGACCGCCAAACTCATAATAAGGCCCTTAGTCTACAGGAGACAATTTTGACAACCATGAAGCATTCTTTTTGGAACTTCATTATTGCTGCACCTGTTCAATGTATGACTTCTTTCACTACTCTGGCTCATCAAGGAATATCACTAACAGTTTCAGATATACCCTTAAGACAGCAAGATCTGTGTCCAAGTTGTGGATAAGTGTGGTGACCATAGCAACATCACACAATGTCCAGAAAACATCAACCATTAAATGAGGGGCAACAGTTTTTGCCTCATAAAGACACAAAATTTAGATCTTCTTATTGACCAAAAGCCTCAACACCTCACATGGCTAGAATCATTGTGTAATAGTGATAGCCCAGCAACAATGAAAATCAATGGTCTTTTCCCTAAAAACAAAGGCAACTGTCCATTACAAAAAATGAGAAAATCCACAAACAACCCATCTGGAGACCAGTTTATTTTTACATGTGTATGTGTTATAGAGCCTTTTTGTCAAAATACATAGAAGGAAACAGTGTGCATTACAGCAGTATTTTTCCAGGCACAGCCAGTGTGAAACACCCACACACATTCTCTACCCAGTGCATAGCTCCTTTCAAACTCCTAATATCGTATGAACAGGAAAAAGCCAATAGAGGGGAGAGAAGATTCTGTACTTCAGATAAATTGGACCTCAAGCAAAGGGTTGTACCTACTCCTCTGCCAACCTTCTATGAACTACAGACAGGCAGAATTTGAAGTCACTTTGTTATAATTGGATAACATACTGGAGACTTCCTGTGAATTATTTGTGGAAATTGTTATTTACTATAACAGGTAGAATTACCTTCTATTCACAACATTTTGTGATATTATTTTTGTATTGACTGAAAACCATGCACCGTTAGTTGGTCTTCCTTTTTTCTGTTCTTCCTGTTTTTGCTATAAACTTTCTAGTAGTCTATGCTTGCAACTCTTATGCTTTTACTAAGTTGTATGCAAGGATATTCTTATCTTTGCTTATTGATAGCACTGTTAGAGGTATCCCAAGCTCTCTATAAATTATATTAGAATCATTTTTTGGGTGAGGTTGGAACTTTTTGTTTTTAGATAGTTGTAGCACTTGATAAGTAGCAGGTGACAAGTAATTGATGATCATTCTATCTCATCTGTCCATCCAATTTTTCATCGTTTATAATTATTGCCAACTTTGTGATCATGCATTTTAAATAATGTTCTTATGTTTTGTTCTATCTTTTCCTTTTTTTCTATCTGGACAGGTTTTTGCACATTGGACTAATTGTCTGTATTGGCCTCATCCACAAACAGATTTTATTTTGAGTGTCTTTCCCCCTGATGTATTGACATTATTTAGTCACGAGACACGTGTTGGCCTTGTTTCTGAGAGGGGAAATATTTGAGTTTTGAATAAAATGTTTACAAATTAACGAATTACAGAATTCTCCAGCATGATATCTATATATAACAAAGTGACCTCAAATTCTGCCTGCCTGTATCATGAACAAGAAATTAATACTGTCACTCCACACGTCAAGACAGAGGGGAAGATCCTACTCGTAGGAAAATGCCAGATCGGGTCCACGGAGCACTCAACAGACCCCCCATTCAAAGAAAATATCCCCTTGGCATTACACAACCTCAGAAATTTCAGTCATACACTGCTCCAAATGTATGTTGTAAGAGAGCTTGGTTCTCAAGATTCCACTGACAACTCACCAGTACTTTTAAACATCCAATAATATTGACACCAATGATGCTCCCAGGTCCTTTCGGATTCCATGCACTATTAACACTCAATCACATGACCTCAATATTCAAACCACACCTATCCGGATGTGTATGCGTTTTTGGCAACCCTTTTGCCTCATACTTGAAAACTTTCTGACAGACATATCCCGCCAAAGAGAGAAAAATCAACTAATCAAAACACTCATTGATGTTAGTGAAGGTTAATATTTTAATTTCTTTTTACTTCAATCAGTGATTGGTGACCAACACAAGCAGTAGATTGTGATAAGTCCCTCCTTCCTGGGCACTATGATTTAAGGTCCCAGAGTTATATAATTACAGAGCACAACTTATCAATCGTTCGACATAGGTCAAACACCCACCAAACATGTATAACCGGAAAGACAGACCACTGGTTCAACTTTCACTAGCTGGTAATAGTCACAATGATCCAGAGGCAGGGATAACAAATGCACTGGCTGACACTCACGATTAACCGTGGGGCACCCTCATTTAGTATTAAAATATAATCAAAAAATCAAATCACAATATAATAGCTACAAGAAAAGGATGCCTTTGGATGAGCATTTCAATTACTTTTAGCTAAGGGTGACCAGCACAGTCATTGGGACAAGCTTAGGGATTTTAGGTTTAAAAAGAGAAAACCACAACATTCTGTTTGGGCGATCTAGGCTCCCCCAAGTCTAAAATGAGAGATCTCCATTGTAGATCAGAGCAGGTTGTTGTCCACCACAGGGTCATGACCCCAGGTACTCAATGGTTGTTGGTAGGGCTGATGTCCAGGGGACAGGTTGAGGGGACTGTGCAAGCTTACCAAAAGGTGCAATCCTTTATAGGTCCCATGTAATGTGGCCTTGGTTTGTTTTCTTAAGAGCAGGAGATTAATATTTCCACTCTCATCTCACCTCCTCTTTTTCCAAGTAGGACACAACAACAGGACCTTCTTCGCTGATTATAGGCTTCTCCTGTCTCTAGGAATGGTACATTCTGGTACTGATAAAAAGGTGCCGTAGAACTTCTTTGAATGCCAAAGTAAAAACAAGGTACTGGCTCTCTAGACTTCCTACACTGATGATATAATTCACCAGATGGCCCCTTTAAGATGATATGGTGCCTCAAAATGGCTGCCACAAAAAGGTCAAAGTAATTGGGTTAGAATGTTCAATGTAAGGTAAACAGCGGGCCTGATTACCAAAGGTAACTTACACCTTTGGGGAGGTTACACTTTTGAGTAAGTTGAATACTTTCTGCTTGTTCGCAAAATCTGAGTGTAAGTTACTACAATTAAAATAAATCAGTAGTGAATCATAACCAGCTGGGCCTTACTTATCTGAGTGATTTTATATGCACTAGACCCCATTGCTAAGGCTACTAACCTGGCAGACAGAGGAAGCTATAACAACAAGATACATACATTTGGACTGTTTAGGCTGCGATAGAGGTTTATCAGTCCCATGGCTGGCAAACGTTAAAAGATCATTGGATGGGATTGGGATTGGTCAAGTATTCTCAGATACCACACTATGGGCCAGATGTAGGTAGGCTTTTATCGGTCGGTAACGGCCGAAATCGGCCGTTACCGAATGTGTAATTACCGATTCGGTAATTACCGAATCTTAAGGATTCGGTAATTTTTACCGATTTTTTGTGTACATAGCATTTACCGATTCGGAAATACCGAATCTGTAAAATTCGGTATTTCCGAATCGGTAAATCAAAATGACCTACATATGGCCCTATGTGTGTAGTCTGATAAGCTAATGTTTGCACTACTTTTAGCCCAATTGCAAGAAGAAAGGCTAAAGGTTAAATCCCTGAAACCCACTGTTGAATCCTTTTTTAATCTTTAGCACCGTGGCACCGTGGCCTTCACCACTAGTTATTTCTTTTTAGCGCTCCTTGTTATTTCATTTTAGGACTGATACAACTAAATTACTACTCTGCTTTCCTCGTGGGTACAAACACAATCTTGAAGACAGCGTACACCCCTGTAACGGGTCCTCTAAATAATCTACGTTGCACTTTTTAATCTTCTGTAATTTTTATAAACTGTATACAAATACTTTTTTAGTCCCTTTTATGATATCAAGGCACTGTGCTTCAGCTTATTATTACCTTAAACAACTGCCAGATGACGAGACACGTTTCTCCATAAGTTCTTTTCTCATGACACAATCCATTTTGGAAACAAATCAGTTCTATTCATGTTTTATCCATGGTGTGTACTCTATGGGCTTTCTGGTTTTTGTAATTGGTGAGTTATTTGATCTTGCACTTTGGCACTTTTCCAGTTTTAATATATTTTACACTCTCAGTTGTGTATTTTAGTAGTACGGCAAATGAGCTTCTGTTTTATTGTTGTATGTATGCTTTTATGGTTGTTTGTCAACCAAACAGTTTAATAAACTGAAATTGAACAGTAGTAAGTTCAGCACCGCACATGGCAGGGGCAACCCTTGGTACTTTACAACCTTCCCATAGAAAATAATCAATGTACAATCTACTTTGATAAAGTATATGGAAATTTGTAAATATAACATAACAAAAAGAAATATTAAAAATATTTGTATATTCAAAATTAATGTAAATTCAATGTGTGTGCTTATTTTAAATGTATAAAAAATAACAAATATGATATGACATTGTATACTTAATTTTGAAATGAATCTTTAATAAATGGATATTCATTTCTGAAGTTTAAATTATAAAATACATTCCCATCTAAGGAAACAAAATACTTTTTATTTTGCATTGATAAATAATAAAAGCTGTGTATATAATTTATTAACATTAATGTAGTTATATAATAATAAAAAATATTATTACATTAATGTTTAGATTCAAAAGAGGGTAGCATTAAATAAGTGAATAATAAACATGTACAATGTTTTTATATTTGTTTTATAACATTAGATTATATTTATCCATATTTCACTAATTTCAAATAATCAAATGTAACTTAACATTATTATGGGGTTTTATTTTAAGTCCCTACCTCCATTATTTTCAATGGGAGAGTGTTGGAGTACCATTGGTTGACTCTGTGTGGTGCTGGACCTACTACGGTGTGTTTTTAGTAGTAACTTACATGCTGGTAAGTAGCTGTTACGGTCCTACTATTATACCTGGTACATACCTCTGTATGAGGGAATTGCCTGACCGATCCCCCAAACTGGTTCTGGTCAGTTTTTACCCCTCCCTGGCCTTCTCCCTAATAGTCTAGGGTGACAAAAGGCAGGGCAGTCTTGGTGTCAAGCTCATGTGCTGTGGTCAAGGTCCTTCAAAATGGAATCAGGGCAGTGTACAGCTCCTCCAGAACCATCCTGCCTAGAAAGACCCTCACCCAGCTTAACCTTGGTCCCATTGTTCACTGTCTGGGCCCAATACGCATTCTTGATGGCGGAACCATTAACAGGCCCAGGCAGCTGGAACCCCTTAGAAAGGGCTGAGAAACTTTTGGGCTGGAAAAGGGCAACTTTCTAAAAGTGCCATTTTCAAAATTATAATCTAAAATCTGACTTTACCATTAAAGCGGTATTAAAATACAATTAGTTTTGGGTGTATCTGCTCCCAATCTGAAGTTAGCACTTATTAATTAAAATAAAGTTACCCAGCCTTAGTCTATGGGAGAGATAGCTGTACAGCAGTGAAAAACGACTTTAGGAGTATTTCACTGCAAATTCATGTAAAATGTAAACACACATATCCTACTTTTTAAATACCATTCACCCTGCCTACCTCTACAGCCTACCTTAGGGGTGACTTATATGTTTTACAAAGGAAGGGTTAGGCCTGGCAAAAAGTTTATTTTGCCAGGTCAAAATGGCAGTTTAAAACTGCATTACAGACTGCAGTGGCACATCTGACACCTTTCAAAAGGCTACATTAGTGGGTGTCACAATGAGTGGAGCTGCACACTAGTAGCATTTAATGTACAGGCTGTGGATATGTGTAGTACCATTTACCAGGGACTTACAAGTAAATTAAATGGGCCATTTAGGTGTGGTCCAGTTGTACTATGTTTGAAGGAGGGAGCACAAAGACTTTAGGACTGATTAGCAGGATGAACTGTATAGAGTCCTAATGGCAACAAAAAATAGTTCAGCAAAAATAGGGCTGTGAAGACAAAATGTTTGGGGTAATACCACAACAATGTCAGGTGTCACAAGTATACAACCAGGAAGGTATGTGACACCATTGTACTCTTCTGAGAGGACTTCTGTTGGCAGTATTGTGCAACATGCCTTCCATCTCCATTGCGCTCTTCTGTGAGGTCCGTTGTTGGTAGTTTAACGTAACTGCAGCTTTCCATCTGCAACTCCATGGTACTCTTCTGTGGGGACCTCTGTTGGTAGCATAGTGCAGCTGCAGCTTTCCGTCCAGATTGCACTCTTCTCCGAGGGCCTCTGATTGTAGTATAGCTCTGATTATAGTATAGTGCAGCTTCAACTTTCAAGCACTCTTGTATTGTCTTGTGAGGATAACTTTTTCCAGGCAATGCAAAAAACTTTCCCTCTCCATTGGTCTGAAGTATGTAAATCTTATAAATCTCCACATAAACTCATTGGCAAAATATTTGCACGATCTCCTGGCACTGGGCATTCTTATATGAGAATCAATAAGCTTCATGAATGTCGGATGATATATGCAGTGGAAGTGTATACAATGAAAGACATATTAATTTGCCTCATGAAACTCTTCCTGTTTGTGATGTACATGTTCTTATGTGTTTGTAAGCACTATATTTGTAATTATTACTACATGTATAAATTTTATCAATTAAAAATTATATATTTTTCTCCAGCACTTTGACATTCATATTCCGTAACTTCTGGTTTGGGGATTTATTCTGAGAATGTGTGATATTAGTGAAAGTGAAATTGTGATATTCTTTCATACACTGAGGGGAGAGTTTATTGATCTGGTTAATTGACATCAACGCAATCAAGCACTGCATCCTCTGGTGCTTCCTCCTTTTAGGGCTCTAGCATGACAACCTCCATGGCCATAGTCAGATCAACACCCTATCCCTTTACAATGTGAACCCAAAAGGTGGCGTGCATCACATTACATTCTTAGGTTGAAGTTAACTCAGGCCAGGGTGGACAGTAACCCTGACCTCTTCTCCAACGATGCATATGAGTGTACTACCACATTTCATAATTTGATGCAAAGCAACCTGCTGAAGTTTTTAAAACACTAAGCTTCTAATCACCAGAGCTTGCTTCCAAGATTCCTCTGTCTGGCTGTCAATTCCAAGTTTAACCTGCAAGTAATCACCTTCAGCCATCCTGGTCATCTGCCTAGAAACCTGCCTTGGCTACACACATGGCTTTTGTGTTATTCCCATTTATATCCTCTTACAATGCACAGATATACTTGATGTTCTCTTCTCATCAAGACTTGAAACTAAGGGGTCCATTAGGATGGTGGGCGGGCTTTGCCCGCCCGACACCCTATCGGTAAACGGGACCGCCCGCCTTAAGGGCGGGGGTCCCGACGCCAGCATTAGGCGGGCACAGCCTGCATTTGTAGCATTGTGGCGGGCGGTGCTCTCAGCACCGCCCGCCACAATGCTAGAAATGCATTTCTGCATTTGCATTAACAAAGCGGCAGGCACCGCGTGGTGCCTGCCGCTTTGTTAATGCAAATGAAGGGGGGTACCACAGGTACCCCCCCATGTGCAATACGCCCCCCTCCTTCACTCTGGGGGCCCGCAGGGGGCCCACAGAGTGAAGACCGCATGCCTCGATGCCGCCACGCAAAGGCATCACCCTCAGCCCATCGTAATATGTCTGGCGGTGTCTGCTGGACACCGTCACCATATGAATAATTTTCCGCCCCGGCCGCAATGCGACCGGGGCGGAGAAGTGGCGGGCGGTGTTTTGCTCTGCCGTGGTCCCCCCGCCATTCTAATATGGCGGGGGGGAATACAGGGAAGGATGGCGGGCGGATTGCCCCCGCCAGGCTGGTGGTGGCTACCGCCAGCCTGGCGGGGGCAATCCGCCCGCCATCCTAATGGACCCCATAGAACTTAGAAAAATTACATTTCTCCTCGTTCACCACTTGAAAAGTGATCAGCTTTGACCACTTTCCGCACACCTTCAGAAGTCAAACCAGTACAATTCTAGTCACTCTGAATTATCCATTGTGCCTGCAACCAAATTTCATTGTTACAACCTTAGTTTATCCACCGTCACTCTCCTCTTGCTTCAGAACTTTAGGGCTTCCACATTTATTAAAGTTAGCAAATCCCCACCACATGGGTTTCTCAAGGTCATAGAAACCTGGCACTTCCAGCTGCCGCAGATCTGAACTTCCTATCTTTGTTGCATCATCTTAGGGCTCAACAACAAGAGACCACCTTGGTGGTGAACATCACACTCATTAAGAGTCTAAAATAATACAAAAAGAGATACAAGGATTGCAGGGTTAAATGAATAGTACAATAGATTATTTTTCTGCCTGTATGTTGGGGCCAGCAATCTGTGCCAGATCTTGCTAGAGTAACGTTCGTGTTGATCCAGCGCTCCTATTGAAAAACTGTCTCAATAACGCTACCTATCACCTCAATACTCACCATTAATCATGAATCACTAATAACGGCCCATAACACCAATGAGACAATTTTTGAGCGTCTGAATCAGGTGGCCTGATTAATAGAATCTATTCATATATTATCTACAAATTTATATACAACTGCAGATTTATCTATTATCACTATGGTTTTAAACATCACATATCTTTAATCAAGCCACTAAGGCGATTGAATCAACTGATGGTAACTAGATCATTAATAAACAAGACCAGCTTGTCATTTCAAATCTAATTTTTATTATCTTTATTATCATAAAGAAAAAGCATTTACGTTTAGAATTCTTTATTTTATAAGCAATCATGAAGGCAGCATTTTAGTGAGGAAATGAATTAATAAACTGACATTTTAAAAGCAAGCTTAGAATCATGTATTATTAGCAAAATAACAGTTTCCATTCCCTAAATCTATTTCCCTGTCTGATTCTCACTCCACCTTACGTGCGCCAAAAGTCCGACAGCATGTCACGTCAATCAGGAATCGGAAAGAAGAGAGTTTTTTCTCCACTCCAAGTGTCAGGTTTTATACCTTTCTTTCTAGCTAAACTTTCTACAAATTACATCTTTTCATGAAAATCCAGGCTTCTCATTGTCTGTGCAGTGTCAGTCCACGATAAGGTATGAAGTCATGTCCGACTCTTTACCAAGATCAGGCTTTTACATAAGCCCTATTGTCTCTTGCTTCCACAACTTTCTGCTTCCTCAAGAAAGATACTTTCCTTGAGTTTACATATTCGCTTCCTTGCCTTGGCAGATACAACAAGTTCCTGTCCTTGAGCCTTTTTCTCCAAGAGCACATTTAATTCAGCTGAAAAACTGCTTTTTCAATTTACCTGATGTTTGTGCAGTAAAAGTCTTCACAGCTGCGCATGTGCAGGATTCGCTCTGGACAAGCTGAACCACCATTAGGCCTCACTTTGGAAACTATTATTAAACAAACACAAGACATCAATTAATTAAAGAATTGAAACCCATTTTGTTACCCACCCCCTTTACTAATTAATCCCGTTAATTATGTTACCTAGCTGAAGCACATATAAGCAGCATTATATCTACCTTTCCTTTAGAAACTGCAGGGACTCATTTTTGCTTTTTGACACAGAAAGACATAACATAAGCACACAAAATAAGCACATGCCATTAGTTAAACAGCCGCATTTAATACTGACAAAGACAATAGACAAGATTAGTTTATTGTTTTTCTTCTTCGCATTGCAACATGAAAGCACATTAATTATCCCGCGTGTAGTGATGCAAAAAACTCTTAAACTATGTTGATTAGTATTTTCACCACAAGCATTAATTCAGTTATGATTATGGGAGATTAACTTCGCAAGTTTGAACAAAATATTGTTCTGCACCTTGCTTCATCAGTGTCAAGAGGTTGTTATGTTTTGAAGGAAAATTTGCAAGGTTGCTTGAAACCCAAGAATATTACTGAATGTAGTACTATATGTATATTTCTGTATTTACCTGGCTGCTTCAGGCTTAGCACACCACTTTGTAACATGAGTTTCAGCTATGTCTTCGTAAATCACTCCGTGACCTTTCAACCTGTAGGGTAGGTTCCGGAAACCCCAGATATTCATGCTGTAGCATTCAGAATGCAATCAATGATGCACTACTACTAGCTCAAATCTCCTTCTCAGCATTTCTGTAAATAGCCCAAGCGTGCAGAAGTGGACGTAATGTCAGGGAAGCTGCAATGACTCTGGTGCCAAGTTCAGTTTGGCCGGAATTAATGATAAGTAGATGCCTTTGTTTTGTGAATATAATCTATAGTGTCTCAGATGCAACTGATTGACTGGGATGCCAGAAGCCTCCATTTTGTGCTCATGGGCTACTGTGGTAAAAAATTAGCTATTTTAGTCCACGCCTCTCCAGGTCGTTGGGTGAGGGGATTGTGTAAACTGTTTAATTCAGGGGTCTTCATACTGGGGATGGGAGCCCCTAGGGCGACTTCAAGTGATCCTGCAGCAGCAGTAAGTCGCTCTGTATTGGGCCATCACTAACATATTTTGTCATTTATATCCTAGCTGGGAGTATGTGTCAAAAGGGAAGGAATTCCAAATATTCTTCAATACCCCATCCTAATTTCTAATAATCATGCTGTGGATACTTTTACATGTTAGTAAGGCCTTTCCAGGACTTTAAGTGAGATGAAAAATCTAGGGGGGGTCTCTCAAGGGGGCGTGGCCAATGTAATTAAGTGCGTGGCTTAAAAGCACATAAACTGAAAATCTATGCTTAGCTTAGTGTGCCACTCAACTGGTGTTTTGCAGCTTCTGTCATTACATCCAGATTTATAGTACAGCAAGTAACATTACACTTACAACAAGCCAGTACTATTGGCTTTGTCAATGGTTGTTAGTTGCATAACATAAATCAGCAACAACCATGGCTTCGTAGAACAGCATATTAAAAATGCTTCTGTTCCAAAATGGTCAGACTGTGAAAGACCCACAACGAGTCTCTTTGAAGTTACATCAAAGGCAGTGAATGGTGACACTGCTGCAGAGTTAAGTTTTATGGACAGCAGCAGCTGCTTTATAGGTCCCGGCCTAGCGTACACTGCACAGCAGTGTCGCGCAGCTAAGATTTTATGTTTACAGTATGGGGGGCTTGAACCCACCCCTCTTCTCCATTGGCTGGCTTCCTAAACGGAGGCCAGCCATTGGAGGAGAGGGGCATCACTCCGTTCAAGCCCCGTCTTCTTGGGATAGAGGGGTGTGTTTTTGCTGTTCTTTCTCTCCCTGACGTCATCGGGAGAGAGCAGCCCCTCATCATGATGCCTGCACGCCCAAGTCAGCTCTCTGATTGGTGTTCCTGATTAACCAATCAGAGGGCCGACTGGCTCGTGCAGGCAGCGTGAGCAGACCACAGATAACAGGTCGTAAATGCCCCAACCAAATAAATGTGAAAAGAGGAGGTTGGCGCGTGAGCAGTTTAATTTGTGACAACATTGCGTGTGTTCCTGTATTTGTCCGACTGGCTGAGGCTCGAAATACGAACCCTGCTGTTGGCTGTAGTGCCGCAAGACTGTGCAACAAACACAGGGGTGGGAGGGCACAACGTGCCCCGGCAGCGCTCTCCCACTCACACGTCCAAGGGTGACGGTGTCTGCCCTGAGGGCACCCACAGGCTTTGGGCGGCTTCCTACAGAACCATGCGCGCCCTGATGGCACAGCACGCAGTGAATATATACATCCTTTGTCCTACCCGGCCCGCCTGGGTAGCTGCTGCTCGGCCACACCGTCATGCCCGGGCCGGCATTTGTTGCAATTGGCGTCCTTGCGTGGGGGGGTTGCATTACGTGTACACAATTACGTGCAGCCAGTGCCAACTCCACTGTATGTTGCTGGCTTGTGCATCGTCCTGTCCCTCACAGGGATGTGCACTCTGGAAAACAAACACATATTCCAGAGTCCATTTTTGGGGACGCAGAGCGGGATACAATCCCCTCATTTTTGCCTCCTGCAACTTTTCCTTCCTATATTGTACCGTTTGCTACCTCTTGTATTTTGCTTACAATTGTCACCTTTGCCTCGTGTAACTCAACACTCTCCTTTTGTAACATGTGCACGTGTAATGTTCTCCTCCTGTATCCTTACTGTTCCTATTACGGAGCGCTCCCACGCCTTCGGGTAAAGTCCGCCCTTTATAAAAAAAACGCCCCCCGCCCGCACTCTGGCATATTGCCGCGCATCTAGTCTGGTACCGTGCAACGCATAACCGGCCACTCCCGCCATTGTAAGCAATGCCACCCTAGCCAATACCTGAACACCAAGCGTCCGACTTTAACTTTTCTTCACTATCTCTCGCTGCCTATACATACCGTCGAGAGGCATAGGCCGGTCGATAACATACTCCCCACTTGAATCCTGCTATTCCGATCCCGCCCCCCCTGCCCAACTGTAGCACCCCTCCTCTTTGCCCGCATCCCCCATCCCACCCCCTCCTACTGCCGTGCCTGGTGGGGGCTGCACCCGCACCGACCCCTCTTAGCCAGCCCGCCCCCCTGGGCCATAGTTTAACATCCTTGAACTCCTATCTCATACATTCCTTTCCTTGGACGGCCCCTTTCCTGTAACTAAACCCCCCTCGATGTCTTCCCTGGCTGCCCTGCGTTGGTGCCCACCCCCATTGGCGCTCTTTCCCTCCCTCCAAACTTGCTCCCCCAGCCTGCGCCTTCCAACGCTGCACTGCAACTCCCAAAACCCACCCCCAATAGACCCGCGTCCCCCCCCAGCAGTACTAGGACTCTCCTAGAGTGGCCACCACTGCCCCGTCCATTTCCTCACATAATTCCGACCTCTGACCACCCCCTCTCAGCAACGCCTGCGACCCGTTCTGCCATACGGAAACTTTATTTATTTATTTATTTCTCCTCCCCCCTGGAAGCCTGCAAGCCACCCCACGTCCTGCTCAAGAATGCACTTTGGGCTAAACGCCATCACCCTCCATCTGCTAACCGTAGCGCCCACACAGTCATCACTCGGCATTTGCTCTTTGCCCTGCCCTCCCAGCCTAGACCACCACCAACGCAGCGTATTCTGCCCCCGCAGTGACCCCGCACCGCCCCCGATCCACTGGCCTCCAGTCAGACGTTCTCCCCAGGGGGGCGCCAGCCTTCTCTGTACCAAGGAGCACAAATAGCCTCCAGGACGATCTCTCCCCTCCCAGGTTGGCTAATCACCCCCTCCTTCCTCTACTTTGTACTTAGACCACTTGCGGCCTTTTCCTATTGGTTCACTACTGTTGCCCAAAAGCAACGGAGCCGAATTTATTTTCCGAAATGTGCAAGGTACATTTCTGTATTTGAAAAACATGTTCACAACCTCCTTACATCAGCCGCAATGACTACAACTGTTACTTTGTGTCTTTACCGAGATGCTCTTGAATTGTGTTACTTTCTGCCTATCAAACTATTTTCTTTTAGATTCAAAACGGCATCTGGAAAAAGCGACAGCACTAATGAAATATGCGTGCCCCACTGAATTCTAAGCCATTTCATCAAAATCTCAGTGAGTTAAAAGACCAATACATGTCATTTTTACACCCAGCATGGCTGCACCTATAAATTGTTTCACATTCGAGTCCCACCAGTGCATCAAAGCAAACTACTCAAATTCAAAATGGTAATATTTAGCCCGAACACCTTAAAAACCTGCACAGTAAATACATTTAAAATTACAAACTCGAAGAATAATCAAAACATTACAAAGGCCATAGTAATAGCAGACAATGGCATAACTGTTCCCGAAATACATGCTCCGTTTTCGTTTACATTTGATAAAGCGTTTTTGTCCCGGTTCCTGTATTCTGTACTACTGTTCCCTAGGACTCCTTCCACCAGACCCTAGTCCCAGTCACGCAGCCAGGGCCGAGGAACCGGCAGCATGTACTGCTGGAAGTCATCCGCGGGGGACACCCCGGCCTTAAAGTACACTTGGAAAAAGAACTCAGCTTCAGATCGGATGCTCTCCTTGGTCAGGGCAGTGTCTGTCCAGTTGGCTGCCTCAGCATCTGCATTTCCTAATGTTTGGAGTTCCTCCTCTCCTGGAGTAAGGGAGTGTAGGGCACAGAGGTAAGTACAACTTACTGCTGTGCAAAGCCCCTTGTTTTCTGGATCTGCAGCGACTTTCTCTCCAGTGACCCACCTGCTACCCCCACTCCCTTTATGTCTATGTATTTGGTGGAGCAGAGGAAACTGACTCCAAGGGGCGCTGGAGGGCCTGGCGGGAGGGGAGAGCACAGGTGCCCCTGGACATCCCAAAGTGTAGTTTATGGTATCTTCGGAAAACATTCCCAATTCTCTGCGCCCCCTTCCCAATATCAGAAGGATATCCCATAAATAGGTAGGAAGTGGGGAAGTATGATAAACCAGGTGCACAGTCAAAATATTGATTCCTAATTATCGACTTACATTAATATCGAGTTTAAAATATCGAAGGTGAAGAATATCGAGGTCAAGAATATCGTTGGACAGAATATCGACCCTAAGGTAAGTAATATCGATTTTTTTTATATTGATGTAAGTAATATCGAAGTTAGTAATATCGATATCAATTATATCGATGTTACTAATTTCGATGTTACTAATATCGATATTTGTTTGTTATGTATGTTATATATTTTAATATGCATTTTATATGTATGTGTTATATGTTTGTTTAAGTATTTTATTTGTTTTAAATTATATGTGTACTATTTTTTGTATATTAAAATGTTATTTTTAATTTAATATTATGTTTTAGCATTGGAGCGGGTTGTGGGTTTATAGGGGAATAGAGTGGGAAGTAATTTAATTATAGTAAATTAATTATACATTTTTAGTAATTGTGATTTAATTTTAATTAATGTTTGCGTTTAAGTTCTGTAGCGGGTTGTGGGTTTATAGGGGAATTGGGTGGGAAGTAATTTAATTGTAATTAAGTAATTATTTATTTTTTATTGGTATTGATAATTTTTTTATTTCTAATTAATTATTAATTGGTAAATAATTATTTTAATTGATAATAATTTTTTTAATTGGTAATTAAGGTTTGTAATTGGTAATTACATTTTGTAATTGGCAATTCATTTTTTTAATTGCTAATTAAGGTTTTTAATTGGAAATTACATTTTTTAATTTGCAATTCATTTTTTCATTGGTAATTAAGATTTTTAATTGGAAATTACATTTTTTATTTGCCAATTAATTTTTTTAATTGGTATTTAATTTTTTACAATTGGTAATTGATATTTTTAATTGTTAATTACTTTATATTAATTGAAAATTTATTTTATTAATTGGTAATTATTTTTCATAAAAATGTTTTTTATTTAAAAATAAAAGTATTGTTTACAATTTTTTAATTGTTAATCAATTTTTAATTATCAATATGTTTTTTGTTTTGAAAAATATTTTAGTATTTAATATTTATTATTTGGTAATTTATATTTATTAATTCATATTTATTGGTATTTAATGTTAATTTAGTGTTAAGTAATTATTCAATTTTAAATATGTTTTTAGTAATTATAAATGGGTATTTGCAAATGATGTCGAGTTATTTAAAAATTAAATTTTTAAATATTTTATTTACAACAATTATTTATAAGTGTTTTATATTTAACTTCTACACTATCCAATGCTTTCCCTACTGTTGCCCTCTCTGGAGTGGGAATAGTAATTTTTACCCCTACGCTATCCAACACTTTCCCTACTGTTGCACTCTCTGGAGTTGGAATAGTAAATCTTACCCCTATGCTATCCAACGCTTTCCCTTCTTTTGCACTCTCTGGAGTTGGAATAGTAATTCTTACCCCTAAGCTATCCAATGCTTTCCCTACTGTTGCACTCGCTGAAGTTGGAATAGTAATTTTTACCCCTACGCTATCCAACGCTTTCCCTACTGTTGCACTCTCTGGAGTGGGAATAGTAATTTTTACCCCTACGCTATCCAACTCTTTCCCTACTGTTGCACTCTCTGGAGTTGGAATAGTAATTTTTACCCCTACGCTATCCAACACTTTCCCTACTGTTGCACTCTCTGAAGTTGGAATAGTAATTTTTACCCTTACGCTATTCAACGTTTTCCCTACTGTTGCACTCTTTGGAGTGGGAATAGTAATTTTTACTCCGACGCTATCCAATGTTTTCCCTACTGTTGCACTCTCTGGGGTGGGAATAGTAATTTTTACCCCTACGCTATCCAACGCTTTCCCTACTGTTGCACTCCTTGGAGTTGGAATAGTAATTTTTACCTCTAAGCTATACAACGGTTTCTCTACTATTGCGCTCTCTGGAGTGGGAATGTTTATTTTAAGTTCTATGCTATCCAGCATTTTTATTACTGTATTAATTTTAATTATCGATTTTGAATAGTATTTTTATTTATTTAGTTATTTAAGTTTTTTGTATAAATTTTGATGTAGTATATAATTAATTTTAAAAATATTAACGGCATATTTAATTATTTTTTATTTATTAAACGTAATTCTTTACTTTTTATTTATGTTTTTGTTTTATGTTTGTAAATATATTTGTAAATTATAATTTTTTTTATTAATTTATAAATTATTAAAATAATTATTACAACGTATTAAGTATGTACATATTATGTATATGTTTACTTAATGTATTATTATTATATATGTATTATTTATTAATTTTAAACATTATTAGATATGTTTAATTATGTTTATTTTATTTATTAGTGTTATTTACTTTATTTTACATTGATATATTTACAGAAAAAAAACAATATTTTTAACATCGATATTTTTAACATCTATATATTTTTTTCGATATTTTTGTACTTACCATGTTGTAGATAGGATGTTGATATTCTTGACTTCGATATTTCTGCATTGATATTCCTGTAGGTCGATATTTTGTAGGTCGATATTTTGACAGTGATTTGATAAACCGGAGTGCCAGAAGCCATTTGTACTATTTTCATGAAATGTAATTCTGTGTTTGTCTGTAATATTGTGTTGCCTATATATTCAATATTGTGTATGTTGGGCTGTGTGTGTGTGTGGGTGTGTGTGCGTGTGTATGGGTGTGTATGTGTGTGTATGTGTGTGAGTGTGTGTCTGTGTGTGTGTGTGTGTGTGTGGCTCGCTGTGTGTGTGTTGCTCTCTGTGTGTGTATGTGTGTGGCTTTGTGTGTGTGTGTGTGTGTGTGGCTCTCTGTGTGTTTGTGTGGCTCTGTGTGTGTGTGTGTGTGGCTCTGTGTGTGTGTGTGTGTGTGTGGCTCTCTGTGTGTGTGTGACTCTGTGTGTGTGTGTGTTGGGCTCTGTATGTGTGGCTCTGTGTGTGTATGTGTGTTGGGCTCTGTGTGTGTGGCTCTGTCTGTGTGTGTGTGGCTCTGTCTGTGTGTGTGTGTGGCTCTTTCTGTGTGTGGCTGTGGCTCTGTGTGTGTGTGTGGGTGCAAATGCAATAGGTCTCGCATTTGCGAAAGATTAAGCTATTGGCATTGTAAATGACAATGCCATTTATTTATATGTTTTAACAACCAAAACATAAATAAAAATAATGTCCATGAGCAATGCCAATAGCTCTAACTTTAACAATGCCCAGACCATTGCATTGTAAATGCTTGTTAGAGCTGCCGGTGAGCACCAGTAAGACTCGGCCCACTTAAAGCCCTGGGCCTTCCTGACCAGAATAGTCTATTTGGCAATCGTGTATTTGATTGCTTTTTTAAAACAGCAGAACTTAACTGCAATGTTAAGATAAGTCTAGACATATTTAAACATTGCCAGTTTAAAAGAATCATCGTTAACTTTTTTGAGGGGCGGAGGATGATTTTTTTTTTACTTGGGTGGGGCAGGGCGCAGTATTAAAAAATGTAAAAGATCACTGGCTTGTTATGTATGGTATGGGCCTCACGCAACAATACATTTTGTGAAAACTGCTTCTTAAACATAACAATCAATTTTAACAGCATGTGATAATCCTTTAGGCCGGTAACTCACTGTGTGTCTAGTTTTACCGTTCTAACCTATTTGTAGAAAGGACACAGTCTACAGATGGTCAATTTAGCAAATACATTTGTCTACGTCATACGTAAGAGCGAAGTAACGTGGCTCTGCGGTGACAGTCTTATATAAACATGAAATGTTTTACATAGCTATGCTTTCGGTAACGTGAACTCCTTTCTCGTCACAGTTACTCTAAACTTCCTGTGCACCTCTCAGGTTGAGGGAAGTGAAACCTCGGCGTGGTGTGTTGTTATTGCTTCTCCCTCACAGAAGGGCAGAAGACAGAGCAAGTGAGGGAGAGATAAGAGCCGCTTCCAGGAGCTGAAATCTCCAGAGACCGCCAGAGCGGCCATCTGTGGCCTCCAGACGCCGCGTGCAGCAGCTGCCGCTTCAACGGCTGGGCTGCTGGGAAGACACAGTTCTTGATAGGCTGGCCTAAGGATTGCTTGGCCTCAACTGCAGTTTAAAAGAAATAGGACATTTTCGCATAAGGCCTTCTTAAACCTGGGAGTTAAAAAATAAAAATGAACACGTGCGCTATTGTTTGCAACACTTAAGTGCAACAAAACCTGCAATAAAGTTATAGTCAATGTGATTGACCAATTGAATGTGTGATTTATTAATTGAGAGGCTATTGATTGGTCAGCCAGCGGATCGTCGTTGTTTTATGGCGGTATTTTAGGAGGCAGCGCAGGTGTAATTGACGCAAGGCAAAGTAGCCGGAACAGCCAAACCTGCGAATGGTAATTATTCCAGAAATCCTATTAAGAAACACTCGCAAATGTCAACAATTTTAAATCAGTGATGGAATTCACCAACAAAAAACATAACACGACATAGTGCATTCAGAAGTTCAAAGTACATGGGGTTATGAGTGACGTAATGGCAGTGCTTAATTTGACCTGACCTTGTGAGGGCACATTTCACCCCACCCCAGCAGCACAGCAACTTTCTGGAATTGCTCCAATATTCCAAAAACGTTCAATTCACTTTTTCTTCTTTAACAGAATTTTTCGGTTGCTTTAACCATCTTGTATGCTTTTCATCCACATGTATGGAATCATTGTGTTCGTGAAAGAGGCCTGGATGGACACAACGTGAGCATATCAGTTGGGGGAGAGAATGATTCCATACTGGATGAAAAGCATACAAGATGGTTAAAGCAATGGAAAAATTCTGTTAAAGAAGGAAAAGTGGATTAAACGTTTTTTGAATATTGGAGCAACTCCAGAAACTTGCTGTGCTGCTGGGGTGGGGTGAAATGTGCCCTCACAAGGTCAGGTGAATTGTCTAATGTGCCACTGGGGCACATTAGATACATTAGATTACATTAGATACATTTGACAAAAGGAGATGAACAGCGCAAAAGAGGAGGGCATCCCGACATTATCCGAAGTGTTTAATTTGAGCCATTGGTTTCCAGGGCTCAGCAACGGCACTTAATCATCACCACCGTGCTTTTCATGAGCACCAGTTAATGACACATTCATTTATGGTAGTAGGGACAGGGAGATTGGATGACTTGCCCAGAATCACTGAATGTTGGGCAACGCTGAGACAAGGACGAGATTCCCCTGCTCCAAAGTCAGCAGCTCTGGCCATAACGCCACATCCCCTCCCCACTTTTACGGCTAGCAGTTGGTTCTGTTTTAGGCGGTGCTAACAGGAGCTGCAGGAGGGCTGGTGCATGCTGCCTCCTGACGAGAGCCCCGGCCATTATTTGTTTTACAAATTAACCACTAGGTCATGGACAACTCAAGCTTCGCTCTTGTTGTCTATTTGATGTCACCCAGACTCCCTTGATGAAAAACATCCCTATCATTCACTGTTGCTCATCTGTAATTCTATATGTTAAGGCTCACTGAGAAAAAGTGATTGTAGATCAATACAAACTGGAACAACAAACAAAACATTGCTCCTTCTCTGCAATGGTGTAAGGCTTTGGATGGCGTCAGTTCTCCCTTTGCAGCAGGAGTGAAACTTTCCGTGGTGACGCCGTCCCCCCGCCAAAAAGCTGGACTTTACTCTTTGGCCTCTCTGGGACGAGGAGCTCAGCACCTTTCGTGACGTCACTTCCTGTTGTGACATCACTTCCGGTGACAGCGCCCCCTACTTCTTTTTTTAGGACTTGTGCCCTGCTTAGCATGCTTTCCTAAGAACTGTTTTACACCCTATTGATGTAACACAAAGGATTTGACTTGCGTAGATTTTTTGTGAGTAAGCTTAAATTGCTTTTGGCTGACTCTGACTTACTCCTTGTCAAGTTTTTTCCATGACTTTTGTAGCAGCAGGGTAACAGTGAACTTTGAAAGCTAATAGTGCTTGTGTTCCTTACCAACCAGGGGACTGAGTACTGTGATAGAAAGTTTACCTTGCAGGCCCTCGTCACCCTACAAAGGTCTGTGCCAAATAATGTATTCAAAGTGTGTTTTTCTTCCTTAAAACAGACCACAAACATAGTCCCTGCATTAAGTTTCTAAATCCAACCAATCCATGGAGGAGCTTTCTTTAGGAGAGGGGCTTCTGGTATGGACACCCGTTGTGGTACGCACTGCCTACGTACAACTGCTCTTTTCCTCAGGCAGGTCCAGGAGAAAATACAATAAGAAGTCGGCGGAATGACTTGTTTTTGTTCTCTGCATGTAGCATACCTTTGTTACATTATAATGCAATTTCTATAAATGGCAAGATCAGTGGTGAGGTCAGGAATGCCTCAGTGGGGGATTGAGGGGACATATTATATAATGTTCAGGTGCTTTTGGGTAAAGGATGATCTGTGCTCTTGGTGGAAATAATCAGAAGGAGATTGTTCAAGAGTAGTTAACCAACAGCATATTAGTAAGCAGTATTCATTTGTTACAACAAAATTCAATGACCACTTTACAGATGGTCTCACTTTTTTCACAACATTAGGTTAATCGGATAAAAATACTACTTTCAATGGAAACTTCAGCGCCACTAAAGCACTTTATGAGGATATACTAGTGAATATATGGATGCATGGGGAGAAAACTAGATAAAAATTAAGGTTCTCTTAAAAGAAATATAGGTCTTTCAAATAGTTATTTATGGTTCCTTTCACAATCTGTCAGATAAAACATTAGTCTGAACAAATGCATGCATGCAAAAAATAATTGTAATGATATAGAACATTGCAGAATTCTGTGATCTGGCACTTGCTTGGACTGTCTAAATGCAATGCTTTTATTGTTCTTGTGTTTTCTTTTGGTATTACTCTAGGGTAGTCTGATGCACATTTTGAGATTCTTCTCATCCTTATCAGGTTCTTAAGTCTCTTCATCGATGTGATCTCTTGTACTACAGCTGGTGCTTAGCTGTTCTACTTCATCTTCCAACACATCTTTAGGGATCAAGCCAAACTTGAGAATAAATAATGAATATTCATAGTGTAATTCTTTCTTTTTTACTTTACTTTTTTATGTTTGCTGTGCTAGCTGGTCCTTAAATGCTCCCAGTTGGTCCTCGTAAGACCATTGCCAAGTCCTCAGATTGTACCAGTATGCCCTCATGAGATCTCAAGCCTGTCTTCAGTAAGCCTCTGCCCACTTAACCATCTTTTTTGCACTTTTGTAGTGTGTTGGGGTTATGTCACCCTTTTTTAAAGCTCAAAATATTTTTCTAGGCATCAGTAAGAAACAAAGTTGGGCTTTATTAACCTGAACATCAGGTTTCTGCTCTGGAAAAATCTTTGAGCGAGGCAAACCAGGAAATGTTGCTGACCAAGCACAAGCCTTTGCAAAGTAGCCCGCCACCCTGGCATGGTCCTCCGGAAATCAAACATTTTCCAAATGTCTTCCGTAACATAAATAGCTTTCATCTGGTCTCATGGATGTCAATTAAGGGTCTCCAGGGGTTGGAAACTGCAACCACTAAGCGGCCCATTGCAAGCCCTGCCACCTTGCTTGCGACCCCTAGTTGTTTGTTGTTCACAGTGGGCAAGCGCTTGGCTCTTGTGGCATAAAATCATGGTGAGCAGCAGTGCTTGATTGCAGTGGTAGCCAATGATGATGCCTGTCAGTGACACGTGCAAGCTCAGCGGATAAGCTCGAAGTGCGCTGCATGGCTGGGGCATGATTGAACACAATTTGGAGTGACTAACTAGTTACTATACATGTGCTGCTCAGCCAGCAGCATATGTGTGTAACTGCAAGCGCACCTGCTGTTTACGTTGCCACTGCAGCCACCCTAGCATAGTGGTGGTGGAGCCGGTGGTGTGGTGGGGTGCACAGTGTGTTTGGGTCACTGGGCTGTCAATCTCGTAGTGCTACCAATGACGGCCCTAGCATAAATTATTGGTCAACCCCACCCCTGCAGCACTCTAAAATCCGCAATAATACGCCACGCCACGTGGGTCTCTACGGTGCAGGAATACTTGGGAGTCGTTACTGACTCATGTGAATATTCAACATACTTTACTTAGTGACAGTGAGGCAATGGACTTCAAGTCCAACTCCCAACCAGGACATGAGTGACTTTAATGTGTCACTCTGATTCGGAGCCGGACCCTTGCGGTGGTGCGGCCTGGTGAGTAATCAAAGGAGGAATCGATCACTTGCATTGGTAATACCAGGGTCAGGTGTGGTAACCAATTAAAGAACCCTCAATCACGTACAGGAGCGAAAGGCGGTATATCTTGATTCTCCGCCTTTAGAAACGTGAAATAATCATCATTGGGTGTTTTTCATGAACTGCTTTCCACCACCTGGAGGTTGGACCACTGGTTTTAACAGTAGTGACCAGGAATAGGGTAGAAAAAGTGAAATGAAAAAAGGCAAAAGTGAGTTCAAATTGCTACACCCTCCTTCCTAAACAAACCTTATACAAGTTTGTGCTTCTATAGAAATGTTCCTGTTCTATAGCACTGTGCAGTTCTAGTGAAGGTCAAACGGTTGACATGTTACAGCCCCATATTTTTGTCCAGGAGGGGTCTGAGGGCCTTCGTCAGGACCTACTTGAAAATATAGGGTGCAAATATTATAAGCACCCTAAATGGGTGGTTTATTGACTCACCCTTCTTCTTAGTCACAGGTCAATGGTGCCTTTAACTGACAAAAACAAACATACCCCACCCCTGGAGTACTCTGAAAGCTGCAATAATGTGCCACGCCACGTGGGTCTCTACGGTGCGGGGATACTTGGGAATCGTCACTGACTCATGTGATTGATTCAACATACTTTACTTAGTGACAGTGAGGCAACAGAATTCCAGTCCAACTCCCGAGACTCGCAACCAGGTTGTGAGTGA
Source organism: Lissotriton helveticus (assembly GCF_964261635.1). Taxonomy (NCBI): domain Eukaryota; kingdom Metazoa; phylum Chordata; class Amphibia; order Caudata; family Salamandridae; genus Lissotriton; species Lissotriton helveticus. The sequence goes on from NC_136059.1 coordinate 1,559,230,943, forward strand.
CTTCAATGTGTCACTCTGATTCTGAGCCGGACCCTTGTGGTGGTGCGGCCTGGTGGTCATCGACTCGTGACTCATGTGGGCCCGGCTGTGGCAAACCTGTAGAGGCACAATCGGTAACTAACTAATTGATTCTTTAGAAGTTCAACTTTAAGTGCTTGCAACATGATGTGGACATGATCGTCCCTTGGGGCCGTGGCCACTGTGACCAGCAGTGCAGTGCATGGTATCCTGAAGTGTGGCTTCCCCTCCGCTCTGCAGTGCTGTCCACTCCATGCCAGCCGCTGCCTGCCACTTGCTAAGAAAACAGCTTCGTAGAGAAACACCAGTTTAGGTTTTAGTGGAAGCTGATGGCAGTACATCCCTGGTGAGAAGGCAGTCGACTGTTACTCTCCGGTAAAATCTGCACAGTTTGTCAGCATGACTGTAAGCACATAGTACAAAGGAGCAAGCTTGCATGGCCACTGCCTTAAGCATATAGCCCCAATACAGTGGGTTTACATGGAAGACACTTGTGATTCTCTCTTGTACCTGTCTCCCATTTGTTTCTCTATGTTATGGTGCTGCTTTTCTCACCTCGCTTCTTTTTTTTTTAAACATTGATTTATTGATTTTCAGAAAAAATACATTATAGCATTGGTGCATTTCTTTGCATTACATTGCATTAGTACCCTCCACATCTTACTGTAATTGCAAATGCATTATTGCCGGTATTATCTCTATAGTTCTCAGTGCCTTTCTTTCTTGTATGTATGCAATGGAAGTGAAGCAGAGTCAAATAATATTTGTAGCCCTACAGTTAAGTTCCCTTATAACACTTTTCCATTCCATTTAATGGATGTAAAGCCCAGCAGCTTAATTAAAATAGCATTGGCTACCTTCAATCGGTAATTTCATAAGCTGTAATCAAATATATAAGCTTGCTTTCATGCAGTAAACAGAACAATTAGACAAACAAATCCCATGAGTCATGCTTTTCATCCAGGATATGATTCTGCTTCACAAGCATGTGGTGGTATATTTCTAAGATCCTTATATTATTTAAGAGCACTCAATGGGAGGGAGGGGGTGGGAGGAGCAAAGGCTCATGTCACATGTCTCCTAAGGGTAGAGCTGATATTGGGAACATTCACACACCAAGTGCAATTTCACATCCATATATCCATGCTAATCTTCATAGATGTGCCACCCTACTGCGGTCATCATTCCCACTGTTGCAAAATTCCATCAGTAATGTCTCCTAGTCCCTCGTGCGGTCCACCATACCCCATCTCTTGATAATTTGCAAAGCCTCCTCTTCAAGTCCTCCCACTTCAGTACTTCAACTCGCCACTTACTCTTTGCAGAAAACCCTGTTACTTTCCAACTGATAACCAGCCACTGCTTTGCCATGAGTAGCACCAGATCTATAAATATGGAAGTTGTTCTGGATTTCGTTTGGTGTTCACACACTATATCAAATATTGCTGTCCAGTAGTTCCAAATGCCCTAGCACATCCACCACATATGTATAATGCCAGCACCATCTACTCTATTTCTAGGATACTGCACTCCAAAGAGAATAGGTCTTATATTTTTTGGAGTCCACGATGCCTAGGTCATATGTAGGAGTATGATGGCATTTCAGATGTGATTAGGGATGTTATAAATGATTTAATATACAAGGACAAAAACAGTGCATCACGAGGGCGCAAGTAATAGTTACTTCAGGGTGAATTTCAGTGATCTTGTTAGTTTCAAATGGTATGTTTTACGTGTCATTATCACCTAACTATAACATCCCTTTAACCTTTGATTTTTCCAGTCAATTTCTAAGGTGTTGTTAATGCAAAGTTAGATATTTTTACAATTCCTAACTATAACAGCACTTTAACTTAGTTTTTTCAGTGAATTTCTAGGGTTTTTGAAACATAAGGTAAGATGTCCATCATAATGCACAGTACAAGGGCTGGATGCAGGGTCTGGCCAAGCATTATCCGTTGTGCTGCCCATATCCAAGCTTGCTACTCCTAAACCCCTTCCGTTATTCTTCCACTGCCATTCCTGCCTGCCCTGTACCTGCACAGTTAGCTTACAGCCCCTACCCACTGTCTACCTGCTCGCTGTTGTCCAGTACATGAATCTGCCCCCTACCTCTTGCCCTGTATGGTCCTATGTTTCATTACTGTCCTATAGCTGATGTTTCTTCACTGTTATGTGCAGTGTACCATGCCATGCCCTAACCCTTTTTTCTGTATGTTTGAAATTTTACCAGTGGGATTGTTGAGGTCAGCTGCAAACAAAGGATGAAAGAAAAATGTCTTTCCCTAATACAAAACTCAAAACAAAGCTCAATATTGGATTTGTTTCTTAAGAAAAGGAGTACTGAAGACCCTCCTACAGTTTCTAATGAAAGCAAGAGAACAAAATAATTGTCAGATGCTGCTCTGTCTGACACTAAAGGCATATGCTCACATTCTTATGACATCCTTGAAACATAATCTGTTGTCATTGCACCTACTTCTTCCTGTGCTGATGATAGTTCTACTGTTGTTGGAATTACTGATATTTCTTCTCTTGCTGACAGTGCCGAGTGTTCATTTCACCCTGAGGATGAAGATTCATCTTTCTATGTTGGCAGCTTAGCTGACAGCACTTGCCTGGCTGGCCTTGCTGACCTTGCTGACTGTTCATCAATCTGTGATGAAAATACAGTCAGATCTTTTTTGGGGAGTGACATAATAGAGGCGCCCGAATCACAGAAACTAGTCAGACACTGACATGAAAATGCCACCCGGCAAATACATTCTTTGCATACAACTTGTCGCTGAATCAATATAGCAACTCAGTGCAACCAAAACATCAAACATTCCCCTTAACTGAATGCTGTAGGTTTAATGGAGATTACAAAACACATCCTTGGGTAGAGTATTGATCCATAAAGATGCTGTTTACCGTTTTGCATGCAGACATTTTGATGCTGTGTCTGTGCGAGGAGGAGGTGAACCTGGCAATGCTGCATTCGTTGATATTGGCTTCAGTAAGTTGGAAAAGCTTACTCATTCTTTGTCAAATCATTCACAGTCAGAGAAGTATAAATCATCAGTTATTGCTTGGACCAACTTCAAAAAGTTACACCAACCTACAAACTGTCAGCAGTCAGTTTCTTCCATCATAGTAAGAGGTGCGAAGCAGGAAATTGAGGAGAATAGACAACACGTGGAGCAGCCGCTTAAGATAGTATATTTCTGAGGTTGTCAAGGGCTTGCATCTGTACCATGGATGAAACTAAGCATTCTCACAATATGGGCAATTTCATTGAATTGTTAGAGATGATTTTTATAAAGATGAGAGTTTAAGAGAAAAAATGTGGAGGAGATATGGGCACTATATCTCTCCTGATTATCAAAATGACATAATATCTGTGGTGGCAGCGCTTGTCACGCGCGTATTGTCAAAAAAGTGACAAAATATTTTGTGGTGCTAGTTGATGAAACCAAGGATGTCTCACATAAAGAGCAGCTGAGTTTTATTATCCACTTTGTTGATGTTGATGGAAATATTCAGGAGAAAGCACTAGGGTGTTACCATATGGAGAAGTTAGATGCCTCTAGGCTTTCTGCAGCCATTGTTGAAGCAGTACAGAAAACTGGACTTGACTGGAAGAAATGTGTTGCACAGTGCTACAATAGAACATCTGTTATAAGTGTCTGTTTTAATGGTGTCCAAGCAAAAATAAGAGAGATCACATCACAAGCAATTTATATACACGGCCATGCCCATCACCTAAACCTTGCTTTAGTGCAAGCAGTAGCTAACATTCAACCAATAAAACATTTCTTTTCAACATTGCAAGCAGTTTACTTTTTTCTTTCACAAAGTTCACGAAGGCATGAGCTCTTTGTGAAAGCTCAGAAAGAGAGTAATCTATATGTAATGGAGCTAGAAAGACTGTCAGGTACAAGCTGGCTTTACTGGTACTCTTGTGTTAGAAATGTACAGGTGCGATTTGAGTCCATCATCGTTGTGCTCCATGTAATGGAATCACAACAACGTAACAAGGAGGCTAGCTCAGAAGCCAAAGGAATTCTTAAGGACATTAAAAACTTTGGTTTCTTACTTACATTGCAGTATATGAGACTCATTCTCTGAAAGATTCACAGTCTATCCTAACTACTACAGAGAAAAGACCTTGACTTGCCGAGAGTATGTAACCTAATTAAGTCAACGAGAAGTGATTTAGTGAAACTCCGCCAAGACAGTCAGTGGACCGATTTGTTAAGTCAGGCTAAGGACTTAGCAGAGCAGTATGGAATTGAGATTCAAGAAAAATCCAATCCAAATGCTCTACCTTTGAGACACCGTAAATTGAGTAACAAACTGACAGATTATTTTGTCAGTACCTCTGTAGGGAAAAGATCCAGCGATTTTGATGTCTCAGAAAGTTGAACTCCACTGTCTGAGCGCTTAAAGCAGAAAGTTTATTTCTTTACTTTGGATAGATTTTTAAATGAGTTTGATGCTCGATTTACAGACAGCATGCTCGCAAAACCTGAGAAGTGTTTTTCCCCCTGACCGCGCTACTGGAGTAGCCTGTACCCAGCGCTGTTGCAGCTCTTGTAATCACCAAGGACTCGGTTGCTGCTGTGGCCGCAGAGGAGGGAGAGGCGCCGGCCCCGGGACTGCGAGGACCAGCATTCACCACCTGCAGCTGGTCCTCTTCCCGTGAGTGCCGCGCCCCCTCCCAGTGCCACGCCCTGCAAGAAAGTGCTCAACTACTCGCGGCTCCCGCTTCGCGGGCGCCGCTCGCAAAACCTGAGAAGTGTTTTTCCCCCTGACCGCGCTACTGGAGTAGCCTGTACCCAGCGCTGTTGCAGCTCTTGTAATCACCAAGGACTCGGTTGCTGCTGTGGCCGCAGAGGAGGGAGAGGCGCCGGCCCCGGGACTGCGAGGACCAGCATTCACCACCTGCAGCTGGTCCTCTTCCCGTGAGTGCCGCGCCCCCTCCCAGTGCCACGCCCTGCAAGAAAGTGCTCAACTACTCGCGGCTCCCGCTTCGCGGGCGCCGCTCGCAAAACCTGAGAAGTGTTTTTCCCCCTGACCGCGCTACTGGAGTAGCCTGTACCCAGCGCTGTTGCAGCTCTTGTAATCACCAAGGACTCGGTTGCTGCTGTGGCCGCAGAGGAGGGAGAGGCGCCGGCCCCGGGACTGCGAGGACCAGCATTCACCACCTGCAGCTGGTCCTCTTCCCGTGAGTGCCGCGCCCCCTCCCAGTGCCACGCCCTGCAAGAAAGTGCTCAACTACTCGCGGCTCCCGCTTCGCGGGCGCCGCTCGCAAAACCTGAGAAGTGTTTTTCCCCCTGACCGCGCTACTGGAGTAGCCTGTACCCAGCGCTGTTGCAGCTCTTGTAATCACCAAGGACTCGGTTGCTGCTGTGGCCGCAGAGGAGGGAGAGGCGCCGGCCCCGGGACTGCGAGGACCAGCATTCACCACCTGCAGCTGGTCCTCTTCCCGTGAGTGCCGCGCCCCCTCCCAGTGCCACGCCCTGCAAGAAAGTGCTCAACTACTCGCGGCTCCCGCTTCGCGGGCGCCGCTCGCAAAACCTGAGAAGTGTTTTTCCCCCTGACCGCGCTACTGGAGTAGCCTGTACCCAGCGCTGTTGCAGCTCTTGTAATCACCAAGGACTCGGTTGCTGCTGTGGCCGCAGAGGAGGGAGAGGCGCCGGCCCCGGGACTGCGAGGACCAGCATTCACCACCTGCAGCTGGTCCTCTTCCCGTGAGTGCCGCGCCCCCTCCCAGTGCCACGCCCTGCAAGAAAGTGCTCAACTACTCGCGGCTCCCGCTTCGCGGGCGCCGCTCGCAAAACCTGAGAAGTGTTTTTCCCCCTGACCGCGCTACTGGAGTAGCCTGTACCCAGCGCTGTTGCAGCTCTTGTAATCACCAAGGACTCGGTTGCTGCTGTGGCCGCAGAGGAGGGAGAGGCGCCGGCCCCGGGACTGCGAGGACCAGCATTCACCACCTGCAGCTGGTCCTCTTCCCGTGAGTGCCGCGCCCCCTCCCAGTGCCACGCCCTGCAAGAAAGTGCTCAACTACTCGCGGCTCCCGCTTCGCGGGCGCCGCTCGCAAAACCTGAGAAGTGTTTTTCCCCCTGACCGCGCTACTGGAGTAGCCTGTACCCAGCGCTGTTGCAGCTCTTGTAATCACCAAGGACTCGGTTGCTGCTGTGGCCGCAGAGGAGGGAGAGGCGCCGGCCCCGGGACTGCGAGGACCAGCATTCACCACCTGCAGCTGGTCCTCTTCCCGTGAGTGCCGCGCCCCCTCCCAGTGCCACGCCCTGCAAGAAAGTGCTCAACTACTCGCGGCTCCCGCTTCGCGGGCGCCGCTCGCAAAACCTGAGAAGTGTTTTTCCCCCTGACCGCGCTACTGGAGTAGCCTGTACCCAGCGCTGTTGCAGCTCTTGTAATCACCAAGGACTCGGTTGCTGCTGTGGCCGCAGAGGAGGGAGAGGCGCCGGCCCCGGGACTGCGAGGACCAGCATTCACCACCTGCAGCTGGTCCTCTTCCCGTGAGTGCCGCGCCCCCTCCCAGTGCCACGCCCTCCCTCCACCCGGAACTACATAACTTTTACCCACCACGCGCATCGCGGGACGCGCGCGGGTCGGAGCCCGGGGCGAAGCCCGGGCCAAAGGGCGGGCCCGTTGTTGCCCGTTAGTGCCCGATAGGGACCGGACCGGGCCATCCCTCTTCCATCTACGGTACTAAAGTAAGTTGCCAGCATGCCAGCTAAAACTAGGAGCAATACTAAGGCCAAATCTAAGCACGCACAAGAGGTAGCCCAAATAACGGGTCCAATTGACCTTTTTATCTCGCGGGCTCACGAAAAAATAAACCAGAGCATTGCACTAATGGAAAAGAGAGTGTCTCTAGACCTCATGATTGCGAACGCTAAACGCTCCTCACTAGGTCCTATTGCAAACGCCACCTCTCCCATTCACCCTACCACTCATAACTGTTCTCTCCCACTGTCTCTACTAACGTCAGACACAATCACCGTGCCATCTACAGTAAATCTCTCTGTAACCCAGTCTGAGTCAGATCCATCTTTTAACTCGGAGGATCTGGAAGTAACCCCTGATTTGGCGATTTGTCACACACAGGATGAATCGCTGACGACCGCTAACCCGTCCCAGCAAGGCATAAAGGAAGGAGCAATCCCTAAAAGATTTATCCCGCCAGCTGGGGAAAAAATCACGGCCCAGCCCGTTGACCATGACATAATTCAACTGACTAACACAACTTCACAAACTACTTTACTCCCCATAGTATCCATATCGCATCAGACAACATTAAATGAGACTAGCGACCACCTTTGCAAAACCTGTAAAATCACATCGCAGGTTCTCACTACCATTAAAGATCTTTTGTTCCAACATCTAAAACCCATTCAACTTACCATCAGAAACTTAGAAGCCCAGCTTAACATAATCTCTGCTACTCTCCTCGATACTAGTACGCGCATCGAAACAAGGGGCCAACGAAATCCACCACAGCCGTCAAAACAACGACCTCAAGTAAAACCCCAAAAAGTTGATGCACGCACTAATCCAGTACCCGTAGCTCAAAAAAACTGCACGCAAAATGTCCCAAACCAGAACCCTCCAACCAAAGTGCCCCAAATCCAGTCGAATAAAACCCCGGCTGTCTCCAGGCAGCAGCGGGACAATACTCCAATGTCTACTAACAATACTCCAGGTTTATTTCCAACTAATGATACTTCCAGAGTCCACCCGGAAAAAAATCCAGCACCTACCGTCGTGAAACCCATGACCTCTCAACCTCCTTCTAAAAACACCGATAAACAAAAAACGCCATCAACTGGCCGTCCGGTTCACTTGCCGCCGGAGGCTACCCCCTACACGATAGTTCTTACAGGCGTCCCAGAACTAACTGACGACACCCCGGAAACTGCATGGTCGCTTAAAAACAAGGTCATGCAGTGGCTAAGTGTCAACAGACCCCTTGAGTCCCATCTATCTGGGGGTATCAACACAGTCCGTAGGGTAGCCTGGGTAGGTAAAACAACTAAATCATTACGAGGAGACTGTATTGTAGTAACATGTAAAGATCCCACTGTGGTGGACTACATCTGCGCGTGGCCCTCACTGGAAAAGAAAGGGGGGATTGATGCTCGGCATCTCTCCTATTTCTACCCTCCAGTGAGACAGAACCGCAATACTCCACCATGGTCTTGGCATCAATTCCCTACAGAACCATGGAACCAAATACCATGGAACTACGTGGAGTATTCACGAGATCGCTCAGCCTGGAGCGGCCCGAGGGAACGTCCGAGAGAACGACCAAGACACTACTGGCACGAAAGACCCTGCCCAACCTATGAGAGCTGGCAGGGAATTCCATTGCAAAATCGATTCGACTGTCTGGAGATGGTCGATTGACCACCAGAGAGTAGCTCGAGAGATATAAGACTCGACACAATAACGCAATCAGTCAACATCACACAAAACTCATTACTTCCAGAGTCCCCCACTGATAATCGCAAAGAGACACATCGAGAAATGTCACATTCCCCATTTAATGCTACAAAAACACTTTCTCCTTTTATTCCGTCATCAGAAGCAATAAATCCCTACGGTCAGTGCTATCGATCAACTGCTCCTATCAGCGCTCCAGTCAGATCCCCGCAGGCCAGGCTACGACAACCATTAACATCTGAGGCCAATGTCCACCGGGCAGAATTATCTTGTCCCATGACGGACTCTGAAAACTTGACCGTTTCCATCATTTTTTGGAACATTGCCGGCCTGACGTCGAAACTAACATCTTCCCCATGGCTAGACACAGTGAAGCCTCACCAAATACTGTGCTTGCAAGAAACCTGGTGCACCGCCCCATTACATCTGGCGGGATATAAAACTCTTTTCACTACAGCAGTACCAGGAAACATGGGTAGGCCAAAGGGGGGGCTTACGACCTACATTGCCAACATTCTCCCCGTCAAAGTCAAGCTACTAAAGGAGTCACCTACTTACCAAATTATCCAGTTAATATCAACCAAGGAAAGAAGTCACATAATTATTAACTATTATAATAACTCAGGTACCCTGGAGTGTTGCCTACACCTTGAGGAAATAGGTGCATACTTAACAACTATCCAAAATGAGAATAGTAAAATTTCAATCTATTTGATCTGGGGGGGTGACTTCAATCTTGCGCTGTGCCCCAAGCACAAAAATGGGACATGCGGGCTACTAGATGACTTAGGGAACTCGATACCCCACTTTGTGCATACACCATGCGGCAATAAGCTAAATGAACTGCTTTTCTCGCTAGACATGGATTTCGTTAACGAATTAGTTGTCCCACAGCAGGACTTTCTACCCACCTTCCATGGGCGAGGCTGCTCCACAACCATTGATTACATAATGGCCTCGAATTGCTATAAAGGGGAAATAATGAAATACGAGATCGGACTTAACCCAATAAGTGATCATTACCCACTCTCTGTGTCAATTATCATGAAACAAACTGGCCTGCACCCTACTAAGTCCGGCTCCCTTGACCAACACCTGATATCCATGCACAAACAGAATGGGTACTCAATCAAATGGGCTAAAATTGATCCAGTAGAGACAACGCAGAGAATCCTTGTAAGCGCTCAACCTTGGCTTCAAAAATGTATGTCTTCTGAGACCTCACCAGAGTCACTTATTGATTCCTTTCAAAACATACAGCAAGTGGTTAGAGATAACCTATTCGTCAAGCCAAACAACAAGCCCAAGCTTCCCTCGGAGAGATGGTTTGACATCTCTTGCCGAAAAGCTCTCACCGCCCTTAAAGAAGCCCTGCGCAAACAACCAAGGGATCCACAGGAAGTCTCCCAACTGAGGAAACACTACAACACCGTCCGCCAGGATCGTAAGAAGCAGATCAAACACGATCTATGGCTGCGCCTACGTGAAAGTGCTCTAAGCAAAAACAGCACCGTATTCTGGCAGACTGTTAGATCACCCTTCTTGGCCAACAGTAATGACCCAAACCACCTCGATGTAGCGATCTCAGAAGAGGATTGGGTCGCCCATTTTTCAAAAATATTTGGAACGCCAAAAACTGTCATACTAAACAATCAAGGTCAAGAAGCTGATCCGGCGAAAATCACTACTTACCCTATCAATATTCACTTTTCTCTCAACGAAGTCATAAAAGCAATCAAGGCCTCCAAAAGTGGAAAGGCCCCTGGCCCGGACGGAGTCCCAATGGATCTGTTTTTATATGACGTAGATTACTGGTCTAAAATAATCACGCGGGTTATGTCAGCAGTAGCAGCTACGGGCCTCTTCCACTCATGGTCTACCTCAATACTGTTACCCATTTTTAAGAAAGGTGACCGTAACGATCCATCTTGTTACAGACCCATCTCCCTCCTGGACTCCATGGGGAAAATTGCGGGTCGCTTACTCCTGGACCGATTACAATCTTGGGCCCGGGCGAACAAAATCATAACGGACTTGCAATATGGGTTCCAGAAGGGGCTTGGGACTGTGGAGCAGGCCCTCAATCTTGTACTCCTGACCGACAAATATGTCCGTGCCAAGGGTGGAAACATCTTCCTTGTATACGTAGATTTAAGCGCGGCATTCGACTGTGTTCAGCACGCGAAGCTTTGGGAAATCTTAGCGGACCTTGGTGTGGACCCCCCAATACTAACGTTTTTAAGAGAACTGTATACAAATGCAGAAGGTCGAGTGCGATTTGGCACTAGTGGAGAACTATCGCGCTCTTTTCAGATAACGAGAGGAGTAAGGCAGGGCTGTGTACTGGCTCCCTTCCTGTTCAACCTTTACACAAACGGGCTCGAACAGGTGATGTTGGGAGGGAGCCAGGACCTACCACAGATAAACCATCGCCCGATTCCTACCCTCTTATATGCTGACGATTCAGTCATCATAGCACGGACTTTGAACGAACTCCAGCTTCAGCTTGATAAGTATGTATCTTTCATGGACTCACTTGGCCTTAAAGTCAACACCAAAAAGACGTTCACAATGAATATTGGCCCCAGGATGAAAGTTTCTAAAACCATTTCCATCAGCAACCATAGACTAGACAAAACTTCAGTGTACCCATACCTGGGCATTTTAGTAGATGACAAGATGAATTGGAATAAGGCAGTGGAGGCGAGGAATCTACATTTTCGCCGAGCTACCTCAGCTTTAAAATCTTTTTCGAGGAAACTTGGCAAACCTGCCCCGTCTGACCTGCTATCCATATACTACGCTAAATGCCACAGTGTGGCTACCTATGGAGCGGAAATCTGGGGTTACAGCCGCATTGACCAGCTCCAGATCACGGAAAATGTGTTCATCAAGTACATTTTGGGTCTTCCCCAAAGCTCCCCGATATTGGCCTCACACAGGGAGCTTGGGATCGAGTACATCATCGATACCATCCGATGTCAGCCCATTTTATTGTGGCACCGAGTTTGGTGTAACCCTGAAAGCCATTTAACCCGCTCCCTAATCCTTGATTGTCTGAAACTAACAAATTGGCGAAAAATCCCGTGGCTGAAATTCATATACAATTTCTTTAAAGATCTGGACCGTGAACAATACTTCCTTGATCCCCCTTCAGTCGAAGACATCTCAAGAAAACAACTAAAGCAGATGGCGCTAGCCCATCTGAGAGATCTTCGAAATCAGGCCGAGATCATTAAACCAAAAAACGAGAAAATCTGTTCATTACAGACAGGAAAAGTAATCCAGCCTTATCTGACATTCTTTTTATCAAACTATGAAAAGTTTTTAATTACCAGGCTGCGTTTTGATGTTTTTTTCCGTTTGGTTACATTCCCGGAAATACAGAACTGGTCCTCTAATATGATGAAATGCCCCTGTGATGGAGTCTCTACACAGTCCACGATTCACGTTGTCCTTTTCTGCAAGTATTATAATCTCGCAAGGAAAAGATGGATCATTCCGATCCTCCGGGACAGCGGACTTAGACAATCTTATCCAGCTCTCTTCTACTTACAATCACCAAAATCTCCCCATGAAGCCAAATTCATAGCGTCTTTTCTTAAAGCAACTGTAAGAGTTCGTCGAAATATAGTTAGCTAAATGAACATGTCCTGCCAAAGAACTGTAAAGATGATTTTATAACCCCAAAATATCTCTTTTGCATTGATCTCATACTTACAGAATTTCATTTTATTTTAAAACTGTTATCTGTGTGCAAAATTTTTCTCAAATGTACTTTTTATGATTATGTAAATTTTTATAATCGAATAAAAGTTGTTGAAACTGACAGCATGGGCCTCATGTCTGCTGTCAGAATGTTAAATTTTTGGGACTTTTCCTCTGCACTAGTTTTTGTTGACAAATATCCAGAGGCTGCAGTAGACCAAAGTCTACTATCTGAACTGGAAACTGCTAAATTGTATCTTTCAAACAAGAATGTAACAAGAACTCACTATGTCAGGCACTATCTCATGTATCTACCAGGAGCGTTTCCTAAGGTTTTTAATCTTTTACATCTAGTGCTTACTAACCTATTACTTATACTACAAATGAGCAATTCCTCTCCTGTTTGAAAAGGGAAAAAAATTATTTGCACAATAAACGTAGAGACAAGAGACTCAGTGATTTAATGATGCTGGCTTTTGAACCTAATGAGGTTAAGCAGCTAAATACAAATGAAGCCATTGACAGATTTGGTGATATGTGCCACCAGAGGTATCCTCTTAAAAAAGTGAAATGGTCCTTTCCCTCATTTAGAAAACCAGCCTCAGAGAAGCCGAGAAGCAGCCTCACGCTTTGCCAGGCAAACAACTGTTACTCCTCAATCATTCTTCATTGCACTTGAGGCTTCTGCCATCTGAAGATATCTGCCAGTGATCACAGAAGGCAGTAACCTAGGCAGCGGCAAGAAGAAAGCAGCCACCATGTTTCTAAGCACTATTGGCAAAGCACCAATCTGCTGTCCATTTAGTTTCTCTTTGTCACAGTGGATATGCAGACTCATTACCTCAACTTGTCATGTGTTGGAATATAGAAACAGTATTACAAAGCACTGTTAGACACTTTAATTTCCTGCAGCCAAGCACTTGCTGTCCACCTGTTTTTTCTCTCATTAATACTGGCAATTATCAGAACAGCAACTAATCTTTGTTTCAGTCAGTATCCTCTTCAAAGATCTGTATACCATTCTGTGGCACTCTCAGACTATTCTAGATTGTATATTAGCTGAGCATCAACTTACCCTCAAGTCAGTCTCTACATACGAGGATTCCCCAATCATCATTAGAACCAGCTGCTGCTCATACCAGCAGACGCAATTCTAGATGGGGACATGTGAGCTGTTGGCCTCTTTCTATCCACCCAGTCATTGCCTTCTTCTTTTCAAGGAAGCTGAGCAGCAGCATCTTTTCTTATCAGTAATGCAGTATCAACAAATCAGCCAGTATCTTCGTCCATGTGAGTAAAATCTGCCCAAATATTCTTAACACTCTTTAAACATGCTAATGCAGAATGAGCATATTATTGATCAACACAAGTTCTGTACCTGTGATGCTGTGCATGTTTTCTGTAGAAGTATTTAATGATAGTAAACCTGGAAAGGTTCAATGGCTCCACAGGTTTAGAAGTATGTATACCATGTCATGGAAAGGAAGGTAGTGGGTGAACTTGACCGGCAATAAATAGCACTACTATCTACATTTCAATTCTTAGATTTAATTTACATGGTACTCTTAGTTTCTAAAACAAATAATAAAGTGAACTCATTTGGAACATTATAGGCCCATCAACCTTCCCATTTTATAAGTTATCTGATATTGATAATAGCTGATTTCAACTTGACTAGCGGGTTCTCCATTGTTTACACTATTTGATAAGTTCTTAATCAATGCTATATTATCTTGATCGTGTATCTGAAGATCCTACCTGAAACAATGTATGCAGCTGCATTTTCAATAGGATTTGAAGTGTTTCTGTTGATAGGGTACTTCTTTTATATCTGTCGAGATTTTCCCGCCTCTGTGTATGATGTATTGTATTGTATTGTAATTGCATTTATATAGCGCTTACCACACCTGACGGGGCGTCAAAGCGCTTTAACGCGCTACTCCAGAACCCATAAAGGATTAGTAGTGAAATATGAAAGTAATTTGAGTGGTGGATATCAGTCAGTTATTTGGATTGAGAAGGATAGCGGACGGATAAAGGAGGGAAACAAGGTTTGCATTTATATAGCACTTGTTGCCCCTGATGGGGTGTTAAAGCCCTTTTTTGGTGAGTAGCACGTTACTCCGGAACCCATAAAGGATTAGTGTTGAATTAGTATAGTGAAATAGGAAAGTCATTTGAGAGGTAATTAACCAAAAGTTAGATGCATCACTTCCTGTGAAGGCACCAAGTCAAAGGGCATGCATTGTCGCTTCTTTTGATTTCATGGGGGTACAAAGGGCAGGTGATGTCACTTCCTATGATGTCACCAAGTCAAGGTTTGTGTGATGTTACTTCCTGTGATATCAGGGTGGGTGAAAGGGCAGGTGACATCACTTCCTGTGATGTCACCAGGTCAAAGTTTGTGTGATGTCCCTTCCTGTGGCATCAGAGTTAGTGGAATGGCAGGTGATGTCATCAGGTCACAGTTCATGTGATGTCACTTCCTTTGACATCAGGTGGGGGTTCATATGGCATGTAATGTCACTTCCACTGCCCCAGGATTGTTGATGAATGGACATCCATGCCTGGTCTCTCATAAAGCTGTCATAACTCAAGGAACGGTGTTTAAGGCTGTGCAAAATGTGTTTATTTTCTCAATACTCTAGGGAGTTTTAAAGCCCCATCCTGATTATCATTCCTCAGAGGGCGACACTTCAGAGGGAATCAAATGTATGCTGAGACCACCGGTTACTATCCTCCCAATTCCCCTTTCTGCCACCTTGTTGATGGAGCTGAGCAGTAGTCACCATTTCACAGGGAAATGGTGGACTCTGCATCATTCCTGCAGCAGTTCTGTTGAATATGTGTTAGTGGTCCTGATACCAGTTTTCTGCAGTCTTCTAATTTCCAAGTGGTGAAAGCATCAAGGCAGAGAGGTAAAGCATCAGACCTTGATGTTAGTCCTGTATTAATTCTTGTAAAATCTCTAAGCTATTACAGCACTTCCTCTACCCAGTGGCAAAATGTTTCATATAAGACACACTTTTTTGTGCTTTTCAAGAGAATGGAATGATAACAATGCAGACTGACCCTCTCCAGCTTCCAATGTATTGCCTATTAAAATGGGATTCCACTTTCTCCCCTCCATTGCAAAACCCACTCAAACTGATCCTTTTTTATTTGTACTTCTGTTACATCTGCTGACAGAACTAACTGGAAAGCAGCCTTGCTTTTACAGTGGGAGCTCACTTGACATGCAGAAAGGATTCCCCATCTACATCAATTGTGTATCTAGGTATGGGTTGGCATACTCGAGGCAGCCCTTGAGAGAATATGTGAACAGCAGGCTGCTCTTTGTGTATTTTGAGGATGGGGCTGAGGTTTCAGAGGAAGTATTTTGGTGGTATGAGGATCAGAAGCAACAAATGGCTCAAGGTCAGGATGTTGAGCATTCAATCTAATTTCTTGTACCTGACATACATGGACAACACCATTTCCTTGTGATGGTGGGTGTAGTTAAGTTGATGTTTATTTCTAACCAAGATGGCCATCTTCCTAGATTGTATTTCCGGAGCTCTACTGTTCAAGAGGGTGCCCCACCATTTTTCTATGAAGTCATTTCCTGTTCTACTCATGTATAATGTTATGTTATGTTATGTTATGTAATTAAATCTTATAACGCGCACAGCTACTCGAAGAGTGACCCGGGGTGAGACAAGCAGGGGCGGAAGTGAGCAGACCATTAGATGAAAAGCAGAGTTTTCAGTCTTTTCCTGAAGAGCTTAGAGTCCTGGATACTGCGAAGCTCCAGAGGAAGCAAATTCCAGGTCAAAGCTGCCTTGTATGCCAGAGAACTTCCACCAATTCTCTTGAGGCGAAAGCTTGGAATGACAGCAAGAAGCTGCACAGCTGAGTGCAGCTGTTTTGCAGGGACATAGAACCTGAAACATTTCCTTAGCTAGACTGGACCAAGTCCGTACAGCGCTGAATGAGCCAAAACAAGGGCTTTAAATTTTACTCTTTCAGCCACAGGTAGCCAGTGAAGATTAAGCAGGTGTTGCATTATGCTAGATCTAACAGGAATATTAAGAAGAGTCCTTGCTGCAGCATTCTGGACTACCTGCAGCCTCTTCAAAAGATAACCTGGCAGGCCAATGTACAGGGCATTCGCATAATCGATGCATGAAAGGATTAAGGCATGGGTAACCATTTCCTTGGCTGCGCAAGGGAGGAAGGGGGAAACATTTTCTGAGTGATTTAAGAGTACCAAAGCACTGCCCAGCTAGCTTCTTGATCTGTGTAGTAAACAGAAGATTTTAGTCGAACCACATTTCTAGGTTTTTAGTGGGCTGACCCATGGAATTAGGCAAAGCCAAAGCGATTCCCTAAACTGGGGAGGAAAAGTCCCAAACAAGAGGATCTCTGATTTATCCTCATTGCAATTGAGCTGCGCAGAGAGGAGCCATTGGAAAACGGCCTTTAGGCATGTTCTGGCACGAGAGGTGGATAGATATGTTTTGTTCCAGGTGAAGAGGAGCTGGGTATCATCAGCATATGCAATGATCTTGGCACCAAGCTCCTCCGACAGCTGAATCAGCGGGGTGACATATATATTAAAAAGGAGGGGGCTCAAAGTAGACCCCTGAGGCACTCCTGTGGTCACACTTTGAGGGGCAGACAAGGACGTAGGGAGCCAAATTGCTGCGTTCTGCCCTTTACCAACAATTTCAGCCAGTTCCAAGTGGACCCTGAGATACCAATGTCCAAGAGGCGGGCCAGCAGCAAAGAGTGAGGCACAGTATTGAATTCTGCGGAGAGGTCCAACAAAATCAGAGCCGCACTGCCACCAGAATCCAGACATTCCCTAATGGCTTCGGAGTTTTCGACAAGGGCCTTTTCAGTACTATATGAGGCTTTGAAGCTTGATTGGGCTGGGTGGAGCAGGCCCAACCCTTCAACATAACTGGTAAGCTGTTTAATAACAACTTTCTCGCAGAGTTTCGCCACGGCAGGGAGAAGAGAAATAGGGTGATAACTAACAGGGACAAATGGGTCCAAAGTGGGTTTTTTCAGAAGAGGCAGCAGTTTGGCCTGTTTGCAAGCTAGAGGAACTACAGCATCCTGTAGAGACAGATTGATAAGACTGTTAACCTCCAGGTTCACTGTCTCTGCAACCGAAGCCAACAGCCTGGCCAGGCAGGTGTCGGACGGCGAACCTGATTTCAAGGACTTGAGAACCATCAGGGAGTCAGGCGGAGCAATAGGTGAAAAGGCCACCAGAGAAAGTAATGGATGAGAGGTAGATGTAGGCCCTTTTGGAAGCGGGTTCCCTACCATGGAGTTGGTGCCAGTATTAAAATTCACATGGAGAGTCTGGATCTTTTTCAATAAAGAAACTAGAAAATTTCTCACACCAAGCAGCCGAGTTAGGAAGCATGATGGTCTCTGCGCTAGGGGCTAGGAAGCTCTGCACAATGGAAAAGATTTCCTTGGCATTATTTCTGGAGAGAGCGATGTGCTCGGCATATTAGAGGCTCTTAGCGTGTGATATATATGCATAATATGTTTTCTGAGCTTTCCTGAGTGCCAACTTGATCAATGGGCAATACGGCTGTCTCCAGCAATGCTCCAGTTTTCTGCAATGTTGTTTCTGAACTTTGAGCTCACTGGAGAACCATGGTTTTGAAAGAGAATCTCTGGTTCACCCATGCAGTGAAGATGGAGACAGGTGCTCAACCGCCTGCGAAATCCAGCTGGTGAAACTATCAAGGGCTCCCTCCAGGTCCTTAGCGAAGGCTGGCCATGTCTCAGCCAAGACCAGGCTAAAGGTTATAGGCTCAATATGGTGGGGGGTCTACCTTGACAGGGTGGGCTAGGTGAGTGGTTATTATCAATGGTCCAAGAAAAGTGGATCAAAAAGTGATCGGTCCAGGATACCAGGAGAGGAGCTTTGACAGTACTGGGGAAATTAGAGCATGTCGGGTCAAGAATATGACCTCCATAGTGCATGGGGCAGCCGACACATTGAGTGAGCTGTGCAAGGGTCAGGGAGTCAAGGAACTCCCGAGTGTCCCCAGCATTCCCGCAATCCAGAGGGATATTAAAATCCCCAAGAAGTAAAAAGTGAGTAAAGCATAAAGCGTAGGGGATAATGACATCATCCAGGGCTTTGCGGAAAGCCCCTGCCGGACCTGGGTGTCTATAGACCAGTGTGCCGCCCAGCGTGAAGTGGGTTGAGATGGTGATGCAAAAGTCCAGAGCCTCTCCCTCTCCTATGCCCAGGGTCTCACCGCAATGGAAGAACCACTTATCCCTGAACACCGCCACCATACCTCCACCCCTCCCGGTTTTGCAATCAACGCAAGAAACTTTATATCCCCCAGGAATGGCCAGCTCAATTACTGGATTGGAGAACTCGTTGAGCCAGGTCTCTGTTATAAACAGAAGGTCAAGAGACTCATCAGAGAGGCGGTCAACAATATCGTGGGAGTGCTTACCTAGTGAGTGGGCATTGGTCATAGCCGCTGAGAAAAGTTGCCCCTTCTTCCTTTTGATAGCAGGAATGGTAGGAGGAGGAGAGACTGCAGTTCCAGGGGACAGGCAAAATATGCAACTCTTGCAGACTGTGAATAGGCTAGAACCTATAACCTATAATGCAGCTTGAACCTAAAAAGGATGCATAACAGAGCTTTTGATTCCCATAATTTTGTCACATTCATCACCCACCTTAGATATTTTTTGTCCCTGATTTCTACTTTTTCTGCAGCTGGAAGATTATGCTACACTCTTTCACCACTCTGTCTGCAGGGTAGTTTTTCAAGTCTTGCTTTCCAAATCTGTTAAAACTCTTCATCTTCAAACAAGAACTATTCATATTACCAAGGAGGTTTTTTCCTCAGTTTGTGGCTTTGTTCTCCTAATTGGGACTTTCTTAAAGGAATATGTGGCACCATTCATGTGCATGTTAAATTCAGGGTAGTCACATGACTGTCGGAAGGACTCATCCTTTCTTCTGGCAGTCAAGAAGGGAAAAGAAGATTGAGAGAATGTTTGCATTCCCTTTTTCCTACTATGCAAAGATTTCTATGATTGAGCCAATATAGCATATTTAATTAACTGTCTTACTTGACCTGCATTGGCTTTGGCTACAGCTTTGGTAACTGTTTCTCAGTCATGTCTGAAGAGTTATGTTACCTTTTTACTTGCCTCCAGGAAGACATTTTCAAGACCTGGTTTTGAGCAATCTACTATGTACTGACTTATCTACCTTGTTTTTGCCAACTTGCTGCTGAGATTACGTGTGTTCACAGAGCCCAAATTGCGTTATTTCTACATGGATTAAAAGACGAGTTAAAGGATGAATTTTTGTACTCATCTTATATCTTCAATTTCTGAATTATTGACATAGTTTTGGTAATTGAATATAGACTTTGAGAGAGATGAATTTAAAAAGAAAGCTTGAGTTGAGTTGAGTTTTCAAACCTTACAAGAACCTTTCCTTTTAAAGAATTAGAAAACAACATTGATTCTTCTGCTCAAGGGGAACCTATGCAAGAAGAGACATCCAGAGATTTGTTAATAGAAAATGGAGAAGAATTATGATGAAAAGCTGGTGTGTACCGTTATTGCAGCAATTTTGGGTATTTCATCCATGCATGCCCTAAACATCCTCAAAAGACCCTGGTTACTCTGAAAGGAACAAGCACAGAAGAAAGTTGGCTTCTCCTTTTTGGATTGTACATCAGTATGTCAGAGAGTTACATTATGTTGAGAACTGAATATCAAAAGACTTTTCATTTTTGTGTGCTATTGGACAGAGGTGAATGTCGGCTGGTTTATCGATCATGATTTGGTGATTAAAAATAACATTCCTAAAAGAGATAAGAAGATGCTTATAATAGTCTACAACACTGTTTGAGAACAAAATTGAAAAGTAGTGGCAGAGGGACACTGAAATATGTACTTGCTAAAAATTCATGAGCACCTTTGAAATTTCTGAAATATGGAGTGTTCTAGATGAGGTTCAAGACCTGAACAGAGACAGGTGCAATGATGGGGCAATGGAATAATTCAATGACTTTAATGCATGGAATTCTCAAGCTGGCAAGATATATGCATAACTAAGAAGATGTGTTATAAAAGTATAACAGGAAGTGTTAGACCTGAATCCTTTTTTCCTTCCGTGTTTTGCTAATTCTCTTGTGGTGGCCTTAGGGCACTTTCCCACTGTAAATACAGTGTGAAAGTGTGTGTGCTTTCCTACACACATTAGGAAGTAGTGCTTGCCTTGTGTCTCTGCATACGAATCCGGCCTGCCATTGCAGGCTGGTGTGTGCTTTGCACCGATGGTGTTCTTAAATACGTGTCCAGACTCCCATTGCAAACTGATGCGTGCAATTGCGTGTTTACTCAGACTGGCCTGTTTAAGTCACTAGTCATCCTGAGAGGTGCTTTAACTTCCACTTGAGAACCCCTAGGGGTGTCAGATGGGATTAAGTGAATGGTAGGTGAAAGACAGGTCAGGTACAGAGGTGTGTCCCCTGCCCCTGGTAGTGAAGAATAACCATGTGTGTTTTCGCTACCTGTGAGGTTTGCTCTTCCCCTATTGGGAAATGGTTGCTATTACTTCGGGCTACAATAGTGGATTGCAGTGGATCAGCCTCAGGATGTTTCCTATCATTGGATTTGCAGCAACAATCCCTTGTCAATGGTCAAGGTAACTTTGTCATGATTCACGTAGAAATACCACTACTAGAAAGTTATTGCGGAATGGGTTACATTTGCGCCCCCTGCTGTTGCACTGCTATAATGAGGATGCTCCCCTCTTGAATTAAACCAAGTTCACCACTTTTGACCAAATAATCCAGAATAATCTGAAGTATTCCACAACATTAATCAATATTTAATCCATCCTTCTTTTCATCACTCCGGAGACAGCAATGATAACATAGAATGTTTTATTTCACATTTTCAAATGTCTTTTGCTGCCATACAAGCTTAAACAAAGACATGTGCTTTCAACATTCCATTAGGCCGGCATTGTTAAAACAACACAATGCATTTCGAACTGTTAACCCATTCGCAGCTCAGCAAATTCCCATGCTGTGCTGGGGGGCGGGCGCACAGCACCCCTGTGCTCATGACGAGGTCAGCTCGTCATGAGCCATGGTGGTCGTGTGCTCATGACGAGCTGAGCTCAGCGTTTATTTAGAACGTTCGCACAGCAGGGGAATTAGCCAAGCGTGCGAGCGTTCTAAAGGTCATGATGAGCTGAGCTCGTCATGAGCACACGAGCACCGTGGCTCATGCCTGGGCCCTGTGCCCCTACAGTACCCAGGGCCATTCCTGGGCACTGTAAGTGCAGTGATCCCATTAAGAGGACATGGTGCTGGGAGGTTGTCATTACGAACTCCACAGCACCATAATGGCTACACTGAACACTGACAAGTTTGATATCAAACTTCTCAGCACATTAAACCCACACTGATGCCAGTGTGGGATTTATTGTAAAATGTACTACAGAGGGCATCTTAGAGATGCCCCCTGAAACCTAACCTACAATCCATGTCTTGTCTGAGAGGCTGCCTAGGCTGCCACACAGCAGACATGTTGCTGGACCCCTGGATGGAGAGCTCCCCGCTCTCCTGGGCCTGCAACAATGCACATCCTGGGACGAGGTGCCAAGCCTCCTCCCCCAGGATGGGCAGGGGAAGCTTCAAAGGCATAAAGCCTTTGTGAGCTTCTCCAGACCACTTGCTGTACTCAGCAACTGGCCCCCACCATTTCTGACCCCCACTCTGGCTCGAAGACTGGCGGGAAAACCTATGTCAATTAAGGGTGGGTGCCAGCCTGTGCCAACTCCACCCCTCAGGTGGGAGAGGCGAGGTGATGCACGACCCCGGGCTCCGGCCATCTTGAAGATGGGGAACCCTGCCCAATCACAGCTAGGCTCCTGCCCCCCTCCCACAGGAGAAAAGCAGGCTAGGGGGTGTACCCACCCCAGGATAGGGACCTATTGGTCCCTGCCCTTGCCCTACCTGTAACTCCCCTAAATTTAGTATTTAGGGGCAGCCTGAACCTTTTTCCACAGATCCAGATTACGAAACAAGAAAGAAGATCAAGGAGCATGAAGATCTGCTGTGCAGCTGCTAAAAAGAGGAAGACACCAACTGATTTGGCCCCAGCCTTACCGGCCTGTCGACCCTCGAACCTGCTCCTGTTAAACCCCGGCATCTCCAGTGGTCAGCAACCTCAAAAACCCTGGAGGACCCGACTGCCTTGTGACTCTGACTACCTGGGTCTCCCACGAGCAGTGGTACTGCTCAAAGCAAGTAACAAGCCCTGGCATCAGCCTGGAACCGCGAACCCTGCACACTCTGCACCCGCCAAGTCTGGCCTTTGCCGGAGTGAATCAAGACCCTGAGGACGTCCCCCCGGCGATTCTGAACTGGAATCCAGTGCCCAAGGACCCTCCTCGACGACCCCGATGACGCCTGCAGCCACAGGACAAAGGACCCCTCCGACTGCGACCAGCAGGGGGTAAGATTTCTCGACCTCAAAAGACACCCCTGCACCCCTGTGCCCAACTCCTGGGTGCCTACCTATCCTCTAAGATCCCAACTTACCCCTCGAAGTGTTGGTCGCTCCAAAAGATCCACCGTCCCCGAGCCTGCAGCCTTTGTTCCGTTTTCAAGATCCTCATTGAATAACATTGAGCGCACAACGGCTCAAAAGCACTCTGCACCCCACCGCCCAAGTGCCCCTGGGAGTCGAACCTTTGTCCTATCCTACTTCCCCATTTGCCCTGAGCAAGTGACCACGAGCCCAGATCCCACAGCCGCGTGGCCTGCTAGCCAGTAGCCACCAACAAGGACCCCTGCCTCTTGTTGGATAACATTGGGCCTAACTACCTCTGCACCCGGCCGCCCATGTGCCGCTGAGGGTGTACCAACTGTCCTTACGTGACCCTGGGGGACCCGGAACCTTAACTTCACCAGTCGAGTACTCACCTGAAAACCGATGACTCACTTTCCTGCCATAGGATAACATTGACTGGTTTGACTCGAAATTTCTTCTAAGTGTGAAGTTTTGAAACTTTAAAATATTCATCTAAAATCAGCCGAATAACGAATTTCAAATTACTCACCTGGGATCAGGAGAGAAGCCAGTACTGTACCATGTAGCCCAGTACTGAACCGCAAAAGTAATCACAACCATGTTTGCTAGTAATTTAAATTTCTGCTATAGGAAACCATTGACTGTTTTTCTGAGAAAATTCTTCTTTCTACTTTTGAAAGTTACAAATATTCCTTAAAAATCATACCAACTACTAAAAAGTAATTACTTACCTGTCTTAGGTAGAAACCCTAGTGCTGAACCTAGGAGTCCAGTACTGGATTACAAAAGTAACGAGAACCTACTTTACCTGTGCTTTGAATTTCCTTTAATTGGATAACATTGCTGGTTTTGCACTAAAAGTTCTAAGTGTCAACTTTTAAAATACCTTTATATTCTTTAGAAATAATTGCAATGACGAAAACGTTTTTACTAAACTGTTTTCAGCTTAGACCCCAGGACTGAATCTAGGGTCCAGTTATGAAGTTACAAAAGTAATCTATAAAGTAATCAATCAATCAATCAATCAGAGAACTTGTAAAGCGCGCTACTTACCCGAGAGGGTCTCAAGGCGCTGTTGGGGGGAGGGGGTGCTGCTACTGCTCGAAGAGCCAGGTCTTGAGGAGCCTTCTGAAGGTGAGCAGTTCTTGGGTCTGTCGTAGGTGGGTGGGGAGGGTGTTCCAGGTCTTCGCGGCGAGGAATGAGAAAGATCTGCCGCCGGCGGTCGTGAGTTGGATGCGCGGGACAGCGGCGAGGGTGAGGCTGGCGGAGCGGAGCTGGCAGGCTGGCGGGGGTAGAAGTTGAGTCTCTCGTTCAGGTAGGCTGGTCCGGCGTTGTGGAGTGCTTTGTGTGCGTGGGTGAGGAGTTTGAAAGTGATCCTCTTGTTGACGGGGAGTCAGTGTAGGTCTCTTAGGTGGGAGATGATGTGGCTGCGGCGGGGGACGTTGAGGATCAGTCGGGCTGAGGCGTTCTGGATGCGTTGTAGTCGTTGCAGGTGTTTGGTCGGGATTCCTGCTTAGAGTGCGTTGCCGTAGTCCAATATGCTGCTGACGAGGGCTTGGGTCACTGTTCTTCTTGGGATCCATTTGTAGATCCTGCGAAGCATGTGGAGGGAGTTGTAGTAGGAGGAGGAGATGGCGTTTACCTGCTTTGACATGAAGAGGGAGGAGTCGATGATGAATCCTAGGTTGCGTGCGTGGTCCGTTGGTGTTGGAGCTGCTCCCAGTGCGGTCAGCCACCAGGAGTCATCCCATGCCGAGAGGGTGGGAACTAGGATGAGGACCTCCATCTTGTCCGAGTTCAGTTTCAGATGGCTGTTCCTCATCCGCTCGGCGACGGACTTCATTCCCTCGTGGAGGTTGATTTTGGCGGTGTGCGGGTCCTTGGTGAGGGAGAGGATGAGTTGGGTGTCTTTGGCGTAGGAAATGATGTTCAGGTCGTGCTGGCGGGCCACTTGTGCGAGGGGGGCCATGTAGACATTGAACAGGGTAGGGCTGAGGGAGGAGCCCTGGGGTACGCCGCAGATGATGTCGGTGGCTTCGGAGTGGAAGGGCGGGAGGCGGACTCTCTGGTTCTGCCGGAGAGGAAAGACGTGGTCCAGTCCAGGGCCTTTTTCTGGATACCGTCTTCTTGGAGGCGTGTTCTTAGTGTGCGGTGGCAGACCGTGTCGAAGGCGTCCGACAGGTCCAGGAGGATGAGGGCTGAAGTTTTGCCGATGTCTAGCTGGTGCCTGATGTCGTCTGTGGCGTCGATGAGGGCAGTCTCGGTGCTGTTGTTTCATCTGAATCCACCCTGGGATGGGTCTAGGATGTTGTTGTCCTCGAGGTGGCAGGTCAGCTGCATGTTGGCGATTTTTTCGATGACCTTCGCTGGGAAGGGGAGCAGGGAGATGGGCCAGAAGTTCTTGAGGTCTTTGGGGTCCGCCTTGGCCTTCTTGAGGAGGGCGTTTACTTTGGCGTGCTTCCAGCTTTCCGGGAATGTCGCTGTGTCGAAGGAGATGTTGATGATCTTCCGCAGTTGGGGTGCGATGGTTGCGGCAGCTTTGTTGAAGACGTGGTGTGGGCAGGGGTCTGACGGAGACCCTGAGTGGATGGAGTTCATGATCTTGCGTGTCTCTTTGTCGTTGACATGGGACCAGGAGGTCAGCTGGTTGGTGCAGGTGGTGTTCCGGGGTGAATAGTTGTGGGCGGGGCGGGTGAGGAGTTGAATCTGACGTGGATGTCGGCGATCTTGAGATGGAAGAAGGTGGCCAGTGAGTCGCACAGGTCTTGTGATGGCGGGATGTCTTTGTAGTTGGCGCTTGGGTTGGAGAGTTCCTTCACTATGTTGAAAAGTTCTTTGCTGTCGTGTGCATTGTTGTCCAGTCTGGCTTTGAAGGAACATCTTTAGCTGTTCTGATGAGGTGGTGATGTCTGCGAATTGCGTCCTTGTGGGCTGCGTGGCTGTCTGGTGAGCTATTGTGGAGCCATATCTTCTCCAGCTTCCTGCATGCTTGTTTGGAGATCTGGAGCTCTTCGGTGAACCAGGTGGCTTTCTTGCTGGGGTGTTTGGTGGACGGTTTCTTGATCGGGGCTAGGGTGTTGGCGCAGTCGTCGATCCACTGTCTGAAATTTCGGGCGGCGGCGTCTGTGTCGGTGGGTTGGTTCTGGGTGAGGATGGAGGTCAGTTGGTTCTCTGTAACTTTGCTCCAGCAGCGGCGAGGCAGCTGTTGGGTGCGGTGGTTCGTGGTTGGTTTTTTGAAGGTGAAGTGGATGCATCGGTGGTCAGTCCAGTGGAATTCAGTGGTGTGGTTGAAGGCGACGTGGGTGCTTGTGGTGAAGACGGGGTTGAGCGTGGGTGGGTTCGGTGATGAGTTGTCGGAGGCCGAGGTTGGCGAGGTTGGCGATTAGGGTGGTGGAGTTGGCGTTGTCGTTTTTCTCGAGGTGGAAGTTCAGGTCCCCGAGGAGGATGTAGTCCGTGGAGGCGAGTGTGTGGGTGCTGGCGAGGTCGGCGGCGGAGTCGCTGAAGAGGGCCCGGGGTCCGGGGGGTCTGTAGATGAGTGTTCCTCTGAGGGTGGTGTTGGGGTCAGTGTGGATCCGGAAGTGAAGGTGTTCGGCAAAGATGAGGGAGTCGTCTGCGAGGGTGTGAACCTGGAGGGTGGATTTGTGGATGATGGCTATTCCTCCTCCCATCCCGTTGGTGCGGTCTCTGCGGGAGATTTTGTAGCCGTCTGGGATGGCTATGGCTATGTCAGGTGCCGAGGAGTCGTTCCACCAGGTCTCTGTCAGGAAGGCAACGTCTGGGGCGGAGGTGTCGAGCAGGTCCCAGAGCTCGACGGCGTGTTTGCATGCGGAGCGGGTGTTGAGGATTATGCAGCGGAGGTAGTTGGGCCCGGTCCTTCGAGGTTTTGTGGTTCTGTCGCAGGTGAAGTTGCAGGTGTGGCAGGAGAAGAGTCCATGGGTGCGTTTCGGGGTGGCCTGGAAGCAGCGGTGGTCTCGGCCGGTGTTGAGTGCGTGGAGGGTGTTGGAGTCGTATCTAAGTCTGGCGGTGTGGAGTAGGAAGGGTCCAGGGGTTCTGGCGCTGGGCGCGGTCCAGGCTCGGACAGGTGCAGATGGGCTTGCCTTTGGCGCGCCTTCAGTGTGCCATCAGCGTGCCCGCTGCGCGTCCGGGTAGCGGACACCATTTGAGGCGATGGGTGTGGGGCGGCGGGGGGGTGTGGCCACGGGGGAAGCAGCAGGAAATACAGCGGTCACAGAATTAGAACAGGGAGGTGGAGGGAGCAGGGGGCTACAACGGAAAAACTAGAGCGCGGTAGAGACCAAGGGAGGCGAACAGTCAGGAGGGAGAAAATACAGTTAAGCACAATGTACAAACCAACAGTCTGCAGTGATCCTGGGCACAGGAGGATCGAACCCGCTCTAGGAGCGGCAGCAGCAGGGAGAGAGCGCACAGGTGACACTGTTCGTCGGCAGGGGCGTGATCCGGCCCTTAAGCAGGATCCGAGGTCGCGTCTACCGTCGGGCAGCGGCCGTTTAAATGAGGCAAGGAGGGTGGGAGGGGCAGCTGGGAGGCGGGAGCGGAGCGGCGGGGGTGTGTGGCCGCAGGGGAAGCGGCGGGAAATACAGCGGTCACAGAATCAGAACAGGGGATGGGGGGCGGGAGCAGGGGGCTACAACCGAAAACCAGGAGCGCGGTAGAGACCAAGGGAGGGGAACAGTCAGGGGGGAGAAAAAACAGTTAAGCACAATGTACAAACCAACAGTCTGCGGTGATCATGGGCAGAGGAGGATCGAACCCGCACTAGGAGAGGCAGCTGCAGGGAGAGAGCACACAGTTGGTGCTGTTTGTCGGCAGGGGAGCGATCCGGCCCTTAAGCAGGGTCCGAGGTCTCCCCTACCGTCGGGCAGCGGCCGTTTAAATGAGGCGAGGAGGGTGGGAGGAGCAGCTGGAAGGCAGGAGCGGGGCGGCGGGGGTGTGTGGCCGCGGGGGGAAGCGGCGGGAAATACAGCAGTCACAGAGTAGACAAAGAGAAAAGGCTTGCATTGATGGACAGGAAGTTGTGGCGCTCATGCGTGTATGACTGATGAGTAAATCTGTAAATACAATGGTACCACTGTGCAAACAGGTCAGGGGAAACAAACCCAAACTAACAACCCCTGCACTGGTATAGGAGACCTATACCAAACAAACTAGAGCAGAGTCCTGTGCACACGTTTTAGAAAATATATGTTCTGGTGTCAGAACCCCAATGTAAGGACAATGTTCATTTGAATGAATGAGGGTCAGACTCCAGGTTTTGATCAGTACAATCAATATGCCCCCCGTAGCAACAGGCAAAGATCCTGGCCCAGCCCAGTCACGATCAGTCTCGGACTGTCTCAGACTGTCCGCCCTTTGTCCGGGCTTCGTCCGGCACGTCCCGCACGCGTCTCGCGGGACGAGGGGCCTGTCGGATCTTTATGCGCCACCTGGCGCGTTCCTGCACACGTCGTTGCGTCCCTAAGGATCCTGAGGCGTGTAGTTACAAGCTCGACCGGCGGAGCCAAGCCCGGCCGGTCGACCACTGAGCGGGAGGGGCGGAGCCAAGCCCGGCCTCGGAGGAGAGTCTGAGATTACTCCGGTGACAGCAGCCCAAGCGAGGGGAAAACAAAGCAGCCATCAGGACCCTCTATCACGGCAGGACACCAGGGGACTCGGCCCCTGTCGGATCTTTATGCGCCGCCTGGCACGTTCCTGCACACGTCGTTGCGCCCCTAAGGATCCTGGGGCCTGTAGTTACAAGCTCGACCGGCGGAGCCAAGTCCGGCCGGTCGACCACTGAGCGGGAGGGGCGGAGCCAAGCCCGGCCTCGGAGGAGAGTCTGAGATTACTCCGGTGACAGCAGCCCAAGCGAGGGGAAAACAAAGCAGCCAGCAGGACCCTCTATCACGGCAGGACACCAGGGGACTCGGCCCCTGTCAGATCTTTATGCGCCGCCTGGCGCGTTCCTGCACACGTCGTTGCACCCCTAAGGATCCTGGGGCGTGTAGTTACAAGCTCGACCGGCGGAGCCAAGCCCGGCCGCTCGACCACTGAGCAGGAGGGGCGGAGCCAAGCCCGGCCTCGGAGGAGAGTCTGAGATTACTCCGGTGACAGCAGCCCAAGCGAGGGGAAAACAAAGCAGCCAGCAGGACCCTCTATCACGGCAGGACCTACATGAGAGTACTCATATCGAGAAAAGTATATTTTGATACCTGTTGGTTCTAAAAATAAAACAACTATATCTTTGGATATAAAAACAATTGGCCTAGAGTTCAGTTCTTGAGTATGTGAAACCTTTTGCTGACTGAGTGTGTGCAACAAATGCTTTACACTGTCCTCTGGTACTGCCTTACTGCTCGACCAAGCTACCACTTTAGAGAGTAAGGTCAGACCTGACTTTAACCTCTGTTATACCTCTGGGGATTGTGGACTCTATACACACTGTACCTTACTTTGGTCCAGTATATATAGAGCCACTTTCTCACAGTCATTGAAGAATAAATGGCTGTAAATACCTTAAACAATAGAAAACTTAAAAATCTCTGTACTACAAACCACTGTATTACATATAAAAAGGTCAGATAATGTACTTCACCACAGGAGGAGCAATCCATGACACACCAAACATAAGTTAATCAACCGTACAGGCAATAGTTTTTTTTACATCATTCAAGCATCATTTGCCAAAGGTGTCTTGTAATGCACAAGTCCAACAGTAAACACATTTAACGTGTTGTTTACATTTCAATTGTCTAAATCGTTTACTTGCTTATAGGTCAGATGTCTGGCAAACGTATTATTTTTTGATTGTGCATTTATTTAGGTATGGCCCTGGTAAGCCTAACATATAAATGAGAGATAAAATGACGGACAATGATCTAATCTTATCATGAACCATGTTAATCTTCTTGTAGCCAAACACTTTGGCATCTTCAAATTATTCGGTGTCACACTTATTCACCACCCGTTTACCACCTTTAATATTATTTAAATATTAGTACATGAGTTACGAATGTGAAATTTAAAACAGTTGCTCTCTGTGACGCCACTATATATTTTTCATAAAACATGTCCATCTCTTATATGAGCTTTCCAATGTGGTGTATCTAATTGCAATGATTTATTACATAACAATGCTATAGTTCCAACTGAGAGTAAATACTAAAGCTATAAGTACTATTACATGTCCTAACTCATTGTGTTCATGCTATGCTAGTATTTGTGCTAGTAATACCAAATACAACCAACCAGCCAGTTGCTAACTGTTGTGCCACTAGGTACTTTTTAAAAACGTGGCCATCATAATTAATAGCATTAACCCTTGTCGATAAAAACATAGCCATAGTTTATTGGGCGTTAAGTACAAAGCTACAGGTACTATTAAAATGAAAAACACAACCAACACCAATTGCATTGTTTGAGATAGTTGGGTTATATACGAAAGCAGCCCTAACATATGTTATGTTTTGTTATGTTATCTTATGACTTCTTTGGTGTACAAACTAACAACCATAAGAACTGGATCCGTTTATATTAAGGAAAGGCTTATCTTTAGTAAATGGCCTTATTATGTACATCACATTTCAGAACAGCAATATAGGGATAGTTCACCTAATCAGCCCATACAACGCATCACTGATTGTCTTTTTTCACATGGGGCCATGGCTCTCCCTCTACAGAGGATTTTACTCTTTAAAAAAAACTGTATTAGAATAATGGGGCACACTATGTCCCAGAATCCACCATTAAATAGCTATCAGCTCTCTTAAAATTGCAAGACGATGGTACGATTGGCTGACACATATTTACGCAGCATACTCTCTGCTTACTTCTGACTTTTCGTCTGCTGCGGTAGAGGGCCTGATCTTCTAGCACTGTGGGTGACATAGTGACACGAGATAACTTGCAAATGGATGGAAGGCTGGTGTAGTGGAATACAGAAATATCATTGAAGAATGACACCATTTTATGTAAACAATGAGGAAGCAGCAGTAGAACTGACGTGCTACCTTTAGTGCTGTTGCCTACACTCAATTTCAGGTGAAGTTTCTGTATCTTGAAGCTCCTCTAATTTTGCCAGGTGCCGAATTTCAACTTCCTCGTTGTCTCTCCTTCAGATCTGCTGTTCTGTGTGTTCAATGTCTTCCTCGTGCAATGCAAAAATCCGTGGACCTATTTTTGGGGCAGAAGTCTCATTTCTGTGTTTCATGCCCAGAGATTGCTTTTCAGTGGACACATCCTAAACTCTTATGGCCGAATTGAGAATGACATGCTAAACCTATTTTAAAAGTGATAACAGTCATTTACAAATGTAATATTCACACCAGTTGAATGTGTGCTTATTTGCGGTGATAAAATGACTGCATTTTTATTTCATTTTCCTGAACCCTATATGTGTGGGAGCGTCTAAAGTTATATGTACCTTTCAGATTTCTACCACTGCTAAGATACGTATTTATATTTAAGTATTAAGGAATGTTATGTTGGTACACTAGCCTGTCGGTGCCATGCACTTCTCTTTGTCTGAAAAAAAGCCAATAAGCAGACAAACAAAAACTGAAATTGAAGAGACCTGAACGTTTCTCTACAGTTCTCTTTGCAGAACTTAGGGGCATATTCACAAGCCCCTATCACCACCACAACATCACTTTCAGTGATAGGAGCCTCGCCTTATTCACAAGGCAGCGTTAAGCCACTTAACGTGACTCAACGCTGCCTTGGAGATAAAACCCTGTAAGTTACAAACTGGCATTTTAGGTTTGTTTATGTGCAGGAAGGGACACCTTCCTGTACATAAACAAACCTCCCTGCTTGCAGACACCCTGGCACTCTGTGCAAGGGTGCCTGCATTGGCGCTAGGTTGTGAAACTAAGCACCATCGCAGGGGGAAAAGCAAGGCTGCACCATGTCCTTGTGAATAAGGTGCAGCCTTGCTTTTCCGAAGTGGCGGAGAGAGGCGTTAAGCAAAGAAGGCTAACGCTCCTCTCCGCCACTTCCTTGTGAATATCCCCCTCAGAGTCTTGCAGAATCCACAAATCCTATTCACTAGATTATTAATTGGTTTAATTTTTTTTTTTTTTAAATCAATTGGCTTGATATGTGTTTCACTTTAGTCTTGTCATTTTTAAACACTGCAAGCATCAGGTGCTACCATTATCCAGTTGCATGGTACTAATTATGTTGACCCTGGAAGGATTAGATTCTGGTTTGACCTTCCTAGATTTTGAACTTCTGCCTCTCATAACATATCACATATTATAAGTAACAGGTTAACTAATTGACCCTCAGATATTTGAGGAATTAGAAAATAAAGGTTAGGAAAAACGCAGTCAGTGTGTTACAGCGAAAATGATTGGGACCCCACATAATACATTTTATTTTTCTATTGCTAATTTTGCAATAGAGTTACTTTAGTTATACATAAATATATCTAATTTTGAGTTGTGTGTTCATGTTTGCAACAAAAAGGTATCTATTCACATAGAAGGGCACTATTTGAATATGGATGTTTGCAGTTTGGCCTATGCATCAGATGCTATTCAAGGTGTGCATGCAAGGTTATTAGCAGTGGCAGCTGGTATTGGAAGGCGGTGGGGGGCAGGTCACGAGGGCGGCGGGATGGATGGAATTAAAAAACAAAAGCACACTTACCTGTCTGCCGCCCGTCGTCGCCACCTACTCCCATTGGTCCTTTCCGCGCTTCCAGTGCAGGGAGCAGGAAGCATTATGCACCCAGTTCCCAGCTTCCCTAAATGCCAATCAGAGCGCTGAATTGCAGCGTTGTGATTGGTCTGAGAGCCGTGGATCAGTGCTCAGCCCGAGAATGGGAGGCTGAGCATGTTCCCCAAATGCATGGAGAACATGCAAAGTGCTCATGAATGTTTGGCAGCCTCAGAGGGCTAGCCAAACAGTCATGCGTACTTTAGGGAGTGCAAACCACTCCTCCTCTCCCCTGCTCTGTCATCAGAGCAGCCCTGCCCTGTCTCATCCCCAATGCTGCCACAACAAGGAAAAACATAAAATGATAAAAACTTAAAGTTGTTATCATTTTATTTTTCCTTTAGTGACACTGCTTAAAAGCAGTGGGGCACGTTCCTCCGCCTTAGCGGAGGAGCCGCCACTGGTTATTAGCCAAGCAACATTTCATCAATTGAGTATAGGGGAAGCAAACATACTTTGTCTACCAACTGTCCAGCCACTTAAAATGAAAATCTCCATAACAACAGAAGAAAATATGACATACTAGCAAACCACAGTGGGTTCAAATACAAACTAGTCACTAGCAAGCAATTAATAAATCCATGACAAAAAAAGCCCAATTAGACATTTTCAAATGGAAGCCACATGCCTGGCCTTTGCTGCAGTGGCGTATCAAAACTTGAGGGCCCCCGTGCAAAGTACACGGAGGGCGCCCCCTCCCTGATCCATCACTTAGCACTTTTGTTGAGGGAGGGCCCTTGGAGCTGCCCTCCCCCGCTCATCACAAGGGCTGTCGCAAGGGCTGCAGGGGGCTTATTTTACGCAACTGATTTGCAGCTCCAATTATCTCTGCAAACACCGCATATAAGGGGTGTGTGTGTTTTTTTATACGTAAGCTAAGTTTTGAGTAGCTTTTTTTTAATAGTTCCAAATTAATGCCCTTCACGTAGTTCGCACAGTTTTTTTGCTTTCCATTTGCCAATGCTCAAGCATAATTTTCCCTTGTGCGTGTTCGCTGACGCTAAACCTAGGTGCGTCTTTTCCTTGTAGATACTGTGAAACCGTGATATCACTTTCAGTTTTTTAACATTTTGTCCAATAGTGCATACCTTGAATAGCTTTTCCTGGTGAAAACACAACACTCGTAGGGGAAAGACATGTCAAATTACCCCTGAGTCAGGCGTGGCCAAGATGACGGCTGAGTAAGACGCTTCCTGCCGTCTCTCCAGCCCTCCGCTGGCCTTAAAGCCTATTACAGCAACGTCAGACCTCCGAAAACAACGAGGATCGGTAGCCCGTGCTTTAGAAAACAAGAGGCACTGACCTGAGATGGCCGAATATGCGGAGATGATGTCCCAGGGCCTGCAGCCCGCAATCGGAGTGGGGAGCTCAGGGAGCGTGTCTGGAGGCTGCTGCAGGGGCCAAGTGGGTGGTAAGCCTAGTAGAGGGGGCAGGAGCTGCCTGATGTCGTCGGGCAGTGAAGAACAGACCCGTGTTCCAGCACTGAGGTGTGGCCGCGTTGGTCCAGCGAAACAAGGGCCTGGCATGTCCACATCCCTCGTCCCAGCGAGCGGAAAAAGAGACCTGCTCAGAGGCAGTACCGAGAGGACTGCAGGCTTCCGCGCGGTACGCCTTGCTTAGGAAATAGCCGCCGAGGGCCTAGGCACATGGGAGCTGCGGAAGGGGCAGCGAATATTGCAGTGAGGGCCTCTTACAGCCTGCTAATTGGCAAGATTTGGCCCTGAACGAGCCTGAAGGGCGCCAGACACCTAGGGCGAACACGCGGGCCTTAATTTACCCCCGGGAACTTGGAGCTCTGCTCCGGAAGCGGAGTGTACAGGAAGCTGGGGCAGCGAGACCGTCTAGGCCTGAGGCCCAGCACTTAATGATATCCCAGATACCCTGACATGCTGACTGAGGGCGGTGGAGGGCCCTTTGGCAAGGCAGAACTCCCTCCCTCCATCTTAGTGGGCCAAGACTGAACTGGCAGCGGCAGCCAAGTGAAAGGGGGGCCCTAGTATATCCCCGGACGAGAAAGAGGTGGACCACCTGCCGGGAGGGGGTCAAAGCACAGGAACTAAGCTTGAGCTTAGGAGACCGTCTTGGACCCTGAGTTTAAGGCAGGCATCAGAGCTGAAAAGTTTAAATTTAGTGACTCCGATGAGTGCAGGTGGGGAGTGGGCCCTGGATCATGCTTATGGGCTGCATGAGGCCTTATCAGCACTGACCCTCGATGACGGGGAGACAAGTAGAATACGGAGCCCGCTCGTAGAGTGCCACAACCAGTGAGCCTGTGGCGGAGGATAGGTACAGGGCCCTAAATAGGTCCACGCCACCATAGAGACAATGGCATCAGCCAGAACGAAAAAAAGGGGGCTCTATCAAAGACATGTTTCTGAAAAACGGGGGCCCACAGGAAGGGGAGAACATGAGTGGTCCAAGCAGTGCGACATCTCCAACAGCGGAGGACTCAGAGGCACCGGTAACACGCCCCTATTTTGAGGCCTTGTTCTCAGGTCTGAGGGAAGATCTTCTTGCAGTCAAGCGGGACCTCACAGGGGAGCTGCAAGCCATGCGAAAAGAAGTGACCGACATTGGGGACAGGGTAGATGCCCTAGAAGAAAGGGACACGTCTCATGATGAAGAAATAGAACAAATGTAGCAGGCGAGTATTCGCCTCATGAAGCAGCAACTGGACCTAAAGGTGCATGCGGAAGACTTAGAGAACCGCTCCAGAAGGAATAATATCCAAATCCGGGTAGTAGTACGAGATGCAGTGGGAGAAAACATTGAAGCATACGTCACTAGTCTGTTCAAAAGTATACTGAGAGACAATCGACAGATGAGATACATTTAGACCGGACTCATAGAGTGGGCAGCAGGGGAGTCAGGGAGGACACACCCATTGGTTATCTTAACCTGTGTTCATAGCTTCCCCCTAAAAGAACAGATCCTTAAGAAGGCCCGAGAAGCACAATCAATAGATTTCCAGGTCCAAACAGTTCACATTTTCCAGGATCTTGCTGCCTCCCTGCTCCAGAAACGAGAATTTAGACAGGTTACAACATTCCTGCGGCACAAGAAGGTGGTCTACTCATGGGGTCACCCGTTCCGCCTGGTGTTCCGATGGCAGGGCCACCTCCAACAGTTATGATCTCTGGCAAAGGCATGTGAACTGCTCCAAATAGAGCAATTGGAAGATGCAAGATGACACGCATGAGTTAACCTACAAAAGCAACAGGAGGGAGGAAGATGGCAGAGAGTCTCCAGAAGATGTAAGTGCCAGGGCCCAGAACAAAAGGTCATGGCAGCTGAGAGGAAGGCCTTACTGGATAAGGTATCCGAGGGCACCACAGCAAGCATCGTAGCTTGAGGACACCGTCGACGACAGGAGAGACAGCCGCTGGCGGAGGAGAAGGGCACAAGATCACGAGATATCGCACCTTGGCTGGGATTTGCCACAAAACCCACATAGGAACTTTACCACTGGTAACGAGATGACGGACCATTCTGCATCTCCACATCAGGTACTTTGTAATTCTTGTTGTTTGATTTTGGGGATTGTTCACGGGTGTCAGCTAACACACGGGTACACTACACCACTCTCAGTTTGCGCTTCACTACACAGGGGCCCTGGGGGTGAGGCGGGGGGGTCTGACTGGCCCATCAAGGAATCTCCCTGGATCATGTCATGTCCGCATTCACTAAAACAACTGAGGGTGCTAACCCTCAATGTCAAGGGTCTAAATAATCCAGTCAAGCAGAAAACAGTATTGTCCTACCTCAAACACTCACAAGCGTACATATGTCTCTTGCAGGAAACTCACTTATTACGTAGAGTTTGGAATAGACTTAAGTCTCGAGCCTTCCCCCAAAAGTTATTGTACTCTATGACACATTAGGCAGCGGAAGTAGCAGTACTATGTACACTCTCTTTCCAGGGCAAGGTGGGGATGAAGGTAATTGAGATCAAAGGGCGTCTATTAAGGTATTGATTACATTTAGGTTCGCACTCCATACTTGTGGGTTCCATATACACCCCTAATGAAAAGCAGGAGCAGTTTATTCAGGAGGCCATTGGGGACATCTTAGCAACACAGGATGGGTGGGTGATTCTGGTGGGCGATTTAAATTTGATCTTCCATAATGACCTAGACTGCTCTGTCTCTTGACAATGATCTACTGGAGCTCTTAGCGCTGGGACCCTCAGCTGGGTGCAGGACTTTGGGTTGAGGGACCTGTGGAGAGACCATCACCCGACCTTGAGAGATTATATCTTTTACTCTCATGCCTATAGGTCAAACACTCGACTATATTACTTCTTAGGGTCCTGGGTGGTGCAGGAGGAGTTAACCTCAGTTGAGATAGATCCCCGTAATCTATCCGACCACTCTGTGGTTGTGCTAGACCTTGCTCTTCCACACCAGGGCAGAACACCGAAAACCTGGAGACGGAGGGAGGCCCTGCTGCGCCGCCCAGATACGGTCCAACAAGTGGAGGCAGCCATAAAGGATTACCTTGGGGTGAATGACACCCCTGAATCTCTCCCTGCAATGACATGGGATGCTCTTAAGGCGATGATTAGAAGAGAATTGATTGAAATATCAGCAGCAGACAACAGGGTAAGACAAGATATTAGGTCAAAGCTCCAAACCGAAGCACAGGAGCTGGAGCGCATTCACAATTGTACAGGTGCCCCCAGGGTGTGGAGACAACTGGATGCAGCCCGGAAACAACTAGTGGGCCTAGACCTTGACCAAGTCGAATATTCACTTTTGCACCTCTAACACGCTTTTTACATGGGGCAAACAGGTGCAGGAGGATGTTAGTAAATAAATTGAAGGGGCAATGACAGGCCAATACAGTAGAGATAGTTGGGGATGAGGCAAATACGGCCCGGTTTCGGGAGTTCTATAATGACCTATATACGGCACAGGATCTTTCCTCCAAGCCCATCTCAGAGCTCAGGTCTCCAGGGTGACAGCAGACCAGGCAGCAGAATTGGATGCTCCTATCAGAATCGAGGTCATATCTGTGATAGCGAGGTTAAAATCTAATAAGTCTCCAGGGCTGCATGGCTTCTCAGACATTTTCAATAAAACATATTGCAGTCTGCTGGCCCCCCTTCTCACAGAGGCATTCAACGCAATCACAGGACCATCGTCACTGCCCCCATCAATGTTAGAGGAACCTATCACGCTAATCACGAAAACAGGCAGACCGATTTCGCTTTTAAATGTCGATGCAAAACTGTTCACGGGGATACTAGCGGCGAGGCTGAGCCCTTTGATGACGTGGCTGATTGGACCGGATCAGTCCAGCTTTAACCCCAACAGACAATGTCCCGATAACACTAAGCGGCTGCTCCATCTTATTTATAAAAGCGTCCCGATCCCAAAGAGAGATCATGCTTTTCTCAATTGATGCGGATAATGCATTTGACTGGGTGGATTGGCCTTATCTGGCTGAAGTCTTGAACCATTTTGGACTGAGAGGTAGATTTCGTGCCTGGGTACTACCCGGTTATGAGAGACCACAAGCATCAGTCAAGGTGAACGGCAGGAATTCTGATAGGTTTCCAATTTGCAGCGGTACACAACAGGGCTGCCTCTTTCTCCTCTCTTATTCGTGCTCTATATGGAGCCATTTGCGCAGAGAGTATCGGACGCACCAGTAGTGAAAGGGGTATACTTTGGAGGCGAGGAGCACTTGATTACTCTGAACGCCGATTATGTTATAGTCTCCCTGGACGACCCTCGGTCTTCTCTCCCGAGTTTTTTACAGGAGGTGAAGGGATTTGGCACAGTGTCGGGTCTTCAGAATAATATCTCCAATTCATAAGCAATGACCCTGACGGTGCCCTGGACTACACAGGAACACCTCACGCAGTTGTTCTAGATTTGTTGGAGGTCTAGCATACGTTTTTTGGGCATACAGCTCTCACCAACTATTCAAGAGACAGTAGCACTTAATTGCAAAGAATTGGTTGAAACGGTTAAATCAGATCTGCTCCACTGGTAGCCTAACTCGCTATCATGGCTGGGACGGGTGGCAGCCCTAAAAATGATGGCTCACCCTAGAATGCTATATATATTTCTGCCCCTGCCCCTCTGGCCTCCACCTGGGGCAATTCAATCCTTGCAGAAGGCCTTCCTGGACTTCGTCTGGGTGAACCAGCGTACCCGGGTGAAGCGCAATCTGAGTTGGCGCAGCCCAAGGGATGGTGGTCTGGATATCCCATCCCTTCAGCAGTATTTCCATGCAGCTCAACTGCGATATATGGTGGAATTGTCCCGCGCAGAATCCGAGAAATCATGGCTCCCTATGGTCAGGGCATTAGTGTGGTCCTCCCTGTGGAAGATTCCCTTCCTGGGGAAGGTGGGCTGCCCCCCCCCCCCCCCCCCCCAACCTATATCTCTCAGCCATTACAGCGCCTCTGATGAGGGTCTGGGACACAGTTGAGATTAAACATAATCTTACATCGTTACCTTCACCACTAACCCCAATAGTAGAAAATCCGGATTTCACACCAGGACTGCACCGTAAGGCTTTTGAAGTTTGGCAGAGGCCAGGTTGCAGATCTGTGGGACATCTCTTTGACAAAGGGGCCCCATCCCGTTTGACACACTTAAAGCAGACTTTGCGCTCACTGGGGAGGAGAGATTCCACTACACACAAATTAGGCACTGGGTCATGGACCCTGCAATAAGGTAATCCACACAAAGGCCCTTAACCAGCTTCGAGTGGTGGCTCCTCAGTAAGGACTCAGACAAACGTATAGTCGCCGATCTATATAAATTCATGTTAGGCTTGGACCCCCTGACAAAATCTCTGGCACAGCAGAGGTGGGAACAGGAGCTTGGGTGCCCCTTGGCACAGAAAGAGTGGCAGGACATATATTATAGGCCGAGACACACGACACCCAACATGTCAAGTATAGAAACGGCAGCGAAGATTGCCTCGTATTGGTATTGGACCCCGGCTAGGTTATATAAAATTAATCAGGATAAAGGGGATAAGTGTTGGAGATGTAACAATTCTCCTGGGATACTGGTCCATATTCTTTGGGAGTGCCCTAGACTGGCAACTTTCTAGGAGGAGATTCTAACAGAAATGGACACCCACTTCGACGCCCAGCTCCCTAGGTTCCCCTCCTTCACCATCCTGGGTCTTCCTAAACCACTTACCTACTCAATCTGTTCCAAAAAGGGTAGACATATCACACTAGCCCTTTGAGTGGCGCACCAGGCGATACTGCCCTTTGGGGCACTGAAAGGGTCCCATCGAGATGAGCCTGGTGCACAGCATTTGGGACCTCACAGGAATGGAAAGGCTGGCAACATCTCTTGACTCAGGTGGGGACATTTTTAGAGACACATGACGCCCATTTATAACACTCTGTTCTCAAGAATTTGCCGAGCTCACGTGCCCCAGATACCTCAATTTGTTGCGCCTGACAGAAACCCCAACCCAGAACCACCTATCAGACCTTATAATCCAGGGTGGTGAAAGTGCTTTGGATACAACTGGTACCCGGGAGGGGGGGAGAGTAGGGAGGGGGTGGGGGAGGAGCCACAGGGTTTGGGGATTCAGTTAAAAATCTGCAGACGCGCTGAGAGTGGCCGAATGTTGACGCCAACTCAGCTAAACAACGCTTAAATTATGTAACTAGCAGCCCGTCCCGACGTTGTCCGGGTATGAATTGCTGCCGGCCAGTAGTATATTGTTTTGTAGGATTTCGTTTTGATAGCATTTCTTATCTGTGACAGGCCTGTGAAACGCTCCGATTCACAGTGCACTGCTGATGCACTTAAGAGTGCGCGTTCAGTAGTGTGTGAACTCGAGTTTCCCTACTTTATTTTTCCTTGCAATATTATATAGCGCAAACTCGACAACATGGCATGAGCACAATTTACATTACAGAAGAACACATTCATTTGTGGTAGGCACGGGGAGACAAAGCGATTTGCCTGGAATCACACGATGTTGAACTGATGCTGAGATGCGAACGTAGCTCCCCAGCTCTAAAGTTCGCAATTCTAGAACTTGTGGTGGGAGGTGTGTCTAGAAGTGTATGTCGGTGCTGGCCATCAATGAGAGAAACCTGTGCATTTTTCAAATGGGTGGTAAAAAAATATGAGTATGTTGCTGGAGATGTGGGCCGCCGTGCCACCAATGTACTTACCGGGGAAGGGTAAACACCCATTATTCCGCAACTTTCTTTCCGCATACCATCACTCCGCATACTTTCATTACGAAAGTACCATGACTCCGCAATGCCATTATAACGCATGGCATTACATTTTATATGCTTTTACCACGCATACATTTACAACGAAATTCGTTGTAAATGCATGAATGGTAAAAGCATGTTTTTTTTTTAATGTTTGGATAAGGTAAGTCTGGGTATAGGGGTATATGTTTTGGGGTACTGAGGTATATGTTTTGGGGTGTTTGGGTATTTTAAGGGTTCAGATATAATTTTGGGTTATGGGGTACAGGGGTAGTTTTAGGGTTCAGGGGTAGGTTTGGGTTTTGGGGTACAGGGGTATTTTAAGGGTTCAGGGCTAGGTTTGGGTTTTGAGGTACAGGGGTATTTTGAGGGTTCAGGGCTAGGTTTGGGTGTTGGGGTACAGGTGTATTTTAGGGTTCAGGGGTAGGTTTGGGTTTTGGGGTACAGGGGTATTTTTAGGGTTCAGGGGTAGGTTTGGGTTTTGGGGTACAGGGGTATTTTAAGGGTTCAGGGCTAGGTTTGGGTTTTGGGGTACAGGGGTATTTTAGGGTTCAGGGGTGGTTTTGGGGTACAGTGGTATTTTTAGGGTTCAGGGCTAGGTTTGGGTTTTGGGGTACAGGGGTATTTTTAGGGTTCAGGGGAAGGTTTGGGTTTTGAGGTACAGGGGTATTTATAGGGTTCAGGGCTAGGTTTGGATTTTGGGGTACAGGAGTATTTATAGGGTTTAGGGATAGGTTTGGGTTTTGGGGTACAGGGTATATTTATAGGGTTAAGATGGGTTAGTGTTTAAGGGTGTTGGAGTATTTTAAGGAGTAAGGGTGGGTTATGATTATGGGGTGCAGGGGTATTTAAAGGGAGCAGGGTGGGATTAGCATACGATATGAGACATGGCATGAAGGGCGGAACGTACCACACGCCCCCAGCGTTTGTCACGCCCCCAGCACACGCCCACAGCACAATACAGACACGCCCACAAGGGACTACTTTGCTGGCACGGTTCTTTTACCTTTTAAATGTATATGGTGGGCATCTGCGTAGCCTATGTCCTTCTGCTGCAACTGCCCTTTCCAACACTGTATTGGGTGTTGTGATTGCTGCTGTGGTTCCTGAGATTACCCGCCTCAGGGGTTTGGGCTCTCTCTTTATTATATTAGTATAGATGGCAGAATAATAAAACAAATCTAATCCAAAAAATATTACCCCTGAGTACAACATGTTAATTATCAGAAGTATGCTGTGTTAAAAAATCAAAAAAGACCCAATTTTCATTTGAAAGCCAACTTCGAGTACATTTTCCCAACCTTTGTGCATTTTTTGCAAGTTTTGTTAGAAATATGAGAAGGTAGGAAGTAAACATTTTGCCCACCCCTACTCCTGCATAGAATCCTGACACATTGAAGTTACCAGATATTGGTTGTCAGAAGACAGCTCAGCATTGTAGGGTACATTATTTGTAAGATAGAAATACTGTGGGGAAAGGCACTTTGCCCCGCTCCTTCAGTTCTTATGCCGCAAAGGAGTCACGCAAAACGATGCCTCCACTTTCAGAACGTGATGAGGGGCCCTTAGTCTCCTATATATCACAGATACCCATTGGTTGTGGACTCAATTGGACTCCGTGAAGGGCTGGAGGCCAACTAATTTGTTGCGCCCCAACCCGCACAGTAGCGGGTGCACGCGCTTGGCCTGCGTTACGCCTCTGTGATATCTCCATGTTTGGCAGTTAATTCCACTCCATGGAGTTACAGGTACCAATACCAGGGGCCCTGGCAACACATGGGGCAAAGTCACTGGATATTATGAGTGGAACCATAGGGGACCTGTTAGAAATGATGAATTAGAGTGGAACTGGAAGTTCTGGTATTACTGCCCCCGTTTCCTACAGTTATTCCTCTTTTCCACAATAGTTCGCCCCAATATTTTGGCTTTCAGCAGAAGAAATCTCCAGCTGAAATTCTCCGGATGTACCACGGGTCTAGTAATTTCTGATGAGGACAGTTATCTCCCAATACCGACTCCATCTGAATTAAGAAGTCACTCAAACATGGCTGCAGTGCCACTTTTAATACTGGCACACACAGAACATATTGGTCTGTTTCCCCGGTGCCAGCGTTTCGTTCTTTCATGTGCGTGCAGACGGCACGTGACCTAGACTTTGTCAAGGCGGCATGCAAATGGCGCCGCCGCCCCTTCGTTAATAAACATAACTGCGTCACAGGTTGGCTGCATTACATGGGATGCAAATAACAAAAAAAATGGCACGCTTGCCTTTGTCAGATTTCCCTGCCTTGTCCCTTGCAAAGACTGGTCTCAGCTGATACCCAATTAAGAGGGCATTGTATGCCCAATTAGCAAAGCATTTTACATCCCTGGCAACCACAATGGTATTTGCAGACTGGCGGAGCAGCAAAAACACAGGCTGAGGAACAAAACTCAATTAGGTGGTTTGCAATCATGAGTACAATGCTCTCCTAATTGGGCACACCATGCCATCCTAATTGGGTCTCAGCTGATGCCACGGTCAGC
Organism: Lissotriton helveticus; assembly: GCF_964261635.1. Classification (NCBI taxonomy): domain Eukaryota; kingdom Metazoa; phylum Chordata; class Amphibia; order Caudata; family Salamandridae; genus Lissotriton; species Lissotriton helveticus. Next base: position 1,559,274,174 of record NC_136059.1, read on the forward strand.
GAAGATGCAGATTTAGGTGGCGGGCCTCAAATCTCAGCGCCTTAAAATTGGCAAATTTGTATCTTGTCAGCAGCCAGTGTTTGTAAATGCAGCTCTCGAGACCTCTGCTATGTCTCAATAGCTTTCAAGAATCACCGTTTCACACGGATTTCTTTCTCTACCGTATCAAGCTTGTGGGCATCCGAGGGTGCTGTTGAATATGCAAGCAGGCCAGAAATGCAAAAGTCATCTCACACCCTCAAAGGCAGTGCAGTTTGTTGGCAGGAAGCCTTATTGTTTGGAACCCGCATTTCTTCTGTGTGTAGCTAATCCTCGAAAAGGAAGTTGGAAAATGTAGTTAAAGCTCCAGGGGTGTATCATGAAGCGCTGCGATGGCTCAAGCAGCTCTTTATTAGCACTTGAGGTGTCTAAAGTTAATACTTATAACTCTGAACTTTTCTGAGTTAACGCATGACGTGCAGTTTGCACAATCCAAATGGGAAACAGTAAGCAGGGATTGCCTCGCTCTGTTTCTGACTTGTTCTGTTTATTGTTCAAGTATTAAATAGGAGAATTTCAAAATTATAGTCAGGGCCACAGGAATTATGAGGTAGGGGAGGACCATATTATGCGGTAGGGTTGACTAAACTATATGGCCCAGAAACCTCTATAATCCGGCACATTTTGCGATAGTGTTACTTCATTATTTTGCACTTTTGCACATTGTGGCAATCTGTGAAAAGGTTTCACCTCCTTACTAGTAGCTTAAGAACCAAATACAGCTGTGAGCAACTGAAAGGTGGCTAGTCAACCTTTGTGAAAGGCCTTCCACAGTGCAGAAACGTGTTAGCGCTTTTTTAGTAATGTTTGATTATTTTGAGCTAAAAACACTTTTTTTTTGTTAAAATATGAAGTTTATGCAGTAGATGACAGGTTAAGGAGCAAATACGTCATATTCATAATTATGTGGAAAATGTGACAATAGAATAGCATAATTCCACTGGCCCTGGTTATAGGCAAGGGCATAGCTACCATTGGTGCAGCAGGAGCAGTGGAACTGGGGCCCGGGGCCCACTCAACCCTGATAAGTGCTGCGTATACTAGCCCAAAAGCAGCCAAAGGGGCCAGTCAGTCAGTCAGTCAGTCAGTCAGTCAAAATACTTTATTCGGTTCATAACAAAAACCACAAAAGTATACATGGGTCCAAAAGGGAAAGAACAATCAGATGCAATATGGTTAACAAGGATAACAACACATAAAATAAACAAAGAAATATAACACAAACATTATGATCTAAATAACAATTTCATGAATAAATTAAAAAACCTGGACATTTCATCTCAATTTAAAAATTCAGAAATTGGTACTTGAAAAGAATGTTATCTGAGACTAACTATGTTTTTCCTCAGTCTCATTACTATCTTTAAAAAAGTAGCAACATTAAAAAATTTCCACGTATTTGTCAACAGTTGGAGATATAATAGCGCAGGTTTCACTTGTTTAAACCCTTTATCCTTCAAAAGGGGTACAATACATTTTGTCCGTATAACCTTAAAAAAGCCACAAAAGAACATGAAGTGGGCAGTGTCCATTATAGAAAAACCATCACAAGTGCATATTTTCAGATCTGTGGCCTTAGTCCAACTCGGGCAGCCTGAAATAAGTAGATGAATTTTATTTAATCTAAACTTAGTTAGCAAGTATCTATGGTTTGCGTTGTTAACAATTTTCAGATATAACTCTAGGTCATTGTCTGATGTTACAATCAACTGGTGGATTCTCACAGTGGGCTTGTTCAATTCAAAGCCCTCTCTGTCCATCTCTCTACGCCGTTTAAAGGCTGACTTAACCCATTTTATATCTCCTTTGACCAGTTTAGATGGTTCCTCAAATATTTCTGGCCGCCCCAGTGAAACTGCTACCTTTCTAACATTGCTTAACCACGGAATGGACTGCCAATGTTCTAGTTTAAGACAATCCGCCAGAATCTCATGGTTCACATCCACTTCTTCAAAGGGGCAATTTCCCTTGCTAGCATCAGGGCCCAGATATTTGTACTGAGGTGAATGTATGACATTCTTCTACATTCTGTCCATCAACTGTGTTGTTTGCAATTTTCACCCCGAGTGGGCTGGGTATGCTCAGACGTGAGTCCCAGGCTCTCCACACCACTGGAGTCAAGCTATCCAGGCTGAATGAAGGCTGATAGCCAGAAACCGGTCCTTGGATGCTTGATTCCGGTCTGGGAAAGACATGGCTTGGTAGTTCGGACTGGACTGTTCCCATGAGGCACAGGGTCAGAGCTGATTTGCATATAGCCAGTGTCTAACCCAGGGTGGTGTGGAGTGCAAAAAACAATGGATTTAGGCCCAGATCCTTGTACTGGGGTGAATGTATGACATTGTTCTACATTCTGTCCATCAACTGTGTTGTTTGCAATTTTCACCCCGAGTGGGCTGGGTATGCTCAGACGTGAGTCCTAGGCTCTCCACACCACTGGAGTCAAGCTATCCAGGCTGAATGAAGGCTGATAGCCAGAAACCGGTCCTTGGATGCTTGATTCCGGTCTGGGAAAGACATGGCTTGGTAGTTCGAACTGGACTGTTCCCATGAGGCACAGGGTCAGAGCTGATTTGCATATAGCCAGTGTCTAACCCAGGGTGGTGTGGAGTGCAAAAAAACGATGCATTTAGGCCCAGATCCTTGTACTGGGGTGAATGTATGACATTGTTCTACATTCTGTCCATCAACTGTGTTGTTTGCAAGCATCAGGGCCCATGGCATCCCTGATAAGCTATTGGTTATAGGTATGAACAAAGCAGCTTCTCATGACAGTGCCCAGGGAACACACCTTTCTGCAAAAGTATATTAGAAGGGGAAGGTTTGAGAGTGGGTCTAAGTAGCCAATGTGGCAACTCCTAGTTAGGGTACCTGGAGAGGGCAACCCATCAATATAGATTCCCGTTCCTCATTGTCTACTACTGTTGAAGTTGTCAAAGATCAGATGCAGGAAAATGCAGAAATACATCACAATAGTGTGCAGCTATAAAACTTTCCAAAATGCGCAGCAAAAAATGTTTTTTAAACATTATTGTACCTCTGCATAATTGGTCATAGTGAAACCGACTGAGCATAAAGAAGGACAAGTAAAAGGCTGACTGAGTTACAAACAGATCCACAACAAGATAAAACTAATTGAACATATAGGATTACTTCTATATGCAGCCAGCTAGGTTTTACAAAGCCACCCAAGAGATGTCAATCCCAGTGAAATCATACATCAGAGCTTGACCCACCCTTGTCTCCTCTCACTCCACACCACTCAAGTGACCAGATATTCCTTAGTGCAATGGTTAAACTATGTATATCATGAGTAACAGTTACAGACAACCAATGGCAGATGAATGTGGTGACGTGTGCCTCGAATTGCTAAAGGGTGCTTAAGTCAATATCCCTATGTGCACCAAACAACTGATTGCAGAGTAAAGAAGGATGCATGAAATGATGAGCATCTTTTAGATCTCAACAATGTCTTTTTCTAATGCGTTAAACGTTTCTTCAGCTCCCTGCAAAAGTATGAGAGCTCGAATCATAGGACTAAAGGCAGCAGAGAGGCCACGCCTCCTGAGCTCTTTGTGTTTTTCATCTATCCCAATCACAATATCACTAATTGTTTAGCATGCCTCCAGGGTAAGAGAGAAAAGGGGCATACATGAATAATAGAATAAACGAAAAAGAGAACATTTTGATTACATCTTTATATTTATTTCTCACCGGTTCAGCGGTCAAAGAACTTGGGAAGATAACATGGAGAACAAGACAGAAGGAGAAGTGGATAATACATGATGTAAAGAAGTAAGATCTAGAAAGGACAAGAAACGCGAGAAGCAGAAGAGAATAAAAATGAGAAAGGTAGCAGCAGTAAAGGCCCCAAGAATATGTATTGCATTTTTATATAGGTAGAATATTCGGCATGAGTTGTTGACAGTTTTGGTTCCCCAACTCAATGCGATTGCTTGCTCCAGTCAGGCATAACCTTGAAAGACTTCTTTATATTGAGCTAAAGTTAGAAATGTGGCACTCAGGCAATTTCCAGGAATTATATGGTGCAACACATAAACTGAGCACATGGTGCTTTTTATTTACTAAAGGACAAGTTCATCAGGCCAACAGTTCCTAAGAGGCTAGACTTAGGTAGAAGATCTTGTGTAGACATTTAGAAATACATTCAAAAGATATTTTCCAGTAATGTTTGAATTAATTTTTCCACACAGGGCGAACACATAGGCTTGCTTTTGGTCCTGTCGGTAATGTCTTGGACATTTGACCAGAGTTATGTCGCTAAAGAAATAAAGAGCCTGATTCCAACTGTCCACTTAAATTGTGATTCCAATGCAAACACCTTGTTAGAAATGGGTGTCTCTAGTTGGCAATGGTTTGCACCTTTGTCCAAGTAGGGACCATTCCTTCTAGTCAGGATAAGGGGGATACACTACTGAAATAACCCATGCTCACCCCCTTGGTAGCTTGGCATGGGCAGTCAGGCATTTCTCGGAGGCAGTGTGTAAATCATTTACACATAGCCAACAGTAATGCAGTGAAAACACTACAAAAGGTCACCACATCGGTTTGGAAAATATCCAAAACTTTATATATTGAAAACAAGACCAAAACGATAAAAATCCAACATACAGCACTTAAAAATAAGCCCTTTGCGAACATAACCTTAAAAATGCAGTTCCTTGAAGTCTGTAGCTCTGTCCGGTGCTGCTGCAGTGCGGAAAACAACAGAATCCAACAGTTCCATCCAACTGTGTCGGTCAAGGTGTCGGCAGACTCGAAAACAGTAAATTTTCGTTGCGCCCGATCATGGTGGTGCGGGCCGGCAGGGCAACAGACACCGTTGTGGTGTGAAGTGAAGTGGTGCGGCGTGTGATGCGCTCATGAGGCGGTGCAGGCAACGGCTCAGTGACGGTCATCCAGCGGCATCAGTAAGACTAGGGACGCGGTGCGGAGTGAGGTGATACTTGTTGCGGTGTTGACAGGTCATGATGCAAGCAACAGAGCTGTTTGATGGGAGCTGGCTTCGGTCAGCCCAGACTGCGGTGTGGGATGAGGAGGTGCATTGTGAGACTTACGAGTGGTACCCCCAAGTCGCGGTGCAGTCACGGATGTCGAAGTCAGGGGGCAGTGGTGGCATCGGTGAGACAAAGTGGCAAAGTGAAGTGAGGCGGTGCGGAGTGTGGTACCTACAGGTCACGGTGCAAGCAGCAGCTCGGTGGCGGCGGCGGTCATCATCCATGAGACCAGGTTTGTATTGTGAGATGCGACAGTGCCCTCTGCGGTGCCTTCAGAACTAGGAGCCAATGAAGGAGTCGGTTGCTTTCCCCCCTCTGTGGCAACTGAAACCACTGTTCCAGAGGCAGTACCCAGAGGTCGGTGAAGTCATTGAGGTCCTTGAGACTTCAGAACAGAAGGCAAGCTCTACTTCAAACCCTTGGAGATAATCAGCAACAAGTTGAGAAAGTTCAGTCCAGTCCTTTCAATGCCCAAGTCAGAAGCAGCAACTACAGGCCACCCAAGCAAAGCAACAACACAGCAAAGGGGCAGTACTCCTCCTGGCAGTTCTTCTAGCTCTTCTTCATGGCAGGTTCCTTGATTCCATCGAGTTCAAAAGTTCTGGGGTCTGAGCCCCAATATTTATACTTCATTTCTCTTTGTTCTCTGGGGCAGAGTGTCTGTGCTTAGTCCAAACCAGTTTGGTCCTCTCTGGTTCATCTTACCGGCAGGAGATGGATGACAGCATTGTCCATTGCCATTCAGGAGCAAGGAAATCTCCTCCCGCTACTCTAAATGCAGCCCAGGTCTATTCAGCCCAGACCTGAGTCATCCAGGAAAAGCAGAACACACCTTGACCCCCCACTGGATGTCTGACGAGAATGCACATCCCCAGCCCCTTTCAATCCGCATTCCACAACCCAGAAGAGGCCCACAGGATGGCTAAGCAAGAAAATACCTACTTTCTATAAGTGGTATTTTCAAACACAGAATATAAAATACATCTTTACTGAAAGATGCATTTCTACATTCTGAGTTCAGGCATACTAAACTCCATTTCTCTATCTTGTCCCAAAGGGAAGATATACTAAGATCTTATAAGTAAACTCCCATTCTATCCAATGGGTCAGATAGCCTTTCAACAGTGAAACACAAATGAAACTGTATTTCACTATCAGGACATGTTACACACACCAGTACATGCCCTACCTTTCACATACACTGTACCCTGCCCATAGGGGTACCTTGGGCCCACCGTAGGGGTGACTTACATGACAAATAAAGGGAAGGTTAGGACTTTGCTAGTGGGTACACTTGCTAAGTCGACATGGCAGTAAAAACTGTGTGCAGACACTGCAGTGGCATGCCTGAGAACCCTTTGAAAGGCTGCTCGTGTGGGTGGCATAATCTGCGCTGCTGGCCCACTAGCAGCATTTGATTTACAGGCCCTGGCTCACTCAGTGCACTTTATTAGGGACTTACCAGTAAATCAAATATGCCAATCATGGAAACATCAATCCATAACACAATTTACAATAAGAGCACTTTCACTTTAACACTGGACAGCAGCGAAATAGTGGGCAGAGACACTAAACCAGCAAAAACAGAGTCAAAACTGGGAGGTCAGAAAGCAAAAAGACAGGGGAAACATGCCAAAAGATGCCAGGTCTAACACACATGTATGCAAAGGAATACCCGTTAGAAGCAGTGTGCTGTTTGTCGCACCTGGTAATTACCAGTGTGGTAAAGCTCACAACCTTTGTTACATTTTGTCAGGTCAAACCTACTAGAATTTAATAAACGGAAAAGGTCCAGTATTTACAGGGATTTAAATATTTGAATTCAATAAGCGCTAACATCTGCATGAAATTCTCCACAAATTTGGAAAAAGGTGAATTGTTATCACTTCCAACTTGGGCCACTTGTAATAGGCCCTAAGCATAGTAGCGTCACTACATTCTAATGCAGAATTGGCTTCTAAATTTAGAAGCTTTAAAAGGCCTGTGAATCCACTGTAATGATTTGTTCCAGCTGTTTCTGATAAGATGATGCCTTTTGCTCCCCAGCTATTAACTGCTAAATGGAAGGTGCCTCCTTGGTTTGCACACATTTTCCATAGCATTGGTTATGTTATATTACATTACATTGATTTGTAAAGCATGACTAAACACCAGAGGGGTATCCAGGTGCTGGAGCAGGTGTGAACGTAGCCTGCAGAGTCAATCTCTGAAGAGCCAGATCTTCAGTTTCTTACTGAATACAAAAGCAAGGAGGAGGCCCTTAGGTGTAGAGGGAGGTCACTCCAAGTTTTGGATGCGAGGGATGGTACATCAAATAAGATGTTAAGAATGTCCTGTGCTTTATCTGTTATCTAGGGACTTTGTCTGTGTTCTGCTCTCCTTCCTGTTGGCTCCAGTAAGTGCCCAAGCTGGGAATATTTGCTGACCAACATGTTTTAAAGTTAGATCTCACTAGCCTACTTCTTACTATACATCATTTTTCTCCATTACATAGGTGGTATTATTTTAATTCCAAAGACAGATATTGACGCAGCTTTCAAGATGATTTAATAAAGAGTGGAGATTGAGTACAAATATGCTGAAACCTTGGGAAAGTGGGACCTTTTACCAGTTAACTAGTCCTGTAACTGATAATGCAATATGTTAATTTTAAATCCATCAGGTTGGTGACTCTTTTTCTTGATATATAGTTAGGTGATACATGTATATTATGCTATATTTGGGATAGTGATCCCTGATATGTACTCCAGAAATTAACATATAATCTCTGCAGAGAGAGAACTGGGACGAGGAAGCTGGGTGATGAAAGGTGTTTCCCCTACGTGATGGAAAATCTTTGTTAAATGATTTTTATTGAAGATTCAGATAGTAATAAAAAGAGATAGAATTTGTGAGGAAGTTCATGCATCAGAGAGTATTGCAATTTTAAGAGATACACTTATATAGTAAAACGGTTGTTTTGTTCTTTTATATAAGAAGACAGAGGTGGGAGATGGGAAAATAGAGTAAGGGGAGGCGCAAAAAGGAATGGTAAGGAAAAAAGAAGTGGGGAAAAGAAGAGAGAAGAGGCAATTAAGGTAATGATGAGGGTGAATGTAAGTAGTAAGAGGTAACCAATACAAATCAGATTTAATCTTCTGATGTAACGTCAATGAAGACACAGTATGCATTCTATGTTTATCACACATGAAATTCCATCATGTTAACATAGATACTTTAGAAAAATCTTTCCAACAAGTAAGTATACTTTTAAAAACAAGTGCACAAAAGGTCAAACAACAAAGGTTTAAGAGAAAATTGTTCAAGGCTAATTGCAAGAGAACCTAAGAAAACATTTTGGAAAGTTAGTGGTATGTCACATTTGAAAATATTTAAACATTTAGTCCAAATGGAGGTCCAGAATTTAGTAACGATAGAACATTAATATAATAATGTGTTCAAGAAACATTGCATGTGGAGCATGACCATAATAGTGAAGAAGCGGATGTGTCAAATTTAGAAATACATTCTGGAGTAATAATAGCTCTATTATAAACACAAAATAAAGACTGTGTAATGCGAGCAGCGTTGGGGGTACTGAATATTTTAAGCCAAACTCTGTCCCAGAATTGTGCAGAGAATGATATAGATAGAGCGGCTTCACATATTAATTCAAGAGAACTTTTAGTTCTAACAGGAGTAGGTGACAGCAACGTTTTATATACATAAGCCGCTTTGGGAATAGAGTCATGGTGGAGCATTTCCAAAGGTGTCAGAGGTATAGTTGTGACTGGGGAAGATAGGAATTGGTGAGTGACAAGAAAGGAATGAAGAGGGGAGGAAATTAACTCATATTCCTTTAAAATGGAGTCAGGTTAGTAATATTGTTTTTTCAGTTGAGGGAATGGTATCATAAAATTGTCTTTCACAAATTGCTGAACAAACAGAATGCCCTTCTTTTTCTAGTGTTTGCAGTAAAAGGACTTATTACAGCATTTAAGAAATGTATTATAACAAATTGACAAGGATAAAAACACTGTTAAAAGTCAAGCTTAGTAGAAAATAATGTATGAGTAAATTATGTATTATTTAAACAAGACAAGAGCCCTTATTCACACAAGGTGAAATGATTCTTCATCAGGCTTCCCTTCAAGGATGCAAGTCCAACATAGGCCTTTTCTCTTCTGCTCAGATGAGGTAGTTTTTGAGTGTTTCGTTTTCTATTTAAATATATAGTGCTTCTTTTATTGCTGTTGTGTAAATGTGGGTATAACCTTTAATGTGTCCCCAATTTGCATGGATTAAATTTTTTTTTTACAAAGGACTTATGAATCTACCTATCTCTACATTTAATCAACATGCTTCTGCCTATTATAATGCCGGTTCAGGTCACAAGGCTTTCATCAGGACTAAGACCCTATAAACAGTTCTTCCTACTTCGTATTAGATGAATCCATTGTATATTACATAGCACACAGTACAATGCCTACTGTTAATGGTCCTGATGCACTTGACAAGTACAACAACCAGCAACACACTATTAAACAACCTAAAGGTCTATTTTTGCTGAAATTCAACAAGACAAACTAATGTAGTGTGATTTCTCAACCTGCCATACTAGGACAAACAGTTGAGCAGATGTCAGTTCTACATTATTGTCACTGAGTAATAAAAAAGTTTCATTTAATTTCCCCACCTTGTAGTGCGTTACACTGTACCCACACACCTGACAAAATACACACCATGAAGTGTTCTGGTTTAAAAGACCTTTAAAAAATTGGTTGTGTTTCACGAAAACAGAATTGCTGCTGCTCACCTATCCTACATAATGAGTTGGTGTGTGAGAGTGTCTCATAAATAAGGGTATTCTGCTGAATGAAAAGAGATATTACAAACTGTAAACTAAGGAGGAAGGTTAACCTCACAGTTTAGGCAAATACGTCTGTAGGGATGCTACCTTTCCAAGTTTGCACCTAACCTTTCAGCAGTCAACCCAGTGGAATCGTCTACTGAATGTCAATGTACCATTCATTACATGGATTCCGAATTCAAAAATTCAATATTGCTCCTGGTTGACAGTCTACGTCATTCATGCTCCATAATTAGGATACCTGTATGACTATAGTTGTAATCCTCATGCTCCCTCTTGCAGTGTCTGTAGGAAGAGGACTTTCAGTATACCCTGCCAAGGTGGAAAAAATAATGTGCCTTACCAAATTATCGTTTGAAATTTGCTGTTAAGACATATTCGTAACCAATAAGGATTGTTGTTTAAAGACACTTAGTTCTAGCAGAAACTTGATTACATAATGGTGTTAATCGAATATATCAGTTTCGCTGGTTGCAATACAGACATTCCTTGGAGCATGTTTTATCATCAATATGTGAAAAACAACGTAACACAGCAATTTTATGTGGTAGGTAATGCTTTGTGTCTACACCTCATAGATCACTTAGGGCCAGATGTACGACCCTGGAAATAGCGCCTCACAATTTGCAAGGCGCTATTCCCAATGTACAACAGTGTATTTCACACTGTTAGCGATTCCCAGTGGGGTCGCAAATAGAGAGGCTCATGAATAATAATGAGCCTCTCACAATTTGCGACCCCATTGATAATGGCAGGCCCTCCCAGGTATGATGGCCTGCTGACTCAGCGGACCATCATGTCTGATTGCTTTTTTAATCAAGCAGTTTTAAAAAAAAATAATGCATCCCGTTTTCCTTAAAGGAAAACTGGATGCACTTAAAAAAGAAAAATGAAACTGTTCAGTTTCATTTTTTTTTAAGGGCAGGCAGTGGTCTCTGAGACCACTGCCTGCTCTTAAAAATTATTTTCCCACATACAAAGGGGAAGGGGTCCCCTTCGGACCCCTTCCCCTTTGAGAGTGGTTTACCACTAGGTGGTAAACTGCGAGTGTTTTGCTGCCGCAAATGCGGCTGCCAAACATTAGTTCATAGCATGTTGACTCACAATTAGGAAGGGATGACCCTTCCTAATTGCGAGAGTCGCAAATGCTATTTTGCGAGTCAGTGACTTGCAAAATAGCATTTGTACATTCTATTACCCTTTTTTGCAGCCGCAAACAGGAGGATCTCAGTGACATGAGAACATTCAAGCTTAACTAGCACCACGAAAAAGGGGAAAAGAGGATCCTCTGTTGTAAATAATGGTTACTTATGCTCTTATGTCTCCATACAACATCCAGTCTTGTTAAATACAATACAATACAATGACCATTTTTTACATCATTTTCCACAGTAAGTCTAAGTAACGTGATCAAGTGCTTACTCTGCATCAATTGAAATGATCCTTGAAGGTTATCCTTGCTCAGTCATGTGGTAAGGTATTGCAAAGTTATGAAAAATATGGTTGTCACTATCACCGTGTGGGAGGAATGCCTGTTGGTCCTCACTCTCAATTTGGAAGACGACTGAATTCGGTAATTTCACTAGAATTGAAGAATACAGTTTGGATTCTTTACTAATCATAGAAATGAGTCTTGTTGATGAGCATGCTTGTGGATGTCGCTCTTTCTTACTGAACACATATATATATATGCTTCCAGTTTTCTGCAATGTTATGTGCTTCTGATATTCTTGGAAAATTGAAGAAATGTAATAATGCGCAGTAATATCATATATAATGTCAGTAGTAGGCCGTCGAGGCCTGCTGCTTTTCCATTCTTGATTTCCCTCACAACCTCAATGATCCCAGCAGTGATTGGGGTTGCCAGTATATCACAATGAGCCTTTCTCAATGACAGGATCAATGCACTTTCCAAAAACTGGTCATGTTTCGCCATTTAAATACCAAAATGTTTTTAAAAAATTGGAAAATGTGTGTTTCTTAAAATGTAAAGATCCAATTTAGTCTGGATCATAAATATGACGTAAATATGTTTAACAATATTAGGCAATTCAGGTGGCTATGTTAATCTAGCTACTTAGCCTTCTAATCATTATTTTCGTGAATATTACATCAATCAGAGCAATCTGTTTTTATTTTAGAGCTCATTAGAAGCCATAATATGTATGTGTAAAGCACACATTCTCCACTTAGAGTGTTTTGGTGCTGAGCAACCAAAGTGTATTGTTACCCAACTCAACTGTGCTTATGTTGTTGATGTCAGAAGGAGGAAAGGCTGAGTAGGCCTGCAATGGGAAGCTATGATTATGAAATCCTACACAGATTTTTGAGATGCATTGGTTCACTGAGCCACTAGCCCAATGGTCGCCAACCTGGTAGGTAATCAATGTAATTCCACGTATGCTGATTTCCCCTTTGCAATCTCTAATATATTTTACTGCTTCATTAACTGGGCATCCATGTCAAGAAAACGTATACTGAACATGTAGAGCACTGTATTGAACCCTTACTCTTCACTGTCTGCATCCTTGCTCAAGGCATCTTAACTGAAGCTCTCAAGGCAGCATGGATCCTCTGACTCCTGAAAAAGCCCACATTGTTGCCTTACTTTGCCAACTACCATCCCACCACTTTTGTACGCCTCATTAGAAGATCATCAAAAAAGGTTTATCTGTAACTTCAAGATCATATCAACACCAACCATCTCCTGCCTGACTGATCAACTGACTTGTAGATCATAGATGATGCCTTCCTAACCACAGATAAAGATGTCTCCTGATACTACTGGACATCTCTGTTGAATTTGACACTATTCATCACCCCACCCTCATCTACACCCTGAAGTCTCAAATGGGATTTACAGGAAATGTCCAGTGAAAGAAACACTGTTTGCACTACAAGCAGACCTGGATGTCCAGCACCAATCCGAAGATTAACCAGAACAAAACAAAACGTTCTGCTGTTGGCCAAGGACAAAAAACAATAATCAACACAAATGAACCTGAATGGATTTGAGCCTCAATTGTCACCAACTGCAAAGTCTCTAGGAGTCACCCTGGCCCCTGATCCTGCCCTCTGGAAAACATTGCCAAATAAACAAGGCAGTCTTGTACCAGCTCTCTCTACTAAAGAAAGGGAAACCATTCCTCCCAGATAGTTACTTGAGAACTGCATTTGAAGCTCTTGTACTCTCTCCTCAGGCTAGTGGCAATACCCAACTCTATGGACCCCAGACTCCCCACTTGCCCACCGTAAGGGCATCTTATATGCAGCAGCACACTTCACCAAGGGCTGAAGAAATATGCCCACATGACCCCCACCCTGATGGGACCTCAGTGACTGTCCATGCCATCTCCAAAATCAGCTTCATCACCTACAAAGCCATCTTAACTGACACCCCTGCCTATCTGGCTGGCAAGCTCACCATCTTCAGTGGCTCCCTGCATACCCTCAGCCAGGACACCATCAAATTGGGCACAGAAAAGTGCAAAAATAAAAATAAAGCATTAGGCCTCCTCCATCTCTGCACCCAGGATCTTGAACAAGATCCCTATATCCCTCAGGACTGCCTTAATCCTGCTCCAATTTAGGGAACAGCTAAAGACACATCTCAATAAAGAACATTATCACATGATGCAGTAACAGTTCACTTCCGCTCTTAGAATCCAACTATGCCTCCAAGCAAACATCAATGGTGTCTTTGCCTTGGAATCTGTTTGATGCTCTGCAACAGATAGAGATTTGGAGTTTGGTGTCTCTGGACTCACAATTTAAAATGACAACTTATGGGGAAGTCAAATTTTAAACTATAAGTCTCAAAATGCCACTTTTAGAAAGTTGGCATTTTCTTACTTTAACCATTCTGAGCCTCTGCCTGTCTCTGAAGACATGTCTGGGTTGGGTGACAGCTGGGCTTTGGGCATTCACTCTAGACAGTCTCACAAAGGGAACTCTGGTGTGACATTTTCATCCTGATGGCCCATCACCAAGCTGATGTGCTTCCTGAAGAAAATTGAAAGGGAGAAGCAGTCACCTTCACTTGAATAGGGTTGTGCCTGTCCCCAAACAAAGAGCTGCATACCCACCTGTAGTGAATCTGAAGCCAGGGCAAGGAAAGGCAGGGACCTTGTGGTCTTCAAAGGCCTCTCTGAAGTCTCCCCCACTTCAAAGGCACATGTATAAGTACTGGACCCCTGACTCTGCCAAATCGGAACTTTGCTGGAATCAAGAAACTCTGACTGCTAGAAGAGCTGCTGTGATGCACGAGGGACTGCCACTTTGCTACCTGCTCTGCTGTGTTGTCCTGCTGTCCAGTGCTGATTCGACAAAGATGCAGGTCTCAACTTCAAGGTTCGATGACAATGCAGTGCTGATCCGAAGACGCCACAGCAGCGCTGACCCTTTGACACCGACTGTGAGGCTTGACTACGACGCACTGACCAGTACCTCCACACAAGGTACTTTTTCAGCGTGCTCTGTGTGGGTCCAGGAGGTGGTCTGCGCGCCATCTCAGTCCGCCTGAACTTTGAATTAACTGCAGACTAGCATTACCCCAAATAACCTTTAAACGCAATTAACTTCTGAGCACTGTGTTTTTTTAATTTAATATTTTTTAATTATTTTCTTGACTACTACTTATTGGATTTTTGTCATTTTGGTCTTGTTTTACTCAAATAAATACTCTCTATTTTTCTAAACTGGTGTGGAGTCGTTTTGTGATGCTTTCACTGTGCTACTGTATATAAAGTGTTGCACAAATACTTTACACATTGCCTCTTAAGTTAAGCTTGACTGCTCTGAACCAAGCTACCAGAGGTTCAGCATAGGTTAATTTATATTGTGTATCTGATTTACCCTGACTAGGATTCTAATCTCTACTTCAACATGGTGCAAACCTCTGCCAACAAGAGAATCCATTTCTAACACTTTGTTAATGGCAGATGTAGCCAATGGCTAATGAATGAATGTGGACAATGACACAACAAACGACTGTCAGATGCTGAGCTCAATGCCCATTTTTTTATGATTGCATGATTGCGGTTTCTGATGCGTCCAAGATCATTTTTGCAAGAGAGATAGACTGGTAATCTCATATCACTCCAAATACTGAATGCAGCTAAATTATGGATATTTTAGTATTCATTGTACTTGTTATAGTCCACAATGTTTTATAAATATTAAACAGCAGAGTGTTCTACATGGTAGCATCATCTGACTTAGGAATAGTGTATGTTATGCTGTGTTAAACGCTACAAGCACCGTGTTCACTACTGGAAGGATCTAAGGACATTATTGAATGATTACAGCACCATCTAAAGAAAAGGAATAGGAATACACAATATTAAACTGGGTAAACTAGGATTCAAGTTCATGCCTGATATTTAAATATCCATTCTCTTTTCTTAGAAGTGTAGGGAGTTTCTTCCAAAGCATACTTGTCTTCTTGAAGAACCAGTCCGTGGTTACGGGCGGCTCCTCCACAATGGCGGAAGAGCGTCACCCCACTGACAGCAGATGATAAATAAAAAGATAATTAAACATTATTATTATCGTTTTATTTACCTCTGTCTGCACTGCTTTTGTGGGAGTGGATAGGACGGGACGGGCCATGGCAGGATGAGCACTTATAAGTGCACATATCAGTTTGGTCTGCCATCTTAGCCAGGCCAAACTTACATGCGCACTCATGTTTCTCCAACTCAGCTGTGTTCCACAGCCAGGTTCGATAAACTCCACAGGTTTATAGGCACTGTCTGAAAGACAAAGGAGGCTGCTCAGACCAATCTTGGCACTGCTCTCATGCCATGAGAGCAGCATCTGGATTGGGTGGGGAGCCTGTGCTTTCAGGCCCATCCACTTCCAGAGGAGGGGAGGAGCAGGAACAATGAGGAGGTCGGCAGCGGGAGTGGGGCTACAGGTAAGTGATTTTTGGTTTATTTCCCAACCCCTCCTATCTCCCCCCTGCACCTCCCTACCAGTTTCAATTGGCGGCTGTTGCCACTGTCCGTGGTGCTGACCCACTATAACTGCATTTTTTGTGTCATATCTACCCCATTTCCATATATTTTACAGTTCTACCTGCAACTTCTTTATAGTACATCCTCTGTCCCTCTATATAGTCTGATGGGAATTATGTTAGCTCAAATTAGAGAACTCTCTAGGATACCCTATAGAGATGCCATAGGTGGAATGTCTGCCTCTGCAATATACAAATTGTTAGAAAACCCGTGTTTGAGTATCCTGATGTATTTTTCCAGAAAACAAATTCAGAACAGTTTGTGGTTTAGCGCGCGCACACGTAGTTCAGCACTAAGGTTTCTGCTCTCTCATTAATTGGCTGACCCCTCTAGCCCAGTGGTCAGCGTCTTTTGTAATCTATGATAATAACAACACAAAGCATCGTACAAATAGAACACACAACTGACTGCAATGTCACTTAGCACCCAGGACATGCTCTTCGTAAACAATTAAATTATGCTGATTATGTGAACCTCGGAAAGATGAAAAGCTGAGTTCACCCCTAACTATTTCACCGATATTTCAACCTACATCATTTTGGCCACCGGCAGATCTTAGAAGCAAGTGATCAACCAACTTAGCTTGCATACCTCTAATGCCAGTATCTTTAAACGGTAGATCAGGGGGACTCGTATATTTATTAATGTATTGCTGTTAGTGTATAGCCAACATTTGAGAATGTAATCTACAACCGCAGCTATCCGCATGTTTCCCTTTTTCAGGTATTTTTTGGCCAATGTGTGTGGCTATGCCTTTGCATTAGTGAGTGGGGCAGGCATCCTCAGTCTGCACCCACAGAAAATCTAAAGGTATTAATTAGCAGGTAATCCAACGATGGCACAGTCCAAAGGTTTGACTCAGGCCAAAGCTCTACCGATTCCAATGAACTTTTTTGAAGCAGAAACAATTCAGAATGTAGTGTAGGACAGCTTAATTGTATGCCACGAATGGGCATTAATGCTTCAGAAACGTGTGTTTCAGTGTCAGCTCTTATCTTCAAAGTGCAGCCGTGTTGCACTTTGCAGAAAAGTTTCAATGAAAGCCTGTTACCTAAGTTCAAACAAGTAAGTGTGAACTCTCCAGCTTAGTTTATTGCCTTTACAGAGATGCTGGGTCTTTCTTCTCTGCCTTCAGAGTGCTCACTACCATTAAGTTTATACTATAGACACCAACAGACAAGAAATCTTATTTAATGTTGTTTACTAAATTGCCCTATCCTTGTGCTAAAAATATGTTCGCTTTCACATTTGGATATAGAATCCGACTCAATTTACCTGAGTTGTTGTGAGATATGTTTCTCAAAATACGTCGAAGGTCTATAGTGCTTAAAACATCTGAGGCTTATAGTGCTTATGAAATCTAAATATGTCTAATGCCTATAGTGCTTAAAACATATATAGGTCTAAAGGGCCAATAGATGGTTCTAATGTAAAGAGAGAACAGAACATGAAGCAAGTATTTGCAATACAATCTGTCTCGCCTTTGGGACCTTATATGTATTTACCTATGCAGCAAATTATTGTGGGTAAAGCAACATTTACTGTTCTAATGTGCAAGAAGCATAGAAAGGATGCAGCACCACGGGCTGTCAATAGATGTCCCTTGATGACCTTGTAGGTTTCGGAGTGAAGGAATCCATAACTGAAGCACAACTGGCCAAAGTGAGGGATCTAAGAAGCTGCATTTCTCAAGTTTTTCTTCTCAACTGATACTAATGCAATCACTAGGGACAGGGAGCAAAACAGCAATCTCAGCAAAAGTCTACCTTTATGCCACCACCTGATCCCTCCTGAAGTCATTACTTTTGAGAAGGCAGTCCGAAAAAATCTTAACAAGGGCCTTACAAACAAGAATCATGTGTTTAAGAACCTCTTGAGACTGGAACAAGCTCTAGAAAGGCTGACAAAAGGAGTATCTCTAACCATCAAGCCTGCCGACAAGGGTGGTGGCATTGTAGTGATGGACACCTCATCCTATCGGGAGGAATGCCTAGCACAACTGGCAGATTATAGCATGTACAAACCGCTCAGGATGGGTATACAACCTTTACAACACAACTTTTACAACGACCTACCATTACCACGCATTTTTTACAACGCAGGATCCATTACAACGCATACCATTACCACGCATGTATTTACAACGCAGGTACTTTTACAACGCATACCATTACAACGTAAGTATTGGTAAGTATATTATTTTATTAAAAATATTATTTGGGTTTTTGGGTAAAGGGGTATTTTTAGGGTTCAGGGTCAGTTTTGGGTTTTTTGGTAAAGGGGTATTTTTAGGGTTCAGGCTCAGTTTTGGGGTTTTGGGTAAAGGGGTATTTTTAGGGTTCAGGCTCAGTTTTTAGTTTTTGGGTAAAGGGGTATTTTTAGGGTTTAGGGTCAGTTTTCAGTTTTTGGGTAAAGGGGTATTTTTAGGGTCAGTTTTCAGTTTTTGGGTAAAAGGGTATTTTTAGGGTTCAGGGTCAGTTTTCAGTTTTTTGGGTAAAGGGGTATTTTTAGGGTTCAGGGTCAGTTTTCAGTTTTTGGGTAAAGGGGTATTTTTAGGGTTCAGGGTCAGTTTTCAGTTTTTGGGTAAAGGGGTATTTTTAGGGTTCAGGGTCAGTTTTCAATTTTTGGGTAATGGGGTATTTTTAGGGTTCAGGGTCAGTTTTCATTTTTTGGGTAAAGGGGTATTTTTAGGGTTCAGGGTCAATTTTGGGTTTTTGGGTAAAGGGGTATTTTTAGGGTTCAGGGTCAGTTTTGGGTTTTTGGGTAAAGGGGTATTTTTAGGGTTTAGGGTCAGTTTTGAGTTTTTGGGTAAAGGGGTATTTTTAGGGTTCAGGGTCAGTTTTGGGTTTTTGGGTAAAGGGGTATTTTTAGGGTTCAGGGTCCATTTTGGGTTTTTGGGTAAAAGGGTACAGGGTAAAAATTAAATATAATTAAATTTAAATTACATTAAATTAAATTGATTAAATTAAATTAAATTAAATTAATTAAATTAAATTAAATTAAATTAAATTAAATTAAATTAATTAAATTAAATTAAATTAAATTACATTATATTAATTTTAATTAAATTAAATTTAAAAAAATATTATATACTTACCAATACTTACGTTGTAATTGTATGCGTTGTAAAGGTATATGAGTTGTAAATACATGCGTGGTAATGGTACTTCGTTGTAATGGATCCTGCGTTGTAAAAATTGCGTGGTAATGGTAGGCGTGGTAAAAGTATGCGTTGTAACGTCATACATCCCTCAGGATGTCCCCACCAAG
Organism: Lissotriton helveticus; assembly: GCF_964261635.1. Classification (NCBI taxonomy): domain Eukaryota; kingdom Metazoa; phylum Chordata; class Amphibia; order Caudata; family Salamandridae; genus Lissotriton; species Lissotriton helveticus. Next base: position 1,559,293,367 of record NC_136059.1, read on the forward strand.
AGGCTACTCAATATGTTATGTGACCGGGTCAATGAAGCCAAGGAAGAAGGGTGGATCACCACCAAGGAGGTTGATTTTCTGCTAAATACTAATCCTGTCATCCCATACTTCTACATCATCCCCAAGACCCACAAGCCTAGAAGACCCCCATCCCCAGGAAGAACCATTATTTCAGGGATTGGCTCCCTCCTGGAACCACTTTACCAGTTTGTGGATGTCTTTCTCAGACAAATTGTCAAAAGAATGCCAACGTTTCTTCAAGACCCCAAGGATGTTCTACACACATTGGAAGTTATGGAGTTTAACAGAGACACTGATTACCTAGTCTCCTTTGACGTAGAATCCTTATTCACATGCATACCACAAGATCAGACTCTACACACAGTTGAGACTCTATTAAACAGGATCGACCTGGATACCATCACCCCTGTGTCATTTATCATGACCTGCGCCACCCTGGCCATGCAAGAAAACGTTTTTCAATTTGAGGACACATTGTTCCTGCAGATCTCAGGCACTTCGATGGGCAGTACCTTCGCCCCGAGCCTGGCGAAACTTGTTTGACCATTCGATTGAACACCATCCTGACGTCGATCAACTCTTTAGAGTCGAACATCTGTCTCTGGAAATGTTACATCGACAATGTTCTTGTGGTGTGGCATGGCAGCTCGGAAGAGATTGAACGCTTTCACCTCTGCCTCAATTCTAGTAACAAATTCCTAAAATTCACTTGTGAATTAAAAAAAGATCAACTCCCCTTTCTTGACCTCTTGAGCTACACAACAGAAAAAGGTCTATGCACAGAATTGTATACCAAACCAATGGCAAAGAACTCGCTACTTTATTATGCAAGCTACCATCCCAAATCCCTCCTGGACAATTTACAGTTTGGCCAATTTCTGAGGATCCGGCGCAACTGCTCTGAAGTGGTCAAATACAAGGATCATGCATCCACCTTGGCAGACCACCTTTTGGACTGACAATATCCCCAATCGTTGGTTCAAAAATCATTGAAAAAACCTCGCAACAATCATCATCAATCTCTCCTGGAGTCACAACCTGCAAATGAGACCACTGATAGACTGATCTGCGTACGTACATTCAGTCGTAGGTCTAGCCTCCTCCAAAAGAGTATTAACAAGAACTGGCACATTTTTAACAGAGCTAATGGCAGCCTGATCAAGCCTATGTTTGCTTTTAAGTGCGGTACCAGCCTCAGGGACCAGTTAGTTCACACAAGACCACGCATGAAACAGGTATCCCAACAAAACACACTTTGGAACCTCCCACCAATTAAGGTGCACTTTTCCTGTGGCAACTGTAGCATGTGTGGACAGACATCACACACAACTACATTAGATATTGGAACAGCCCGTGAATGAGAACTGATATATCTAATCACATGCCCTTGTGGTCTCAGGTACGTTGATATGACAAAAAGAAAGTTAAACACACACATGCTTGAACACAAGAGCACAATGAGATGCAAGAAGCAGATCAACAGGCTCACTGCACATTTCCAGGGGGCAGAACACGATGCAAATGATTTTAGGTGGGTAGTCCTTGACAAACCCTAAATTACCCATCCAATCACCAACTTGACACAGTTCTTCTTTAGAAAAGAACAACATTGGGTTTACAGGTTGCATACCGACACCAACGGTCTAAATGATGATATAAGCTGTTCTAGCTTAACCTAACAGATCTCACCTTCACTTGGGTTTCAACCATCTTTGGACCCTTGACTCAACCGCTTCCTTTGAATGGCCTTTGTGTCCACTTTACTCCTAATTTTAACAGCTTTGCTCTCCTCCGTTAAACTTATCGTATGAGGGCCATTCTCATCATGGGTCCCTGCCTACCCAACTTATTTGGGTCACTACACTCCCACTTGGTTTATTTGGCCACTTTTGACACCTCCAATATGGCCCCCCGTTTCACCTATTGGTAGGATCCACATGGAGACCACCGCAGGTTTCACTCCAGACTCCTGTTTCCCTTTGGGAAGGCCGTGCCTTTGCGCATGTGTGAGTCTTCATGTTGTTTCTTTGGATAGCAGACCCCTAGTTTTGGGTCTCTGCTATTGACTGTTGGCTTTTCAGTACTTCTAGACCACTCCAAGATGGCCGCCGTGTCCCCCTCCTGGCAGTAGTCAGACACAGTCTGTCGTCCACTTCCTGTGATTCCGTTAAGGCAGAGTCTCTGCTTCCCGTGAGTATTTCCACTCTGAAGCCTCTTGGCCTTCCCCTTCCTCATCCTGGCTGCATAGTCTGAGTGCACAGGACTTTAGCTGAGGTAAGTGTTTACAGACCGTATACTCTGTGCCATTTCCAGCGAGCAGCGGCAATGCTTAAAACGCTCTCCACGTCCCATCCTGTGTTGTGTCACGTACCCACTGCTAGTCAGTTGTGAGCGGCCGCTTGGCTCTATACTTTCTCCTTCCCCTGCCCTCGCTTTCTGCGTCATGTCTTGTTTATGCGAGTCGGTGAGTATGAGTTCTCCTGTATGCCTCCTTCCTGTAGGGGTATTTTTCAATTTCTCCTTGACCCCGCCCCGACTGTGCAGCGGACTGTTAAGCTTTCATGTTAAGCCTACCAAGGGGAACCTCTGCCCCTCCTTAGGTTCCCTTTGTTTCCCTATCCACACCTCGGCTTGGCACCCTTCTTTGGTGTCATACCTTGTCTTCACAGCTACCGGTAGGACTACAGTGTTTGTGAAGCTTGTTGCTCTCCTCCACTGGCAACCAACAACCCCTGTACAGTACTGATCTGTCTTTTCAAGCACATTACTAACAGTTTTTCTTTGCTCTACTATCATCCGCTACAAAATGCTTATCTTGCACAGTCGTTTTAGTAGTTTATGTATGTATATATGAAAAACATTCACTTTTTATCAATACTAAGTACATCGAGTCAACTGTATATACCTTTTATGCACTTATGACTGTGAATCACAGCCACACTTGCCCCCCTCTGACCTCTTTTTATCTTCTATAAGGACCTACCTCTGTTGGATTCTCGCCCGTTAACAGCTTTTATTCAGTATTTTGCTCAGATAGCCACGTTTTTTTAGCTTATCGGTCAGCTCAAGTGACTGATCTTTAAAATCTTAGAAGATAACCCAAAGACTTCTGAAGGCAGCATACCTCAAACATGCGTCACCACTTATAACTCTTTATCCAATACAGTCAGTCGCTGCATAAACAAACATTGGCAGATTCTGACAAGTAATAATCATAAGTGGGACAAACCTCTCTTCTCCTACCGGAGAGCGAGAAGCCTGAGGGACCCTTTGGTACATACACGACCAACTAAGGTGTCAGGACCCACCGACAATACTGTACTAAATGCGTGGGGCCTCCCCCCAGTTTCGGGTCATCACCCTTGTAGGGGATGCAGTGTGTGCCACCTTACATCTTCAATTAAAACTTTGAATTTGGAGCCTGGGAAATGTTGGCACCTACGACAACATACAAATTGCAATTCTTGTAACGTAGTCTACTTAATCACCTGTCCTTGTGGACTGCGTTACATAGGAATGACTACAAGACGCATAAAGTTACGGATTTGTGAACATCGCAGCAATATAAGGTGTAATAAAAGCACTACTAAACTTACTGTATATTTTATCCACACCAGTCATACTCCAAATGACATCAAATGGACAGTAATCGAACAACTACAGGATAGTGCTAGGGTGCAGGAATCACTATTCGAAAAAGAACAGCGATGGGTTTATTGCCTCTCAACCCACCTACAAAGACTGAATGACAATATCCCTTGGGGTTCTGTGATGCATCGCTGATTGACTCTGCAGTATGTATATGTCCACCCCTAGGATTATCCCAGTCGGTTTATTCAATCCGCAGGATGGATCCTAGTTATAACAGGAATTGCGTTATGCACTAAAAATACCTTACGTTTTCCATACTATCATAATAGCATTGTGTCGGCGTAAGGAATAATCGGCTAAGTGTTTTAAACTCTAGCGCAATAAAGTTGGTTGACACACTTTGACATATTACCTCTGGCCCTTTAACTCTCAAACGAAAGTCCCTACAAGCATCTGACGTATGAACCACGTGACACTGCTGGTACGTGGGACCTGCCCACGCAACTACGTGATTCGACGTGATGCTTTATCCACCTACGAGCAGAACGCACCCACCAGTATTCGGGCGGTGGAGTGGACCACGTTAGGTCACACGCGGGGAGCCATCTGGAGTGAAGTTAGTGAAAGTCGGCTTGGTCTAACGGAGCGCACCAGCTATTTGTCATACAGGGCGGTCCTGTAACCATCGTTTGACCACCTCTCTTTCTCTTGTTAATTAGCACTCTCCGATGGGAAGTAACCCCTGCCACCGGTCCCATTAAGTGAGGCACAAAGTGCTATCACGTAAATATCTTACTTCTTCCCCTTTCCCTTTTTCTATATATGTTGCGTGACTAGACTTCCTTACCTGGGTGTTTTTTAATTCAATTTATACGACTCATTGTTTATGAGCCGCTTTTAATGACTGCACACTTTCCTTTTTTGGTTATAATCACAATTTGACGCCAGTCTTAATATGACATGAGACACCATTCAGCCCATATCGGGTATACGAGAATATAGTTAAGGGGCAGAATGGGCCATTGCTCTTATCCTCATTTTAGTGAAACATATTTTTTAATATTTAAATATGTGGGGAAAACTGTGCGTGAGGAAACCCAGGACACATATTCAACCACTTTTGAGGGTCACAAGTGCGGTGTGTACATCAGCCTGGGTGAATATTCAAACCCAACTAATCCCTGTACGCAAAAGGTTGCATGCATTGATTTTAAAATATGTCTGTCTGTATGCTTTTCTCTCCTTTTATGTTTACAGGTTCGGACACCTGGTAATACCAGGGCGGTCTGGTAAAGAAACCATGAGTTCTACATCTTTTCATACACTGAGGTTAGGGTATGCCTTAGCGTGCGTACACCGCCCAGTGTTTTCACTACTTATTTGTCTTGGTTCTGATGAAAGCTTGGCCGATTCGGCTATATTGAGCAGAAACATGTCGACCTTTTAACACACCCAATGGACAATTTGGCTCAAATTTATAGTCAAGCCTGTCCACAACTATTTTAACGTGTGCTCACTCTAACCTTTATTAAAGTTTGGTCTTGGTTAAAGTTCGCACTCTTTTAAACTTCACCACCATCACGTAGAGCACCATTCACACTGAAATAAACCAGCTCCACTGAAACTGCAGGTGTCGTAGCACACCGGGTAGGCATTCGGCCCGCCCGGTGAAACCCGATGATGAAGCATGTCACCCAGTAGACGGGTGAGTGAGGGTTTTATATAAAAACTTTTCGGGTTTTTCCCGTTGTACACACTTCACTTTTCTGTAGTTTCATTTTTCTGCTGGCTAAAACCTTAGATTAGTCATAACAGTAGTCACTCCTTTGTTGTTATGATACAAATGAGGACATGGCCATACTAAGGCGGGACTAACAAGCTGACTAAGGAATCAGACACCAGCATTTACGAAGGAAAAAGACACAAGCCAATGAAAAATATAGGCGGGTAGTGGGCGAAGCTTCTCCTCCATACTCTACCTACAATAGATCACCAGAGCAGCGCTTGCAAGCTGGCTCAGACTCGAACTGAAAAAAGAGGGAGGAGAGATAAGATACTGTAACATAGTTTAACAGCCACACAAAAATTGACTAAATTGTGGTCATTTTGGCAACCCTTATGAGTGGTCCGGAAACTATCCTGTATTTTCTTCTCCCACATGGTTACCAACACCTAGATATTGGTAACTCCGGGGTTGAGAAAAATCAGGGCCATTACAACTGGGGCCCTGGTGGCCCCCTTAGGAATGAGCAATTACCAGGGGAATCAGTAAATCCAGGTCGGATTGCACAGATAATACATTTTTCCTCAGAAGTGCAATGCGGGCCTTTACATATTTCTATTCTGATTGAATTCTCCAACCTGAAATCATTTACAATGAATACAAATGTGGAGTCTCTTAAACTGTTGTTCTACCATAAGGGACTACTGAGTTGTATAAGTGATACTAATCTTCTTGCCTTGGTCCTTGATTTGCACATGTTGGGTACGGTACAGAGACTGCAGAATTTACCATTCACTAATTATGCAATAAGGGCATCAGGATAAAATAGGAGAGATTAAATAAGGGCTCCTTCAAGCTTAATCTTTTTAAGGGGAACTTTCAAGCTATTTGAATATTAACATTGGTGGAGGAATCACCCAGGTCTATTATAGATGTTTTTAGTGCTTTTTGTGCCTCTGTTGAAAAAGGTCTGAGGCTAAATAGAACCTCGAAATCAGTCCCTCCCACAGGCTGGTTCAATCACACGTGCACTTTGGCCCACAAGAAGCGGAAATTGGCACTCTCTAATTCCCTGCACTCCAGGGAAGAAATCCAGAGTGCAAGGAGGTCCTGTGAAGCTACCCTCGAGGCTAGGAGATCTGAGTAAAGAAAGGCTGCCAGGGAGTAGTTGGAAAAGGCTGCTAGATTGGAGACACCTCAGCCTTTTGGAAGGTTGTGAATCAATCGTTCTTCCCTGGGTATGAAAAGCCGACATTGGACACAGTTATAACAGTTAAAGTTTGGGTAGACCATTTTATTAGCATTCTTAATCCCAGTAACAACCCTGTTGATAATAGAGAAGCAGAAGCCCAAAATGCAGGGCTATATGGAACCCTTAGTGAATCCATTGAGACAAAGGATGTCATTTCTGCTATGATCCAGAACCCCAGATGGAGTACCTATGGATCTCTTTAAATACAGTATTCCATTCTAGGCTCCTATTTTAACTAATGTCTTTAAGGCGTCTATAAAAGGGGAATTTATTCCAACATGGAGAGAAGCTGTAGTTGTCCCCATTTTAAAAAGGGAACAGAAACTCACCGACCTGTTACTGTTCTATTACCCTCTAGAACAGCTCCCTTAAGATATTGGGAAGGATCCTTACATCTACATTGGTTGCATGGATGCAGGAAAATCAGGCCCAGTCAAGAGTCCAGTATGGGTTCTGTCCGGGTGTCGGTACTGTAGAACAGTGCCTAAACCTTCAGTTGATCATTGGCAAATACGCAAAAGCTAGGAGAGGTTCCATTCACCTTGCGTTTATGGACCTCTCTTGTGCCTTTGATTTGGTCAACAGAGTGAAGCTTTGGCATAATGTGGCTAAGGTGGGAATTGATCAGGCCCTAATAGGACTAATACAAAGGATGCATTGGGACACTAGATTAAGTGTCAGATGTGGTACAGAGGGTGAAGATTCCTCTAAAATTAATCCTGTTAGGATTAGACAAGAGTGTGATGGTGCCGCTGTCATTTCTCATTTATATTAATGACCTAGAGTTTCATCTGGCTCAAGTGGGAAAAGATTTGCCCAAAAAAAAGTCTAGAGTGCTCCCGGTTTTATTGAATGTGAATAATGCAGTTCTAATGTCGAGAACCACAGATGGGCTGCAGCCTCTTCTAGATGAATTTTATAGTTTTCTGGAGGGTCTGGATCTTAAAACAAATGTATATAAATATTTTGCTACGAGCATTGGCCCTAAAATGGGAAAACAAGGTTGTTTACTTGGGTAGGTTGGAAATTTTAAGAGTTAAGACTTTTACTCATTGGGGATTTCCCCTGGATCAAAATTTAACCTGGTAAAACGTATATAATACTAGGGTTGTTCAACGTCAAAGAGTTGTGGAGTCGGTCTTTACCTTTGATAGGAGGTTTGTACACAAGCCGATCAGAGAAATTATTAATATTTATAAGAGTAAATTTATCTCTGTGGGATCATTTGGAGCAGTAGTTTGGGGATATAAGGGTGCCAGGCCATTGCAGCAGGTCGAGAATACATTTCTGCAAATACTTTTGGCTGTCCCCAAGTCTACCCTGCTTGTATGTGCCTATCAGAGGTTAGACTGACTCCTTTGGGTGATAGGATTAAGTTGGAACCCCTACTATTATGGCTAGGAATCTGGGGAAATCCGGAAGTGCAGCTATCAAGAGAAGTATTAGAAGACTGTCTGTCTGTGGATCATGTTTTTTTTCACAACACATTTTATTATATTTCTGGCATAGTAGGGCCCCGCGGACTGGAAATACATACAATTAGATTCCCATTCATTAACATGGCATTATTTCCTGTGCTTAAACCAAGCAGAGATGCAAATAAAGAAAGATAAATACAAATCAACAACTTAACTCTATATGCTTTAATCCTCCAGTGCCATCAATGCCAGTAGGTGTGTCAAAGCCATATTTCGAATGCCAGTCTCTAAAAGCATGTCCACAGAGGTGATCGGCTCAAGAATCAAGCCAAGGTAGTTTACCCACCGCTGCCAGAGTTTGAGATGTGTCTGTGGGAATCCCCTAGCTTGAAATACAGGTATCCTAGGCCAGAGATCTTCAAACTGTGGGGCGTGCCCCCCTGGGGGCAGTGTGGATGGGTTCCCAGGGGGGTGCTAATGCCTCTGCAAGTACATGTGAATGAAGATGGCCTCGAAGTATGGCAATGTTTATTTGCTGTATTTCCAGGCTGTCTTCATTTACTCCGAAGCCCTTGAAGTGAGATCAGAGTGCCGTGGGGCCGAGGGTCAGTGAGTGTGCTGCTGTGGGCTAGGCTGGGCAGTTTCTGGAGTCTTATCTCCGGCCAGCCCAAGTTTTTCACAGGTCTTTAGAGACCATTTGCATATTTACAAACCTCTGTAAACTGGTTACCAAGGCTTAGTTTTTTTCTGGTTCCAGCACCTCTTGGGACCCCACTCTGCATATTCCTTATATTTGTATTTTATATTTAGGAGTGTGAGAATGCATTTCATGAAAAGGAATATAAAATAGGGTTGCCAAAATAAAAATGCCAGCCATGTGTTGTTTAAAGAGCCTGCAAAGACCTCTCTTGACACTAAATAGGGTTATAAATAAAAAAGTATGTTTTCATTTGTAATGTGAAATCTCTGTCTTTTTTCCCTTTAATTATCAGTCATAAATCATTCAGGCAGACCTAGAACACAATTGAAAGTGTTTTCTATTTATATTTGCTGTTCCAAGTATGCAATGATAAGTGCTGAAAATACTGCTTTAGGTGACTGCTTATATTTGTACTGTCTGGGACAACAAAATAATGAACCCTAATCATGAGACTGGAAGTTTGTTGCAGGATCAGCACTTTATTTATTTCTTCCACCCTCGATCCCTGATTAATGCCATAATAGAAATAGTTTATAACTTATACCTGAAAACCTACGCTGCCATCAATAACATGCTGATTTACTTCAAGTGTCTGGGAATGCACCCTGCATTCAGACAACTCACTCCTTATTCTTACCACTCTGCACTTACATCCGCACCCAAAATCCTATGGTCACCTCACTCACACTGCAGTCACTCCTCTTACCCTACTCTCACACTGTTGCATCGCTCACTGTGCACTCACATGGGCAGTCCTGCCACCTACACTTTGCAGAGGGTTAATGTGCCTGCCACAAAGAATGTGTACCATGCAGATCACAGAACTGAGTGTGAGTAAACTATGAGTAGCGCTATAAAAAAATGAAATGTCTGTCAGAAAGGTGCCACAGAGAGATGAGGTGCATTGTTGATGACTGGTAGTGAGGAAATTCATGTAGAAGGAGGAAATGGGGAAGGGGTGTCAAAAAGGCTGTTGCACTGTGTGCAACCAGTACTAGGGCTAGCCTTAACTGATAGTGTACGCCCCTCCAAAGTTCAGTTCTTGTTGCGCCCCTGATGTGCTGGCAGGGTCAAAGAGATTGCTAAAAAAATTAAATGCCTAAGTGTTTTGTGTTTTCACAGTCATGCAAGCGTGTATAAAATAATGCAATAACAGCTTAATTGGATGATAAATGCAAGTTAAACAAATTGGTGATAAATGCACTCTTTTAGGTTATGAAACCTCAGTTAGCGACTACCACCACCGCAGATGTCTGTGTGTGTTAAACCTGAGCAACACATAATTGAACTCTAGTTGGTGCAGAGGAATAGTTACCTTTGTATTTGTAGTCAGGGCCACTGGAATTATGCAATTGTGAAGTTTTGGTATTTTGTGCATAGTTATGGATTTCCCACATTTGCCACATAATCCATCATCTGCTGCATAATTCGCAGATTTGAAAAATAACTTGTCACTAGCTCAAACGGTTCAAAAGTTATTAAAAATGCAGCAAAAAATGTTACCTCGCAGTGGAAGGCCCTTTCTAAAGGTTGACTGGTCACCTTTCTGTTGCTTATTGCTATATGTGGGTGTTAATGTGGTACTTATGAGGGGCAATACAAGCCAGGACAGTGTTAAGTGTAAAAATTGCAAAGTAATGCTATCACAAAATATGCAGCTTTATGCACCATAATTCACCTTTGCTTGCTGCACAATTTAGTCAACCCTGCTGCATAATTTGGCCTTCTCCTGCCGCATAATTCCAGTGGCCCTGTTTATAGTGCTATAAGGTTCCAGCCTGTGGCAGAAAGCACTGTGAATATGTAAGTCATTATTTTAAAACAGTATTTACATTCTCTAAGCTAGGCTGTTGCAAAATGGTGCAGTGATTGAGATAAAACAAGTTCTTACAAAATAGACTTTTTAGTAATAAATATTAAAGTGTCTCCGGTATTCCAGATCTCAGCTGATAACACCCTTACATTACATCTCAAAAAGAATAATTCTTTGCCACCATGAAGCTTTAAGCAGAGCCACTGGCATTATTCAACAGAAGACGAGCACATTATGCGGCAGGTTTGACTAAATTATGCAGAAAGAAAAGGTAAATTATGCAGCACAATGCCCCACATTTTGTGGTTAGCATTACTTCAATATTTTGTCATTTTCATTCAAGGTAACATTGTCAGGGGGAATATTTCACCTCATTATTATCAAGTTAGCACCCAAATACAGTAGTAAGCAACTACAAGTTTACCAGTCAATCTTTGCAAAGGGCCCCCCACTGCTCCAGAACACTTTGTCACGCTTGAGCTAGAATCAAGTTTTTTTTGTTGAAATCTGCAGATTATATAGAAAATGCAGTAAGCTGATAATTGCTGCAGAAACTTATATTTCCAGTGGCCCTGGCTTTATGTGACTCAATCAATGAATGGCTGTTTTCTTTTTTAACTTTCTGCACTACCACCACATCCTTCGCTTTCAGGCAGAGGCACACCAACGTCAGTATTAACCATTATGGGGCAGTGTTTTTGTGAAAGCTGAGTCCATGGGGTGGGAGGTAGAAGGAAAGCAGGGTTGCATTGAGATGCAGAGCCCTAATCCTCTTGATCCCTGAGGGCATCACAGTAATGGTATAGGAGACAGAGGAAAGTAGTGAAATTCATAGATATTGTCAAAGAGAAGGCCAAGAATAGGGAGCACTGTATGGGACCTCAGTTTTTTGTTTACAAATGGCCAGAAACAGCTTCTTCAGAGAGATACCCCAAAGAAGGAGACAATATAAGTATTTTTTTAATGGACATTTATTAGTGAAGCTGGTACTGCTGCCAAGTGTGTAAGTGGCCCATGCTGGTTATAATTAAGGAAGCATATGCAGCAGGACCGGGGCCCAGGGATTTGAGGGGCCTACTGTATCACAGTTATGACTGTCTACCTTTAAAAAAGGGGCATCAGAGCTTACATTCCTTTCAGGCATTAGGACCGAGCAGTGATGTAACGAAACTTGAGGGGCCCTCCCTGCACGGTACGTGGAGGGACCCCCTCAGAACTTAGTCTGGAGCTCTCCAGCCGAAGTGCGGTGCTGAGGAGGCCCGCACCGTGGGGGATGAGGGGGCCTGTGTTTCGCTCCTGGGACAGAGGTGATGATCCGTCATGGTGGGGAAGAGGTAAATGATGCAGAGGAGATAGCCTGCTACTCAGGACTGCAGTTATCATTAGTGCAGCAGGTGTAGTTGCATTGGGATGAAAGAGTGTGAGGGGCTCACAACACCTCAATTGTGTGGAGCAGCTTGTTTGGGATATCTGTTTTTGTTTGATGCAGTTGCTGTTTTATCAGTCTCTTATTTAGTGCAGTTCATAAGCTATAGAAAAAATTTCCTGAAATCACCTCATAAACCATACTCCCTGCACACACCTATGTCCCTCCAGCTCCCCCAATCCTTGCCATAATGTTTTGGAGGGGTGCCCGACCTTTAAACATTTTGCTTAGGGGGCTCAGAGCAAAAAGGTGTGAAGACGTCTGCTCTAGGCCCATACAGAAATCAATTTCCTTCTTGCAGACGCCTAGCAAGGACGGAGTCTCAATATTCCAAAGTCTGGCGTTGTCTTGCATAGCAAGGGTAAGACCAAGAAATAGCAAGTGGCATGTATATATATCTGTTACCTCCTATCTCTTCAGTGCTATGTAATAAAAGGAGCTTCAGGGACATGGGAATATCGAAATCCAGAACCTCAGCCAGGCACACCACAACCCCCTCCAGAACAGAGCAAGAGCTCTACAAGCCCACACTGTATGCAAAAAGGTTCCATCATTGTTGCCACACCACAAACAGATCGGGGAATCAACAAGTCCCATTCTCCACAGCTTATGTCAGGTAAAGTAGGCACAATGTAAATATTTCAATTAAATCAGTCTCAGGAGAGAGGATATCGCAGACCCTAGCGGGGACTTCAATGTCTCCGCCAATCATCATCGTCGATGTGTCCTAGATCTCTCTGCCACGCTGCACGGAGGGCATCCAAGATGGTAGCGCTATTTGTGATTAAAGATTGGTAGATCTTTGTTATTTTATGACCACTAAGGTCTCCCATTAAAAGTTTACCCTCTAACAGGTTAAAGTCTGGAAGGGCAGAGAGGCCATTGATATCTGGGGTTAATCATATAAGTTACAGGGGGAACCCAATTAACCAACAGGCATCTGGGAAAACAATACATTAAGTAATAAATGTGATGCCTACGGAACCTTTAAGCACATACTTTCTGGGAACAGATACCATTAATTATCTCTCCCTAAATAAGATTATTCTTTTTGAAACGAATCGTAAGTTTCTTTAACACTCCTCCAACTAACTGGCAATCCCAAAAATTAATTTCAACTTATTGGTTTATATATTTTATTTAATAAACCATTTCTTTCTCAAAGGATTAATTGTATTTAATGTGTTACTCTATTTTACACACATATATATATACACAACTCCTACATATATATACACGGTATATAAACAAACTTATTTATGTACAAACAAACACACAATAGTATTTGTAGGTGCTTAGAACATTGGTTGTGGGGATTGAGACTTTGAATTGTTTCCTGGAACGATTTAAGGATAAGGCCATGCATTACATTGCCAAAAGAAGAAATTGCAATGCGATCCCATCCCTGAAAGCCCTGCAGACTCGCCACCTGGGGAATAAGTCTGTTCTGTCACAACGGAGTCTCCCGCGTAAGATGACCCCCACCATCCCATCCGGCGAAGGGACTGCCTCCATACCAGGATCACCACTCTTGCTGCCGGAGAAAGAGATCTCACATCTGATCTGCTATACAAATACTCGTGAAGGGAGAGATCTCCAATTACCCAGCATTCAACTGCATATGCCGGGTCGTCTCTGGGGCTGTATCACCACTTGCAGATGTGAGGCCGCCTGGTAAGACTGGACGTCTGCGATACCTCCACAGTATGTAGATTGAAGGCATGTTTGTAGAGCCATACAGGAGGCACCCCCTCACCCCCCACAGAAACTGACCCAGTATTGCATTGTTCTGCCAAAACCACGTAGGAGAAATTGATGTGGGGTAGTTCTGCATTTGATAGAGGAGGAGTGGAATGTATACCATCTTACTGATGGCAGAGCGGCCATAGAGTGACAGGGGCACTTGAGACCACAATTTAATCTCAGTCCTCGCATGTTTCGTCAAAGGGGCCATATTGCAATCCCAGGAAATCGACTGACTGCTTGACAAGAAGACGCACCGGTATTGCAGGCCGTACGCTGCTGCAGTCAAGTCTGCCGCCCATGCACTATTGCCAAACAACCCACGCAGCAGCTATAATATAGACTTGCCAATGTTCATATATAATCCTGTAAAAACCAGCATTATTCGTAAGATCCTGGGGCCGGATGTTTATGGATCTGTGAGGAAGAACAGGACATCATCAACATACAGCACAATGCGGTCTGAAATTTCCTGCGACTATTCGAAGCCCCGAACTAAGGCACCTATTATAACCCATGAAAAAATGGCTCCATGGCCAAGGTACATAAGAGAGGGGACAGGGGATAACCCTACCTAGTACCACGTCTGATGGGAAAGTAGGAAGAGACTAAGCCCTCTACTCGCATGGAAGCTGTGAGGTCTGCGTATGGCAAATGAATGTAGGAAAGAAAATGAGGTCCATATTAAGTCATCGCAGAAGTGTGAATAAGTAGGACCTGCTAACAAAATCAAATGCCTTATCTATATCTGCTAGGAGTAAGGCAGCTGGACATCCCAGGTGATCTACGGTGCTATCGCCAGGGATGGCTGGTCCCTCCCGGTCACAAGTAGCACCAAAACCTGGCCCGACTGCCTCCGCAGACAGAAGTACGCCCCCTCGCCCCTAATGGGGTCCTCACCTAGTGTCTTGTGTGTTGAACCAGCTCAGAAAAAAACCTCCCACAGACGTGAATGTAGACTGTAGATGCCCCTCCCCCCCCTGGAAGGGGACTGCTGGGCCCGCCGGTGGGTCAGGTCCACAAGTCACCAGGGCTCAACAGTGGATCACGCCAGAATCCCTGCTCTACTCCCCAGACATCCAGACATCCAGCACCGCTTCTGCAGACTCACTCAGGCTCCCAGCCGGGTGAGCAAGCCAGCGCGGTATTCGGCCACACCCAGGGCACAAGTCCTAAAAAAAGAAGTTGGGGGACGCTGTCACCGGAAGTGACGTCATGACAGGAAGTGACGTCACGAAAGGTGGCTTGCACCATCAGGCTCATTGCCTTCCCTCGCTCACCCCTTCGATGCAATTGCATCTGAAAAGTCAGCGCGTGAGCAGCGTGCTGTGAGCTCCGAGCTCCTAGTCCCAGAGAGGCCAAAGAGTGAAGTCCAGCTGTTTGACAGGGGGGACGGCATCCACCTGGTAAAATAAGTGGGGGGACGCCGTCCACCCATGTGGTACCCCGACTCGAGCCCTGGCCACACCCGCCCCCCTTCCCCCACAGATGACTGTGCCGCTGCGAAGCCACAGACGGATCCTCTAACAGCAAGGGCCCGGCAGCACTGCACCAAGCAGGGCTGCCAGTTCCAGTTCCGATCAGGCATCCAGTACTGGGCCCAGGGCCTTCCCCGGCCCAGCACTGTCCCCGCGGCCCGACACAGCTGCAGACCCCTACCAACCTGCAGGCCACCCGGCCTGGCAATCCCGGGCCTATTTACAGGTGCCGCCCTGTACTCTGGATCATGTTTTTGCAAATCCTTGGTTTAGCTATATAACATTGGGGCTTTTAGATTTAGGTTTGACGGATTTGTTCGGGAAAACTGCAAATATAAATGTAAAGGCTGTACTCCAGGTGAAGGAGGCTTCTCAGGTAAGGCAGGTCAGACTCCATCAGGTGAACTTTGAGAAACTATATGCCAGTACTAATTACAACAACTTAATCAAATATTCATATGGGTGTGAGTCTTATCACTCTTGGTTTTCTAACACGAATCCTAGGTTTTATCTAACAAGATTTCGATTTAACTTGCTGCATTTTTTAGTTGTATTTCCCAGGAAAGCAGCTTGGGGTTCCCTGTTGCTGAGATGTTCTTGTGACAATGTTTCCCAACAAACCTATGACAGGGAATAGAATAGCTATCCCTATACCACTTACCCAGGAGTGATAGGATTCTCTAAAATGGTGATTAGGATGGACATCACATGTTTCAGGTAAGGGAGAGGTACTACTAGGTTCTTTCAGACATATTACAATAGAATATGTAGTAAGCTCGTCTATGTTTCATGGAACGGTGAGGTTTCTGAAGAAGGCTGTTTATGACAATGTAGGACGTTCTTTGTGTTTTCTACTGTTTCTTTCTTTTATGTACTTGAAAACCAATAAATATATTCCACAAAAAAATGTTTCCCAACAAAGCACAATGCACTTTATTATTTTTTCAATTATATTCTTATGCAAGGAAGAGCTTCCTGTACACAATTCTACACTCATTGAAGATTAGATCTCATAAGGAGGCCAACGTTTTCCTGCAAGAGATGGAATATATGAAACACTGTGTTGCTGTGGCAAATTTTGACCATTTTGCCCTGAGGATTAGAAATAGATATGGTCAGTGCAATGAACTGTGAGCATGGCTTCACCGATATTTAACACCCAGAGGGGCATATTATCAAGACTCAGCGATAAAATTATCGCCGCTTTATCGGCAGGAAACTGCCGATATAGTGGGATAATGGGCTTGATAATATGCTCTATGGAATTCCAATCGAAGCTCATTTTAAATGTTATTCACATCTAACATGACCTTCGATTGGAATTCCATAGAGCATATTATCAAGCCCATTATCGCCACTTTATCGGCAGTTTCCTGCCGATAAAGCGGCGATAATTTTATCGCCGAGTCTTGATAATATGCCCCAGAGTTCTTTAGGAAGAAAGACAATGTTCTCAGTCTCCCCCAGAGTTCTACCTACATGTTATCCTATGCTTTTTAATGTATTTTGGAATACACTTCCGTTGTGTTTTAGATACATTTAATATTGATTCTGTATTTATAAGCTTTGTTGCTGGGTTTTATAATTGTGTAATGTTATTTTCATACGAATTATTTTTATTGTGCTGTTATGGTTTAATGAAGGCCGAATAGGGTTAGTTTGTCTGACTGCTGAGTTCTCCTTGCTGTTGCTAATATATTTTAGAAACTCAACTGCCATTTAAAGAACATTGCCTGGTGTGCTCTTAAAGTAGTAGAAGTCTAAAACAAACATTATGGTTATGTCAGATGGCTCAACAAGTGCTCCAGCAATTGCTTTAAATTTAACCAGATTAGAACTCCAGGATTCTACAAGTGCCAGAAAGGAAATGCACACATGAGCCATGTCTACACCATTCTCATAAAACTGGTGAACTTTACAGTCTTGTGGAATTATCAGTCCTTGTCAGTGGAACTTCAAGTAGTGCTCAGTTGAAGCTGGTGACCAATGCCACCCCTGACCATTGCTCCTCCCAACACAGAAGGTCTGACACAGAGTTTGATTCATTAATGTTGCTACTACAGGGCCACTGTATATTGAGTTAATTGAGCAATAATTACAATTGGAA
Source organism: Lissotriton helveticus (assembly GCF_964261635.1). Taxonomy (NCBI): domain Eukaryota; kingdom Metazoa; phylum Chordata; class Amphibia; order Caudata; family Salamandridae; genus Lissotriton; species Lissotriton helveticus. The sequence goes on from NC_136059.1 coordinate 1,559,310,639, forward strand.
ATTAAATCTCCCATAGTGCAGCCAAGAGGAACCTTTGTCTATCAAAAGCCCTCTGTTAGAAATTGAGTCTCTAGTTGGCATAGGTATGCACCCTGTCAAAGTAGGAACCACAATCCTAGTCAGAGTAAATCACAACATAGTCCTGAATTATTCTGTGCTCACCCTCTGGTAGCTGGGCACAGAGCAGGTAGTCTTAACTTAGAAGGCAATCTGTAAATAATGTGTGCAATAACTCTTACAGTAATGCAGTGAAAACACCACAAAAAGACTTCACAACGGTTTAGAACAACAGAGAATATTTATCTGAGAAAAACAAGACTAAAAGGACAAAAATACGATGTATGGAAGCTGAGATATTGAATTTTGAAGAAATAAATGCAGTAAAGCTCTCAGAAGCAAGGAGCGCTAAACGGGTTACTTTAGGTCACACTGGACTCGTGCAAAGTCAATGTTCGGGCTGTCCGCAATAGAATGCCAGCCAGCTACAGGACCCAGACAGGCCCTGGTTAAAAAAAGTAAGTTTCCTTGTCTCAAGTAGCAAGATGCGTCGAGCTTCTCCACACAGTGAAGGCGATGCATCAGTTCCAAAGACAAGTCCTGGAGTTGCGAGGCGTAGAGCATTCGCCAGTTTCTGTCACGCAGTTGAGAGGGTGCGTCGATCTCACCATGCTGCAGTGGCAGGGATATGCTGTCCGATGCGTCGATCTCTGGAGGTAAAGCACTGGTTCTGAAGGTAAATATCGTTTTTAACAAATCTTTTATAACACGGACTTTGACTCCGCATACCTTTTTTTCCGCATTGTCCTCCTACCCCGCATACCATTACTCCACATTTTTTTACACTGTATGTGCATTTATCACGTATGCCTTTACAACGGAAATCGTTGTAAAGGTATGTATGGCAAATGCACATACGATGTAAAAAAAAGAATTTAGGCAATCCACGTCGTTGTGAGGAATCAGGCTTTACTCACAACGACGTCGACATCGACGTGCACCGCCCATGACAGAAAGAGGACGTGATGCAGGAAGCAGAAGGGGGGAGAAACCACGAGGAGAGAGAGGTAAGGGAGAATGGGCCTGGGGTGGGCGTTCATTTTTAAGGGATTAGGGTAGTGTTTGTGTAGTGTAGGGTAGTGTTTCTGTAGCGTAGAGTAGTGTTTGTGTAGTGTAGAGTAGTGTTTCAGGGTAGTGTTGTGGTGTGGTTGTAGTGTAGGGTAGTGTTTGTGTAGTGTAGGGTAGTGTTTTAGGGTTTAGGGTAGTGTTTGTGTAGTGTAGGTTAGTGTATGTGTAGTGTAGGGTAGTTTTTTAGGGTTTAGGGTGGGTTGTGGTGTGGGTGTAGTGTAGGGTAGTGTTTGTGTAGTGTAGGGAAGTGTTTTAGGGTTTAGGGTAGTGTTTGTGTAGTGTAGGGTTGTGTTTTAGGGTAGTGCTGTAGTGTAGGGTAGTGTTTGTGTAGTGTAGGGTAGTGTTTTAGGGTGTAGGGTAGTGTTTGTATAGTGTAGGGTAGTGTTTTAGGGTAGTGCTGTAGTGTAGGGTAGTGTTTGCGTAGTGTAGGGTAGTGTTGTAGGGTTTAGGGTAGTGTTAGTGTAGTGTAGGGTTGTGTTTGTGTAGTGTAGGTAGTGTTTTAGGGTTTAGGGTAGTGTTAGTGTAGTGTAAGGTAGTGTAGGGTAGTGGGTAGTGTTGTCGTGTTGGTGTAGTGTAGGGTAGTGTTTGCGTTGTGTAGGTTAGTGTTTTTTGCAGGGTACTCTCACTTACCTTTAAAACTTTTACTAGGAGTATACCTTTACCACGCATGCCTTTGCGTTGTAATGGCAGGCGTGGTAAAAGTATAGTCGTGGTAAAAGTTTGTGTTGTCATAAATTGCGGAGTGATAGTATTTGCGTGGTCAAAATTTTGTGGTGATGGTATGCGGAGTGATTGTTAGCGGAGTAAAGTCATATATTCGGTTCTGAAGCGATGTGCTAATTTTACTACTGCTCCCAGGCTAATGCGCTGGTTCTCCTACACACAGACAGGAGATGCGTCAAAATCTGTGTTGCAAGTACCTGGGCCACTGCCATTTCCATAGAGTCAGGCACAGGAGCAAGGGTAGAGACTTTAATTTCCCTGAGTCTTAAGCAACAGGGGACAAGTCAACAAGCCCTTGGAGATCACTTGGAGTGAAGGTAGAGTCCAGCTCTCCTTCAGCAGAGTCAGAGAGCACCAGGCAGCAGGGCAACTGTAGGAGAGTAGGATATGCTTCTTATGTTTACCCCCACTTTTTGCTGATGTCTCACTGTTTTCACTTAGTCTGGCTGTGATCCTGCTACCCAGGACCCCAGCCTAGCTGTTTTCTCCTTTAAATTGATTACATGTACTTTAGGTACACTCCAGATTGGATACTGGGGTACCCTTATCAGTCACGAGTATATGGTACACTATGTACCCAGGGCATAGGTACCCCAGAGGCCTCTCAAGGGCTGCAGCATGTATTATGCCAACCCTTAGAGACCCTTCAAACTGATACCACTGGTCTGCTACTGCAGCCTGTGTAAGGTGGTATATGCACCCCTTACTTAGATATAGGTTCTCTATATCTATTCTAATCACTGCACATATAAACCTAACAGTCACCCCTATGGCAGGCGTTATCAATCCTGAAGGCAGGGTGCTGGGTTTTGTGTGAGAGGGTGCCCATGCATGAGCAGAACCCCTCTGCAAAGTTCAGAATCTATTCTCTGAGGTTGTCTGTGATGCTGCCAAACCATATTTACTTAGGTGCATTATAACTTTGCAGTAAATGCTAACTTTAAAACGGCTGCTCAGAAACATGTCGTGTTTGGTGTCAAACACCTCGGAATCATACCTCCACACCAGTAACTGGTGTGGGAGGTATGATTCTTCCCTTGTGGAACCACTAATGTGGGGCACAGGCCTACCCGGTACCAGCTTTCTTGATCTGGGCATCACAAAATGGACGCTGCCAGCCACAGACACAAGTCTGCCCTCCTGCTGCTGAGCCAAGCTCGAGCAGGGGAAGGCTTGACAAAAGGTTTCCTGTCACAGGGAGGTGTGACCACCTCCCAGACAGGATTTAGTGTATTGGGGCTGGGTGGGTGAACTCTGAGATTGTTTGAAGCTCTGCACTGGGGGCACATTTGGTGTCCCGTTGCATAGTCCAGATCAAACCGGTTGCAGAAGCCAATGCTTCTGCTCTGGTGCAAAACTGGACAAAGGACATGGGTGTAACCACCCCCCTGTCCTGTCCCTCCCCTAGGAGGGCCCCAGAGTTTGTCCAACCCCTTCCTTGGGTATAAAGTAGGAAACCTGACTAGAGGACTTTTAATTTTACCTGGACTAAACTCTGCAAGCAGAAACCAAGTACTTCAATGATCTACACTACTCTGGATGACTGAAGAATCTCCCTTGGAGTAAAGGAGTTACTCCCCTGCAAGGCAGGCACCTTTAACGCCTCAGACCGGTTTGCATCTCCCGAGCTCCTGAGGATTACGAAGATTTCTGCAACACAGGAGGTGGGTTCCCAAGCGTCCCTGAGGTTGATCTGACGTCTCAGCAATTCTGAGACCAGTGTCCCGTGTGGGGACCGTGCTACCCAAACCCCTGTGCACCGCGTACTTTTGCAGCAGCATATGCTTTTTAGCAATCCCTGAGACTGTGCTTTAGGCTACGTGTAGTACTGACCCCGAGCAGTAATTGCACCAAAGATTTCTGGCCTACACTCCTCGAGTGTCCCGTGGGCTACTATTTCGTGATTCAGCTTGAGGTCCCCTTGCGATCTCTGGTCCGTTGGCCTGTGTGTCACTATGAAGGTAACTTTGACTTCTGTTTGGCTTTCCTGATTGCTACAGATGTTCCCTGACTCCCCATAGATTGGAAAGTCTCCAGGGCCTTGCTGGTCTACACCAGGCCTCTTTTCTCTGCCCATGTGGGTTGCATTTGCCAAGGCTTGTTGGTGTTCAATCTGAACACTGACCCCTCAGCACGCGACATCCTTTGTGGGAAAGCTTACCCCTGGACTTTGGTCATTCTCTATATCTCCTGGTTCCCGTGGCTGCAGAGTCAAGCATCCTGTCATCTCACCTGAAGCACCCGACATCGGTGGGCATTCGTCTACAGAGCCCCTGGTCACCTCAAAGGGACCCACACTCTGTCCCCTCTGCTTGCAGGCTCTTCTCACCTCGAATCCAGCCTTGGATTCCACCAGATACTTTTCATCCCACCGGCAGCTGCACTTCTTGGAGTCACGCCATTGAAAACAACAAAGGTTTCCGACACCACTTGACCCCTATGTACCCGGCTCCTCTGGGATAGGTAACACAGGTATCTCGGTACTCTCAAGGGTGCTGGCCTTAGAACCTTCTATGTTCCAAAGGGTTTGCTTGAAGTCCTCTCCGAAGTGCCCTTAAGCCCTAAAATTCCAACCGTGACTTTGCCATAGGGTTATACAGAACTCACGTCTGTGTTCACACACTGCATTCGTCCTCCGTGGTTGCCTGTGTCACTACTTTGGGTGGCTCCTTGCGGTCCCAGAGATTCTACGTGCTCTAGGCACTGTGTCTAGTTAAGTCATGGTTGTTATACCATTTTTTTAGTATATGATTTGGTCTCCCCCTGGAGCCCGCTGTGTATTGTGCTATATACTGTCGTTCTATTGATTAATAATTATGTGCTTTGTGCTCTAATCTCTTATAGAGGTTAGTAGAGAGTGTTTAGTAATAAATACATATATTTTATACATCTCTTGTGTGGTTCTCCTTTCAATTGGTTATTCTGGAGGTTATAGACTGGTAAAACAAGCTGCTTTACATTCCTTCAAGACTTAGCCTGAAGGCTGTTCTCCATAGCTACCACTAGGACAGCTTTTATAAAGGTTATCTTTGACCTAATCATCAATAAGGGTAGTTTGGACTGGAACAGGGTGCCCACTTTAGTTAGTGGACAGCATATGCCAGGCCAACTTCTCACAGCAACAAGCAGAAATGCAGTGCTTCAAGATCAGCAGTCAGATGAGTCCTTTAAGCAGCACAATAGTTCTTCTGACAAAGTCGGGTTGTAGGTTCAAAAGTGTATAATTTGTGTGGGTCAGGGACCCAGTTCTTCTACCCAAAAGTACCTTTGAAGTGGAGGTGTCATCAAAGGCTGGCCTCTTAAGTTCACACAATTCTTTCAGCCCATTCCTGTCTACCACGCTAAATGTGGGGGAAAATAAGTGCTTTGTGTGTGGACAGAACACTGCCTATTGAAGTGTACGTTTCAGCCCGGCCCTTCCCTCCCTGCCAGGAAGAGCCATCAGAAGGCAGTTGAATGCAGATGAGGGCTCACCTTCCTGTGTTTGTGTCTGTGTAGAGGGGAATGCACAAAGTGTAACTGTCACCAACCCAGATGTATATTGGAGACAAGCTGTAAGGCACAAAAGAGCTAAGAGCGGAGAAATGTCCACTTTCTAAAAGTGGTACAAAGGGGGGTGGTGATGGATGGAGCATCTGAACCAATCAAGCACTCACACCCAGTCAACAGATCTGGGTTTAATCCATCACTGTTCTTTAGCCCACTCTGCCACCCCAGTTCAGACATGGCCATATGCAAATCAGTCTGACCCTGTGCCTCATGGGAACAGTCCAGCCCGAACTTCCAGGCCATGCCTTCCCTGGACCGGAAACAAGCTTCCTAGGACCAGTTTCTGGCATTTCAGCCGTCTTCAGCCAGGCTTGCTTGAATCCAGTGGCAAAGTGAGCAAGGGACTCACGTCTGATCATACCCTGCCAGCTTATGGCGAACAAAGCGGTACAAAAGGGGGTTGTGATGGACGGAGCATCTGAACCAATCAAACACTCACACCCAGTCAACAGATCTGGGTTTAATCCTTCACCGTTCTTTAGCCCACTCTGCCACCCCGGGAAACACCTATCGCATCGGGGTCAAAACATCCCGGGCTATCGCACCGCGACTTTGACATCGCTCCGTCGTTCACATCGCATGCTTTTAGTACGCATGCTACGGCGGCGCGATGCCATTAACATCGCATGCAATTACAACGCATGCGATGTTAATGGCAGAAACTGGCTTTTTCAACAATTATCACGTCACATACATGCCAAACAAATGCAACAATTATCACGTCACGTACATGTCAAACAATTGCAAACAGTTGTTCCCTTCTAAAAACTGAAGACTGCAAATAATCATGTCACGGAAACTGGCTTTTTCAACAATGCAACAGTTGTTCCCTTGTAAGACTGCAAATATTCAAAGCCTATCCCTAATGGCTCAGGTGCCATTATTTATGGGTGGTTGGGTGGATGGATGTGTGTGTGGTGAGTGGGTGGGTGGATGGATGAATGGATGGATGGTGGATGGCGGATGGATGAATGGATGGCTGTCTGGATGGATGGATGGATGGATGGATGGGTGGATGGATGGATGGATGCATGTATGGGTGCTGAGGTAAATATTAAAAAAACAGTTGCCAAGATTTAAGAGCGAACGGCTATGTTGTTATTATTTTATATATGGATGGATGGATGGGTGTATGGGTGGATGGATGCATGTAAGAGTGCTGGGTGATGGATGTGTGTGTGTGGTGAGTGGGTGGGTGGATGGATGGATGAATGGATGGCGGATGGATTAATGGATGGCTGTCTGGATGGATGGATGGATGTATGTATGGGTGCTTGGGTGGATGAATGGATGGCGGATGGATTAATGGATCGCTGTCTGGATGGATGGATGGATGGATGGATGGATGGGTATATGGGTGGATGGATGCATGTATGAGTGCTGGGTGGGGGGTGGATGGATGGGTGCTGGGGGATGGATGGATGGGTGGATGGATGGGTCGGTGTATGGGTGGATGGATGCTTGAATGCATGTATGGATGCTGGGTGGACGGATGTGTGTTTGAAGAGTGGGTGGGTGGATGCATGTATGGGTGTCTGGATGGATGGATGGATGGATGGATGCATGTATGGGTGGATGCATGTAACAATGCTTCTAGGTTTCCTCAACAGCAAACCTCTACCTCCAAGTTTGTGTAAACCTACTTGTGATAATGAAACAATAATGCTTACATCAGTATGAGAGGACCTTCAGAGAGTGGTCTACGTGGGGAGAGTTTGGGTGTCATGCATGAGGGGGCTCCGCTCCAGGCCTGTTGCACCGAGCCTGTGATGCGCATAAGCATGGGGTGAAGCAGGAAAGTTTAGGAGAGGCCGAGCAGCATTTTCCTGGGTTGGGTATACAGAGAGTGGCGTGCCTGGGTCCTGTGGGTAGGGCGTGGAGTGTGGTGATGTCATGCGGTCTGTGTGCCAGCTGTATACGGGCTCACCGGGGTCAAACCCACCTGTGTCATGGGTATGCAAATAAAAGTCCATTTGTACAAGCCTGCCTCCAGCGTATTACATTTGGCTGGATATCTGGCGCTCCACATTGTCCACCATTTTTGCACCCCCCCCATAACTCCCGCCTCCTCCATACCCATGCCTTATCACACTGCCTGCAGTTCAGCCTTCTCACTTCCCACCAATGCGAGCATCTTCCCACCAACAGTCCGGGCTCCTCAAGCTTCCGCCCTTGCAGAGTTTTGGTGCTGCCCACCCGTGTGAGCCTCCCTCGCTGCCACCGGTGCAGGCTTCGAAAGGAGTCTTCTTGCTGAGAGGGCAACTCACACTCCAGGCACGTTCAGTCCTTGGCCCCTCTGCTGACACTGCAGGCAGGGGTGGCGGTCTTGTTCCATTTGTTCCATTGTCCGAGCATTTGAAAGTGTAGAAGCTCAATGGGAAACTGTAAAAATAAAAAGGTCAATGACAACACTGAAATAAACAATTCGCTCTCAGCACTTTAGTTTGCAAGGTTTATTGGGAACCCAATCAGAATGCAATCAGAATACAAGATACGTGCGGCACGGAGACCTCAGCAAAGCTTACTGAGTGCCCAATTGACATGACAGTGCAGAGACATTTTATAGGCAGAAAACTCTACCGGATGGGCATCATGGCATACGTAATCTGGATCAGACTAGGTCCTGCTGGACTAATCAGTGAAATGCAAATGTGGTGTGATACCCTTTTAAGGCTTGAAATATGTCTATACCCTAGTGTTGCTGCCCACGTGTCACCTACAAGAGCAGATTTGGGTTTTCCCCTAAAGGTGAAATCTGTATCTCTGGTATACGTGAACTTGGCACGTACGTGACCGGTCAGGCCTGCAAGTCATGTCGACATGTTTTACTGAAAATGAGACGTGTTGCAATAGCAAGCTAGAAGCTGGCATGTTTATTCTCGGAAAGCCTTGCGTTGCTTTCACGTTGCAGCTGACTGACACACAAAATGGAGCGTGCGACCATTTTGTGAATTTCTGCTGGTGTCTCTCTTTCGTAGCTCAAAGAAGACTATAGGCCTGAAATCATATGTATTTGGTATCATAGAAATGTCCCCAAATCTGATACCAAATCATATGTTAATCAGAAACCATCTGTGCTCATCATCTCCTGTCCCTCATCCTCATTCTTATGGGTGTGGTGTGGTGAACCACCTTTCCTGGATATGCAGCGGGCACAGGAGCTGGAAATTACTGTACAACAAGCTGGACATATTTTTATCAGGAGGCACAGTGTCAGCAAAGCTGCTACCACTATTATAATCGCCTTTAGTATCCAGGAACCCCAGTTTGTGAACCAGTTCATCATGTTTTCCCATAATTCTCCTGTGTGTATTCCGTGGGCTTCATCTCTAATATCTTTGAATTTTTTTATTGCTTTATTTATATTCCCACTGTTATCCGGAATGAATACACAGCATTGGCTCTGGGCCAAGGAAGATGCTGGGGAAGATGCCTCGTGAAGGACGGAACAGAGCAATCCCGTTTTGGATTACGACAGCCCTCATGGAGGTAAGCTCTTCTGTTATATTTCCTAAGGCATTAGTGGTAGAGTCCGCTAGATCCTCAATCATCCTGGATAACTGATATATCCTTTCTGGATTATAGATATTACCTAATACTGGGATCATTGCCCCAAAACCTGTTAACATGTGGTCTACCCATGCTGCTGTTCTCTTGGCCCTAACTAGTGTCAACTGTTCCTTTTCCGTTGGCACTAGTTTTGTGAAGTGGGTCATCTGTGGGATGATGGATGCAAGGTAGCAACTACCATACCATCCTGGAGGTAGGTAGAAGTATGCCCATGGACCACAGACAAAGAACAGGCCCCTGTAACCTACCAGACCTGGTGACGGCTCGTCACGACTCCTAACTCGAGTTAGTCTGGTTGTGTGGTTACAGCTGATCGTTCCCATGTAAATCTGGGGAACTGCCTTGGTGGGTAGTATGCCTTTTATCCTGTCTATCCTGTCCTCACAGTCAAATAATCCCTGCTTTCCTTTAGTGAGTTCATCGAAGGTGCACTCAAATGAAACACATTCCTTCCAGTTTTCTCTGGACAGCAGTTCCGAAAGAGTGCATGTTCTGGTAGCTCCCTTTGGCAAGGCTGGTATTCTTTCTGGTGTTATCATTTCATCCTTCAGGATGCAGGAGGGGGCTGACACTTCCCCTACCCTGAACCTTGGTATTCTCAGGTGGCCTGCCTCAATGTCATCCCAGCCCGCTCGGCCCCTCCATTCCTTATTTCTAGACGTCTTGTCAAATCCTTTTAGCATCTCTAAGTCTCCCTTAGTTGGCCGCATATTCATACAAGGGATCCTCTTAGGTCTGAGAGGAGGGCCTGTTGTTCTCCTGCTATAGCTATAGCCATTACTACCGCTGGGATCAGTAGTCACTGTTTCAGATGAGGTCATTCCTATCGATACTGACACAGACATGCTGTGTTGACTTTGTAACATGTCACGCGATAGGACACAACCTACATATTTGGATACCGGCAGCACATGGTACTTCAAACTATGTGTGGCATCTGTGGGCAGGTGGGTGCAAACATAGCAATCTGATATATTCAAAATTGTCACATACAGTTTCAGCATTTCAATGTACTGGTTTCCTTCATATGTATCCCACAATCTTTCTTGGTCCCCTTTATTCACATCCACCCCCATATCAGTAATGTTCATTGTTATATTCTGTTCATAGTCTTTTGGGGATTTTGTTGGCTTAGTTCCATCACTACCATCCCCCACTCTTCCATTAAGATGTGGTATTTCAAGCTCAGCAGAATACATTATTAGAATTGCTGTTATTATAATTGCATGCGTGGGTAACAATATTGTCTGAATTACTGCTTTCCAGTTACATGTGTGTCTTTCAGTGGACTGCATGACTCTGTACAAACCTTTCCCTTCCCTATGCCATGCAGTCGTCTTGTGAATAGGCCCTAAGTTTATTCTTGGTCCACTCGGGCTTGTGAATAGGCCCTAATTTTGGTCTTCTTCCTCTTGGCGCTATGCTAGCCTTCCCTTAGAGTCAAGCGTTTAACCACTATTTTTCCCTTGTATTTAATGTCTCGAATGAGTCTAGGATCAGTGACCCCTGTTGCAAAAACGGCACAATGGAGAATGTTCAAAGTTTTGGATAATGCCAGAACCAGTACTTTCTATTGCACAAATGTCACCATTCAGAATGTCAAAACGTAGGTCTGTTAATTCTTGTTCAGGGACTTGCTCTGGGCCCGTGGGAAAGGCAATCTCATCAAAAACTAATCGTATCAGCTCCCTTAGCAATGTGGGCCTTGGGATAAGTAATGTTAAAGTTGCACTTATGTTTCTCCCTGGGCACAAAATAGTTAATTGTATTCTGTATCGCTGTCCGCAAGCTTGTATTGACACAGATCGAAGTCCATTTGTCCTGAGCACTAGCATGTAGGCAGCAGTTCATTAATTATTAATCAACTTCTTCAGCTTGCTGTTTGCTGGACCGAAGGTTGTATTCTCGGCGAGGCTCTGCTGCTGGTATCTGCGTAGGTGGGGTCCGGTCTTCGTTCTCGGTGGTCACTTTTTTCGTGTGGGACGCGTGAATCCACAAAGTTAGACCGTCACATTTCACTGCTGTAGCCGTTGTCAAAATGATCTGCATTGGCCCCCTCCATCTGGGCTGCAAGCAATTCCTTCGTGTGTGGATTTTGACCCAAATCCAGTCACCGGGTTTCAGTTCGTGGGCTGGTGGTGTAGCGGCCTCTGGAAGGGACTTCAGCACCTGACAATGGAGGTAACGTAAAACGCCTGTTAACTTTTTACAGTAACATAATAATAAGTCATCACCTATTGACAGTGGGGCTGTGGACATATGTCCGGGTATATTCATGGGTCTGCCAAATACTATTTCATGTGGACTAAGCTTCATTACTCTGTCTGGTGTACATCTCATTGCTAGTAATGCTAAGGGGAGCGTATCTACCCATGTGAGGTCTGTTGACGTGCAAATCTTAGCTATCTTATTTTTCAAAACCCCATCTTTTCTTTCCACAGCTCCTGCTGCCGGTGGATGGTACACACAATGTAACTTTTGTTTTATTGAAAGTCCTTTGCATAAACCCTTTATAACATTGGAAATAAATGCAGGCCCATTGTCGGAAGCCAGGAGGGAGGGTACCCCAAATCTTGGCAGTAGTTCCTTCAATAAGCACTTGGCTACACTCTGTACATCACAGTGTTTGGTGGGGTAGGCCTCTGTCCATTTGCTAAACATACAGACGATGACCAAAACATATTTATATGACTGGGTGGGGGGCATGTCTATAAAATCAAGCTGAAGGCTTTCAAATGGCCCATGGGGAGGTGGGAAGTGAGCAGGCGCAGTTGGTGTACCTTTTCCTGTATTGTGTTGTGCACAGACAGAGCATTGCTTGCAAAGCCTTTCTGTTGTCTGGCGAAATTTTGAGTTATACCAACACTGGGAAAATAATCTGATCATACCATCACGTCCCCCGTGTGAAGGCCCATGGAACAGCCTGCTCATTGAAGAGAGCATGGTGGAAGGCAAACATATCCTGCCATATGGCCCCATCCACAACCCCTCCTTTGTTTGTGTACACCCTTGTTGCTTCCACTCCTCTTTTTCTTGGTTAGCTGTGTTCCTCTGAATATGTATTGGGTCAAAATGTAGTGAACCCCTATCCTCTTTTGTGTTTGTCGTGTTGTCTACTAATTGTACCATCGCTCGTTGGCAGCCTGTAAGTGCTATTCTCTTCGCTTCTTGGTCAATGAAAGCATTGCCTCTGGAAATGGGGTCTATTGATGAAGTGTGGGCAGCACATTTTATTATAGCCACTTTGAAAGGTAGTAGCAGCGCTTGGAGGAGGTCACAAATCAATTGTGCATGCTGTATCTGCTGGCCTGCTGATGTAAGGAACCCCCTCATTGACCATAACTGGCCAAAGTCGTGGACCACCCCAAAAGCATACAGGCTGTCCGTGTATATATTTACTTTCTTTCCTTTAGCCCATGCACATGCTCTGGTAAGTGCCACAAGTTCAGCTGCCTGCGCACTTTTTGCTGCTGTCAGTCTTCCCCCTCCCAATAATCTAGTAGCTGTGCCCACCGCATAGGATGCTTGTAGTACTCCTGTGTCATCCCTTAAGCATTATCCATCTACAAACAAATCTCCTTGTGCATCTGGGAGCGGTGTATCTTTAAGGTCTGGGCGTATTTTAGTATGCCCATCTATTGCCAAGGCACTATCATGAAAGGAATCATCTGAATCAAAATCCTCCAGCTCATGTTCAGTTGGGAGCAAGCATGCAGGGTTCAAAGTGGTACATCTCTTGATGATAATCTGTGGTGTCAAGAGTACCAACTCATACCTGGTGAGGCGTGCATTGGTTAGGTGCTGTGTCTTGGTAGATGTCAGAAGGGTGTCCACGTCGTGTGGAACGTGTAGTACTAGTGTGTGTCCTAATACTAAGTTGTCTGACTGTTCCACGGCAAGGGCTGCAGCTGCCACTGCTTTCAGACACGGTGGGAGCCCTGAAGCCACTGGGTCTAGCGTGGCAGAGTAATATGCCACGGGCGGTAGAAAGCCCCATGTTTCTGAGCCAAGACCCCCATTGAACATCCACTCTTCTCGTGACAAAACAAGTGAAAGTCTTTGCTATAATCTGGTATTCCTAATGCTGGTGCTTCTTCTAATCCTCTTTTCAGCTCATTGAAGGCTTTCTCACATTCTTGTGACCATGGTACAATATCAGGTATGTCTTTGTGTGTTAGTGCCTGTAGGGGTTTCGCAATGAGAGAGAAATTCGGTATCCAGTGACGACAATATCCTGCAACCTCCAGGAACGCCCTAACTTCCTTCTGAGTGTGGGGTCTGGGAAAATGTGTTATTGTCGAGATTCTGTCTGGCAACAGTTTTCTTGTTCCTTCTGTTAACTCATGGCCTAAGTACTTCACAGAGGTGAGGCAAAACTGTAACTTCTTTGGGGAGACTTTGTATCCCTTTAGTGCTAAGTGGCATAGGACAGCGATGGTGTCCTTTACTCAAGCCTCCTTTGAAGGCGAGGCCAATAGCAAATCGTCAATATACTGGATAAGTGTGGACCCCTCCTTCAGTACCAGGGAGTCTAAATCTGTTTTTAAGGCATGTGTGAAGATGGATGGTGACTCTGTATAGCCCTGCACCAGCCTTGTCCAACAAAACCTCTTCTGTCTAAAACTAAAGGAGAAGAAATGTTGGCTGTCAGGATGCAAGGGGATGGTAAACAAGGCGGAGCTAAGATCCATCACTGTGAAGGTGTTGGCTGTCACTGGTATATTAGATAATATTGTTGCTGGGTTTGGGACCACTGGGAAAGATGGCACCACTATTTTGTTCAATTCTCTAAGGTCTTGGGTGAATCTGTAGACAGGGGCCCCGTTCGGGCCCTTAGAGGCTTTTTTTATCGGAAGAATAGGGGTGTTACATTGGCTGTATTGAATCTCTCTTAAGATCCCTTGCTTCAGGAGGTCTTGTATCACTGGTGCGATGCCTTCCTCCCCCTCCTTAGATATTTTGTATTGCGGCACTCTTGGGAGAATTGCCCCTGGCTTTAGTCTTATCTGTACCGGTGGGTAGTTCAATACCCGCCCTACGTCATTGGCACTTGTTGCCCAGACTTCAGGCGGGACACAATGGCGTAGTTCTGGTGGTATTTTGGGGTCTGCATTTCATGAAGGCTTGTACCATCAGGCCATTTGCCTCGCTCTCCAGAAGGACCCCTGCTGGTGAGCAGTGTATGGTGCATTGCAATTTGCATAACAAATCTCTCCCCAGCAAATTCACGGGGCAAAACCAGCTAAAAATAAATTGGTGGTGCACTGTTATTGTGCCTACTACAAACTGTAGTGGCTCAGTAAGGTATTCTGTAATAGGTTGGCCAGTCATGCCTACTGCGGTTATCGTGGTCCTAGAAAGTGGAGCCTCGGGCGTTGTTAGTGCCTTCAGCATTGATCTTTGAGCCTCTGTGTCAATTAGAAATGGAACAACCCTGCCAAATATCTCTCCCTCTACATATGGTCCGGATTGATCTACTGCTATTGCTGGGGCTATCCCGCAGTTTCCCACTTTCAGGCATCCCTAGAATGATGTTTGTGGTGGTGGTGGAGGCCAGTCATTATTTACTGGTGTCCATCGTTCCCCTCCTGTCCATTGCTGCTGATGCTCATTTTCCTGTTGCGCATTGTCTCGGTACCCTGTGTGCCGAGGGTAATTGGTGTGCTGGTATCTGCCCTTTTGCCCGCTGTTCTGTTTGTACCTACTGTCCTCATTTCTTTTCTTTAATATTGGGCAATCTGCTTTCCAATGGTTGGGGTCTTTACAATAGAAACATGCTGTTCCTTGTGGTGGCAGGGATGCTGATCTGCGGGGTATGGAAGGTGCCCTATTTGTCTGTTGCCCTCCTGTGCCTCGTGCCCCTCCTCTTATCCTCTCTCTTCCTCTGTTATTGCTGTAAAACCGTTCTTGTGCTACCATTAGCCTCACTTTTTCTTTCTTTAATTTTTCTGTCTCCACCGCCTGTGCACTAGACTGGAAATCTGAGCAGTATTTAGCTGCTGACAGTACTTTTTCTATAGATTCCTGCTGCCAGCAGACAAAAGAAGTTTGCAAGTGTGTTCTGATAGGTGGTGCAAGGCCTTGTACAAATGTAGTTACCAGGGCCGGCATTGCATCCCCCATAGGGTTTTTCAATCCACTGTTCTGCCTATATACTTGCAGGAGGCGGTCAAAGTATGTATTCACACTCTCATCTTTCTCCTGTTTAGTATTCGTAATTTTGCTCCAGTCAACCTTATCTTCAGGTACCTTTTCCTTCAAGTGTTCCACCACCTTTTTGTATAACTCATCTACTTCTGGACCTGGCATCCCACCCTTTCCCCTTTTTGGCTCAACATCTGGCCAACTGACCTTCCCTTTACAATCTTTCCAAAGATCCTTTGGGATGATGATATTGAATAGGGTGTCAAGGTCTCTCCATAGTAACCCTCCTAACGCTGACATTCTACTAAGCTCTTCATACCATTTTCGTGGTTCTTCTCTTAGCCTGGGAAAGTCTCTACTGAAACTGCTAATGTCCTGCCTTGCCCATGGGACATAAACATATTCTAAATCATTTGGCGCACTGCCAGGTGGTGGCAGTATCTCCCGTAGGGGCATGATAAGTGATGGGACTTCTGTTGTGGTGGAGTCTGTTGTGTTAGCTGTGGTGATGGAGTGGGCAAGAGAGTGGGCCACGTCAATTACTGCACATGTGTGTATTAACTGCTTCCATTGTTGTAATTTGTCTATGGCATATTTAAGCGTGTCCTGCAACCTAGACTCCTCCCATGTTATTAAATCTGAGTCTGTGAATCCGAACTTCCCTATTTCCCAATCATATTGTGCTGGTAGTTGGGTACTGTTACCTGTGGTTGCCTGGGTCTTGGCTTGGTTTGCATATGCTAAATGTGCCTGGGGTCCTCTGTTCATTAACTCTGCTCGTGCTAGGGACAGTGTTTTCTCTAAATACTTTCTACCCTGTGTTTGTATAAATGAGTCCACTGTTAGTGAGCCCTCCACCAGCCGCTGTAATAGTGCTTTACAATTTAAAGAATCGCTCTTTAGCATCAATTTTGGTGAGTTAGGGTTGGAGGCAGAAGCTCCTCCCACTGTTCCCCCCAAGCTGCCCCGTCTCTTGCTCGCTGGAGCTGATTCTGTTTCTGCTAAACATTTCTCTAGGATTGAAATGTCGTGTTCTGTGTGGTGGACGTACGTAAATGCATCCCATATTAGTGAGTGCCATTGTGACTTGCTGAATAAATCATCCTGTGATTCATCCTCAAATAATTGCTGCCACGGTCTGTCTATTAGTTTAGGTGTTTTAACCTCTTTCTTAACACATTCTTTGAGAATAATGTGTTTCTTCTCGTTGTAATCTGAAGCGGCTTTGACAGCTGTTTCTCTCATCAGTTTCAGAGTACCCAGGTCTTGAATAGACTCCAATTCTGGTTTCGCAACCTTATCTTTCAGTGCTCTGCGTACAATGGTTATGGCTGCCTCTCGTTCCCCGGGAGTTAGCTCAGCGGGTTCTGGCTCAGGTGCATGCGGCGGTGAATCACCACCCAGGCATCCCAAGAGAATATCTTCTAGGATCTGGTCTACCCCTGCCTCACCTCCTTCCTTCTCATTTTCTTTAACTTGGACGCATGGGAATGTGCCTGCTACGTCTAGCTGATCTTTTCTCCATCTCCCCTCCAGTTTTGCCTGTAATACTTTCTTTTTAATTTCCATAAGTTCACTGTGGACTTTTGATTTGACTGTGCTGGTTGAACGCATCTCACTTAACACACAGTCCCAACTATGGTACGCCTCCCACTCCACGCTTCTAACCTTCTTTCCCTTTAAATTCAACATCTGGCGCAAATATGATAATTTTGCCATGTCATATGTGCCATTACATGGGAATTGCAGATCCGGGTTTTTAGATGTGAGATCGTGCCATTTGTGTGTGTACATAATTGGGCTTAAGCCTCTTTTTAGAAAGTGTTGGTCCTGAGGAGAACCCCGCATCAGGGGGGTTCGAAACGCGTCGACTTGTTTTTGCGCCTTTTGTCAATTGTAAATATCTAGTGTTAATTATAGAGAAAAAGCAGAGTACAATACCTAAAGTGTTTTTGAGACTACACAAAATTGTGGAAATTACATCATTTATTTGTACAGAGAATCCACCATTGACATTAGGTTCTAAGTGTATATTTTGTATGGAAGGATGTATGAGTGCGTGAGTTGGATGTGTTGTAAATTTGCAAATTGTAGTGTGTATTGAAATTGTTATGTTTTGTATTAAATGTATCATATTTGTACATATGTTAACAAATCATTGAATCGTTGATAAAAGCAATGTTCCACTAGTGAGAAAATTAATTAATAAACTAGTGACGTGAGTTAACAGACGAACCGGTATGCTTTTTTTCATAAAGGTCGGCTTTAATAAGTTGAAATGACGTCCAGTACTGGCATTTGTGTTGTTCTTTGGATTGAATTGGCTTAGCCTTGCTGGGTCAGAGCCACGACCCTGTGTCGTTTCCTTGTCATATATATTTCAGCCACACAGTATTTGCAAGAGGGCAACAAGAAAGCCATACATCAATCGCCCCAACAGTTCATGTAGTGCCAATTCACCAAAGCTATTTCACAAGGAAGAAAGAAGCCAGATCCTGGTTGTATGTTGGGCCTTGACGGCCTGTGAAAATAAGTAAGATAGGAAAACAGACCCTGTCTGAGGCTGTGCCACAGGGTGCTGACATTCAACAATAGAGCGATAGTGGTGAATTGCTTCGTGCAGTTCAGACAATCACATAAAACATCTAGGACAAATTCTGGGGATCCTACGCGGCAGCGCTGTAGAAAAAACCCTGTGTGCTGAGAATGCGTGTGGGTCTGTTGTGCTTAATCCCAAAGGAGTAAGGGAATACCAGAAAATCTTTTTAGTTTTGGAATTCTAGAGAAGTACCCCTCAATCGGTCTTTACAGCCAGTCCCTTTTTAGAGGCCAGAGAGTATTATGGACGGGGGTGCCTATTTGGCAAAGTTGGTTAATGGGTGTGTGATGTAAAGGTCTTTTATCAGATCTCTGTCAAGTAACGTTCTAATACCCAGAATAGATGACTAAGCTGGCAAAGGAAAATCTAGAACCTGGCACCAAGTGAAAAACACCCCACGTACCTAACAGTATCTGGCCACTAAATAGGCCAAACACATCACAAGGACACAATAAAAGAATGCAATGAACCCTAAAATGATTGAAAACAGAAACACTGGTGTACCAAGCGTCACACCCCCCTCTTCGTGCCGAGAAACATCCTGAGGCACGAACCTAGAACCACTCTGGTGCCTAGAAGGACGTCTCCAGGGGGAGGGCGGAGGCGGAACCCAGGCAGTGCGACGGGAGTTAGCCAAAGAGCCAGGAGCGCCTGGAGCGTTCCTCATAAATGCCCAAATATTAGGCCAGCGGCGCGTGGGTGATGGTGCTGGACCCAAGTCAGAGCTCATCAGAACAAATAAACCACTATCCACAAATACACAGTAGAAACAAAATGCAGCAGCCAACCTGGCCACTTGTATCGCGATATCTAACAGGCACAAGCACTATGTGCCAATCTGGGGAGCAAAACCGCCACGCCCTAAAACGGCGTGCTACCTGCTACCTCCCCACAGGGGAGCAAAAACTGCCACAACTCAACAACGAGGGGCCAACTGCTACAACCCAATACGGGAGGATGAAAGTCCCCCCCAAGTGTACTCACCGGGCTCCGTCCAGTCTGTCAGAGCATACCGATGTCCACTGCAACCAACGAGGATGGTCTGGCGAGGGTGTCCCGCAGTCCCAGCGGCCGGTTGTGGAAAAGTAAATTTTGCCATGTTCTGTGTCCCTACGTGTCATCCATCATATGTTATGTGTGCATGATTAAATATGCATATGCATTCCCCATGTTCGATTCAAGACGCAATTATAGTTGTGTCCATCTCTAATATGCCAGTTTCTAGTCCTCGTGAATACTACGTATATCAGGCCTATGTAAAGCTACGTTGCCAACGTTTCTCAGTGTGCACGTTATTCCATTGTAAAGTCCCCGTTTCTAGGCCTCAAAAGGGCCTGGACACAAGATTCAGCTCCTGTCTCCTAATGCCTCGCTGAGGAGCGATACAGCCCCCACCTGTATCCTCGACCCTTCACTTACTTCCTGCCTCACAGTGCCCGGTTCAGCCTGGCTCAGCCTCTGAGTCTGCCAAAAGTATGTTATAGTTCCAGTTATCAGTTCAGTCCTCCTTCTCTGCATTCCTAAGCTACTGAATCGCATCAATAGTTTCCGTCATTGTCTAGCCTTCACGTCTCCACGTTAGAGAAATACTGCATTTAATGGTCATTTAATATTCTTCATCACGCACTACATGTAGAATAATGCATGGTCCAGTCTTAGAATCAAGTTAGCCTTTCCCCTCCTGACTTCTAGTTTATATCAACATGTTCTCTAAACATCAGATACTAGATACTGTTTAGGTACATGTCGCCCTGACTCTCCAGACTTCAGTCTCTGCTCCTAGCACAGAGTTCATAGCCCCCAGCTTCTCCTAGTGATACGTCATTGCTAGTTTGCGCGCACCATCAGGTTAGAGGTCCCGGCTCCTTAGGTAGCCCCCTCCATGGTTTCCGCCCCATTCATGACATATTCTGTTACGTTTACATCACATGTCTATGTATACGCCCCGTTACACCTCTTTTCACCCTTATCTTTCGCGACTGCTACGCGTCACACCTTCTGCTCCACCCACTGCTACGCCTATTGCAATGTAATGCTATGTGTTTGCGCTATGTATATATGCTCATGTACTGTTATTAAAAGGTCATTCCTTTTCCTTGTCCCGATCCTGACACCAGCAGCGCTGCTGGGCCCTGCCATCCTATTCCTATGCAGGTTGTCCTGTTCCTGTCCTTTATGTTGTAATAAACCTGCAAAACTCCTACTACCTCGAATCTTGACTCTTATTTATTGAGCTATCTGTTATTCATTCAAAAATAGGGTATTATTTATTTATTTACCACATAATGGCGCCCGAACAGGTACTTGCCCTTTCCCCACGCGTCGGTGAAGCCACGCCGACCCCCTGACCCTCTGCAGTCGTGACGGAACTCTTCTGTGCACCGGCAGATATTTCTGCTTCAAGTATCCCTCAGGCCCACGGAGGAGACGGAGGAGGCGGTCCAGCATCCAAACGAGACGGTGGAGGAACGCGGCGAGTCCCGACCAGAGCCCAAGCCAAGAGTCCAAGGTCCGAGGTATCCGGAGGCCCACCCGTAACTGAAGTCCGAAGTTCGTCGTCCGTCGTCGTAGCAGTCCAGTCCAGTCCGAGGCTTTCCGTTCTTGCTGCCCGGTGAGTACCATTACTGGGGTAGTATCTAGACAGGGTCATCTGAATTGACTCTGGTCCGTGGGTTGGTGGTACACAGACTCACAAACGAAGTGTTCACCTAGGTGGATACGGGTCTTGATGCGTCCCTTTATGGGACCGGTATGTTCCGTACTGTTTCAGCAGTGCATCCAGTAACTCTAGTCTGTTCCGTTCTCGAGAAATTCTTGTGTTTCTGTTCTCAGTATTCCAGGTAATATTCTGTCCGAACTGTTATGTTATGATGTTGTTCAATGTATTTCCAATGTCGTGGTATGCCTGAATTGTTTTCCCAGTTGTTATTGTTCCTCGTGTATTGTATTGTGTTCCGATTCAAGTTTACAATGTCTCTCTTTTCGAAATTACGTCAGTTAAAAACTAGAAAGGGTTTGTTAGAAGAAGCAGTTCCTGTTCCGCCGAGGGACAGTCCAGGTCATTTTATGTATCAGAAGCATGGCATAAGCGCCATATTGTATCTAGATTTATGGGTAGAGTATACCAAACAGTTAGAAGAAAAGTATAGATGGCCCGTATCGGGTACATGGGATGCCGAATGCATCATGCGAGTAGAAGAAGCATTATGGAAAAAGAAAGCCAGACAGTCACAGAAAGATGCCATCGAGTTATGGCGCAAAGAAGCTCATAAAAGAACTGAAAAGGAAGTCAGAAAGTCAGAATTAAGTAGAGAATCCTTAGAACGAGCACAAGAAAAAGAACTAATCGAGATAGGTGAACAAGTCAAAGCCGAACAGTCAGACAGACAGAGGCATGCCCTTATTAGGGGTATGTATCCTCTCCTTGCCGAGGGCTTGCCAAAAGCGACCCCAGAGGCATCCAGTAATTTCCCGCCACCATTAGTTCCGACCAAGCTACGTCACAAACAGACCGCAGCTGATATTTTTATTTCGTCCTATTTGGACGACACAGTCCCAGAATATGCAAATCCTGTTCGCGCTCCGCCAGTCCCTGTAAATCAGGCACTTCCCGCTCCTCCAGACACCGGAGTACCTGTTACGGTACCCCCGGTCCAGCCCGCCATACAAGTCCAGCCTGCATTTCCATTTCCCACTCTGCCAGGACGAAGAGCCTCAGTAGACGACTCTAGTTTAGGGGCCGCAGGGGGAGGTACTCCTCAAACCCCGCCGCCACACAAGCGTTTAACGACAGCCGAATTACATGCACAAGCGTCCCAGCGTACGCCCAGACATCAGACTGTAGCAGAAATAAGAAAATCCCTTGCCGAATGCGGCTATGATCCAGTCCCAGGCGAGGATAATATGGTTTTATATTCATTCCGCGTAAGAAAGGTGGCCGAGTATCTAGTCACCTTACCGAATATGAAAGAAGATCTAGACAGAATATATCGTTTCATCCGTACAGGGGATGATCCAGAAAGTATTAGCGAGGCCATGTCTCAAAGGAAAGCCGAGATCCAGCTCATGATATTAAAGTTTCTGATCAATTGTCTAATAAGAGAACAAGATTACCCGTCTAAAGATCCGGCTGAAATGAGAACCCTGACAAGGTGGAGTGATAATATAGCCGAGGGTAAGCACAAGACCGTCGGTGCTATGGAGAGTATGTACAAGAAAATCCGTAGAGAAATAATAAAGATACACGAACAACGTAAAGCAGCACAAGTAAGCGAGAAAGAAAGTAACTCTGATACTGAAGAGGTAGACGACGAGAATCCCGCCAGAATAGCGTATGTAGGAAAATCTAGATTTCCAGATCGCCATTTACGCCTAGAACACAAGTCTATTTTTCATTCTCCAGCACCAGAACAAGGTTCACTAGAACAAGTGTTTCAAGCTACCGATCACATTCTGAAATCACGAATCGGTTACAGTGAGTTAAGTACCATGCATGAACAAGAACTAGCCCGATCAGCAGTCCGATGGATTACTGATTCTACCACTTTTCCAGACGAAATAGTGGCACAGATGTTTCTGAAACTGCCCCCAGCCGAACAACGACTGGTGGGTATGTATATGATTCAGCACCTCATTACATTGTATGAGGGTCAACATTCTGATCCAGGTCCGTTACATGATATCCTGAACGAGTTACTCCAGTATAGATGGAAAGGTCTAGGTACCGATTTAATTAGTGTCATTCTAGAACAGCGTCACAAATATAGAACGTTTCTGAACCCGCATTTTGTTCATGTCTCACCCCCAGAAGGTAAACCATTTTACATGGAGAGACACAATCCATTACGAGAAGTCCACCCAGTCAGAGGAACGGGTGGCGAACTAGAACGAGTGTTTGTATACACTCCAATAACAAAGATGGAACTCCTCGAGATGAAGAAATTAATTCCCTGTCATGATAAAGATCCAGCAGGGTTCCATAGAGAATTAAAAGACATGCTCCGTATGGGAGAATACACGTATCCAGACATAATTAAAATGTTAAAGGTTCTGTTGCCCGCAGGGGTGTATGAAAAGCTCAAGGAAAAAGAATGGGAGGTGGGGGAGAAAAAGATCGATTGGGCAGTTCTAGAAGCTGAAGATAAGGCACGAGTACCAGGTACCGGTCTTGGAGATAAATGTAAAGAATTACCGGAATTATTAATACAAGTTCTACCCAGATTATTGACAACTAGAAAAGAAGACTGGGATGCAATCTCAGCCTGTAAACAGAAACAAGATGAGGATATTAGTGATTTTTATTCTAGATTTGAAAAATGTTTTAGCATCAACAGTGGCCTCAAGACAAGTAGTGAGTCATACCCTCACCTTTTTGTTACTAAATTAGTCGAGAATTCAAGCCCACAAATTAAGAATCGAGTTCTGAAAGTCGAAAGTACCTGGCAAGCTAATACCCCGTCCCAGATGTTGCAGATGCTTCAATACCACCAGAATAGAATCAGGGAAGAACAAGAACACGAGAGAAAACGTATGAAAGACACGAAAATGAAAGTACTAGTTGCACAATCTGTTCCTCAAGACAGTCAGAAGAGGGGTCCGAATCAAGCCAGTCATCCTGCAGCTCCCGTTAAAGGGAATTGCAATTATTGTAAACAGCCAGGTCATTTTATAAATGAGTGTGCAGTTCTGAAACACAACATAGCTACTGGTAAGACTAAAGAAAGACCACGTCCGCCTAGACAAGAACAAGTTTCACAGATTTCTCAGCCACAGAATGCACCACAGACAGTTACCGCACCGCAGCCTATTGCTGCAACACAGCACGTTACACAGCAGATGTACCAGTATGCACAGTCTGAGTATCCAGAGTATCAGCAGTATTCATGAAACAGCCTAGAGAGGGAGGTAGGCTTGCCTCTCATCGAGATACCTGTAGATCAAGAAGGTCCCTATGTTCACAGTCAAGTATTAGGGAAAGACAGAAAGTTTTTGATCGATACAGGGGCAAGTAGGACCACAATTAGTCACGCCGAAGTTCCAGGGGCTCCGCTCTCAGGCTCAAGAAATGTTTCCCTTGGATTTTCAGGAAAGCCTATCGTAAATGAGATTTCAAAGCCAGTTACTCTAGAAGTAGGTCCATTGTCCCGCACTACTGATCTGTTACTTACTAAGTCATGTCCAGAAAATCTATTAGGCATTAAAACACTGAAAGAGTTAGGTGCAGTTATATGCTGTTCCCCAGAGGGAATACGATTGTTCCTACGTGACTTTAAGGGTCACTATGTATTACGCGATTTTGATTCAAGACTGTCTAATGTTCCACAGCACTTATGGGCGCAAGGTCCAACTGATGTAGGTTATATGCAAATCACACCCTATCGTGTGACTCTCAAGCCAGGTGTAGTGTTACCACGAATCAGACAGTACAGATTGCCACCTGAGGCTGTAGCAGCCTTATCCAAAATTATTGACGAGCTCATGGCTCAAGGAGTGGTTGTAGAAACTGACTCCAATGTATGTAATTCTCCGATCATTCCAGTCATGAAACGTACTGATCCAAATGCACCCCCAGTATATCGATTAGTGATTGACCTACGAGAGCTTAATAAATGTATTATTCCGCAGTACCCAGTTGTCCCAGACATCTCTTCCCTATTAACGGCCATTGATTCCGAAGCCACGTTCTTCACTGTCATAGACCTCAAGAACGCATTTTTCAGTGTTCCTATTCATCCAGACAGCCAGTTCCTTTTCGGATTTTGTTTAAATGGAAGGAGCTATATGTTCACACGCGCTCCTCAAGGTTTCACAGAAAGTCCTAGTATTTACAGTCAAGCACTCAAGAGACAACTAGATAACATTCACATGCCAACTGACACTGCCCTGCTCCAGTATGTCGATGATCTACTGATCACAGCCCGTTCTGAACGTGCTTGCGAGCAAGCATCCCTTACAGTCTTGTATTTTCTAGCCGAGATGGGGCACAAGGTGTCCCCTTCTAAGCTTCAATTCTGTGTCCAGCAAGTGGTCTACTTAGGACACTTACTGTCCAAGAGGGGTAGGCAGTTGACACCAGACCGTATCCAGTTGATAGCGAGTCTTCCTCAGCCCAAGACCCAGAAGGAGGTACGTGCTTTTATCGGCCTCACTTCTTACTGCAGACAATGGATTCCCCAGTATGCATTTCTAGCCAAACCACTGATACAGTTAACGACACAGGAGGCAGCCGTATCGACTGTCCTCCCTTGGACATCTGAACATACACTTAGTTTCAATGAGTTAAAGAAAGCTTTATGCCAAGCTCCAGTTCTAGCGACACCGAACTACAGTAAGCCTTTTACACTTTTCGTCACTGAACGCGAAGGTACAGCATTATCTGTTCTCACACAAGATCAAGCAGGACAATACAAGCCCTGTGCTTATTTTTCGAGCACATTAGATCCTGTAGCCCAGGCTCTGCCTGCGTGCCTCAAGTCAGTTGCAGCCACAGCCCTAGCTATCAGACAAAGTGATTCCATAGTCTTAGGACATACCTTGACAGTACAAGTTCCACATTCTGTGGAAGTTCTTTTAAACCGAACACAGACTCAACACTTGACAATTGCACGTTTAACAGGTTATGAATTGACACTGTTCCAGCCACACATAGAAATCAGACGCTGCAACATTTTAAATCCTGCTACACTGTTACCATCAGTTAATTCAAATCCAGCCACACATGATTGCGTGGAAGTAGTTAACATTACGACAAAGCCAAGACAAGATCTGACAGATACTCCGTTACCAGACCCCGACCTGACACTTTATGTGGATGGTTCATGTATGAGAACTAGTACAGGAGAACTAGTCGCCGCGTATGCAGTGACTACTGACACTGAAGTTATTGAAACACACCGTATTGATACCCTGTCCGCTCAAGCAGCAGAGCTAGTTGCTCTGACACAAGCCTGCATACACGCCAAGAACTTGAAAGTTAATGTTTACACAGATTCACGTTACGCATTTGGAGTTGTACACGACTTCGGAGTGCTCTGGCAGGAGAGAGGTTTCATGACTTCTCATGGAACCAAGATTCAGCATGGTCTCCTTATTCAAGCTCTGTTAGATGCCATACATTTACCGACATCTATCGCTATCATGAAGTGCAAAGCACATACGAAAGTTACTGACACCATTTCTCAAGGTAACGATCTAGCAGATCGCACAGCCAAGCTCACAGCACAGACTCTAGACATTCCAGTTAACATGACACACACTCCAGATCCGATTACATGCATGACAGTTAAGGACCCTACACAAGATGTCATAGATATCCAGTTACATGCTACTCCCGAAGAAATCAAGAAATGGTCCGAACAAGGAGGGGTCCAGACAGATCAAGGATGGTTAACAAAGGGTAGAGCCACATGGTTTCTCCCCGACTCTATGGTTCAAGTCATTATTAATACCGCACATAGTCCAGCACATTTAGGAGAAAAAGCTATGTTAGACAGTATCCAGAACATTTGGTTCAACAAGCATTTACGAGCTGCAGCCAAGCAGAAAGTCCGTACCTGTATGATATGTTGTCAGTTTAATCCAGGTAAAAGTGTCCCGGTGGAACAAGGTGGATTCCAGCCCCCTGACCACCCTTTTGAAGTCCTCCAGATGGATTATATTCAGATGGAGCGATGTCGAGGTTTCAAGTATGTCCTTGTAGTTGTATGCGCTTTGTCCAGGTGGACAGAAGCATATCCAGTCCCAGATTACACAGCCGCGACCACTGCCAAGCAGTTGGTTCGTGAGTTCTTCCCTCGTTATGGACTCCCTAGAGTCGTATATTCTGACAACGGCCAGCCATTCTCATCTGAACTCATGAAGCATGTTTCCCTGTTGTTAGGGTACCAGTGGAAGTTTCATTGTGTACGCCATCCTGAAGCAGCCGGTCTCGTAGAGAGACATAACCAGACCCTGAAAATCCGTATTGCAAAAGTGTGTAAAGAGAAAGGTGTGGACTGGCTAGTAGCTCTGCCAGTCGCTTTATTTTATATGCGCATGGTCGCACATTCCAGATCAGGTCTGTCCCCGTATGAGGTCGTATTCGGCCGCCCCCCTAACATGTGGGGTACTCCTAGACCCCGAAGTATTACCGATGTTTCAAGTAATATGCTGACAGATTACCTAGCTTCCTTGATGTCTGCCCTCAACTCATGTCGTTCACAGGTTGCCGCCGCATTTCCAGACAATACCGAGGTGGCACCGCATGAAATCGTTCCAGGATCCATGGTGATGGTCCGCAACTTTGACAGATCAAGTCCGCTGGAGCCTCGCTGGAAAGAGCCCCGACAGGTCCTCCTCACCACCCGTACAGCCGTGAAGTTGGAAGGACGCAAAGGCTGGGTGCACCTTTCTCATATTAAACTTTTTAATGGACTGAAACCCGTCTTAAAGAACATTTCCCAGGATTTGAAGGATTGCCAAAATATTGTTCTCAAGGACTGTCCCGCAAAAGACATTGCTACAACCCCTCCCCTGTTAGAGAAAACTCCACAACAGGAGTATAAACTAAAACTCCGGTCTAGTAAAATAAGTCAGTCAGTTTGATTGTCTAAGTCCTCCCCTAGGTGAAACGGTTAGACTGTTTCTGACATGTATAAAATAGACCCCCATAGTGAGAGAGTTAGTCAAAACTCAATCCGATGTATCGTTTTTCTATGTTTCATATTATTTCTCAGCATTATGATTTCCTGCACCAGTTATGCATTTTTCTTGTATTTCCCAGTTCTTCATGTAAATAAGTCTGCTAATGCTACAGTAGAGCACACGTTTAGTGATCTGCCTCCTCATGAACTCTCTTACCGCCTCGCTATGCGAAATAACTCATTCATCCGCATGTTACATTACTCACACCAGTCCAGCAATGCCACTAATTGTTGGGTGTGTGGTCGACTCCCCCCTTTCCAGACACCGAAGGGAGTTCTGCCACTTTTTCCTTATCCATTTTCACATAATGGTTCGTGTGGAGCATGGTCTACGTTAACGTCATCCTCAACAGATATGTCTTTTCTTAACAGTACATGTTTTCCAGACAAGCAAGGTCTCCCTCACCGAACAGGTTTAGATCTAGAAAATGAAGTGTATAATTTAGGTAACTATTCTTCGAATTTCATGGTCTTGAATGTTCAGTCTGATACTACTCCAGACTTACCTGCTATTTCAGTACTGCCAGTCAAAGGTGAATTATGTGTCCGAAATAATGGTTCCGTACATGTAGGACATAGTGATTGTACTACTATTGTCAAGTATAGTGACAGTGGGAAATCTATTTTCAAAGCTTCACGTGATTCTTATTTTATTTGTGGTCAAACTGCATATGTTCGTCTGCCCCTCGATTGGGAGGGAACCTGTTACATTGCCTTCCTACTGCCACCTGTTTTCCTAGCCCCACCTGATTATCATAGAAACACACATCTAGTACACGTTAGACATAGAAGGGAGTCCCCAATTGTCGATTATACTGAAACTGCTCTAGAACAGTATACAGATTTCAACAGAGGTTTCTTCTTCTTTATAGGACCTATCCAGAATAGTAAGCTAATCCGTAGGTTAACAAGAACTCTTGAAGCTGTAGTAAATGAGACTGCCTCTGCTCTAGGTAACTTAACCGAAGAGCAATCTGCTATGAGATTTGTCGTTTTACAGAATCGTCTCGTCCTTGACGTCATACTGGCCGATAGGGGCGGGGCCTGTAGAGTCATCGGATCTAGTTGCTGCATTTTCATTCCAAATAACGCGCCGTCTGTTTATTCAGCTATAACCAGACTCCATAAAATTGCCCATCTGTTACACCAAGATCCAGGCACCTGGACATGGTCCGGTTGGTTCTGGAATATAATTTCCGCATGGGGATGGAAAATATTGTCCTTCCTAGGTATTGCAGTAGCGATCATATTCAGCTGCTGTCTCTGTATACAATGTGGCCCTGCGATTTGCGGCATTTGTGCTACCTCTTGTATTCCTAGTCCCAAGCCCCGTTCTAAATCCCGTTCCAGGATAATTCGAGACGAGCAAATGATACTGTATGAAATGATAGACGGTATCATGAAAATTGATGTTTCCTGATGGAAACGTAGTGACAAGGAGGGAATGTGGAAAAGTAAATTTTGCCATGTTCTGTGTCCCTACGTGTCATCCATCATATGTTATGTGTGCATGATTAAATATGCATATGCATTCCCCATGTTCGATTCAAGACGCAATTATAGTTGTGTCCATCTCTAATATGCCAGTTTCTAGTCCTCGTGAATACTACGTATATCAGGCCTATGTAAAGCTACGTTGCCAACGTTTCTCAGTGTGCACGTTATTCCATTGTAAAGTCCCCGTTTCTAGGCCTCAAAAGGGCCTGGACACAAGATTCAGCTCCTGTCTCCTAATGCCTCGCTGAGGAGCGATACAGCCCCCACCTGTATCCTCGACCCTTCACTTACTTCCTGCCTCACAGTGCCCGGTTCAGCCTGGCTCAGCCTCTGAGTCTGCCAAAAGTATGTTATAGTTCCAGTTATCAGTTCAGTCCTCCTTCTCTGCATTCCTAAGCTACTGAATCGCATCAATAGTTTCCGTCATTGTCTAGCCTTCACGTCTCCACGTTAGAGAAATACTGCATTTAATGGTCATTTAATATTCTTCATCACGCACTACATGTAGAATAATGCATGGTCCAGTCTTAGAATCAAGTTAGCCTTTCCCCTCCTGACTTCTAGTTTATATCAACATGTTCTCTAAACATCAGATACTAGATACTGTTTAGGTACATGTCGCCCTGACTCTCCAGACTTCAGTCTCTGCTCCTAGCACAGAGTTCATAGCCCCCAGCTTCTCCTAGTGATACGTCATTGCTAGTTTGCGCGCACCATCAGGTTAGAGGTCCCGGCTCCTTAGGTAGCCCCCTCCATGGTTTCCGCCCCATTCATGACATATTCTGTTACGTTTACATCACATGTCTATGTATACGCCCCGTTACACCTCTTTTCACCCTTATCTTTCGCGACTGCTACGCGTCACACCTTCTGCTCCACCCACTGCTACGCCTATTGCAATGTAATGCTATGTGTTTGCGCTATGTATATATGCTCATGTACTGTTATTAAAAGGTCATTCCTTTTCCTTGTCCCGATCCTGACACCAGCAGCGCTGCTGGGCCCTGCCATCCTATTCCTATGCAGGTTGTCCTGTTCCTGTCCTTTATGTTGTAATAAACCTGCAAAACTCCTACTACCTCGAATCTTGACTCTTATTTATTGAGCTATCTGTTATTCATTTATTCATTCAAAAATAGGGTATTATTTATTTATTTACCACACGGTGACTCTCTGCGGCGGGGGAGGGGTGCAGAACTTCGCCCTCAATGGCAGGCCAAAAGCCTTCTGATACCGAAATCACCAAAGAGCTACTGCCGGCCAGGAATGCTTCAGAGGCTTGCCGTCACCAGCCACCGAGCGCAGGAGACCAAGGCCAGACCCTATAGAACAAAAAAAATGTACGTGAGAAAAGGCAGCAGACTTCAGGCAGCAATGACAGAGGTGAACACACGCCGGTGGCACAGAAACGAAGAAAAGTCAATAGCGCAGGAAGGTAGAGAAATATTTAAACAGGAGTTACCTCCTGAGCAGAGTGATGAAAAAAACAAAAATATATAACCATAGCCAGTAGCAGCAGAACAAAGAAGGCGATCAGAAAAGGGATCACGAAAGACATGGAGTCTGGACAGGCAGTGTAAATGTCCCCAGGACACAGGCACACCGGCCTGACATAGAAAACCAAGAACAAGAAGGGCAGAAGAGGTAGAAAGAAGCAACCCAAGCGTGCTGAGAGTGAAAAACGCAGGAATACACCAAAGACAACAGAGAGGCAACAAACAGACCGTCCACTGGATCCAACCCCTCCAGCAAACCAGAGAGACCGGGGAGAGATAAATAAACAGAACGTTATCACCTCAACTCCCCGCCCTGAGAAGGGTGCAAAAGGGTCCGATCACCAGTGTCTGCTCCGCCGATGTAGCCAGTCAGTCGTATTGGGTCCGCATACTCTCCACCAAATGTAGAAGCTCAATGGGAAACTGTAAAAATAAAAAGGTCAATGACAACACTGAAATAAACAATTCGCTCTCAGCACTTTAGTTTGCAAGGTTTATTGGGAACCCAATCAGAATGCAATCAGAATGCAAGATACGTGCGGCACGGAGACCTCAGCAAAGCTTACTGAGTGCCCAATTGACATGACAGTGCAGAGACATTTTATAGGCAGAAAACTCTACCGGATGGGCATCATGGCATACGTAACCTGGATCAGACTAGGTCCTGCTGGACCAATCAGTGAAGTGCAAATGTGGTGTGATACCCTTTTAAGGCTTGAAATATGTTTATACCCTAGTGTTGCTGCCCACGTGTCATCTACAAGAGCAGATTTGGGTTTTCCCCTAAAGGTGAAATCTGTATCTCTGGTATACGTGGACTTGGCACGTACGTGACCGGTCAGGCCTGCAGGTCATGTCGACATGTTTTACTGAAAATGAGACGTGTTGCAATAGCGAGCTAGACGCTGGCATGTTTATTCTCGGAAAGCCTTGCGGGGCTTGCACGTTGCAGCTGACTGACACACAAAATGGAGCGTGCGACCATTTTGTGAATTTCTGCTGGTGTCTCTCTTTCGTAGCTCAAAGAAGACTATAGGCCTGAAATCATATGTATTTGGTATCATAGAAATGTCCGCTTCGTCAAAAGAACGCGCAGTGCCGGCCCGCCGAGATGAGCGTCCTTGCAATGGATGTACTCTGGGCTTTCAGAAGACATGGAACTCGCATGCGACTCTGGCCTGTGGCACAGTGTGGGGACAGTGTGCAAACAAGACGCGTGGCACGCGCTTGATTGGCTCTGTGGGCGGGGGAGTGCGTGGTCCCAGCTCAGCCCTTGAACCTGCATGAATCTGCGCCGGCTAGGAGGACTCCGTTCACGAAACCACTCTGCTGCTCAGCCTTGTAATGTATGACCCAGCAGCGGCTCAGTCCGTCGTGCTGCCTCCTTACCCTCTCCGATCGCTGCAGTTCAATACCAGCTCCCAGAAGCTGGAGCAGTGTGTGTCTGGGCGCTGCATCACTGTTGTCAGTGCATTCAGTGCCGACCAGTTTCGGACCTCAGCTCTGCAATTTCCGCCTAAGCTATGTCTCCTCATGCCCCCATCCACCCACGCCTGTGCCCTCCCTTATCCCTGGATGGTCCCCAACTCGTCTCCCATGCCCTATTGCTAGAACAACTGGCACCAGACAGGCACAAATGGCTGCAGACACGGTGGGCAATACAATATATACCCCCCAACCTCCCACAAATTCATTGGCTATAACGATTTTAAACGTGTGGGCTCAAACACCGCGTTGTCATGTCGCGCGATGTAAAGTCGCCGATGTGACACGCGATCCAATTGCATGGCCGCATTTGCTAAAATGGCTGATGTGACTACATTTGCGATGTAATTGCCGCGATGAGAACTCCCACGATGACATTGAGGACGATGGATCGTCACACAACCGCCACCCCAGTTCAGACATGGCCATATGCAAATCAGTCTGACCCTGTGCCTCATGGGAACAGTCCAGCCCGAACTGCCAAGCCATGCCTTACCTGGACCGGAAACAAGCTTCCTTGGACCGGTTTCTGGCATTTCAACTGTCTTCAGCCAGGCTTGCTTGAATCCAGTGGCAAAGTGAGCAAGGGACTCACGTCTGAGCATACCCTGCCAACTTATGGCGAACAAAGCGGTACAAAAGGGGGTGGTGATGGACCAGACTTTGCCACTGGATTCAAGAAAGCCTGACTGATGACAGCTGAAATGCCAGAAACCGGTCCTAGGAAGCTTGTTTCCGGTCCAGGGAAGGCATGGCTTGGCAGTTCGGGCTGGACTGTTCCCATGAGGCACTGGATCAGACTGATTTGCATATGGCCATGTCTGAACTGGGGTGGCAGAGTGGGCTAAAGAACGGGGATGGATTAAACCCAGATCTGTTGACTGGGTGTGAGTGTTTGATTGGTTCAGATGCTCCGTCCATCATCACCCCTTTTGTACCGCTTTGTTTGCCATAAGTTGGAAGGGTATGCTCAGACGTAAGTCCCTTGCTCACTTTGCCACTGGATTCAAGCAAGCCTGGCTGATGACAGCTGAAATGCCAGAAACCGGTCCTAGGAAGCTTGTTTCCGGTCCAGGGAAGGCATGGCTTGGCAGTTCGGGCTTGACTGTTCCCATGAGGCACAGGGTCAGACTGATTTGCATATGGCCATGTCTGAATTGGGGTGGCAGAGTGGGCTAAAGAACGGTGATGGATTAAACCCAGATCTGTTGACTGGGTGTGAGTGTTTGATTAGTTCAGATGCTCCGTCCATCACCACCCCCTTTTGTACCGCTTTGTTCACCATAAGTTGGCAGGGTATGCTCAAACGTGAGTCCCTTGCTCACTATGCCACTGAATTCAAGCAAGCCTGGCTGATGACAGCTGAAATGCCAGAAACCGGTCCTAGGAAGCTTGTTTCCGGTCCAGGGAAGGCATGGGTTGGCAGTTCGGGCTGGACTGTTCCCATGAGGCACAGGGTCAGACTGATTTGCATATGGCCATGTCTGAACTGGGGTGGCAGAGTGGGCTAAAGAACGGTGATGGATTAAACCCAGATCTTTTGACTGGGTGTGAGTGTTTGATTGGCTCAGATGCTCCATCCATCACCACCCCCTTTTGTACCACTTTCTAAAAGTGGCATTTCTAAAACAGTAATGTTAAACCAACTTCACCAGTAACGAGTATTTATCAAGACTATTCCAAACATATGAAACATAAAAAGAGCTACTCCTCTCTGATCAGGAATTATAGCTTAAAATTGTATTAAGGAATTCCCAATACTAGCCTGTAGGAGGAGTAGGTCTCACAGTAGTGAAAAAGGGAATAGGCTGTTTGTCACTACCAGGACATGTAAAACATAAAAGTACATGTCCTACCTTTTACTTACATAGCGTCCTGCCCTTTGGGTTATCAATGGCCTTCTTTAGGGGTGACTTATATGTAATAAAAGGGTTGTTTAAGACTTACCAAGTAGTTTCAAATGCCAAGTCAAAGTGGCACTAAACTGCACACACAGGCCCTGCAATGGCAGGCCTGTGACAGGTTTGAAAGGCTACTTGTGTGGGTGGCACAATCAGTGCTGCAGGCCCACTAGTAGCATTTAATTTACAGTCCCTGGGTATATGGTATACCACTTTACAAGGGATTTACAGGTCAAATAAATATACCAAGCAGGTGTGGGTCAATCATAATATGTTTGAGGGAGAGAGCACATGCACTTTAGCACTGGTTCGCAGTAGTAAAGTGCTCAGAGTCCTAAAACCAGCAAAAACGAGCACAGAAAAATGGACGGAGGCTGGCAAATAGTTGGGGGAGGCCCACCCTAAGGCTATCAGGTTTAACACCTTCCCTGCATCTAGTAGGACAATTGGCGCAGGTTCTCTACCAGTATTGTCCACATCTAAGGATGTAAGTACTAAGTTATGGTGAAATATTACACCACCCAACTATACATCCATGGTGTTCTTTAGCAACAACAGAAGTTAAGAGAGGTGTCAACCAACAAGCAACTACTTGGGGAGGGTAGGTCAGCAGCTTTTAGTTCAGACAGTATAGTGATAGTGTGACAGGGCTTTTGATCTTGCCAGGAGAGCTGAAAAGCTTTGAGCTTTGTCAGGCACATCCTGAAATTATAATGCATTATAAAACTGCATAAATGCTACCCCAATTTTCTTTTTATTTCACAACAGATTAATTCTGGCTAGTCAGAATTACCTATGTGTAAAGAGGAGAAACCCCCTGCTAAATAATATGAGTACCAAGAGCAGGGAAAATATATCAATATGAAAAAAGTTAGGACAACTCCTAAATAGTGGTAACTAGTGACTTTCCTAAAGAAGGCGCTCTTGTGCCGAAATGCTTGTAGATGAACTTGGAAGACATTTGTCAACTAGCCAGAACAAGAAATTACTGTTGCCAATAATATTGTATCAACAGTGACTAATGCACACCTCAGATATTGTTTGTTACATACATTACCTTTGATCATATCTGATTTAGTTAGTTTTCTGTGTGTATGTGTTGGCCTTTTCTGTTTGACTGCTGATGAGAATGGAGTATGAATGAAAACTTACTGATGACATGCGTAATAATATTATGATTTCAGCATGTAACTGTTTTTAACACTTACTAATATACTGACAAATATATATATAAATAAATAAAATATTGTTGGCGTTCATTATATCTGTATCTCCTTCTTCACTAACACCTTGTGCCTTCTTCATCTGTTGTCATTATATTTTTTTATCTCTTTTCTTAGATTATATAAGCTACTAGAAATTATTTAAGAGTTGTCATAGGTTTTTTCCTATTGACATATTAATCTGAATTACCCATACATTATATAGGTTTTATGTTGTCACCGTGGAAAGAAGGGTAAAAACCAATTCCATTCAAATTATGTTTGAGCCTCCACTTGGATTATGTGTCAAAATATGCTTATTTGTTCAAAAACATCCTTTTCCAAAGGCTCTTTCAGAATGATCTACCATTGAGCTCTATCAACGTTCTGTACAGATTAGCAAAGTAGCAATTGGGCCCTGCCTATTTAGTCCACCAGGATTTTTTAACTTATAACTAGATGTGGGCGGCAAACTCCCCTCTGTGGGTGGAGTTCGCGGAGTTTTGCCACTCTGTGCTCCGTTTGGAGCATGGAGTTCAGCAAAAACTCTGCTGAACAGCGGCAGAGTGAAATTTACCAGCGCGCTCACAATCAAATGCTATTGCTGAAACAGGTGTGTGCGTGGCTGTGCCTGCATGTAGTCGGGAGTAGGGAGAGATGGACGTAGAGTGTGTTGGCGAGGGATGGCCCAAGGCTGCACTAGGTCTTCCCTCCCCATAGTAGGATTGTCCACTGTGACAGTCTTGCTTCAGGGAGAGGGAAGCAATGGGTTAAGGGGAGCTGCTGGATGAGAAGGGAGCCCAGGCCACATTGGAAGGAAAGATAGACAACCAGGAGGAGGGAGAGGCCCAATGTGACTCACAGTTCTTGCTGCCTGAGACATAGAGAGACCGCTGGCAGTGGTGGAGGTGACAGACAGGACCTGAGGGAGAGAGACAGAGGCATGACCCACATTGGGTAGTGTTGGAGATATCTGGCAGCGGGTCTTTGCCCTTAACGCTCCATTCATTCAGTGAGCAGAGGAGAGTGCAGGTCGGAGCCCGCAGCAGAGAATGGCACTGTGATTGCTCCTCGTGCGGCAAGGAGACACCTAGCAGGGTGAGTGCAAATACACTTCTTATGTCACTGCTTCCTGGCCATTGCCCCCCCTCGCTGCCTCACAGTTCTACACTTCACACCCCCTCTCCACCACTGCTACTCAAGAGGCGTATTCCCGCTCTCAGAGCCACAAACAGAGCCATGCTGAAGGACCTGCAGTCCTGCCTGAACCTTAATTATTAATGCCGGATACTGGAAAGCAATAGTTTCTGATCATTACCTCAAGAGTGGTAGCTGCTGCAGAAGACTGATGTCATTATGGGTCCTTAGGCTGTGCACATGGTGTGTATGAGCTGTTCAATTGGTCTATGTAGAATGTCCTTGAAAGTGCCAGTGCCAGCAGATGCTCTAGACAGGAAGTCATCTTGCCTATGCTTACTTGAGCATGTATCATATCTCTTTATAGATTTGTGATAAGAAAATCCAATTCTTTTAACAAACTACAGCTGACTTTGAAAAAAATTAGCCTTTATAGCAGTGGCACAAAGAGTACAGGGGTCAAGTGCTTCTTTGGGGAAAGTGTCACGGGCAGTGGAATAGTCAAGTGTTTATGTTGCAGATTTTTCGAACGAGGTGTAATTTAATTGATTCTGATTTCGGCTTCTCCGCTTGGCCAATTGGTGTGATCCGATGCAAATCACTGCTATCCGTGGGCTTTTATATGCTGATTTAGAAATTGTTGGATCTCCTAACGGGTCTAGCCACTTTCGTAGGTGTGATCTGAAAAGAACATAGCACACTTAATGTTCTATATTTGGTAACATTGTTCTGAATTATTTCGTTCCCAAACCCAGGACTGGTTAACGACCATAGTCCATGTTCCCCTTGTGCATGTTATAATGCTCCTGAAGACCTTTACACATCGGGTACTGTAGACTTTGCAATAACTGGAACTCAGCCAGGCTCCTGAGATCAGCCATTTGCTTTGTTAACAATGGCTTCTCACAGCACGCAGTGTAATAAAACTGGCAGACATCACAGTGCCTCCCCTTACACCGACAGTCACACCGCAGCCCCTCGACGCACAAGACGGAACGGCCCTGTTCCTCCTAACAAGAGCCTAATGACAGATTTGCCAGGCAAACGAGCTCCCTTCCTGACTCCTGCCCCCACCCTTCGACTTGCAGTTCTACAAATGGGAGCTTTTATACTGTGACCTGACATGCAGAAAGACAAGTGCGCCTTGAAGGTCACCTGTGGCTGTGCACTGTGGCATGGATACTTCTGCACTCACAGCTGTTGTTTCTAGCTGTGTTATCTGGTGCAGACTGAAAGTGAAAATGTTTTATTGTTTAACCAAAACAATGTTCCAAAATGTTCCAAATACCAGATACATTGTACCAAGCACACAGAAATATAAACAAGTTAAAACTTATCGTTACATCCATTTCTTTAAACACTCAATTTGAAAGTTCAAAAAATGAACGTGTGATACACCACCTTTTTTGATACAATATATTAAAATTAATTGATATTTCTCTTTACAGTCCAGTTGTTTTTAAAAAGACAAACGACAACCACTAGATGACACTGTGACCAATTTCATTGTGTCAATACTTTCTTATAACTGATTAAAAAGTTTGTTAAGTGGCAAATACGTCGCGGATCATTCGAGTCAAGGCATTTTAATATGGCAGTTCTGCAGGAGCGGATGCCTCTTTCATTAAATTGTGTCTTTAACAGGTGATGGTGTAGCAAACCTAAAGCTGGGCAAATGCATATTAGATGAATGAAATCCTGTGTGGGAGAAAAACAGAGAGTGCCTGCTTTAGAGCCCTGCTACTTCCAGTGAGCCAGGTCTTCATTGGAGGGCAACTTCCCCATATGTAGCTCTAAAAGCTTGGCTGTTAAGTAGAGGGGTAAGGGAAGACCCAGATATGCTGCTGGCTCTGATTTTGTGTAGGAATGCAATACCATCCATGCGTGGGCTCGCCGATTTAACAATGCTTTATCTTCTAGTAGAGAGTGCTTTTTTACCGCCTTCTTCATGATAAGGTGAAATTAGGCCAGAGGTAGTTTCCGCTGCCAGAGGTCAGCCATCCTGGTGATTTGTAGTGAGGCCTGTAAATACTTTGCGTAGACAGACTAAGAGTCACCTTGTAGGGTGTCCCAAAGTGCAAGCCCTGGATTAAGTAGGATTTTATACCAAGTTTCAATCACCTCATACCTTCTGTATAGTAGTTGTTGTTGCAGCCCAGACTCTAATCGACCCTGGGCCGGTGAAGAGTCACATGGCAAGGAAAATACCGTTTTGTATACTTGTGTTTAAAGGCTGTCCAGAATCGCAGCATTGTTTCCATGCTGAATAACGCTTCTGTATGCAATGGTTGGTAGCTGTTTAGCTTTGATAACTGCTAGTAATGGGGTGAATTGTGGACCCTTTCGAGTTTTTTATATACTACAGAACACAAATATTAGGGCATTTCCCTTTTTTGGGTGGCCTCATTCTGCTTTGGAAGGAAAATCTTTGATCCAAATATATCCCAAGATATTTATAACTGCGCACCACTTCCAACCTTGCTTTATTGATTGTGAACGATAAATAAAAGGAATTTCGTAGCGTGCACTGCATCCACAAATACAGTGCAGTGCGCGCAACGAAATTTGTTTTATTTATTTATATGTTTACTTACCTGTAAAGCTCCGTAATCCATAGATTACTATCCCCCACCCTGCGCCTCCCCCTCCCCACATCACTACCCGGCAGGTACTCCCACTACTGACCGCGGCTGTTGTTGGGAGGTCCCTTAATTTTTCCAGAATTGGGCAGCAAGCACAGTTATGAGCTTGTGCCAGCGTAGGTGTTTTGTTTTTATTTGTGAATACTTGGCCCATCATAGAGTCAAGTTTAATGTTTATACAGGAAATATATTCTGCTATGACAATCATTAGATTGATTTGGATGTTGAGTTTGTCTGACTGCATGTTGAGGGTATTAATAGAAGTTTGCAGTGCTTTCAATAGAGCGGTGTGCAGGTTCAAAAGTACTTCCAGTTTTTTTACCGATTCTTGGATCTGCTCCGTTAAGTGTTTAGTAATAGTATGATACTCCTGATGGTTACGCTCTGTGTTACTGCTAGGTAGGTAGCGCGTGCTATTTTTATCTTCACCGTCACCATCACCCACACACTCAAAACCAGCAGACTTGACTACGGCAACGCCCTCTACGCCGGAATCAACAAAACTCTTCTACACAAACTCCAACCCATTCAGAACACCGCAGCCAGACTTGTACTTGGGACACCGCGCAACAAGCACATGACCCAACACCTACGAAGCCTCCACTGGCTCCCCGTCGAGAAGAGGGTCACCTTCAAACTCCTCACCCACGCCTACAAATCCCTCAACAACATTGGACCCAAATACCTCAATGAGAGAGTATCCTTCCACGCACCCAAGGGGAACCTCCGCTCCGCCGACCTTGTCCTGACAGAGGTCCCCTGCATCAGCAGAAACAGAACCGTCAGGAGAGCCTTCTCCTACATCACAGCCAAAACCTGGAACGAGCTCTCTGTGAACATAAGATGCTCCCCGACCCTGCACACGTTCAGGAAGGACCTAAAGACCTGGCTCTTAGACTGAGCTGGAGCCGCTCCCCCCCCCAGCACCTTGAGACCCTCACAGGTGAGTAGCGCGCTATACAAACCCCCTGATTGATTGATTGTTTGATCTTTAGTTTTTTCCATGCGCGTCCGCTGTTCGCTCGTGGGTTTGTTTTTGCTATGAGCTTTAGTAGTTAAATGAGAAGACTCTGTTCTTGACTGCTCAAGTGAGCTATATATGTTGATTATTGTTTGCTGTTGTTCTGTTGGTCGCAGTGCCATATTGTTCCTTAATTGACCCTCTGTTGAACTCTTATCAATTTGTCCCATTTCTTGTATTAGGCTGGTACATTTAGGCTTTGTTGACTGAGCCTTTCCGTCTTTCTCTAGTTTCATCTCTTGGTTGCTGCACATATTATCGTTTATTTGTACTGTATTATTGTTGATTAGGTTTATTGTGATGGCTTTTGCCTGTTCCGGGGAGCTTAACATTTCTACGATTGTTAGTTGCACGTCCGGTTGGGGAGTTGGTGACTTACAAAGTTGTGCTGGGGATTATACGTGGTACTTAATGCCTGCAATATGTCCTTATTATTAAGTATTGTTTGAGACTCCCTCCAGGGGTCAGTGAAATCGTCTGTATTATAGGTGTCCTCCTTCTTGTTGTTTTGCTTTAAGTTTTGCCTTCGAGTGGAGTGATTTTTAGGTTCTCTTGTCAGACCTTGTGTCAATCCTGGACATGAAGTCCAGTTCTGTGCGTGGGTAAACTTGCATTTGCATGGTTTGCACCGTACTACTCTGCCAGTTTAGTATTTTAACCTCTTGGAAGGCATCTACTGTCCCTGGGATAGCACCATGCTGTTACTGTGTGCTAAGGCTTCATCCTTAAAGTGTACTTCAGTGCTTGAGTGTACTTGCGCTTGAAGAACTTGCACCTTGGTGCTCCAAAATCTCAGTTTTGTTACCTCATGTTCAGTGCCTTCTGTTACTTGGAGGGCTTCTTTGCCCCGCTACTGTTTGGAGCTGTGTGAATTGCAGTTACTATTGATTTGTGTGATTCTTTATCTTCGTATTTATTTTTTTGTCTTCATTCTGTGTAGAGGCTAGTTTGCATAGCGTCAGTGGTTTAAGGACGCCATTAACTTTTGCCAGCGTAGAATATATGGCTGCACTTGGATCCTTTGGGAAGGTAAAGTTCCCAGTTGAATTCATTGAACCAAAGATTGAATAAGTTGGTGATATTAATTTTGCTCCTTGATTCCACGATGACTTTGGTGAACCACCCAGGGGGGACGCTGTTCCAATGGGGTATGTTTTTGACTTATAATTTCGCTTTGTTGGCTGTGATGG
Source organism: Lissotriton helveticus (assembly GCF_964261635.1). Taxonomy (NCBI): domain Eukaryota; kingdom Metazoa; phylum Chordata; class Amphibia; order Caudata; family Salamandridae; genus Lissotriton; species Lissotriton helveticus. Next base: position 1,559,351,600 of record NC_136059.1, read on the forward strand.
CTGCTTCCTTGTCCTGCCTGAACTCATTGCTCTGCCTAGTTGGTGGAAAAAGCAACGAACAAGGGCTTTGACTCACCTACAGTAAAGCAGAGTCTATCAATATAATCAACAAAGAGGATGCCAATACTGCATTCAATTCAAAACACTCCTTTTGTTTTTAAGGCTAACAAACAATCAATTATTAGCCAAATGTTGGAGTTTATCCATCTATATTTATTTACTTTATAGAAATTTTTTTGAGATCAACACAACCACAAGGAAAACTTTTGATATATATCTGCAAAAAAGCTCAAATAATGAATTTAGGAAAGCGACATACACTACATAAATAGACAAACAATTGGAACATTTATTCACTAACTAACATGAATGGTTTTGCTGTTTTGATCAAAGTGTGCTCTTTCATATCCCATCGCAGATCACTGACATAATATCGACTACACAAATATAGAATTACCAAAATATTGAAGAAAAAATATAGAATGCAAAAATATCGAATTCCTATCTACAAACAGGTAAGTACAAAAATATCGAATCAAAAATATCGTTTTAAAAAATATACTTAGTCAAGATATCAATTTTTTTTCAATGTCTTAAAATTAATTTAATATTAATGAAATGATAAATATAATTAACCAAAACATACTTAAAAATACTTAAATAACCTTAGAAATATTAAATAATTAATTTAAGTTTAAAAAAACATCCAATTTTATTTTTTAATGCATATATATATATTAACATAATATTAATAGAAAATATACAATATTTTTACCGTAGGATAACGGGAGGGTAACATTTACTATTTCCACTTCAGCGAATGCAACAGTAGGGAAAACGTTGGATAGCGTAGGGGTAAAAATTACTATTCCCACTCCAGTGAGTGCAACAGTAGGGAAAGCGTTGGATAGCGTAGGGGTAAAAATTACTATTCCCACTCCAGTGATTGCAACAGTAGGGAAAGCATTGGGTAGCGGGAGGGTAAAAATTACTATTCCCACTCCAGTGAGTGCAACAGTAGGGAAAGCGTTGGATAGCGTAGGGGTAAAAATTACTTTTCCCACTCCAGTGAGTGCGACAGTAGGGAAAGCGTTGGATAGCGGGAGGGTAAAAATTACTATTCCCACTCCAGAGAGTGCAACAGTAGGGAAAGTGTTGGATAGGAAGAGGGTAAAAATTATTATTCCCACTCCAGAGAGGGCAACAGTAGGAAAAGCGTTGGATAGCGTAGGGGTAAAAATTACTAATTTTTTTCCAATGTCTTAAAATTAATTTAATATTAATGAAATGATAAATATAATTAACCAAAACATACTTAAAAATACTTAAATAACCTTAGAAATATTAAATAATTAATTTAAGGAAAAAAAAACATCCAATTTTATTTTTTAATATATATATATATTAACATAATATTAATAGAAAATATACAATATTTTTACCGTAGGATAACGGGAGGGTAACATTTACTATTTCCACTCCAGCGAATGCAACAGTAGGGAAAACGTTGGATAGCGTAGGGGTAAAAATTACTATTCCCACTCCAGTGAGTGCAACAGTAGGGAAAGCGTTGGATAGCGTAGGGGTAAAAATTACTATTCCCACACCAGTGATTGCAACAGTAGGGAAAGCATTGGGTAGCGGGAGGGTAAAAATTACTATTCCCACTCCAGTGAGTGCAACAGTAGGGAAAGCGTTGGATAGCGTAGGGGTAAAAATTACTTTTCCCACTCCAGTGAGTGCGACAGTAGGGAAAGCGTTGGATAGCGGGAGGGTAAAAAATACTATTCCCACTCCAGAGAGTGCAACAGTAGGGAAAGTGTTGGATAGGAAGAGGGTAAAAATTACTATTCCCACTCTAGAGAGTGCAACAGTAGGGAAAGCGTTGGATAGTGTAGGGGTAAAATGTACTATTCCCACTCCAGAGAGTGCAACGGTAGGGAAAGTGTTGGATAGCGGGAGGGTAAACATTACTATTCCCTCTCCAGTGAGTGCAACAGTAGGGAAAGCGTTGGATAGCGGGAGGGTAAAAATTACTATTCCCACTCCAGAGAGGGCAACAGTAGGAAAAACGTTGGATAGCGGGAGGGTAAAAATTACTAATCCCACTCCAGAGAGTGCAACAGTAGAGAAAGCGTTGGATAGCCTAGGGGTAAAAATAACTAATCCCACTCCAGAGAGTGCAACAGTAGGAAAGCGTTGGATAGCGTAGGGGTAAAAATAACTATTCCCACTCTAGTGAATTTAACAGTAGGGAAAGTAATGATTTAATATATTAATACAAATACATTAAATATCAATACCAATAAAACATTCATTACAATTAATTGCCAATTTAATATTATGTAATAATTAATAACTTATAAATGCAAATAAATATTAGTATTACAATTAATTACCTATTCATAATTAATTAACAACTAATTCATTTTCAATAACAAAAACTAATTAATAATAAAAATGAATACCAATTATTAAAAATAATTACCTATTCATAAATAATTAACAACTAATTAAGTTTTCAATAACACAACTAATTAATAATAAAAATTAATACCAATTAATAATTAATTACCAGTAAATTAATTATCAATACAAAAAAAGTATTTTTAAGATGTACTTAATTATAATTAAATTACTTCCCACCCTATTCCCCTATAAAGCCACAATCCGCTACAGAAAATAAATTAATACAATTATCGTAATTATCAATTAAAAAACTTAATACAAATTAATTACCAATTAATAAAACGTAATTACCAATTAACAATTAATTAACAATAAAAAATCAATACCAATAAAGGAATACAAATATTTACTTAATTACAATTAAATTACTTCCCACCCTATTCCCCTATAAACCCACAACCCGCTACAGAAAATAAATTAATAAAATTAAAATAATTATCAATTAATCAATTAATAAAAATTAATTACCAATTAAAAATGAATTCACAATTAATTCAAAATGAATACAAAAAATAAATACAAATATTTAATTAATTACAATTAAATTACTCCCCACCCTATTCCCCTATAGACCCACAACCCGCTACAGAACTAAAACGCAAAATTAAATTAAAAATAATTAGTCATTTCTAAAAATTAATATTTAATTTAATATAATTAAATTACTTCCCACCCTATTCCCCTATAAACCCACAACACGCTACAGAAGTAAATTAAGCAAAAATGTCATTAAAAGAAAATTAATTTATTATAATAAATTACAAAAATAATTTTAATACCTATATTATATACTTCGATATTTTGACTTTCTATATTTTAAAAAATCGATATTATATTACTTACCTTCAATTCGATATTTTTCACCACTATATTGTGTCCATTCGATATTTTGTCCATTCTATATTTTGACTTCGATATTTTGGTAATACTATATTTTGAATTTGATATTTTGTGTAGTTAACCCCCATCGCATATGTTAGTACTAGTAATGGGTGGCATTCCGAAACATGGGGAATCTCACAGAGTTTTTAGATAACTGTGCAGAATTCAGAGGAGTAGAACTCTGCCCACCCCTACTTATGACTACCTGGTTATTGGACCTTTACTGTTGGTGGGTCTCACTATCTGAGCCTGATTTACAAATTCACAGTATTTGGACGGAGTGTGTTTAATGCCAGTGCCTGGCTTTTAAAATAGGCCAGCACCTGTGCTGTTAGGGTAAGTAGCACCCGGCTGGTTACACATGAACATGTGTGCACAAGTGTGTGAGCACACTTTTGCAGGCTGCGCGTGTGAGACTGACGATAATGGCTCACAGGTAGCTTGGCACAAAAGGGACTCAGCAAATACTGACCTGGGAAATGCCTTATAATATTAGTGAACAGCAAAACACACAAGACTGGGGGTGAATGTTTTGCCATTGTGCAACATTCCGTCCATCATCTTGTGTGTTTTGCTGTTCACCCTATGTGGGAAGGGTATGTTCAGACGTGGGTCCCGTGCTCACTAAGCCACTGGAGTCAAGCTATCCTGGCTGAAGACGGCTGATAGCCAGAAACCGGTCTTGGGATGCTTGATTCTGGTCCAGGGAAGACATGGCTTGGCAGTTCGGGCTGGACTGTTCCCATGAGGCACAGGGTCAAGACTGATTTGCATATGGCCATGTCTGAACTGGGGTGGCTTGGTGAGCAAAATAACGATGGATTAAACCCAGATCTGTGACTTGGGGTGAATGTGTTGCCATTGTGCAACATTCCGTCCATCATCTTGTGTGTTTTTTTTATAATATTAGTGGCCATTCATAGGAAGGACAGTAGTGCTCGCTGGAAAATCATTAGCTCTTTCACTGTATTATACATATTGGCAAAATCTGCCTTAAAGTACAGGCCTCCACAGTCCAGAAAGGTGTCAAACTGGGTTAAAAAAATGCACACTGAGTTTGAATTTGCAGTTCACAATAACACATAAATACATCTTATGGGATGTCACGAATTGTCATAATTCCCTGACTCAACTCATATCAGATGCCATGTCTTTGTCCCCCTGCAGGGCCAAGTTAATTACTCTGCTCCACAGCAGATGGAACAAATGCCCCCACCGCAAAGGGAGACATTTATGATTGTCCTGGGAAAGTAAGAGGAGTTGGGGAAATCTGCATCTGATAATTAGCTTGTCTCATTGCACAAGGGTTGGGACAGCCCAGGTCCACTAGCACGAAGAAGGAGGGCTGTATGTCTGAAGCCAACTAAGTAGAAGGTCCCCTTCAAAGTTTAGGTGGGAAGGGATCTGGCAGTGGTGTCAGTTAGGGACAGAGATGATGACCATTAGAGGAGCTATTTAGAGCGATAACTTGACAGCACCATGCTGGGTTGTGCCAGAGTGCTGTGCTGTAGGGTTGGGGCAGGGGTGGAGGGATTATGTGGCATCCTAGGATTGGCTAGGGATGTTAGACATTTATAACCTTCCAAACCCACTTAAAAACCCTACAGAATGGAGAGACAGTTGCCAAGACCCTAGACCTGGGAAGCAAAATCCATGGAGGACTGGTCAGCAGGAAAGAGAAGCTACTTGATGCAATTCCAAGATGGACTACAAATTGGTTCACCAGCTGACTGCTCCATGACTAGGATTGGTCTCTGCAAAATGTGCCCTTTTAGAGGCCAGGGGGCCTGTGGAAAAAAACTCCTGGTGACTCGCCCTCCCCATCAGGAGCAAAACAAACCAAAGATCATCAAAATCAGCCCAACAGGGCCTGATATGTGCTCTGCTAAATATTTCCCTTATCCATGAAAACGGGCACATTGCATTCTGCCATATTTTCAGTTATTTCCCCAGGAAGGCCAAACCCCAAGGGTCTGTACATCTATATTCAATTAACGAACTGGGGGAAGACATGTGTGGGGCCCCCTCCCCCGAAAGCTTATTATCCCCAGGGGCACCGATCTCCCCAGGGGCAGTGCAAGGAAAAAGGATTCCAAGGCCAGTGCAAGGACGAAGAAATAAACCCTGCTAGGCTGGTGCAATACTGAATGAACCATGGAATCCATCCTCAGGACCCCCAAGCCTGGGGGAGGGCTGGCTCTAGTCCCAGATGTCTAGGAAACCGCATCCCTGTGACACACAGTAGGAGAGAGGTGCTGAGAACAACACTGCACCCGCCATTAGGAGGGAGCACAGCACAGCAGCTCTGCTCCCTGCAAGGCAGGAGCATAGAGGAAGATGTAACATGTCCGCGGAGCACCCATCAGCTGTACTGCAGAAGGAGCTAGCAGGGCAGGGTGGGAGTGGGCTTCACATGCAAACCCTACGATAGATGCACGCTGGTTGCCTCATCAAAGGGGCTGTGCTACCTGGCTCAGAAAATATTAAAAAGTGCAGCAAGTCCACAGTGTAAGGCTGTCTCAACAAAAAGAACTGTGTGGTGCGAGAGATGCTAATAAAATATTTAACAGGAGCACCCCATAGACCCATTACTGGGTTTCATCTGTATATTTTCTTTACATGTGGAGCCCCAAAACTGGGCAGGGGCACCACCAAGTAATTTCTAAAGTGATGTGGAGATCTGCAGGGAGTGCAACAACTGTCCCAGAAAGGTTTTATGAGCTTGCCATTGGTTTCCAGAGGTACTAAAAGCATAAATCCTAAGTCAGGTTAGCATTGATTTAAGCATTTTTGGATCTGGAGCTTTTGCTCTCAGGGCCTGAGGGTAGTAGTGATTCCTTTTGGTTGGCCCAGTGTAGGACTTTGACGCATGTTTCTGGTTGAATTTAACCACTTATAATAATTTCATTTGAATACCTTTATTGATTCAAATTCTGATGTAGTGGCAAAGCACCATATATACATTAATGTGATGACTCTCACAAAGTCAGTAGGGGTAGAGAGAGGTGTTAGGCAGGGCTGTGTCCTGGCCCCCTTTCTTTTTACACTCTATACCAATGGCCTGGAACAGGACATGGTAAAAGGGTGCCAGGACCTGCCCACCATTAACAATCGCCCAATACCGGCTTTACTCTACGCCGATGACGCTGTGATTTTAGCCCGTACCCCCTTAGATCTACAACGTGCCCTTGTAAGATATAGCACTTTTATGGCTAATTTGGACCTGAAAATTAATATTAAAAAAACCTTTATTATGTCTTCAGGTCCTAGAACCAAGAAAACTAAGGCTATTTTTATCGACAACGTAAAACTTGAGAGCACAAACACATACCCGTATCTGGGAATTGTAATAGATCATAAATGTTCTTGGAGGCAGGCCATTGAGCCGAGGAAATTGCTTTTTATGAGGACAACAGTTGCGTTAGTTAATTTCTCAAGGAGATTCGGAAAAAGGCCCCCCACCGAACTCATTGGGATATATAAGGCTAAATGTGTAGCCATCGCAACTTATGGGCTGGCGTGTGGGGATACGGGAAGGTTGAAGCCTTACAAAAGGTTGAAAATAGTTTTTTAAGGTTTCTCCTCGCTGTCCTACAGGGTACTGTGACCTACTCGTGCCACTTGGAACTGGGTCTGTCTTATTTGATAGACTTAGTTAAAATCCAACCCCTCCTTCTATGGCACCGTATTTGGCCATCAAATAAAACTATTTTTTGTCAAAGGTTCATACAGGACTGTATTTTTCTAGAGAACGCTCACAAGATTGGATGGATAGCCTACATTAAAAACGTCTTGTATGATTTGGGCATGGCACGATATTATTATTCTCCCATCTTAATCTCAGAACTCGCTAGAAAAGCGTTCAAAAAACTTTGCTTGACGCACCTAGAATACCTGCAGCTGACTAATGAGGCCAGTAAAATATCAGTCCAACATATGTTAATAATTCAAACAACTCTGACTATTCAACCTTATTTAACTTTCAATTTCTTAAGCTATGAAAGATTTTTATTAACACTGTTCAGGTTGGATATTTTCCACGGTTTGGTCACTTTCCCAAAAACTAACGATTGGGCAAAGAATTTACAAACATGCCCCTGTGATGATGCCTCTGCCCAATCTTCAATCCACACAATTCTATTCTGTAAGTTTTACTGTGAACCAAGGAAACGCTGGCATATGCCGATTTTAAAAACGATGGGTTTTCGAAGGTGTCGCCCCGCATTTCTCTCTCTCCAATTTTTGGATGAAGAGAGTTCTGCTAAAGCCATAGCTAAATTTCTGAAGTTTGTCATCAGACACAGGCCAAACTTGTACTAAACTGCGAAAATTATATGCTAGGATTATACTCTCCTCTATTTGCTGTATAGCTTAAGGTGTTTTAGATTGTTTTTAACTGTTTCCATCTTTGCACTTTATAAATTGTGATAGTTGTAAATTAATCTTTTACATGTGTTCTACTAGATGAACACATTTAAAAAATTTTAAACTATTCTACTTGTGTACATTTTTAAATGTACTTTTATGGTTTTTCTAACAGGTGAAAGCCGAATAAAGGACTATTTGATTTGATTTGATTTGACTCTTTCACAAAGTCAGTAGGTCTGCCTTATTTAAAATGACAATCCCTTATACTATAAAGTTGCATCTGGGATGGGTGGCGGGTATTGTGATTATGGGGTTCAGGACCCCATAGAGGTGAAATATTATATGTGGGTTTCACCAAAGATATATACCTTCTTGATGTATATATTAGTAATTCAATGTGTAGTACTTAGTACTGTGTGTTATAAATGTACTTTTTCTTTATAAAAAGAAAGCACTGACTTCGACAATTTATTAACCGTTTTGTTGCAAGTCAGGTAATGGAGATTACTAGCACACACCATCTCCCCAGAGTTGGCATTGGATGCTTTGCTTTGCTACCCTGGGAGAATGAAGTGACCTTATGGGGTACTTGGTTCATAGTAAGAAGACAATTGTGGGCTTATGACTTGTGTGGTACTCCCATCTTTCACAATGAATGCCCCAATTTCTTAGAGACATTATGGTCTTTAAATGCTTGAGCACTAAGGATTTTGTAGCTGGTACAAATACATATATAATTGTTCCTTTTCTAAATCCCCGTAAAGAACCAAATTATTTGACCAAAGGATATGATGATTTCTTCCTGCCAATACAACACCATCAATGAGGAAAGCTCATGATTTTCAAAGAAGGTATGACCAAAAGAATGAAAAATAATCTTTGCATGGCTTTCAGAATGACAAAATTGGACAAAAGCTTGTGAACCCAAAATCTAATCAGATTTAAACAAGTACAATACAATGATGATGTGAAAAAGTAGGCCTAATATGAATAGGCTGATCCTGCTGCCCAATGTGGCATAGATCAAATGCCTCTTGTACATAGGCTGATATTTGTTTAACCAAGAGTTATATTGTGTAAACATTGGCATTTGTCTGATTCTTGTCTAGTTTGTATCTTAAACAATGTTGAAATCCATCACCCTCCAGATAATTAATTACAGAAACTGGACCAAACTGAGCGACAGTTCAGCAACTAATTCTGTGTCATCAATATCTTGGATCCATGCATTTTATTTGGGTTTATCAATTATGTCAAAATTAATCTTGGGCATTCAATCTCAGAGTCCTTAACACCTTGGCTGCTAGGGAGATTTTCCTGCTGTGCTGAAGTCCATTATTTACCATTGTTCATGACGAGCTCAGCTCGTCATGAGCACACGAGCAGTGTACTGCATGACGAGCTGAGCTCGTCATGAGCATGGAAGGGGTTAATGTGGAGATATTATTTTTTCAAAAACCTTTTCTCAGAAATTCTAACCTTAACCTTGGAATTGTCTATTTTTTAAATTAATTATTTAAATTAGTTTTACTATTTATATTGGAAACCCTTAGTTTTATCCTCATTTTTAGGCCTTGGCTAGCGTTGCAGCACGCATGCGCTGCTCGCTTTGCGAGGCATGCAGTATACACTATAGTGGGGTAGCTTTGTGGAAGCTCCACCCTCTCTTCCCCCATATTTCTTATTGGCTTATTTCCTAAATGCAGCCTTCTGATAGGTTTTACGCTTGTTAGTCCCACCTCATGACGACCATGTAGTCATTTACATCCTGCCACAGCTACTGGCCCCTTTACTTCAGGCACTATTTTGTTCCCCTACCTCCCCCCCCGCCGCAGTCAGTCCTTCTCGGCCCCTCCCACCCGCACTCCCGTCGTGCACTTTCTTCGTGGCGCTCCTCCTTTCAGTCCAATGCCTTTTGCATTGCAAATACCCGCCCCCGCCGCAGTCCGATGCCTTCAGCATTGCAAATACTCCCCCCCCCGCAGTCCAATGCCTTCTGCATTGCAAATACTCGCCCCCGCCACAGTCCGATGCTTTCTGCATTGCAAATACTCACCCCCAGCCGCAGTCCGATGCTTTAGGGAAATGATTAGTTATACGCGGTGGCATTGGAGATCCACGCCACCATGAAATTCTCTTCAGAACTTAAGTGCAGCTGGCCGGCAGCTCACACTCGATCTATCAGAGATACCAACAAAAGATGGCCACCACGATATTCATGGCTGAAGTCCTTTCTTTGTTTCCAAGTCCTAGCGATTTCATAACCTACACTTCCTGTTCGGCTGTTTCCTTCCGGCGGTGTGCCCGCCATAACGGAGTGCAGGTAAGAAACTGATGGCATCTGTAAATAGTTACCAAAGTACAATGCAGTTCCCTGTGATCTGAAGCACCAGGAGCGGCAGGCTGTTTTAATTTCAGAGTATTCTATTGTATTTTAGCATTTATATAGTGCTTCATGTCCCTAAATAGGCCACAAAGCACTCTGGTTTCCATCAGGATAATGGTGTCAATTTGTAGCACATGGTTGACTACATGTTGGATAAATGTAACCCTATGTGGGTGCTGTTTGGTGATGTTGATAAAATTTAAAGGCATGCTTTAAACATGGTGCAGTGAATGTTGCACATTTAAGTATTAGGTTTTGCGCAGAGTGTGAGAATAACGCATTCCTGCTCTTAAAATTGGTAAGTATCCTGATGTTGAGACTCTCATACGGTGCATAGTATGTGGATAGGTGAAGTCCACCAAGGAGAATGAAATAAGGAGTATGTTCGAGCAGTCGCGGTCCGTGCAGGTAACAGTGGTGGGGCAGTGGGGCCAGGTGGTGGGAGGGGATTTCGAGAAAAGATGTTGTGGGAAAATGTACTATGTATATAATTTTCCACTCTGCATCGTTCCTCAAAATACCACCCCCCCTAATCCGGCCCCACCGCTGTTACCTGCACGGACCTCGGCTGTGTTCAGCAGTAACAGCATCAACCCCTTAAAACACTATTATACAATAGGTGAAATTACGTACATTTTGCAGATAAATTTTGTCAAACTTTCACAGAAGGATGCTTTTTGTATGGGATGATGGGATGTTGTTTGCCAGTATAACGTAGGACATTTTTTACATGGTGGCTTGTCTGGCATAATAAGTCACGTGAGATACCAGCAGGAAATTGGTTGGAGTAAAAAATGTCTCTCAGTAAGGCACTTTTTGCATAAATGAGTCTTCTTCAGTCACAAAAGTGCACAAATGGTGGATCACTGACAGAATATTGGAAACAAAAATATTGTGTGGACAGAATCTTATGTACAAAATATTGAGAAGGTAAGAACAAATCAGTAAGTATAGATTTTCTATTCTTTACTCCACATCTAGGTATCTTGCTGATATATTTATCATCAAGGTACATATATGTGGAGATAATATAGTAAAACTTTGCTTACTTATAGAAACTTACCTTCGGGGGAAAAAAGATAGTAGTGGGCTGATGAAGCAGCGAGTCTGCTTTCCCCTATCTCTCTACTACCAGGTGACAGTTTCCGACATTCTCTGTTCAGCATGAGCTTTTATACTGGTTAATCAGCGCAATTACCAGGGTATCCACCAGCCAACACCAGCAAATACGCCAAATGATGTGGTTTATCCTTCTACCTTCATTTTTTAAGCCCCTTACCTCCCCTTGGAGAATACATCTGTGATGGCCTGCCTGTGAGGCCATGGCCCCAGTAAAAGCTGCATGGTGTGGCCCGTCCCGATGCAGCCACGAAGGATGGTTTGTGAGCACAGTTAAATGTAGCTATTCCACCTCCGGCTTTGGCTCGGGTTTCGGCCCTAACACTCAATGGGAGGCGGGGAGATGCTCAGCAGCTGGGCTCAATTACCAAACTTCTGGCCTCTGAGAGTGGAGGAAGCATGCTCTCCCCGGGCTTTCTGGAGTCAGGCGTACTTTCTACTGAGGCCGCTGAGTCCTCTCCTGAATCTGCACGGCTGCTCGAGGTACTTAAAGGAAACAAGTCGACCTCATTTAGCCTCCACGATGAGAACTCTCACTTTGGACCACCAGGCAGCACTGTTGCGGCTGCTGCAGCTGAAACAGGTGAGCAAAGTAAAATTGTTTCCCCCACTGACTGCTCTCTTCCCCCAGCATTTCCTGGTGAAATGTTGTACTTTAGCTGCTGTGTGTGCTACAAAGTGTTGCTCTTTCATTAGGACAGAAGGGGAAGAGGCAGCAGGGCACAGTAATGTTGATTTGGGCACGTTGGGCTTGGATTCAGCTACTATGCCAATGTTCGAGATACTATTTACATTTGCGAGAGGTAGGCACTGGTAGCTCATCGATGTGGCTCAGTGGCTATCAATCACGCTGTATTGGAGGAATCTGCTTAGGCTGCTTCTTTGATTGGCACAATTGACACAAAGCTGGCTGCCCCTCCAAAGCTATTCAGGCGGTCTCTCGGAGGGCGATAAAAAGTGAATCATGCTGATAACAGTAAGCTCAGTACCAAGCAGAAGGATCCGTCCGCAAGTGCCTTTGAATCACTGGAGGTTCACCATAAGGATAACCTCTTGAGGCAGTGGTTTACCTATAAAACAAAGAAGAATCAAAGGTCTTCAGCAGACAGCAGCTTGGACAACGGTAACCCAGGCAACACAATGTGAATTTGAATGTGCTGGACTTGTAAAGCGCACAGCTGCCCGTAAGCGTCCCGGCGCTTGCTTAGGGAACCCGTCCTGGTATTCCCCTGTGAGAAACCCCGGCAGGGTGTCCACAAGGTGAAAGCCAGGCATCCCGCCGCGAGGGGCCGTAGTGGAGATTAAGCAAGCTATTGCCCAGAGTCGCAGAGTGTGACCCCGTGAGTTGAGTAGGCACCAGAGCGAGAATTGTCGAGTCCATGGAATTTTGAGCCTGAGACCCGCCAAGGCGGGGAATCGAACCCTGGTCCACGGTCGATCTCAGCTTCCGGGTCTGCCGCCTCTAACCACTGAGCCACGCTTCTCCACTACAATGTATGTTTCTGGGAGCTATATAGGTGACCAGGAGCAGGGTATTGGGACAATCCAACTTAACTTAACTGATGATCCCCCACAAGGCCCCATTGGGGTTGCAGTCAGCTCGGAGGAGGTTCTGGGCTCACTCACTATCTCAGTTAATCTGTCAAGTAGAAGATACGAGCCTCCACCTTCTGGCAATGAAATGACAGATGCGCAGAACGGGGGTCTCAACACATGTATTCCCAGCCCAACAGTTACTGTCTCATCCCTACGTAATGAGCCAGAGCCCATGTTTTCGACAATAATTCAGCTGATGCAAGTTCAACCTTCTGACACACTACAACATTATGTACAGGCCCGAGCTGATAATCTTGAACTGTAGCAGTCATTGTCGGCAATAGATGGGAAGGTCTCTGTACTTACCTCTCAGGTTACTGAGTTGCAGCATAGAGTTGATGATACTGAAGAGGCTGGATCATCTTTGATGAGGGCCATCAGAGAACAACTCAGAAAAGGGGGTGGTGATGAACAGAGTGTCTGAATTAAGCAGACCACTCTTACCCAGTCCAAAGATCAGGGCTTGATCCATCACCGTTATTTAGCTCACTGCCCCATCCCAGCTCAGAACCTGGCTATATGCAAATTAGTCTGTCCCTGGCCCAGTGCATCATGGGAACAGGGCAGACCAAACTACCAAGCCAATTCTTCACCAGAAAGGAGACAAGCTACCGGGGACCGGTTTCTGGCATTTCAGCCTCGTCGGCCCGGCTTGCTTGAATCCTGATGGAGCAGTAAGCAAGGGACTCATGTCTGAGTATACCCTGCCACACCTATAGTGGCCAAAAACGATTCAGAAAAGGGGGTGGTGATGAACAGAGTGTCTGAATTAAGCAGACCACTCTTACCCAGTCCAAAGATCAGGGCTTGATCCATCACCGTTATTTAGCTCACTGCCCCATCCCAGCTCAGAACCTGGCTATATGCAAATTAGTCTGTCCCTGGCCCAGTGCATCATGGGAACAGGGCAGACCAAACTACCAAGCCAATTCTTCACCAGAAAGGAGACAAGCTACCAGGGACCGGTTTCTGGCATTTCAGCCTCGTCGGCCCGGCTTGCTTGAATCCTGATGGAGCAGTGAGCAAGGGACTCATGTCTGAGTATACCCTGCCACACCTATAGTGGCCAAAAATGATTCAGAAAAGGGGGTGGTGATGAACAGAGTGTCTGAATTAAGCAGACCACTCTTACCCAGTCCAAAGATCAGGGCTTGATCCATCACCATTATTTAGCTCACTGTCCCATCCCAGCTCAGAACCTGGCTATATGCAAATTAGTCTGTCCCTGGCCCAGTGCATCATGGGAACAGGGCAGACCAAACTACCAAGCCAATTCTTCACCAGAAAGGAGACAAGCTACGGGGACCGGTTTCTGGCATTTCAGCCTCGTCGGTGATGGATCAAGCCCTGATCTTTGGACTGGGTAAGAGTGGTCTGCTTAATTCAGGCACTCTGTTCATCACCACCCCCTTTTCTGAATCATCAGAGAACAACTGGCACAACTTACTCAGGTTCAATCTAAAGGAGAAGACCTTGAGAATTGGCAGGAGCATAATAACCTGATGATTTGGGGGATTTTAGAGGGAAAGGAGGAGGATGATCCCCAGCAGTTTATAGCACAATGTTTCACACAAGCCTACCCAGAAATGTTAGATTAGTTTATGAATTCTCACATTTAGCGTGCCCACGGCTTCCACTGTGTCAAGCAACCACTAAAGGTGATAAAGCCAAACCCCGCCTATTTTGATATTAATAGGATTTTTTTACTGTGACAGCAATTTACTTAAAGGGTCACCCTTCTGCTGCAGTCTAAATTGATGCTCTCTCTTTTTTTTGTGGGTTCAGATCTTTGCAAATCAACTATGGATCATCGGTGGAAACTCAGAGAACAGACTGATCCCCAAAGAGCTCAGGTTTTCCTACAAGAGCCCACCAAGTTGAAGATTATGAGGTACAGTTAAATGTTCTATCAATCTGAATTGGTGTCCTTCGGAAATGGCAAGGATAACAGGCAACAGCTAGGGCCTGGCGTACAACTCCTGTAAGCTAACTGTACGTTGTTCAAACATTTATGTAAGTGCATTGTTGCTTGTCATTTATGGTCTTTTCTAATATACTGCTCATGGCATTAATGGCAAATTCTTGCTCTTTCCTTTCTTTTTAACTTGAAATGTCTCTATTTTGGTCAAGAGTTTTAGGGGCTGGTAGTGGGGTGGGTTAGAGGGAGGATCTTATGTTCCTCTTTGAACACAAAATGGGCTGTAATTGTGATCAGTGCTGGGCTGTGTTGGGTTCTGGTGTCGTACGGATGATACTTTCTCAGTAAAAACTGTACATTTGTTGGCCATCATGAATGTCAAATCTGCAAGACTGATTCTACGCACACCATCAGGATATGTTGGCGTCGTGCTATCTCACTTTGCACCAGCTGTACCCCTGACCACATAAGGGAACAGGTTGAATATACAACTTCAGAACATGACAACCCTGATGCCTCAAAGAAAGAATTGTAGTAGCAGATTTAGAACCTTTAAGTTTGATAGTTCATGCATACCCAAAGAGATGCACAAGAAATACACAACATGGCGTTTCAATATTTAATGCAGGATTATGATTCTTGTGTAAAATATGTGTGCTGCAATAATCAATAGAAGGAAGCAGAATAGTGTGATCAGCAATACAAGAATGGTGAAGAAGATGAATAATTCAACCGTTGTGCTGTTTATAGAGAATATATGCCAGTATATAAATACTGTTATATTTTACTCCTACCTAACACTACCTATCCTAGTATGCCTAGGGCGGGTGAATCTGTCAGAATCCCTGTATGGTGATCCATCTCCCCATTACCTGTAGGTAAGTGTTGCCAGGAAGCCCGTCTTGGCGGAGAGCTGGGCTTCATCCCTCAAATGAGGTAAACAGGTATCAGCTGAGCTGGATTTCCGGCATGGGTAGACCTCACACTGCCAGCGAAATGCTCCTCTAACTAAACAAAAGCGTGATCACTCATGTTTCCATGTCAAAGTCCCTGTCAGGCTGTCATTATTGATTCTACCCTGACAAAGATGTCGCTGAGCGAACAATAATAAAAAACAACATTTTGCACAGTGAACTTTAGCTTTCTTACAGAATGTTCAAGGCATCTGATTATGTGCCTATGAAGATGTGCAAATGTAAGCAAAGCTATTTCTTTGAACAATATCCTTACAAGCAGGAAAGAAAAAGTGTTTCAAATGTCAACATTCAAGAAAAGATGTCAGGTTTAAACGTGAGCATGTAACATGGTGGTGTTTCTGCCCGGGCCAAAATGTGACCACATAACACTGGCATTACTACTATGTGCAGGTTTCGGGTTGTTTTTTGGGGGAACAGCATGGGCAAAATGAGTTACAGTATTCACAGTTTTTCTCTGTTTCTATCAGTGTTACGTCTGAAAAAATATATAGACTGTTGACCAAGATTCCTAACAGTGATGATACAACTACCCAAAAAGTTACCATGACGTTTAAAACATTTATTTTCCCCATTTATGTCAAATAATTTCATCTGCACTTTTCCACTCTAATCCCCAGGTTTATTACTTTAATAAATTCAGTTTGTATGTTTTTTTCCTGAGAACTGAGAAGAAATCATAAATATGTGTCCTAAAAGTCTTGCACAATATTGATGATTTGCTAAGGAGGGGGTTCGCCTATTTTAATGACTACCGTATTTTCCGGCGTATAAGACGACTGGGCGTATAAGACGACCCCCCTACTTTTCTGGATAAGATGTAGGTTTCGTGCTATACTCGCCGTATAAGACTACCCGTGATTCTAGCCCTCCTCCGTGACATGAAGTGTAAAGAACTGTCAATCCGATCTTAAAAAGAATGCAGTGTCTTGGTGATTCAACAGGAATGTACTGTAATCACCCTTCTGAAATACCATACGGTAACTGCAGCAAAACATTATGTTGCTGTATTGCCGGCGGGAAAATTCTACAGTCCCCTTTCTATGGTCATTAACTGACGCTCCTCTCCTTCCGATGAACGCAGTTATGTAATGCATGACCTAAAATATTAAACTTTTTCCGCATCCAATAAGGGATTTGCTCCTGGTTTCCTGTGCGGGAAAAATTCAGCACTAAGGAAAACTTAGATGAACCAGGTATTTCTGAAAATTCAACAAACCGGTAATTATGGGTGAGGTGATGTACACTGAATCCAGTAAAGTATTCTTACCCAGCCAGCAGCTGTAGCAAGTACACAGTACTAACCACAGTGGCCCATCAAGGCAGTGAATCTTCCAGATTTGTGAAATGAGGAGGTCGACAGGCAATGACAGAGGTATTTTTTTTTTTTAAGTTACAGCCTGAAGTAATCATTCCCACAGAAAGCTATTAGGAAAAGAACGAGGAGTGTAAATCGAGTCAAAGCCGTTTTTCTTTTAAGAATTTTTCTTGAGTCACGAGGTAGTGTGACTCCACCTCTTGCTTGCTTGCAATGAGCATGGTCATCGGCTACATTGTTTTTCTGCACAACGGGTGAGGATGATAGGAGAAGAACAACGCAGGGAAGAGAGAGAGAGAGAGAGAGAGAGAGAGAGAGAGAGGAAGAGAGAGAGAGAGAGAGAGAGAGAGAGAGAAAGAGAGAGAGAGAGAAAGAGAGAGAGAGAGAGAAAGAGAGAGAGGGAGAAAGAGAGAGAGAGAGAGAGACAGAGAGAGAGAAAGAGAGAGAGAGAGAAAGAGAGAGAGAGAGAGAACGCGAGATTTATGGCCACATCGGAACGAGAGAGACGCCAGATCAGCACATGCCGCTGCATCCCCCCCTCCCACGAGCACTGGCAGATATCAGGGCGCCCGAATTCCTCCCCACTGGAGCTGCTGCGCTGCCATCACTGACTGCACCGACGCGGAGGCATATCCTGTGGCCCAGCTGAGTGGCATCAGCACCTGGGTCGTGAAAGCGGAGCGGCACGACTACCATAGCCGGTAAGGACAACAGCAGCCAGGCATAGGCCTTAGACTATGAGCCAGCACTGGCCAGCTGAACCCAGGGACATACCTATTTAGCCATCACACACGGCGGGGGCACTGACAGGGCCCCAATCTGCTCCAATTTCAAGGTTGGTGGAGCGTTGTTTCCACTCCCAAAATTTGGTTGCCGGCGTATAAGACGACCCCGGACTTTCGAGCACATTTTAAAGGGTTAAAAAGTCGTCTTATACGCCGGAAAATACGGTACTTATTAGAAATGAAATTGGCTATTAAGACACAACACAGACTGACAAAACAACCTATAGAACTGCTCTAAAGAATTTCCACAAACTTAAGCGCGCCACTGTGAGGGATCATTTTGTAGAGAAAATCAAGGCTGGTGAAAATTCATCAAAGACCTTATTTTATATTATTAAATAATTTTCGAACCCCCCAGCCTTGGCCTGCCCGACTGCCCCTAGTCAGACCCTTTGTGATGGTTTCTCTGACTTTTTCCATGAGAAAATCATTAATATCTTGTCCACATTCAATCAGGATGGGGCTCCTCTTTTGCCTGATCCTAAAACCATTCATGAGGAAACGTTTGTCTCATTTAAAACTCTAACCGTGGAATATGCTCAGACTTTGTTACGCCGGTGCAAATCTGGGTCTCCCCTTGACCCGGCCCCTGCACTGGTGTTAGGCAGCCTTGCCCCCCTGGTGATTAACCAGCTTCTTGCGATCTGGAATTCCTCACTCCTCTCTGGCCTATTCCCCTCTGTATGGAAGCAGGCCATGTTGATTCCAATCCTTAAAAAGGCAGACGCTGACCCGTCACTTTTTAGTAACTATCGGCCTATATCGCTCCTCCCCAATGCAGCAAAAATCCTTGAGAAAGTGGTGCAGGAGCAATTAGCCGAATATCTGGAATCCAAACAACTCTTACATGATTCCCAGTCCAGCTTTAGACCAGGCTTTAGCACTGAGTCTGCACTACTTGAGGTGTCTGAGTCCATTCGGGAGTGCGTGGATGTTGGCGAGGAGGCCATGCTGGTCCTCCTCGACCTGTCTGCGGCTTTCGATACCGTTTCGCCTGACATCCTATTGGATCGTTTGTACGATATTGGTATTGGCAGCGACCCACTGGCCTGGGTTAGATCCTTTCTGACGGGTAGATCCCAGCAGGTCTTTCTCCGGCCTTTTGTCTCTGAAGAGAAACCTCTGCTTTGTGGGGTCCAGCAGGGCTCCACACTTAGCCCCCTGTTTTTTTATATCTACCTCACTCCCCTGGCGGAAGTGGTAGAATCTTGAGGGGTCAGAGTGATCTCCTATGCTGATGACACTCAGCTTGTGTTCTCCTTTAGAGATCACTCTGACGGCAGCTTGTCCAACTTTCGTCGCTGCCTTGTTAACATCTCCTCCTGGATGACTACCAACAATCTTAAACTCAATACGGATAAGACCGAGGTCTTATTTTTCAATCAAAGTTCTCCACCTCCCTCTACACTGTGGTGGCCTTCGGAGCTAAACCCCCCACCGGTTCCAGTCCAAGCTGCTCGTAATTTGGGTTTCCAATTTGACAACGCTCTGTCTTGTAAAACCCAAATCAACAAAGTCACTGCAGCCTGTTTTGGTAAACTCCGCATGATCAGGAAAATGTTTCCTTTTCTCCCTCTTGATTCCCGGAGGACTGTTGTTCATGCCTTAATCACTTCTCATCTGGATTATGCTAACAGCTTGTACGTAGGAGCTCCAGTTTACCTGATCAAACGACTGCAGATTGTGAAGAACGCTGCTGATTTTTAACATTCCTTATCGCCATTCTATCACTCCGTATCTGGTGAAGCTGCACTCGCTGCCAGTGACCTATCGCATTCAATTCAAAGCTTTGGTCTTTGCCTTCAGGGCCCTTATTGGCCTTGGCCCA
This sequence comes from Lissotriton helveticus, assembly GCF_964261635.1. Classification (NCBI taxonomy): domain Eukaryota; kingdom Metazoa; phylum Chordata; class Amphibia; order Caudata; family Salamandridae; genus Lissotriton; species Lissotriton helveticus. Next base: position 1,559,371,243 of record NC_136059.1, read on the forward strand.
GCCTACCTGAGAAATAAGCTCAAACCTGTCCACTCTTCCCGAGCCCTCAGATCAAACCATCTTCGCCTTCTCTGTACCCCTCGCTTTCGCCGTTCTAGAACGGGGGGTCGTGCCTTCACGGTGGTAACTGCAAAACACTGGAACAGCCTCCCACTGGACCTTCGGCTCACTACGTCGGAACCCCTGTTCCAGAGCAAACTGAAAACCTGGCTGTTCTCCAACCTTTAGGCTACGTTTCACCCCTCTGGTTTGCCTGTTGTCCGCAGCGCCGGGACACCCCCGTCGGGGGTAGCCGTGCTCTTTATAAGCTTCAAAAATAAATAAATGTTGAAGCTGCAGAAATGTCTCTGTCCCTGCCATGTCCATCCATCCATCCATCCTTTTATCCAGGGTCTACATGTTGAAATTGGATAAACTCTCCACATGTGACTCCTGATTTCAAATGCATAGCATTTTGGTAGCTGCATCTACATTGTATCATTCTGTTGATTTTGTTCTGGAGGTGCGATTTCAAGAGTTACACAAAAAGTTGAAGTGGACTTCTTACTGATGATGTGGACTCACAGATCAGAAAATACCAGGTGGAAGTCTGAATATTTCTTAAAATGCCATGGTCTTTGCTGCATCTTACGATCTTGTGTCTATAACTGCCCGAGTCTTCGGAATTCAATCTGGTTACTTTTCACTTTCCCAGAAGATTCTCAGAAATGTTGGGTAGATATATCACATTACCTAAAATTGATCATATACCACACATTTGTTTCTTTGTGTACATGTTGGTAAGAGAACTCAATGAACTATATTCTTGTTTTCCACACCTGTCAGCAAACGACAGTTTCAAATCAAAACTCATTATTTCATCAATCAGCAGTCAATCGAGGATACATTTTTTTCTGGGCTACAATAAACTTCCATATTTTATTACCATGAGGTAATGCAGTATGTGGTGTATAATAGTAGCCAATACTATTGTCACTGCAGATGATGGAGCAGGGCATGGCATCTCAGTTTAAGTGTTCCAGCCTACAGTCAAAAGAAGTGCGCAACCGCCATTAGCTAAAATCTAGAGCAATATTGGTAACACTACTTCATCGCAGACATAAAATAGGTTTTGTTTAGATAGTTTCTAATGTTTAAGAATTGTATTATATTTAAGGCTCCCTGTTATCCGTTTTTACGGATTTTTACAGATAAATACTGACAGAAAACAATCAGCCACATGCATCAAGCGATTTAGGAATCGCAAACGATGCGAATCGCAAAAATCGTCCGTTTGCGATTCCTAAATCACTATTTGGGATGCATCAATCCAAAAAAAAGAAATCGCTATTTTTTGCGATTTCTAAAAATGCGATTGCATTTAAGGAATCGCTATTTGCGATTCCTTAAATGCAATGCATGACACCTAAAACAAATTGCGAATTCGCAATTAGGAGGAAAAAATTACCATGAGGTTGGACCTCATGGTAATTTGCGAATAAGCTGAAAAATGCAATTTTGTGCATTTTTCAAACCGTCATGTTGTGCACACACATGCCCTTAGAGCATGTGTGTGCACAACATATGTGCATAGATTGATTTCAGGGGTGCAACAGGGTGTCCTTTGGACACCCCTGCACCCTTGAAATCGCAATCTCAATTTGCGATTAGCTAATTGCGAATCGCAAATTGAGATTGTCTTCCCATTCATTCCTATGGGCCTTGCCCATAGGAATCAATGGGAAGGGATTCCTTAATTGCGATTCACCATTTGTGAATCGCAATTTAGGAAAAATAAGGAATCGCTAAAAAAAATTCGATTTTTTGATGCATTGCCGTTTGCGATTCCTTAATTGCGATTCCTTAATTTTCGCAATTAAGGAATCGCAAACGGCAACAATGATGCATGTACCTGAATGTGTTTTCTGTCTGCATGTATTTTTAAAAGTGGATAAATACAGAACGTTGTGCTCCTTTTAACTGACTCTCCATGCTGTCTTTGAGGAATTATAGACCAGCAGCAGAGCAGATGGACAGCTTGGGAAAATAGAAAACAGGATGAAATGTATTTAAATAACGGCAAATGTCAACATACATTCATGGTATAAAGCTAATATTTACCAGTGGATGTATTGTTATGTACTATTTGAAAGCTTAAATCGCTAAAACGACATATCAACATATGAGTGTGCATGTATCAGTTAAATAAATATGGAAATGTACAGTTTTTCAACTTCATTTATACGCACAACACAAAATAAATATGGATAAATACAGATAAAATGGCCAAAAAATTAATATGGATAAATACAGACGTAAATGTTAACAAAATAAATACCATAAAACCGGTGGCCCTAACTATATTGTATTTTAATTGCATTTATATAACGCTTACTACGCCTGACACGGCGTCGAAGTGCTTTTTCGGTGAGTAGCACGTTACTCCTGAACCCATCAAGGATTAGTGGTGAATTAGTATAGTGAAATATTAAAGTAATTTGAGTGGTGGATATGTTAGTCAGTTAGTTGGATTCAGACACATGTATCACTTTGTTTGTTTGAAATTATGCCAAATAGACTGGAAATGTATTGTACCTGCGATTTTACATTAATCAGGAGTCTCTTGACTCGTAAAGTCAAAACCTCTCCTGCATTTAACTAGGACAATGCAGACTGCTCCATGCTTATTTACATTTGGGGAGTGGAAAAAGGAAAAACTGGCATGGGACACAGACCAGTGTTTGCCAGCAAATATCACAATAATATGGTTCTATCATCATAAAAGAGCCTTTGTAGCACTGTGCCTTATTGATTGTTTGTAAAATAAATCACAGACTACCACTCTGTTGATCAAAAAGTCGGAAATGGAAAAAAATTTACGTGATATGGGCCACTTTGCTTCTATAACATTATTCAAATGCACTCTTACTATCCGGATAAAAAATAATGTAGAGCGTACATTTGGCCATTCTGAGGTTGATAGGTCCATTTGTTTTTGTTTTGGAACCTAAAAAGAAATTAAGGGGCAGATTAGGATGGCGGACGGACCTGCGTCCGTCCGCCACCCCAGAGGTGGATGGACCGTCCGCAGGGGCCGCGGCGGTCCCTCCCTGCAAATGACGATGTGACCGCCACCCTGGCGGTCACATCCTGTATCAATAACATTGCGGTGGGTGCTGCTTCAAGCAGCACCCACCGCAATGTTAAAAATGCATGTATTACATTTACATGCACAAAGCGACAGGCACCGCGCGGTGCCTGCCGCTTTGTGCATGTAAATGTTGGGGGGTACCATAGGTACCCCTCATGTGCACCCCCCACCCCCCCGACACCCTGGGAGCCCGCAACGGGCCCCCAAAAGCCAAAGTCCACATGCTTTTCCACGGCGGAAAAGCCGCCGCGGAAAAGCATGTCTCCGTGCAAATCCTAATTTGGCTGACGGTGTCTTGCAGACACCGTCACCAAATAGCCCTCCCCACCCCGCGGATCAGCGGCGGACGGACCTGCCGTCCGCCGCTGGTCCAACCGCAATCCCACAGCCATCCTAATCTGGCGGTGGGTGTTCTACGTGGCTGCAGCGGTGAATCCGCATACTCCGGGCTGTCGGTGGCTTCCGCCGGCCCAGAGTATGCGGATTCACCGCAATCATAATGAGGCCCTAAATGTGGTTTGGCAAGTTGTAGCAAAATGAATAAAAATCCAAGCTTGTACATGTACTATTTTAGTTTTTTTCAATTTGCTAAATTGACAAACCTTTTCACCAGCCAGTGCTTACATTTCCCTGAAGACAATGGGTTGCAGGAAAAGTGTATTTATTATTGGACATGAGGGTTGCTTACTACCATAAGAAGGTAAGGCGTAATATTACCTTAATGCACATGGGCTAATTGTCTGCAGATGTATTTCTTTAGAACATCAACGCTTGCAACAGCATTTGGAACACAGTGCTAGTATCAAGCGCTGTTTCTGAAGGAAGATCTTGCATAGCTCTTTAGCTGTGCCAATCACAAAGCCAACAATTCCCTTTGCTGTACCAGTTGCCATTGTCTTAGATCGCTAAAAGGTTTGACATTAATGAATTATATCCGTAAGCCTAAAATCCAAGCCCAGAAATGTTTCACTCAATAATGCACTCTCACCACAGCCGGACCTGGAACCGAAACCGGCCTGGGCAAACAGCGAGGCCGACCCCAGGGAGGGTTTGGGGGTGCTAGTGGAAAGAACCACTCCAATCTCACCGCTGCTGCTTTTCTTACAGGGGGCTGATATTGCAGCTATGTTGCAAAACTGGCCCCCAGTAACAAAAACGGCCAACAGGGGGCCAAAACCGGCCTGCACCCTGGCGGCCCGCCCGGTGCCCCCTATGGCCCGTCCGGCTCTGCCTCTCTCTTTCTCTGTCTCTCCTGTACCAATCATAATCTACTACACATAGACATCAGTGGTTGAAATGCATGAGCTGGTCATGCTTTGATAAATGCCTACCTGTGCTCCTTAAAATACAGAGTTTCTCAAATCAAAGTGGTGGTCATGGAGAAAGCAGAGATAGACTGAAAACACACCTCAATAGCAGCCGCGGCCGGTAGTGGGAGTACCGGCCCGGCGGTGATGTGGGGAGGGGGAGGGGCAGGGTGGGGGGTAGTATTGTATGGATTACGGACTTTAAAAGGTAAGTAAACATAAGAATAAATAAAACAAATTTTGTTGCCACACACTGCATCGCATTTGGTGATGCAGTGTGTGCAACGAAATTCGTTTTATTTATTTTTATGTTTACTTACCTTTTAAAGTCCGTAATCCATACATTACTAGCCCCCACCCTGCCCCTCCCCACGTCACCGCCCGGCCAGTACTCCCACTACCGGCCGCGGCTGCTCAATAGGGTGTGCTGCCAAATGTATTTAGGAAGGAGGGTAAGCCATTCATGAGTTCTAGTGTTAGCCAACACCTTTTGATTTTACTAAAATCATGTGTATCATATGCTTAATTATAGTGGTGTCCAGCATGCCACCTTCCTCCACTGTTCTTTTATTGTGTCATTCACATTTTTCATCTGCCCAGTACAGCATGTGGGAAGATTATCTCACTTCAGCCACTGGCTAACCTGACTGTGAGTGACAGCACTCTGCCCTTTCACAAGAAGCACAACCACAAACAAAATAGTTCCCTTAGATGCCAGGGAGTTACATGACAATGCAATTGTAATTGTATTTAAACAGCCCTTACTACCCCTGACGAGGGGTTGAAGCACTTTTCGGCAAGTAGCACTCTACTCCGGAACCCAAAAGGATTAGTGGTGGATTAGTAGAGGGAAATATGAGTATAGTATTAGTATAGGGAGTTACGAGTTAATTTGAGCGGACGACATGTGAGTCTTTTAGTTAGATTTAATAAATTAATGGAGGGCTAGAAGAGGGAAGAAAACCAGAAGTGTTAATTGGGAGATCATAGTAGTAAGTTGAGGTCTGGGATGAGTAAAGGAGAGATGGAGGAGGGAATGGCCTGTAGAAATGGATAATGTGTGCTCTTTCAGATCAAATTTTTTTTATTGCTTTTAGCCAATGGTTCTTTTTCGATTGAGGAGGGCCTTGCAACTTTTCCAATAATAAAATGTGGCTGAAACCGATATAAAACAAAACAAGCCTTGACTAAGCCATAAGACAGGTGGCCAATACCAGACCTATTGGCTTTAACAGTGCTTCTTTTTGTTGTTAATACATCTTATTTCTAGATATACTATAAAAGGTATTTCTTCTCGTGAGTGATGCTCATTTTTGGTGTTAAGAAATATGTATATGTTCTCTGTGATCAAAAGGCTGGTGAAACCTTTCTAAAAGCCACCCCATTATTAGAGCCACTGGAAGTATCTAAGCCTATCTCTTGGCGCATGCGCAGTGGGGCAGGTAGCCTCCCTGCCACATTTCAGCGGCTCAGGGAATGCAAATGGAGAAAGAAAGCTTCCCGTGACTAAGTGGATTAACCCTTAAACCTAACACAATCACTGTCCTCCACGCTCCTCCATTGAACGCCTTAAACAGCCATCCAAAGCCTATTTTCTTCCAGAAAAGATCCAAGCCGCAGATTAACCAACATGCCAAACGTTTTCATTTTTTTTTCAAATGTATAAAAATGTAAAGGCAAATCTAGCTATAAGCGGCGGCAGTCAAAGAGGAATGCAAATTTCAGCAGGGTCTATGGCACGCCATGCATCAGAAAAAGATATCTCTGTTTGGGTAGCCGCATTTCCATACAGATGGCTTTCTTCACACAAGTGTGCACATTAATACGGACTTCAACCCGGCTTAGGCCACGGTGAAGAGTTTATCCGGAAAATAGTGTGGAGATGGCGGGAATATTTTGAAGGTGGCTGGAGATTTCGGGAAATAACAATCAGAAATATTGTTTTTCCCAGTGGCCGCCAAAAGTTTCCTCCGGCAGCAAAACTGCATTCTAGAAATTTCGGGGAGGTGCGCACTATGCCATCCATTGAAGCCCCAAACTGCGGCTGTCCCTTTCAAAAGTCAACGGAAACTTTCGCAATGCCCCTAAGAAGACAAAACAATTGCTGAAGCAGGTGCCAGATATTTTTTCCCAAGGTCCCTACAGTTTGACAATATCTGTATCTTTTTTTGTATTAGGGCAACTTTCTTAAAATTATGATTTTGTTTATATTTTAATTAATGGATGAAATCGGCAGTGTTCCGAAATTTGTTAAAATATTATGTCAGTTAGAACAAATAAATAGGTTTAAATCTGGATGTTTGGTCTGAATGCACGAGTTTTATGTGTATTGCAGTTTTTAAAGGATGTATTATAAAGTCCCTCCTTTTCCACCTCCTGTATAATCATATGTGAGGAAATGCGGTGTATTGTATGGTGTAGTTGTGCAACCTCACCGTATAATTCATTTATCAAGCCTTTTAGGACCAGTAGGATTTGTTTGTCAAGCCTTAAGCTCAATCCTGAAGAGCTGTGGCTTTCAGCAGTCAGGCTAACACAAAGGAACTAGTGGAAAGCATTTAAACAGCACCACAAGAATTGCAGAAAAAACACTCAAGACACTCAAGAAGTCCAACACCAATTTTTTAAAAACAGAGTACATTTTTATATATTTTCAGACACCAGAATGATAAAAATCTAACAGAGAGTTCTGGAGCTGCAGAATTTAAAAGATAAAGTAAGTATGGACTTTATCACTTAACCGTGAACAAGCATTGGCAAATGCAACCTTTTCTAGAAAACCGTTAGGTTACTTAGAGTTATATTGGGTGGTCAACGTCGGCAGGGGGACCAGCAAGGTCCACAGAAACAGTTACTTCAAACATAGAAGCAGTCCTCAGTCAGTTCCAGGCACTTTTATCCCTTTGCTCTAGATTTCTATGGAGTGGTCCATTTGCAAGGGATACAGAATTCTGATGATGCTCAAGGAGACTGTAGGTGCGATGTGGACAACATGAGTCTTCCTGAGGATACTCCTTGGTCCACATACTCAGTGAGGCGGTCCTGGACATGGGGCCTCATTTATGAAAAGTGACGCATCGCTGCGTGAAAACAGCAATGCGTCACTTTTCACTGCGCCCTCCTTGCGACATGATTGATGCGTCATATTTATAATATGACGCATCATGTCGCAAGGAGTTACAGATACGTCAGTATTTCTGACGTATCTGTAGGCTCAAAAGTGACGCATTGCTGGAGTGTGTCACAAAAGTGACGCAACTCCAGCAATGCTTCCTTTCACCTGGGGAAAGCCCCATGTGAAAGGGCTTGCGTCAGTCTTACGCCTGCTGTGAGGCAGGCGCAAGATTTTGATACAACAGCGTCCTAAAAGTGACGCAGTGAAATCTCGTAGATTTCACTGCGTCACTATTACGAGGCTTTTTGCGGGTGAACGCCCCCTCCGCAAACATTATCCCTGACGCAGGTATAATGTAGCGCAGGGGTTTACAAAGTGACACATCTGCTTAGATGCGTCACTTTGTAAATAGTGCGCATCAGGAGGCATGTTTTACGCTGCCGATGCGTCACAAAAAGTGACGCATCGGAAGCGCAAAACTGACGCAAGGCCTCATAAATGAGGCCCATAGGGTCAATGTTCCTCCAAGTCCTCTTGGTTCTGGCAAACGTCCAGTCGCCACTGGGCTACAAATCGCCCTGTATCACGGTTACACCAGAATCGTTCCTTGGCTGATAACTTGCCTTGTGGGCAGCCACGCTGCACTCTGATGACTATTCTGGGTTTAGCATACTCAGGTGCAACTTTGAATATTGGGTCCTAGTCTCTGATGCTGCATGGTGAAAAGAAACGGCAGTTTGAAGATTTGGGTTGCCAACTCGCCCCAGCAGGCTTCCTTTGCTTTTGTGGCCCTGTACTGTGAATAGGAAGTCAGCTATCTGACCCCTGAAGGCTCTTACTTCAGCTGGGCTCTGGAGGTGACTTCTCCCTAAGCAGGACACAGCAGGCACAGTTTCTCTCCTTTGCTAGCCACCAGGTTCAGCATGTGCGATCCACACTGGTGCAGCCTCTCTTTGACAAGACCACGTTGCAGCAGGACAGTGCTTCTTTGGTCCTTTTTTCAGTCCAGACAAGATCTCAATTCGGGGGACAAGGTTTGCCATTTTTATGCCCAGAAAATAACATCAGGGTGGACACAGTCAGTAGCTAATGGGCTACTAAAAAAAAAATTATTTGTTGATTACTTAAAATCATTACAATCAGCAAAGTACATTTCCAAAACAGAGTCAGATTAAAAATATACAGATACAGTGTACATTTGTAACCAAGACGAGATCCACAGCTAAGCCCTGACATAGTTTTTTTGACTACAAATAATCGGTTTACAGGAAGAAAGTGCATTGTGCCTACAGGAATAATTCACAAAATACAGTACTTTAAAACAAAGACACAAAAAATAAAAAGCACAAAGGAATAACATTTAGGACAAATTTGACCATAAAATACAATTAAGCTAATGAACGTTTAGCAGCAGAAATTAAGGTGCCTTGTGCTAGCAGCTAAAGTTGTCAAGTAAACTTTTAGAATATAAAGGTACGTGAAAGACAACCCACCATTATGAAATTGCGTTAGATTGAATTTATAGTATTAGACTTTAACCAAGCTTCAAAATGCCCATACTCTCCCTAAAAACATTTGAAATCGATATAAAAAACTGCACTTGGACCATCAAACCCTAACAACCATAGTTTGAGCACAATACATAACCCAAGAAAATCATTGCAGCTTTTTAGATAATTTTCATAGCAAAAATGTCTTCACTTGAATTGTCTATATTACAAAGTTTCTTTTCAGCTATAAAAATAAATTTAACAAATCGGTAAATGAAACGGGTGGTGGCTCCACTTAAGCATTAAATAATTTTGATTCTACAAGATCTTACTCACAATTCATTACAAATGGGCTTTAAGATGGTCTTCCGCTCTTCTAACAATTTTGGGCATAAAGTTACTATATGAACTAGGGTTTCCTCACAAGACCCACATAACCTACATAAGTTGGAGGGCCACTTGTTCTCCCATTTTGGTATTCCATCTTTAGTTGGATATCTCCCAAACCGTAATAACATAATTGTATTCTTAATTAAAGGTTTTAAATGAAGCAACAAATAAGGTTGGGGAACCAATTTACCAAAGGAGTTAGCTATTGACCATAGATGTTTTTTTTTCTTTAATTCATCTCTATCTATTATAGTTGACAATAAAATAGCTGACTGGTTGATTGATTTTTTACAAACCACTTTACTCCTCACTTCATCTACTAAATTTGGACAATCAAAGTTACGTAGACACTCATTTAAATAAATTTGCCAACTACTTGCATATTCACTTCTCATTATCTCAAGCCAACGCTGATTTGCAAGAGATCCCTCTTCAGCACGAGACAATGTCAATAAGGACTTTAGAAATGTAGATTGTCGGGCCAAAATCTGTTTGGTCTTATATTGGTACGACTAATATATCTGGGAATCCTAAAAACTGATTTGTATGTGCTTATTTCAATGTCATCAAGAATTTTTGCGTCTTTGCCGTGAAAAATAATGGAACCATAATCCAAAGATGGTATTAACTTTGCTTTCATAACCTTCAGCAAGTGATCATAATTTGGGCATAATAGCTTATCTCTCAGTTTTCTAAAAGCAAATGTTAGTGATGTTCCCTTAGCTTCAAGGTCATTAAAGTGCTGCCTAAATGACATACTGTCATCAAATGTGATTCCTAAAAATGTGTACGATTTTACACATTCAACGACCAAAGCATTAATATTCCATTCTTTTAATCCTAGTTTACTGTTTTCCACGGTCATTATTTTTGTTTTTTTTGTATTTATTTTTAGACCATTTTGAGTAACATATTGGTTAAAAGAATCTATTAGTCTTTTTAATTCTATAACAGTTTGGCTTAATAAAATGGTGCCGTCGGCGTATTGTAAATATTTAATCTCTTTGCCCAAAATAGCAGGGGAGTGGGCATTAACATGTTTAAAATGGGCTGGGAGATCAGACATAAAAAGATTAAAAAGGCAGGGTGGCAAGACACATCCTTGTTTCAAGCCAATATTGGTCTCAAGGTGACGAGTTGTGTGTCTTCCGTCGCCGACTTTGATCTTTACCCATGTGTTGGAGTATAATAATTTAATCATCTTTAATAAAGTATTAGATATACCCCAATTAGTTAACTTCGACCATAGTACATTTCGTGGCACAGAATCAAAGGCGGCTTTTAAATCAATGAAACAAATATACAACTTTTGTTTCCTATATTTGACTCTTTCACCCAATAATGTCAATAAAATAAAATTTGTGTTGGTTGATTCTCCCTTTCTAAAATCGGTTTGTAAATTTGGAATCAGATCCTCTCTCATGGTCCATGATTCTAATTCTTCCAGCAGACAACTAGCAAATATTTTCACTTCTACATCTGTTAAGGCGATTAAGCGATAATTTGCGGGGTTGTCTTGGGGACCGTTTTTATAAATTGGTTGGATGATACTTCCCTGCCATGATTCAGGAATTAAGCCTGTTTTAAGTACATCATTAAATAGGAGAGTTAATACCTCTGGCCAATGTTTTAAGTTTGCTTTAAAAACAGCGTTCGGAATTCCATTTGGACCAGGATCTCCATTTGATCTAATTTTATTTATTACTGTTTTAACTTTATCAACCGACCATGGCTCTTTATCAAGGGAACTTAAAGGATCGATGACACTTAAGTCTGACCCACCATTTTGTAAGTTTTCTAGCTGGCCATGATGGGTGGGATTCATTTTACTAGAATCATACTGTGAGCCTGGAGCAACAAATTTAAGGTTATTAAAAAAGTTTACCCAGCTTAGTTCTTCAATATTTGCACAATTGCCTCTATGATTACCAAGTTCAAGATTATTAATAATACTCCAAAATGACCGTGAATCTTTAGATTTACATGCAAAATATAATTTACACCAATTCCTTCATTGCACGCTTGTTTAGCCTTCCATATTTCGTTTCCTATATACCTTTTTCAATTGTCTAATTTGTTGGGATATAACAAGATTAGATGTTCCTTTTGCTTTCCTATACAATGCTCTTATTGCTTTAATAAGACTTCTTTTAAGGTATAGTAAACAATGAGAAAACAACCCTGGATTCTTTGAAGTCAAAGTTATACCTTCAGATAGTTTAGAATTAGGAAAATTAGCCAAAAGAGCGGAACATAAACAAGGCCAAAGAGCAACCATGGATTTCCCTTCAACAATAGCATCTTGGACATTTAAAATTAAATGGGAAAGGACTTCAAATATATCTTTTTCAATTCTCTCATTTCATATTAATCTTTTACGGTTAAATGGAGTAGGAACAGTTTTGATTATTATAGTTTCTGGTAAATAATCAAAAGAAAAGGCGAGAAAAATAACTTATGGATTATGATCGCTCTCAATCCTTGGTACTACCTGATAACTTTGTAGTAGATTAAAAAGTTTCTCAGAAATTATGGAGTAATCAATAATAGAAGGACGACACGTTTTATTAAATGTCGGTGTATTATCTTCGTCTTGCATAATCTTAAGGTTACATTTTATAAACTTGGAATTAATCCATTGGGATAAAATTTTCGAATGTGTATTCAACTTTTTACAGGAAAAAAGGTGCATGTTAAAATCACCAGAAATGACTATCATTGAATCTAAATGGTCATAATATAGCACTTTCACTATTTCCCGTAAACATGAAAGTTGAGTGGATCTAACATTTTTATCGAATTTAAATAAACATTTTAAAAAACATAATTGATTGTTTAGAAATTAATTTAATACACTGTATCCATTTTGCCTGAAGGTCCATCTCAAAATGATTAACATCCAAGTTCACAGAAACATAAATAGAGAGGCCGCCACTAGGATGACCAGTAGAGGCCTTACTAATAGCCCCATTCGAATATTCCAAATAGCCAATAAGGGGTTCACTAAACATATTCCAAGTTTACTGGAGTATTAATATGTCAAAGGTTTTAAAAAAACTTATTACATCCAAATCTTCAAGAAGTGATTTAAAACCCTTTGTGTTCCAAGAACAGATTTTAATTTTTTTTATAACTTTTTCAAGGGAAACGGGCATCAATCTTTCTTCACAGAGTTTCCATTTGTCAATGTCGACGGAAGCCAACTCCAATCCTCAACCGGATTGGTTTCTTTCGTTAACTCTTCACATATTCGAAGACCTGGTTGACAACTCCTGATCTTAATACCGAACGACAAATTCAGCTTTTAATGGCCTATTAGTTTCCCTACTGCCCGTTGACCACTTCCTGCGATGTGTAGCATTTGGCTATCCCAAGATGTACTATTCTTCACACTTCTAAAATGCAGGACCCCTCTCTTGGCATATGGAGCTCCCTAACCACACCAGAGGTGTGGTTACTAAGGGGGCTACTTGTCCCTGAAAATCCTTTTTGATACTAAGTTTCCACTCTGCCTCCTGGGTGCCAGCTAGTCTTCCTAAACAATGAGGCTGGCCCTCTCCCAAGTGTTATCCATTTGCTCTTCAAAGGTGGCTTCAGTTTTGAAGCTTGCCTTTTGGGCCAACATCCATGTAGCTTCGTGCAGGAGGGGAGTAACACCTCTCTCCAGTGCAGGCACCTATTGTCTCCTCTCCTGGGTGTCATTAGTACATTTTCTAAGGAGGGCAGAAAACTGTCTTGCAACCTTCAAGGGCACAGGAGAATGAAGACATCAAAGTGCACAGCTGCACAGCCCCATTGTTTAGGTAGACTAGCTGGCACCCAGGAAGCAGAGGGGAAACTTGGTGTCACACAGGTTTTCAAGGTTCGTGTAAAGGTAACATTTTCAATGGGACTAACCTTGTTCCTGTGTCTGGCCTATGTTTTTTAATTGGTTTTTGATTTTTCTTGTGTCTGGTTTTCACAATATCTCTGTTTGTGTGCTACATAAATACTTTACACTTCGCCGCTCAGTTAAGGTTGACTGCTTTGTATGAAGCTACCAGAGGGTTAAGCATAGGTTAATTTAGTGACTTTTGTGGTTTATCCTGACATGAATTGTGGTTCTTAGGACTAAGGCTTTCACCTCCCTCAACCAATAACCCTCTTTCTTACAGATATGGTTAACCATCTAAATTTCCTCTACATTTACCTTTATCCAAGAGCACCTGAGAAGTTACAAAACAGTATTTAAAAAGCTACTGCTTGAGAGGAAGCCCTCCAATCATTTGAGGACAGCTAATCTCCAGGTGTTTCAAAAGCATGGTAGGGGGTTCAGTTTTATTAACGAAAATGTAATATGATTTAAAAGATACCCGTTGCTTACAAGGAATTAATGAGCTGTAGGATGTGTATGAAAGCCTCAGGATCAGCGTTTTTATGGGCTTCTGGAAAATTAGGTTATTTTTTAAATGTATTTATGTACTTACTATGCTCTAAATTCACTCAAGGACATGTAGAGATTGGTGGAACTACATATGATCTTCAGATGAGTAAAGTGAGTATGGCAGATAGTTTCACGTTAGCTCCCAAGCCACAGAAGACTCTTCTCCATCTTCTGGACCTGCTTGAAGTGGGGGACCTTTAGGAAGCCCAATGTGCCTGATCTGAAAGCCCCAATAGGTGCATGCGAGGCCAATAGTTTGGCTACATATGATGCAGCCTTTTTAGATTGGATAATGATGCATTTCTATAACAGGAAAACTCATGGACATATTCACTGACAATGTGTATGAGGTATTTTAATAACTAGAGAGAGCTCTTCATATTAAAGGCACCAAAAGATACAATTGTTTATCAAAAACTACCCAGCACTCCCACAACTAAGAAATGTTTTTGTAATTTTTTTTATACTTTATTTTTCATTTTAGCATGAATATGCAATACAGTCAACTGTGCTCACTGTCAATGACACAAGCAATGGTTAACATCATGTGGGTTCAATAATTTCAACGTCACAAAGTCGAATATTTACAATGAAAACGTACAGTGGCTAATGGTAATATGCATTTCCTATATACCCTAATGCGATTGGTGAAGATTGCCCCCAGTAGTCCCATGCCCCCAGTTTGTAACTCGGGACGGGCATCGTCATAGGTATACAATCAATTAGACACATCGTACTGAAAGTGCGGACAATATTGCGGAACAATCATTGAGGTACCAACGGTGTCTATCCAACCCCGACTGGGACTATTCCGTCTTCTAGTTGAGTGGCAGCGGCATGGCGGGTAGTCTCAGTGAATGCCCTGAATGGTCCCCAGATGTCTTTGGGTCGTGATGTGCAGGGTAGTGTAGTAGAGTATGTTTCGCTGTTTGTGCTGCAGTGCGCTAAGCTTTACAGCCAACTTTGTAAAGTAGGGACTGATTTCTGGCCCCAGTGTAATGCGATTTCACGTTTGGCCAATAAAAAGCTAATGGCAGCGAACCTATAGATTTTCTTGGGAAAATTGAGCACATATCCCAGTAATGCAATCTCTGGAATGGGAGTTAGAGTCAGGACAGTCATGTCTCCTAGCGTCGCGTGGACTGACTCCCAGTAAGACTGTAGTTTGGAGCGAAGTCTATATGAGGAGCGAGGCTTTTGCGACAAGTGTGGGGTCTGGAGGGGTCAAGTCTGTGGGATATGGCTGAGGTGATGTATACCCTTTGCAGAAATTCAGAAATTTAAAATGGAGTAATCTGTGGCGACTATTGAGGGAGACCTCTTTGTCATTGTGCATCATGCGGCCCATAGGTCGTCTGCGATGGGATACCCTAAGTCTTCCTCCCAAGCTTTACATATCTTGTCGTCCGTTAGCAGAATAAGGTCGGAACAGGACTTGTATAGTTTGGATATGAGATGTAGCCCGCTGTCTGATTCAATGATTAAGGACAGTGGGTGTAACGATTCTGGTTCCACAGTAAAGCTGGGCAGCGCGGAGCTGATGCGCTTGAGAATAAGGTGATCCATGAACGTGGCGTCGTGAAAATGGTCTTCGTCTGTCACTGTGAAGACGTGACTGCCAGGGAACAGGTCACCCATTTTGGTGATGTCAAATTTGGTTAATGTGTGTTGCACCACTTTTTCACCCGTGATTGGGAGCCAGACCGTGTTCGGGAGAGGGAGTGCAGGGGAGTAAAGTGTGTGCATGTTTGTTGACCGCTCCAGTCTGTCCCAGGCCCAGTTGGTGGTTGAGACAGTTTATATATCGTTGGGGTCTCTCGGGACGCCTTTGGGCAGGACAGTGGATAATTTCTTGGGCAGTACAAAATTCGACTCTGGGCGAAGGTAGGGTATTCTGGCGTCCGGGTGGTACCAAGCCTAGGTGTAAGAGGCTTGGGTCTGTTACACCTATGTGTGTTATTTCCCTTAGGAGGGGCTCAAAATTGGAGCCTGGTTCTCTAACGTAAAGAATAGTGTTGTCTGCGTATAGAGAGACTAATAGCGTGCCAGTGTTGAATTGGAGGCCTCTGTGTAGGTGTTACTCCTGGAAGTGTCTGATTAGTGGGTCCATTGTGAGAATAAATAGGAGTAGGGATAGTGGGCAGCCCTGCCTGGTGCCACAGGATAGCGGAAACTGCTGAGACAGTGTACCATTCAGACAAAGCCGCGCTGTGGGGTGACTGTAGAGCAATCTGGTGGTGGCGATAAATCCCATCGGCATGCCCATGCGGTGCATGATGGATATAAAGAAGGGACATTCTAATGTATCGAACGCTTTCTCAGTGTCCAATAAAATTGCCGCTGCTGGGGTTTCTGGGTTGATCCTGTGCAGGCTCGAAAAAAGCACCCGGAGGTTAAGTGAGGTGGAACGATGGGGAACAAAGCCTGATTCAGCAGGGGAGATAATGAATTCCATCATTTTGGCCAACATTTTGTAGTACAGATTTAATAAACACAGGGGGCGGTATGAGCCACACAGTGTCAGGTCTCTACTGGGTTTGGGTAACAGTATGACAAAAGCATCGCTGAAGGTGGGGGGTAGCGTTTGCTTCTCTAGGGCCTCAGCGTACACCTCTATGAGCTGGGGGGCCAGGATGTCTTAAAACGTTTTTATAAAAGACCCCAGTGAAGCCATCCAGGCCTGGGGCGGTAGACCCACGAAGTTCCATGATGGCATTGGTGACGTCGTCTACAAGGATCGGCTCAGCCAGGAAGTTCTGCATGTGATTTTCCAGGTATACCAAACCAATCTCCGACATATATGCCTCCTGCGCAGTGGGGTCGCTACTTAATTTGGATGCATATAAGGAGGTGTAGTAGTCTAGAAACTCATCCCGAATCTGTGAGGTGCTCGTGAGTGGGAGGCCAGTGAAGGATTTGAGTTCTGTGATGTATGCCTTGTTGTATGGAGGCCGAAGCATCTGTGCCAGTACCCGGCCTGGGCATTCTCTCTCGCCATAGCGGCGAGCAGAGTGGTACTTCCCCAAAAACAATATCTCTCGGTCTGCAGTGTCTCTGTATTCAGTGAGGAGGGAGAGTCAGTGCATGTCAGTTTCAGGAGTGAGTGTGGTTACTGTGCCATTGTCAATGTCTCTTAAGTCGTGTTCCAGTTGAGAAAGCGTTGTACGTAGAGCTTTCAGCACCCCAGAGTGTTTAGCTATGCACACCCTCCTGATGTAGGTCTTGCATCCCTCCAAGAGGAAAGCCCAGGAATCAAAAAAGCCAGTGTTATTGATAAAATACTCGTTTATGGCTTTGTGAAGCTCAGAATGTCGTTTGTATCCCTCGGGTCTAGAAACACTAAGTAGGAGTTTAACTGGAGAGTGGTCTGAGAACGTCCTCGGTAAAGTTGTAAGAGATTGGTACCAGCAAGCCACTCCGGGGGTAATAAGCCAGTAGTTCGGTCTGGTCCAGGTGTTGTGTGTCAGACCTCCGGACCACATGCAGTCCATTATGTCCACTCTGCTTTGTAAAGGTTCTCCCCAGAGCAGGAGAACAAGACCAAGAATCAACGATTGGACGGCGTATGTCCGAAAATGGAATTCCAAGATGGCCACCGCTTTCGAGATCGAAGCAGCGGTCTAGTGTATTTCCCCGCAGGTGCTCGGAGGCAAGTTAAAGCGCTCGCGCCGAGCCTAATGCTCACTTCACCGAGGATTTTGAAGAGTATGCACCCGATTTAAGAACCAGAGTCTAAGTTAGTTTTTCGCCGGGTTTTCATCCGATATAATCCGCAGCTTTTGTCAGGAGTAGCGTTAGGTTCAGTTTGAGAGTATCCTTCCATATATTTACGGAGCTAGCGGTGGCGTTTAATGAGGAGATTAAAAGTCGGCACTCCTCCCTCAGTTGGCGCGCCTCAGCACGTCGGCAACTTGACGTCGCGTAAGTCCTTGACGAGTGCAACCAGAGGAATTCAGAAGAATAAAGAGAAGACAGAGCTAAGTAAAAAAGAAAAAGAAAACTGTGATTATAATATGTTGTGGTTATAAGGGACATTGTATATAATAAAAGGATAGGAAGTTACTTACCACAGTGCAGCTAGAATCTAGTGGACACTGTAATATAAGAAAGAAGAAAATATAATTAATAATAGAAATAGTACAGCTTGGATGTAAAGACACACAAATACAGTGAAGGAAACAAAAGGAGAATTAAATAGAAGAGAGAAAGATCCACTCGAGGAAGTAAGTGGAAAGGCATAGACAGAAAATATTTAGCAAATAGTTAAGGAAGGAAACTAGTTAAAGGAAGTCTCTTGTTATTCTTAAATAGGCATTACAGAGTTGAGAAAAGATAGAATGAAATGAACTAATTAAGAATAGCAGGGAGATAAGCACAGTGCTTGGAAATAAGGGTAGGTGAAAGAGAAGTTCAAAGGATAGATTTTAGAACAGATTAGAAAGGAATAACAGTCAATAAATCTTGTGTTTAATGTTTAGATTCTCTCATAAGAAAAGTCTGCAGGTCTGACGACGAAGACAGAGGACAAGAGAGAGCCAGGTTCCAGGACCAGTCTCTTCTTAGTTTATTATTTTATCCACTCCCCCTTCCCCCGGGGGGTGACTTGGAGTCTAGATAAATACTGGATCTCCGAGGCATCCTTGAGGGGGAGTTAGGAACAAGCATCTCTGTTCCTGTGCAAGCTTGGGAAGAAAACCATTGGTGTCTGACAGAGTGGTGGCCGGCATAATGCATGTGGGGGTTGCATTCACGCCCAATGTCGTGGAGGGATAGCTGCTGATAAAGCTCTAGAAAAGCCTTGCGGGCTCGCAGCTTGGTGTAGGCAGAGGAGGCTGTGCTGTCTCAGGACGGGTCCAGGAGTAAGTTCAGGTCACCCTCCAGTAGTAGGAATCCAGAGTCTAATTGCGCAACCTGGGCATGAAGGGAGTGAAAGAATTCAGGTGAGTCAGTGTTGGGTGTATAAACGCAAACCAGGGCCACCACAACTAAGAAATGTAATGAAAGATCAACAGCAAATATGCAATAGAGGATAAAAAGTGAGGAGAAATTCTCTGTTACTATCTTCCAAGTGGCTCCAAGGTATAGTGATCACGGAAGTCAAATTAATCTTGCTGTCAGTCTCACTTTCTCTCTTTCCCTCTATTCAACCTCTCTCCATCTCTCTGCCTACTTTTATTTCTGACTCTGTCTTTTCTCGCTTTCTCTCTACCTCTTTTTCTACCTCACCAGTCTGTCACTCTATCTTCTCTTTCTCTCTTCATTGCTCACCCCTTTATCTTTCTCTGCGTACCTCTAACTTAATCTGTCTCTCTCTACCTCTCCCCTCATTCTGGCTCATGTTCCTCTACTTCATCTCTTTCTATCTACCTTGCTATCTTGTGGTATCTCCTCTTTCCCTATCACATCAGTCACTAAATCCCTACCATTCTTTCTACCTTGTTTCTCCATCCTCCACTTTGACTACTCCTGTCACCTCTATCGCCTAATTGGTAAGGGTGCAGGGAGCGACAGTTTACTAACTGAATTTCATTAAAAATGTAGGGAGCATTGTAAGTATGTAGCTGAACTGGCTAACAATATCTTATACTGGTGGAAGGTCCTTGATTCATTTGAACTATATATTATAGTGAATTTTCTAACATCCAATAAAAACCCTGATGATCCTAATTAATATTGCCCTATTACTCTCCTTAATGTGGATTGTAAAATAATAGCAAAACTTTTTGCCATTAGAATAAATGAAGTTAGCACCTCTTGGATCCATTTTGATCAAATTCATTTTATAGGAGGAAGGCAACTTAAAACGAATACAAAATATCGGATGGAGGCCAGATGTATGAACGCAAAAACAAACAATTGCTGTGGTAATGATGGTGGATGCAGAAAAAGCATTTGCCCTTGTTAGCAGGAAATGCTTATTTCTCATTCTTAGCAAATTTGTATTCTTGCCACAGCTTCGTAGGTTAATATAAAACCTTTATAAAGATGCATAAACTAGGATAATTATTAACTCAACATTGACCAGACTTATAAAGACAAAGTGAGGAATAAAACAGGGACATCCCCTATTCCAGTTTTATCAATTTTTGTCAGAGAACTCCTCACCATTGCCATGCGAAAAAATAATACCTCGGCTCGACAGTATGTCCAAATTAAAACTGATGAGCACACATCTGCACCATCCAGAGGCTGCAGCTGCTGAAGATGTGTGCCCGCTGAGCAAGTTGAACGTGCTATTCAACATTTGTATCCGAAGGAAGAGTGAAACCACTGTCCGTAGTCCTCCTTCACTAACGCCGAAATTGAGGGTACGAAGTCACTGACTGTACCAGTCAGCACCACTAATCTACAACATTGTTGAACAGTTAGCATATACCTGAACCCACTCAACCTGAGAGACTGTGCCCAATTCATACAAAGGTGAATCCTGCTGCTAGAATGCCAACCGTTGCAAGTTCAAACTCTGGCGGCATACAGACTATTGAACTGACTTATGAACTATACATTGTGGTAATAGATACTAATCTGCATCTATGCCTAATCGTTGCCTATGTTCATAGCCTTGCCTAAATGACCATAGACTTTGGGAACTTCCCAAAAGAGAGAGAGAGAACCGTAAGAGGTAAAGGCGCTTCACTAGATCTCATTGGTGAGATTGCAGCTCTCTAATTAAACCGTCTTTGGAATAAATTTCATTTTGCTCCAAAATTAGAGTACTTTTTTATAATTAAAGATAAGCACTGGCCTTGACAATATGTTACCGTGTCAATTGCTTGACTGTTGAGGTACAAATCCCTGCTTCCACACTTTCTCCATGACAAGCCTTTGACTGCTTGCCCCAGCTACTGTCAGCATCAAGTACAGCAAGGTTGTACTTGGCCCAGTTTCAGAGCCTTATGAGGTTGAACTCCAGGACACCAGTGGAAGACAGCCTCATCCATTATCGTTGAGGCCCAGTGACCCCTGTATAGCCTGCGCTCTGCCCCCCCCCAGCTTGGGATCTAACATTCACAAAGATTTTATCTCATGAAATAATAGCATTTGTTTTTAGGTTCTGTCTATAGAAAGCTTTACCTATCTGTTTCAATAATATAATGCAGAGTTTGAGAAAATCATGAGGGAACGGACATTAAAAAATTCACAGTGTCACTCCTCGAAGAGCACTTCCCCTGGGTGAAGGCAGCAGATTTGGAAGAAGACATATAAAGGAAAGGGCGCATCGCGATCCTTTTGGCAAAAACAAAGAAAGGAGAACCCCTAGGAATATCTTAGTACACTTCAAAACATACACCCTGAAAGAAAGAATTTTAAGCGAGGCCTTAAAACTTTCACTAAGGGCGAATGGTCGTTTAGGATCCGCTCAGACATGTCTAAGGCAACTCAGGACAGACAGTGGAAGCTGGGACAACATATGCAGGAACTAAGATCTCTCGGAGCTATAGTGCAAATGAAGTTCCCCGCTGCCCTTAGGATCATGTGGAGAAACAAAATGCACAATATCAGGGATCCTAAGGAGGTCGAAAACTTCCTGGAGCCAATGAAAGACCAAATGCGGGAACAACAATAGACAACATGAACATGAAAGGTGAAGCGCTTGAAGTAGGCGAGGTATGGAGCTCATAGAGGGTGAAGAATACAGCCCAAAAAGAAGAAGGGAGGCTTCCCCAGGGAGGGTAATCGCAATGTGCACAAAATAGTAAAAAAACAAAACAAAAAGAGCACACGGGTGAGTGAGGTGTAAATTAGTGAAAAAAAATAATAATATGTCCTCATTGTTAAAAAAGAAGGAGTTTATGGGACTGTAACAGGCGCGGGAGAAATGGGCAGGAGGCGTGTTCTCGTTAAAGTGGGTTTTAATGAGGCAAACAGGTGATCGGTACAAGTCTTTCGGGCAGGGACTGTTCTGCGGGGTGACCGACCCCGATTACTCCTTCTACTTCGGGCTTGTTCTTCTCGCTTCTCCGATGCCCGTCTGGGCTCTGTCGGGTCGGGGCTCCGTCCACGTCCGTCGTGCCTCTCGACAAAACAAACACAGCAAGTCGTGAGGAAAGTGCTCTTTTTATGTACAGGTGCTCAGGGAAAAGGAGTGAGGGAGCAAAAACCCGTGACACACTCTATAGACGTCCTGTATGTGATGGGGGTCGGTGCTCAGGGATAGGGAAACCGGGACAAGGGAATACCAAGGACTACTCGGTAGGACCGCCCTTACGTCCAACCCAGCCCCTGATCTTGCTCCGTACCTGGGCTAGCCACACACCTCCCGGGCCGGGCGGCTCGTGGGGACGTTGGCCTCCTGGCTTAACCTCTGTCTCAGGCGCCGATTCTCTGCTGCTCTCCTCGTCCTCCGTTCTTCTCCTCGTCTCCTCCGCACTCCACTGACCACTCCGCTCCTTTTCCTTCTTCCTCCACGCTTCCTCGCTCCGGGTGAACAAGCACACCCGCCTGTCGGCGTCTTCCGCATTTGACGTACGAGCGTCCTTGTTTAGGCCCGCCCATTCCACATCAGACTGGAGATTAAAGGACCAGTGCACATCGCCGTCGTCCAGGGAGCCCTTTCCGTACTCTACCTCGGATAAGTCATTCTGTGAAGGGCAAGAGAGAAGGGGGGAATGTGTTGAGAGTCTCTGGAGGGTCCCCAAGTCCCGTTCTGGAGGGGCCTGTCTGTACACCCCGTTACACACCTCCCCTCTAGGACGCTCCCGTTCGGGGAGTGGATGCCGAGAGAGAAAATCCGCCCCCACGTTGTCAGAACCCTTGCGATGGTGGACCGAAAAAGCATAGGGCTGCAGGGACAAGAACCATCGTATCACCCTGGCGTTATTGGACTTATTGCGGGCCATCCACAGTAAGGGGGCATGGTCTGTGTACAAGTCAAATGGGTGCCCCTCAAGGTAGTATGCAAGTTTTTCCACGGCCCATTTTATGGCCAGGCACTCTTTCTCGATAGTCGCATACTTAAGTTCTCGTGGAAATAATTTTCGGCTTATGTACAGTGTTGGGTGGTCCAGACCATTGGACCCCAGCTGGGAGAGCACCGCCCCAATCCCGTAGTCTGAGGCGTCAGTGTGTAAGGAGAAGGGTCTTGTGAAGTCGGGTGATGAAAGGACCGGGGTGGAAGTGATGATATGTTTCAGCCTCTGGAAAGCGTTTTGCATAGCTTCATTGGGACGGATGGGAGTGGTGGATTTGCCCGGCTGTCCTAGGGAGTCGGTGAGGGGGGCGGCTAAGTGGGCGAACTGGGGGATAAATTGCCTGTAATATCCGACTAAGCCGAGAAAGGCTCTCATCTCTCTCCGGGTAGTCAGGAACGGGGTGTCAGCGATGGATTGTATCTTTTCGATCTGTGGCTCGATGAGGCCATGTCCCAAAACGTAGCCTAGATATGTCACCTTTTGGTATGCCACCCTCGATTTCTTTGCATTAACCTTCAGACCTGCTTTCTCGAGAGCGTCAAACACAGTGTGAAGGTGGGTGAGATGCGTGGACCAGTCAGGGCTGTAGACGACGATGTCGTCCAAGTAGGCTGAGGCAAACCCGGTTAAGTTTTTCAACACTGTGTTCATTAGGCGTTGAAAAGTGGCAGGTGCCCCGTGTAGCCCAAAAGGGAGGACGGTGAATTCGAAGTCTCCATCATCGGTGGAAAAATCGGTCTTTCTTCGATCCTCCTCCCTTAGGGGCACCTGCCAGTAGCCTTTGGTGAGGTCTAGGGTGGTAATATACTGTGCGTCACCGAGTTTCTCAATGAGTTCATCCACTCGAGGTATGGGGTATGCGTCAAAGCTGGATATCTCATTCAGTGCTCTGAAATCCATGCAAAAACGTCGTGTCCCGTCAGGTTTTGGGATCATGACTATGGGGCTCGACCAATCGCTCTTGGAGGGGCGGATAACCCCAAGGTTCAACATGTCTTGTACTTCTTTCCTTATGGCAGTTCTTCAGGCTTCTGGTACTCGATATGGCCGGATCCTGACTGTTTTTCCTGGTAGGGTATCGATACAGTGTTCGGCAAGCGCGGTCCTTCCATGGTTGTTGGAGAACAAGGAGTTGTGTTTCTTCAAGGTGTTTTGTAACTCCAAGTGCTGTTGTGCGTTCAGCTCATCATTGAGCTCCAGTTGATCTCGAGTAGACGAACCCCCCGGGGGGTCCGAAACCAGGTTCACTCCCGACGGAAGGGGGCCCAACCACCTTTTGAGCAGATTATTATGGTAGGTCTGCGTTTTGGAAGGACTTATCTGTAACTTGTAACTTGTTCTGCCGATCGTCTTAACCACTTTGTGGGGTCCAACCCATTCTGCTCGGAACTTCTGAGTGGAGGATGGTAGGAGAACCAAAGCCCAGTCGTCTTTCTGTAGTTGTCTCCATTTCTTTTCTCTGTCGTAGGCTACTTTCTGTCGCCTCTGACTTATTTCCAGGTGTGCATATGCTAGGTCTCTTAGTTTTCCTAGTTTGGCTTTGAGGCTCTGGGCGTATTCCAATGTAGCGGTGGTCTCTTCTGGAATCTCATTCTCCCATGCTTCCTTGGTCATGTCGAGTAAAGACCGCGGCTGTCTGCCGTAGAGTAGTTCGAAGGCTGATATTCCCGTGCTACTCTGTCGTTGGCCTCGGATAACATACAGTGCTAGGGGCAATATCTGGTCCCACTCGGCCCGCTAACTTCCAGCATCTTCCGGAGCGTTGTTTTCAGGGTGCGGTTATAGCGCTCGACCAGGCAATCGGTTTGCGGGTGGTATACCGCGGTACGAATCTGGTGTATGTTTAAATTTTTACAGACTTCCTTCATTAGTTTTGAGATGAAGGGCGGGCCTTGGTCTGTCAGGATCTCTTTGGGAAATCCCACTTGGCTAAACAATTCTATCATCTTATCAGCGACGTGCTTTGAGGTGGTAGCTGTTAAGGGGAATGCCTCCGGAAAACGTGTGGCATAATCAACGACCACCAGCACGTGTTGATATCCCTTCCTGGTCTTCGGGAGAGGCCCAATAAGGTCCATGCCCACCCTTTCGAAGGGTTTCCCTATAATGGGCAGGGGTTGTAAGGGAATAGACAGGGGTTGGTCATATTCTTTCTTTGGCATATGCTACACTCCTTGCAGTACACCGCAGTGTCTTTATAGATTCCGGGCCAATAAAAATGTCGGAGAATGGTCTGGGTGGTCTTCTCTGCTCCGGTATGGCCGACAACCAGATGACTGTGTGCGAAGAACAAAACCTGGTCCCTAAAGGATACAGGGAGCAAGAGCTGCTTTGGTTCGTCTTGCTGTCCTTATCGGTATAGCAGGTCTTGTTGTATCAGGAACCGGGGGTACCTGGTAGGGTCGTTGCCTTGGTCTTGGTGGGCTTGTTCCCAGGCATTGAAAAGGGTAGGATCATTAGCCTGGGCGAAGCGGAAGCTCCTGTCCAATACCCAGGGTTCCGGGGACAGCAGAGCAGGGAACGGATCTCTGGGTCGGGCTGGTCGGGGAGGGAGAACCGGGCCCTGTTCTATACTCTTCTTAAAAATGTGCAGGAAACCTGGGTTGTCTGTCCCAATAATCCGGTCTTCAGGGAGTGAAGATAGGACCCCTACTCATATTATGTGAGGATCCCCATGTAAAGGCTGTATCGGGACGTTGGCTAC
Organism: Lissotriton helveticus; assembly: GCF_964261635.1. NCBI lineage: Eukaryota > Metazoa > Chordata > Amphibia > Caudata > Salamandridae > Lissotriton > Lissotriton helveticus. The sequence goes on from NC_136059.1 coordinate 1,559,396,714, forward strand.
GGGGTATGGCTTAACGTATCCGTGTACACACCTTATGTTCACTATCTCCCGGAGTAAGTACTGAGACCTTCCCACATGCTGGGTCTGGATCACAGACTGTCTGCAGCCGGAGTCTAAGAGGGCCTGAATGGAAGAGCCGTTCACCCAAACACTTACTCTGTACGAGCTCCCCATCTCCGCTGAATATAACACCACTTTTGGCAGGTACCCGACCTCCATAGGTTCGTCTTTTTGTCGTCGTTTTGGGCATAGCTGTGCAATGTGGCCCCAGTTGCTGCAGTCGAAGCATTGGGGTCCTGGGGGCCCGGATCCCTCGGGCCTCCAGGGGCAAGGCCGTGGTGGATCTGCAGGTCGTGTAGGTCATTTCTCTGGCTTGGGAACAGGTTTGGGGATTTTCCCACTGTCCCAACCGGGGTTCTTGGGCTGTGCCCGGGCGAAGGTGGCGGCCATATCAATGGCCTGTGCCGTGTTCAGGTTGTGGTGTTGGCGCAGCCACCGTTGGGTGGCGTAGGGAAGAGCCTCGAGGTACTGCTCCAAATATATGCGGTCCATGATCTCCTCTTTGGAGCTGGTGGAGGGGGTGAGCCACTTGTCAGCCGCCATTTTAAGTCTCACAAAAAGAGTTTTGGGGTTCTCTCCCCGGGCGCCCCGTTCCTTTCGAAACCTCAGTCTGTACGCCTCTGCATCTAATCCTAGATGGTCCAGTATAATCCTTTTTACCTCGTTATACGGGGTGTCTCCTGTGGGATTAGCCACTTGATATGCGGCCTGGGCTTCGCCCGCGAGGAGCGGAGCTAAGAAGAAGGGCCACTTGCTGATAGGCCATCCACACGCTCTGGCTGCTCGCTCGAAGTTCAGTAGGAACGAATCCGGATCCTCGCCAGGGTGGTATTTCTGGAGGGACACTGCTTCCGAGCCATGGGGAATGAGTCTTTCTTCACTGCTTCCTCGGGCTACAGGGTCTACCCAGGGCTGTGAGGTTTCTGGCCGCTCTGCTAACGCTTTCTTCAGGATCTCCCTGTCGGCTTGTGCGGAATTTAATTGTTGCTCCACAACCCACTCTAACCGCTCTTGCCCCTTCACTAATTGCTGTACCACTGCTTCCATATTTTCTATACAGATGGTATCCGTGCCCGCATTCTCCACCACTGTAACGGGCACGGGAGAAATGGGCAGGAGGCGTGTTCTCGTTAAAGTGGGTTTTATGAGGCAAACAGGTAATCGGTACAAGTCTTTCGGGCAGGGACTGTTCTGCGGGGTGACCGACTCTGATTACTCCTTCTACTTCGGGGCTTGTTCTTCTTGCTTCTCCGATGCCCGTCTGGGCTCCGTCGGGTCGGGGCTCCGTCCACGTCCGTCATGCCTCTCGACAAAACAAACACAGCAAGTCGTGAGGAAAGTGCTCTTTTTATGTACAGGTGCTCAGGGAAAAGGAGTGAGGGAGCAAAAACCCATGACACACTCTATAGACGTCCTGTATGTGATGGGGGTCGGTGCTCAGGGATAGGGAAACCGGGACAAGGGAATACCAAGGACTACTCGGTAGGACCGCCCTTACGTCCAACCCAGCCCCTGATCTTGCTCCGTACCTGGGCTAGCCACACACCTCCCCCGGGTGTGTGGCCGGGCGGCTTGTGGGGACGTTGGCCTCCTGGCTTAACCTCCGTCTCTGGCGCCGATTCTCTGCTGCTCTCCTCGTCCTCCGTTCTTCTCCTCATCTCCTCCGCACTCCACTGACCACTCCGCTCCTTTTCCTTCTTCCTCCACGCTTCCTCGCTCCGGGTGAACAAGCACACCCGCCTGTCGGCGTCTTCCGCATTTGACGTATGAGCGTCCTCGTTTAGGCCCGCCCATTCCACATCAGCCTGGATATTAAAGGGCCAGTGCACATCGCCGTCGTCCAGGGAGCCCTTTCCGTACTTGACCTCGGATAAGTCATTCTGTGAAGGGCAAGAGAGAAGGAGGGAATGTGTTGAGAGTCTCTGGAGGGTCCCCAAGTCCCGTTCTGGAGGGGCCTGTCTGTATACCCCGTTTCAGGGACCTACAAATACAAAAATGAGAGCCCCAAAGGAAACAAAGGAAGATGAAGGTACACTCTAAAGAATTTAGTATACTCTCGTGGAACGTGAACAGTCTCAGAACTAAAAGTAGAAGAAGGAGGATCCTTGAATATCTGAAGACAATAGATAGCCAAGTCATTATACTACAGGAGACACACCTTACAAAAGCAGAATGGGATCAAATTATGAAAAATCTGAGCTGGGTTGACGCCTATGTATGCACCAATCAAGAATGCAATATCAAGGGCGTAGCTATAATATTTAAGAAATCACTCAAAGCCAAGATAGAATGTACAGAAGTAGATAACAAGGGTAGATGGGCAGTAACCAAGGTGAGAATATACAATACTCTGTATACTATAGCTGGCTATTACGGTCCTAATACAGACGACCCAGCTCCACTTCAAAAGCTTTATACGGGAATATTATCAGCAACCTCCCCAGTAGTAATAGGGGGTGATTATAACATAATCATAGATCCTAAAGTAGATAGATTCCCCCCGGGGAGGCAAGCAAACCTACCATAAATGAGGGATTGACTGGGTCACTGCATAAAAGATCTGGGACTGGTAGATATGTGGAAGGAGAAAGGGGATAAAAGGCAAGCTTACACATACCACAACAAAAAATTAGGACATAAATCTAGAATCGACTATTTTTTAATAGACAGAAGGTTACAAGAAAATATCATAAAAATAGAACACCTACCAGCTCACCTGTCTGACCACTCAGCAGTCCAGCTCACAATACAAATGACAAAAAACAACTCTGAAGTTAGATGGACTGTCGATCGCTCTTTTTTTTAAGACCCACAAATAATACAAGAACTTAGGACAGAAACAGATATTTTCTTTGATAATAATAAAACTGGGACCTCAAAACAAATCACGTGGGATACTTACAAAGCAGTAATCAGAGGTAAATTACTAAGCATGGCAGCATACAGGCTAAAATCCTCAAAGCAAGAGATAAGGAATTTAGAAAATACCACAAAACAACTCGATATATAAATAGCAGCAGACATACAACAACTGATAAGGAGAAACTAGAGAGGGAAAGGCAAAAACAAAAAGAACTACTCACAGACATATTGGAGAAAAAAGTGAGAGAGAAATGGGAGACAAGTAAACTATCTCACCACAAATACGGAGAAGGGTGTGGTAAAATGTTGGCATGGAAAATAAAGACTGACCAAACCAGAAGCAAAGTTTCCAGCATCCAGCAACAGAATCAGACAGATCCAAGCTCAGAAGACATTGTAAGAATGCAAGAATTTACGAACTTCTTCTCAGATCTGTACACGGAGGATACAAACCCAACCAAGGAACAATTGGAAAAATACCTAGACGAAACGCCCCTCCCATCATTAATGGAAGAAGGAAAAGAAGAACTAAATGCAAAAATCACGAACAAAGAGGTAGAAGAAGCGATAAGAGGCCTAAAAAGAGGGAAAGCAGCCGGTCCGGATGCCTTACCAAATAAGTTCTACATCAATCTAAAGGAAACACTGGTACCACCAATAACGGATGTATTAAATGCAATCTATCGGGGAAACGATAAAGTCCCAGACTCTTGGAATGATGCAACAATTAGCATTATATTAAAACCAGGGAAAAACCAGGTGAACTGCGAATCATACCGACCCATCTCCCTACTCAACTGTGATTACAAAATATTTACACAAATAATGGCAAAAAGGCTAGAAAGAGTAATGGCGAATCTGATTAACACAGACCAAAAGGGCTTTGTGAAAGGCAGACAGTTACAGGATTTAACACACAAACTTTTTGGAGCAATAGATATTGCCATCAGTGAAAAAACACCATTAACCATAATCACTTTCGATGCTGCCAAAGCTTTTGACAGAGTAAACTGGACATTTTTGAGTGGGGTCATTAGAAAATACAATCTGGGGGAGAATTTTCTACGCATGGTGGAGGAATTGTACAAAAGACCGAGAGCTAAGATTCTAATTAATAGGAACCTCACCAAAATATAGAGATTAAAAGAGGAACAAGACAAGGGTGCCCTTTATCACCACTACTTTTTAATCTGTACATTGAACCTCTGGCAAATAATCTCAGAAATCATAGCTCAATATCTCCCTTCAGGTACCTTGGATGGAGTAGAAAAGTAGCATTGTATGCAGATGACTTGATGGTGTTTGCAGACAATTTTCTAGGGTCCATTGGATCAATAGAAGAAACGCTAATCAACTTTGGAAAGGTGTCGGGGTACCATACCAACCAGGCAAAGACTGAGATTATGACCTGGAATACACAATTCAATAACCCTAATGTTAAAGACAAGATAAAATACCTAGGAATCAACCTGGTTAAGGATCTGGATAAAGTGACTCAGATGAATCTTAACAGAATCGCCTCAGAAGTCAGAAAACTACTTAAAGTATGGGGAGGACTGCCACTAAGCTTCCTGGGAAGATACAACATAATAAAGATGTCCATTTTGCCTAAATTCACCTATCTTTTCAACACTATTCCCTTAGAATTCAAGAGAGAGTCCTTAAAGAAACTACAGGGGGAACTAACAAGTTTCATCTGGTCATCCAAAGGAACGAGAATAGCTTGGAGCAAATTAAGGCGGAAGAAAGAACAAGGAGGGATAGCAAGCCCTGACCTATTTGATTATTACAGAGCATTCCAATTAAAAAACATCAGACCTTTATTGAAAAGCTGTGTACAATACCCTGAATATTTACAAACAATGACAGGAAGAACAGACCATTTCTTATATAAATTTGGCCATCCGAAATTTTTTAAAAAGGTAAAACTAAAGATTTTTAGCGCTGCGGCAAAACTATTGTATCAAATAAGAAATACATTGAACATACCATACTACAGTACCTTAGCCCCCATATGGGAATCCCACAGACTGCCTCAAGGACAGCATGGCCATCCCACTGAAAGTAGCAGGTTTTAAAGAATGGGGCCAACTAATGACGGAGAGTATCATAAACACCTGGGATCAATTGACTACAATCACAAATGCTTCCCTATCTAAATTTAAATATTATCAGCTTAATAGCTGGGCAAAATCGATTACAGAGAAGAAAAAGGGAAATGAGGAACTGGAGACAGAAATGACAAAGGATTGGCCCATAAAAAAAGAGATATCCCAATGGTATTGGGCCCTAATAACAGCAGGGGAAGAAGATTTTTTGATTCCACAATCGATCTCCGAGGAAAGACATCCCGACGCTAGATATCCAGAACATATGGCAAGTGTTTATGGAGAAATGCTGGTCCATTATAAAACCGGCGGCCTTAAAAAGAAACCACCTATTTACTACTCACAGGGCTTACTGGACGCCAAAAAGGTTATCCAAGTTCAATGGTGCCAGAATCAAGAACTGCCCTAAATGTGGAATGGAGAAGGCAAATGATTTACATATGTTCCGGCAGTGCCCCCACCTCGACATCTTCTGGCAGGAAGTGGGTAAGACTTTAAGCACGCTATTGAGGAAACAGCTGGACGTAAGTACAAATCTTGTCATCTTTGGGGTTGATAGCTCAAATGGTATGGGTAAACTAACCAAAAAACAAGAGAACTTGCTGTTTGTATTGATTTTATTGGTAAGGAGGGAGATATGTATAAAATGGTTAAGTCCGACACCACCGACCCATGGGGAATGGTTGACCTCGATACTTAGAACGAATAAACTTGACAGGAAAGGAAAGCCGAGCAAAAAATAAAATTTTTGGAAAATATGGGAAGACCACCACCAAAACTAACACCTAAATCAGTATTTAATTCCAAAGCACATAAAGTCCAATGATTATGCGATGGCAATAATAAAGCAAGTAAATACCTGTTGAGTAGTCAGGATGGCTAGCTCCCCCCGCGAAGAGATAACATTATTGAATATGGTAATGGAAATAAGGGGACCCCAACTGAAACAACCATCATAGCGAAACTCCCCACATAGGACCATTCCAAGGGGCAGTGAAGGTTCAGAAGTTACAACTTCTTACACATACCATTGCAGAATGAGGACAAATAAAAATAAAAAATAAACAATATAATGCAGAGAGTGGGCTTTGTGTCAGCCCGTTACTCATGATTAGATGACGTTTTATTCTACACCACTTCCCTGCTTCTGATTCAGTGACTATCATCCCTTGCTATTGTTTCTCCCTTTCAAGGACATTTTTTGTCTCACAGTGTTTTGATTGATTTGATGGCATGTATCCTTCCACATTTGGCTTCAGAAGTTGCATTGCTGTCCATCTAAGATACTATTTTATCCTTACCTTCCTGCTCCCCTCTCCTATCATCTCCCGTCTTTACTAAAAACTACCTCCCGCACAGGCTTGTACTCCCAGACCCGTTGCACTCTGAACGCTACCTGCCACAGTTTCAACGGGCGATCATCTTAAATTGCTTTTTAATCATCCCATGATAACTACCCATGTGTGCATTGTGAGGACCTTTGAATACATTTTCTTATGCTTTAAGAAAATTCCTTCAAAGATGGCCACTGCTGATGCTCAAGGAGGGCTGCCATTTAGGGAAAAAGCAAGCACTGGATAAACATTTAGGTTTTATGTCAGAGATCTATTGTCTTTGCCATTGCTTATTTAATTTAGGAGCCACTGTCTTTTATTATGGTCACTACATGTAAAAAGAGGTCTTGCATTAAATAAAAGATAAAGGGAAGCATTGAGGGTAATTGTAGAGCCGATAAACACCAATGTCGGCGGGCGCAGTAAGTTGCAAGGGTTTAATTACTGCACCATATGCAAGGGAGTTTTTTCTGCTTCATTCTGACCTTCGGACCTCATAGGGGAGGAAAATATATTAGTGGCTATTGTTTTATCCAGTTCTGAGGAACAAAAACTGAGAATGTGTGGTATTTGGAGAAATAATGTAATAATGTCTCTTAAGGAGTTTAAGCCCTAACCGAGATTTGCGCTGAGCCCATCACGAGCACCTTTAGGGAGAAAATGTTTTAACAAGGAATGTGTTTCAATGAGCCTCAGAGCAGTCGCCAACTGATGATGTCACGTTGGGCCTTGTTCACAGCAGAATAGTAGCTGTCTATGCTGAACCTGTGCTACTGGAGAGCAGCAGATGACAGTTGCGGCTGCTACCTACCACCCGCAGTGGGGCAGGTGGCGGGAAAGGAGTGGGGGGATCAGGTAAAAAAAGGGAAAATAATCCCTTACCTCCTGGCCGGTCAGCTGGTACCCGCTATCTCTCCTGCACCCTCTACCTTCTTGGGAGAAACAGGAAGTGCCAGGGCTCCCATGCTCCCCACAGCCAATCACAACGCTGCAATGCAGCATTGAGATTGGTCTGAGCCAGGGGCTGGAGGAGTGGGCATGTTCTCCGCGCAGGCCGTGATGCAGCCTGCATGGAGAACACTGATAGTTTGCATGACTGTTTTGGGAGGCCTGAGAGCGCCGACCAAACAGTCACTGTGCACATAGGAGGGTTGTAACCTCCTCCCCTGCTCTTCAGCCCCGCCCGTCCCCACATGCAAGCTGCCGCAGTAGGAGGATGAAGTAAAATGATAATAATGCCATTAGTTATTATAATTTTTTTCCCTTTCTTTTGCTGCATCAAGGCAGTGCGGCGACGTTCCTCCGCCTTAGCGGAGGAGCCGTCACTGGCAGATGGTACAGGGCAACGAAGTTTAGCACAGAAAGCAGAGTGGACTGAATACATTTGCTATATGTATTCTACAAAAAAATCTTTTTCATACGGAAAGATATGGTACCTTTTCAGCAAATGGATGGCATTATGAGAAATGGTGCAGTGGGCTGCCGGCTCCTAAAATAAAAGGCACACCACAGCTAGTGCCAATTACATGTTTGCAGCATCTTTAAGATTAAACAGTATAATGCCACAAATCCTATTACAACCCATAATCTCTAAATTACATTCAAAGGAATACAAATATACAGCATGTTAATGAACTTGACAATCTTCATGGCCCCTTTTGCGCTGCAAACGAAAATCCAGTTGCTTTGGATAAAAGTTTATGAAAATCTATTTCTCGTAGGTATTAAGGGCGATGCATTCCGTTCATCCCTGCAATCAGTTATTTTGCAAATGTTCTCAACCTTAGAATTGGATTACACTTTTCATTTTCGGGATTTATTCAGTTGGCTAATGCACAAGGGATGTTAGGGAGTGAATGTGTTTTAAAAATAGATGGGGGCGGAGAGAAACAGATTAGAGGGTGACAGGGATGGGGAAGCAGCGAGGGAAAGAAACAGAAAGAGACAATGAGAGGGAGAGAAAGAGAGACAGGGAGGCAGATGACGTACAGGGAAAGGGACCACGACAGACTCACAGAGGACGGTAGCAGCGGGAGACAGAGGGAGAAATTAGAGAGGGAAAGTGAGAGACACTGAGAGACATTGGAATGGAAAGAGAAAGAGACTGAGATTGAACATTAGTCAGAGAAACACGGCAGACATCTAAACCCTAGTGTTCTAAAGCAAGGCTCATATACTACAGTGGTAGTTTCTTTATAAGGGTGGGGGAGCATCCCCCCTAGGATGACCAGGCGTCCCCGTTTTGCCAGGACGGTCCCTGTTTTTAACCAGCTGTCCCAGCAAATTTCAAGAAGTGTTGCTCATGTCCCAGTTTTTAGAGAGGGTCGACTGAAAACGGTGGGAGGTGTTTTTTATGTTTTACAAAGCAGGCATAGTTAGCAGTTGTTTCAAGAAAGCACTTTAATTAACAGGCAAGCTACTGGGTTTAAAAATTGCATTTTATGTATTTTTTTACTGCCTGTTCTGTAATTCTCTGCTGAGGAGCGCTCACATCGCTTACAGTAAAATTGTAGTCCTTCTTCTATTTTTGTGAAATGTCCCGGTTTTTGGCTTTAAAATTCTGGTCACCCTAATCCCCCCCCGCCCGCTGCCAGCCGCGCCAAAACAATGCGAACAATAAAATGGTAATGAAATGATTTTATTGCCATTTTATTTTTTACAAGCTACCCGCAGCCGTTAGTGTGCCCCGGAGGCGAATAAATGAGGGGTGTGTCCTCTGCTGCATGGAGGACTAGAGCACTGACTAGCCAGAGACTAGTCAAAGTGCGCAAGTCATTTTGACCGGTTATCTTGCGCAGGCAAAACTGACATCCGCACTTTGAAGCTCTCCACCCAGCTGTATGAGACAGGGTGGAGACGAAGCACAAGCCTACAGGGCCTGAAGGAGTGTCTAGCCAGCTGACTCCAACCAATCCTGGTGCTGCTCTCATGCTTCGCTCGCCTCACCACTTTTATATGTTACCAGTCGCCCCTACAGACACAGCCACTACCATTTGTATCAACAACAAAGTGACATATATACTTTAAACAACTTAGCTGCTGAGGCTTTTCCACTCCCAGTGCTAAGTACTTTTTTTTGCTATTTGTGGTACTTTACACATATGCCTCTATACCTGTCTTTTTTACCCATAAGGTATCCATAACCAATTTGCGTATAAAGGTACCCATGGATTGTGGATTCCCCTGGTGGTAACTCAGAAAATAGACAAAATGCAACCACATTTTGGGAGGTTTTGGGGAAAAATACTGCTATGCAAAAGGCATATTTTTTTCTAAAAATGGCTTTAGTGAAAGGTTTGCTATAATCGGATCCCCATCTTCCCAGTTTTCTGGAACTCACACAGTTGTATCAAAAAGATTATTTTTTAACCATAGTTTTTGCATTTTTCCAAGATATGCTCAAATGTTCCTACTTATTGTGGTTCCAGTTTGTGGTGAAAACAGGTGTGAAATCCATAGGTGATACCGGAAAGCTATTCATTTCTAAAAAGTAGACATCATTCTGAATTTAGAAAGTGGTCATTTGTGTAGCTCCCTCAATATTGTCCCGAAGAAACTAACTGTTGAAATAAAAAATGAAAAGTATTATGGAAAAAAACTCAGCCAATTGTGACATCTGTTCTTTCTAGTCAAGATGGCCGATTTACAAAATAAATACACTGTTACGTCTGAAAGACCCTGCTGGTTGCAACAATATATACGGTTTGCAGGTTCTAAAAAAAAGTGACACTTTGAGCCAACAACTGTGTTGCACCTTACAATGTTTTTTCATTGTGGACCCACTATACATCTATTTATATAGTAAAATTATATAATGAAAAACGGGTATGAAGGAAACCTACCTATTTCTGAAATGCACCAAGATAATGAGTATAGGAACAGTGTTTATTTGTACACCTCTGACTTTATGGTTATCCATACCATCATGTGACTCAGATGGCATTTTGCAGAAAGTTTTCTTTCTTGCACACTGTTTTACATTAGGTTGGCATAAACGCAAGAAATCTAGTTAGTAATAACAGAAAATGTATTATCTTGTGAGCCTACACCTGTCCTTATAAAAACAGTACTCCGCTAGTATGGCTAGGCATAGCACCTGAGACACAAAATGCCCCAAAACATAACATAAAGATATCATACTTCACTATGGGAAATCCACGCTTTTTGAAAATATAGGTAGCTGCAGATTTTTAGCCCCAACTAAGCCACCACAACAATAAAAAGCTACCAAACCCAGACATTTCTGAAAACTAGACACATGGGGGTGTCCATTGTGGTGTGAATTGTGTGGTTCTCACAAGTTTTTCTTACCCAGTAGCCCATGCATAACTTCAAACTTTGGCTTAAAACATACATTTTCCTCACATGTTTGTGAGGGAAAGCTCTGGAATCTGTGGGAAGCCACAAAGTTTCTATAACCCAACATTCCTCAACGACTTGTGTGGGTGGGCGTAGTCCACAATAGGAAAAGGCCCAATTGGAAGATAGAAATATTACATTTTTCTGCTCAAAATTGCCCCTTTTTAGGTCCTACCTATGCAGCGCGCATGCGCGCATGCGCTGCATAGGAGGAGACCTCATGGAATCGGTCAGCTTTTTAGGCCAAAAACGTGCGCGCATTGCATTGCTTTCAAAGGCAGCGCGTGCACATTTGGCGATTCCCTTGCGGGAGCGAGCTTTGAAACCATCTGTTTGTAATTAACATGCAAACAGATGGTGCCAAAGTTTGCTCCCGCAAGGGAAACAGGTGAAGGCCCCCTCCTCTCTCTCCTCCCCCTGCTGCCTCCTCCGCTCCTCGTCAAACTTGTGTTGCATTGTAGAGGTCCACAGGGCTTTCAACGACAGGGTGTGCTCTGCTGATGCAACAGGCTGTCATCGTGTCAGCTCCTGCTTTGACACCGTCACGCGCATAGAACAAAGAACCGCGTTTAAACCCAGGTATGGGTGATTTACGACCCCAAGCTGGACCTTGCTGTTTCAGACACATTATTTTTTCTCATTTTCTGTTTCACCTCTTCAGGTATTTAGGGTTACCTTTCTTTCCTGAGGCGCCTCACTATCACAGCTGTTTGCTGTTACTGTGGGAAAAGTGGTAAATGCCTGAAAACACCACAGAGCAGACAGTGTCAGAAGTCTGAGCCTGGAGGCAAAACGAGTCTGGTGTATTTAGACTCAGATCTTTATATTGTATTCCACTTCGAGAAGCAGGTAAGACAAGGCCTCTTTCAGCCACTGCTGTGCACCTTTGAAGACTGGCTTAACCCCCACCTCTCGGGGTCGCCTCTGTTTCGTCTTCGGTGCACTGGGCAGCAGATCAGTCAAGACCTCATCTGGCCACGAGAAGAGAATGTGCTGTGAAATCAGCTGGCACAAGCAGGTTTCAGCAGCCCCAAGACTGCTCGGTGGCGCATGCATAAAAAATTTCAGATGAATAACCGCCGGATCATCTTCTAAGGCACTGACTGCAGTTGAACCTGACGGCTCTATATTTCACTTCGGGTCAGATTTCCATAAACAGAACTGCCCTCCTCCACTCCATCCCAACACCCACGACTCAGACCGACTCAGACGTGTGGCTGAAAACATCCGAGCCCGAAAACAAGGGAAGCTCCGTAACATATGTGGCCTCTGCTTTGAGGCAGAAACAATGTTAAATTAAATAAAGCTTGGTAACGTCTCCTTTGAGACTTCAACTAAACTCTGTGGTTATGGGGAGCTGTTATTTACTCTTCTAATCCCTTTGGCTACTGCAGGTGGCAGCCTCTTTAGAGGCGGCACTTACTGTACAATGTGTCAAGGCACAAATTCAGTTACTCCCTCTTTCACCGTTCACAGGAGAGTACAGAAGCGCATCACCCACCCTGCAGCACTTCATAGGATTTCCCTCTTCCAAGCACTGTTTCATTGTCAGAAAAGTAGAATCATGTTAGCCATATATTATCTACCACTATTAGAGTTGGTTTACTCATTAGTTGCATGCTCTTTCTAGTGTAGAGAAAGCGGGTATATTTTTTCTCTGTTGTATTTCTGTGATGAAGGAGAATGGAGGGCATGTATTAAATTGAAATAATGGAATGTTGGGTTAAGCGTCATCCCCTGTTATAGGAATTCTCCTGCAGCTCGGGCCCATAACTTCGATTCAGGTAGTGGTGTATCATTAGTGCTGAAAATATATATACTTTTTCATATCTATTTTACAGATAATGTGAGCACACCTTCCAGCACCGCGGCAAATCCCGGGTTTATCACACAACAAGCAAGCGCACTGCTGAAACAGCAGGACCGCTTGTGCAGCAAGGCAATCACGGCTTTTACGGGGAGGGCCGGGCGGGGGCTGTGCTGGCCGGTTAATGAGTGCTCGGGGAGACGTCTCTTCCCATGGACGAGCAAGGCCTTCTGCAGCTTCGGGAACCACTGGCATTGTTTCACCCGGATCATCGCACACAGGCCCCGAGCCCAGGAGCAGCCAAAGGGCCACGGGCTTCTGCAAAAAGGCTTTGGAGGGGTTAGGAAGCACACATCTGCTAAGCGCGTTTCGGTAGTGCTGCGTTCACTAATTCATTGGCCTCTTGGCGCTAGCGGGGCAGATTGTTGCTTTTAGTTTCAGGGGGATTTCCAATAGAAGGGTATCTGGTATGTGGGTATCGGAGAGCGGTGGGAGGGAGCTCCTTTGTGTTTGTTTTTTTTGCTCTCGGTGTGCTTTAGGGGAGGAAGAGTTCCAGACCACCTATTTCCGGTTTGATGTAACAGTGTTGTCAATTGTGGGAATTGTAGCAGACCTTTGTGTGGGTGAGAGGTATCAGGTTATTTCCTACAGTGAAATACCACATCACATCCACTACTCTATAGTAGAGATGTTTATATTGTCTAAGTCACTCTCTCTCTCTCTCACACACACACATACACACACATACACTCTCTTCCACACTTACCCTCTCTCTCACACTCTCGCTCACTCCCTCTCACTCACACACACTCTCCCACTCACTCACTCTCTCTCCCACTTGCCCTGTCTCTCACTCTCTCTCACTTCCTCTTCCTCACACACACTTTCTCTCCCACTCACTCTCTCTCTCATACTCTCTCACTCACTCTCTTTCTCTCTCTCTCCCACTTACCCTCTCTCTCAATCTCACACACACACACTCTCTTTTCTCCTTACTCACTAACTCACTTCCTTTCTCTCTCTCTCCGTGATAACTGTCATTGAGTTATTCATAATATCTTTTTAATTATATATAAGGTAACAAAAATGCTTATAACGCTTTTTATAATAACTTTGCAACGTGCTGCACAATAGCCACACTACTCTACAACATAGCTTAAATACACTGGCAAAGCCAATAGCTCTGACTAAACACTTATAAGATCCAAAAGGCAAAACCTATTGGCTATGCCAATGCTTGTTTACAATGAAGCTTAACCTACTGATACCAGATATTTTCAGAAATAGACACCTGGGGAGCCCAGGATGGCATGACTTGTATGGATTTCACAATGTGTATGGATTTCACAATGTTTTTCTACCCAGAAGCAATTGCAAACCTAAAACTTTGGTATAAAACAAACATTTGCCTCCAATTTCTGTGAGGGCAAGTTCTAAAATCTGTTGGGATCCACAGTTCCTACATCCTATCACCCAGCATTCCCATGCGTCTCCAGATAAAAATGGTGCCTCACTTGTATGGATGGTCCGTGCAACTGTGACAGCAAAGATCCCAAAATTCAACATGGCCATGTCAAATTTATACACTGAAAACCAACCCTTTTCTTTGCAATGTTGGTTGCTGTAGTTTTGGGCCTGGTCTTGTCCGCCACGAACGAACAACTACAGAATCCAGACAACCCAGGAAGTCCAGGGTGGGGTCACTTATTGAGACCTCACAAGTTTCTCTCACCTATACGTCCTTGCAGACCTCAAACTTTGGCTAAAAGCACACAATTTCCTCACATTTCTGAGAGGGAAAGTTCCAGAATCTACAGGGATCCACAAATATTCTACTACCCAGCATTTTGTGATGTCTTTTGAGTAAAACGGTACTCCACTTTAGTGAGTGGGCTTTGTGGCCACGAGAGATAATTGGGCACAAAACCTAACATGGACAGATCACATTTTTCTACTCAAAACTATTTTATTACTATGTCGGTAGATGAGGATTTTGGCCCTGGGCTCACCCATCACACTACCCTAGACATTTCTGAAAATGAGACACCTGGGAGAATTCAGTGTGGGGTCATCTGTGTGGATTGCATAAGGTTTTCTTACCCAGAAGCCCTTGCAAACCTCACACCTTGACTAAAAACACATTTTTCACACATTTCTAAGAAAGAAAGCTCCACAAACTGTATGAATTCACAAATTTCCTATAATCTAGTGTTCCGATATGGCTCTCGTTAAAAATGGCAGCTAACTTGTATTGGTGGGCCTAGTGCCCATGACAGCAAAGGGCCTAAAACACAACATGGACATATCACATTATTACACTGTAAACCAACCCTTTTAAGGTCGATCCTAGGCAGTTATGCACTGTCTGCAAGACCTGTAATAATCAGCATATGGAGTGTAATCCCACCTGCTGCTTGACATTGGTTCACTCCGGCGTTGCTCTGCTTTCCTGGCTCATTATTGGTTTGCACTCCCAAAACATCACTTCCGTTTTATGGCAAGCAGCACCGACGGACTACAGTTTAGTTACGCTGTAGGCCTTTATCTGTTTTGTTTAGGAACTACTTCATTTATTTATTTTAATTGCCATAGCGCACAGGCCGCAATGCACATACGTTTAAAATGCACAGCACCACATTTGATGTTGTAGCACGGTGCCCGCTTTTATCATTAATTTTTTATTACCAACTTGGTCGCTTCACGGGCTGTCCATGCGCCTAACATTTATGTGAATGGGTGCCGTCCTTTCTTTCATCATGGTGCCCACTTTCATATTTTTCCAGAAGCCAACCATTCAAGGTGAAAGGTCAGAGTGGGTAATGACCTGGAGGGAGGTGGTGTGTGCACAAGATTTCTCATTAATAACATGTGACCTTGCATACGTGAGTTGGAGAGTGTAAATGCATGACTGTGCCAATTCCTGAGTGTACGCATGAGTGTTTGTGCACAACTTTGTTTGAGACTTTGACTTCATGAGTGACTATATATTTGAGCATAAGGGAGAGTCTGTAAGTACACACCGAAGTGTGGGAAATGTGTCCATTGTCTTGTTTATTACGCTGCAATGACAGCGATTTTGAGGTTTAAACTATTCGTTCTCTACATTTCCCAGCCAAGATCATAAGGTGGCTATCGTGGACTAGCACAGCTGTGAGCTGCTTTACAATACTTTTTGGAACACGTTATGTATTCCATGCAGAGATACGTGTGTATTCAGTATTATTTTTTGGGGTATTCTACTAAAGTTTTCTTTTGCCAGGTGGGCTGAAGTTGTCCTTTAAAAATTATGTCTTCTGTTAGTGAGGCAGGTGCACCGGCTACGAGGGTTGCTTGTAATATGCTTTAACATCTTAAAACACATGATATGTTGACAGGATATTTGTTTAGGGTTATTATGAGTGGTATTTGTCGCCATTTTCCTTAACAGCAAGTGGTAAACAAATAATTTTTCTTCAATCACGTCATAGCTGCGGGGTCTTTTTTGCACATGAATGCCTTTCACTTTTCGGGTCCTCAAACTGTAGAGAAACAGGACAGTGGTTCAAGATACCTCCCATATGGATAGCAGCGCCTATGACATGGAGGATATCCGTAGCTGCCAGGAGCAGCAAAGCAGTACAGGAGAATGTCCCAAGGGCAGCCGAGGTATGGGTGTATTCCAGGTCCCTATGGTGCCATACGCACCAGGCATCACACAGCCCAAGGGAATGGCACAAGAGACTGGGTTATCTAAATTTTTCTAATCCAGCTATCCCCAGTCAGCGGGGGAGACCAAAGGGGGGTTTAACAACATGGGTAAGACAGGATAGCAGTTATATAGTCAAACAACTGGACTCCAAATGCAATGATATTTCACTAATACAAATCCAGAGTCCAGAGTTCAAGGACCTTTATATTTTTAATATTTACGCAATGGGCATTCCTGGGGGTAAAGCCTCGTGTATTATTGCACAGCTTGAATCGCTCCTTGCTTTTACAATGGGAAGGGGAACATTCTGGTCGGGGGAGATTTTAATTGTTGCTTCGAACCCCTCTATAGTAATGATGTAGACCTCACCATGGAAGAAGATCTCACATGGAACATTCCGCAGCTGTCCATACCGCCCATTAAAAAGTGGACGGAAGCTGCACTTCAACTTAAAGTGTTATGCAGTGACCAAGGGTTAAGGGCAGTGAATGGAAGAACGGCTTCAGACAAATTGGGGGCTCCTTCATTTAACAATGGATTACGTAGGAGCCGCATAGACTATATCCTTATTAATAAGGATAATTGGCCTTCTGTTAAGGACATGATTGTGGTAGATAGAGTTGAAAGTGATCATGATCCGCTAGTCTTAACTCTCAAGTTGTTTGCATTTAATTTCCCAGAGGCTTGCATAGAGGATGCAGACATTCTTCTCTCTAATGATACAAGGAGAATTAAATGGGCAAACTGCCTCCTGAAAGAGGACAACATAGCGGTAATGAGGGAATTGACACTAGAGGCAACAACCGACCTCCAGAAATGTATCACTCTGGGGGATATGGTAGCTAACGTTATCCCAATCCACACAAAACGTTTTAATCAACTTAAGGACTATTTTATTAAGAAAGTATCCAACTCGCAGAAAAGGCCTGTACATAGGGAAGATCAATGGTATAGTAAATCATGCAGGGTTGTGTATAAAGCCTTGGCTAAGGCAACAAAACTGAAAGATAGGGATGAAATTAAGAATGCCCGTGCCTCATATAAGAAAGCCCAATATGACGCTAAATGGGCTTGGGATGAGGAGTACTGGAGGGAGTTATACTGTGCCAGTAGAGAAAGGTCTATGGGTACATTTTGGGATCTGGTTAAATGGGGAAGGGGGATCCCAAGGGGAGAGCCCAGTAACCATGTCCCACCTGATCTCTGGGTTTCGCATTTTGCAACACAGTTTGCCCTCCCGGACTCAGATAGTGTGATGGATATAAATTCTGTAATTATCCCAAATGACATCACTCCGTTACACTTCAGTAGAACCGAGGTCGAAAGAATACTGAAAGTCATCCCAAAGGGAAGAGCACCCGGGCTGGATCAAGTACCAGCTGATCTGTTCATGTACGATAAGGAGGTATGGGCACTATATATTCAATTACTTGCTAATGGTATTGCCAATGGCTCACCCATACCTGACACCTGGAAAGGAGCTGAGATTATTCTGATATTCAAGAAGGGGGAGTGCTCTGATCCAGGAAATTATAGGCCAATAAGCTTAATATATTGTATTCAGAAGGTGATAGCAAGGCTTGTTCTGCAGAGAATCCAAGGGTGGATCGAGGAGGAAGAAATATTGTCACCTCTCCAGGCTGGGTCCTGTAGCCACACAAGCACAATAGATCAAGTTTTTAGATTTGTTTTAATATATTGGCGAGTGGTATTGTTAGGTGGAGGTACGCTCTTTGCGGCATTTGTCGACCTTAAGTCTGCTATTGACCTAGTGCCACAAGCTAAAATGTGGAATGTTTTTGCAGGTCAGGGCATGCCACTAGATATATTGGCCTTACTTATTAAACTACATGAGGACAATTTTGCCCAAGTCCGGTGGAATCAACAAGGGAAAGTAACAGACAGGTTTTCGATTTCAAGGGGGGTACACCAAGGGTGCGTACTAGCACCAACTCTCTTCTCTCTCTACATCAACAGGGTGATTCAGTATTTTGAGAACAATCCAACTGATGCCCCTAAGTTGGATGGAAAACTGATCCCTCTGTTGATGTTTGCAGATGATACCTTGTTAATTTCTAAAACGCAACAAGGCCTCCAGAAGGCCAGAGAACACTTTGAGGTATTCTGCAAGGACCATGGCCTCTCCATTAATGTAAGCAAGACTAAGTTCATGGTCCTACATAAGCACAAGTATGTAAGAAGGAGGGTGGTTATGAATGGTGCTCAATTAGAACAGACCCAAGTCTTTTCTTATTTGGGCATAACTCTTGGCTCGAAACTTGACTGGAAACCACACACCAACCAGCTGGTCATTAAGCACGCCCAATTAGCAGGTGCCCTACACAAGGACCTCTTCCACTCCCAAACACATCCTATTGCCCCAGTGTTAAAAATCTATGACGCAAAAGTCAGTGCGGCGGTACTCTATGGGGCAGAATTATGGGGCTATAGCAATCTAGCCCCATTGACTAGCACCCAAAACAAGTTTTTAAGGGGCATAACGGGACTCCCAGCATCCACTCCTCTAGTTCCCCTTTTTTATGACTTGGGATGCCGACGACTGGAGGATTTAGCTCGATATAGACGAGTGGCATACTGGAGGAGATTGTGGGTTACCCCAGAGCTCTCCCAGTATGCTCGGGCATTATTTGAAGTCAGAGACACTGATATGGGACATAAAATCCCATGGATGAGGGAGGCAAGGGCAATGTACACTCCCTTGGGCTTGGGCTCTTTGTGGGAAGATCCTATAGCAAATTCTTTCCCGCCCAGTAAAGTTCTCAGAGAGTTATATTGGAGCTTGGTTTCACCGAGAGGGTTCAGGAATTGTACGGGCCCTTCACTTACAGCTGACTTTCTGGAACTAAAACATGAAGTGGCCCTGGAAGGATACTGGGACTTTATTATGGTTCCTGGAGACAGGAAGAGGTACCACCAATTTAGGGTAGGGATGCTCCCTGTAAACTCTTTTACTTCCAAATGGAACGTCAATTATAATCCCAGCTGTCCCTTTTGCCCTACCCACCGGGAAAGTATAGCGCACATTTTGTTCATCTGCCCAAAATACAAATCCCCAAGGCAGATGTGGTTGAAGCCCATCTGTTCCCAGATGGGCATCACCACTGGCTGCCGCTAAATTTTTACACTGGATGTGGATAATACGCACACGCAAATTAAGTTTAAAATGAGACTCTGTGTTTTAGAAATATTTTAAGACTTTGCTGCTATCATTTCCTTCTCGGATATCAATTGTAAATGGACCTTGGCTTTTAATCTTTTTAACCTGTTGTAACAGTTATTATGGATGTTTTATAAAAATTATATACATATTTAAATTATAATTTTAATGGATGGACTAAGTTAAATACCACATCCCTGATGCATTTCTATGGAATTAAATTGGACAAATGGAATGTTATGTTTCCTATTTTTTTTTTTATAATGTGCATCTTTTATGATATCAATATCGAAATAAAGATTTTATGATGATGATGAGTCTGTGGGTGTTGGGAGGACTGGAACAATCTTGGGCTGGATCGAGCAGGGCATTAAAATCGCAATCAACAATTGTGGATCCCAACGGAAAGGCGAGGAACACCTTCCTTATACCAGACAGAGTCTGGGGGTAGCTTGGGGCGGTATGTTCAAACTGAGGAGCTTATTAGGCTTTCCTTCCAGGAGGTCCTCCACTCTAACATAGCGGTTCACAGTGTTGATAACCGTGGAGTTCAACACCAGTGGAAAAACCTATGGAGGAGTATTGTCACCCCCTGGAACCCCCTGCTAAAAAAGCCCATGTGGTAGACCCAGCTATACCCAAATCACCCCAGGAAGGGCAGTTAGAGCTAGAGATGGGTTTCCTCAGAACATTAGATCTGGATCATCTAGCATATTGGAAGTCTGCTGGCTGCTTACTGCAGTCTAGGAGACCATTTACTTTCCATCACAGGACTTTAAAGTGTTACATTTACCCTGAGTTATACATAGTGCAGAGTGTGCCTTTTGGCCCCCAGTGAAAAGCTGGTCTCAGAGGACAAGAGGGGAAATTGCCACCACCTCCCCATGTGGGGTCCAGGTGTGGTGAATGCATTTAAAGATGGTCTGAAAGAGCTAAAAAAAACAATCATCACAATACAAAATAACCCAACCCCCTCACCCCATGCTTCTCCCCGTTAAACATATGTTGTCCTCAAAACTTCCGAAAACCAACACTTCAACAGTATAGTGAGCAAAACAGCAAAGTTAGACCTCCTTCAATGCAGGATAAAGCAGACTTGCATAGCATCTAGGGTCATAGATTTGTTTACAGAATTGAGGGAAACATGGCGTTGCTGCCAGAGCCAAAGTCTGGTGTCTGCTTCTGAGCTGGACCCTCAGTGATGAGGCAGGTGAAGAGACACAGAGCGATGATCACAGTTCGTGTTGCTCATCTTTTGGCGCTGTTCTCTGCTGCAGGAGTGGTCTCTTCCCCCCCAACAAGCCCCGGAGGGACTACGAGCCGTTGACCGCTCCCTGTGCAAATGCATTCTCCAGCGTGCCCCGGGTCGCAGACTGGTACCAGTATGACCTGCTTGTCTTTGCCGGGGGGAGGGTGCTGCCATGAAAATTTTGTCTCCCAGTTTCCCACTCTCAGGCATTGTCCAGGGAGTCGAAGACGTAGGTCTTAGAATCATGGATGAGCTTAAGCCTTGCGGGGAAGGTGAGCATGTATTGAGTGTTCACGGGCGTAAGTTTTTGTTTCACTTCTTCATAGGACTTTCTCCACTGTTGTGAAGCCTGGGTGTACTGCAATGAGTGAAGACCATGATACAACAGTAATCATGGGTCAGGGAACCTGCCCGTTGGAGTTCAAAGATAATTGTGTCCTTGTCCCTGTAGTTGGAGGCCCGGGCTATGAAGGGCCGGGGTAGAGCTCTGGGGGGGACACTGGGCCAAGGAGCCATGTGTCCTCTCAACAAAAAACCAGGGCAACAAGTACCCAGGACGCAAGCTAGGCATCCACGAAGTTTTCAGGGTGTTGGCCCTCAAAGCCTTCGTGGAAACCTACAAACCGCAAGTTGTATCTGAGAGATCGTTTTTTGAAGTCTGCACCATGGGTGTTCAGAGTGGCAGCTGTGGTTGTCAGTTTGGTGATGGAGAGTTTAAGGACGTCCACTTCATCTTCCAGGGTGGAGACCCTACCTTTTGCTTCTGAGACCTCGCTGACCACGTTGAGCAAGTCTTGGCACAGCAGCACCACATCAATTTCGACCTCACCAATCTTGGTCTCCACAGCTTCTATGGATGACTTCATACCTTGTAGGATGGTGGCCAGGTCTGTGGCAGCAGCAATGGTGTGCAACAAGGTAGAGGAGAGGTCCAACTGACTGTCGGTGCCCAGTGAGGCCAGGACTGTGAACTAGTCCATCTTCGTTTGGGTATGCGCCTCGTTACATTTGTCTGTGCCCATGGCGTGAGGGTCTCAGCAGGTGTCCCCATGTTGGAAGGTTGCAAGGATCTCACCTGTGGAAGGCCCCACAAGTATTTACAGCATGACTGTGTGGGACAGACCCCCCGAAAGAGTCAACTACCCTCCCCACAGCACCACAGCAGCTGTCTGTGGGGCCCACTGCTAGACCACAAGCAGCGAGGCGAGGAGGTGCCTCCTCAAGTCCCTCCAAGAAAACTAGGGTCACTTGAGCCAAAGTGATGGGTGGCTGTCAAAGCCACCCCATCTCCATGTGGCTAAAACATCTAGAGTCATGAGAGGGAGCAAGTCAGTCTAGGGGGCCTTTTGTGGAACTATAGGAAAGCACATCGGGGCACAGGGCCAGCCAGGAGACCCATGAGGCTTGGGCCCACCTCCTTCGCAGCACAACCCACAGCAGAGCTGAGGCCCAAACGCCACTTCGAGAATCCTCCCCACGCGGCCCGCTTGCTGCTGCACCTCAAGGACCAGGGCAGCCTGAGCAGCCGGGCCGCTGTTTCAGATGGAACGTTGCGTGGGCTGCAACAACACACCTGTGCAGCCTGCAGCCAGCTGTTTCACTGTGCTGCAGTCAGAAGGGGTCCTCCAGCAGGCTCCTTTCTTAGCTGGCTGCCATCTTGTCTCCTCTTCTCCCAGCCGCCAAATGTGATCTCCCACTATCGTCCTGGATCTGGGCGGTTCGCGGGCCCCAGAGTCAGAACGGCTCTCACCGCCCTTAAGCACGATCAAGGGCACCGCGGACAGTAGGATTGCTCAGGATGCTGGAGGAGGTCCTGGAATGCCTCTAGGATGCGACAGCCATCTTGGCCTGCTCTGCATGCTCGGTCATGCCCCCTCACTTTGAGTTTTTACAGAGATTCCTACTGTTTTTTATACATAATATGTGCAGTTAACATTAATGTTACCACTATCTAGGGGGTGAATGGGATCATGTATTTGAAATCCGTAGTTGTATGATCCCAGCTCAGGAGTTGATTGACCAAGGGTTTTATATAGAAATGAGCCCAGGGCACTACTGATGTGGCTGTTGTCAAGAAACCCTCAACTCTCAGCTGAGTCTGAGCAGCAACCTGCTGCCGCTCCATCAAGTGACTTAAGTTCGATTGTAGGGACTTCATTCTCTTCTGTGGGAGAAAGACTTTCCCTGGTGTGGTGTGCCACGCTGCTCCTATTAAAGTTTCTGCTGTGCAAGACTGGGGAAGGCCCCATAAGTATTCACAGCATGATTGTGTGGGGCGGTGTTATGTTCCATTGTAGGAGTATTATTTATTTAATATAGGCACGGACTCGTTCTACTCTATTGATGTTCTAGAGTCCCGAGTCCGTGCCGTATAGTTCTCGGGGCAGTTGGGAAGCGGTCTTTGTTACTGGCAGATGTGCTTTCGTGATGCTGTTCACTTTACTAATACAGTGATTTATTACTACATTCCTGACTAACTTACAAGATTCGCAACGATTACCGGAACTGCAGTATCACTGTGCCGAACCCTGTGCGTGCGGATTTTAACTCTTGCAACTTGGATTTAAAAGTCTACTCTTTGGATTGTCGTCGATTTGCTCTTCCCCGCGATTTTGTTGTTCTTCTCTCGTGGATTCTATGGGACATCTGCCTATTTTGGATTTTTGTGACTCTCTGTTACTTTCCAGAGGATTTCTACATTTTGTGATCTTTTAGACCATCACTCACCGCAACGGTTGTGGAGCTTTGATATGTCATTCTTCTTGGAACTCACGATCTTCCATTGGAATTCCGTACCCGCTCATTCTTCGAACCTCCACACAAGCGTTACAGGAAATGGCGGCATACGTCATCCCACACGTATTACATGCCGATTTTCCTGTTGACATCGCGTACATGTTGTACGTGCACTATGTGCCGCCATTTTGTTTATGGTTGTATCTTAGCAACCATTTCATCAGCGTTTTTGTACACAATGGGTGTGTTTGGAGGTTATTTATGAAGAAATTATCGAACGGTTTACCGGAAATAACAATCTACGTACTGTTTAAATGAACGGTGAGCGATGTTTTTGTTTTCTTTTCTCCGTACTTCCCAGATTATTTTATGAGTTTGCAAAGTGACTTCATTGTCAGTTTCACTCAGATTTTTGCTATTGATAAAATATTTTGCTCATTTAAAAAAAAAAATTAAAACAAGAAGTAACATTCATAAGTTGACTAGTATTTTCTGGAAAAATGTAAACTTCACAGAATTACAACTTATCTCCACCTCAGTGTTTTTGGCCAGCTGGAGGCACACCTTGTATGCAGTGGCCTGAATGGAAGGCGCATTTTATCAACTACATTGATACTTTAGATGCCAAACTAAAGATGTCAGCAGCTGAGAAAAAAGGGATTTTCTTGCATTCTGTTGGTCCTGAAGGTCTCAAGGCCTATAATCAAATGCCTAAAGTGAGTGGAGGCAGTGACCAAAATGTTTTTTCTGCAGCTATTGATGATTTTGACCGTTATTTTGGTCCAAAAGTGTGTATTGGCATTCTCCGCTATACATTTTTTCAGAGGAAACTAAATAATGATGAATCAGTCGATAACTATGTAGCTGCTCTCAGAACACTTTCTTTGGATTGTCAATTTGGAACTTTACAAGAGGATTTAATTAAAGATCAGGTTGTTATGCATGTGAAGGACACTTCTATTCAAGATAGACTTTGGGTCAACGGTGATTCGAAGTTGTAAGATATCCTTGCTATAGTCAGAAAGGCTGAAATGTCTTGTAGGAGTGCCAAAGAAGTAAAAAATGAGGAGAGTAGTAAAACCAACAGCGTAGTGGCCAAGATTGGGGGTGCCAAAGCTAAAAACAATTTTAAAAAATATGATACTACTAAACGTTATGGATATTATGGGTCTCATTGGTCCTGTGAATTAGTACATTATCGCTGCTATTGATTTATTCTCTAAATGGCCTGCTGTAAAAACTGTTGATAAGGTCAACACTGACAATGTTTTTCTTTTTCTTGATGAAATTTTCACTGAAGAAGGTCTACCTATTTGGGTGTTTACTGATAATGGGGTACAATTTGTATCCAACAAGGCGAAAGACGATTTTCTGAAAACTGGCATTGTACATTGTACCACTTCATTATATAATCGGAGTGGAAATGCCATAAGAGAGAGGTTCAATAGGGTTTTGAAAGCTGCTATACAAATGTTTGGTGTTGAGGATGCCAAGTGGGAAATTCAGGTAATGAAGACTGTGTGGAAGCATATGACCACTCCAAATGACATGACTGATTATGCTCCATTCGAGATTATGAGAGGTAGATTAGCAAGAACCAAAATTAATCCCTCTTGGTTATTCCCTTCTTCTAAATGTCATATGGATCTTGATAAAGTTAAGAGAAGAATGGAAAAAACTCATTTAGTAAACAAACACAAGTTTGATTTAAGAAGAGGTTCCAAAACTGATCCTATTGTACAAGTAGGGATGTTGGTAAAAGTCAAGAAACCATGGAGGGTATCAAAAGGTGAAAGCAAATTTATGGGCCCTTTCATGGTAAAAGATGTTTTGAAGAATGCTGTCAGATTGTTGAATGGAAAAGTTTGGAATTTTAACAAAATCGCTATTCTCAAAGGAAATAAGAATTAATATAGAATTAATATAAAGAATAACTTACTTCTAAAAAGAAAAATGATGATCTTTAAAACAAAAAACAACAAAACAAAAATAAAAAAATAATCATGAATACAACTTATTTTGAATCAACGTTATAAAGTCTGATAACCAAGAAGGCATTTTACGTAGACGTTTTGAATTCAAAAGACTTTCCTCTTGATGAGTTCTGGGGGCAGTTGGGAAGCGGTCTTTGTTACTGGCAGATGTCCTTTCGTGATGCTGTTCACTTTACAAATAAAGTGATGTATTACTACATTCCTGACTCATTACTTAACAGGCAGACCCCCCCAAAGAGTCAACTCTCCGCCCCACATCATCACATCAGCAGTCCGTGGTGCGTGCTGCTAGGCCACAAGCAGTAAGGAAAGGGGAGGCCTCCTTAAGCACCCCTCAAGGAAACTAGGGTCACTGGTGC
Source organism: Lissotriton helveticus (assembly GCF_964261635.1). Taxonomy (NCBI): domain Eukaryota; kingdom Metazoa; phylum Chordata; class Amphibia; order Caudata; family Salamandridae; genus Lissotriton; species Lissotriton helveticus. The sequence continues at coordinate 1,559,422,448 of NC_136059.1, forward strand.
CAAAGTAGGGGGTGGCTGTCAAAGCCACCCCATCTCTATGTGGTTCAAAATGTCTAGAGCCCTGAGAGGGAACAGTCAGTCTAGGAGGCCTTTGGGGGCAATACAGGCAAAGCACACCGGTGCACAGGGACGGCCAGGAGACCAATGAGGACTGGGCCCACAACCTTCACACCATAAGCAGCAGCAGATATCAGGGCCGAAGGCCACAAGAAGGATCTTCCCCACCCGGCCTGCTTGCTGCTGCACCTCAAGGGCAGGGGCAGCATGAGCAGCAGAGTTAGAACGTTGCTCAGGCTGCAACGACACACTTAGCAGCCAGCTGCTAGCTGTTTCACCGCACTGCAGTCAGGAGAAGTCCCGGCTGGCTGCGTGGCAATCAGGAAGGAGTGAGGGGTATCAGTCAGTCCTATGCTCCCCCTGACCCCCCTCAGGATCAGTGTCCCTGTGCCCCCAGCTCAACAACTCCTGTGGTGGCAGGGCGAGTATGAAGCAAGCCTATGGCAGGCTCCTTTCTCAGTGGGCTGCCATCTTGTCTCTTCTGCTTCTGGTCGCCATGGGTGATCTTCCACTATCTGCCTGGATCTGGGTGGTTTGCGGGCCTCAGAGTTGGAAAGGCTCTTCCCGGCCGGCAGTTGTAGTCATTAGGCATGATGAAGGGCTCTGCAGGCAACAGATTTGCTCAGGATGCTGGAGAAGATCCCGGAGCGCATCTAGAATGCAACGCTTGGCCTGCTCGGCCTGCTCTGCAATGCCCCCTACCTTTTGTGTTTTTTACAGAGATTCCTACTGTTTTTTATACCTAATATGTGCAGTTAATATTAGTGTTGTCAATATCTAGGGGGTGAATGGGATCATGTATTTGAAATCCTGAGTTGTCTGATTCCAGCAGATGATTGACAAGGGTTTTTTATAAGGAAATTAGCCCAGGGGACTAATAATGTGGCCACTGCCAAGAAACCCTCGTCTCTCAGCTAAGTCTGATCAGGAGCCTGGTGCTGCTCCATCAAATGACTTAGGTTTGATTGTAGGGACTTCATTCTCTTCTGTGAGAGCAAGACTTTCCCTGGTGTAGTGTGCCACACTGCCCCTATTAAAGTCACTTGCTGTGCAACTACCAAAGCGACTTCTTCCAGTAGCTGATTGAGCCTAAATGCTAAAGAAAAAAAAAACAATCTCTATGTTTTGCTGGGCCTTGGAGAAGGAAGAAGCACATAAAGGCAAATCATCAGCATAGAGAAATATAGATATCTCCTTCAACTGTACTGCAGTGACTACTGGTGCTAATACGTTTGTGAACACTCTTGGTGAACAGGCCAAACAAAAGAGTTTAGAATTGATAGTGGTCATCCTGGATTACAAACATCAGATACTGTACAGATGAATGGTGGCATGGAAATAAGCAGCATCCTGAAGATCCAAGGCTGCCAGGAAGTCACCATTTGAAATCAAGGGATTTATGATTTGTAGTTTAACCATTCTGAAAGTGTCCAGAGACACAAAAGTGTTCAGTTCTTTGAGATTGAGGTCTGATTGAAAAGTACTCTTGTTTTGGCACCAAGAAAAGTACGGCGTATAATCCTTGGGACTCATACCACCGTTCCATTAGAGATGAGATCTGGAATGTGCTGTAACATCGAGCTCCTTTTCAATGGGTCTTTTGGTAGTGGTATACATTTGAACCACATTGATGGGGGCTCTTCCTTGAACTGAAAGAGTTAGCCATTTCTTTATCACCAGTAAGACCCAGGAGTCCAGAACTTCTTCTGGCCACTGATGATAAAGCATCCTTCTGCCTCCCTTCCACTTTCATATAGTCATTTCTGCTGCAGACAATCTTTAGTCTTTAGTTGCGAACGTGGCCCTTAAGCCTTGGGGATGGCGACAAAAGGTGTGTTTGCTCTCTTTCTGGGACTGCAATATGCTTTTGAATAAAGGATTTTTTTCCTGAGCAAGGTTGGAATGGTCCTCAAGGTCTTTTTTCTTGTCAGCGTATATCGGTGCCATATCATTCAGTTCTTCGCCAAATAATTTAGGACCTATAACTGGTAGTTTCTGAATTATATATCTCTGTCTCACATTAAGCTTCTACGGTTTCATCCAGAGCAGCCTTAAACAGCTATCCCTGAGGTAGATGCAGCCCACCAGAGATTATCAAATGAAATATCTCTCAAAAACTGAGCAAGAGTTCCATGTTATTTAATAGTGGAAATTGGTCAGAGCCTTTTTGTAAACAATCATACAGAGACGGAAAGTCCTTCAAAACACTGGCGTTGGCATATGCTGCTGTGGCATAAGTTATGATTTTGACCTAACTCTACAAGTTGTGTTTTCCCACCCATGAGTGACAGGCATGAACTTGGTTCAATGCACCAGCAATTAATGTGAAAGACAGGTTATTGTAGCTCCGCAAACCACTATCCAATGTGCAATTGACATAGAAGTATTATCTTTTGGGTTACTAACAATCCCATAAGGGGATCAGGGGCACCGTGGAAATAAAAGCAACCCTTATTTCATTATTCACAGTATTCTGAAATTAATTTTGAGATACATAAGTAATTGGGGCACATAATATGCAATAATAAATGTTATATACTAGGGTATTGTAAATTGAATGTTGCTAGATAACGATGCATTTAAGTAATTTATGTTTCTCTGTCTCCTAAAGTCTATTGATTTTTATAATATATGTCCTGATGAAGGTGACGTGAGCAATTTTGATTTGCACTGAAACGCAGCGTCAACAGATTTTTTATATTGACCAATTTGTTATTTAGTAGTGCTACAAAATTAAATGATTTGTGTATTTGAATATTGTATATTAGTGTGAGATTATTTTTAATGAATGAGTGTGTGCTTTTTAACATTACTATGTGGTTTATATATTTTAACTATATAATAAATGGGTAAAAAAAATTGAACTGTAGTGAGGCAGAGGTTGTGGTTTTTTAAGAGAGTTGCATAATGCCCTACATGTGTACTCTTTCAAATAATGTGTTGATGTGTCCAATGAGGTTATAAAAATGCAAGCAAAGCATGAAAGGAAAATCAATTTTTGTTCAGTTATTCACAGTATCACACACCCTGTACTAAGAAGAATGCACACTTTTAAGTTAAAACGTATTTATTACTACTGGAATAATCTGTTTCTCAGTACATCTAAAACAACTGCACAGAATATTATAAAAACAGCAAGAAGACACATTATAAAGAGAATAAATTTAACATTTCTAGCATTGTCTAAAATGTCATTTAAAATGTCACGTAAAACCTAACACCCTAATGTCTACTTCTATGCGCTATACTGTGAGAGCATGGAAGGCAGAGCAACTTGCAATCTATCGGCCACATGCATCAATGCTGCCGTTTGCGAATCCTTAATTGCGAAAATTAAGGAATCGCAATTAAGGATTCGCAAACGGCAATGCATGAATAATTCGCTTTCTTTTGCGATTCGGTAACTTTCCTTAATTGCGATTCACAATTTGCGAATCGCAATTAAGGAAAATCCCTTCCCATTGATTCCTATGGGCCAAGAGGCCCATAGGAATCAATGGGAAGGCATTTACAAATTGCGATTTTCAATTTGCGAATCGCAAATTGAAAATGCAATTTCAAGGGTGCAGGGGGGGTCCAAAGAACCCCTCCCTGCACCCCTGAAATTAAACTTAAGTGCAATTTACACACACACATGTCCCAAGGACATGTGTGTGTGTAACATGCAACTTTCAAAAATGCATTTTTGAGCATTTTTGAAGGTTTTCGGTAAATTAGCACGAGGTTCACCCTCATGCTAATTTACCCCTTCCAAATTACTAATTAGCATTTTAAAAATGATCATGCATTGCATTTCAGAAATCTGAAATTGCGATTTCTGAAATGCAATCGCAATTTTAGAAATCGCAACATGATTGCCATTCCTAAAATTGTGAAATACATGATGCATTCCACATTTGATAATTGCATTCGCAAACGGCAGAAAATTGCGATTCGCACCGTTTGCGAATGCAATTATCGCTGATCCATGTGCCCGTAGGGTGAGAAGAAGCACTGCAAACCTTGTTGACAGCGAAGACTGTCTTCATCAACGGAGACGTGAAGACAGTGTTCCCCCTGAAGGGCAAACACACATTGTGGTAGCAGTTAGTCGGTCTTCCTCCAGCACTCAGCTTCATCAGCTTCAGGCGAGATGTAGCATCTGGCAATAGGTGACACAGTCTCTGGCAGAATCCAGGCAATAATCTAGGTTAAGGACCTGAGGTTGGAATTTCTGGCATACGTTCAAGAATGTCTTAAATGCACTCAATAACATCCCAGATCCCAAGACATCCCTAAAAGGTAAATGGGTCGACAATATTCAAGACATAGACGAGACAGAATGGCAGGAGGCCCTGGCCTCGCCCCGAGAGGTGGGAATCCCAGCTAGACTCAGATTAGTGCGGCTGAAAATTCTTCACCTTTCCTACCTTACCAGGCTAACACTTCATAAAATTGGCTGGGCACAACACCCATACTGTCTACGGGGATGCGGGGAAGAGGGTACTTTTTTCCACACTATTTGGGACTGTCCCTTTATATTGGATTACTGGCATAAAGTTCTTCGTACGATATCACAAACCCTACACGTCTCTTTATTACCCGAACTGAGGAGATGCCGCCTTAACATATGGGAACCAAATGATTTGACGAGATATGGTCAAACTTGGGCAACACTGGGCTCCATGGTTGCAAAACGTAACATAGCGCAAAAATGGGGAGCCACTGACCGTCCACTCTTGGAGTCTTGGTGTAGGGACATGGATGTCACAATGATTACGGAAAGGACAGTCTATGTAAACAGGAATTGCCCTGGGAAATGGACAAGGGTATGGGCGGCCTGGAACACATATAGAGGGGACATATGTGAGCCTATTACTGACGTATATCATGATGACTCTGATGATGCTGAAGCCGGGGATGATTAATTGGGTGGGGATAGGGTTGTTGTATCTCCGATTAATATTGCATACCAGACCTGAGAATGCGCATTGGTACAGTCATTGCTGGATTTGCTATACTGAAGATAATGTGTACTTTCCTCTATGTAAAGACAGCTGTTCTTCATCATGTTATAAAACTAATAAAAACATGTTTAAAAAAAAAAGAATCTCTTAAATGGATATATGTGCATCAAGGTATGCACCCTAAACGTTTCCTAATTAATACATAAGGTAGAGAGACGTAATCTAGACTACACTGTTTTGGTTACATATCTGTATGTATTACTAATTGCTTAGTCATGATGAAAAGTAGACATTTGACCAAGACAAATGCCACATTGATAGTCGTATCTGTGTCATTAATCGAATCGCTTGACACTTTCATATTTCTTAGAAAGATACGGTCAGGCGACATCTGCTTTGAATGTCAGCCATGACAATGATTCTGCATGAATCAGAAAAGATGGCACTCCCATTGTGTGAGAGATGGAAGATGGCACCCTTCTCTAGTCAAGATGGAGTCGAGGCCTACCCAAGATAGAGTCAGACCTTAGGGACTTTATGTCACTGCATAAGTGTTTCAAGCTAGCCTGGCTGATGACGGCTGATTATCCAGAAACCGGTCCCAGGATGCTTGTGTCTAGTCCAGGGAAGGCTTGGGAGTTCGGGCTGGACTGTTCCCATGAGGCACAGGGTCAGACTGATTTGCATATGACCATGTATGAACTGGGGGGGAAACATCCTTTACAACGCAACTTTTACCACGCAGTGCTATTACAACGCAGGTTTTACAACGAAAACCATTACAACGCATTGCGCTGGGGGGCGCTCTAGGATAGGGAATAGATTTAATTTACTATCCAACACCTTCCCTAGTGTCCACGGGGACTGGAGTTGGAATAGTAAATTAAACTATTCACTATCCAGCACCCCAAAGCGCTATGCGTTGTAATGGTATGCGCTGTAAAAACCGCGTTGTAAAAGCATGCATGGTAAAAGCATGCGTTGTAATGTCATACATCCGTACTGGGGTGGAGGAGTGAGCTAAAGAATGATGATGGATTAAACCCAGATCAGTTGACTGGGGGTGAGTGCTTGCAATGTTCAACACTCCGTCCATCATCCCCTCTGGTTTTTCTGCATAAGTGTTTGCCTTTATAGAAAACTTAGCTGCAGCGAAGACTATTTTCAGAGACCCCTCTACTTTGCCTTCCACCATGTCTGAAAGGATCACATCCTCCAAAGAAGACGTGGAAGCCATTGAAGATAGAGTTCACTTTTGGGGTCTGTGGGAATTGTTCCACTATTTTTTCAAAATGTGCCTTTTACTAAGAAACACGTAATTGCTGCTTTGTCCACATCTTTCCACTTTTTAGCCATCCTGTTTTTTAATGATATCATGGAGAGGCAAGCTATCAGCAGAAGGAGCATTGCACTGATTGTACTGACCGTAAAACCTAAATCTAATATATCTCTGATGTAGGTCAAAATATCTTGAAGATGTGTCCCCATGCTATAATGTCCATTAGGGACAAGATGCTGGCACATGCCTACAAGGTCCTACACAACCACGTTCCAGCATACATCAACCTCCACCTGAACTTTAGCCAACCCACCAGACAACCGTCCTGACGCTCTCAGCTGCGGTCGCTCCCCGAGCTCCCTGCTCCATTCCTGGTATCGTTTGGGATCCCTGCTCTTCTACTGGTATCGTCTGAGCTGCGCTCTTTGCCCTGACCAGAGAAGTGTTCATCTGCTGGCTGTTGCGTAGAACCGCGCTATTTTGCAATAAGCTTGCCAAATTGTAGTATTAATTATACCTTCAGCGCTCGCTGTGTTGCGCTAATTCACATGTGCATTGATTGTGTTGTGCTTTAATTATTCGTAGCGCCTGTTTGAAAGATCGTAGAAGCTGCCTGATATTGGCTTTGTGCCCCAGCCTCTCTGTAGTTTCGTTTTTGCTGATCCGGCCATCTTGTTGTTGTTGTGCCTTGAGACCGTCCCCTACACCTCGTACCCGCCTCCCAGCTGACCCTCCCTCCCACTGATTGTACAGCCCTGCTCCCGCCCTCGGCAGTGCTGTGACCGTCCAGACGCTCTCAGCTGCTGTCGCTCCCCGAGCTCCCTGCTCCATTCCTGGTATCGTTTGGGATCCCTGCTCTTCTACTGGTATCGTCTGAGCTGCGCTCTTTGCCCTGACCAGAGAAGTGTTCATCTGCTGGCTGTTGCGTAGAACCGCGCTATTTTGCAATAAGCTTGCCAAATTGTAGTATTAATTATACCTTCAGCGCTCGCTGTGTTGCGCTAATTCACATGTGCATTGATTGTGTTGCGCTTTAATTATTCGTAGCGCCTGTTTGAAAGATCGTAGAAGCTGCCTGGTATTGGCTTTGTGTCCCAGCCTCTCTGTAGTTTCGTTTTTGCTGATCCGGCCATCTTGTTGTTGTTGTGCCTTGAGACCGTCCCCTACACCTCGCACCCGTCTCCCAGCTGACCCTCCCTCGCTCCGCCCCCCTCCACCATATTCTTATGACAGATGCATTTGCGCGCAGCGTTCACGCGCAGCGGTCGCGCCCCATGCGCGCCGAAGGCGCGCCAAAGGTAAGCCCGTCTACGCCCGTCCGCGCCTGGACCGCGCCCAGCGCCAGACCCCCTGGTCCCCGCAAAACCCACCCCTCCCGCATAACGTATGACGCCGCTACCCTCTTTGCCCTTAACCCCGGACGCACAACACAATGCTGCGAAGCTGCCCCAGGACACACCCATGGTCCATTAGCCTGCCACTCCTGCAAGTTCGCCTGCACCAGGACCCACACCAAATCCACTACCTCCAAACACAGCCCCAACTCCAACCAACTGAAGTGCATCCTGCTGAACACCCGCTCGATCCACAGACATGCCACGGAACTCTGGGACCTACTCGACACTGCATCGCCGGACGTCGCCTTCCTTGCAGAAACCTGGATGAACGCCTCATCAGCACCCGACATCGCCATAGCCATCCCGGTCGGTTACAAGATCATCCGAAAAGACCGCACCAACCAAACAGGAGGAGGCATCGCCATCGTCCATAAGAATACCATCAGAATCACGACCAGCTCCGACGATAACCTCATGACTGCCGAACACCTCCACTTCCAGATCCACACCGACCCCAGGACCACACTTAGAGGCACCCTCATCTACAGACCACCAGGAACCCGCACACAATTCAACGAAGACATCACAGACTTCATCAGCCCACATGCCCTCACCTCCGAGAACTACATTCTACTGGGAGACCTCAACTTCCACCTGGAAAAGAATAACGACAGCAACACCACCACCCTTCTGGATAACCTAGCCAATCTCGGGCTCAAACAACTTGTTGACACCCCCACCCACCTTGCCGGACACACGCTCGACCCCATCTTCACCTCCAGCAAACACATCTCCTTCCATCACACCACAGCTCTCCATTGGACGGACCACAACTGCGTTCACTTCAGCTACAAAAAGCCCTCGACCCACAATCCCCCACAACCTATTCCCCGAAGAAACTGGAACAAAATCACCACCGACCAACTCTTCACATCGCTTATCCATAACCCTCCAGCCTTATCAGCGGACCCAAACCAAGCTGCCACCAAACTCACACAATGGATCACCCACTGCGCTGACGAATTAGCACCCCTGAAAAACCACCAGATCAAACAAGGTAGCAAAAAGGCCCCCTGGTTCAACGATGACCTTAAGAAATCCAAGAAGTTATGTCGTACTCTCGAGAAAACCTGGAGAAAAAACCCAACTACTGACAACCAGACCTCCTTCAAGGACGCCACCTGCAAACACCACCAATTGATCCGATCCACCAAGAAATCAGCATTCAAGAATCGACTTGACAACAACGCCCAAAACAGCAAGGAACTATTCAACATCGTCAAAGAATTTACCAACCCCACCGCCGGCACCAACGACATCACTCCCTCTCAAGACCTCTGCGACTCTTTATCCTCTTTCTTCCACAACAAAATCGCCGACATACATAACAGCTTTGAAAACCAGTCCGATGAACAGCCCACTCCACCCACCTCTGAACCAAAACAGCACTCTCACAACCTTTTCACCTGGAACCCAGTCACCACTGAGGACACCATCCGCCTGATGAACTCCATTCACTCAGGATCACCAACCGACCCATGCCCCCACCACATATTCAACAAAGCAGACTCCATCATCGCACCCCATCCCCGCGATGTCATCAACTGCTCCTTCAACTCCGCTACCTTCCTGGAAAGCTGGAAACATGCCAAACTCAGCGCCCTTCTGAAGAAACCCACAGCAGACCCCTCCGAAATTACGAACTAATGCCCCATCTCACTCCTCCCATTCCCTGCCAAAGTCATTGAGAAAGCCGTCAATAGTCAGCTCGCCGCCTCCGCCTTCCTGGAATCCAACAACTCCCTCGACCCTTCACAATCCGGCTTTCGTGCCAAACACAGCACCGAAACCGCCCTCATCGCAGCTACAGACGACATCCGAAAGCTACTGGACAACGGAGAAACAGTTGCCCTCATCCTACTCGACCTCTCTGCTGCCTTTGATACAGTATGTCATAGCACCCTCATTCAACGCCTCAACAACGTCGGAATGCAAGGAAAAGCGTTGGACTGGATCATCTCGTTCCTTGCAGGAAGAACGCAGAGAGTCCGCCTCCCCCCATTCAAATCAGAGTCCACCGAAGTCATCTGTGGTGTACCACAAGGATCTTCTCTCAGCCCCACCCTCTTCAACGTATACATGAGTCCCCTTGCACCCATCGCACGCCAACTCAACCTCAACATCATCTCCTACGCAGACGACACTCAGCTGATCCTCTCTCTCACCAAAGACCCAAACACCGCCAAAACCAATCTACACGAAGGAATGAAAGAAGTAGCCGAATGGATGAAGAACAGCCGTTTAAAACTAAACTCGGACAAAACGGAATGCCTCATCCTAGGATCATCCCCCTCTGCCTGGGACGACTCATGGTGGCCACCGGCCCTGGGTACAGCACCCATTCCTACAGATCACGCACGTAACCTTGGCTTCATCCTTGACTCCTCCCTCTCAATGACCAGACAAGTCAACGCCGTCTCGTCTTCATGCTTCAACATCTTACGCATGCTCAAAAAAATCTTCCGCTGGATCCCCACCGAAACAAGAAAGACAGTCACCCACGCACTGGTCACCAGCCGACTGGATTATGGAAATACCCTTTACGCCGGGACCACAGCCAAACTACAGAAAAAACTCCAACGCATCCAAAACGCCTCAGCCAGACTCATACTGGACATCCCCCGTCAGGCTCACATTTCCGGTCACCTGAAGGATCTCCACTGGCTCCCCGTCAACAAGAGAATAACGTTCCGTCTCCTCACCCACGCACACAAGGCCCTCTACGTCCTATGACCCGAATGCCTCAACACACGACTGTCCTTCTACACACCCACCCGCCAACTACGATCATCCAATCAAGCCCTCGCCGCAATCCCGCGCATTCACAGATCCATCATGGGAGGAAGATCCTTCTCCTACTTAGGAGCCAAAACCTGGAATTCTCTCCCCGCTCACCTCCGACTTACACAGAACCACCTCTCCTTCAGAAAGCAACTAAAAACCTGGCTATTTGATATTTAATGAACCCACCCTCCCTCAAGCGCCTTGAGACCCTCTGGGTGAGTAGTGCGCTTTACAAATTCCTGAACTTGAACTTGAACTTGAACAACTACGCTCCTCCTTCCTCGCCCTTGCACACATACCCTGCATTCTCTGAAGCTGCAGTGGAGGATGTTCATTCTCCTACCTTGCCGCCAAGTACTGGAATGACCTATCCCTCCACCTGCGAATGTCGCCCTCACTCACGGACTTCAAAAATGGTCTCAAGACCAGGCTCTGGATTGAGATCAGTAAGACCGAAGTGCCTTGATACCCTCAGTGGTGAATAGCCATGCAATACAAGTACTTACTGATTGACTGATTGATTGACTCCTGATCCTCATCTGAGTCAGCTCTGGCTCATTTAGCAGCAAGTTCATTCAGCAACATCATTAGGGGTAGTCAGGGGTCTCAGCTACCCCCAAATGACATCCTAGGGTTCGTCCAGTGTGGGATCAACAGCCTGCCTAATCAAAGATTCCATGTCTCCTTTGGAAATTTGGAGATTTATTTCCACTACCAGAGGTTCAGGATTGTTGAGCATCGATGAAGGTTGTTTTTTTTACTCCATTATGGCACTAGTGAAAATGTTGGGTCCTTCCTGTTTTATATGTTGACTTGAGACTAGTACTTATCCCGAGAGATTCTGGGGTATAGTCACGAAGAAATGGCGCAAAGCTGTGGCACATTTTGCAGCACCCCACCATTTAAAAAACGCAGGGATGTGCTGTATGCACAAGCATACAGCGCACCCCTGTGTTTTCCCTTGTGCTGGTGCTAAAAATAGCTGCCTAGCACCAACATAGACACCCTTGCACCACAGTGCAAGGGGGCCTGCGTTGCAGGGATGATTTCCTGCAACACAGGTACCCTTGCACCATAGCTGAAGGGCGCCTGCATTGCAGGGAATCATCCCTGTTATGCAAGCATCCGTGCACCATGGTGCAAGGGTGTCTGTGTTGCAGGAATAATTGTTTATGTACAGGAAGGGACACCTCCCTGCACATAAACAATCTTTAAAGGCGATGTGCTCTTTCTATGTGTGCTGCTGAATGTAGCACATAAAGAAAGAGGAAAAAAGAGAAGAAATAAAAGATTTCTCCTCGTTGTGCCAATCTAATGCCTGCTTTTGCATGGCGTTCATTTTTGCCGCTGCCTCAGATTTCCACATCCTTGTAAATCTGGGGCAGCGTTAAAAATCAATGGGTATTGTGGTGGAACGGCCATAGCAACATCCATGGTACACCCCTTTCGTGCAGATACATGTGTAAAAGGGTACCATATTTACAAAGTGGCGTTAAGCCATGCAAGGGGCTTACCACTGCTTTATAAATATTGTGCGTTAAGCCATAAAAGGGGTTTACCACTGCTTTATAAATATTGTGCAAGACATTGTGTCACTGAAAGATCGAAAAAAAGTGACATTCCGGTGGCACAATCCCCTTGTAAACATAGACCTCTGCCTACAGACAAATTGAGCACCTGCCCAAGGGGGAGCACTAAGACGGCAGTCTCCTCCGGCCGTCCCCACGTGATAATGCTGTACTCGCCAAATAATTCTACAAGTAGGCACGGCCCGTGTAGGGCGTTACACCGGGCGGTGATGTCAGGCGGGGGAGGGGCAGGGTGGGGGGTTGTAAAATGCGGGATATGGACGATTTCAGGTAAGTACCGGAAAAAATAAATAAAACGAATTTCGTTCCGTGCGCTGCATCGCCAAAAGTGATGCAGAGCGCGCAGCAAAATTCGTTTTTTTTGGGGGGGGGACTTACCTGAAATCATCTATATCCCGCATTTTACAACCCCCACCCTGCCCCTCCCCCGCCTGACATCACTGCCCGGTGTAACGGCCTACACGGGCCCTGCCTGTCCACAAGTGGAAAGAGCACAGCGGGAACACTGCTCTATGTGTGTTAGCTGCCTGGCAGGCAGGGCCGGACTGGGAACCAAAACCGGCCCTGGCAAAGTGCTCGGCCGGCCCCCCGCCCCCCGGGCAGGAGGGGGGTGAGCGCTTTGCCAGGGCCGTTTTTCAGCCGATTTTGTTACAGGGCCGATTTTGCAGCTATGCTGCAAAAACGGCTCTGCAACAAAAACGGACCCCAGGGCCCAAAACCGGCCCCCACCCTTGCGGCCGACCGGGGGATTGCCCGGTGCCCACAACGGCCAGTCCGGACCTGCTGGCAGGAGTGCACGTAAACCGAAAGAAATTATTTTTAAAATAAATCTTGCCTGAAATATGTTGGTCGATCTGCAGGCGATAGGAGCAAACGGGGGGAGTGGGAAGTATTTCACCGACTATAACAGTAGTGATTGAAAGTCTACTGGAGTATTATTTTTTTTTTATAGCTTACATAAAGACCCGTCTGGGAGGTGTGGGTCCCTCAACTGATGCGGGACTGGGATGAGGAAGAGGGATGATGGGTAATCACAGGTGCGATGGCTCAGCGCTGAACTGAGCTCCTGTGTTTTTCTGTGTGCAGGCATCTACATTTCATACACATTACCTACAATTTCTCTGAGTTACTGCACGAACTTTAAATAGAATAAGTCAGAAAATGTGATCCGAGATTGTCTGTATCTATGTCCCACTTGTTCTGTCTAGCGTTCATGCATTATTTCGGAGAAATTGCGAGTTATATCTTTGAACTTTGGACACTTTAGACACCTTGGGCCAGATGTAGGTAATTTTATTTTACCACCTCTTAAATACCGACTCATACCGAATCGGTATTTAAGAAGTGGTAAAATATAAGTACCGAGATGTAGGTAAATACAGATGTGCATTTACCGAATCGGAAATATTCGGTATTTACCGATTCGGTAAATACCGACCGGTAAATGCCCATTCATTCCTATGGGCTTTGAAGCCCATAGGAATGATTGGGCATTTACCGGTCGGTATTTACCGAATCGGTAAATACCGAATGTCACAAGGGTGCAGGGGGTGTCACTTTGACACCCTCTGGCACCCCCAAAAGAGGCTCGGGTGCCATGTGGCAGGCATACCTGCCCTAAGGGCAGGTCTGCCTGTCATATGGCAGAGGTGTGCATGCACACATGTGCATGCACACCAGAATCGGTATTTTACCATCAAATAGTATTTGATGGTAAAATACCGATTTTTTAATGCTTGTGGGACTCAGAAGAGTCCCACCTACATATCAATTTTCCCGAATCGGTAAAAATACCGACTCGGTATTTTACAGAATCGGTAAATTTACCGATCGGTAAATTGACCGATTCTGTAAAATACAGGGCCCTACATCTCAAATTGCATTTACCGGTCGGTAACGGCCGAATTCGGCCGTTACCGACCGGTAAATGCCTACCTACATCTGGCCCCTTGCATGCAAAAAGCACAGGCTCCGGGATGGGCCCCAGTTCATAGAATAAAACATTAGACTAAAAGATGAACCAAGGCGCAGTTCCCTTATATGATTTTTTATTAAGTAACACTTTCCACTAGTGTTTAGCTAAAAAGAGAGTACATCTCCACTGTTCAAAACAAAAAACAAGCTGGCTGAATGAGTTACTATATTGCCCATATATGATTTTTTTATTGCCGAAATATATTTTTCTTTCATTCTTCTTGGAATAACCCCCCCAAAAAAAAATTCTGAAAATTCATCAGCTCTAGGAGTGCAACAATGCATCTACTGGAGACAAAAGACTTGTGGATCACCATGTCTCACACCAGTATATGTACAGACTGCTTTACATTGGTACACAATAGAAAATAAAAATGTGGTATATGATGAAGCTCCAGGAAAGTGGCACTATTTCATCACACATGCATAATAAACCTTTTAACTAGTTTATACAAAACGCTACGGACAGTAAAACACAGCCTGGTAGAGGCTGGTACAAATCAAGGCTGCCATTGCAGGTTGTACGACGGTACAATGCAGGCAAATACATCGCATGCATTTACCACGCATGTTTTACCATGCATGTTTTTACCACACAAATGCTTTTGCAACGCAATCCATTATACCACGCATTGTTTTTATATATAAAAAGACTGTATTTGTGTGTGGGGGGGGGGCAGGGCCGGACTGGCCATAGCGGGCACCGGGCGTTTCCCCGGTAGGCCGCTAGGGTGGGGGCCGGTTTTGGGTCCCTGGGGGGCCATTTTTGTTACCGGGGGCCGGCAATGTCGGCCCTCGGTAACAAAATCGGCCGAAACCGGCCGTCGCAAACTGCTCAACTGCACTCCCCCTGACCCCAGGGGGGCCAGCTGAGCAGTTTGCCAGGGCCGGTTTCTGTTCTCAGTCGGCCCTGGGGGTGGGGATAGACCCCTACAGCTCCCAACTTACCTTAAATGCATGGTAAAGGCATGAAGTGTAAAGGCATCACATGGTAAAAATATGCATGCTCAAAAATGCTTGGTAAAGGCACAACGAGGTAAAAACCTCGTTTTAAAGGCGGTTCTCCCCATTGCATAGGAAGACAAGTCAGTGGAAAAAAACACTGTCTACTTTTCATTGCCATGCAGAGCTGACCACAGATCTTTCGCTTTGCGGTTCCCGCTCCCGCCCCTTCACGGTAATAGCTATTTCATTACTGTATCTAACTTGTAGGCCCGGAGGCCTGAAGCAGCGCTCTGGATGTTGCCCAGGGGCCTTTAGATGGAAGCGGGCGCCAAACAATGGGGCAAATGAAGTGCATCCGAACGGTGCCATTTTATATTCCAATGTGGCTGGGGTTTCAAGAGTCTGCAGTAAGAAAGCAATGTAGCACGGGATATTCACTTAGGACACCATTCACCACAGATTCTGCGCGCGCTCTCTTATTGGCACAAAATGGCGGAAAAAGCCTTTGGTTGAATAGGATCCATGAAGGAGAACTGCGGAACCTTATCAGCTTTTCATGCCCATTTCCTCCGTTGCAGAAAAAAAGGATATCTTCTATAATCTGGCCTGTTCCTGCGGCATCCCCTGGCTCTCTGAACTACAGAAATAAAGCAAGGCATTTAACATGTTCCCTCGCACCGCGAGCATTGATGGGTGCAAAGCGCACAAAGGGCCAAAAATATTCAGTCTTTACATTTCCAGCTACTGGTGGGTCGGAGGCCGGCCAATAACCAGAATTTCAATGAGGAAAAGAGGGACAGTCCAATGGATTCAACGGAAATTAAAAACACAACGTAACAGTTTATTTGGGAAAACAATATGTGTTCTGGAGTCCTATCAGCAGGTTTCTTTGGAAAGACTAACATACTATCATACAAACTAGCAGCATGTTGAACAGATTTTTTGCTAATTTAATATTTGAATGAATGTCGAAAAGTTGACCAAGACATTGGATGAAGGCGAGTACAAAGTTGACTTTTATATTAAACTTCAAACTGGATAAGCATATTTCATAAAAACTAAATTCTAAATGTTTGCATCTTGTTTTTGTTACATCAGCACAGCAGTGTAATTAAAACATTGCCGTCGAAATTACGAACAAGCATTAGTTTGATTTCAATTCATTAAGAGCTGATTTCTCTAAAATGGTTTCTGAATCATCAATTGACTTGCATGTCCTTAACTACGTAGATTCTGATGAGTGAATATTGGCTGATTTTTTTTTAATTCTCGTTATTATCATTTTAAATGAAAAGACAAGTAGAGGAAAACACATCGACAACTTAACATTGCAGCAATATTCCCAATACACATAGGCAATACACAGTTTCCATGAAATGTCCAGACCAGGTTGCACCGGAGGTAAGGATCACTCAATTTGGCTGATGTTAAATAGCTGCATTTTAGCTGACTGGCTGGTCAAATCCTAGCTTCTATACCAGTCAGAGGCGGCTCCTTCGCTAAGGCGGAGTAGCGTAGGCCCACTGCTTACAGCAGTGGAAATAAAGGAAATATAAAATGATAATAACTCGTTGTTATTATCATTTTATTTGTCGCTGCTGCGGCAGCTTGGGAGGATGGGGCATGGCTGCTCTACTCTCAGAGCAGGGGAGGAGTGGTGGCACACTGTAAAATGTGCATGAATGTTAGGCCAGCCGTCTTGGGCCGACTAAACAGCCATGCACACTTTGCATGTTCCCCAGCCAGTCTGGATTACGGCCTGGGTGGAGAACATGCCCAGGCTCCCATTACCTGGCTGAGCGTTGAACCACAGTGCTCAGACAAATCACAATGCTGCATTGCAGCGTTGTGATTGCCTTAGGTGTGCCTGGGTGCTTTCTTTTCCAGCCGGAGTGGAGGGACGACGATGAGGGACAACGGGGAGAGAAGCAGCAAGGAGGTACGTTTTTTTTCTTTACCCCCTACGAAACCACCCCATCCGGCCTCAGCCCCACCACTCCCGATCTGTGCCAGCCACCACTGAATAGCACCCTAATAAATGTCCAGTTTTCATCAAACTGGCCATGCGATCAGCTGTAGTTCCAGCCGAAGTAAAATATAGTTACCTCCCACCTGTGTGGGCATTGTCTTAAAATGGTGGCAATAGGAGTAAAAATTAACTGAAGTGTGAGTCCATATATTCCGATAAGACAATTGATAATGCTTTGAAAAAATTCATTTCACACAGATGGTGATCATGTAAAGCTAGCTTCCTGACAAAGCATCTATTTTAAAGTCTCTCAATTAGTGTATTCCTGATGAAAGCATCATTTGTTAAAGGGATGGTGTCATCGGGTGTTTTAACGAATGAAACAGCAGAACTTATACATAATTAAAGTTGCATAGCTTCAGTAATCATGCCAATCAAGGGCATCCATCATCTTACGTGATATGGTATCACCATTTACAACAACCCATTTTATGGAAAATGTGTATAAAAACCCGGGAAAGATCGGATGGAGCCAAAGGGTCACTATTGACGTTTCAGTGTCGTATTGACTCCAATTCTCAGTAGTTTTCCACATTTCTATACCGTTTAAGTGATGCCCAATTACCAGTGCTCAGAAGTCAAATCCACTGCAGTAAATATGCATTTACAATGTTCTCTACACCTTTGAGCTAAAATAACAAGACAGAAAAATCTGTTTGTTTGCATTTAACATGATCATAACATTCTAGGCTCAACTGCATCTCTTAAAACAAAATCAGTGAATAAACATTACTCATCCGAAGTAGTAAAATCGACAAAACTGTAGTACCACTTAAGAAAATAGAATTAGATATGGGGAAACCATAGATCTCTAAGTAGGAACAACATTCGTAGTAAAGGATACAAAGTTGAAATAAATTTCAAAACCCATAAAGAAGAGACATCTGTAAAGCTCGGGTTGGATACAGGGACCAGGGTTTCTCCGGTGAGGAGTCTACCTTCTTAAACTCCAAGTCCACCCAAGGAGCCTCGGCTTGAGTTCTGCCTTGAAGGGGACCACCAGGAAGTCATTGTCGGCCAGGTCGCAAAAAGCAGGTAGTTGCTAGAGCTTTGCATTGGCAGGCACTGCGGACAACCATTTCTCTGTGGAAAGAGTCTGCTTGAGGTCGCAGGTAGCCCTAAACTTCTGGATTTTCACCTTGGGTTCAGGAGGAGTGCACTCTGAGGCCCAGCAAAGGTACAGGACCTGCTAGGAGGGGAGAGGGAATGCACTATGAAACTAATCTAATGGTAATAGAGGGAACAGGCACGTCGGTCAACATGTTGACTTTCTGGGCCAAGACTACATTGCCCCCAACCTGTTTAGGTGCAGGAGATAACAAGTGACCTTTTTAACTGAGTAATGTTTCCGCAGTGCAGGACATGTACTGTTTAAGACAAGATGCTGACTTTCTGGCCCGGGGGACAGTCAAGGCTATCTTGCACACAAGCCCTTTGTACGAAGAGAAGGTGCACAAGTGCTCTTTTTAAATGAGTAACGCTCCCACAGAGTTGGATGCATACTAGTCAAGATGCCGACTTTCTGGACCTAGGGGCAGCCAGGACTACCTTGCCCACAAGTCCTTGGTGTGAGGAGAAGGGATTGGAATGCCCTTTTTAACTGAGTAACCCTCCATGAGCACAGGATGTGCACTGGTGCAGACATTTCCTCTCTGCCCTGGGAAGGCAGCCATGACTATTTGCCCACAAGTCCTTTGTGTGAGTAGGAGGGGCTCCGAGCCCTTTTTAACTGAGTAATGCTTCCACAGCGAGGGACATGTGCTGGACATGCCTGGACTGTGCCTGGGCAAAGACCAGGCCCATCTGAGCCTGTTTGAGCCCAGAGGAGGGTGGGCTGGGCCACACCTCTTGTATGTGCTCCCTGGTTACCTGTGTTTTACGTGTAGGGTCAGTGTTAAGAGCTTATAAAAATAAAGAAAAGTCAGAAAGTCTTGTCAGTCAGGCCCAATAGTTTCCGGGACTTGGCTGTTTGATTGTTCGTGGCTGCGCTGCACACGCCAACCGAGCCAGCTCGCCTCCCGCCTCCCGCCGCCTTGCCCCCAGTACACCTCAGCGAGGCCGCCGAGCGGAGGGGGGAAACTACTAATCCCATCACCCTTAGCGGCCGGAAGCCGCACCTGTGGTCAGCGCGCCAACCGGCGCATAAATTACTACACCTTCCCCCGCGTCGCGGGATCGCGCGCGGGCTCAGCCGGGCTAAGCCGGGCAAAGGGCGGGCCCTCTTAGGCCCTCACAGGCCAGAGGAGGCTGGGCTGGGCCCCCCCCCCTTTGATGTGCTACCTACGGCGAGGACTGACTGATTGTTAGAACATGTACTTGACTCTAGTAAGCAGACACATCTAAAGCTTTTATTTGGCCTTTTTGAGTACTGATTAACGCATGTTTACAGCTTGGTCTGTGATAACATTAAAGCTTAAGTGTGTTCTGGCTAGGTATTCACAGGTTTAAGTAGGCATCATGAAATCGCCTGTCCCCAAAGAAAAATCCTTAGTGGGTGGAGGAGCAAAACGAGGGACATTAGACAATTATGTCATCAGGGCCGCTACAGGAACTGACAGGGACATCGCACTCGCTGAGCAACGGGCCGAGAGACGTCGCTCTGTTGAGCTTATTAAGAACAAACGTTCATCTCTGGGCCCGTTACAGCTAGCCATGCCACCGCATACCAGCACGTATTGCGAAAGCGAGGGTCCTGATACATCTTTCAGAGATAGCATTCCATTACTCCTCCAAGATAGAACCCCTCCACCCGATCCAAATAATGATTCCATCATAAACCTTTCTGCTTCCTCAGGTAACATGACACGAGAGGCAGAAGCTTTGGTAGATACACCGTCACCATTGGTAGAGACTGCCCAAAAACGTAACAAAACTCCTAAAAACCCTCCCCCGAACAAAAAGGAGAAAGGGGGGGAGTGGATCACAGAGAAACAAGATCAGTCTTATTGATCCTGTCAAATCTAAGAGCTCCTCATCTGATGCACTACATTACCCGCACCAGCTATTCAACCACCCTTCCCAATACTAGAAACATCTGGTACTGATTTAATGGGAAGTATTGAAAAACTGGTTAGATCTCTCACATTGCCTTTAGTAGAGAGACTAAAAAGAATAGCTCAACAGTTGGGGAACTTAGAACAGGTAATCGATGAAATTAAAGATGGAATTAAGGGTGTACCAAGGCCCCCACTAGTGCCCGCAACTACTGCATCATCCCCAAACATTATCGTCCAAAAGGTGGCAAAAACTACAAACCAAAATAAATTGAAAACCCCGAAACCAATGCCCTCCAAAACAACCCGGCAAAATGTGAAAAATAGACATAAAGTGGCTCAGGTGGGTGGAAAACCTAATCTTCCAGGAAGTCCTCAAAAACCTATTGGCCATGAAGATTCTGTGAGGCCATCCTTCCCTAAGAGGCACAATGCGGAACTGCCTCCGGAAGCAGCTCCACTTGTTGTGGTTCCCACTGGAGTCCCGGTTCTGGAGGATGGTAGGAGAGAAGACCAAAACCAGCTAAAAAATAAAGTCATATTTTGGCTCAGGCAAAACCGACCACTACCTCCTAACGTAAATGGCAACATTTTACACGTCAGGCGTCTTCCCTGGTTAGGACCCAGTATAAAGAACATAACGCGGGATATCATCATAATAAATTTTAGAGACAAAAGGGCAGTCAGACATATTTTAGAATGGTTTCCACTTAATGGCAGTAATGCAATTACAGCCCGTGATTTGCCCTACTTTTATCCTAGAAATCTGATAACCCCTGTTACTAATCCCAGGCCTCTAGTCCATCACCAAGATGAGCACATCAGACCCTTATTCCAACATGAGGATGAACACTTTAGGCCCAATTTAAACATCGAGATGATCGCCCCAGACCTTTACCTCAATATCTGGATGCCTGCTTTAGGTCCCTACCCCTACATCAGATCGATCACTATAGATCCTCATTTCAATATCAGAATGATCACTTTAGGCCCCCAGGCTATTATTATCCCTCACTGTGGAATAACCTTCCTACCCAGGAACGCAGGTTCAACCACCAACTGACTACAAGACCATTTTTGATCCCCACCCAGAACCGATTTAACATTCTGTCAGAAATAGATGATATAGAATGACTAACAGCCACCCCAACTTCTTTGGATAACTGTAACCTGCACACCCTAGACAAGCTGACCGTACCCCAAAAGGTCTCCCTATCTGAGGACTATTGTGGCAGTTTTTCTCGCTCTACCGATTTTCCTAATAAGGCCCCGGAAAACAGTATTTTGAATGAAGGGCCTTGGAATTTAACACAAGATCTCTCTTTGTCGACTCAAGGTCAAACTGCGGAAAGTCAAATTCATTTTAAACAACCGTATCTTCCTCCCAAGGTACAATCATCTAGTAGTTCGACCCTTTCCTTTATATTCTGGAACATAGCAGGCCTGCGTCCTAAAGTCGACCAACTTAACTGGCTAGAAACAATTAGAAATCATAATGTAGTATGCTGCCAGGAAACATGGTCGGTGACTGCTATCCATCTTCAGGGGTATAGATCGTATCACTCTAGTGCACGTCCTTCCGTTTTTGGTAGACCCAAAGGAGGACTATCAGTATATGTATCTAATACCCTCCCACTTAAGGAAATCGTTGAAATAAAAACTGAAGAGAATTATCAGATCCTCAAACTCTCAGTGAACCAAGGGCACACATACTTTTTGGTGAATTTTTATAATAATTTGCCACCACCTGAATTTGTCCAAGTCCTAAATAGGATAACTTCTGTTTTAGATGAGCAACGGAATAGATGCTCTTTTTCGCCTTTTAAGTTGATATGGGGTGGAGATTTTAACATTACTTTATGTAAAGAACATAATAAGACAAATTGTGGCATTGTAGATGAAGGCGGGAGACCTCTAACACATTTCGCTCACTCCAGCACTGGGACCATCCTAAATGAAAAGTTCTTTACCCTAGGACTGGGATACGCGAATGAATTAGTTGAGCCCTCAATCGACTTCTCCCCCACTTTCCACGGCAGGGGTTGTAACAGCATAATTGATTTCATCTTGATCTCCAACTATATGAAGGACCAGCTGCTCACATTTTTAACTGGAGATGATATTAGTAGTGACCATTTCCCCAACAGTGTTACCATCTTAGTGCAGAACGCACGTAATACAACTGGTAATCTTGGGTTATTAAACCACAAAGCCATAAGCATAGACAAAACAAACGGCTACTCGGTTAAATGGTCCAAAGTAGATCCGGATGTTATAACAACAAAGGTCATGACCAGAGCCCTTCCTATGCTGGAAACATGTTTAAATTTGCATTCCTCTGCAGAGCAGATTCTGACTGGTTTCATTAATATCACTAAGGTAATTAACGAGGAGTTGCTTCGTAAGCAAAAGCAGAACTTCTCGCAAGATAAAGGTTGGTTTAATTCTGAATGTCGTAAGGCTCTTTCGACCCTAAAAATAGCTTTATGCAAACCTGTGAGGGATCAAGTTGAAATTAGGAAGCTGAGAAAGCTTTATAATTTGTCCATAAAAAAATTTAGGCAAGAAATCAAAAAAGATCTGTGGGTGAAGCTTCATGAGAGCTGTAATAGAAAGGATAGTTTTATGTTTTGGAAAGTGGTTAAATAACCCTTCTTGACTGGTGTGAACCCTGGCCCCAGTATTGAGGTAGCAATCACAGCAGAGGGATGGGTCTCACACTTCTCGAAAATATTCTCAGCTGAAAGTCTGTACTCAGACGAAAGTGGGGAGGGAGTATTTTCCTACACATCACCTTTCCCTATCGAATTATCTTTCAGTCATGATGAAGTAGTTAATGTCCTGTCATCCTCGAAGTCTGGTAAGGCCCCCGGGCCGGACGGGGTACCTTTGGATATTAATACCCATACGCAGTAGCTCTGGTCGCCGGTACTGACCAGAGTAATTGAAGCTGCTCTAAAAGGGGGCTTTATAAAATCTTGGTCAACCTCTACCCTGCTGCCCATTTTCAAGAGGGGAGATCGCAACAATCCTGCATGTTACAGGCCCATCTCCCTCCTGGATTCCCTTGGTAAAGTCGCTGGTCGGCTGATCCTAGATAGATTGCGGGACTCGTCTGAGGCCAACAACATCTTGACAGACCTGCAATATGGCTTCCAGGAGGGCCTGGGCACTGTGGAGCAGGCGCTGAATCTCTCCCTTCTTATTGGGAAATATGTACAGGCTAAGAAAGGTAACCTCCACTTAGTCTACGTGGATTTGACCGCAGCTTTTGACTGTGTCTCACATTCAAGGCTGTGGTCAATCTTAATAGAACTGGGCGTAGACCCACCGATAATATCCTTCCTACGCGAGCTGTATTCGGAAGCATCGGCCAGGGTTAGATTTGGGGTGAACGGCGAGCTTACCCCCCCTTTGCAGTCACTAAGGGAGTCAGACAGGGGTGTGTCCTGGCTCCCTTTTTATTTAACCTCTATACGAATGGTCTTGAGAAGGCCATGCTGGAGGGGAGACAGGACTTACCAGCTATCGCCCGTCGTCCCATTCCTGCGTTGCTATACGCGGACGACGCGGTGATCATGGCGCAAACCCCAATACAACTTCAGATGCTGCTAAATTGCTACTGCAAATTTATGGCCTCATTGGACCTTAAGGTCAATATCAAAAAAACTTTTGCTATGCATTTTGTTAAAAAGATAGCCAAGACAAAACAGATATTTATTGAAGAAGCCAAGTTGGACTGTACTAAGACCTACCCATACTTAGGTATTCTATTTGATAATAATTCTTCTTGTAAACAGGCCATTAGTAGTAGGCACCTCCTATTCTTGAGAGCTACTTCTGCCCTTATTGCTTTTACGCGTAAACTAGGGAAGCCTCCCCCAAAAGAACTTATGCAAATATATCATGCAAAATGCCATAGTGTAGCTGTTTACGGTGCTGGGGTGTGGGGCCATGTACCCGTGGACATCTTACAGAGGGTAGAGAACAATTTTATTCGTTTTTTGTTGGCCGTCCTGCAGTGCTCTCCAACGTTTGGTTGCCATATCGAACTGGGCATGGATTACATTGCCGATTACATCAAAATTCAGCCAATATTACTATGGCACCGCATTTGGTCAACGGAGCAATGTAGTTTAACACGTGCATTAATTTCAGACTGTTTGGGCCTCGACAATTGGTCAGATATCCCGTGGCTGTCCTTTGTACACAACTTTCTTAAGGATTTGGACCTTTCTACATATTTTAAAGAACCTTCCATTTTATCCACTATTACAAGAAAGACCTTAAAAATGTTATGTTTGTCACATCTAAGGGATTTACGTATAGCCCAAGAAATTAACAAAGTTTCAAACCAACAAATTTTAACTATTCAATGTACTCAGGGCATTCAACCGTATCTCACCTTTTGTCTGACCACTTACGAAAAATACCTGTTGACCCGGTTCAGGTTCAATATATTTTTTTGTTTGGTTACATTTCCAAAGAAACAAGATCCACTCCAATTACCCGGTGTCCTTGTGATGGTATTTCTGAACAGTCCACTATCCATGTAATACTGTTCTGCAAATTGTATGAATCACCCCGCAAATGTTGGATTACTCCAATATTGTTATCCCTGGGTTTGCGAAGATGCCGTACTGCCCTTATGGCATTACAACATCTAGAATCAGTATCCAGCGCTAAATGCATTGCTATGTTTCTTAAAATCTGTTTGAAAATTCATTGCAAACATGATTAATTGTAGTTCCAGTGTTTTAATAATTTTTATAGTTGAAAAATGAAGTGTGTATAGCAATTATGTCTGGTTTTATACAAAGTATTCTGAGGAAACAAAATCTTTAACCCATTAATTGTAGTAATGAAAGACTTTAATCTGTAAAACGTATATATAATGTATAATACTATTTTATTGTATTTTTATGACTCTATGAAATTGCTTACTATGATTGTTGCTTTTATGATTTTATGCTTGCTCTAAAATCGAATAAAGCTTTCTACTACTACAGAAAGTCAACAGCATTGAGAGCAGGAGAAACCATGATTGTAGCTAAGGTACCGTTGCCAATCAAGGGGGTAATAAATGTGGAGACTGGAATGGTGGAAGAGAGACTGGGAGTGGCCCACCAGTCATCTTCACAGACAAATACTGTGATTGTCTTGCCAATGATTGCGAAAAGGCTAGGTGCTTCAGACAACAAGGAGGGTATGGGACATAGCACACCTAAAGTGCCACTTTCTCGAAATAATCCTTATGTTTTATATAGTCCCTTGATAATTGATTTGACTGGACCTCTGCACATAACACTGATATCAATAAGCCCTTCCTTGCAAAAAAAGATTTATTTTGTACTGAAAGGGGTGCCATCAACATACACAGGAAGGTTGTTAGGTGTACAACCACAAGACTCCAGATTTTCCGTCTTGAAGATGACTAGTCCCAATTCCTTCTAAAACCAACTAGCGTGACAAGGATGTTGCTCTTGACACAACCAATTAGTCCCAAAAGGGAAGGGGAAGTGGATGAGAAACAAACAAATAAACACAGGATCTCTTCTTATAGGAGATTGCTGTTGCTGTTTCTTTTGAAGTATTCTGGGCTTTCTCCTACTGTTGTGGTTTGACTTGAGCTGAGTACTGTAGCTGAATTATTAACAACACAACATCACATTAATTAGCAACTCTAACTAACATTTCTGTCATAACTGTATTTTCTTGACTTAATCAAAAAAACATACCCAAACTAGGAAAAACCCATTCATATACTTCGTAGTTGCAAGGTATTAGCGTTTTCCAAAGTAAACTTGTTACCTACAGAAACAATACAGATATTAAGCGTTGAATTCAAGAAATAATGACATTACATGCAAACTGTGTTTAACCGATTAAAGAGTGGGTTAGTCCAACTTGTGAACAGTCATGCACAACAGATATTTCCCTACCTTGCGACCAAATGTTCTTGCGTTGACTAGCGATTCTGAAATTAAAGGAAAAGCGAGAAAAACACAACCAACTGCTTTCTCTTAATCCCTTAAAACTTAGGAATCAACAAAGGCTTTCTTCGATATGCCTGCAAAATGTCTGCTTCAATATGCAGTACTAATTCCAAGGCAACAGTTAAATGGCACTGTTACTTTACTTTAATTTGCTGAAATGACCTGTCCAACAGAGCCTTTTTCCTCAGGATAAATTGTCTTTAAATAACCAAAGTCCGGTTTGCTTTTACCAAGGTTTGTTATTTGCTTTTACCAAGGTTTGTTCCTTCCTATCTAACTAACTAAATCTTACTTCTTTTTCAGGTCCGGAAGTCTGTTCGCGGGGAATCCCTTGGCAGGAGGACGAGTCCGACGAGGAAAAGGCTCAGACGATGAAACCGGAAGTTCAGAGCTCCGGTGAAGAAGACGAAGAAGAATGAAAGGAATCTCCGGATCTCCGCTGCTCAGGAAGCTGCCGCTGCAGAGGACTTTAGGTGAGTGGGCACGGAGGGAGAAGGAGGTGAAGGGGAATCGGGAGGCTGGAATCTTGTAGAGACGCTGACGCTGAGAACTCAAAGCGAAGCGTCTCTCGGGGCTCAGACGAGGCTTTTATAGTCTCACAGCCGATGGCAGTTTCCACGTGTTGCCGAGCCTCAGTTTGAACACATGTGCAATGTGCTGGCTCTTCTTCCATGCACATTCAGTAGAACGAGCCAACGCCCAATGAAACAACAACAAGCATTGCTAAATGTAAATGTCCAATTAAGCAAACCCACACATTATTAAGGCATAACAAGTGTTGAACGGGGAAGGTGTTTAGGTGCTCATAACAGTTCCCCCCCCCAAAGGTCGCATCACAGGTCGAGGTTTGTTAGGATACATGACATGAAAAGAACGAACCAAGCGCGGAGCGTGTACATGATTCTCCGGCTCCCAAGATCTTTCAGAAACATCATAACCTTTCCAGTCGATCAAATAGTATAAACGACCCTTAACTCTTTTTGAATCTTGAATTTTCTTGACCTCATACTCTACATGATCTCCCACAACAACAGGAGGGGGTGGTTCATCAGGACGGGTGCTTGGATTTACAGGTTTAATCAAAGATACATGGAATACAGGATGAATTTTATAATCTTGGGGAAGACTTAGTTTTACTGAAATGGGATTCACTATCTTTTCCACGGTAAATGGGCCAATGAATCGAGGTTTTAACTTTCTAGATCCCTCAATTTGAATATGTTTAGTGGATAGCCAGACTTGATCTCCAGCTTTATAAACTGGTGATGGCATTCTATGTAGGTCGGCACTGGTTTTCATTTTAAGTTTCTGTTTTGCTAAAGTTTGTTTGACTTTTTCCTGGAAATCTCGCAAACAAGCTATTTTTTCTGAAACTGCTGGCATGTCAATGATTTTCTCAGGAAGAAGTATTGGTAAGGTTCTAGGATGCTGGCCAGTGAGAAAGTAAAATGGAGAACAGCCAAGAGCAGAATGTAAAGTGTTATTATATGTGAACTCTGCTAAAGGTAGAGCCTCAACCCAATTTGAAGACAAAGTAGTGGTTAAACATCGCAGACTTTGCTCTAAATATTGATTCAATCTTTCGGTTTGACCATCAGTTTGAGGGTGGAAGGCCGAAGATAATGCTAAATCAATCCCCAACTGACTACTTAGCTGTTTCCAAAATTTTGACAAGAATTGGGGGCCCCTGTCTGAAATTATTTTCTGTGGTAAACCGTGTAATTTCACAATATTAGATAAAAACACTTCACTGAATTCTACTGCTGATGGAAGCTTCGGTAGAGGGATGAAATGTCCCATTTTGGACAATAAATCCACAACTACTAGGATTGTTGTCATTCCAGATGATTTTGGTAAGTCTGTGACAAAATCCAAACTAATAGTATGCCAGGGTATAGGAGGTATTTCCATTGGTTGTAACAACCCCATGGGAGAAGAATGAGAAGACTTTTGTCGGCCACATACAGGACAAGCCTGAATGAACTTTTGTACATCAAATCTCATATTCTTCCACCAAAAATGTCTTTGGAATAACTCTAAGGTTTTATTTATTCCAGGATGAGCAGCTAAAGCCAAATCATGATTCCATTTAATCACTTGTTCTCTCAAGTTTTCTTTTGGCACGAATAATTTATTCTTATGAAAGAATAAACCATCTGAAATTGTAGACCTTTTTTGTGAAATCCAATCTGTTTGATTTAATTCTTTTGTTTGATCTCTAAGCATAGCTAGAAAATCTACTTGTGTAATTTCTGCACATATTTTTTCTACCGGAATAATGCTTTGCAGTTTCTCATCAGACTCTTTGCTTTTATCACAGACCAATCGTGACAGTGTGTCTGATAACAATTGCTTGGTTCCTGGTCTATACGTGATAAGAAAATCAAACTCACTAAAGAATTGTAGCCAACGCATCTGTCGAGGTGTAAAAGCCTTGACTGTGGAATAAAATTGCAGATTTTTATGGTCAGACAAAACAGTTACAGTATGTTTTGCTCCTAGGAGATGATGTCTCCATTCCTGAAGGACTGCTTTAATTGCTAGAAGTTCACGCTCAGCAATAGTATACTTCTGTTCAGCTGGCAATAGCTTTCTTGAAAAGAAAGCTATCGGATGGAAATGCCCTGAGTTAACATCTTTTTGTAACAAGACTCCTCCAATGGCTGTTTGAGAAGCATCTGCCTCTACATAGTACGGTCTGTCAGGATCTGGGTGTTTCAGAATAGGAGCGGATGTAAAAGCTTGTTTTAAAAAATTAAAAGCTGATTCTGCTTCTGCATTCCACTGACATTTCTTTCCCTTCTGTAAAAGGCTAGTAATTGGAACAACAATTTCTGAAAATGTTAAAATGAACCTCCTGTAGAAGTTTGCAAATCCTAATATTCTTTGTATTTCTTTGACAGAAGAGGGAGAAGGCCAATCTAAAATTGCTTGCACCTTTTTAGGGTCCATGACTATTCCTTCGGGAGAAAGCCAAAAACCAAGAAACTCAACCTTAGAAGCATTAAAAACACAGTTTTCAAATTTGGCGAACAAAGAATTATCTCTTAATTTTTTCAGAACTGCTTTTACATGTCCTACATGTTCCTCAGGGGTTTTTGATAAAATTAAAATATCATCGATATATACAATGACGCAGATGTCCAAGAGGTCATGCAGTACCTCGTTGATGAAATATTGAAATGCTGATGGAGCATTGCAAAGGCCAAAGGGCATCACTGTATATTCGAAGAGTCCAAATTTTGTGCGGAAAGCCGTTTTCCACTCATCTCCTTCTTTGATACGTATTAAGTGGTAAGCTCCGCGAAGATCCAATTTAGTATAGATTGTTGACCCTTTCACTTGATTCAAAAGAACCGGTATCAACGGTAAGGGATATCGATTTTTTATTGTAGCTTTATTGACAGCATGATAGTCTATACAGGCCCTCAAATCACCAGTCTTTTTTGCTACAAAAAACAAAGGAGACGAGACTGGCGAGGTGGAATGGCGGATAAAGCCTATTTCCAAGAGTTCATCTAAGTATGATCTTAAATACTGATTTTCAGGTTCGGTAAGGGCATATATTCGACTGCACGGCAGTACTGCTCCTGGAACAAGGTCTATTCTGCAATCATAAACCCTATGAGGAGGTAATTTTGTGGCCTTCACAGGATCAAAAACATCAGAAAACGAGGGGCGTGGCTAGCAGCCAACGATGGCGGCCGCAGCTTAGAGAGGCTCCCGTGGTGAGGCGGCTTCCCACATAAATCCGGCACATTAATCCTGTGCAATTCTTCTGCTTTTGGGGCGGAAAGGGTCCGGTGACCGTGCGGCACCCCGAGCGCGGGAGACGGAGAGTCAGAGGCTCCGCTGCGGCAGGAGCTCCGAGGCGAGAGGTGGGGCCTGGACCATCCGGACAAGCAGCGCTGTGCCCTGGGGACGGTGGCCGGGCGGAAGTGTGGCGAGGCCGGGTGCAGACGCCGGAAGTGGTGACCCCCCCCTCGGTGCTTCGTAGACACAGAGAGCAGCAACGATCCCTGGTGGGCATACGGATTGACTGAGGGCGCCCTGCTGACACCGGTGACTGGAAGCGGCGCCGGAGCCCGGGAGGTGGCCGGGGACGGCGCTGCAGCCTGTGCATTGACCCATCTGGGACCCGACCCGGCGGTCCATTGAGGGGCGAGCCCGCCGTCCGAAGAGGCCCCGGAGGTGAGCGGGGCGGGGATCTGCTGGGGGCTGCGACTCCTGAGTGACACCGGGATCTCCCCCCCCCCTGCATTCTGAAGCGCCGGGCGGCGCTGGTGGAGGCCGTGCGTCACCCTCATTACTCCGGGGGCCCTGTAGAAGATATCCCCTAACGTCGGAGCCTGGGCGAACAGGGCGGGGACCCAGCACTACTCGTCCCGGACTGGGATTATATATAACCGGTTGGTCGCTGAGTGTGGGATTCATTTCACCGGACTAAATCTTGGCAGCTACTGATTTTGGGCCCTACGCGACCAGTGCCACGTGTGAGGCAACCATATAGGGGGCGTGCATCCTCCTCCTGCCCCGAATCCGGCAAAGACCCCGGCCTGCACACGCTCTAATTACTGGTGGCACAAGATGGCGCAAAGAGGCCCCAGAACCAGCTCCACGCAGGCGAAGCTGGACAAATTTGCCTACGACAAACACACTCCCCCGCAGGAACAACGCAAGCAGCCCGGGAAGGGGACGGACTCGGAGGGGGCAAAGAAAGCCACGCTAGAAGACGTCCTGACGGCGCTGGCTCAGGTGCAGGCGACGGTGGGGGCGACGGCGACGGAGGTCACCCTGATCCGAGCGGACCTCCAGAAAATCAATGAGCGAGTGAAGCAGGTCGAGGTTGTTACCAAATCACTGGTTCAGGATGTCTCGGACCTCCAGATTGAGATGGGACAGCTACGGGCGGACAACAAACTGCTCAAAGAGAAGCTGGATGACCAGGAAGGCCGCTCACGACGCAACAACGTCCGCATTTTGGGAGTGCCGGAATCGGAAACAACTGGGGCAATGGACCTCTACGTGGAGGACATGATCAAGACCAAACTGCAACCTAAGGGCCTTTCGCATTTCTTTTCTGTGGAAAGGGCACACAGAGTACCGGGGGGAAAACCGAAAACGGGGGGTCCCCCGAGACCGATCTTGGCGAGACTCTTCAATTTTAGAGACCGCGACGCCATTCTGCAAGCGGCTAGGGTGGCGCCGGCGATTCAGATCCAAAACTCTAAAGTGTCATTCTTCCCAGATTACACGGCTGAGGTGTCCCGGAGATGGAGGACTTTCCACGAAGTGAAGAGAACGCTCCGCGAGAAGGAACTGCCCTACTCTATGCTCTTCCCGGCCAGGCTCCGTGTGGTAGCTGACAAAAAGGTCTGGTTTTTCGACTCCCCTGATGTGGCCAGGGACTGGCTGGAGGGCTGGCACACTGTGAGCAATAACCGGAAGTCCAACAGGCACAATACGACCCACCGAGCAGACAGCCGGACAGGATCACAAACTTCGGGAAGAGGGGGTACGGAGAGGTCCCCGACCCGAGACCTCGTGGCGAACGAAGGGAACGATCGCTTGGAATGAGCCAATGGGGCTATCTGGCTCTTCATCTAGGAACTATTGCTTTATAGCTGCAACTGGACGCTGGCCTGCTTTGTCCTGAGAGTACGCAGGGATGCCGCCTGCCGGGGGAGACACTCTCCCCCTTACACGCAAGTACACTGGTTTTGGGAGGGAATAAGCACTCTGCTAAGTTGGGGGGGCGGGCAGTTGGAAGTCCGTTAGGCAGGGGGGCAGGGAGGGGGGAATGTTTTGTAGTTGTATGGAACACATATCTATGTCCGAGTACTGTGACCCACCACTCATGTGCCATTTCGGAACGTTGGTTGAAGCGGGGAGGTGGGGGCTGCGAGGTACGACTGCGCATTGCACAACTTAATGACATTACTGCGCGTATATGGCGAATGACCCTTCTTCTAGACGGGGGGACGTAGACCCGGATTCCCGGGGATCCCCGTTAAAATTGATGACTTGGAATGTACGGGGGCTGGGGGATAAGATCAAGCGGGGACTGGTGTTGCTCACACTTAAACGGCTGAAGCCCGCTTTAGCGATGTTGCAGGAGACGCATTTAATGGGTGGGGCAACCAGAGCCATGGATCGGAAAGGGTACAAAATGCTGGTACATTCGGAATTTTCGTCCGGGTCCAGGGGCACCGGTATCTTACTACTGAAATCCTCACAGTTTATCCCACTACAGACTAAAACTGATGATCAGGGTTGCTTCGCCACCGTACAGGGACAATGGGAAGGTAGACTCATTAATCTAGTGTCGGTATACGTTCCCCCTGCACTCCACTCGGTACAACTCCCGAAATTAGCTGAATTCTTATTGGCCCTTCCCGAGGGGGAGGTAATTCTAGGGGGAGACTTCAACGCCATCCTGGACGCACGGCTAGACCGGTTCCCGGCGGACGGCCCCGCTGGCAATTCCTCACACTTCCAGCGCTTCATGTCTGCCATGGGTCTCCTTGACATGTGGAGAAGCTCCCACCCCCAGTCCCGGCAGTTCACTTTTCACTCCGCTGTTCATGGCAGCCTTTCGAGAATAGACCATTTCCTTGCCCTGGGCACCAGCTCCCATCACATTGACACCATAGACATACACCCTAGGGGTGTCTCTGACCACTCCCCGATCACCCTGGAGATGTCCACTCACGAGAAGGTGCGCAGGCGGATATTCCCAATACACGCTGCGTACTTAAAGCTCCCCAGGGTCCGTAAGGCCCTTAAGACGGCGACAACACAATATTTCACCGAGAATGTCAACTCCGTGAGTTCGTCGGAGGTACTGTGGGAGGCGTACAAGACGGTATTTAGGGGACAAGCGGTAGCCTCAATTGCGGGTCACAGGAAAGATAAAGCCCTGGAGCTCGCTGACTTAGAATTAGGCCTACGAGAACTCACATTGGCACACGAACGGCAGCCCACACCGAGCACGACACACGCACTCAACATCCAGCAACAACTCTACACTGATCATCTGAGGACTCAGGTGAAGGGCCACATTGCTGACACCCAGAATAGGGTTTATGAGGTAGGTGACAAGGCGGGTAGGCTGCTGGCCTGGCTCGACACACGTGACGGCGGCTCTAGGGGCATCCAGCAAGTGAGGGATGGTCGGGGGGTGGTGCACACTAGCCCCGAACTCATAGTGGAGGCGCTGGCGTCCCACTTTGAGGAGGTGTACACCCCTGAGCGAGTGGTGACCTCCGCCATGGCCGCAGAAGCACTGGAGGGGATAGAGATCAAGATGCTGTCGGCAGAGGCCTCAATGGACCTGGAGGCAGAGGTTACGGCGGAGGAGATACAGCTGGCGATTAACGCTTTGAACCCCGGGAAAGCACTTGGCCCCAATGGCATCCCTGTTGAATGGTACCAAGCGACACCCGAATTACTAAGTACCCATCTCTTAACAATGTACTCGGAATGTCTGGAAAAGGGGAGGCTCCCATCTGACCAAAGACTGGCCACTTTTGTAGCTATCCCCAAACCCGGGAAACCGCCGGAGGATTGCGCCTCCTATCGCCCCATTTCTCTGCTTAATGCAGAAGTTAAAATCCTTGCCAAACTCATAGCGTCTAGGATTATGCCACATCTGGCCGATCTTATACACCCGGATCAGTCCGGATTCATGCCACACAGGAACACGGCCCTGAATTTGCGCCGACTACATGGGGCATTGGCAGGGGCGGGGGCGCTCATGTCGCCGGCGGTTGTACTGGCCCTTGATGCCAGGATGGCCTTTGACCTGGTGGAGTGGAGCTACCTGTTCGAGGTCCTGTCCCGTATGGGGTTCGGCCCCAAGATTATAGCCTGGGTGAAACTGTTATACGCCGTCCCAACCGCACAAGTGGTGGCCAACGGTCATATCTCTCGCACGTTCCCTTTGGGGAGGGGCACTCGTCAGGGATGCCCACTCTCTCCGCTGCTGTTCGCAATTTCGCTGGAGCCCTTGGCCAACATGATACGGACCTCACCACTGTTGAAGGGGATTAGCTGGGCGGGGGGCTGGGAGGACCGAATATCCCTCTACGCGGACGACATGCTGGTCTATCTCACTGACCCGGAACAGGGAGTCCCGGCCCTTCTTCGGCTATGTGATGCCCATGGGAAAATCTCAGGCTACACAATCAACTGGGCCAAATCGGAGCTGTTTGTCCTGAGGGGACCGGCTCCGGCGCTGACTGCCCTTTGAGGCTTGCGGGTTCCTCCTTCAAGTACTTGGGCATCCATGTCACTGGGGACCCGGCGGAATTCATGGCCAAAAACTTGACACCCCAAGTTGAGCGACTGAAGCAGGATGTAAAATTCTGGGCGGGGCTACCCCTCACGCTGCTGGGGAGAGCGGCCCTATATAAAATGAAGTCTTTACCCCGCTTCCTGTATACACTCGAAAACACTCCATACCCCGTGACCCCTAAGTTCTTTCAACGGGTGGCGGCGCTGGTGTCCACCTTGCTGTGGGGCAACCTCCCGCCGCGTATCGCGCAAGCTAAACTGCACAGAGGGTGGTATGACGGCGGGATAGCACTCCCCAACTTAACGTTGTACTACTGGGCGGCCCAGCTCAAACCCATCAACTGCTGGTTGCACGCCCCACAGTCCGAGCCTGCATTCCAGGCAGACAGGGCGCAACTGGGTTTGGCCAGCCTACTGGCCCCACTATATGACCGCACTAAGGCACATAAATTGGAGGGACCTACCAGACTAACCACGGTACTGTGGCATAAGGCAACCGCAGCATTGGGCTGGAGGGGGCGAATTACGAAACTCACACCGCTTTGGGACTCCAAGGTCTTTGGCACTCTGCGAACCAGCAGGGGCTTCTCCCAGTGGGACACAATAGGCATATCTACAGTTGGGGACCTTTGGGAGGGAGGGGCGGTGCTCACCTTTGACAGGTTGCGGGAGTTGTTTGATCTTGGGGAGAGGGAGTTGTACAGATATATCCAGATCAGACATGCACTGCTGGCGGTCATTCCCCCCGACAGTGCATTGCCGGAGGCATCCCCACTTGAAGACCGGCTCCTCACTGAATGCATGGTTGAGAAGGCAACCTCCCTAATATACCGTAAGCTGCTTAATAACCTACCAGACCCACTGATTAAACTCAAGGACCACTGGGAGGACGAAATAGGGGAGATGGACGAACATGAATGGAACTCGGCGATTGCATCGCCTAGGGAGGTGGGTATCTCTGCTCGACTGAGACTTGTGCAATTAAAAGTCCTACACAGGGTCTACTACACTCGAACCATGCTCCATCGCATTGGCAGAATGCAACACCCTTTCTGCCTTCGTGGATGCGGGGAGGAGGGAACCTTTTTCCATACTGTGTGGGATTGCCCGCATGTCCAGGAATTCTGGAGACAGGTACTGCGGACGATCTCACAGGCATTAGAGATTTCACTGCTGCCTGATCCGAGGCGGTGCCTCCTGAACATATGGGAACAGACAGATGTCTCCAGGCAGGACCAAACGTGGGTTACAGTGGGGTTCACGGTAGCCAAGCGGGACATAGCGCAGAAGTGGGGCGCGGCTGATACACCTACGGCGACACAATGGGGTCTTAACATGGATAGGGTCATGGTGACGGAGCGTGCGGTATACTCTAACAGGGCCTGCCCGGGGAAGTGGAACAGGGTTTGGTCCAAGTGGAATGTGTACAGGGGAGGCATTTGCGAACCCTTAGAGGAGGATGAGTTGGATGAGTCTGATGGCGGGGAGGAGTTGGATTAGAGGGACACGGGGGACACTTTAGAATTGAGGGACGGGAAGTGGTACACGGAGTATAGGTCGCATTAACATACTTGGGCCTGGCCCTGGAGTTAGGAGAGAGCGCACGTAGTACTGTAATTCGAAGGAGAGTACGCTCCTCTGGTGCTTGGGTGGGGGGCGCTTGGACACTGGTGAATGGGACTGACTGAACGGTGGTTCTACCACTCAATGGCGAATAGACCTATTCACCCATACTGCATGATAAGTATGTGTTTCTTTTGGTTGATTGTTAGGCTTTTGTTTCGTTAAAAAATGAAAAAAACGCAAAAACCACACTGATTTTATGTACATCCCAATAACTGCACCTTTCTGTATGGCGATAGCCGACTAATGTTCAACACTATGTCGACATGTGATACGTTGGGCTTTACTGCATTCGTAAGATGTTGTGATAATGGCGGCCAGCCCGGATGGGTTGTAGGCCAATTGCTGTGTGATCTGTAAGGTGCAATAAAGGTTTTTGGAAAGAAAAAAAAAAAAAAAAAACATCAGAAAACTCTTGATATTCTGGTGGAAGTTTTAGAGGGTCAATCTGAACACTTGCACAGATAAGTGGATAGGCTGGGTCTCTATGTTCTTGATAACAGTGAGTTTTGCAAAACACTGAGTCTAAGGTCACGGTGCGTTTCTCCCAGTCAATCTTTGGATTGTGGAGTTCCAGCCATGGAATCCCTAAAATAACACCAAAGGCTGGTGTATCAATAAGATCAAAACTGGTTAATTCAGTGTGTCCGTTATCAGATACCAGAAGCAAAGGTGGAGTATGGAATCTGATCAAACCAGAAGAAAGTGCTGAGCCATCTACTGCCCGCACCGGTTCTGGTTCTTTTTTGGGTAATCGAGTTAAATTTAGTTTCTTAGCAAATCCCAAATCAAAGAAATTACCTGTAGCACCTGAGTCAATTAATACTGGAATACTATGCTTTTGCTGATTGTCTAAAATCAAAATCACTCTAATAGTGAAATGTCGAGGTATTTGTTTCTGAATACTTATGACTTTCTGCGAGGTCTTTACACAACTATTTCTCGAGGAATCGACCCCTCCTTCCCTCGAGACGCTTAGTTTCCCGTTTCCTGTGTGGAATCTGGAACCACAGTAAAGACCTTCTTTTTCACTGGCCTTACGGAACAATCTCTGGCAAAATGGCCAGCTTTCCCACAGTATAAACATAGGTTAGCCTTTCTTCTCCTGTCCTTCTCCTCTTGAGATAAAGGTCCCTTAATTCCTCCTATTTGCATTGGTTCTATCTGAGAGTTTTTATCCTCAGTACTTTTCTTTTCAGTTTTAAAATGCAAAGCCCTAAAGTCATTTCTTGGTCGTTCATTTTTTCTTTCGCCTAACCTGTGATCCAACTTGATCACTAAATCCTGAAACTCTGTAAAATCCTCGGGTAAATTCACAATATGTGACAAAGAATCTTTTAATTCCTCTCTAGTCCTCTATAAAACAAGGATACTCTCTTATACTCAGGCCATTGAGTTTCTGCTAGCAACCGATTAAAAGTTGTCACATAAGAAATTAGATCTTTGGAACCTTGACGCAAGTTTAACAACTCATTATCTGAAGCTTGCAGAAAAACATGTTTGGCAAACAGACTAGACATGGCGGCCTTAAAGTGTGTCAAATTATGCAGCAATGGATCATTCCTATCAACTAGAGGCATGGCCCAATTAACCGCCACCCCTCCAATATAAGAAATTATGAAGGCTATCTTAGTGGTGTCAGTAGTGAAAATGTTAGGTTTACACAAGAAATGTAACTGGCATTGACTCATGAAAGTCTGAAAATGTGCACTATCTCCTGAAAACCTCTCCGGATTTGCTAAGGGAACAGGCTGTGGAGATACTACTGTTAACTGGACTGGTTGACTTTGACCAAAACTTGTCCCCTGGGTAGGACCCTGAAATGGGACTCCGAATTTTGGCGGTGTCAGGATAGGTCTTTTAACTTCACCTTTTTCTCTCCAAGACGTAAAACCATCTCTGGTATTATCTAACTCTTCTCTGGAGCTTTCTAATTCCTGCCTAAGGGACTGATTTTCTAAATGCAGCTCCTGTACCTCATCATTCATCTTACGCACCATCTCGGTTAACTGAGTAACATCCATTTTAGCAAGATATATGGAAATAGTCAACTCCAAGAGGGAATAGGATATTTATGGCTTCGCTTTCTGTTAGGCGTACAACCACAAGACTCCAGATTTTCCGTCTTGAAGATGACTAGTCCCAATTCCTTCTAAAACCAACTAGCGTGACAAGGATGTTGCTCTTGACACAACCAATTAGTCCCAAAAGGGAAGGGGAAGTGGATGAGAAACAAACAAAGAAACACAGGATCTCTTCTTATAGGAGATTGCTGTTGCTGTTTCTCGTGAAGTATTCTGGGCTTTCTCCTACTGTTGTGGGTTGACTTGAGCTGAGTACTGTAGCTGAATTATTAACAACACAACATCACATTAATTAGCAACTCTAACTAACATTTCTGTCATAACTGTATTTTCTTGACTTAATCAAAAAAACATACCCAAACTAGGAAAAACCCATTCATATACTTCGTAGTTATAAGGTATTAGCGTTTTCCAAAGTAAACTTGTTACCTACAGAAACAATAGAGAGATTAAGCGTTGAATTCAAGAAATAATGACATTACATGGCAAACTGTGTTTAACCGATTAAAGAGTGGGTTAGTACAACTTGTGAACAGTCATGCACAACAGGTATTTCCCTACCTTGCGACCAAATGTTCTTGCGTTGACTAGGGATTCTGAAAAGAAAGGAAAAGTGAGAAAGACACAACCAACTGCTTTCTCTTAATCCCTTAAAACTTAGGAATCAACAAAGGCTTTCTTCGATATGCCTGCAAAATGTCTGCTTCAATATGCAGTACTAATTCCAAGGCAACAGTTAAATGGCACTGTTACTTTACTTTAATTTGCTGAAATGACCTGTCCAACAGAGTCTTTTTCCTCAGGATAAATTGTCTTTAAGTAACCAAAGTCCGATTTGCTTTTACCAAGGTTTGTTATTTGCTTTTACCAAGGTTTGTTCCTTCCTATCCAACTAACTAAATCTTACTTATTTTTCAGGTCCGGAAGTCTGTTCGCGGGGAATCCCTTGGGAGGAGGACGAGTGCGACGAGGAAAATGCTCCGACGATGAAACCGGAAGTTCGGAGCTCCGGTGAAGAAGACGAAGAAGAATGAAAGGAATCTCCGGATCTCCGCTGCTCAGGAAGCTGCCGCTGCAGAGGACTTAAGGTGAGTGGGCACGGAGGGAGAGGGAGGTGAAGGGGAATCGGGAGGCTGGAATCTTGTAGAGACGCTGACGCTGAGAACTCAAAGCGAAGCGTCTCTCGGGGCTCAGATGAGGCTTTTATAGTCTCACAGCCGATGGCAGTTTCCACGTGTTGCCGAGCCTCAGTTTGAACACATGTGCAACGTGCTGGCTCTTCTTCCATGCACATTCAGTAGAACGAGCCAATGCTCAATGAAACAACAACAAGCATTGCTAAATGTAAATGTCCAATTAAGCAAACCCACACATTATTAAGGCATAACAAGTGTTGAACGGAGAAGGTGTTTAGGTGATCATAACAAAGGTAACCCAGGAGAATTTGCCAGAATTTGAGGTCACTAGGAGAGCCACAAAGTTACTTAGACAAGTAGGAAGTGGAACTTCTGATTTACAGCATAACCTATATGGAAATATGACTAACTCTTTGCTGATGCTAGAAGGGACAGTTAAAGGTTTCTGTGAGTCCGTTTTATATATATATTAAAGGCAATGGAGTCCAGATTATCTGACCTAATGGAGATTATAAAAGAGGCAAGATTAACAGAATTGAGCACAGTGAGTGACACCTGCAGGGGTGGCTCTTCCGCTAAGGCAGAGGAGCGTTGCTCCACTGCTCCTAGAGCAGGAAAAAGGAAAAATAAAATGATAACATTGGTATTATTTTTGTAGCTACGGGGCTGGGTTAGGGTGGGGAGAGACTGGGTTTGTGTCACAGCCTTGGAGGAGGAGTATTTTGTGCACATTAGGTGCGCATGACGGTTTGACCGGCTGTCTTGCGCTGGCCAAATGTCATGAGTACGTAGCATGTTCTCCACCGGGCTGTAATACACAGCCTGAGTGGAGAACATGCACAGGCTCCCATTCCCTGTCTGAGTGCTGAACCATGGTTCTCAGAACAATCACAATATTGCATTGCAGCATTGTGATTGGCTTAGTGG
Source organism: Lissotriton helveticus (assembly GCF_964261635.1). Lineage (NCBI taxonomy): Eukaryota > Metazoa > Chordata > Amphibia > Caudata > Salamandridae > Lissotriton > Lissotriton helveticus. The sequence continues at coordinate 1,559,462,502 of NC_136059.1, forward strand.
AGCCTGTGTGCTTGCTCCTTCCGGGGCGAAGCAACGACGGAGGAGGGACGGTGGCCTGCAGCTGTGAGGAGATGAGTGGTTTTCTTTTGTATATTTTGCCCCCCGCCCTGCCACTCCCATTCCCTGCCAGCCACCCCTGGTTTGAACAGTGAAATACATCAATAATCAGCATTCAGTGTGCCCCTCAAGCCCTGGGCCCCGGTGTTGTTGTTCCTGCTGCACCAATGGAAGCTACACATCTGCACAACAGTAATTGTAGCATTTTCTTTTCGAGGCACCAGCTCACTGTTTCCATGTAGTGGACATCCACTGATGTTAGTACCAGGGAAGTAGCTACCATTGGTGCAGCAGGTACAGTGGCACCAGGGACCATTAAACCATGTAAATATCTGTATTTTCCTATCCCAACTACAGTCAGAAGGGCCGTTTTCCTTGCTTGCTCCAGAGCCCATGGCATCTTTCCTATGCTACTGGCATGTACCATGTCTTTCCAAAATATGCATAGGTCGTAGCTACATGCCGCTGATAGCAAAGATGGAGGACTGTATTTTTTGACAGGAAACTGGATTTGCTCAGGATCTTGCACAGATAACAATAACATTATTATGTGTAACTGCAGCACCACTATCTGAGCAGGTGTGAAACCTTTGTTTGTCTCTTCTTGGTTCATGCACACTTCCCTTCAACCTGAAATAAAGCTTTCCATTTGCTTCATTTACAAACACAGTTTGCATTTATAAATGTAGAAGTAATAATAATCACTGTACACTACATACAATAATATATCGACATGTTTGGAAATGCACACCACACACATTCTTACATCAACAGTCACTCCATTACCAGTCCATTTTACACAAATTATGTTGAGATGCATTGATGCTTTATGTATTATTTCATTGTGCATTACCTGAGAGGATGAGATTTTACAAATATTTTGTATTTGCAGTATATTATGCACTATATGACAGTGCATATTGTGAACTGAGTCTTAGCCAAGTGTCTTATTGAGTAGAAACAGTGGGTGTGTGATTATGATTGGACATGATTGATGGCTTTGTAGTTAAGGCAGAATGCAGTGGCAGTTTCTCATAGTGCCTGTCAGTGAGTCCTAAAGCTGTTCAGTTTACATGCTCCGCCAAGTTTGGCCTATGTACAAACCACAGAGAGTAAAGGTCATAAGTATGTTACGTAACTGTGGAAAAAGAGGTAGAAGAGTTACACAACTTTCCAACTAAGACATCACCAAAGAGAAACAAAATTTAGCACTTGCAGCAGGTGAGTGGGTGTGTGATATGTGTGTGGGGGGAGGTGGTCAAGTAGAGGAGGTGAAAAGAAGTATGTTCAGGAGAGAGTAAAAAAATGGTGCACAAGAAGAAGGAGATGACGTGTGAGAAATTCATATTGAAGATTTCAGAATGCTGCGGGGACAAAAAGCATATAAGTGTTAAGGGCAGATATTTTCAGTTCTCATTATCTTAACAAAATCATTTTTAATCATTTGTTTAATAAAGCTAATACGCATAGGCAAAGCCAGTAGGTCTGGCTTGTTTCAGTCTTAGGTCCCATTGTTGTGTTAAACCTGATAAAGTAACTGAAAAATCCCATTGTTATGATATCCAGAGCCTGATGTGATATTGAAGAATGGCTCCTGTGGCTACAATCTGATGCTGCATATTCAGTGCAATGAAACTGTTAGGTGTCAGGTTTTAGAGTTTTGGCAATCTGCCCAAATCCTATGGTGTCAAAGTTTGCCATCCTCATTTTGCTGTGCTGTCATCTATTGTACTACGAATATATTCAAATTCAACTGTTAACGAAATCATCTCTTTTTTATTTGAATGAGTTTTTGTCATTTTTCTGCACACCACTTTCTGTGTAATTTTTATGTGAGATATTCTGAAAGGATCATATCTATCTCACCCTCCCTATAAATTTCCAGTCTTGCGTAGTTCTACCTCTCGTGCTGCAAGAATGCCAGGGAAAAGCTGCATCACAGAAAGAGTAACACACAATGCGGTTTTATAAACCTGTTTAGCTTAACAAATGCTAATAAAGAAATATGTGAGTACCTGACTGTTTGTCCTAAAGTGGAAATCCAAGTAACTCTTTTGCATGCATGGCCAATTTTTTGGCATACACACATAGCCTTGGCTGCAGTGCACAGAGACGTTACATTGCCGCACACAGAGGAAATAAATTAGAGGGAACATTGGTTGTGATGCGTCAGTTCTGCTCAGGGATGCTCGTTAAGCCAAGGAGATGCATTGGTTATGCTTCGGAAGTGCGTCGTTAAGCAGAGAAGAAGCGTTGGTTCTGCTGGTGAGCACCTTAGGCCCACTTCCAAGGGTCCAGGAGTGGCACTACTTGGCAGGGTAGACCCACAAATGGCAGAGTCCAGGTGCTGGAAGTTGGAAGCCTGTTATGTATCTGAGGCTTCAGATCAGGAGGCCAGCCACCTAGCCCTTAGAGTCCCTCTGGGTTCTGGGTTCAAGGGATACAGGTCCAGTCCATTTCACCCAGGCAAGAGGTCAGCAGGCAATAGGTCAGCACAGCAAAGCAGGAGTCCAGCAGCGTGAAGTCCAGCAGAATGGCAGTCCTTCAGCAGCACAGCAGTCCTTCTTCCTGGCAGAGTATCCACAGTTTGTCAGAGTTTGCAAACCTAATGGTCAAAAGTCACAGAAATTAGCTTGTGTCAACACCTACACATGGCCGTCTTTATTGCATAGGAGGAATCGCAACATGGCGATTAACAGTGAGCAGATGAATTTATTGTCTCAAGGTCGTTTTGGTATTTAGGGCAAGTATTTAGGGTTAGTAAGGTGAAATTAGTTATTTTTTACAGTAGCTAGCACATTTTGCAGCTCGTCAGCATCTGGAGCTAGTGTAGTTCTCTCAGACTCTATTGAGCTAGTGGGCTGGACTTAGATACTTGTCACATTAGCGTGTCTTAATCCTTGCCTATGCGCGTACAGTAGTGTCGCTTTATTTTGGGCAGAGTTATCAGAGTGTCTTTTGCTTCCTTGAAATTAGAAAATCTCCGCATACTGCCTTACTCATTTGGCTTGTAAGCATGCCCTAGTGTATAGCATTCTCACATTTCTGAAGTGAGACGCTCTCCTCTCATGTCCTTCCCCCTCCTTAGTTCCCATTTGCTTAGAGTATTCCAGTGCTTAAGGCGAGTACTTAGCAAACTTCCAAAATTGATGAGAAGTCCTTCCTGCAACTATTACTTACCACATTTAGTGACTTGCAGCAGAAGTCTTTCCTCGCACTCCCAATGTTCCAGTCACGCAAGTACCCTAATTGGGAATAAATACAAAAAATGTTTAATTAATATTAACCTGAGAAGTTGTATATTGTGCTAAACATAAAATAAATTACATAATGAGAAATTAGATGAGAAATTTGTTGCACTGACAAATTTACAGTAGAGAAGCTAAAGACTTAGTCCAAGACAGTATGTTGACATTTAGAAACATACTGTAAATATAGTTGTTGTGCATGCAATAGCAGTAAGAGGTTAATACATATATATGTTTGTACATTCAATTACAGTTCTTCAATCGTTCAGTGTTACAACCATACCTGAAGCGGATGAAGAGAGCAATTGAAGACCAGTACCAAGTAATCTCTTATTTCTAGCCCCATCCCTTTCCCCCTTGGAAATTGGGAAAAAACGTCATTCTGCTCGCGAGAAGTAATTGTGAACCTGGCAAAGTGAAGTGTCCACGTTGGCTACTCTCCTAATCAGAATGGCAGAAGGTTGCGATTTAAAAAGTTTGGAAGAAATTTAATGGCTATACAAAACGAATTATTCACAGTCAGGGAAGAGAATTAAAGCCTTTAAGAAGTCATGATAGCTTCTTGAAGAGAAACATCAGAACTGACTGTTAAGATAGGTGGGTTAATGGCTGGCATGAATACCGCCCATTCTACTCCAATAAAATACACATAGCCTCCACGCTGAGCCCAACACAAAGAGAACACTCATTATCTCCATTGATGCTGTTAGCTCCACCAGAACATTTTGCTTAGACCCTCAGGAGGCTCAAATTTTTCTAAACCAATGCTCTCTACACTATGAGTAGATCTTTGATTTTCCCTGATGCACATTCTTGGGTGGCCTTTATTTTATGATATCTGGTGGGGAAGCAGCAACCTGGTCTATGCCCTTGATTTCCAGGGATGAGCCTATTTTGTATGATTTTTGAAGAGTTTAAGATGGAGTTCCTCAGACTTTTTGATAGAAGGAAATCTTGCAAGCTACAGATAATAAATTATTGGTACTAAAACAAGGCAATAAGGATTTAATAGCTTATTTAGAGTAATTCAACAAACTAATTGGAGAGACAAAATGGCCCGAAGGTAAAAGCGCTACGTTATTGTATTGAGGTCTTAAGGATGAATTAAAAGAAGCTTTAGCCCAAATACCTTATCTTCTGAAATCTCGGCATTGAGTGACTTAACCTTAGAGATAGACTAAAGGCAAATGGAAAAAAGAGGAGAAAAGCGAAGTGAATTTCACCCTAAGGTTCTGAGATTTGATCAGATTAAAACAGAAAGTCCCAAGGCACCTGATAATCATCAGGGAGTAGAATCCATGCAGATTGGTTCGATTCAATTTCCACTTACTAAAGAAGAGAAAGATAAAAGACGACAAAATAACTTGTGCATCTATTGAGGAACAAGTAGTCTCTTTGTTATAATCTGTCGAAAGAAACCGAAGAAGACATTGAAGGAAAACTTGCAGCACCATTAGTAGGGTGGGGAAATTGTACTGGTGACTGCCAAAGAAAAGTCAACTCCAGAAATTCCTGGATTCACGAAAACCTTACAATTATTGACCCTTCCTTTAGCCCTCTCCATGATGCTCAAGTTCTAACATATTACCTTGACTAAGATCTCTGCAATGATTGATTCCAGAGCTACAAGAAATCTATGCAATTTGAAGTTCGCTGTGAAAATTGGTTTAAGATCATTAAGAAAAAATAAGAGTGAAGCGACTAGAGCAATGGATGGAATGAATCTTTCATCTGGACCAGATGTCAGTCACACAGAATTGGTAGAAATGATCACTTCTGAACGTCATTGAGAAAAGATTCAATTTAATTTCATTGATGCCTCCCAGTTTCAGATCATTTGGGCTTACCGTGCCTCACAGAGCATACTCCAACCATAGATTGGGAGAGAAGGACAATAGCACCGAATTCAAACTATTGCAAAGAAAATTGCCTGGTAGAAGGTTCAAGATGCAATGACGTTAGTCAGAAAGAAATTCCCTTTGGATAAGGTAACAATAGTACAAAAATACTTTCAAACAACTATTTGAGCCACCCATATAACACACAGAAGCAATGTAGACAGATGAAACCAACCATATATGTGAAAACACTCTAAAAATATTTTTCAATTATAAAAACTATTTATTAAGGATACATTACATAAAAACAGAATCAGAAAATGGGAAACACACAAAGACGGTTCAATAATCAATAAAAAACCACATTCAAATAAAAAGGAGTATACAGGGAAAAAGGATAGAACTCAATAAAAAAGAGAGCAGTTTTGAATTCCTCCTTAGTTTGTATTCCCAGATTCACTCCTTAGGCGTCGACGCGTTTCGGCGGAGTATTCATTTTAATCCGCCTTCATCAGGACAGTAATAGAGTTTCCCAAATAAATTCTGAAATTAAATAAAACCAGTCTTAAGCTTACTTGCTAGAGACGGAAGATCCACTTAATATATAGAAATCTAATAGCACTATTACAACCATAATGTTTCCAACTCATTATGTTAACACATATATATACACATTGCTTCCAACCAAACAACACATAGTACATCCATCATGCTCATATAGATATGCAGGATTCATAATCTGACAATATTAATACAACATTTTTGATAATAATCACATCATTTAAGGACATTGAAATACATCTTTCCAGACTTTAGAAAGAGTTCAGGAACATGTGTTTTTCCATGAGTATTGGTATACTACATTGATCAGTGCTTACTATACTAGAGGTGGCACGGAAATAGCGCAATGATACATCACCTACCTCAGACACTAGATAAGTCTAACAGATATTGTAAGGGGTATTCGGCCTCCTTATCGTCAACTCAAGATATTCGTCCAGCGAATTCGTCTTTCTTTTATATATTAGAGAGACACCTATTTAGAAAAAATGAATATATAGAGATGGTTGGCCCTCTGCGTGCCATAGCTCAGGATTTACAATGAACTTAGCTTATGTGTATCCATTTATCAAAAAACAACTTAGTGCTCTCAGCAATTTACCTATGCCCATTAGTTTGTGCGTTTGACAAAAATAATGTCTCAGCTTATGTCTGACATAGACACTATAGTTGGGCAGAGAAGGAGGTAAATGTTTATAAAAAGCAGGGGGGCAACCTCAGTTGTAAGCTTGCTGGGTAATGATACCCCAGTGCTATTGCAGACATACTTCCGTTTATTTAAGCAGACAATTACTTTTTCTTATTATCAAGTACTTACTATTAAAAACTTGGAGGTATGAGGCGTAAATACGTCTATCTCACTCATCGAGTTCTCCAGCTGGCTGGCTGGTAGCTGAGGAAATACACAATAGCAGACCATTACTGACTGGCTGCTATGAAGTAAGAAATATTTGCTATGCCGAATTCTAGAGACATACTTACAAATAATTAAAAAGCTAGTGCATGAGCACGCAGTAGTGAGGTATTCGATTCCCGCTTTCGTCTTATTAATCAGGCTTTTACACAATTTGTTACAGCGTGGGTTCGGGAGGTAGGATCCAAAGATACCCGCTGTACGAAGAAACCCTCTCTGTAAGCCCTGCATATTATGACAAGAAAAGGGCAGGTATACTCGTTACCAGCGTGTTAATAAAAACGTTAACGCAATATAATCTAAAGCCCCCAACAGTGCAGTTACCTTCTTTAGTCTTTTTAATCAGGTTTCTACACGATTGGTGTCAGCATGGGTTCAGGGAATATGATCCAAATATACCCGCTGTGCGGGGGAAACCTCTCTGTACGCCCTGCACGTCATAACGAGAAAAGAGCAAATATACTTGTTACAAGCGTATGCGTATAACGCTAACGCACTATTGTCTAAAACCACCATTCAATGCGTTTACCTTGGGCGCTGTGGACCCGGACGTCCTGCGTGCTTTTGTTCGTCTTCCCGGCTAGCAACGTTAGGGGAAGAGACGCGACTTTAAGTACCCAGCATTTACGCGGGTGATTATTGATGACGAATGCGGAAACAGTAAAACGGGAAAACAGACTGCCCGTGCTAGTAACGTTCGTGTATAATGCATTATTATTATTATTTTAAATTGTTATGAAGTTCTACAAAAACTAATACAGCGGTTGATATTATTTTACTTATTAGCCGAAAGTCTTCATGAACTAATTAAAAAGAAAAATTCTTATATTCGTTTTACTTTAAGTTTATAGTTATTTTAAATAGTCGCTAATGAAAATGTCATATGTGAAGGTCATTATTTTAGACATAAACCCTAAACACTCCGGGCATCAAAGTTGTGTTTACAGAGTGATCTATTTATGTGGAGGGGAGCACCGTTCTCTATATATACCTGATATGTCCAAATGTAGATGGTATGAGCAAATTATGTAGCCAATAGGAGCATCTAAGAATCAGTGATTGTCCTATATAGCTCCAATAATCCGTTCCCACTCTTCTCTTGAATTAAGGCCCTTTTTAACAGTGTCCAGAAAAGAGATGTACCATTGCTCCCTTTCCTTTCTCCTTGCGACCATATTTCCACCTCTTTTACCAATTTTAATTTTTTTCTAGTATAAACCAGCCAAATTCTGAATCCTTATGGCCCCTTTCTAGGAAATGGGCCACGATTGGAGCAGTGATTTTTTCCATTCTCACGGCTGATCTATGCTCCTGAAGTCTTGTTCGTACTTCTCTCCCTGTTTCTCCAACATAGGGTAAGCCACACGGGCATAGCAGTAGATAGATGACATTTTTACTCCTACAATTGTTGTGGGTCTTGCATGTTATTTTTCTCAGATTACAGACAATCTCAGGTCCCACAATACATTGATTACACATATTGCAATTTCCACATTTTGTTGTACCGGTCACCTTTGTGCCATCAATAGTTCTCTGTTTTTCAACTAGTTCATCCCTGTAGGTGTGAACCAATAGATCACGCAAATTGCTATTCTTTTTGAATGCAAATAATGGCCTTTCTAATAAAACATCTTCTTCGTGGTTCAGAATGTGCCAATGTCTGTTTACAACGTTTTTTATTTGGTTGCTCATATTTGAGAATTTACTGACAAATACAACCTTGTTAAGGGGCTTCTTTTCCTTAGGGGTATTGTGAATCAAGGCATCCCGATCAAAGAAACGTGCCCTTTTCATAGAGTTTGAAAGGAGTTTTTTTGGGTATCCCCTATCTTTCAACTTAGATTTAAGGACTTCAGCATGTTTATAATAGTCATTCAGATCTGAACAGTTTCTCCGAAGGCGGAGAAACTGGCTAAAAGGAATACTTTCCCTTTGGGATTTTGGGTGGAAACTTGAAATTCCAACAATGTATTCTTCGCCATTGGCTTTGTATATAATTCTACTGCCAAGATTCCATCACAGTTTTTTATGCATATATCGAGGAATTCAACCCTGGTGGTACTGTAAGTTGAGGTGAATTTTAAATTGGGATCTCCTAAGTTAATCCACAGGAGAAATTCCTCCAGGAGTTCAATTGGCCCGTCCCATATGAAAAAAATATCGTCTATGTAGCGGTACCAGCCCGCTACATTTTCGAAGAAAGGGGCCAATTCGTTGTTGATGTGTATGTCCTCGAACCTGCCCACATAAAGGCAGGCCAGACTAGGGGCACAGGTGGCCCCCATGCTGGTCCCTTTCAGTTGTTTATAATAATCATTTTTGAAGAGGAAGACGTTGTTAGTAAGAATAAGTCTCACACAGTCAACTATGAAGTCCTTATTGGCCCCGCCAAGATCTTGTCCTGATAGAATCTCATCGATCACTTCTGTGGTAGCCTCCTGAGGGATATTCGTGTAAAGCGACTCAATGTCTAGAGTTACTAGACACTGAGTCTCTCCACAAAAGGGAATTCCCTCAATCATTGATATGATATGTGCTGAGTCTCGCACATATGATTTTAGTTTACACACAATCGGTTTCAAAAAGTGGTCGACATACTTGCTAACTGGTTCCAATAGAGAGTCGATACTGCTCACTATTGGGCGCATAGGAGGATTAGATTTATTCTTGTGCAGTTTGGGCAGGCCATAAATGGCAGGTGTTCTAGGCTCCAGATTGTTGAGGAAGCAAAATTCCTCGTCACAAATGAATCCAGATTCTTTGGCATTTGTAAGCAGAGCAAGGCACTCATTTGCTATTCTTTTCAGGCTGGCTTCGGTGGTACGGACGTAGTGTTCACTAACACCAAGGAGCCCAAGCATGCGCTGCTCATAGTCCTCGGTGTCAAAGACCACCACCCCGCCGCCTTTGTCTGCTGGTTTGATGGTCAAGGAACTATCGTCTCTCAACTGATGGATGGCCCTTCTTTCACTAGCTGAGATGTTATGGTTGTAACATCGCTTCTCTTTATTGAACAGTTTATGGATGCCACTTTCAACTGCCATTTCAAAGGCTTCGATGTTTTTGTTCACCATACTAAGAGTAGGGGTGAATTTAGACTTGGGTTTTAAGCCGGAGATATTTATTTTCTCTCTATATTCCCTGTCTTCGAAAAATCTTTTTAATCTGATCTTCCTAAAAAATGAACGTAGGTCCTTTTCAAACTGAAATTTGTCTAAGTTGGTGGATGGGACAAAACTAAAACCTTTGCTAAGGATCCCTATTTCTACATCACTCAGAGTTTTGCTTGATAGATTGACTACTGGTAATTTGGTTGTTTCCAGTACTTCTTGTTCCGGGTACTTAGATATTCCTGCTGAGGAGGTGCTTGGTTGTAGTTCTGCTGGGGAGGACCCTGGATATAAGTTTGTTGAGGGGGGCCTTGGTTGTAATTGTGTTGGCCCTGGGTCTGGTATTGTTGCCTCCCTCGACTGAAATGACCCTGGCCTCGATTCCCATTGTAAGCTTGCCCCCTCCTTGGGCGTGGTTCTAAAAAAAAACCTTGATCATAACTGTTCCTACCAGCCTCACTAATTTCTTCTTCTTCAGATCCGGAACATGATGAATTAGAGAAGGTCACTTGTTTGTTACCCCCTCTTGAGTATATCTGTCTATTAGGGGGTCGTTCCCAACTCCCATTATATTTGTTCTGAAAATAATTCTCCTTTAGAAAAGGGTACGTTTTATCTTCTGCATACATCTCAATGTCTTTTTTCAACTTATTAGTTTTTTTATTTATCAGGTAGGTACTATAGCCCTCAACATCTCTGTTAATGTCGGCCAGCTTTTTCTTGGCCTCTTCTAGGGCTGGGCAGTTTTTAAGTTCATCTTCAAGTTTGTCAATTTCTTCCTTTTCTAGGATGAGTAGGCCCTGCGCTGTTTCGATGATTAAGAGCATCCAGTCTCTACTACACCTATTTGAGAGTAGTGCCCAGGTTTCAAGGAACTTCCTGTTCTCTGTGAATACTCCCGGTTCATTGCGAACCTGTAATCCAATGGGGATAATACCAGATGTTAAATATTCTACTAGGAAGTCAGCATGGGCTTCCGTTCGAATTAATTTTTTCTTCAGATTCACAAGCTTCCCCCAGTTTTCTCCTTTCCCTGAGGCTACTGTGATCCTATTCCCACTTTTGGTACTTATAATGCGGTGGAGTTGGTCTTCACTGAAACCAAATGTTTTGATTTTATCCATCAGGGCTAAACGTCTCTGAGGATATAGATATTAGGCTCAAGGGCAGAGTACAACTCTCCAGTCCAAAGGACCGTTCACAGAATCTCTAATAAAAGAGAGAGGGACCCCGAAACCAAAGGGATGGGGTTCCACAGTTGACGTTAGTCAGAAAGAAATTCCCTTTGGATAAGGTAACAATAGTACAAAAATACTTTCAAACAACCATTTGAGCCACCCATATAACACACAGAAGCAATGTAGACAGATGAAACCAACCATATATGTGAAAACACTCTAAAAATATTTTTCAATTATAAAAACAATTTATTAAGGATACATTACATAAAAACAGAATCAGAAAATGGGAAACACACAAAGACGGTTCAATAATCAATAAAAAACCACATTCAAATAAAAAGGAGTATACAGGGAAAAAGGATAGAACTCAATAAAAAAGAGAGCAGTTTTGAATTCCTCCTTAGTTTGTATTCCCAGATTCACTCCTTAGGCGTCGACGCGTTTCGGCGGAGTATTCATTTTAATCCGCCTTCATCAGGACAGTAATAGAGTTTCCCAAATAAATTCTGAAATTAAATAAAACCAGTCTTAAGCTTACTTGCTAGAGACGGAAGATCCACTTAATATATAGAAATCTAATAGCACTATTACAACCATAATGTTTCCAACTCATTATGTTAACACATATATATACACATTGCTTCCAACCAAACAACACATAGTACATCCATCATGCTCATATAGATATGCAGGATTCATAATCTGACAATATTAATACAACATTTTTGATAATAATCACATCATTTAAGGACATTGAAATACATCTTTCCAGACTTTAGAAAGAGTTCAGGAACATGTGTTTTTCCATGAGTATTGGTATACTACATTGATCAGTGCTTACTATACTAGAGGTGGCACGGAAATAGCGCAATGATACATCACCTACCTCAGACACTAGATAAGTCTAACAGATATTGTAAGGGGTATTCGGCCTCCTTATCGTCAACTCAAGATATTCGTCCAGCGAATTCGTCTTTCTTTTATATATTAGAGAGACACCTATTTAGAAAAAATGAATATATAGAGATGGTTGGCCCTCTGCGTGCCATAGCTCAGGATTTACAATGAACTTAGCTTATGTGTATCCATTTATCAAAAAACAACTTAGTGCTCTCAGCAATTTACCTATGCCCATTAGTTTGTGCGTTTGACAAAAATAATGTCTCAGCTTATGTCTGACATAGACACTATAGTTGGGCAGAGAAGGAGGTAAATGTTTATAAAAAGCAGGGGGGCAACCTCAGTTGTAAGCTTGCTGGGTAATGATACCCCAGTGCTATTGCAGACATACTTCCGTTTATTTAAGCAGACAATTACTTTTTCTTATTATCAAGTACTTACTATTTAAAACTTGGAGGTATGAGGCGTAAATACGTCTATCTCACTCATCGAGTTCTCCAGCTGGCTGGCTGGTAGCTGAGGAAATACACAATAGCAGACCATTACTGACTGGCTGCTATGAAGTAAGAAATATTTGCTATGCCGAATTCTAGAGACATACTTACAAATAATTAAAAAGCTAGTGCATGAGCACGCAGTAGTGAGGTATTCAATGCAGATGCAGATGCAATGAACCAGGACCGGCTGCTCTGTTATGTGTGATCCATGCTAATGAAATCCCATCAGAAAATGAAGACTACAAGGATGTGTTTGTTGAAGCAGAAGCAGAATATCTCCCTCCAAACCTTCCTTACAACTGCAAATTTGAGCTTGAAGCAGGCGCAAATTCACCATGTAGTAGAATGTATGCATTAACCGAGCAGGAAAGCCAACATCTAAAAGATTATATACAAAAATATTTGGCCAACAGATTCATCAAACATTCGCAATCCCCGACATCTTCACCTCTTTTCATTGTTCCTCAGAAGGAAAGAGAATTAAGAGCTTGTACAGACTACTGAGCCAATAATTGTGTTACCAGCAAGAATCGATATCCCTTTCCACTGATTTCAGTTTTACTTGATCAAGTGGAAAGAACGAGAATCCTCACTAAACAAAATCTGAGAGAAGCTTATCATTTAATCAGAGTCAGAAGATGAGATGAATGGAAGCCTGCATTCAGAACTAGATATGGCATATTCGAATATCAAGTTATGCCTTATGGCCTTTGTAACTTCCCAAGTGCTGTTCAGTATTTTATTAATGATGTTCAGAGTGAATTCATTGACAAGTGTGCAGTAGTTTACATCAAGGATATTTTGATTTATTCAGCACCAGAAGAAGCTCATTGAGGTCATGTGAGAGGAGTTTAACAGAAGATTAGAGATAACAGTCTATGTGCCAAGCTGAAGAAATGCACCTTTAGTTTTAAATTAGTGGACTTTTTGGGGTTAATGTGGTCTCCCAATGAAGTCACTATGGACGAACAAAAAGTGAAGGCAGTTATTGAATGACCAGCCCCTACCTCCATGAAAGAAACTCAAAGTCTCATAGGTTTTGCCAACTTTTATTGGAGATTAATCTAAAATGTCTCTCAAAGAATAATCCTGCTCACCAAACTATTTTAAAAAGGAGTTCCCATTAAGTGGTAATCAGAAGCTAAAGAAGCCTTTAACTCTTTGAAGAAAGACTTTACCACGGCACAAATCTTGTTTCATTCAGATCCTACAGAACCTTTTAATGTAGAAACTGATGCATCAGACCAAGCCATTGGCGGAGTGTTGTCACAAAGACACAAAGAGATGGGACAGCTTTACCCAGTCGATTATTGTTCAAGAATACAGACCCCAGCAGAGTTTGAATTATATCATTATGCAAAAAGAACTATTAGCTATCAAAGATGCATTTAGTGAATTGAGACACTTTTTGCTTGGGGTGAGATGTACAGTCATTGTATTTACAAATCACAAAGACGTACAATTCCTGAGGTCTGCAAGAACACTCCTTGACAATTGCACTGGTCCCTGTATTTTGCAGACTATGACTTTGAGATCATCTATTGTCCAGGAAGCAAACACAGAAAGGCTGAAGCATTATCCTGAATCAATTTGGAAACAGCAAAGAGTCCAATCGAGAACCAAAACATCATTCCTGATTCTAAGATTATTGGGGCTGTATCTACAGAAGATTTGGAGACACTGGTCAGAAAAGAGATGACTCCTTTAGCAATTCAGGAATGGGTCAAGAATGAACCAAGTAGAGAAATACGAAATCAGTTATTATATCACAATGGAGTCTTGTACATACCCCCTCAAGATTGACAAGAGAAGATTTTAGCTGAATGTCATGACAGTACATTAGCTAGACATTAGGATATACACAAAACAGAGTATTTAATTAAACAACTATTCTGGTGGCCAAACATGACAAAAGAATTCAATCAATATGTAACCACCTGTGTGATATGAACCCTGGGGGAAAAAGTAGATAGATTGGCTTAAAAAGGGTTCCCAAAACTATTACCCATTCCCCTTCATCCCTGGCACACATTGACTATGGATTTGATCATTGCCTTCCAATCAGGGATTTAACACAATTTTAGTTTTTGTAGGAGCCTTCACCAAAATGGTTTATTTCAATGCTCTAAAGGGAATTCCAAATGCCAAACAATTAGCTCAGCTATTTAGTCAACACATTATGAAAATTCATGGTATATCCAAGCTGATAATTTCAGATAGAGGGTCACATTTTTGGAGGGCCTTTGCTGAAGGACTAAATATTGAAACTAGATATTCTAGTAGTCATCATCTCGAGACTAATAGGCAAAGTGAAAGGGTTGACCAGGAGCTAGAACAATATTTGAGGTTGTTTCTTTTAGATCAATAGGAAGATTGGCCAGATCTCATATTGAACAATATGAATGAGGGTGGGATGCACACCCTTTACTCATTTTTTAGAGTCAATGTTTATTTATCTTCTGTTTGTCCAAAGTTCATCATTTACGGCGTGCAATACTGGTTTTTGTGCCTCCCCCGGTGACACCTTTGAATCTTTGCACTTTGTTACACAATTGCGTTTATCACTAAAATACTTTAATCGTCTTTGCATGAACAACATGTGTCATTATTAGTGTCGTTAAATTCAACCTGAAAAACATTGCTTTTATAAAAAACGAACCAGATCTTATTCCGTGAATGTCAAGTCTTTTAAGATAATGAGACAAGAATCAAAGAGACTATTACTTTTGTGGGTGCAATCCCAACGTTGCGGGGAAATTTATGAACAATATGAATGAGGGTGGGATGCACACCTTTTACTCATTTTTTAGAGTCAATGTTTATTTATCTTCTGTTTGTCCAAAGTTCATCATTTACGGCGTGCAATACTGGTTTTTGTGCCTCCCCCGGTGACACCTTTGAATCAATGAAGAAGGGTGGGGTAACACATGTCACCCCAAAACCAGTCGCAGCTGCCATCATTGCGCCTTTTGGCAAAATTCCATCCACGTTTTTCCATTTTTCAAATATTCCATAGTTTTAACCATATTATTCCACATTTTACCACATTTTCTGTGTTACTCTGTCATTTCACTTCACATTCAGGCTGTGTTCTGCCATTTTCCAGATTTCTAATGCTTGAACAGTGCCCTTCAAAGGTGTCACCGGGGGAGGCACAAAAACCAGTATTGCACGCCGTAAATGATGAACTTTGGACAAACAGAAGATAAATAAACATTGACTCTAAAAAATGAGTAAACGGTGTGCATCCCACCCTCGTTCATATTGTTCATAAATTTCACCGCAACGTTGGGATTGCACCCACAAAAGTAATAGTCTCTTTGATTCTTGTCTCATTATCTTAAAAGACTTGACATTCACGGAATAAGATCTGGTTCGTTTTTTATAAAAGCAATGTTTTTCAGGTTGAATTCAACGACACTAATAATGACACATGTTGTTCATGCAAAGACGATTAAAGTATTTTAGTGATAAACGCAATTGTGT
The DNA here is from genome assembly GCF_964261635.1 of Lissotriton helveticus. Classification (NCBI taxonomy): domain Eukaryota; kingdom Metazoa; phylum Chordata; class Amphibia; order Caudata; family Salamandridae; genus Lissotriton; species Lissotriton helveticus. Next base: position 1,559,478,293 of record NC_136059.1, read on the forward strand.
AACAAAGTGCAAAGATTTAAGAACGTTTTAGTACTGCGCGTAGGTTAGTATGGTATTATGGGTAACGTAGTCTCAAGCAAAATGACGTGCACCACCACGTGAACACGAGAGCGAGGGACAGCGAACGGCACGGGCCAATCAGGAATAAGGTAGCATAGAGAACGAGTTTTAAATGAAGGGGTAACAACAGGAGGGTAACTTTACCGGATCGGAAACAAGACAGGATGGGTTTTAGCGTTCATTGCAGGTACGTGTAAGGAGCCAAAATGAAGTAGGGTGATGAAAAAGACCAATAGGTAAATAGATTTGTGAATGAAAACACGAATATTTTGTGTAACACTAAAAGCGTACTGAAAGAGGAACCAAGGTAATCATGTTAAAACACAAAGGGGCAAAAAACGTAGTTTCTGATAGCAAAGGGTGAATAGAAAACGTTATACAAACGGGGAGGGGAATAAGAGCCCACAGTCTCTATGCACAATAGCGCTGAATACGAGTGATAAAATGTGGCTGGATAAGCACTGTTTACAAAGGTAGAGTTTGCTAGTGCTGAGGCGACAGGTTGCATAAGAAAATTTGCACAATGATTATGATGTACAAACATTTAACTATTTAAGATTAGATGACGTGTAAGATTAATATTGAATTGATGTAAGTGAATAAACGATGTTTACCTTTTGCTATTATTGTTGTTTATAGTGTTCCCTGACGAAGGGCAATGAGGTGCCCGAAATGCATTGGATTTTTAAATAAACATTGCTTTGGACGAACCACTGCGTTGATCATGTTTGAAAATGAGGTCCGGAGGGCACTGTTCAAGCATTAGAAATCTGGAAAATGGCAGAACACAGCCTGAATGTGAAGTGAAATGACAGAGTAACACAGAAAATGTGGTAAAATGTGGAATAATATGGTTAAAACTATGGAATATTTGAAAAATGGAAAAACGTGGATGGAATTTTGCCAAAAGGCGCAATGATGGCAGCTGCGACTGGTTTTGGGGTGACATGTGTTACCCCACCCTTCTTCATTGATTCAAAGGTGTCACCGGGGGAGGCACAAAAACCAGTATTTCACGCCGTAAATGATGAACTTTGGACAAACAGAAGATAAATAAACATTGTCTCTAAAAAATGAGTAAAAGGTGTGCATCCCACCCTCATTCATATTGTTCATAAATTTCCCCGCAACGTTGGGATTGCACCCACAAAAGTAATAGTCTCTTTGATTCTTGTCTCATTATCTTAAAAGACTTGACATTCACGGAATAAGATCTGGTTCGTTTTTTATAAAAGCAATGTTTTTCAGGTTGAATTCAACGACACTAATAATGACACATGTTGTTCATGCAAAGACGATTAAAGTATTTTAGTGATAAACGCAATTGTGTAACAAAGTGCAAAGATTTAAGAACTTTTTAGTACTGCGCGTAGGTTAGTATGGTATTATGGGTAACGTAGTCTCAAGCAAAATGACGTGCACCACCACGTGAACACGAGAGCGAGGGACAGCGAACGACACGGGCCAATCAGGAATAAGGTAGCATAGAGAACGAGTTTTAAATGAAGGGGTAACAACAGGAGGGTAACTTTACCGGATCGGAAACAAGACAGGATGGGTTTTAGCGTTCATTGCAGGTACGTGTAAGGAGCCAAAATGAAGTAGGGTGATGAAAAAGACCAATAGGTAAATAGATTTGTGAATGAAAACACGAATATTTTGTGTAACACTAAAAGCGTACTGAAAGAGGAACCGAGGTAATCATGTTAAAACACAAAGGGGCAAAAAACGTAGTTTCTGATAGCAAAGGGTGAATAGAAAACGTTATACAAACGGGGAGGGGAATAAGAGCCCACAGTCTCTATGCACAATAGCGCTGAATACGAGTGATAAAATGTGGCTGGATAAGCACTGTTTACAAAGGTAGAGTTTGCTAGTGCTGAGGCGACAGGTTGCATAAGAAAATTTGCACAATGATTATGATGTACAAACATTTAACTATTTAAGATTAGATGACGTGTAAGATTAATATTGAATTGATGTAAGTGAATACACGATGTTTACCTTTTGCTATTATTGTTGTTTATAGTGTTCCCTGACGAAGGGCAATGAGGTGCCCGAAATGCATTGGATTTTTAAATAAACATTGCTTTGGACGAACCACTGCGTTGATCATGTTTGAAAATGAGGTCCGGAGGGCACTGTTCAAGCATTAGAAATCTGGAAAATGGCAGAACACAGCCTGAATGTGAAGTGAAATGACAGAGTAACACAGAAAATGTGGTAAAATGTGGAATAATATGGTTAAAACTATGGAATATTTGAAAAATGGAAAAACGTGGATGGAATTTTGCCAAAAGGCGCAATGATGGCAGCTGCGACTGGTTTTGGGGTGACATGTGTTACCCCACCCTTCTTCATTGATTCAAAGGTGTCACCGGGGGAGGCACAAAAACCAGTATTGCACGCCGTAAATGATGAACTTTGGACAAACAGAAGATAAATAAACATTGACTCTAAAAAATGAGTAAAAGGTGTGCATCCCACCCTCATTCATATTGTTCATAAATTTCCCCGCAACGTTGGGATTGCACCCACAAAAGTAATAGTCTCTTTGATTCTTGTCTCATTATCTTAAAAGACTTGACATTCACAGAATAAGATCTGGTTCGTTTTTTATAAAAGCAATGTTTTTCAGGTTGAATTCAACGACACTAATAATGACACATGTTGTTCATGCAAAGACGATTAAAGTATTTTAGTGATAAACGCAATTGTGTAACAAAGTGCAAAGATTTAAGAACGTTTTAGTACTGCGCGTAGGTTAGTATGGTATTATGGGTAACGTAGTCTCAAGCAAAATGACGTGCACCACCACGTGAACACGAGAGCGAGGGACAGCGAACGGCACGGGCCAATCAGGAATAAGGTAGCATAGAGAACGAGTTTTAAATGAAGGGGTAACAACAGGAGGGTAACTTTACCGGATCGGAAACAAGACAGGATGGGTTTTAGCGTTCATTGCAGGTACGTGTAAGGAGCCAAAATGAAGTAGGGTGATGAAAAAGACCAATAGGTAAATAGATTTGTGAATGAAAACACGAATATTTTGTGTAACGCTAAAAGCGTACTGAAAGAGGAACCGAGGTAATCATGTTAAAACACAAAGGGGCAAAAAACGTAGTTTCTGATAGCAAAGGGTGAATAGAAAACGTTATACAAACGGGGAGAGGAATAAGAGCCCACAGTCTCTATGCACAATAGCGCTGAATACGAGTGATAAAATGTGGCTGGATAAGCACTGTTTACAAAGGTAGAGTTTGCTAGTGCTGAGGCGACAGGTTGCATAAGAAAATTTGCACAATGATTATGATGTACAAACATTTAACTATTTAAGATTAGATGACGTGTAAGATTAATATTGAATTGATGTAAGTGAATACACGATGTTTACCTTTTGCTATTATTGTTGTTTATAGTGTTCCCTGACGAAGGGCAATGAGGTGCCCGAAATGCATTGGATTTTTAAATAAACATTGCTTTGGACGAACCACTGCGTTGATCATGTTTGAAAATGAGGTCCGGAGGGCACTGTTCAAGCATTAGAAATCTGGAAAATGGCAGAACACAGCCTGAATGTGAAGTGAAATGACAGAGTAACACAGAAAATGTGGTAAAATGTGGAATAATATGGTTAAAACTATGGAATATTTGAAAAATGGAAAAACGTGGATGGAATTTTGCCAAAAGGCGCAATGATGGCAGCTGCGACTGGTTTTGGGGTGACATGTGTTACCCCACCCTTCTTCATTGATTCAAAGGTGTCACCGGGGGAGGCACAAAAACCAGTATTGCACGCCGTAAATGATGAACTTTGGACAAACAGAAGATAAATAAACATTGTCTCTAAAAAATGAGTAAAAGGTGTGCATCCCACCCTCATTCATATTGTTCATAAATTTCCCCGCAACGTTGGGATTGCACCCACAAAAGTAATAGTCTCTTTGATTCTTGTCTCATTATCTTAAAAGACTTGACATTCACGGAATAAGATCTGGTTCGTTTTTTATAAAAGCAATGTTTTTCAGGTTGAATTCAACGACACTAATAATGACACATGTTGTTCATGCAAAGACGATTAAAGTATTTTAGTGATAAACGCAATTGTGTAACAAAGTGCAAAGATTTAAGAACTTTTTAGTACTGCGCGTAGGTTAGTATGGTATTATGGGTAACGTAGTCTCAAGCAAAATGACGTGCACCACCACGTGAACAAGAGAGCGAGGGACAGCGAACGACACGGGCCAATCAGGAATAAGGTAGCATAGAGAACGAGTTTTAAATGAAGGGGTAACAACAGGAGGGTAACTTTACCGGATCGGAAACAAGACAGGATGGGTTTTAGCGTTCATTGCAGGTACGTGTAAGGAGCCAAAATGAAGTAGGGTGATGAAAAAGACCAATAGGTAAATAGATTTGTGAATGAAAACACGAATATTTTGTGTAACACTAAAAGCGTACTGAAAGAGGAACCGAGGTAATCATGTTAAAACACAAAGGGGCAAAAAACTTAGTTTCTGATAGCAAAGGGTGAATAGAAAACGTTATACAAACGGGGAGGGGAATAAGAGCCCACAGTCTCTATGCACAATAGCGCTGAATACGAGTGATAAAATGTGGCTGGATAAGCACTGTTTACAAAGGTAGAGTTTGCTAGTGCTGAGGCGACAGGTTGCATAAGAAAATTTGCACAATGATTATGATGTACAAACATTTAACTATTTAAGATTAGATGACGTGTAAGATTAATATTGAATTGATGTAAGTGAATACACGATGTTTACCTTTTGCTATTATTGTTGTTTATAGTGTTCCCTGACGAAGGGCAATGAGGTGCCCGAAATGCATTGGATTTTTAAATAAACATTGCTTTGGACGAACCACTGCGTTGATCATGTTTGAAAATGAGGTCCGGAGGGCACTGTTCAAGCATTAGAAATCTGGAAAATGGCAGAACACAGCCTGAATGTGAAGTGAAATGACAGAGTAACACAGAAAATGTGGTAAAATGTGGAATAATATGGTTAAAACTATGGAATATTTGAAAAATGGAAAAACGTGGATGGAATTTTGCCAAAAGGCGCAATGATGGCAGCTGCGACTGGTTTTGGGGTGACATGTGTTACCCCACCCTTCTTCATTGATTCAAAGGTGTCACCGGGGGAGGCACAAAAACCAGTATTGCACGCCGTAAATGATGAACTTTGGACAAACAGAAGATAAATAAACATTGACTCTAAAAAATGAGTAAAAGGTGTGCATCCCACCCTCATTCATATTGTTCATAAATTTCCCCGCAACGTTGGGATTGCACCCACAAAAGTAATAGTCTCTTTGATTCTTGTCTCATTATCTTAAAAGACTTGACATTCACAGAATAAGATCTGGTTCGTTTTTTATAAAAGCAATGTTTTTCAGGTTGAATTCAACGACACTAATAATGACACATGTTGTTCATGCAAAGACGATTAAAGTATTTTAGTGATAAACGCAATTGTGTAACAAAGTGCAAAGATTTAAGAACGTTTTAGTACTGCGCGTAGGTTAGTATGGTATTATGGGTAACGTAGTCTCAAGCAAAATGACGTGCACCACCACGTGAACACGAGAGCGAGGGACAGCGAACGGCACGGGCCAATCAGGAATAAGGTAGCATAGAGAACGAGTTTTAAATGAAGGGGTAACAACAGGAGGGTAACTTTACCGGATCGGAAACAAGACAGGATGGGTTTTAGCGTTCATTGCAGGTACGTGTAAGGAGCCAAAATGAAGTAGGGTGATGAAAAAGACCAATAGGTAAATAGATTTGTGAATGAAAACACGAATATTTTGTGTAACACTAAAAGCGTACTGAAAGAGGAACCGAGGTAATCATGTTAAAACACAAAGGGGCAAAAAACGTAGTTTCTGATAGCAAAGGGTGAATAGAAAACGTTATACAAACGGGGAGAGGAATAAGAGCCCACAGTCTCTATGCACAATAGCGCTGAATACGAGTGATAAAATGTGGCTGGATAAGCACTGTTTACAAAGGTAGAGTTTGCTAGTGCTGAGGCGACAGGTTGCATAAGAAAATTTGCACAATGATTATGATGTACAAACATTTAACTATTTAAGATTAGATGACGTGTAAGATTAATATTGAATTGATGTAAGTGAATACACGATGTTTACCTTTTGCTATTATTGTTGTTTATAGTGTTCCCTGACGAAGGGCAATGAGGTGCCCGAAATGCATTGGATTTTTAAATAAACATTGCTTTGGACGAACCACTGCGTTGATCATGTTTGAAAATGAGGTCCGGAGGGCACTGTTCAAGCATTAGAAATCTGGAAAATGGCAGAACACAGCCTGAATGTGAAGTGAAATGACAGAGTAACACAGAAAATGTGGTAAAATGTGGAATAATATGGTTAAAACTATGGAATATTTGAAAAATGGAAAAACGTGGATGGAATTTTGCCAAAAGGCGCAATGATGGCAGCTGCGACTGGTTTTGGGGTGACATGTGTTACCCCACCCTTCTTCACAGATCTCATATTGCACATAATAATGCCTAGAATGTATCAACTGGTTGCTCACCATTTTTCTAGAACTATTGAAGACACTCAAACTCTTTAGTTAGTTCCAAAGAAGTCACAGTACCAGCAGTGAAAGACTTAGTCCATCTCAAATGTCATAATTGATGTAAATTCTGATCACATCACTGATGACATTGTCCAAGCTGCTGCATTGTAAATGGAATTGCGGTACTCGAAATAAGTATAACTTGTGGATTTCAGATGTCGTCAGTTATGTATAATATGTGATGTCTTTAGTGCAAGCTATATTTATGTCAGTTATGTATAACTGGTGAATTTCAATGTCATTTTTTTAACTGTATTGTTATTATTAGAAGACATATGTACAGCTCCCGTTTAACCTTTGTTCTTTCAGTGAATTTCAAAGGTTTAATTAACGTAAGTTAACATCTTACAACCTTACTTACCTATGCCTCTACTAGTTATAGTTAGCTCACTGAGCTATAAAGGGTTCAATTTCAGTAGTTTTTGCATGGTCTCATTTGAAGGAGCAGCTGTTGCCAGACAATTATGTGAGAATCACCTCAAAGAGCGGCTTAGCCTCCACCCACATTTTTGGAGTTAGGAGTACATGTTTTAATTGGGCAGAATTTGTGTGATTTCACAAAAGAGTGTTTGTTCCACACATAGCTGTGCTCTACATGACAACTGTTTAAAATCAGCATATGCACAGAAATCCACAGGTGAATAATGTATTGAAAGCTTTAGTGTTTTCTCACATATTTTAGCAAAAGGACTTTGAGTTAAGCTGCAACCTATTTGTGATATACATCTGTAACTCAAACTAGTTGTGCTCAGTCTCTACTTAAATTGAGCATTGTTTGCACTTACAATTTTGCTAGTAGTTAAACTGTGCACTATATAAATGTTACCATAATGAATCAGACTTGTCTCCAGGACACCACTATTTATGCTTACTTCTATGTACAGTTAATGTATGATGGATATGTTTGTGAGACCTTACTTTCTTTTCTAAAATGATCAAGCAAATTTAAAGGACTTTAATCAGTAACTTGGCTGTCTTCAATGATGTAATTTGAAATGTGTACAGTGATGTCATCAGTGGTGTCATTTAACAAGTCATGAGTGATGTAATATGTGAGGTTCTAAGCAGTGATTGGAGGGGGTGCAAGTTATAGTTAATTCATTGAACTATAGCAAATTTCTGTATTTATTTTTGTTTTTGAGCATTCGTTTTAAATCATTTCTTTTTTTTTTAAACATTTTTTATTGTTAGCAGGCTGATGAAGAGAACAACAAACAAAAAAAGCAAATCCAGAATAAAGTAATAATAATACGTAAAACACAATACATAGGTATACTGACTATCATAAAAAAATGTATACAAAATTAGGTCAGTACTACAATTGAAAGCAGAAGAGAGAAAAGAAAGACGAAAAGGGAATAAAGGCAGAAACAATGAAGAAAGGAGCAATTTCTTGTTCACAATCTCAAAACACAATAGTAATTATCAGATACCATAGTCTTTCATAAGGATAACATCAACGTTCAATGACATTTCCCCAATTTTTTTCATATATTTTCATTGCCTTTATGCCCCTAATGTTTGCTAAAGCAAGCTCCATTGAGTGTATTTCAGTTACCAGTGCCCACCAATCCCAAATTTTTGGTGTTTCTGAACTAATTCAAGCTCTTGCCAGAGTTAATTTAGCACAAGATATTAATATTGTAATCAAAGCGGCATGTGGGAGTGGAGCTGGATAAATATCTAATAAGACAGACGCGGCTGTTAGCACAGGTATCTGAATCTGCTTCATATTCAAAACTTTTTCAATTTCGCACCAGAAAGTTTTCAAATTCGGGCATGCGAACAGCATATGTACCAGGTCTGCTGCTTCAATAGAACATTTAGGGCATTTAGTACGATCACTATTAGTATTATTAGAGGACCATTTAGAGATTCTTTCGGGGGTATAGTATAGCATACATGTTGTTCTGAATTGTTGAAGTCTTAAGCTGGATGATCGTACTCGTTTATTAATATTCATAAAGGAGCTTGTTATCTGTTTAGGAGTTATGTTTGATCCCAATATTCTGCTCCATTTATCAGCAAGCTTGCTGCAATCATTAGATTTGACAGCAGTAAGAGTTCTATATGTCTCGCTTATAACAGATTTGTTTTTTGATGAATATAAGCAAATCCAGATGTCACATTCAGAAATTTCCAAACACTTGTTTTTTGTTAATCAGATAATCATGTATCTGTAAGAATTTGTATCTCATATTTTCAGATAGATTGTAGAATTGCTTTAGAGTGTTGAAATCCATGAAGCCCTGTGTATTATATAAGTCCCCTAAGGTAGTAATACCTAATCTGGACCATCCGTGGGCAATGTTATCGTTAAAGATACTTGGGAGACCAGGATTTCCCCATAGTGGTAAACTTGAATGGAAAAAGTTAGTATCACAAAAAGAAAGAATATTGCCCCATATCTTTGTTATATCTCTGTCAGTCTTAAATTTGACTCTTTTGTAATAATTGGGATCATTGGTTCTAAATAAAAATAAATTTGAGTCAGACTTTAACATAAAATAGTGAAAAAATAGAGCCCTTCCTTCATTGAGTAGGGAGCGTAAGCGATTGATGAAAGCTGACCAAAAGTATAGTTTAAAATCCGGAAAATTAAGCCCGCCTTCATGTGTATCATTTTTCATGAAGTTTAATGATCTTCTCGCCTTTTTATACCCCCATATAAAACTGCTAAATATTCCATCCAGTTTCTTAAAAAATAGATTATTTAATGCTAGTGGTATAGATCGAAATAAGTATACATATTTAGGTAATACCTTCATTTTTATCAGATTAATTCTGCCAATAATATTAAGAGGTAGCCTATGCCATTTTTTTAATAGTAAACTAGTAGATTTGAATAATTCATCATAATTTATTTTGTCAATATCTTGTACTTTAGCTGTTATTCTTATTCCCAAATAAGTGGCTATTTTGCATATCTCAGGTACTATCACAGGTGGGGCATAGTTAACTATTATTTGCGTTTTTTGTAGATTTAATTTATAGCCCGCTACCTTGCCGTACTTCTCTGCTTCTAAAATTATTCCTTTTTGGGCCTCTACAACATCTTCTGTGTAAACCGCTATGTCATCAGCGTAAGCTGTTATTTTTAATTCTTGGTGTCCTGATTTGAAAGGTATGATCTGGGTTTGACATTGAAGGGCTAATAAAAAAGGTTCTAAAGAAAGTGCAAATAAAAGGGGTTAAAGAGGGCAGCCCTGTCGGGTTCCGCGTAGAATCCTGAAATCTGAAGATACCAGCCCCCCATAACTAGTAAAAGCAGTTGGTTTGTCATACAATGCTTTAATACATTTCAAAAATTCCCCCCCAAACCCTAATTTGGACAGTACGCACCAAAGAAAATCCCACCCCACTCGGTCAAAAGCTTTTTCAGCATCTAACAAGATCATGCCGAGTGGGGTGGCATCCGTCTCTGCAAAGTCGAATGCTGTTATAGCCGTATTGACATGTATGGTGGTGTCTCTCCCAGTAATGAAGCCATGTTGCTGTGGATGTGTAATCATGGGCATAATGGGAGCCAGTCTTAGAGCTAACATTTTAGCAAAAATTTTCGCATCTGTATTTATCAGCGAGATGGGGCGATAAGACCCTCTTTCTTCTTTCGGTTTATCCTTCTTCAAAAAGAATATTATTTTAGCCCTGCTCCAAGATTGTGGTGTTTTTCCTTCAAGGCCTACAGATTGGATTGCCTTCAGCAAAGGTTGTTCAAGTTCTTTTAAACATATTTTATATATTTCTAATGGTATAGTGTCTTCCCCAGCCGCTTTTCCTGAGGGCAGTGAAGCAATAGCTTGATGTAGTTCTAACATTGTTATCTCATCAGACAGCGAGTCTATCTCTATGATATTTTGAGTACCTATGGTGTAGTTTTCAATATATTTCTGTATGTCATCTATGCTAGGGATCGCTTCAGGGGTGTATAAATTCCTATAATAGTCAGCAAATTGCTCTAGAATGTCTTGGGGTTTATTATAGATTTTGTTCCCTCTCCCCCGTATATTTGTGATTGTAGCATTTGCTCTATCTTCAGCAGTTTTATAGGCCAGAATTTTCCCAATTTTATCCCCACCTTCGTATTGGTTTATTTTATATTTATGTAGGCTATTTATGCTTTTTTTGATAAATTTGGACTTTACTTCATTTTTCAGTGACGTGAGTTTAAGTCCTTTTTCTATGCTCAATGGCAAATTAGACTGAAGGGATGATGACAATAGTTCCTCTTGGATAGTTATTTTTGACATCAAAGTATCATTTTTTTTTTATTCTATGTTTTGTCTAATCACGTAACTTTGAGTATAGCCTCTGATACTAGCTTTACAAGCATCCCTTACTATTGCTGGTGATGCTGAGTTTAAGTCTATACTTATAAATTCTGTGAGATGTAGTTTTAACTGTGTTATATAATCTGTATCCGATATTAGGTGTCTTGGGAAAGAAAAAGGCCTAGGCGTGGTTCTAATATTGGTTGTTTTAAATGATAATATTATAGCATTATGGTCAGAAGAAATGCGTGGGCATAGGATCATAGAGCTTGTATTCAATAAATTGTCGCTTATAAATGCCATATCAAGCCTTGAACATAATTTATGGGGTGCAGAGTAGTAGGTATATCCTGGTTTACTAGCATATAGATTTCGCCAAGCATCTTTTAAATTATGTATACGACATATGTCAGATATAGAAGCCCTTGTCTTATGCATTCTTTGATATCCCTCAGATCTAGTTGTATCTATTCTATAATCCATGATGCAATTAAAATCACCCATAATAATGAGTTCTCCCGTCCAATCTAATAGCTTGATGTTCAATACGTCAAAGATAGTAGGGTCATCTATATTGCATCCATATACCACACATAAAACATAATTAGCATTCTCAAACCGTATCTGAGCAATAGCCCATCTACCATTTTTATCACAAGATGTTTGTATTATCTCAGCCTTAAATCGTTTATCTTTAAGTATAGCAACTCCCCTGACAGATTGACCATAAGTTGAGCTAATGATGACATCGTATCCTAAGTGATTGAGAAGTTTTCTATCCTTCCCTGCAATGTGTGTTTCAGATAGAAAAGCAACATGAGAGTTATGCACTTTTAGGTCTTCTTTTATCAAAATTCGTTTATTCTTGCTATTTAGCCCAGAAACATTCCAGGCTAGGCATTTTATTTCATACATCTATAAAGCAATTTAAAAGAGGAAAAAAGGGACAGAATTAAAGCTTTGCACTCGAAGCTTATCTTATATTGATCAGAGTATTGTCCATAATAGTAACTTGATCTCATGTATTGCGTTCTACAATTATGTTTAATGTACAAGAAAATTCCAACATCGTTGTTTAAGTCCACCACCTCAGCCTGCAAACTGTTTTCTTTATTTTTACCTCCCCCACCCTCAAACCCCCAAAGTGCGGAGAACACCCTCCCACCACCCCCCCACCCCAGCTCTCACCCCAGCCGGAGTAGAGCCATCCCTCCGCATCTGCTGCCGCTGGATGGGCAGCTGGTTGGCAGGTCAGCACCGGAGCCCCCCACCCTCTCTTCACTTAAGCAGTCCATATGTCCATAAGTCCACTAAAAAGAAGATAAGTTTGATATTGATCTAGCATATTATAATGCACATAGCCAGAGTTAAATTAAAGAGTTAGACAATTGAAGCTAGATTTTTTTTTTATGTATAAGTTCTTAATTGAAAATAAGAGATTCTTTTTACAATGTCTCAATTTATGTTAGTGCTTAGTTCTTAATTTTTGGAGTTAGTCTTGCTTGAGCCAGCAGTAGTGTCGGCTAAATATGCTTCTGCTTCTTTTATGTCCGTAAAAAAATAGGTACGGCCCCCTTTTATTACCTTTAGGCGTGCTGGCTCTTGGAGAAAAACTTGGGCGCCACTTGATTTAATTGGATTTATAAACTTACGTAGCATCCACCGTCTGTCCATAGTTTCCCTGCTAAGGTCAGAGAGAGCAAAGATCGAGATCTCTCCAATGGTTACCGGGGTGTTAGGGCGAGCTCTCTGCCAGATAGCCTGGCGAAGTAAAAAATTGCCAAAAAAAAACAAGAAGGGACGTGGAAACTGGCCCCCTCTGTTTCTCTGTATTAGAGGAAGGCGGTGTGCTCTCTGGATTTGTGAGTCCCAGTCCCAGTCCGCTAAATCAGGGAAGGCTTTCTGAAGTAGCCCCACTAAGTAGGCCCTCGGATCAGATCCTTCTGTTCCCTCCGGTATGCCAAAAATTCTTAAATTTGAGCGTCTCTGTCTATTCTCCAAATCTTCCACTTTTTGTTGTAAGGTCGCAATCTGTGTTTCATGTTTATCGGATGAAGATGCAGTTTTAGCACTTGTTTCTTCCACATCAGCAACTCTTTGCTGTAGTTCCACGATATCTTGTGAAGCTCCTCCAAACTTTCCAGTCAATTCTTGTAGGGCTGCCTGAACCATGTTATTATCTTCTCTCAACTGTAGATAGTATTCCTGAGCCTCTACCCGTTGATTACTTAATAGCTGAAGTATTATATCCAGTGGGGAGGCATCGGTAGAGCCTCGTGAGTTTGGTTCCTCTTCAGGGGCAGTTGTAGGTCTATTATTCTCCAAGATATTGTGAGGAGATAAAGGTTCATAAGGGGAATTCACAGGAGAGATAGGAAGAATAGCATTCGTTGTTGTCTTTGTATCTGTTGTTGCTAGGAAAAGTATTTGCGACTCACGCGTCTCACCCTCTATTGCTGGAGTATCTATGGTAGAATCTTGCGGCTCATGTAGCATTGGTGTTGGCATTTGTTCAGAAAGATTATCTGATGCTATGTTAAGTGGCATATTAGATAATTTTGTTGAAGTAGTTGAGGGACCATTTTCCCCATTGTTGACATCACTAGTAATTCTTTGTGTGATTTTGTTAGAGGATAATTCTGTTGGGCTTGCTCCTGATAACCTTTGTGTCATGTTTTTTACTAGCCCTTTTGCCACCATCCATCTTATTAGCGGACTTTTGTCCTGTAAAGTTTTTGTCGAAATCTGGCTGTTATTTATCACAGGGCTGTTTGTCAGTAAGCCAAGTTTAGTATTTTTTTTTTGCCTTAGATTTGTTTCTTTGTTTGCGTCCTTTCTTTGTTTTTATTTTTGTAGTTATGCCAGCATTATTCTCCTTCACCCCTAGCTCATCTTCTGTATCAGCGTTGCAATCTTCGAAAGAGCTTTGTTCAGTAAAGTCTGTCAGCTCTATTGCCAAATCTCCCACTAGCCCGCCTTCAGCAGAGTCTGTTATAGGAGCCATAGCCACAGTTCCTAGATCAGTGTTGATTACAAAACCTGTTAAATCGATGCCTTCTCCGCCAGAGGTGTTTTGAATATCTGTGCGCGGGCTAGAGCTTGGCTTTTTTAATATTTCTGTTTCTGTTGCTACTGTCATATCTATGTCCTGGACCCCATTTAGGATAGCTAGTTCTCTGTTCCCTGTTATCCGAGGTACACCTGCCGAATCTTCCTCATCTGCCCTTTCTTTTGTCATTATATTATCTTTAGCATTATCTTTAGCAGTGATTTTAACAATTGTCTCCCCCGTTTGCCCAGTCTTTTTCCCAATCACTACTGAAGAAGTGTTAGGCTTGTTCAGTACCTGCTTTGCGCTGCTAGCTTCCAGTTGTTGTCTTCCCGTCATATCTGAGGCTTCCATCGTCTCCGCGGATTCTGCAAGGGCAGCAAGTTTTATTTTCTTCTTTTTCTCCCCTTCCTTGCTAGCAGTTGGGGCATTTGACGCAGTTGAAGCAGTAGAGGCAGGCACCTCCCGAGAAGTATTCTTTGACATGCCCGGAGTCTGTGGAGTCGAAAGAGCAACCGACGCCGCCGCTGTTGTTGTCAAGTTTGATGAGCTTGGCTGTAGAGGTTCCTGCTCGGGTAAAGAAGTAGGAGGCGCCAGTTTGCCCGCTGTATTTTTACTGTTCCTCGTAACTCTGGGAGGATTCTTCGGTGACATTCTTCCCAGCCTCCAGAAATTCGAAGCCTGCCGACTCAGGCGGCTCAAGCGTACAAGTCCCGATGAGCTGAGCCCAGACCCATTGAGCAGACTGCAAATCGTCTGCCGAAGAAACTCAGCTGTGGCGGTAAGATAGAGCATCGATATAGGGCTGCCGTCGCCGATTTTTTCCCAACGCTGCACTGCTCCCTCACATTAGTATCAGCTTCAGAGCATCGGTACAGAGCCACCGTCGCTGATTTTTTCCCCGTCACAGCACAGCTCCCTCGCGTTGGTATCGGCTTGAGTTCTTTATTTTTTTATTCCGCTCTTCTTTTTCGTGGTTATCGCATCTCCTTGTGAAGAATCAGAGGGGAGACTCCGGGTGAGCTGCTGGCGTCGATCCTCACTCCGCCATCTTGGATCCGCCCCCTCTTCCCACAGACCAGTTTTAAATCATTTCAACTCTTAACTATATTGTTACTTTAGCATTTGTTTTTTCAGTGAATTTTTGTTTATATTTTAATGTAAAATAATGTTTTATTACCATAAATTATTATAACATCGGTTTAACTAGGGTTTTTTCAGTTAATTTCTGTCTTTTTTCATAAATGTTAGGAAAGATCACATTACCATACCAGACTATAACATCTATTTAACCTTTGGGTTTTTTCCAAAGTGTTTTTGAACATATTCACTCAACACCTCCTCTGTATATAGTCTTCAGCAATTTGCAACTGGGTGTTGCACAGGCTCAACCTTTGCTGATGGCCAGCCCATCAGAGTTTGCAATCCATGGTCAGCTTGCTGCCCCAGCCCCTGCTCCCCTCATGCTTGCCCTACTTTCTCCACCTGCGTGCCCTTGACCCACCACCTGCTCTTTGTGGTCAGCATTCTGCCCATGGCCCCATGTGCCTGTCCTCTATTCGGGAATCAACCTTTTTAATGAAGGCTTTATTACGAAAGCATTTAGACCGAAAGCTGCATCACGACGGCGTCATTAGTATATAGTTTATATGCTGAATCATTCACTAGCATGAAGCTGGCTGTTTTAAGCTAAGGGAATGGGCGTATTTAGGCTAAGGGAAGGGGCGGGTCTAGATTAAGAGAACAGGTGTATTTAGGTAAAGAGAATGGATGGTTTATGGTTAAGGGGAGAGGTGGTTAAAAGTTATGGGAAGGGGAGGGTTTAGGTTAAGGAATGGGGCAGGTTTAGGTTAAGGAAAGGTGTGTTTTAGGTAAATAAAAGGGGCGGGTTTAGGTTAAGGGAAGGGGTGGATTAAGGGCTAAGGGAAAGGGCGTTTTAGGTAAACACAAGGGGTGTTTTAAGGTTAAGGGAATGTGTGGTCTTAAGGCTAAGGAGAGGGGCGATTATTGGGGAAAAGGGTGTGAACAGCAGTGTTTAGAGCTAATGGTGTGGGGCGGTTTTTAGGGCTAAGAGTGTGGAGGGGTAGGGGTAAGGATATGAGGCAAGAGTGTATCATGATTTGCCAAAAAAGAGGCACCATCCCTGAGGCGCAGTGGTGCACATGAGAGAAGAGCAGATAGCGGTAAACGTTGTTTACAACGCGGTGCTTACACCGCACGACCTTTACCACGCTGCCATTACAACGCAAGTCGTTACTACGACTTGCGCTGGATGGCGCTGTTGGTTAAGGAATATTGTAATTTTATATTCCAACACCTTCCCCTGCCCCCCCTTTCCTTCTGCCCTCATGTTCTGTTGTGCTGCCCTTGCCAATGCAGGTCTTTTCTCTGTGCACAGCTTGCAGCCTCTGCATATGTCCTACCTGTTCCCCATTGTCTGAGTCCATGCTCCGACCCTTCCTCCCTGCCATACGTGCTGCCAACCCCACCTGCCCTTTGGGTTTAGCATGCAGCTCCTGCTCCAGATGCCTACATTTCAACATTTTGAAAGAGGAAAGTGAGAGAATAAAAATAATGGGAGAATGAATTTCCCCTATTGATTTCTATTAAAGTAGATGCAATTTCAGGCAGGAGACAGCCAAAATAAATAGATTTTTTGCTTCACAAATCGTGAGTCCCCAGCCTAAATCTGGACTATTGACATGTATGCCGATACCCTCCATTGTCCATGAGCATGCCTCTGCTTCCTGCCTCACACTATTCAAGGTCCGTCGAGCTTCTACTTTTAGTTAGTTAGTTAGTGCTCTATAAAGATAAAATGAGGACACATTTTATGAGTGCTCAAATAGCAACAAAGAACTTTTAAACCTGTTGCTATTTTTATGGTTTTTTTTCTGAATTGCTCACTATGGGGTCCATTAGGATGGCGGGCGGATTGCCCCCGCCAGGCAGGCGGTAGCCACCGCCGGCCTGGCGGGGGCAATCCGCCCGCCATCCTGACTAAAAACACCCCCTGCAATATTATCATGGCATGGTTGGCCGCGGCGGACGGAAAGACCGTCCGCCACTTTTCCGCCCCGGTCGCCTTGCGGCCGGGGCGGAAAAGGGTTTATATGGTGGCGGTGTCTATTAGACACCGCCAGCCATATTAGCATATGCATTTGGGAATGCCTTTCTGTGGCGGCAATGCCCCCACGGAAAGGCATGCGGAGTCCCCCTGCAGGGGCCTGTTGCGGGCCCCCAGGGACTCCATGGGGGTGGGGGGTGCACATGGGGGGTACCTATGGTACCCCCCTGCATTTCAATGCACAACATGACAGGCACCTCGCGGTGCCTGTCATGTTGTGCATTGAAATGCACAACGTGCATTTTTAGCATTGCGGCGGGCTGTGCTTTCAGCACCGCCCGCCGCAATGTTAAAAATGCGGGAAGCGCAGGCCACTGTGGCGGGCGCATCTTAATATGTAAAACGGGACCCCCGCCCTTATGGCGGGTGGTCCCATTCACCGGTAGGATGACGGGCGGACAAAGTCCGCCCGTCATCCTAATGGACCCCTTAATGATTTGTAGCACAGGTTAATTAAGTGTTTTGCACACTTTTGCCATTGGACTATATTTGGGCTGCATTAAAGGCTATTTGGACTACATTTGGACTCTTTTGTCTGTGGCAGCCATCTTGTGAGGACTTTTTGTAATCAAAGTTCCCTAATTTCTTTATTTTCTGAAGTATCCTCAGTAGCAAGGGTTTACAGTTTTACAACTTTGATTTCATCAAGATGGCATTCAGGTATTCCACACTTGTTTGATAGATACAGAAGGTTAGAACTCTAGCTGCTCATTAGAGCACTGTGGTATACAGTAGTTGAATGCCAGAGAGTTTACTGGCAGGCTGCTGTGTATGCTAAAAGTATGAATCAGTCTGCATGTCAGAATGTTTTATTGAAATGGATGAGGAAGATATTTGAGAATTCTTAGAAAATGTGTCCAAATTTTGCTTTCTGCAGCACTAACTATGACAAAATGAATCCCTAATTTTGTTAATTTCTAAACTATTTTTTAAAATTTTTATGACTTTGATTTATGGCTTTGATTTAATAAAGATGGCTTCAATTGTGCCACACTTTTGTCATAAATAAGAACAATAGTGCTCTAGTTGCTTATTAGAACACTGTGGGCTAGGCTTCAGTAGAACACTGGGGAATCAACTTGCTACTGCTGCTGTTGGAAATGTAGTATTAGCAATCACAGAATCCTTGTGGCTCCTGATGGACTCCATAGAACTGTGACGTAAGTGTTAGAGTGTAGTGAAGTGAATGCAGGATTAGAATGTTGAGTTCGCGGTTATGCACTGATAAATAAAGACGTGTAATACCAAGCTCCATGTGTGGCATAGTCAATGGCGGGTCCCCAGGCTGAGGAGGATGTTACAAAAAGGACATGTTTTCCCAGTATGTCAGATTTTATTCACACATGGTTGAGGAAGTGTGAATTTACAGAAAATATGCTTTGATTCTAGCTTCTAGAGCACCCACCATAACCTCTAGGAGTAAAGCATGAGAGAAACAGTTTGCTCTCAAACATGGTTCAGATGATCAGCTTTTTCGACAGGGTGAAATCACCTTACAATACACCACAATTTCTAAAACTAGTATGGAAGTACCAACAAATGATCAAATATTTTAATAATCTGTTACCATCCTTAACATGTGCTCTTTTTTTAACTTTCAAAATATATTACAATGGGAATCATGTTCCAGAGTCCTATATTAGTTGCCACAACATGTTGTCCATGTGGCCAGCCAGTCATGGAGGTGGGGCATATGCCCTTTAGGGGCAGTGTGTGCACACCATGCCCACTTACATTTTTTTATTTCATTTTCAGGACACAGGAACCATGTCCAAGTCCTTTAATCGCTGTCAAAATGTTTTGTTCAGTATGTGACTATCCAATCAGGATTGACTAGCCCACTTTAAAGTGGCCTATCAGAGCATATCTGGACAAGTCCGAATCGGAAAACTCTTTTTTTAACCTTAATTTTGTGAAAACTACTAAATATACTTTACATTAAATTGCAAAAAAGCACGCTTTCTGAGTAAAGATCTAGCTTTCTGCCAAATTTGGAGTAATTCTGTTTAGCTGTTTTCTCTGTGTCACTGTTCAAAAATCCCTACAGAAACTGCATGGGAAAATTGTGTTTTGCCCCACCACACCGCCTCCCCTTTTATCTTGGCCCCACTTGCGAGATCACCCTGAAACTTCCCAGGAAGTAGCTGAGTTGGATGCACTTATTTTTACAAGTTTCATGAAGGTGCATCAAAATTATTAGCAAAACAAAAAACACTCTTCCTATGGAAACTTTGATCTTACTATGACTATGTGGTTGTAAAAAGTGTATTCTGTGCTTCATTTGTGCCATTGTTTACCGGTATCCACCATGGGAGCAAAAGGGGGATCAAGAAGTCAGACCGCCCCCCACTCCATCAAATATAAACACTACTCGGTCTGACCTCCAAGAGCCGTCAGTCACAAACTTTTGATACTCCTGGGAGTTGTTACAACTGTTGGGAAAACCTTCCCAGTACAGTTCCGTTGCACAATCCACAAACTGATTAGTCCTTGCTGCTCCAATTTAAAAAGATTTGTCATTAACCACATCAAATACACATACCACCGTGGAACAAAACCTTCACGTCAATCTGTATGCCAAACTCAACATATGAGAAAGTGAGAAAAATATAAAAAATGTGTTAGAAAAGCTTGAAAGCACCTCACGTGCACAAACCCATGGGGCTGCTGAATGGTACTCGCCAGTATGCCCACGTTATCATCATCGGTTACTTTCGTAGCCTTAACAAAGAATAAAGAAAAAGAGGTGTGTATTTAATACACACCTCTTTTTCTTTGCTCTTTGTTAAGGCTGTAGAGCAGCAAGAACTAATCTGTTCGTGGATTGTGGAACGGAACTGTACTGGGAAGGTTTTTCCACCGATTGTAATAACTCCCAGGAGTCTCAAAAGTTTGTGACTGACTGCTCTTGGAGGTCAGACCTAGTAGTGTTTACCATTGTTTACTGGGCCTTGATAGTGGCAATTATTTTTAACAATTGACATTTATGTGCAACACAAGGTGGTGTTTTCTGCCTATGTTTGAGCAAAGCCGGTCAGAGTGTTTAACAATTTACCATACTAGAAAGTATATATAGTCCTAACACTTCCAGGTCTTCCCTAAACCTTGGGGTGTCCTGGAATTGTCCAAAACGTCACACTAGTTTAAGTAATTCATGTTAGCCCCGGGATTTGACAGCAGTGACAAGAACTGTAGATAGCAACATCTGCAGTGAAAGGCTTTGGGCCCTTGCACTTATATTGTTACAAATTAAGCAATATGTATCAAGCAAGCACTGCCTTGTCTTTCCACCAAGGATAAGAAATAATGGCTGTCGAAAATATTTTGAGATAGGGCCCTGGAACTCTGTAACGACACAGCCTTTCTCCCCACTCACTCCAGGATTCAACTCCACAAACTCAAAATCTAGTCAGCTTCAAGATTCTAAGATGGCTTTCTTAAGCCATCTAAAGAGCTTACAATAACATAACAATGGAATCGCATGGCTCGGCATACAAAACACTAGAACGATAACTGCTATTTCCAAAAGCATGCTCAAAGTGCACACCAACATCCAAGGATAGTGCAGCATAATTCATAGTCACTCAAGTGAAATCTAGACCTATAGTCTCTATAGGAAAACCCATCCCACCTCCTAATACCTGAAAAGAAAATGTTTCACCTGTTATATTGCTTTCCTGAAAACGATGCAAGAAGTTCATTACAATAATACTCTTTCCAAACAAAAACAACAGTTCAAATCACGTTAGACTGCCTTGCTGCGTGAGATAAAAATCAATACACTGTTTGGCACAACCTAAGGCATCCTCTACAAGATTCCATAAATCCCCAACACAGACCATAGTCACAGTCAGTCGAATAATACAGGGTATAATGTTGAAAATCAAAAATCGGTGGAAATATTTCCTGAGGAATATGACTGCTTCTTGATAGCAGTGAAAAAGAAAAGACGTCCTCTCCTATTTTCCCCACTCAATTCTGCAGGCAAAGCTGCCAGTCAATTTGATAACCAGGACATAAATGAATGCCCGAAGATGGAAATCGACATTAGCCTTTAAAAATAAATCCATCAGCAGAAACATCAAAAGGTAAATGTGTGAACTTGACAGCCATCACGTATAGGCAGCCATGCAGAGCGCCAGGTGAGCTGGACTGGTAAACCTCGAAATTACAGGGGGTGATGACCGCCCAGTCACCCGCCCACCTAAACAGGTGTTGTTTAAAATATCCTGCAAAGCTTCAAGTCTCAATAGGCAATTTGAGTTGCCTCGGATAATGCAACAGTGTTAATCAGGCAAGTGGAATCATACAGAGTCAGCTACACTCCAGTAGCCAGGCCCAGGTAAACATTCCGAAATGGAACATTCCTCGCCCCAGAAGAGCAGGTAGCGCGAGATGGGTCTGTCACACAAGGTGGCTTATGACTCAGCCTCTGCTTCTGGATGTTGTATGCAATAAGCTAAGATTAAAAAAATGGAAAGGCTTCTTCGATGCATTACCTCCTCGTCAGCCCTCCCCGTCCCAGTCCTAACTACATGAGCATAGCTCCTCCCACCAGAAACTCCCAAGCAACTTGAAACCCATCCCTTCCCTCCAGGCCACACCCATACCCTGAGGCATATAACCCTGTGACCTGCCAATCAACAACCTGTTTGTTTTTTCTGCGGAATCACTTCCGAGCAGTCTTCGTCGAGGGGGGCACTGGAATTGGCCTCCTATCTAAGGTGAGTGTGGAACGGGATGCTAAGCGCCCGTTTTTAACCCCTATTGTGCCTGTTTTTCTTTTACCTTGTGGGCATTTGCTTTGAGTCCCTGCTGTAGCGGGACCGTGGGGTTGGGGGTCCTGACTGCCTGCTGTGGGGTGGTGACTCCCTGCTGCTGCCTCCCCTCTTCCGGGTTCGTTCCCTGCTCTAGCCGGTACACCCGGGGAGGGAGGGGGGGTGTGTGGCTGGCTTTTTCAGCGCGCCGAGGGCGTGCCGGATTGGCTTCTCTGTCTGTAACTCTCGGGGCTCGTTTCTTCGAGCCCGTGTTTTTCCCCTTTTTCTTTATGCTTCCTGCAATCCTTGGTGGAGTCTGGGGTTGCGGGGAGGGGGGGGGACTGCCTTTGTTTGGTCCGTGGGGGCCCGATATTTAGGTTCAGTCCGACTTTGTTGTTTGTTTCCTGGGTTAGTGTTCTCTTCCCCGCATTTCTGTTGTTGGAGCTCCCTCTGCTGGCGGTCCAATTTTGCTTTATTGCCGTTTTTTACTGGAGGGATTTGCATGGGGCTTGATTTCGTGTCTTGGCCTCTTGCTGCTCTGCTGTGGAGTTCTGCTGGGGAGTTGGGGAGTTCTTACCTCTGGGTTCACTGGTTCCTGGGACGGGGTCTTCTGGGTTTCTTTGTATCCTTACAGTTGGGCCCTGTTCAGTCTTTTCCTTTTGTAGTTTGGTAGTCTTCTCTGATAGGGCGGTTTGAAGGCCGGCCTTCGGTCCTGTGTAGGGATTGGCTCCAGGTCTAGGTGGCTTTCCCTGGTTGGCCCTTGGGGATTTTTGCTTTGATTGGTCTGGGTATATCTTGGGGTCTGGATTTCTGTTCTCCTGTTTACAACATGGAGGGTAGAGGTGCAGACGTGCGTGAACTCGGCTGTGAGGATGGGGAGGTGGTCGCTGGTTCTTCCACTGCTCCTTCCATGGCGAATATTCAAAAAATGATTGAGGCTGCTGTGGCGGCGGCCTTTGTGGCTCATGATCCCAAGGGGCCTAAGAGACAGAAATTGGATGCCTCGGCTGAGGTTGATCCGGACGTTGACTCTGATGAGGAAGTAAAGGGTCGTTTTGTCCAAGGGGCTGACCTTCGCTGTGTTATGCAGCATGTTCGAGACAATCTGGGATTCCCTGATCCTGTGGAGGGTGGAGAGTCTGAAGACTTCTTCGCCAATTACCTGAAGAAAGATCCGGAAAGCCTCCCCATTCATACGTCTGTGAGGAAGGTGCTGGAGGGGGAGTGGAAGGATGTTGACAGGCATGCCTTTCCCCGGTTTCTGGCTAAGAGGTATCCCTTGCTGGGCTTCGCGGAGGAGTTTCCGGCTGTGGTGAAAGTGGATTCTCTGCTGGCTGGTATGGCGTCTCAGAGCCTGGTGGTGTCTGAAGATGCGGTGCCTTCTGATCCTGGGGACAAGCGTGTCGAGGGGGCCTTGAAGCGGTCCTTTGCAGCATCCAATCTGGCTGTTCGGTCTGCTGCTTACACCAGCTATCTTGTTCAGTCGCTTCTTAAGGACTGTCAGGGTATTTCTGCGCAGCTCATGCAGGAAGAGGATCCCTCTGAGTCTTTGTCCATGTTGGAGCAGCAGTTGCGTTTCATGGCTGACTTGTCCTTCGACTCCCTTAGTGCTGCGGCGGCGGCTGCTGGGGCCTCGGTTGCTGCTAGGAGGCAGTTGTGGCTTAAGTCTTGGAAGGCGGAAGCTGCTCAGAAGGCGGCCGTGATGAAGATTCCCGTCACGGGCTCTAAGCTGTTTGGGGAGCCGTTGGAAGCTTTGATTAAAAAGACAGCTGAGGACAAAAATTTGTTGGCTCCGGTCCGCTCTTCTCAGAGAGGGAAGTTTGCGGGTTATAAGCGGGCTTTTGGGCAGGCGTTTCAATCTAAGATGGCTGCTCAGCCCTTTCGTGGTAGGGGACGTGGCCGGGGTGTCCCTTCCTTCCACAAGTCCCGGGGTCAACAAGGTGCTTCCTCTTCTGCAGGTCCCTCCAAGTCGTGACTATGTGATGGATTCCTTGGAGGTGCCGGTTGGGGGTCGCCTCACCTCTTTTTTACCTGTCTGGGAGGAGTTCGTTCGGGATCTGTGGGTTCTACAGGTGGTTCGGCTGGGCTACAGAATAGAATTTGGGACTCCTCCGGTGGATGTGTTCAAAGCTACCCCTGTTCCCAGATCTCTGACAAGATGTCGTGCTCTATTGGACGGAGTTCGGGACTTGGTGTCAAAGGGTGCTGTGGTGAGGGTGCCTGTGAGACAACAGGGTCGGGGGGTTTACTCAATCCTGTTTTTGATCCAAGATCCAAATGGGGACTTCCGTCCGGTCCTGGATCTGAAGGCGGTGAACTTGTGTATCCCTCATCGGTCCTTCAAAATGGTGACTCTGCAGTTGATTCTTCCCTTCCTGTCGGTGGGAGATTTCCTGGCTTCTCTCGATCTACGGGACGCCTATTTTCATGTGCCAGTGCACGCAGATTCCCAGAGGTTCCTGCGTTTCTGTGTAGGGGTGGATCACTACCAGTTCCAGGTATTGCCCTTTGGCCTGTCTGCCTCTCCGAGGGTGTTTACTAAAGTGTTGGCGCCCTTGGTGGGTTTGTTGCATGCTAAGGGTATACAGGTTTTCCCTTACTTGGACGATTGGCTGATTCTTCCTCTTCTTTCCTTCAGGCTCAGTCACACTCCCGGGAGGTTTGCAGTCTCCTTCAACGGTTCGGGTGGATTCTGAACTTGGAGAAATCCCATCTTCACCCCACTCAGGAACTGTTGTTCATTGGGGGGGTGTTCAACACCAGGTTGGGGAAGGTCTTCCTGTCGGTGCCCCGCAGACTGACTCTTGTGCACGAACTGAAGAAGGTGTTGGGGGCAAAGTCTTCCACGGCTCGCCAGTGGTTGCGTGTTCAGGGGCTGATGTCAGCGACTGTGATGATTGTTCCTTGGGCCCGTTTACACTTATACCCCCTTGTGAATCATCTTCTGGAGCATTGGGATCCGGCCTCTCTGGATTACGAGCTGTTGGTTCCGGGGGGTGTGTCCATCGCCCGGGAGTTGTCCTGGTGGCTGGTGGATTTGAACCTCTTGCAGGGCTCGCCCTTTGTGTCCCAGGTGAGGTTGGTCCTGACGACGGACGCCAGCGTACTGGGTTGGGGTGCGGTCTTGGGTCAGGAGTCTGTGCAGGGTCTTTCGTCTGTGCCGGAGGCGGAAATGTCCTCGAATTGGCGAGAATTGAAGGCGGTTCAGTTGGCGTTGTCTCATTTTCTGCCTTGGGTCCTCCAGAGGGATGTGATGGTGCGGTCCGACAACACGGTGGTGGTGTGTTATATCAACCGCCAGGGGAGCGCGAGGGTGGCTTCCCTCAATTTGTTGGCTCAAAGTATAGGCCTGTGGGCGGAGTCTCACTTGTTGTCTCTGCGGGCTTTACATCTGCCTGGGATTTTGAACTCGGAGGCGGATCGCCTGAGCAGGGTGTTTCCTTCCCTGTCGGACATGTGCCTGTCTCCGGATGTGTTTCGCTGCCTGATGGCCCGGTTCGGGGTCCCTGTGGTGGACCTGTTTGCGGCCCCAGGGAACGCCTTGAGGGAGACGTTTTGTTCTCTGGTTCGCTCTGCCGAGGTTTGGAGGGTGGATGCCCTGTCCTTCCGGTGGGAGGGGGGCCTGATGTATGCCTTTCCCCCTATTGCCCTGCTGCCGCGTGTTCTGCTGAAGGTCAAGTTGGATCGGGCTTCGGTGATCCTGGTGGCTCCGGATTGGTCCAGGCGGCCTTGGTTCCCTCTGTTATTGAAGTTGGCAGTGGGGCCTTGCTGGAGGTTGCCAGTGGTCCCTTGTCCCTTGTCGTTTCCCCCTCTGTCTCTGGAGTGTCTGGTCCGCCTGAGGCTGGCGGGTTGGCTGTTGAGAGGATGAACCTTGTGGCGTTGGGGTGTTCTCCTTCTGTGGCGGAATTTATTCAGAGGTCCAGGCGCCCTTCGACTCTCAAAATCCTATGCCCGGCATTGGGTTTCTTTTCAGTCTTGGTGTACGGCGCGTGGGTGGTCTGCGTTGGCAGTGGATCCGGTATTGGTCTTGGACTTTTTGAAGGACGGCTTTGACTTGGGTCTGGCTGTGTCCTCCCTGAGGGCTCAGTGGGCTGCTGTTCGGGCCTTTCGGGGTTCGGTCTGTGACCCGGTGGTTCCCCTGGTGTCCCGTTTGTTGCGGAGTTGCTTCCTTCAGAAGCCTGTCATTCGGTCCTTTGCTCCTAGTTGGGATCTGCCTCTGGTTTTGGGGGCTTTGCAGGGGGCTCCCTTTGAACCTCTGCTGGAGGTGTCTTTGAGGTTTCTGACGATCAAGGTGCTGTTCCTGGTGGCTATTACGTCGGCTAGGCGGATTGGGGAGTTGGGCTCCTTGCTTTGTTCGGCCCCTTTTTTACGTTTCTTTCCTGATCGGGTGGTACTGCGGCCTGATCCTTCCTTTGTTCCCAAGGTCCCTTCCTCTTTTCACTGCTCTGCGGATCTGGTTTTGCCTGTTTTATGTCCTGATCCTCTTTCAGAGGTTGAGGTGCGGCTGCACTGTTTGGATGTTCGGGGGGCTCTTGAGATCTATTTGTTGCGTACTGGGCCGTTTCGTAAGGTGGAATCCCTTTTTGTGACCTTTGGCCTGGCTGGTCAGGGTCTTAAGCCTTCTGGGGCTACCCTCAGTCGTTGGCTACGATGGGCTGTGGGTGCTGCGTATGAGGCCTGTGGTGTGTTGGCTCCAGGGTCTGTTCAGGGAAGGTCGACTCGGGGGGTGGCGGCTTCCTGGGCTTGTTTTCAGGGGGCTTCCATGGCTGAAATCTGCAGGGCTGCTACCTGGAGTTCTCCGCACACCTTTATGTCCCATTATCGTTTAGTGGTTGGGGGGACTGATTCTGCTGGGTTTGGGGACGCTGTGTTGCGTTCTACTCCGGTGGTGTGACTTTCTGTGCTTTAATGAAGTCTGTTTTTTGCTACTGAGTGAAGCCGATTATTGCTTTGGTATCTGCTCATGTAGTTAGGACTGGGACGGGGAGGGCTGACGAGGAGGTAATGACCGGTTACTCACCGGTAATATTCATTACTCCGAGTCGTAGCCCTCCCCGTCCCAGTCCAGGTTCCCATCCCTCCCTCCCTGTTTCGGCTTCTTGTGCTTGTTGGGTACAGGTTGTTGATTGGCAGGTCACAGGGTTATATGCCTCAGGGTATGGGTGTGGCCTGGAGGGAAGGGATGGGTTTCAAGTTGCTTGGGAGTTTCTGGTGGGAGGAGCTATGCTCATGTAGTTAGGACTGGGACGGGGAGGGCTACGACTCGGAGTAATGAATATTACCGGTGAGTAACCGGTCATTACGAAGTCCCTCCTCTTTCTTGAAAATACTGGGCTTTATTTACAAGCCCCTTGCGCCGCTGATAAGTCACTTTTCTCATATTAAGAGTGACGCTCCGGAATTTTGTTTATGCTAGATATTTCATTATGAGGATTTTAAGTTGTACTTCTTATTGACACCTTCATATTACTCAATAGTTTTCTTTAACTTAAAAAAAAGAGTGACACACCGGAAGGGTCTTCTAAATGAGCTCCAGGATTCAGGGCCGACTGGGAACCAAAACCGGCCCTGACAAAGTTCTCGACAGGCAGCCCCCCCCCCCCCCCCCCCCCCCCCCGGCGGTTGGGGGTGCGACCGCGCTCTTTGCCAGGGCCGTTTCTTGACCAATTTTGTTACAGGGCTGTTGTTGCAGCAACGCTGCAAAAACGGCACTGTAACAAAAACGGCCCCCAGGGGCCCAAAACCGGCCCCACCCTTGTGGCGCACCGGGTGATTGCCCAGTGCCCGCAACAGCCAGTCCGGGCCTGCCAGTATTCCTTCTGCCTTGGTGGTGGGTGTGAGTGGTTTTGGCAGGGATGGTAGCACGTGGATTTCGAGGAAGGGGGGACAAATTGCCCTAATGATGGAGTTAATCAAGACTCACAAGACTAAATGGCAGTTTGGGTAGTCACTGAGTTATCTATCAAACTTAAGGTTAATGGAACAAAAATAAACAACATAATGTGGAAGATCATGTGCAAGTAATTGGTTAAGATACTGAAGACTGAATAGTCAGAAATAGCTCCAATGAAAACCCGAAACGCAATAGTGTTACTGTACAGTCAACAAGGTACTCGGTGAACAAACCAAGGTCGTTTTGTAAATTTTCATGCATTGGTAATTACAAAGAACTGCCCAGTTTGATGTATTAATGGGACACATGCAGGATTTTGCACTTACGTTGAGGACATTTGGGCATATTTACAATAAAATGTCGGAGCACGGAGCTGCAGCAAATTTGGCAGCTCTGCACACCAACATTTTCAAAACGCAAGGGTGCACCGTATTCACAAGTATACGTGCACCCTTGTGTTTCTCCTAGTGTCGGCGCAATCACAGGCACCCTACCGCCATGTTTCAAGGGAGCCTGCACTGCAGGGGCAATTGTTTAAGTACAGGAAGGGACAACTTCCTGCACATAAATAATAAATAATGGCGATTTGCACCTTCTATGTGTGCTGCAGAATGCAGCCGCCATGGAAAGAGCAAAAAAACATTCTAACTCCTGGTATTCCATGGCGTTAGTTTTTAGTGCTGCCTCCGCCTTGTAAATCTGGGGCAGCGTCAAAAAGCAAGGGGTGTTGTGGTGGAACACCCATAGCAACACCCATTGCATGCCCCTTTGCCATAGAGGACTGCAGTGGAAAGGGGCAGATTTACAAGGTGGCATTAAGCCATACAAAGAGGCTTAGCGCCACATTGTAACAATGAAAAATGGCGTTGATGACCTGATGGTGGTGAAGGGGTTGTAAATATGCCCCATTGTGTCACTCCTGTTCGGTATAGTCCTCTCAAACCAGTTCATGTTTCTTGTTGGATTTGAAAACTGGTGAAAATATGTGTCAATCAATGAAGAGTTTCCAGTTTAGTGATTATGGACTGATTAATTTAAGAATAACAGTAAAGGCCTAATTTAGAAAAGTGTGTAAAAGTAAACTGTGCCAACTTTGTGGGTCATTTCAAATTTGTGCCAATGCAGTGTGTTCTGAGATTTTGAGTATTTTACTTGGCCAGTGCTTGTCCATAGCTCTATCTGTTCCAAAAGCCTCTAGGTGACTGCAGGTGTAGCTAAGAGGCCAAAATCTGGTATCAGACTCATTAAGATAAAATAAGAGGCCAGGAGAGACTGCTTGCCAGGACTGAAACACATGTATTAATAATTCAAAACTATATCCACATTGTATCATGTTCATGTATTGTGCCAGCAGTGCCCAAGTCTAAAGCACTCCCTTCTTCTTTTTCTCCCTGGCCTGCCAACAGTACAAGATGGAGCTGCACCCATGATACTGAGAAGTAATATGCCCAGCTGACATTGGTCCCAAAAATCTGGAGCTACCACGAATCTTGCCAAAGCTGCTGCCACCTCAAAAACAGCAACAATGTAGCATGATCTGCAATCATGCCCTTTACCTCCTTAACAGCAGCTCACAGCAAGGCACACATTCTGCCACCCAGCAGATTTTTTTGTTGTGTAGAAAGCACTGGATCCAATGTAAGATCATTGTCAGTCCGTGGAGAAATGCCTCTTTTTACTGTGAATGCTGTGATTGAGGCAAAACAAAACAAAAACAGTAAGTGGTTACACCAACACTATCAAACTGGGACCATAGTGCATCTTCATCATCCTCTCAATAGAAAAGTCTGTGAACTCCTCAAAGTCCACTTACAATTCATGGTGACCAGGGTTCTCCCTGTAAGTACCAAGGACACAGCAAAGGAAGTTTCAAGAAAGCCCAGTGGAAATGTATCGTCTAGCAAGGTATCATGATTTCTATATGAGAGTGTCACTGCAGTGGTGGAAAGCACCACAAGACAGACAATTCATGTCGTCTTGTTGGCTCACTTTTTCCACAGTATTGGAAATAGGCCACCTTTTAACAAGCAAATCTGCAAGAACAATACCAAGGACCTCAGCTATTTTCCCACCAATCCTGGCACCACCAAATAGGCACCCATTGCACAAACTGTACAGCAGGAAGCTCAGCTTATAAATCCAGAGCTTCTACATTTGCTGAAGGATATAATTTGGTAGCACATGCTAACCTCAACATGGCGCAGGCTCGTCAGACTTGTTGGGCACCACACTTTCGTGAGAATCAGCAACAAATTTCAACCTGCTCTGGATCTCTGCTCACCTCAAGGCAATTTCAGAATTAATAAACCAATACTTTGACCAATGTGGACATTGAGAGACAGGCCAATTGTTGGTATCTGAACTGCCCCAATTTCTCTGGAGGCAAGTGTGGGGTTCCTAGCATTAGTAAGCATTTTTATTCAGAAGAGCACAGGATAATGATAGCCTTGGTTACAAATGCTTTGATGGAGACAGAATGTACGCCACTCACAAGGCAAGAGACATGTAGAAAGGTGCTAGACTACTGTCTACATGTGCATCATCGCAAATGGGCTACCTTTAAGGGGCTTTACTCTGTAGCAAACACCACCTGCCCTTCTTGTGATAGGCATTACTCAGCATGCAGATATCACAATGCTCATCAAGGAGAAGGCACACACAAGAGACAACATACTGGAGGAATTCAACAGCATCACTGTTTAATGGTTTCAACCAAGGGCTTTGAGTGTTGGTTGTGCAGCCACAGACACGGAAAGCATAGTTTGCATGCCCCAGTGGATGGTAAATACTTATGTGTGATGCGTTGCCCACTGCATGAAGCTCATTTGAGAGAACCTCTTTATAATAAAGAAAAGGTTTGGTTTTTACTGATTGTAGCTATTTGTTTAAAGTTGGCAAACCATTAGGGTTGCTGCAGATTATTAATGTCCTCCTTCAACATTCTCTCACACAGGAGGTTCCAACACAATGGAACTCCACATCTTACAGGCTTCAATGCAAGTTCAAACAATAGTAAATCAGCACTGGCTTCTACTAAAGAAAGACAATCCACTTCCATTTTGTTTGTGATGCCTCAGCAGTGGGGGCTAGTAGAAAGCATCATCCAAATGCTTACACCCTTTGATTAAGCACAAAATCAGTGAGCAGAAAAATGTGGCCTTAAGCCATTTCAAACCACTGAATATGTGCTGAAGAACAGATGCATGAGCTGGAAAAATACACTAAATGGTGATAAACTGTTTTGTTAGGAGGGTACTGTAGTGCTAAGAGTAAAATGCTAGGCTGATCTTGAAGATTCCAGCTTCTAATGCTATGGGTCCATATGGGAGGTCTGCACTGTCTTCTTTTCTGCCCTTTCTAAATGAAAACATCAAAATGTAGACAAATGGGGGATCTTCAAGAAAGAATGGATATATGAAAAACTGAAGCTTCAAGTTTGAAGAACCGGAAAGGTATCCTCTACATTGTCCTTCGCAGAAGACAGTGGTGGTACCAGCACCACGCTCCCAGCATAAAAGCACAGGTCTGTTTAATTTTAAGTCCGGCCACATTCCCAGATGGGTCAGTGGCCCTGTTTTCACCCCTTGGATCTGTAGTAAGGAACCCTGTTTGTAGATGGTTTCCCAAATATGGACCATGGCAACTCGCAGTCAACTGAATTTCAAGGTGAAAATATAACTTCATAAATTACATGAAAAGTGGATATTAATTACAAATCAAGTGGGAACATAAGCAGTGGAAAGGTTGGCAATTAAATATGATGCTTCAGATGAATATATTGTCTTTGTTTAAGTTATTCAACGTTGTGTTACTTTACAATTCCTATACACACCGACAATGTGCTATTTATAAATAATATCAAGATCCATCAACTTTAGCGTGGCTCCAATGTACGTAAATACAACTATGAAGAAATTTAAAACTGAAAGCAATGAGTCACGAGTAAAGTTGGATAAATTAAAGGGTATCAAAGAAAAGTTTGAAGAAGAACTGAAAGGATTGAATAATTTCTCTAAATGTATCATGACGTGTAGGGAAACTATTACACTATTTATTGATATGTAAGGTAAGTAATGAAGGCAGAAATGATTGAGCAGAGCACAGATAGTTGTTTTTATTCCCAAAGGAAACAGAAGTAAATAAAACGTCCCATAAATGAAGCTATCAGCCCCTTAATATGAATCACATCACTTCAATCTAACGAACTCATAATAATTAATATCACATATATATACATACATATATATATATATATATATATATATATATATATATATATATATGAAAGGAGTCTGCCCCTAGTTGAGTCGCACACGCAGGAGGATAGTTAAATTCAGGAAAGGTCTCTTAGGTCACCACTTCTCCGCCGTTTTCCTACGCGTTTCGGGCATGCGCCCTTTATCAAAGGAAAGGGGCGCCATCAATGAAGAACACCAAAGGATTCCAGTATTTTCCCTTATTTATTACAACAACAATCAAACTCAGTTGAGTAAGTCACAATGAATTCTGGGACTGGAAGTCCATTTATCATCACCCCCATGTGGGCTAGCGTTCTCTCACAATGGCATGTCCAATGTATACAGGGTCCAAACATCGTGGGCACTTCCCCAGTGTAAGCATTCTCCCCCTGCTCCATATTCCACTGTCTAATGAACAGCAGAGGATCCGTGCTGATAACACGGCGGTGCTGGCTCACGACCTGGCAATGGCCGTAATTTATGCAAGAAAGGAGTCTGCCCCCAGTTGATCCGCACACGCAGGAGGCCAATAAAGATCAGGGAAGGTGTTGTAGGTCACCAATTCTCTGCCGTTTTCCAACGCGTTTCGGGCATTATGCCTTCATCGAAGGAAGGTGGCGTACTGCTGCTATCTATAAAATACTTTCCCATGCCACTACTGATAGGCTCAAATCTAAACTTGAGCTTTTATGGCAAAAAGACCTAGCACAAGAATTTTCTCAACAGGTTTGGGACAATATTTGGTCCAAAATACACATGGTTTCCCGGTCCGCCAGTACCACACAGACTTTTTTTTTTCAATAGACTTTTTTTTACTCCCTCTGATTTACACAAATTCAAGTTACTTGATTCTAAAAAGTGTTGGTCCTTCTCACATTACAATAGCGATTTTTTACACATGTTTTTTCAATGTCCGTTGGTTAAGTCCCTTTGGCTTCCCATATGGTCAAAACTTAACAATATTCTAGCCACTGATTATCCCTTTGAGATTCTGCAAACTTTTCTGGGTGGTTCTTTGCCTATATGGAATGTTCATTGTAATGTACGTAAATGTATATATATGTTTATAGCAATTTATTTTCAGATAATTACAACCAACTGGAAAGAAACTTCAAAGATATCATATAATGCTTGGTGGAATTTGCTATGTCATCACCATAGGCTTGATCACGCCTTTGCCACCACTGTACCTTTATTAATTAAAAGAGATTTGTTATGTTTACCGTTAACTGAGTTCCTTTCCAGACACGTTCCTTGATTGTTTTTCTTTTATTCTCTTATCTTCTAATGATATTTACTGTTGTTTTTTCCCTTTTTTGTCTTGATAGAAATTACAAGTTTTGAATTTGTATTCCAGGTTGCCCTACTTTTCTTTTTCCCCTTCCTCTCTCTTTCTTTCTCTTTTTCCTCCCTTCCGCAAAACAAAATACCATTAAAAGCTTTGTTCTTTGTTACAGTTTATTTATCCCTCTGGGGGTTGCACTTTACATATTATCACATTTATAATATTTTTTCACCTCTTTTTATTGTCATTTATACATGTAATGGTGTTTTACTTGGTATATCTTATTTAATAAAGCTTTCTAAACTGAAGAAAAAAAAGGAAGGCGGCGCCATCGATGAAGAACACCAAAGGATTCCAGTATTTTACCTTATTTATTAGAAAAACAATCAAACTCAGGTGAGTCACAATGAATTCTGGGACTGGAAGTCCATTTATCATCACCCCCATGTGAGCTGGCGTTCTCTCCCAATGGTGGTG
Source organism: Lissotriton helveticus (assembly GCF_964261635.1). Classification (NCBI taxonomy): domain Eukaryota; kingdom Metazoa; phylum Chordata; class Amphibia; order Caudata; family Salamandridae; genus Lissotriton; species Lissotriton helveticus. The sequence continues at coordinate 1,559,512,078 of NC_136059.1, forward strand.
TCCAACGTATACCGGGTCCAAACCTTGTGGGCACTTCCCCAGTGTAAGCATTCTCCTCCTGCTCCATATTCCACTTTCTCACGAACAGCAGAGGATCCGCCCTGATAACGCGGCGCACTAAAAATGCGGCGGTGCCAGCCCACAACCTGGCAATGGCTGTAATTTATGCAAGAAAAGAGTCTGCCCCCAGTTGAGCCACACACGCAGGAGGCCATTTAAGATCAGGAAAGGTCTCTTAGGTCAACACTTCTTCGCCGTTTTCTGACGTGTTTCAGGCATGCGCCCTTTATCGAAGGAAGGCGGCGCCATTGATGAAGAACACCAAAGGATTCCAGTATTTTCCCTTATTTATTAGAAAAACAATCAAACTCAGGTGAGTAAGTCACAATGAATTCTGGGACTGGAAGTCCATTTATCATCACCCCCATGTGGGCTGCGTTCTCTCACAATGGCATGTCCAATGTATACAGGGTCCAAATCTCGTGGGCACTTCCCCAGTGTAAGCATTCCCCCCCTGCTCCATATCCCACTGTCTAACGAACAGTAGAGGATCCGTGCTGATAACACGGCGGTGCCGGCTCACCACCTGGCAATGGCCGCAATTTATGCAAGAAAGGAGTCTGCCCCCAGTTGAGCCGCACACGCATGTTTGGGGTCACGGCAACACGCACTTGGGACGGATGGAGTATTGCAGCCTGCCAGTACCAGAATGCACTTGTGCGTAAAAGCTCACTGGGCATGGAGTTTTGCTTAATTTAAAGGCAGGTGAGCTGCAATCTTGTTGTCATGTGACTCTGAACATGGTGCCTATGAGTAAGGAGGTGTGTGTCCAAAACCTATCAGGCCATTGGAGTTTTAGAGACGATGCCGCTTGCTGTTCAATTTTTAACCTCAATAAAGCGTGGATACCTACCTGTGGAGTGTGTGTATGTTTATTACCTACTCGCCAGTAGGTAATTATAGTTAGAACCAAAGATTCCATAGGAAAAGAGTTTTTTGTTTTGCTAATAACGTTGGCGCCGCTTGACGAAATTTAACGAAAGTTTCACAAAACATGCCCTTTTTGGCTCAGCTGCTGTGTTGACTAAAATTATTAAAATGAGTAAAATTATTAAAATGTTTTTGATGCCTTAAGTCTGTACACTAGAAATGTTCAGGGTGATCAGCAAAGCGGGCCGTGAAAAAAGGGAGGTCCCACAATGCGTTTTCTCCACGTCATGTTTATGGAGCTTTTTCACTTTTTGAACATGACTACAGCCCAAACCGCTGATTGGAATAACACCAAATTTGGCAGAAAGCTAGATGGTGGGCCAGAAAGCGTGCTTTTTGTGATTTGGTGTAAATCCATTCAGTAGTTCTGGAGCTATTTAGGCTTTAAAAATATAGATATGTGGGAGTCCAAAAGCCTACTGAAACCCTACTGAAATTTGATTGGCTGCCAAAACTTCAACCAAGAAGTGTTGGCAGCCATCTTGGGACTCAGTTGAACCGAGTCCCACAATAAATGTAAAAAAAAGAAAAGGGGTCAGGGTAGAAACACCCTGACCCCCTAGGCCTCTGGGGGCATCCCTCTGGGACCTTGCTGCCCCAAAGAAAGCATTTTATAAAATAGTTTTGGGCCAAAATATTTTTTTTTAAAAAGAAAAGCACTGGCTCTTGTGCTTCCTTCCTAACTGGCCACCGGGTGGCCAGGTCCTGGGGGCATTGTAATAAAGGAGAGGGGCCCATGTCCCCACTCCTGGGATTCATTGATGCCCCAAGAACTACCACCTTCCCGGGACTTCTTTTAAAATAAATGCAGGGCTGCCCCGGGGCTTTAATGAAAATAAGTGTGGGGCGTGGACCCCACACAGCCCCAGGAGCAGCCACCTTCCCAGGGCTTCATTTTAAATAATGAGGGGACCCACACGGACCCCCCGCAGCCCTGTGGGCCTCCACCTTCCTGGGGCTTCAACCAAATAAGTGCATACACCGGCGGGACCCTCCTTGCATTCCCATGGGCATCCAACTCTCTGAGGCTTTAAAAAATGTGAGGATGCACAGACCCCCCTTCCCCCCGCAGCCCTAGGGACTGCCACCTTCCCGGATCAAATGGCAAATACAAACAAAGGAGTGGGGCTGCGCCGCCCCCTCCCTCCAGGGGCTCTAGACGGCCCTTGGGACCACTGCTCCAGCGGCTCCAGCAATGTCCCGGGATGCACACCTCTGGGACATTGCAGTCTGCTAAGGCTTGGCGGAAGCACTGCTCCTGCTAAGCCATAGTAAACACATGCAACTGAGAGCAGGAAAAATGCTCTTGCTTGCACGAAGGGACAGTGGGAGCTGCATTTTTCCCAAAGCAATGCCGGCTCCCGCAGGACACGTGGAGCTGGTAAGGACCGCAGGGGTCCCCAACAGAGAGGCCAGGCCCTGGGGGAAATTGGCTCGGAGAGGAGGGGTGCACGGCCCCCATCCTTTTTTCTTAAAAAGAAAGGGAAGGCCCTGGGGAATGGTTCTCCAGGGACAAAATCTGCTTGGGAGGGGAGCCCCCCTCCCATTGTTTTAAAAAGAATAACATAAATAAAATGGCCGAGCCCCGAGACAGGGGCATTCTTTAAAAAAAGGGCCAAAAATGGTTCAGGGAAGGGAGGTCAAGCAGCTCCCCTCTCTTAAAAAAAGAAGAAAAAAACTTACGAAATCACCGGAGGCCACACCCCCTTTACCACCACTCAAACGCACCTCCTGACACACTGCCGGTTGGGGGATTAAGTTCCCTTGGATCCAGAGGGTCCTTGGGGGCAACACGCCCTCCTGTTACCTCCAGTAAATTCCACACAGCGGGATTCCTGGGAGCTCTTTGGAGGCTAAGCTTCTTTTCTCCACCACTTTGCAAATGTGCCTCCTGGCGCTCTGCTGGGCTGGGGATGAAGTCCCCGTGCCTCCTGAGGCACATAATCATAATATTCCAGTAGCACTGGTCTTACCCCAACCTGATCTTAGAAATAGAGATATCGAGAAAAACGGAGGTGGGGTCGGAGCTTGGAGTTTGTAATATGAAGTCCCCACTTTTGCAATTGCTCATCCATCTGGATGATTTCTATTTGCTAGATGTATAATTTGAAGTAGACATTACTTTGAGGATACAATGCCGATGGACTCTTTTGTAACTTGCTCAATTTTCTAGACATTCTGCATGTTGCTAGTGTGAGAGATATTACAAGAATCCCAGTCTGACCAAGTGCTGCACTGCCCTGATGATGTCCTGATGGTAGGTGGAGGACGTTTCACAGAGAAAAAATATATGAATGAAGGCTTGTTTGACAAGTTCAGGGGCACTTGGAATTTCTATGTAGCCTATCAGTGTGGTAGGACAGGTGGCTCTTTCTATGGGAGGTGCAACTTAAATGCACCACAGAATTCCGGTTACGGAAAGAATACATGGTAACATGCCACCTTGCCACATGTCTTCTGAAGAGTATAATAAAGTGACAATGTGGTTACTAGGTGACCAGGTGCCTCGAAAGTGGAAATATTCTCAGATGCCTCAGATGAAGGAGCTTTTAGCCTTTCCTGAGGGGGAATCAGGTTCCTAGAAGAGTTAACAAGTTTTGGAAGACTCAGAATCACATCATCACATTTTTAGAATGTTCTCAAGTAGTCTTAGCAATGAGACAGTGGGATGAGAAATTGACAAGTCACAAAGTGATGTTCATGATAGACGATGAGTCACTTACAAGGATGATCAATAGCTTGACAGCCAGAGTGATCTTTGGGTACTAAGACTCCTATATGAACTAGATTTCACTTGCCTAAAGCAGAATGTTTTATTTTGAGTGAGACGTGTATCTAGCCTGAACAACAATATAGCTGGCACCTTGTCTCTTTCACTTTGATTGAGATTTTGTCGGTTAGTGCCAGAAGCTGAGGAATTTACAACATTATTTTCAGAGATCTTTGGGAGTATAACAGTGCTCAAGTTGGCAAAAGGATTTTTGGCTGCATTGGACAAGAGGAGACATGATATCACTAGCTTCCAGAAAGGCATGGTGGAAAGATGATTATCCCTGACCACCACCGAAAGGTGGGAAGAACTTATGGCACTGTGAGCCCTAGTAAAAGAATACCGAAGGATGGGCAAGGGAAAGGGGACAGCACTCAGACAACAGGAGTGGCATGATGGTGCCCATACTTAGATCAAGTGTGAAACAGGCGACACCCAGGTGTGCAGACTGTTAGGGCCGTCTTCACCACAGTGGTTTCTGAGGTCTTCAGATTGTCTGAAGTAGTGGGGTAAAATATGATGGGGACTACTGTGAAGTAAAGCTATTCAGGAAATAGGACATGCCCTGGTATTGGTGGAAACTGCAGAATTTACCAGCGGAAAAAGTGAGCAGGGATTACTTCCAGGAGTACGTGAGAATCTTTGTGGACATTTTCCTTTTAGAAGTGACAGATAGGCTACAACAACTTGTGCAGTGCCACAGAGCCATACCTAGGGGTACAGGCAGATTTAAGTTTCAAGTTTAATTTTGTTTGCATAGTTACTGAAAAACATTGCAATGTGGTAAAACAACCAATAAAACCATAAATACACACAGTAAAATAAAGTATTGCGCATGTGTAACTGATAGTGTCACCTTGCAGACTGAAAGCAGCTATCAAATCAATCATAAAACATTTTGTAGTTGTCTAGATGTAGTTAAAAAGAGCAGCATTATCAGTGAAGAGCCAGACTCTTCACATTGGGCCTAGTGCAAAGTCGATTGCAAGGTGCTTACTGTGCAAAAAGTGTATCAAGTGTTTTGAAAGTGCAACTTCTGCAGTGGTCTTACATGAAGATGGGAGTAAGGTGACAAGTGGCCAGTTGTTGGGAATGCTGTAAAAATGCTCGAATTCGGGGTGTTTGCTATAATGTGAGTTTAAGACATATTCATTTAAAATCGGGTCTGCCACAAAAGAGGAAGACTTTAGTATTTTTTTTTGGGGGGGGGGGTTGGGGGATTTAAGCCAAACTGGTTGGGCAGAAGTATGTCAACAATCATTAATATTAACTTATATTTAGTATATCGCTGGAAGGGGAACAGAACTTTGGACGCACGGGTCCGTGGTCACTCCATTGTTAAGTGGAGAGAAGTGCATGCAAGCCGGCAACATTTTGGCCAGGAAATTGGACTGGACTATAATCAGAGCCATTAGGGTATGCGTAAGGGGGACTAAGCTATGCAGCAGGTTCACTAAATTATCTGGCAAGAAAAGGCAAATTATGCTTCATGACATTTTATGGCAGTTTTACTTCATTATCTTGTAATTTTTTATATGTTAAAACTGTCTGGGCAAAGGTATCATCTCATTAGTATCAAGATAGCAATATAAATACAGTAATCAACAACTGATAGATGACTATTTATCCTTTTCAAATGAACCGTCCAATGGTCAGTAACTCATGTGGCGTCTTTTGTAGCCTTGGGTCCGTTTGAGCTATAAACAAGTGTTTTTGTAGGAATATGCCCATTTTGCACCAGATGCCTAACTGTGCTGCAATTATGCAGAAAACACTGCATCCACAGAATTGGATCCTTCTAGTTCCCCTGTTTATCAGGCGGTTATGGTCCTTTGGAAAGGACAAGGAGGGATCAGATGGGGCCAGCTGCTGCCCACCACATGGGAGCCAGGAGATACATGGCCTAAGCCAGATGTAATACACCTGGGAAATAATGACCTGGTTCAAGTGACAGTTCTCAAGCTCATACAAAATGGTGATTTGAAAACAATGAATCACATGTAAAAAGGCAGAGCTTGTGTTGACTCAAATGCTAACATTGAGATTCTTGAAGAAGGGGGTGGGGAAACTGGCAGTCACTAACTGTGTGATGGAAGAGATGGGCAGGGACTTTCTGCAAACCTCACAGCACTGTATATATATATGCAAATATGTATGTGTTGACATTTTGAGCGCAAGCCTAGCTCAATAGCAATAAAGTGCTAAACAATGGATATGGCCCCTTGGAAGATACAATATCTGGGGGAAGTTCAGGGGTAGCCTTTTATGTCAGGAGTAATGCTTCTTGAAAGCTGTGCCTTCACCTACTTTCTCAATTTTAGGAGAGTCGGTGTTGACCCGATGTTGATGGGGATCCTATACCAGATCCCGAGAGCATGAACAGGGAAAGCTTGCCTTCAGTCCAGTCTCCAGTCTGGGGTGGGCGTGCCCACATGTGTGATTAGTTCCTGGTAATCTGAGGTTTTTTTGATGGGTGCTTTAGAAGTGATGAAGATGGTCTTTAACTTGATCTGGGATGGAAGGGGGATTATGTCTAGATCTTTCAACATGTGAGTGATGTGGTTGAATTTCTTCGAGCCCTTGACGAGCTGTGTCGCTGCCTGTAGATCCATTCAGGGGTTTCTAGGGTGGCATTGGGGAAACAACAGAACATGGCCCTGCCTCCATTCACATGAGAGGCTTGAACAGTTGTACAGAAGTCATCTTACAAGAGAAACAGATTTGCTTTCTTCAAGAGGGAGTGTTAGAACCAAGCTCTCTTTGTCAGCATCTCAGAGGAGGGGGAGATCATGTTGGTTTCATTTGGAGAACGAGGCTTGAATCTGAGGTAGCTTGGAGCTGTTAGCAAACAGGAGTTATTCATCTCTGTAGTCTTTAGCTTAGGGGTGTTAGTTGACATCCAAGATTGGATGAGTTTGAGGAAAGATTTGAGTAGTTGCGTGTTGTTATCTGAGGGTAGATTTGGTTATTGAGTGGCTTAGTCATGAGAAAGGACAGTTCAAACTGCCAGTATTGTTGCATAGTGTGGGAGCCAAACCCCAATAATAATCTGAACCCCAATATTTTGAACACCCCATATCTTACCCAATTCAGCTCCAGAATCTGCAATAGATCTACTGGTTAGAGACCACACTTCTCATGGAAAAATACACGTCAGCATAACTGAATTCTAGATCAAAAATGAGGTTATATTTCTTTTCGGAATCTTTAGTAAATGCAGCACAGAGAAAAATGCATGAAAAGGCCAGCAAGAGAAATGCAAAATCATAAAATGTAGCCCTCACTAAACAAGTTTAAGCAAAACCGAAGGAGTCAAACTCATGAAGAGTACTGCCTACCTCCCCATAAGAAAAATAAAAGACAAATGGACAAAATTTCAGAGAAAAATGAAAAGTCAACCCAGCAACAAAATTATCTCATTGTAAACATGGAAAATTACAGCCCCACTTCTAAAACCTAAGAGTTTTTAAGCACAAATCACATAGGGCCATATTATCAAAAACGGGCAATAACATTATCACTGTTTTAGCGGCAGGAAACTGCAGCTAAAGCGGCGATAAGGGGCTTGATAATATGCCCTATAGAATTCCAATAGAAGCCCAGGTTTGATGTCCTTCACACCAGAACATGGGCTTCTATTGGAATTCTATAGAGCTAAAGCGGCGATAATGTTATTGCCAGGTCTTGATATGGCCCATATTCTATTAATAGATTTTGTAAATTCAGCATGGTATGATCATGGTAAGAGTCGTATTGGCGAATAAAAACAGCATCTTTGATACTAACCCATTTCTTAAGCTAAAAGAAATCTTCCACCTACGCTCTCAACAAATGCACTTCAGAGATGATCATCTCAAATGAAATTTTTTTCAAACATTTCCCTAACAATAGCTTATAGAATTAACATGCCTTCAACTGAAGTTCCAGCGGAAATCCTTGAATGTGATACTTTGTGTACGCAACGGAAGCTCCACTCACAATACATACTTCGTAACACAATAGTTTATTTTGTAATCTTTGACGTCATTCAAATGGAGCTCTGTGGAAACGAGAGGAAAGATTGTTTGCAGTGGGACACTGATTCGGTGGAGGAATGAGCAGGAGCCAGATAAAAGGGGAAACAGCCTTTACAACGCAACTTTTACAACGCACTACCATTACAACGAAACTTTTACAATGCAACATCCATTACATCGCATGCCATTACAACGCAACCACTACAACGCATGTCATTACAAAGCATACCATTACAACGCATAACATTACAACGCATAGTACCCTTACACTATCCAACACTTACAATATTGTTCCACCCCCTGGAGTTAGAATAGTAATTTTTACCCCTACACTATCCAACACTTACCCTACTGTTGCAGCCCCCTGGAGATAGAATAGTAATTTGTACCCCTACACTATCCAATACTTACCATACATGCAATGTAATGTTATGCGTTGTAATGGTATGCGCTGTAAAGGTAGTATGCATTGAAATGGAATGCATTGTAAAGGTAGTTTTTAAAAATTCGTTGTAATGGCATGCGTTGTAATGGAATGCGTTGTAATGGATGTTGCGTTGTAAAAAATATGTTGTAAAGGTATGCATTGTAAAAGTATGCGTTGTAACGTCATACATCCTGAGCACCCATAACTGCACCCATATTAAAATAAATGGCATCTCATATGTAAATATAGCATGACTATTTCAGAATATTAATTACATTGAAGTGACTCAGTAACCTCGTTTCAAGCGCAACATCATTAATTCATCAATTACAAATCTATGCATCATTTAAACCTTGAGATTTCAGAAATAATTTTCACCTGGCATCCCCCATTTGCATGTTTTAAACATTTTTCTAAAACACTGCTACAATAGGACATGGCCATTTTCACTCTTAGTGAACAGAATGTGCCTGCTGAAGCTGTTGGAGACAGTGGAAGAGTGGTCCATGAAGAAGAAGACTTGAGGCAGAGGGGACAAAAAGAACACCTCAGGAGAGAGATTTTATGTGGGCAGTACAAAGTCTCTGGAAAATAAAATAGTCACAGCATGGATTAGTGAAGGATGTAAAAAGGGGAAAGAACTAAAGAAACGGAAGAGTGTGTAGCATGTGGGACTGGTATATAAAAAGTTGGATTATATAGTAGGTAGGAGAAAAAAACGGTGGTGAAACACTTAAGCCTGTAATAGACAATAAAAAAGAAAAAGCCATATGAAAATTGGTAAATGTAGAGGTAGATGGGGCTTTAATGTCACTGAAGTCCATGTGGTTGAACACCTATGTACTTGTATTAGTTTTACTTTTGTTGATCTAGTTCTGTGAGCTTCTGGGGTGATCCACTAGCCAAGGATCCTGAGTCAAGACATGAGAATACTGCTATCCTCTGTACCATGACTCCCAAGCACCATTGAACCTTGTCTTCCAAGCATCAAAATCTCTTTTAAAAAAGACATCATTGTTATTCAAAGTTTCCTGTAAAAGTAGTGTCCACATTGTTTCACACAATTGCTAACTTTTTATGAGTTAAATGAATAATTTATTTAAATTGTTCTCTGTTCTATTCCAATGGCAAGTTTCAAGTTGAAAAGGAAATTATCATATTTTGTTCACTTCCAATGTTTAACTCTCCGATCTCAATGCATTTCAGGAAGCCCTTCTTCTAGGGCCTAACATTAATCAAATCAAAAAACTCGTTAATCTCCTGTTAAATTAAAATGTACAAAACATGCACTCAATTGACACAGAAACTTCTCAAGCAAAATAAAACAAAATAATTGGTAGAGTTTTAATACAAATATTGGATTTAAAAAAAAGAATATGATAAAGTTCACAGCTGATGGTCAAAAAGTAGCAACTAAATCAAAGCAAAGCTCACGTTCAGAGAAATAAAAATGGAAACAAAAAAGGGGTAGTAGTCTGGTCTGGGATTGGTAGGCCTGTATGGGAGTGGTAGACCTGTGTGGGAGTGGTAGGCCTGTGTGGGAGTGGTCTTCCTGACTTGGAGTGGTAGGGCTGTGTGGGAGTGGTAGGCCTGTGTGGGAGTGGTATGCCAGACTTGTAGTGGTAGGCCTGTGTGGGAGTGGTATGCCTGACTTGGAGTGGTAGGCCTGTGTGGGAGTGGTATGCCTGACTTGGAGTGGTAGGCCTGTGTGGGAGTGGTATGCCTGACTTGAAGTGGTATGCCTGTGTGGGAGTGGTAGACCTGTGTGGTGTGGTATGCCTGACAGAGTGGTAGGCCTGTGTGGGAGAGGTATGCCTGACTTGGAGTGGCAAGCCTGTGTGGGAGTGGCATGCCTGGCTTGGAGTGGTAAGCCTGTGTGGGAGGGGTATGCCTGACTTGGGGTGGTAGGCCTGTGTGGGAGTGGTAGGCCTGTGTGGTAGTGGTTTGCCTGACCAGAGTGGTAGGCCTATATAGGAGCGGTATGCCTGACTTGGAGTGGTATGCCTGTGTGGGAGTGGTAGACCTGTGTGGTGGGGTGTGGTGTGGTATGCCTGACATAGAGTGGTAGGCCTATGTGGGAGAGGTATGCCTTGCTACAGGGGCATAACACAGGCCCCTGCAGCCCCCGCGGTGCGGGGGGCCCTCACCCTCCAGGGAGCCCCGTCAGCACCGCACTTCTGCTGGGGAGCTCTAGATGGAGTCGGAGGGGGCCCCTTCCCAAACCCTGCAGGGGGGCCCCCTCAAGGTTCATTACGCTACTGCCTGGCTAGGAGTGGCACGCCTTTGTGGGAGTGGTATGCCTGACTTGGAGTGGTAGGCCCGTGTGGGAGTGGTAGACATGTGTGGTGTGGTATGCCTGACTTAGAGTGGCAGGCCTGTGTGGGAGTGTTATGCCTGACTTGGAGTGGTAGGCCTGTATGGTATTGGTATGCCTGATTTGGAGTGGTAGGCCTTGTGGTAGTGGTATACCTGATTTGGAGTGCTAGGCCTTGTGGTAGTGGTATGCCTGATTTGGAGTGGTAGGCCTTGTGGTAGTGGTATGCCTGATTTGGAGTGGTAGGCCTGCGTGGGAATGGTAGGCCTTTGTGGTAGTGTTATGCCTGACCAAGAGTGGTAGGCCTGTGTGGGAGTGGTAGGCCTGTATGGGAGTGGTATTCCTGACTTGGAGTGATAGGCCCATAAACGCTAAAGGCATAGGAACAGCCAGTTGAAGCTGGAGAAGTGTGGAAGCAGAAGGGCCTCAGAGGCAAAAAGGGTCGTTGGAGTTATTTAGAGAGTGAGGGGAGTTGAGATGGGTAGTGTTAGTATGACGAAAGGGCATTTTGATATGTCAAGCACTGGCCGAAGATCCTCTTCTGCTACCTTTTCTACATTTAAACTGATTATGTATTCCATCCACTCCCCAAAATGCCAAAAACCTTTACTTTTGAAAACATATTTATGTTTACGTCTGCACATCTGTTACTCATTAGTTAGGTGTGCTACTGTTAGGAGAAGTAGTAGTTTGATATTATTTATTCGGTTAAAAAACAACCATAAAAGAAACAACCAATTAAATATCACATTCAGAACAATATAACTTATAAAACATTCAGAAGAGTAAAACGTTCCACAGGTTAAGGGGTTAACTGAAAGATGAATCAGAAATGATTGACTGTGACAGTGGGTACCTATTTAACAGATACATCAATGCCTTGGCTGCAGGACATGGGGGTTTCCATACCCAGCAGGGGTGTCCAAATCCATTCCTGGAAGGCTGAACACCAGTCGTACTGACAGCAGTCACCGAGCGCGTTTACGAGACTCATTTGCATGCCGCGGCTTTGACTTGAATAAGAATGAGTGCTATTTGCATGTGCATTGAGGGAGGTGAAAAATGCCGGCGTATCTGTGGCCCTCCAGGACTATAATTGGACAGCGCTGCCTCGTGCATCCTGGGTACATCAGGAAGATCCAATGTGTTCATTTGAAGGCTTTGCACAGTTACGCTATTAGTGGAGGATTATAGAAAACAGTTCATATTTGTGTGAATATTTTTCTCTTCATAACCGTCTCTTTCCAAAGCTAGCTGCATTCGTCTCTGTTTTCTTATATGCACATTAGGTATAATGGTGACCGCAGCTCCTTCAGTGTGTCCACACCTATTGGGGATGATTAGGTTAACTGAATACTTTTGATACATATACCATCTATTGGCATCCAAAATCTCAAGGTAGCTGTAATTAATAAAAGGCACATCTGAATATAGTAGGAAAGATTGCCAGTGCAAGGATTTGTGGTGCCTTAGGAGACATTTTGTTCACCCTCCATATCTGATGTGCATATATTGGGCAACAGCTGAAAATTACATTAATATATATTTGTTTCTTATTTATTTTATTTATATAGCAGAGCCATAGTCACGGGGGCAGCAGAGGGTCTTATGTTAAGCATTTCAGTTTCAGAGAACATTTAACATCTAGGGCCAGATGTAGGTCGCCAATTTCGGCCGTTACCGACCGGTATTTGGCTTTTGAGATGTAGGTGGGTCTGAATTTACAGAATCGGTATTTTTACCGATTCGGTAAATTTACCACTTCGGTATTTTACCGAATCGGTAAATATACCGATTCTGTAAATCCATATGTAGGTGACACTCCTAAGAGTGCCACAGGCCCTTAAGAGTCGGTATTTTACCACCCAATCCTATTGGGTGGTAAAATACCGAATTCATGTGTGCATGCACATCTGTGCATGCACACCTGTGCCATGTGACACACAGACATGCCCTTAGGGCATGTATTTGTGCCACATGGCACACATGCCTGTACTTGGGGTGCTAGAGGGTGTCAAAGTGACACCCCCTGCACCCTTGCAGGATTCGGTATTTACCGAATCTGTAAATACCGAATCGGTATTTCACATTGATTCCTATGGGCTTCAAGGCCCATAGGAATCAATGTAAAATACCGAATCGGTATTTACAGATTCGGTAAATACCGACTCTTACAGATTCGGTAATTTTTTACCTACATCTGCCTCCTTCCTATTTACCGACTCTTAAATACCGATTCGGTATGAGTCGGTATTTAAGAGTCGTTAAATAGGAATTACCTACATCTGGCCCTTAATGCAGTAACTATGGGTCCAATGTACTTAGAGCCCATTCACAAAAAATGCTCACAAATTCCACATGGACTTTTTAAGAAGGAACTTTGATTTTCAAACCGGCCTAGGTACTCTTAGGCCAGTTCGTAAAGTGGGTCGCAGACAAACTGCCGAATGAATATGAAGTAGGCCTGTGATTGGCTACAAACACAATGATGGTGGCCTGATGGGACAGCAGACCACCACCCCTGTATTGTCATTCCCTAATGGTTTTTTTTGTGAAAAGCAGACCGAGTTTCTTATAGGAACCAGTGCAACTTTAAAAATCAGAAAGGTTTTCTGATTGGGAACACATCAGTGGGACAAGCCACTGGTCCCGTTTGTGAATCAGTTACCACCTCCTGTGAGTAACTCAGCTGCAACTACGTTCACAAACCATTGATACATACCATGTCATATCACAAGTTGGAATGTCTCTTTCACAAACCCTTCCGAATTGAGATGCAGTGTGATTCACAAAACCCATGTTACAAGTCAGTTAAAACTTTACTGAATTGTAAACCGGGGTGTGTACATGGAAAAATGTCATTTTGCAGTTCTAAACAGTAAAGTCAAAACTTTTGTCTCCTCTGAGGCCAGAGTTGAAAGGGACGTACAAGGAGTAGCAGGGAGCAAGCTAGAGGTCGCAGCTGTGACCCCTGACTCCCCCAAATGACATTTCTGGTTGAAAACACTGTGATTGTGAAATCACAGGGTTAACGATCGTTAAATTGTCTAGGACATCTGGTCCTATATTTCAGGGCAATTGGCATAACTGAGGCCAAGCTACCTGTCAGTGGCGTAACGAAACCTTAGGGGACCCCCGTGCAATGTACTGCGAGGGGGCCCCCTTATTCGATCACTCTATCACCCGCTGGTTTAAAGCACCTGACCCTCATAACTAACCTACCTCAAAGCTAGCAGCAGGGTTTTCACTGCTACAAATGGCTTCAAGGAAATCAACAAGTTCTGCAGTCAGGGAGACATTAGGGTATATAAAAACTGTTTTTTGGTGTTATTGATTTACAAAATGAAGCTATAGGTGAAAAAGGGGACATGCTTGGTGACAGGATGTATGACATTACAACGCATGCTTTTACCATTCATGCCTTTACAACGCAGTTTTTACAACGCATGCTGTTACAACGCATTGTGCTTAGGGGTGCTGGATAGTGAATAGTTTAATTTACTATTCCAACTCCAGTCCCCGTGGATAGCAGGGAAGGTGTTGGATAGTAAATTAAATCTTTTCCCTCTCCTAGAGCGCCCCCCAGCGCAATGTGTTGTAATGACATGCGTTGTAATAGTTGCGTCGTAAAGGCACTGCGTGGTAAAATTTGCGTTGTAAAGGATGTTTCCCTTGGTGACATGAAGGGATTCCAGGGCACAGTCATAGTGCCTCGAGCATTTCAAAGTTAGTAGTGAGCAAAAGTGGTGACTTTGTGCTACTGAAAATTCCATTTGCAATGCACCAATTGACCAGGTTACCATTAATTTTAATGTCTCACATTTCTTGATCAATCTTTTCCGCTCAGCCACTCATCTTTAGCCCTCGGTCTTTCATAACAATTTCTGCTTTGAACAGCTCACCTGATCTCTTATTCTTCAAGCACTTTTACCCTTTTCCAGCATATTTAGGCCTCACTCCCACTAGCACTGTTGTCATTTACTTTTGTCGTTCTTATCTCTAGCATTTCCAGTTACCCTACTCCATGCTTCCAGTTCTCTTCTCTCTCCCAGCTCTCTTAATTCCGGTTTCATAAATTGTTTGGAGTTTCCTCTACAAACACAAGATTATTTTCCTCATTCTCATGCTGCTGTCATGATCCCTCACACTTACGCCACTTGTTCTGACAATTTCTCCCTCTGCTATATTTCTCCTGTGTTTGTTAGCACCTCAGTCGCTCATTAGTACACTCTATCTCTTCCAATTTGCTGCTTACCTTCAACTCTGATACTCTCATTCTCTAAACTATACCTCTAACGTTTCACACTCACCCCTATCTCTCCCGGTTTTACTGCCACCCTAAGCTCATTCACTTCTCCCTCCTCATATTTACCTTCAACGTGCACACTGCACATTCTCCCATATCTATACCACCCCTCCCTCTTACATTTAATTTTTACCTTTGCCCACTATCTCTCTTCAGTTCATTTCTTACTTTCCACTTTATTCTCCTCTTTGTCTCCCTATCACCCATCAATGCTATTGTCAGCACTGTCTCTGATCTTCTTGATTCTGCATCCTCAGTTTCCAAACTATCTTCATCTTTACCCTTTTGTTTCTTTCCAAGCCCCTATCACACTTGTTTTCTTCACAGATACCTCCCTCATTCCCATGCACCCACTTACTTCTTGTTTGTCTTTTATTACTCAGAATTTTCCTTTCAGCTCACTCAACTTCAGCTTTCCTTGCTCCTTAACCTCTTTATTTCCATATTTTCCACTTGTGCAGTGCAATCTTCATGCACACACCCACAGCAGGTACTATGCAGGCGGCAGCATTGCAATGGAGAGAAAAATGTCCTCATGCAGGTTATGCACAAGCAGTACCGGTGTAAGTTTTCTCCACACAAAAGAGAAATAGCACAGCAATGTAATGAAAGCTTTCCTGATGCAAAATAGGCATAGCAGAGGCAACTTCTGTGCAAGCTTCCTTCACACAAAGAACAAGCACATCACGAGCAACACCACTGTAAACTTTCCTTGCACACAAAAGGTACAGCATGGACATCAGCATTCAAATTGCTATCTCCTCAGTGAGATACTGTGAGCATCAGCGCAAGCTTCTCTAGCAAGACAAGTTCAGCATGGGTAGCAGATGTGAAAGCTTCTCTCGCACTAAACATGAAAAATATGAGCAGCAGCTGTAGAGGTTTTCCCAAGAAACAGATACAGCCCAGGACGCGAGTTCTGCAAATATCCCTCACAACAGTGGTACACCATGGGAAGCTCCAAGCAATGACAATCACCTTCATTGGAGAGGTACTTTAGTGACAGCAGCGGTGCAAGGATCTCTCACCCAAACAGGTAGAACACCACAGCAGCAGAGCAAGCCAATGTGACAAAAAGTGATGAAGTATAGAGGGATAGGTGTGCACAGGTGACAACATGTCTCATGTGACACAGTCAGTCATTCCTGGCCTTTTATCCAAAAGCACGGTGCAAACAAGGATTTCCGATCCCATGTTTAAAAGCTAAACTCAAAACTACCAGTTCCAGAATGAACATTTATCTTGGATAAAAAGCTAGAGCCAGCTAAGGTTTCTCATATGATGGCAGGAGAGTGTGGGTGTATGTGAAAACGTACACACCACTATGTCAAACTTGCCAGGTACATATCGTAAAATGTGATGAAATATACAACCTCAGTGTGCTATCAAGTGTATTTGGGTTATGCATTAAAGAAGCATTTTTTTTTATATTGTAGCTTTCAGAGTTATAATATATAGGTTTTAGAGATACCTGCAGGATCCAATATGCTTTTTAAAGATCATTTCTTTTTATTTCACCTATGGTTCCAATTCACCTTATGGGGCGTGCCTAGGTTCCATTTCAATATGCGGTTTTTGGTACCTGTATATTATTTTCGTATGTGTAGACCATTTAAATGAACATTAAAAAACGTAGTTTGGAGAGTTCATGAGGATCTAAGTAAAGAGGTAAACCAGGGGACTCTGTACCATGGAAAATAAAATGTGGATGGGTGATTGGCACTGTGTCTCACTTTCTGAATCCAGGGCAGATCACACAAAATCCCAGGGCTGATTTCGCATTACAGGCATCCAGTATGGCAATCTTTGTTGGTATCCTGTCCCACTGCCCATGACCTCCTTTTTACATGGATTTCCTCACTACCTCCCTCCATCGGTTCACCTAATCTCTCCATAATCTCTTGTATTGTGTCAGAGCACACTTTATGTCACAAAGACATAGTGCACAGAGACAAGAAATCCCTCTACCCAATCTTCTGTTACTTTTTTTAATTGGCGCTTTCAAGTTAAAAAATCTTTTTTTTATTTACCAACACAATTAGTGTCCTCGGTCTTGGATCAGTACTTAAAAAAATGAAAATAAATGGTGCTTTGTCCATTCCGCTGGTATGCAAGTACTTTGTAATGCAAGGGTGCTGGATTAGAATGATGGGACTGGCATCTCGCCTTTTTTTCCTCTTAATTTTGACAATGCTGCCAGGCATCCTGATGCTGTACAGGACCGCCAAAAGCAAAAGACTAAGCCAAAAGGTCCCAAGGGCGTGACCAATTGGATTTACCAGTGCCTGTATTTATGAATCTTAAATGTAATAACATCCTCTGGTGGGGGAATTCCAGTGATACCAGCAGAGTTCATGTCATATTATTTTGATATCAAAGGCATGATCGGTATTTTTTCCTGATCTATTTTTCCTGATAGACTCTGCCCAGACCTGCTGCAAAACCCAGAGTAGATAAATGCTGGTGATATCTGTAGCAGGCCCCATTAAGGGCCACCATATCTGATCGCCTTTGTTGCATTTGCATAAATAATTACCTGGAACTTAGCTAACAGTACCCAAATGGGTAGCGACATATTTTATTTATTTTATTTTAATGTTTTTATGACACACTCATCGGACCGAATCATGCGACCAAGTTATGTGCTCATTGTAGTTTTTAGTAGGATTTATCTGGGAGTACGATGGTACTGAACTACAGTAGTTGAAATGTGAGAGGGACGCTACTATGATAAGGGTGATTTGGCCTTCAGTTTCCAGTAACGGATGCATCCACGGAGGCATTGGAAGTGGGAAACAATCTTTTTATTCATTGAGTTAACCTGAATGGTGAAAGATAATTGAGAGTCGAAGATGGCTGCCAGATTTCTAACTTAATTACAAGAGTAACTAAGCGATAGAGGCTAGATTGTTTTCAAGAGTCTGCTGTACATGGCCAATGAGCAGCATCTCAGCTTGTGCACCATTCAGGCAAAGTCAATTGTCTGTGTTCCATTTGTGTGTGTGTTGGAAGCAGCTGCGCACTTCTGTTCTATTTTCCGCACCTTGATGCCTACCCTGTCAATTCTAGAATTTATATTGGGGACCTTAACCATCTTGTAGCCTAGCTCTACTGTGTATGCCCTTTACGGCAGCCACTACTCTTCTCTGCTGGCTGAACCGGTAGGAGAGCCAGGCTGGAGCCTACAATGCTACCCACACTCCTGTTTTTTGCCATGGCTTGGACCCTGGTCCCCTCTGTGACACTTTAAAAACCTGGAATAATAAGACTTCATGCACCCTCTCAGTCAGTCACTCATTCAGAGGCCCCCAACACTGGAGCCTGCTACTACCGTGTGCTGACACTCAAATACAGCAGTCAGCAACAGAAAGATGACCAGTCAAACTTTGTGAAAGGCGTTCCACTGCGCTGCAATACGTGTCGCTGCATTTTTAGCAACTTTTGACCCGTTTAAGATAGAACCAAATCTTTTTAGTTAAACTCTGCAGATTATGCAGTAGATGGTGGATTATGTTGCAAATGCGACAAATCCATAACTATGCAGAAAATGCAGCAGCCACAAAATCGCATAATTCCAGTGGCCCAGATTTAGCAGCGTGCTCAGTGCAATCCACTGGCATACAGTTTATCTTTATAAGGGTTTTGTGATGTTCTTGAGGTAAAATATATATATATAATAAAGGAGGGTCTGAGGGAAGTTTAAAGTCTTATCTGGATCCAATCCCCCTAATTCTAATAATCACAACAACAACTAGAATCCATAACACTGGAACATATGTTAGGCATATACCTCTAGCTATATATCTTGAGGCTGTCACAACTCACTATGGTACTGAGTGTGCAATCGAAAGAGGAGGAAAGCAAAGGAAAATCAAAGAAATAGTGCTCAGAATCACTTCAGGATGGTTGGTATTCCATCAATACACACTCATGTGCCCAGTGTCATCATCTGGGGTCCCAGACAACCTTCTACTGCCTCTCTTAATTATCAGAGAGAACAAGAAGAGAGTTGCATGCTTCTGTAGGATTCTTACAAAAGGAACAAACAGATGGGATTGTGTTCTGGAAAGTTAGTGATTTGAGATAGTCTCTAGCGTGCAGTGCAAACTGTGAAGAAGTGTTTTAAAAAAGGATAAACCATAATAGTGTACTACCCTTTTGCACAGTATCTTATATGTTTTCCTATTAAAATCAATGTAAGAAGTGAAAAAACAATGATGGAACACTTAGGAATTAGTCACTGTTCCTACGGGCAACATGTTTCAGCCACATGGAAATAATCTTCCTGGCTTTCTTCAGGACCTACAAATATTTTGTCACTGCAATCACTATAAATCATGAAAAATCATACATACAGAATTTCTGCTGTTGTATAAGTATTCTGACCCTTGATTTTTTTTTTTTTTAAGACCAAGGGTCCCAAACTTTATTTAGTTTCACAGATGAGGTAAGCAGTAATCATACAGTGTCATACCAATGAAACATTACTACAAACGGTACTTGGCTATCAGCACATAATGACATGTCAATTATATACAAGTGAAAATAAACAGTAGCCAGTAGAGAGGCATTAGTTCACAAGTGGCGGTGCTAGGAAATGTCTCGTGTCGCAGTGCTCGCGACTCGTAGCACTGCGCAAAGGCCAGGGTGTCCAAGAAGTCCAACAGTCATTGTATGAAGTTGCGTTCCCTGGTTATCAACAATCTCTGCGTCAACCAAAAGATATAACTGGGAAATAAAAGAAGAGGGAGAGGGAAAATATTTCAACAACTGTTGGACTAGTATATGTGCGTGTGGTAGTGTGTATCTAGGTCCCTAGCTGTGTGTGGTGCACCCTATGTGGGCTGCGCGGGGGCGGGTGTAAATGAGGATGTGGGGTCGCTGCTGCTGCAGGGCGGAGGGAGGGGGGAGGCGGGGGGGGGAAGGGCAGCGGCGGGGAGCGGCAGGGGACATCCCACGTTGTGTAAAATCTCAGCAGTCAGGGCAGGCGGCGGGGGGGGAGGGGGGGGCACGGCAGCGGGGGGGGGGGTAAATTCCGTGCCCTACATGGACAGCAATCAACTGGGTCCTGTCTAGTCTGCGTCGAGGCGGCATTCTATACCGGCCTGGGCGCACGCCCGATGGTACGCGATCAGGGTAGCGTCCCAGTCTTGGGCGATCGGGTATTTCCGTAGGCCAGCGGTCTCCTCCCTGTGCAGTGACACACTCTCCGCACAGGCCCAGTTGCCAAAAGAGCGACGCCAGTCCGCAGGGCGCGGTGTGTGGTAAATAAATAATTATTACCGGTACTATTTTTTAATACAATCAATAAAACAGATAGCTCAATAAATAAGAGTCAGGATTCGAGGTATCTTGAGTCTACAGGCTTTAATCAGGCATAAAGGACAGGAACAGGACAGCCTGTACGGGAATAGAATGAAGGCAGCTGCCGGGGAATGGAAAAGGACAAGGGATAACTTTTTGTAACAGTTCACAGTATATATGTCAAAACAATTGCATTACATTCAATACAGTAGGCGTAGCAGTAGGCGTGACTCGTAGCAGTCGCGAAAGATAAGGGCAAAATGATGTAACAAGAAGGCGTGCACAGGGCGTATACATAGACATGTGATGTAAACGTAACAGAAATGTCATAAATGGGGCGGAAACATGGAGGGGGCTACCTGAGCAGCTGGGACCTCTAACCTAGTGGTGCGCGCAAACGGGCAATGACGTGTTACCAGGGAGAACTGGGGGCTATGACTTCTGTGCTAGAAGAGGAGACTAAAGTCTGGAGTGTCAGAGCGACATGTACCCAAGGCATATCTGGTATCTGGTGTTTGGAGTACATATTGATAGAATCCAAAAGGTATCAGGGCAAAGGCTAATAGACACTAAGACTGGTGCGTGCATAATTCTACATGTGTTGCGTGTGCGAGGAATATTCTATGAATATTAATACAGTATTTCTCTTACATGGAGACATAAAAGCTAGACCATGACGGAAACTATTGATGCGATGCAGTAGCTTAGGAATGCAGAGAAGGAGGGCTGGACCGATAACTAGAAACATAACATACTCTTGGCAGACTGGGAGGCAGAGCCAGGCCGGGCCAGGCACTGCGAGGCAGAAAGTAAGCGAAGGGTCAGGGATGCAGGTGGGGGCTGTATCGCTCCTAGGAGAGGGTTCAGGAGACAGGAGCAGAATCTGGTGTCCGGGCCCTTTTGAGGCCTAGAAACGGGGACAATTCAATGAATTAACGTGCACACTGTGAAATGTGGCAACGTAGGTTTACATAAGCCTAATATTCGTTGTTTTCACGAGGACTGGAAACTGGCATACTAGAGATGGACACAACTGTAATTGCGTCTTTAATCGATCAGAGGGGAATACATGCATATCGATCATGCACATATAACATAAGATGGGGAACACGTAGGCACATACAACATGGCAAAATTTACTTTTCCACATTCCCTCCTTGTGCCCTACGTTTCCATCAGGAAACATCAATATTCATGATACCATCTATCATTTCATATAGCATCATCTGCTCGTCTCGAATTGTCTTGGAACGGGATTTAGGACTAGGAATACAAGAGGTAGCAAACATGCCGCAAATCGCAGGGCCACATTGTATACAGAGGCAGCAACTGAATATGATAATTACTGCAATACCTAGGAATGACAATACTTTCCATCCCCAGGCAGATATAATACTCCAGAGCCAACCGGACCATGTCCAGGTGCCTGGATTCTGGTGTAACTGATGGGCAATTTTATGAAGTCTGGTTATAGCTGAATAAACAGACGGTGCGTTATTAGGAATGAAAATGCAGCAACTAGATCCGATGACTCTACATGCTCCTCCTCTATCGGCCAGTATGACGTCAAGAACGAGACGATTTTGGAGCACGACAAATCTCATAACAGATTGCTCTTCAGTTAAGTTACCTAGAGCAGAAGTAGTCTCATTCACTACTGCTTCAAGGGTTCTGGTTAACCTACGTATTAACTTACTATTCTGGACAGGTCCTATAAAGAAGAAGAAACCTTTATTGAAGTCTTGATACTGTTCTAGAGTAGTTTCAGTTTGATCGACAATTGGGGACTCGGTCTCCCTTCTATGTCTGACGTGTACTAGATGTGTGTTTCTGTGATAATCGGATGGGGCTAGAAAAACTGGTGGCAGTAGGAAGGCAATGTAACATGTTCCATCCCAATCGAGGGGCAGACGAACATATGCGGTCTGACCACAAACAAAATAAGAATGACGTGAGGCTTTGAAAATAGATTTCCCACTGTCACT
This sequence comes from Lissotriton helveticus, assembly GCF_964261635.1. Taxonomy (NCBI): domain Eukaryota; kingdom Metazoa; phylum Chordata; class Amphibia; order Caudata; family Salamandridae; genus Lissotriton; species Lissotriton helveticus. The sequence goes on from NC_136059.1 coordinate 1,559,534,190, forward strand.
ATACTCGACAGTAGTAGTACAATCACTATGTCCTACATGTGCGGAACCATTCTTTCTGACACATAATTCGCCTTTGACTGGTAGTACTGAAATAGCAGGCAAATCTGGAGTAGTATCAGACTGAACATTCAGGACCAGGAAATTCGAAGAATAATTACCTAAATCATATACTTCATTTTCTAGATCTAACCCTGTTCTATGGGAGAGACCTTGCTTGTCTGGAAAACATGTTCTATTCAGAAGGGACATATCATTGGAGGATGACGTTAAAGTGGACCATGCTCCACATGAACCATTATGTAAAAACGGATAAGGAAAGAGTGGCAGAACTCCCTTCGGTGTCTGGAAAGGGGGGAGTCGACCACACACCCAACAATTGGTGGCATTGCTGGTCTGGTGTGAATAATGCAACATTCGAATGAATGTGTTATTTCGCATAGCAAGACGATAGGATAGCTCGTGAGGAGGCAGATCACTAAATGTGTGCTCTACTGTAGCATTAGAAAACATATGTACATGTGAAATTGGAAAACATAAATGTAAAGCATAACTTGTGCAGGTAACCATAAGACTCAAAAATAACAAGAAACATAGAACAATAATACATCTTTTAGAGTTTTGACTAACTCTCTCACTATGGGGGTCTGTCTCATACATGTCAGGAACCTGTCTAACCGTTTCACCCGAGAGGGACTTAGACAATTAAACTGGCTGACTTATTTTACTAGACCGGAGTTTCTCTTTATACTCCTGTTGCGGAGTTTTCTCTAACAGGGGAACTTTGAGTTCAGAGTCTGTTTTTAGGCAGTCTTTAGGAATAAGGCAGTCCTTAGCAAAAGTCTTTTCTCGTAATCCATGGAATTTTTTGATATGGCTCAGGTGGACCCACCCTTTCCTGCCTTCAAGTTTTACGGCGGTCCTTGTTGTTAGCAACACCATGCGAGGCTTCTTCCAACGGGGCTCCAGCGGACTTGAACGATCGAAATTTCAGACCAATACGTGTTCACCGGGAACGACTTCATGCGGTTTCACCTCGGTGTTGTCTGGAAATGCGGCGGCAACCTGTGAACGACAAGAGTGTAGGGCAGACATCAAGGAAGCTAGGTAATCTGTCAGCATATTACTGGAAACATCTGTAATACTGCGGGGTCTAGGTGTACCCCACATGTTTGGGGGCGGCCGAATACGACCTCATACGGGGACAGACCTGTTCTGGAATGTGCAACCATCCTCATATAAAATAAAGCAACTGGCAGAGCAACTAGCCAGTCTACACCTTTTTCTCTACATACTTTTGCAATGCGGATTTTCAAAGTCTGATTATGTCTCTCTACGAGACCGGCTGCTTCAGGATGGCGCACACAATGGAACTTCCACTGGTACCCTAACAGAAGGGAAACATGTTTCATGAGCTCAGACGAGAATGGCTGGCCGTTATCTGAATACACGACCCTAGGGAGTCCATAGCGGGGAAAGAACTCACGAACCAACTGCCTGGCAGTGGTCGCGGCTGTGTAATCTGGAACTGGATATGCTTCTGTCCACCTGGACAAAGCGCATACAACTACGAGGACATACTTGAAACCTCGACATCGCTCCATCTGAATATAATCCATCTGGAGGACTTCAAAAGGGTGGTCAGGAGGTTGGAATCCACCTTGTTCTACCGGGACACTTTTACCTGGATTGAACTGACAACATATCATACAGGTACGGACTTTCTGCTTGGCTGCAGCTCGTAAATGCTTGTTGAACCAAAGGTTCTGAATACTGTCTAACATAGCTTTTTCTCCTAGATGTGCTGGACTATGTGCGGTATTGATAATGACTTGAACCATAGAGTCGGGGAGAAACCATGTGGCTTTTCCCTTCGTCAACCATCCTTGATCTGTCTGGACCCCTCCTTGTTCGGACCATTTCTTGATTTCTTCGGGGGTAGCGTGTAACTGTATGTCTATGACATCTTGTGTAGGGTCCTTGACGGTCATACAAGTAGTCGGATCTGGAGTGAGTGTCTGTGTTGTGTTAACTGGAATGTCTGGGGTCTGAGCTGTAAGCTTGGCTGTTCGATCTGCTAGATCGTTACCTTGGGAAATGATGTCAGTAACTTTCGTATGTGCCTTGCACTTCATGATAGCAATTGCTGTCGGTAAATGTATTGCATCTAACAGAGCTTGAATGAGGAGACCATGCTGAATCTTGGTTCCATGAGAAGTCATGAAACCTCTCTCCTGCCAGAGCACTCCAAAGTCGTGTACGACTCCGAATGCGTAACGTGAATCTGTATATATGTTTACTTTCAGGTTCTTGGCACGTATGCAGGCTTGGGTCAGAGCGACTAGCTCTGCTGCTTGAGCAGACAGGGTGTCAATACGATGTGTTTCTAGAACTTCAGTTTCAGTAGTCACTGCATACGCGGCTACTAGTTCTCCTGTACTTGTTCTCATACATGAACCATCCACATAAAGTGTCAGGTCGGGATTAGGTAATGCAATGTCTGTCAGGTCTTGTCTTGGCTTTGTCATAGTGTTAACAACTTCCACACAGTCATGTGTGGCAGGATTTGAAGTAACTGACGGTAACAGTGTAGCAGGATTTAGAATGTTGCAGCGTCTGATTTCTATGTGTGGCTGAAACAGTGTCAGTTCATAACCTGTTAAACGTGCAATTGTCAAGTACTGAGTCTGTGTTCGGTTTAAAAGAACTTCCACGGAATGTGGAACTTGTACTGTCAGGGAGTGTCCTAACACTATGGAATCACTTTGTCTGATAGCTAGAGCTGTGGCTGCAACTGACTTGAGGCACGCAGGCAGAGCCTGGGCTACTGGATCTAATGTGCTCGAAAAATAAGCACAGGGCTTGTATTGTCCTGCTTGATCTTGTGTGAGAACAGATAATGCAGTACCATCACGTTCTGTGACAAAAAGTGTAAAAGGCTTACTGTAGTTCGGTGTTGCTAGAACAGGTGCTTGACATAAGGCTTTCTTTAATTCATTGAAAACAAGTGTATGTTCCTGGGTCCAAGGGAGGACAGTCGATACGGCTGCCTCCTGTGTCGTTAACTGTATCAGTGGCTTGGCTAGATATGCATACTGAGGAATCCATTGTCTGCAGTAAGAAGTGAGGCCAATAAAAGCTCGTACCTCCTTCTGTGTCTTGGGCTGTGGAAGACTCGCTATTACCTGGATACGGTCTGGTGTCAACTGCCTACCCCACTTGGACAGTAAGTGTCCTAAGTAGACCACTTGCTGGACACAGAATTGTAATTTGGAAGGGGACACCTTGTGCCCCTGCTCGGCCAGAAAATACAGAACCGTGAGTGAAGCACGCTCGCAGTCACGTTCGGAACGGGCTGTGATCAGTAGATCATCGACATACTGGAGCAGGGCAGTGTCAGTTGGCATGTGAATATTGTCTAGTTGTCTCTTAAGTGCTTGACTGTAAATACTAGGACTTTCTGTGAAACCTTGAGGAGCTCGTGTGAATTTATAGCTTCTTCCATTTAAACAAAAACCGAAAAGGTACTGACTGTCTGGATGAATGGGGACACTGAAAAATGCGTTCTTGAGATCGATAACTGTGAAGAATGTAGCTTCAGAATCAATGGCTGTCAATAGGGAAGAAATATCTGAGACTACTGGGTACTGGGGTATGATACATTTATTAAGCTCTCGAAGGTCAATCACTAATCGATATACTGGAGGTGCATTTGGATCTGTACGTTTCAGGACTGGAATGATAGGAGAATTACATACATTGGAGTCAGTTTCTACAACCACTCCTTGAGCAATAAGTTCGTCAATAATTTTGGATAAGGCTGCTACAGCCTCAGGTGGCAATCTGTACTGTCTGATTCGTGGCAAAACTATACCTTGCTTCAGAGTCACACGATGGGGTGTGATATGCATACAACCTACATCAGTTGGACCTTGCGCCCATAAATGCTGTGGTACATTCAATAATCTTGGATCAAAATCACGTAATACATAATGACCTTTAAAGTCTCTCAGAAACAATCGGACCCCTTCTGGGGAGCAGCAAATAACTGCACCTAATTCTTTTAATGTCTTAATGCCTAACAAATTTTCTGGACATGATTTCGTGAGTAACAAATCAGTAGTTCGGAACAATGGACCAACTTCTAGAGTAATTGGTTTCGAAATTTCATTAACAATCGGCTTTCCTGAAAATCCAAGGGAAACATTTTTAGAGCCTGAGAGCGGAGCCCCTGGAACCTCGTCATGACTGATAGTAGTCCTACTTGCCCCTGTATCAATCAAAAACTTTCTGTCTTTCCCTAATACTTGACTGTGTACATAGGGACCCTCTTGATCTACAGATATCTCGATGAGAGGCAAGCCTACCTCCCTCTCTAGGCTGTTTCATGAATACTGCTGATACTCTGGATACTCTGTCTGGGCATACTGGTACATTTGCTGTGTAACATGCTGTGTTGCAGCGATAGGCTGCGGTGCTGGAACTGTCTGTTGTGCATTCTGTGGTGGCTGAGAAGTCTGTGAAACTTGTTCTTGTCTAGGCGGACGTGGTCTTTCTTTAGTCTTACCAGTAGCTATGTTGTGTTTCAGAACTGCACACTCGTTTATAAAATGACCTGGCTGTTTACAGTAATTGCAAGTCCCTTTAACGGGAGCTGCAGGATGACTGGCTTGATTCGGACCCCTCTTCTGACTGTCTTGTGGAACAGATTGTGCAACTAATACTTTCATTTTCGTGTCTTTCATACGTCTCCTTTCGTGTTCTTGCTCTTCCCTGATTCTGTTCTGGTGATACTGGAGCATTTGTAACATCTGTGACGGAGTATTAGCTTGCCAACTACTTTCGACTTTCAATACTCGATTTTTAACTTGTGGACTTGAATTCTCGACTAGTTTGGTAACAAAAAGATGAGGGTACGATTCACTACTTGTTTTCAGACCACTGTTAATAATAAAACATTTTTCAAATCTAGAATAAAAATCACTAGTGTCTTCATCCTGTTTCTGTTTACAAGCTGAGATGGCATCCCAATCTTCCTTTTTCGTGGCTAGTAATCTTGGCAAAACCTGTATCAATAACTCGGGCAATTCTTTAACTTTACCCCCAAGACCGGTACCTGGTACTCGTGAATTATCTTCAGCTTCTAGAGCTGTCCAATCTATCTTTTTCTCTCCCACCTCCCATTCTTTTTCCTTGAGTTTTTCATATACCACTGCGGGCAACAGGACCTTTAACATTTTAATGATATCAGGATACGTGTATTCTCCCATACGGAGCATGTCTTTTAATTCTCGATGGAACCCTGCTGGATCTTTGTCGTGACAGGGAATTAACTTTTTCATCTCTAAGAGTTCCATCTTTGTGATAGGGGTGTAAACAAATACTCGTTCTAGCTCACCACCCGCTGTCCTAACTGGGTGTACTTCTCGTAACGGATGATGTCTATCTATGTAGAATGATTTACTTTCTGGAGGTGAGACATGAACAAAATGCGGATTCAGAAACGTTCGATATTTGTGGCGCTGTTCTAGAATGATACTAATTAAATCAGTACCTAGACCTCTCCATCTATACTGGAGTAACTCGTTCAGAACATCATGTAACGGACCTGGATCAGAATGCTGTCCCTCATACAGTGTAATGAGGTGCTGGATCATATACATACCCACCAGTCGCTGCTCGGCTGGGGGCAGTTTCAGAAACATTTGTGCCACTATTTCGTCTGGAAAAGTGGTAGAATCAGTAGTCCATCGGACTGCTGATCGGGCTAGTTCTTGTTCATGCATGGTACTAAGTTCACTATAACCGATTCGTGATTTCAGAATGTGATCGGTAACTTGAAATACTTGCTCAAGAGAACCTTGTTCTGGTGCTGGAGAAGGGAAAACTTTCTTATGATCTAGGCGTGAATGTCGGTCGGGAAGTCTAGTTCTACCTACATACGCTATTCTGGAGGGATTCTCGTCGTCTACCTCTTCAGTATCAGAGACGTCTTCTTTCTCGGTTACTTGTGCTGCTTCTCGTTTCTCGTGTAACTTTATTATTTCCCTACGGATTTTCTTGTACATACTCTCTATACAGTTCTGTGTCTTGTGTCTTCCCTCGGCTATATGGTCACTCCACCTGGTCAGGACTCTCATTTCTTCCGGATCTTTATCCGGATAATCTTGTTCTCTTATTAAACAATTAATTAGAAACTTTAAAAGCATGAGCTGAATCTCGACTTTTCTTTGAACCATGGCGTCGCCAATACTTTCTGGATCTACTCCTGTACGGATGAAACGATATATTCTGTCTAGATATCCTTTCATATTCGGCAGGGTGTCCAAATATTCGGTCACCCGTCTTACACGCAATGAATACAGGACCATATCATCATCGCCTGGGACTGGATCATAACGGCATTCGGTAAGGGCTCGCTTGATATCTGCAACTGACTGAAGTTTGGGCGAACGCTGTAACGCTCGTTCATGTAGCTCGAGTAGCGTCAGACGTCTGTGTTGAGGCGGGGTTCCAGGAGGACTTCCCCCCGTGGCCCCTAGACTAGAATCGTCAACGGGTATTGTACGTGCTGGAAGAGTGACTGATGTAGCGGGTACATGTACTGTAGGCTGGACCGGGGGTACCGTAACAGGTGCTGTAACGGGTGCCCCGGTGGCGGGAGGAACAGGAATTACATTATTTACGGGAGCTGGCGGAACAGGATTTGCATAGGCTGGGACTGTGTCGTCCAAATAGGACGAGAGAAAAATATCAGCTGCAGTCGGTTTGTGACGTAGCTTAATCGGAACTAATGGCGGCAGAAAATTACATGGTGCTTCCGGGGTTGCTTTCGGCAAGCCCTCGGCAAGAAGAGGATACATACCCTTAATAAGGGCATTTCTCTGTCTGTCTGACTGTTCGGCTTTAACTCGTTCACCTACTTCGATTAATTCCCTTTCTTGGGCTTTTTCTGAGGATTCCCTACTTAATTCTGTTTTTCTGATTTCTTTTTCGGTTCTTCTATGAGATTCTTTGCGCCATAACTCGATGGCATCTTTCTGGGACTGTCTGGCTTTCATTTTCCATAATACTTCTTCTACTCGCATGATGCACTCGGCATCCCACGTACCTGATACGGGCCATCTATATTTCTCTTCTAATTCCTTGGTGTAATCCACCCATAAGTCTAGATATAATATGGCACTCAAGCCATGCTTATGATACATAAAATGACCTGGACTGTCCCTAGGCGGGACAGGAACTGCTTCCTCGAGCAATCCTTTTCTGGTTTTTAACTGACGTAACTTCGAGAATAGAGGCATTGTCTAGGCTGGAATCTGGACACAATACAATACACGATAAACACAATAATAACTGGAAAAACAAATCACTCATACCACGACATTGAAAACACATGGAATAACATTTAAAATAACAGTTCGGACAGAACACATGAATTTCCCGAGAACAGAACTTACTAGAATGACTAGATGCACTGCTAAAACAGCACGAAACTTACCGGTCCCATAAAGAGACACGTCAGGACCCGCGCCCACCTAGGTGAACACTTCGTGTTGGATCTGCGTACCCAAACCCACGGACCAGAGACAAATTAAATTGACCCTGTCTAGATACTACCCCAGCAACGGTACTCACCGGGCAGCAAGAACGGAAGGCCTCGGACTGGACTGGACTGCTACGACGACGGACTACGAACTTCGGACTTCAGTTACAGGTGGGCCTCCGGATACCTCGGACCTTGGACTCTCGGCTTGGGCTCTGGTCGGGACTCGCCGCGTTCCTCACCGCCTCGTCTGGATGCTGGACCGCAACCTCCGTCTCCTCCGTGGGCCTGAGGGATACTTGAAGCAGAAATATCTGCACGTGCACGGTATGGTTCCGTCACGGCTGCAGAGGATCAGGGGGCCTGCGTGGCTTCTCCGGCGCGTGGGGAAAGGGCAAGTCCCTATTCGGGCGCCATTATGTGGTAAATAAATAATTATTACCGGTACTATTTTTTAATACAATCAATAAAACAGATAGCTCAATAAATAAGAGTCAGGATTCGAGGTATCTTGAGTCTACAGGCTTTAATCAGGCATAAAGGACAGGAACAGGACAGCCTGTACGGGAATAGAATGAAGGCAGCTGCCGGGGAATGGAAAAGGACAAGGGATAACTTTTTGTAACAGTTCACAGTATATATATCAAAACAATTGCATTACATTCAATACAGTAGGCGTAGCAGTAGGCGTGACTCGTAGCAGTCGCGAAAGATAAGGGCAAAATGATGTAACAAGAAGGCGTGCACAGGGCGTATACATAGACATGTGATGTAAACGTAACAGAAATGTCATAAATGGGGCGGAAACATGGAGGGGGCTACCTGAGCAGCTGGGACCTCTAACCTAGTGGTGCGCGCAAACGGGCAATGACGTGTTACCAGGGAGAACTGGGGGCTATGACTTCTGTGCTAGAAGAGGAGACTAAAGTCTGGAGTGTCAGAGCGACATGTACCCAAGGCATATCTGGTATCTGGTGTTTGGAGTACATATTGATAGAATCCAAAAGGTATCAGGGCAAAGGCTAATAGACACTAAGACTGGTGCGTGCATAATTCTACATGTGTTGCGTGTGCGAGGAATATTCTATGAATATTAATACAGTATTTCTCTTACATGGAGACATAAAAGCTAGACCATGACGGAAACTATTGATGCGATGCAGTAGCTTAGGAATGCAGAGAAGGAGGGCTGGACCGATAACTAGAAACATAACATACTCTTGGCAGACTGGGAGGCAGAGCCAGGCCGGGCCGGGCACTGCGAGGCAGAAAGTAAGCGAAGGGTCAGGGATGCAGGTGGGGGCTGTATCGCTCCTAGGAGAGGGTTCAGGAGACAGGAGCAGAATCTGGTGTCCGGGCCCTTTTGAGGCCTAGAAACGGGGACAATTCAATGAATTAACGTGCACACTGTGAAATGTGGCAACGTAGGTTTACATAAGCCTAATATTCGTTGTTTTCACGAGGACTGGAAACTGGCATACTAGAGATGGACACAACTGTAATTGCGTCTTTAATCGATCAGAGGGGAATACATGCATATCGATAAAGCACATATAACATAAGATGGGGAACACGTAGGCACATACAACATGGCAAAATTTACTTTTCCACAGGTGGAGTGGCGCTTTTCCACCGTTTCGTAATGAGGCGCTTGGCCGTGATGAGGCCTAAGTCCCAAAAACGTGCCCGCAGCTTGGTCTGCTTGGATCTCTTGTAGAGTCCCAATAGGCATACTTCCCACGTCCTGGGGAGAGTTTCGCCTGTGGCCGCTGACAGCGCGTTAGTGACCGCTGACCAGTACGAGGCGAGGTGGGCACAATTCCAGAGTGCGTGTAGGAAGTCCGAGTCCAGGAGGCCGCATCGGGGACACGCCGACGAAGTGAGTCCAAAATAGCGATTCAGTTTGTCAGGAGACAAATACGCTCGGTGAATGATATAATACTGGATGGTTTGAAATCGCGCGTTGCGAGGAACATTTCTAGCGCCCGCTAGTATCGCCACCCATTGTTTGTCCGTCCAGCCGGAGCCCCGGTCGGCCGTCCACTTCTCCCTCAATCTTTGGGAGGAGAATTGGGTATGGGTGTGTAGAGCCTGTGCCAGCCAGTGCACTATGTGAGACCCATTGCCCATCACGCGTAGGTACTGGATGAGCAGATGAGTGGGCGGTTCTTGGCTCATGGAGGAGTCTGGCATGTGTCAGGAATTGACCCACCGGTAGCTCGGTATCTGCGGCCAGGGTCTCAAAGGGCAGCAGCTCTCCGTCGCTATACAGGCCGCTCAGGTCGTCTAGGTCTGCCGCAGTCCAGCTGCGTAGCTCAGTCGAGGACAGTATGCCCGTGCCTAAGGGAGTCCCTAGTAGAGGTAGGTTCGGGGCATAGGGTATGGTACCTTTGGTGAGTCTGAGGGCCCGCGCAAAGCACCGCCTTGCAAGCGCCACATGGACTTGTGTGAGGTGCCGTCCCTGCGTTAGGGGGTGGAAGAGTGTTAGCACCCGCATGGGGGACAGGATGGTGTCGGCCGTGGCCGTGTCCATCAGGTTCTTGCCGCTCAGCCAGTAAGCGACCCATTGTAGCTGGGCCGCTAAGTAATATAGCTCTTGATTGGGGACTGCCAAGCCTCCAGCGTCCGTGGCAGCGTATAAGGTCCTTAACGCTACCCGGGGCCTCCCTTTGTTCCAAATGAGGCGCCTGGTGAGAGTTTCCAGTCCTCTGAAGATGTGCGTTGGCACATACACTGGCAGGTTAGCATAATAATAATGGAGCCGGGGGAGCACTATCATTTTGGTCAGCGCCACTCTGGCCAGCACATTCAGTGGGAGGGAGTTCCAGAACGTGACCTGGGCCGTGAGCGAGGATATAGCTCTCACCAGGTTACCCTCCAGGAGATCCACGGGGTCTCGATATATCAAGATCCCTAGGTACCTGAATACCGTCGGGTGCCACCGGAGCGTCTCCCCCATCATGCGCACCTCACATTGCGGCAGCTCGCTACTGAATGCATAAGTTCCCGATTTGGCCCAGTTAACGTGGAGGCCCGACATATCCCCGAATGTACGGAAGATGTCCGCGATTGCTTCGGGTACATGCGTGAGGTCCCTGACATACAGTAGTAGATCGTCGGCATACAGAGACACCGAGTGTACGCCGTCCGCTAGCGGGATGCCCCATGTGGCGCCGGAGGTGCGGAGCAGCTCCGCCAATGGCTCCATCGCCAGGGCGAATATCATAGGGGAGAGGGGGCAGCCCTGCCTGGTACCCCGCCCTATGCGGATCCTGTCAGAGAACAGCCGTCCAGTCCGGACGCGTACCTCGGGCGCCTGATAAAGGAGCCCCACCATCTGGATATAGGCCTCACCCAGTTCGTATTTCTCGAGGACTCGGAGGAGATACGGCCATTCCACCGAATCAAACGCTTTTTCCAGATCGAGCACGATACACCCTGAACGTGGCCAGGTGGGGGTTGCATACCGTTGGATCCTAAAAAAGCGGCGTAGATTGTAGGACGTGCTCCGGGTGGGCACGAAGCCATTTTGATCCGCGTGTACCAGCGTGGGGACTAGCGGTGCAAGTCTCCGAGCCAGCGTCGCGGCCAATATTTTATAATCGGTGTTGAGGAGTGCCAAGGGTCTATATGAGCCAAGTTCGGACGCGTCCCTACCCGGCTTCAGTAGAGAGACCACATTAGCTTCGTTTAGGGACGCCGGGAGCTCAGCATCCTCCAATGCCGCCTTATACATTCTCAGCAGTTCCGGTATCAAAACCAGTGAGTAGGCTTTATAGAATTCTGCCGGGAGCCCGTCAGGGCCCGGCGCTTTGCTATTGGAAAGGGAGAAAATCACTTCCCGTAATTCCTCACCGGTGAGCGCAGCGCCCAATTCAGTCTGGTGGGCAGCAGTAGCTGTTGGGAGCCGTAGAGTCGTTAGATAGTCCACAATCTCCACCACAGTGGCCCGTAGCCGTGAGCTATACAGGGACTTGTAATGTGACGTGAACGCCTCGTGGATCTGCGTCTGGGTATAGACCTCGACGCCCTGGGTCATGCGGATCGACAGGACCGACGCGGATTGCGTGTCCTGCCATATCAGCCACGACAGCAGCCTGCCAGGTTTGTCCCCCGCGTTGTGAGTGCGCGCGGAGTGGGCTGCGAAGTTAACGTTCTTTAGGCGCTCTAGCAATACAGCGTGAGCCGCTCTGGCCGAAATCAGTTGGGAATCGTCGCCCCCCGTCGCCTCCCGCTCCTTATCTAGTAGTGCCTCCTCCGCCCTTATCAGATCCCTCTCCACCTGACCTCGTATGCCCGCCTGCACACTGAGGCAGCCTCCCCGGGTAACCGCCTTGAAGGCGTCCCACACAACTCTCGGTGAGGAGGTCGAGTCGTCGGTGTCTTCGAAATATTGTATGATTCTCCTGGACATCTCCTCCCGGAAAGGTGTGTCAAGCAGGAGGTCCGGTTGCAAGCGCCATGTGGGTACGGGCGGACGCGGGCGCCGCCATCCATAGACCAGTGTGTGCGGGTTATGGTCCGAGTGCGTCCGTCCCAGATAATCTGCGTCAGTCACGGAGGAAATCAGGGCGCGGGACAGCATGTATCGATCCAACCGGACATGTAGTGAATGGGCTCCCGAGTAATAAGAATACACCCGGGCGGTGGGATTTCTGACTCGCCAGGCATCGTGTAAGTTCCATTGCGTTGCCCAATCAAGCAGGGCCTTGGAAGTTGCTTGCGCTGGGGCGATCGCTGCTGGGGGGGACGAGCGGTCAAGGGAGACATCCAGTACGCAGTTGTAATCCCCACCCACCAGCAAAGGTACGTCTGGCCAGGGCGCAATTACTGCTGACAAGCGCGTGAAGAATTTCCCCTGCTCTACATTAGGTGCATATATGGAGGCTATGACAATCTGTTGCCCGTCTAGCCTGCCCTGTATGAAGACGTAGCGTCCCTCAGTGTCGATATTGCTGTGTGTTAGTGCGAATGGAACCCCGGGTCTGACCCAGATCAGGGTCCCCCGTGCGAACGCTGAAAAGGTGGTGGCGAAAATCTGCCCCCTCCACCTACGGCAAAGTGCGGCTACCTCAGCGGTGACCAGGTGCGTCTCCTGTAGTAGTGCAATCTGGACCTGATGTCGCCTAAGGTATGAGTACACCTGGTATCTACGTGAGGGTGTGTGCATGCCCCTTACATTCCAGGTACAAAATTTAACCGTAGCCATCACAGTGTGCCTCGTGCCCAAGCGCCCGCCCCCCCCAACCCCCAGCCCGCCCCACCCACACACGCACAGCAGCCGCGAACAGTGACCATTGTGTCCCCTCGCCCACCCACACAGGCCCAGGGATGCACGTCGTAACTTATCAATGTCCACACTAGTCTCAAAAGGAAGAACTTTAACAGAAACATAATACCAAAAGTGCGACAACAGAACAAGTCGCCGCCCAAACGCTCAATCGAGCTCAATCAATCCGTGAGTTCAATGGGGGGATGACGAAGTTTAACACTTGGATGAACAAGTCAGTTCAAGTCGCCAAGAGAGCCGTGGCGGCTCCCCACCACGGGCAGTGGGTCAAGGGTCACCAAAAGTCAGTGGCAGCGTCCGCAGACAGGTCAGAGTTCCCAATGTCACTGGTCTCAGACAGTCCATCCCAGAAGGGGGATCCCATCTGCCATTCCCTCGGGGGGGACACTCACCTCTGGGGGTCCGTCCACCCCTTCAGACACCCGCACCCGGTGATGTGCCATAGGGACCGCTCCGGCTCCGCTCTCGTTGTCACGGGGGGTCCGTGACGGATCGGCAGGGGGGGGAATCAGGAGTGGAGCTCAGATCCCGGAGATGGGGCTGAACATAGCTGCCGTGGTTCCCAGTAGTGCCGTCATGGACCTCCGGTCGAGCCTGCCTTAGAGGTGATCAAGCTGTTCCAAGATGCCAGTTGCAACGGCCTAGCCCGGACTAGGTTGAGGGGAGTGGCTTATACAATCTGATCCGATGTTTGGGGTGTGACATCCGGCAGGCCCTCCGTGTTCGTGTCATCTGGCAGTCCGTACATGAAGTCGTCGTCTTCGCTCCCGCGTGATCTTGGGCTTGCGTTGGAGATCAGGATGGGTGATTGTGATCCACTGATCTCAGCTACTATTCGAAAGGCCCCCTGCTGTTCAGCGCGTATTTGCTCCGGAGTGGGTCCGATTTCCGCGTCCGTGGTTGGCGACCCGGCCCTCGAGGCGTGTCGTTGTCTCCGCCTACGGGTACCTCGATTTCGGCGCTGCTCCCTCGGCGCGGGTACGTGGTTCGCATCTATTCCTGAATCCAGCCAGGCTGCCGCCGCCTCTGGAGTATCGAAGAAGTGGGTTTTGTCCTGCGCCACCACTCTGAGACGTGCTGGGAACAGCAAGGAGTACTTGAGAGCCAGTCGCCTGAGCCGATGTTTCACCTCGAGGAACGATTGACGCCGACGCTGGACTTGGATGGTGTAATCAGGGAAGAACATCACCTTGGCGTTGTCTACCTGTATGTCCGATAGTTTCCGCGTTTCGCGGAGAATGGCATCCCGGTCACGGTAGTTCAGCACCCGCATAAGCATAGGCCTCGGGTTGGAGCCCTCCGGGGGTGGACGGGATGGTACCCTGTGCGCCCTTTCCACCACAAAATGTGGAGACAGTGTGCCTTCTGGTAGGAGCTCTCTGAGCCAGGTATCCATATGTTCCGCCGTCTCCCTCCGTTCCCATCGTTCCGGCAGGCCCACTATGCGCACATTGTTCCTTCTGGCTCGTCCTTCTGCATCCTCCGCCCTGTCCTCGAGGAACTCCACCCGGTTGAGTAGGTCACGGACGTGCTTCTCTGTCTGCGACAGCTTGGGTGTGGTCTCCGCCATCGTCTGTTCCAAGGTCGTGGTGCGGTCGGACAGTTTCTTGTGGTCCGCGTGAAGGAGCGTCAGGTCCACAGCCACCTTATCGATCCTGTTCTCTAGCGACGTACGGGTTAGCTGCATGGATTCCTCCAGGCGTTCCATGGCCGCCAGCATAGTGTCCAGTTTGGAGGTGGTTAGGTCAGTCTCTGTGTTCGTCACCATCTTCCCTTTGCTCAGTGTCCCACCGGTGCCGGACTTTGCTCTGGTCCCTCCTGACATGAGGGTGGTCGTTACGGGTAGGCAGCCGATTGGGCAGGTACTGGCGGTGAACACTGACGGGGTCCGTGTGCTCTGGTCTCTCCCGGTCAGGCCGTCAGCTCCGCCCTTGCCGGGTGGCGCGCAGGATTCTAGACGCCACCTAGCGATGTGTGGGGCACCGTGGAGGTCAGCACCGGGGCGGCCGGAGTGGAGAATGCGGGGCTGTCCTGGGTGCTCACCCGCGTGGGCCCGGGTAGGCCACTGTGGACAGGGCCGACTGTGAGATGGGCCGTTGCAGCGTGGCCGCAGTTCGTGTGTCGTGCGGGCCGGGCTCTTCGGCGCTGGATGGGTCCTGCGTCGACCAGCGGCTATACTTGAACAGCGGGCGGGTGCTGGTGTCTAGGAGGTGGGGCCGCACAGTCTCCGTCGCTGGTTGTTCAGGCCCAGGGGGGGATGTCGCCAGTGCGGGCCTCCAAACAGTGGAGCACGACCATCCTCCGGCATCCGCTAATTGTGGCGGGAAGTCCCCAGTGCCGGCAGGCAAGGCGGGTCAGTGGCACAGGGCGCCGCGGGCCAGAGCGGCGTGCCCGCTTGTAGCTTCTGGGATCCCTGCACTGTGGGTTCGCCGGGGGGCACCGGGCGTTGTGGTACGGTCCCTTCCCTCTTGCTGGGCCAGCGTCGAGGCGGTGGGCGGGTGTAAGGGCCCAGGGGGCAGAGCGGGTCAGTCCTCGCTGTAGCCTGTCGGGAGCCAGGGGCAATGCTGTCCAAATGGGCCCCCAGAGACCCGAGTGCAACTCTTCTCTGGTGCTCACAGGGCTTGGCAGGATGCCTCCAGAGCCGGTTGGCAGGGCGGGCCGATTTCACCGCCAGTTGCAAGCCAGGGTGGTGTGCCGTACAGTAGTGGCTGGGGCTCCTGCGCAGCTGGTGCGCCGGCGGGCAGCCGGCGTTGCGGCGCGATCTCCTTCCCCCACTTGAGCGCGCCGGGGAGTGCACACTTGTTGCGGCCTACCTCGATGGGTTGGATCCCCGGTCTCGGGTAGATGGGGCCGCCGACCGGAAGTGAGCCCTGGGCGGGCAGGCGCCGTGGCAGTCGGCGGTCGGAGGGTCAAGTACTCCGATCCTTCCGAAAATTTTGGTGATGGCTGACCAGGTCCCCAGGTGCACTCGGTTCGAGTTTGGGCCCGGTAGCTCTAGAAATGGAGGAGAAATAGCCCGTGGAAGGGGAGCCGCGCTCGGAGCTCAGCTCGGGCACGTCTCCTCACATCGCGTACTTGGCCACGCCCCCCCAAGTATTCTGACCCTTGATGTCAGCATGATGACTGAACTGCATCATTGCTGAACAAGGGGTAAGCCTCACCTCACTCGGCACCAACTCAAGTTTATGTTAGAGGCCCCACTCACTCCAGCCAAGTACCTGTTGGGCGGTACTGACGGACAGAGCGGGGCCTCTGACATAAACTTTAGACACCGATGGTCCTCGCCACCACCCACACCACGGACACAGCGCAGACTCTGACTCACCTGACCTGAGGGCTGGGGCT
Source organism: Lissotriton helveticus (assembly GCF_964261635.1). Lineage (NCBI taxonomy): Eukaryota > Metazoa > Chordata > Amphibia > Caudata > Salamandridae > Lissotriton > Lissotriton helveticus. The sequence continues at coordinate 1,559,550,368 of NC_136059.1, forward strand.
GGGCCTAGCGTGCAGCTTCTTCAGTTAGGCGCGAGCAGGCAGCAGGGCAGGGCAAGATTAGCCAGGCAGGCGCCGGGGAGCTAATAAATGAATTTAAATTATGGGCGCCGGTGACAGACTTCGACAGTCCTGCGTAGGAGCGGCTGCGTGGCTGGGTCTTCTTGGGATGCCTCGCGCGCACTTTTAATTGCGTGCGCTCAATGCGCATAATTGTGAGGACATATTCAAATCAGGGCATGATTGGTCAACAGCTATGCCCCACCCTGAAGAATGCGCACACGCGTTGCGGAAGCAAATGCACGCACCCACCCACCATTTTTTTATAGCCTCAGAGGCCGGGCACCATTTATTAAAAACCTCAGGGGCCCGGCCGGGGCCCGCCGTGGCGCGCATGTGCAGTTGTTTAATAAAGGTGCAGTGTGCAGTGCGCACCGCACACCATAACCAATTCATGATGAAGTGAGGGCCGGGTCCCCCTGGAACGCAGGCCCCCCCGCAACACGGGGACTGCGGGTGCCTGTGTTACGCCCCTGCTACCTGTGGTGGAATGCTCTGGAAGAAAGTGGTAGAAAATATAGCAGTGGCCCCTAGTTGGAGAGGGTAGATGAATTAAGAACCCTGGGGCATATTATCCTGAATGGCGTTAAAAATTATTGCTGGTTGAGCGGCAGAAAACTGCAGCTCAAGCGGCGATAATGGGCTTGATAATATGCCCTTGTGAATTCTAATGGAAGTCTATGTTCTGGTGTGAACATGGGCTTCTATTGGAATTCTCCAGGGCATATTATCAAGCCCCGATTATCGCCGCTTTAGCGGCAGTTTCCTGCCGCTAAACCGGCGATAATTTTTAACGCCATTCTTGATAATATGCCCATAAATTTTTACATGATCTTCTCAGTAAACACAAGCTTTGTGTTTTTGTTATGCTATGGAGGGGTTGAAGGTGCTAGCATATCAACAGAGTAGGGTTAGGTCTGACTCACACTGTGATACATTGCGTTATCATTTCATTCAATGTCTTTGCTAGTTTGAAACCTGATTAAATCAATTTCTCCAAATCATTCTACTCATATGTAAAACCATGCTCATCAGGAACTATCATTTTCTTGCAAATTGCTCCAACCAATGTTTAGTTTATTAACAGTAAGAGAACACTGCAGTTGTTCTAGTAGGTAGAAGAATAAAAATGTAAGTGCTTGCATAGGAATGACTGTTTCAGCAGGAGTAATGTTGATCTAATACTGTGTTGGTTTATTGATTATAAGTGTATTTGCCCAGGATTAAACCGTTTACTTATCTGTGTTACTGGGGTATTTGTGTGCTGTTGTTGAGTATGAATGTTGAGCTGAAGCAAATGTTAATCACTGTAATTTTTGAGCTAGTGCTGGGTTATAAGAGAGTGTGCGATAGCTGAGAATTGACATGAGAAGTGTTATGTGACATGGGTGGACCTGAGAAAGGGAGAGGTATGCGAAGGTACACTTTGATGCAGGGAATCCACATAGTAGCTTTCGTACAGGTAGCCCTTCGAGTAGCTCAATTTTTGAGAGTGACCCTGGATCTCTAAGTCATATCCCGAGAGACGTCCCTGGCTCCTGATATCACAAATGTATTTCAGTGAACTAACTTTGTTCTTCATCAAAACTGCTAGTTAATGGCAGAAGACCCTGAGGTAAATGCAAGACCTATTGCATTGCAAATGTTTGATTGTAAAAGGATCGCAACCGCCATTAAAATGAAAGAGCTGTATGAGGAGCTTTTCCAAAAAAGCATTTGTTTGTCAAGCGCCCCATGCTGCGGTTTTACTTTAATGGCAGCCTCGCCCATTTCCTTAGACGTGGCTCGTCTAATGAAATGGGTGCGAACACCATTAAAGAGAAAGAGCGCATGGGCAGTTTAAAAAAGAAAATTAAAAAATTGTTTTAAAAAAAAGGCAGCCGCAAATAAACCAAAGGCACGGCTGCCATTGAATGAGTGTGGCGTGCCGTGCCCTGAAAAAAAAAAAAATGAAGCGTTGCAGGAGAGTGTGTCCTGCCGGCAAAAGCAGACAGGAGAAATCCATTTGAGCAACTAGTGCTTGGAGGCTATAATTTAAGCCTACCGAGTAACAAAACATGTTAATGGGGGGGCCTCATGGGAGGTTACAAAATGGGACAAGGCAGCCCTAAGGAGGGACTGCTAAGCCTATTGACCAATGAAAAGTCAGAGTTTCCAAAGGACAATGCCACAAACCAATAAAAAATATGGATGGAGAGGGGGCGGAGCTTCAAGTTCATACCTGAATACAGCATGACTCACAGAGCAGTGCATACGCTGCCCAGGCTTGACCTAAAAATGAAGAATGAGTATAAGAAAGGGCACAAGGCGAGGCGTGTCTTTTGTTTTAGAAAGCAACCCTGTTACAAATAGAAAATCAGTGCAGAAGATCCTGGCCGAGAAACCACAACAAATGTACCAGAACCAGCTGTAATAGGGATGTAAAGTCTAGTAGTTTATAATACTACCAGATGGTAAGAGTTCTACTCAAAGAAACCATTTTGCTTTTTCAATCTACTCAGACTGGTTTTATCACATGATTTGCATTGAGTTTCTACGTGAAATGTTAGCTTACATAGGGCCGGATGAAGATGTAGTTGTCGAGGAGATATAAAGGTGTGTCTCTAAAATATCAAGCGGGAAATATCGTCATTCTGTAATATCATAGCCAAAATATTGAGGAGAAAAATGTTGACATGATTTTCTATTCCTAACTCACATATAGGTACCTTGATAGTATATATACATCATCAAGGTATGTAGATGTGGAGTTAAAAATGGTAAGTCTATATTGCCATACATGCACTTACCTGTCCATATTTTGCTCCTTGACATCTTAGCTATGATATTCTGGTATCACGATATTCCCTATCCGATATTCCAGGCTACAAATTAAGTAAATGAAGAAACATTTAAATATTAGACATATTAGTGAGGTATTGACCACCTATTTCAGTTGTCTTTTTAAATGTAATAAATATAAGGATGTGTTACACCCAAAACATAGGCATGAACAGTTGTTTACAAGTTACAACTGAAGGAATTGTGCACCGTGACTCAATTGTTCAACGAGGAAGTTTTGGACCTTCTTGCGCTGAATTTACAATTATATTAAGGTATATAGCTTATTTAACTGAGTGAAGTGGAGGATCTATATGATTGAAACTTTAAGGTATCATTCAGGTTTAAAAGTAAAGTGGTGTCAGTACATTATGGGGCTAAACGAAAGATTATGGAGTTCTAAAGACTTACGGTGTGTTAGCATCCGATACATTCCTGGGAGTGAGATCCCATCTCCTATTAGCTAGCATATAGAGCCTGTAAATCGAATGGGGCCTTTTATAATGATCCTTATATGTAGTACCAGCAAACCGTCTAGGTGATGTCATTGAGGGAATGGGGCTGCATTTTCTTGAGTAGTACACAGGTACACGGCCAAGGCAACTGGAAATAAATGGAAAGGATAGCTGAACTATGTTTCTGGGCTGCCTGAATTTCAGGGTAAGGGAAGAAAACTTGTGTGACGTACTATGTTATTAAAGGAAAACCATGCATGTACTATGAGATTTAAACACCCATATATTTTAACCTGGGACCCACAGCTCTTCATAATGGAATAATCAAGACGACAAGTCCTCAAATTCAAAGACAAAACCTGGACTGGAGCAGTTAGTTATGTATGAACCTGGGAAACTTGGAAGTGCTGTATTCAAAGCCTGTGGGATTATTCCAAACTAAAAAGCATACCTTTAAATCTTACGATAACTGTGCACCTTTAAATGTGTGTATAATCTCAATTTGATTTAAGGTGTGATACATGCATTTATTGAACTGCATATGCTATTATTAATTGAATAACTGAACACAAAGCACTGACTTGTTTTGGTGTTAAGCGGAAGAGAAAATAATGTAGCACTACAGTATGTGAACTGCACACTATGAAACTTGTACTCAAATCCTGGTTTTCTCCGTGACCAAATTGTGTGATCCGCAGCTGATTGCTTCAGTTCACTATGTATCAGTTCTTTTAACTATCCAGTTTGAGAGCACAGTGAAGTAATTCAGTCCAGTATCTGCATTCTACAAAAACCTTCATTATATATAGTCAATGTAAAATAAACTTGCTTCATTTTTAATAACAATGTAGGGAATAAATAGAGAACATGACAAATTGACACATTTTAAGTAACGCATGACAACGTCGTCAGGGCATGAGGTTATCAGGAGCTTAACATAAACCCCTTCAGAACAGTGGGCCCCTAACCCTTCAGGGGCCCCTAAACCAGTGGTACAAGTGGGCCGGATCTAAGGGGCACGACGTGCCCATACTTTTTTCATTTTAGATAAACTGTTCTACTTTTTGCCGAAAGACAACTGTTCCAGGACGGTTAAGTTGACATGCTTCAGCAGAAGTATAAGGCAGGGAGTCTCCTGTGCTGTGAAACCGAGGGAGGGGCAGACCGCTAAACCAGACTTCTTGCCAGGGTGCCTGCTTGCCTGAAAGTAATGCAAATATGGACAACAGGTTAATCTGCAAATGTAAAGACTGCTTGGAAACCGGTATTGGCTTTAATTGATGGAATCACTTGAAGCTTCCTGATGACACACATTAATTTCTTTTGGAGATTTTGTAAAAATGTGCACTATGTACAGTCTGGGTATTACTAAAAATCTATATTTTGGGAGCACTTTTTATTCTTAAACCTTTTTGCACATTTTTTAGCAGCCTGTCTTATACTGTGAGTAATGCAAGTTTAAAATAATGACATACATGTTCACAGTGTTTTCTGTCATAACTGACATGGGACCTCATAGCACTATCAAACACATGCCCATATTCTCCACTGCAACAATCAGGATTATTTTTTGTGGCTCTCTGGTGCAGCACATTAACTAATAGATGTTTCTTAATGTACAATACTGCATTTACCACTGATTAGCATAACGTGCCTTTAATTTTCATTTAAGCTGTGTGTAATTTTATATGTAGTTACAGGAAAGGGGGGCGCTCGCCCCCCACGCACGCATGGCTGGGCCCGGCCCCCCTTGCCCCTATAGGATTGGTCGGTCCCGCCGCTGACCCGGAAGCGGTGTGAGTGCTTCCGGGTCAAGGGGCGGGATCAGAAAGGGGGGTTTAAGAGCCTGGGGCGCGCGGGAAGCACCTTCTTTGTGCCCGCGCTTCCCAGGCTTGCTCCTCGCCCCGCTGTGGGGCTGTTAATTTTCTCTGTTTGTTTTATAGGTTTCTTCAGGAGCGGCGGTTCCGAGCGGAGCGGGAACGGCTGTCGGCGTTTCGCGATTTTCAGGATTGGACAACCGGCACCGCAAGGAGTGTGGAGAGGGCATATCGAGAGGCGCCAGGGACGCGGAGGTTATGCTTAGGCAGATATCGTGTCTGTGAACGAGGTATTGTTGGGCTCTCATAGGCGGGGAGGCTGTGGAGCAAGGATCGGCCCAAACCTGCGGGGGAGGTTTGCTCGGCAAAACGGATTGTAGAGTGTGTCTAAAGCGAAGCAGGGTCGGCCCGGGTATTAACTGGATGGGAGACCTCAGTTATTTTTAAGTGGGAAACGGTTTCTTGAGCTTGCTTTTATTACAGAACTGATTTATCAGTCAAGACTGTGTTCTGTTAAAGGATTATAATCCTCAGGCCTGTTAGTAAGCGGGACAGGCTGAATAAGTCATTAAGCCTCTTTATTTAGGATACTGCATCTACTTGCAGATTGGCACGGCTCAGCCGCAGCAATACAAAAGTGACCAACAAGAAGGGTTTTTTCCCAATTATAGCGAAGTACTTTGAATCCTAATGCTTTAGCCACATTTAGGGGGCTGGGTGGGGCTGTAGGCAGGCTGTGTACATAGACTCTACCCAAAGCAAATTCTATTAGGGGGAGGGGCTCCACACTGTGGGGATCAGGTGGGGTATTAAGGAGACTGTGTACATGATAGGGGTGATTTGAAGGGCCAGCCATTCACCTTCTCCCCCCCACCCCTCCTCGCATTTTTTGCATTACGGTCACATTGCATTTATTAACTAATTGGGCTGAACAAAAGGTAGAGCGTTTTTTCAAACTGCAAAGAACTTTGTCTCGTTCGAGCCAGGATTGTTTTTAACGTTTCTTTAATCGTAGGCTTACAGACAAGGGACGCTGCGGACCGAGCAGCAGAGGAGCTCACGGTGGACGGCGTAATCTGAGGACACGGGCAGGCCTGCATTTCACTGCTTCTGGCGGGCCGCAGGGCTAGAGTTCGCTCGCCCAAACACCCAGGCTAGCTGGTGTGTGCGGTCACAGTTGCGTGGTGCTTACGGCCAGCCTGTGAGCCTCCAACTTAGGACAGGTACTAGGCACATTGTGCCCATAATTAACGTATTGTGTAGTCCAGGTGCTAGTACTAGGAAATGTCTAGTAAACGGGGTGCGGGGAATTCGCGCATGGAGCTAATGTTTCAAACCATGATGCGCAAAATGTCTGCGATGGACAAGAGATTGGGGAAGGTGGATAAATTGGGAAAGACTGTGGCGGAATTGGGGGAGAGGGTTGATGCACAGGCAGGGCCATCAGGGAGGCCCAAGCGGATAATAGTGCCACCTAGACCGAGGGCGGAATTTGAGTCCCCACCTAAGCGTGGCAGGGCTAAGAAGGGTTGTAGTCGCCCCCCCCAAGCTCCGTTTAGGAGGGGGGTCCCCAGGGCCAGTCCCTATCGGAGCGCCGACATCACCTGAGACGCCCACCCCAGCCCCACTTATCCCGATAGGTGTACCGGTAGCACCGGCTCCTGCCACGCCACCTATAAATTTAGTCCCGACAGTGGTCCCACCAGAAATTCCGGCCAGCTCATCCCCTGGGGTGGGTCAGGTACCCCCAGAATTGGCAGCACAGATAGCAGCAGTGCTTCCTTGGCTGGGGATTGGGGGAATGTTACCTCCCGCAGCTGACCCCACGGCCGAGGCACAGAGAATGATCATGAAAATCATGGTGGCTAGGGGGGAAGGTAGAATGCCAAGCACACCAATTTCTCCCCAAACAGGTCCAGCGAGCAATGCGGGCACAGTCAAGACCATAGCACCAACGCAACTCGCTGAAAGTGGTAAGGGGGTTCCCTTGCCGGTATTGGGCGAAGGCACGATACCGTCCAGGGGGGAGAATTTGGCACAACATGTCTCACAAAGTGTGAATTAATTGATTTGGGCAGACAAATATGTAAATATTTTCTCATTACTGATTGACAACAGGGAGTGGGAATATGCCAAGTCGCAGAAAGATATGATGTTGCCTAGTGAATGGCGGTCTCAGTTGTATAAATTCAGGGAGGAGGAGACGCTCATCAACTGGATCAGGGCTTTTTCTGTGTTTGTGGCAGTTATCGCTGAACGTTCCCCTGCAATGCAGGCGGAGATGGCTTGTTATCAGAGTAGGATTACAATGTACAGTGAGAATCATGGGGGGATGCATGGAAAGAATATGACATAGCTTTCAGGAAAGCTAGGGAATTTAACAAATCTTTAGCCTGGGACAAAGTTGACTCAATTTCCTGGCACTCTCAGTCAGTCAGTCAGTCAAAATTCTTTATTTCGATTAGTTAAAGTCATAAAAGACAATGCAACATACAAAATCGTCTTCTGCACATTAATATATATAAATAGTTAAAAACACATTTGGATCTTACATTTCATATGTTTCATATACGCACAATTTAAAAAGAAATACTTTAAAATAGTAAACAATATAAAATATAAGAACAAGCCCTACACAAAGATTGCAGTTATGGAAGTCTCCTTTTGTTTTGCCGGGCTGCAGCCACCAAAAAACTGGCTACGCTAAAGGTAACCTGGATAGAACTAAGCATTTGTAGATGTAAAAGGGCAGGCCTTACTTGAGAAAAGCCAGATTCCCGCAAGATTGGATATAAGAATTTTTTCCTTGCCTCCAGGTAGTGCTCGCAGAACATTACCAGGTGGAGCGTATCCTGTAAGGAGAATCAATCACAGGTACAAGGTGCAGTGTCTTCAGGTTTCCCCCATTTAGGATATAAACCTAACGTGAGATGGATAAGATTGAACCTGAATCTAGTCAAAAGATCATGTTTGTAGACTGACAAAAAATGCTCCAGGGCACTCAAATGCTCATTAATAAGTGAGCCCTCCCTTGAGTTATAAAAGTTAATAAGTAGCAATTTCTGTTGGTCAGAAATGACCCATTCCATTATAGGAAAGTTCCAAGAGGCAGTTTCCAGTTTCTTAAAAAACTTCGGCAAGTTCAACGAAAGAAGGATAAGCAGTCCCCCTTTGGATCTTCCTATTAGGACGGGAACTGCAGGGACAGAAAAACGAAGGTACCCATCTAGTGAGAAGCTGGGAGAGGTGTCCCAAGTCTCCTGAAGTGCTAGAATATCATGGTGCTTGATGAACTCCAACCAAATAGGGTCTGTGGCTTTAGATCTAATACCGGCCACGTTCCAGGTCAAAATTTTACATGTCGGCCTCTGGGGATCAACCTCAACCCTCTCTTCAAACGAGCTATGGGATAGTCAATCGTTCATATCCATTGAGGCCAATGGGGAGAAACGATTAGTGAGACCTATATTTACTGTATGTAGGTCACCCTGCTGAGCAACCACCAGATCTTCGGAAAATCCCCTTTCTGCCATCCCTATCCTCTCTTGTGTAGACCTTTGTTGGCTGAAAATATTGGTGTGATGATGTGATGGGCTCGGGTTAATGCGAGGAGGCCCTTCTTGATGTGTTAAAGTAGATTTTCTAAACGGCCTTAAAGGTCTCTCCGGTGGGTAAAAAAAGCCAAGAGGGAGAGGTCTAATACCATCATTTGTCAGGTCTGAGGCATCCCAGAACAGTCTGTGCGCACTGTCCTGATTGTTAAAGTTTACCACTAGGCAGTCCCCTGGGATACATTTAGGCTGACGCCCTACCCAACTAACCCTCCTTGCCATAATGACAGTGCTTGTGATATCTGTGCCACCACTACTAAACTGGGAGCAACATTCCCTGGCCAATACCATAAGATCACGGGTTGTCTCGCCTGTAACTGCGTTTGCTGGTGGAACCCCAGTAAAGACTGCAACAAGGGGGGGCAGCCTCCGGGGGGCAGCTCCAGGCAGATATCTCTATGGGGAGCCGACTTAACTCCATGGGTAGTACTCAACATCCCACCCCTCATGTGCCTCGACCCCTCCAGAACATCCCCGTTAACCGGGCTTCTATCATTGGAAGCTACTGGGTCCTTATATATAGTGTTAACCCTAGGGTGAGTAATGTTTAGATTGTGAGAGTTGGCCCGGTTCCCCGTTTGGCTAGATTGTTGTTTAAGAAAGGCATCAATTTTTTCACATTTGCCCAGAAGTCCCGCTACACATTCATTCAAAGTGTTCACAACGTCTTTAGCGATGGCTACCAATGCGGGTTCAAGTCTTGATGTGAACAGGTCTTCTAAAATGTTACAAACATGATCCTTTATACTAATATTCTGATGAACAGTTCTTACCCGGTATGTTTTTCCTCTTGGGAGCGATTTTCAGAGACCTTCGCCTACGGTTGGTCTTGGGGAGGGGAGCCAAAGGGGTTGGATTTGATGAGACCAAAACTGGCTCCAAAGTGGGGGAAATGTTAGCAATCACGATTTTGGGTTCAAAGGGTACACTTGGGGTCAACGGATCAATGTTAGCAGGACCCATCCCCAGCTCCTTCTTGGCGTTTGCTATTTCCTTGGTCAGAACGCCCACAGCAGAAGTCAAGTAGGAAATTATAGATTCCGATTTCCTAGGAATCTTGGCGTTTTTACCTTCGTGCTAACCCCGGCACAACTGCTTTCGCTTCCCCATTACGGATGTAAATGGGGTGGCCCAGCCCGGCCTCAGTCGTCCTCGGACGGCCTCAGACGGCCCACCCTTTGCCCGGGCTTAGCCCGGCGCCCGCCCGAGCGCGTCCCGAGCCGCGTTAGAAGACGGATGGTTAAATCTTCCGGGTCACAGGGGGAGGGGCTTGATGTCTGCTGTGCCCCCACTGGCTCCTGGATGCTGTAGTGCTCACTCTGCCCCAAACACCGGCAAACAGCACAGGAGAAGCGTCTCACTCTCAGTTTGAAAGGGGGCAATCTGCAGGCGCTAGCACTAGCTGGAACAAAGGATATTCGCCCAACCCCCAGCAGCCCTTTCAGCAGCCCTTCCAGTCAGCGCAAGGGGGGGAAGTGGCCAATAAAGCCAGAGGTAATACAGGTGGGAAGGGCGTGTGCTGGGATTTCAACAGGCGAACATGCACCAGGGCACCGGGCGCGTGCCAATTCAGACACGCGTGTTACATATGCAGCCACCCTTTCCCCCCAGAAACGACATGCCGGTCAAAGGTTAGTACTTCAGGTAACAGGGGAAGAAGGAAACCAGAATAGCGGGGAACACCCCCAGGTCGCTCATTCCCCCATTGACGTGTTGGCTATGATTCCTTGGCTGAATAGATACCCAGACCATACCTCTGCAAGGATGCTGCAAGAAGGTTTCACACACGGTTTTCGGATTCCAGCTGGGGTGTATACCGGGACACCGCAGTGTAGGAAGTAGTTGTCAGTTAAACACAATCCTGGGGTGGTAGCGGAAAAAATCGAGAAAGAACAGCGCCTAGGTAGAGTAGCAGGTCCTTTCCTTGACATCCCAGTAGCAAATTTTGTCTGCTCACCCCTGGGAGTGATCCCGAAGAAAGAAAAGGGCAAATTTAGTCTCATACACAACCTTTCAGCACCTAGGGGCTTATCATTGAATGATGCCATTAACGAGAGCATTTGTAGTGTGAAATATGCGTCTTTTGATCAAGCAGTAGAGATGTTGAGAGTTTTGGGCCCCGGGGCATTGATGGCGAAATCAGATATTGAGTCAGCGTTTAGACTACTGCCAGTGAATCCATCTGACCAACACCTGCGGGGTTTTTCCTCCGAAGGCAAATATTATATGGACATGTGTATGCCCATGGGTTGCTCCGTTTCATGTGCTTACTTTGAAACATTCAGTTCTTTTCTGGAATGGGTTCTGAGACAATCTACAGGCCACCAGCATGTGATGCATTACCTTGACGACTTTCTTTTGCTGGGGGTGGCGGGCTCACAAGAGTGCCCGTGGGCATTGCGTGAGTTTTGCGTGCTCATGCGTGCTTTTGGGGTCCCGCTGGCACCAGGAAAAACAGTGGGGCCATCTACATGCCTGGAATTCTTAGGCATTGAACGTGACTCCGTTGGGGGTTGTTTCAGGTAACCCAAGGAAAAAAATGCGAAGTTCAGGGCAGCCCTTCAACAATGTTTGGTGAAAGAGAAAGTCACATTACAGCAGTTGCAGCAGACTGTTGGGCAGCTGAATTTTGCACTAAGGCACGCCCATTTTCCCGCTCAATTGCGCAAGCCATGAGGGGCCTGCGAGACAAGCACCATCACACGAGACTGTCAGTCGAGGTTCGCCAGGACATGCGGATATGGATTGCATTTCTGGAGGATTTCAATGGCAGAGTACTGTGGGGTGCCCCCACTGTGACCTCAGCAGAGTTAGGACTATGGACTGACGCTGCGGGCAGTGTAGGATTTGGTGCCATACTTGGCAACAAGTGGGTGGCACAAATGAGCCCAATTGGTGGGAGAAAAGTGGTTTAACAGCAAACATTGGGTTTCTAGAACTGTTCCCAATATGGGTTGCTTTAAGGGTCTGGCCTTATCAATTGTCTAATCGATCCATCATTTTCTGGTCGGATAACATGACTGTAGTGGAATGCATCAATCAACATGCAGCACGGTGTAAGTTGATACTCCGCCTTATGACGGAGATTGAACTAAGATGCATGAAGTTGAACGTACAATTCAGGGCCAAACATGTTCCAGGAGTCTTGAATAACACAGCTGATGCCCTTTCTCGCTTTAAGATGCAGGTATTCAGGGAACACGTACCAGCTGCAGAGGCTTCACCAGCACACTTACCAACAACACTTTGGCAGATTGATGCCCCCGACTACAGGACCTCGTGGCAGCCAGCCTAGCTCCCAGGACCAGAACAGCTTACGAAGTGATGTTCAGGTCTTACTGTAATTTTCTGGGACAGGACTGGGAGACAAAATGGGATCAGGAGGCAAACTTTACTGGGTACATGGACACATTGCACAAGGAGGGGCGCTCAGCTGCGACAGCTAGCAGACACAAGGCAGCTGTTTCCTTTTTTGCACAGACAAAGGGGGCCAGTGATCCTACGAAAAGTTTTTTGGTACGAAAGGCGATGAAGGGGTGGCGGCGCCTACAGGCAAACACTACCGATAGCAGAAGGCCAATAGGTCTAGAACGGTTAGCAGTGGTATTCCTCGCCCTGCATGACACATTCAGCTCGTCAGGAGAGCTACTCCTATTCAAAGCCGCTTTTTCCCTGGCATTTTATGGGGCATTGTGGGTAAGTGAACTGGTGGCTAGCAACAAACTTGACACGTTAGGTGGCCTACAGTTGGTAGATACTACTATACGGGGCGACTCAATGAGGGTTACCATTCGGAAATCCAAGACTGATCAGGAAGCCCGGGGGGGAGAGTTTGGTGCTACATCGGGCACCGAAAAACCCATGCTGCCCAGTGTCGCATGTGGAGGCGTTTATCAGACATCGGGCGGGTGTGGCAATGGGAGCATTGTTAATACATGCGGATGGTACCCCGTTGACCAGGTTTCAGTTCCAAAGAGTGTTAGCAATGGCTATTGCCAAAGCGGGTTTGAACCCCAAGGAATTTGGAACATATTCTTTCCGGATAGGGGCAGCCACTGAGGCCACTGCGAGGGGATTGCATGCCGACAGTGTGAAGAGGATTGGTAGATGGTCTTCCAATGCCTATAAGCGTTATGTGTGGCTGCACATGTTGTAAGGTTCAGTTCATCACCCCTGACACCTGCCTTGTCTATGTTTATCTTTCAGTTTCTTGGGCCTGTGATGCAGGATGGAAACTACTACAGGGTCAGCAAATGCAACCATCAACATCTCGACAACGGCAAGAAGACAAGAGGAGAACACATGTAGAATGGGTGGTTGGTCATTCTTATGTGAAGCGTGCTAAACCATTTTTACTTTCAGGAGGGGGTAGACGGAGGGCGGAGTGCGGGGGTTCAATGTTTCCTTTCATGGCAGAGGGGGGCTCCGCCTTAGTCAGCTTAGGGGCTACATCTCTGACTTACTCGAAAGGCATACCCCACCGCCCTCAGTGGTCATCCTGCATCTGGGGGGGAATGATTTGGTGACGCTAGGAAGAAGGGTCTTGTTGGAAGAGATCATCTCAGCGGAAGGTTGGCTGGCGATGTTGTTACCAGGTTCCACCATAGTGTGGTCGCATTTGATACCTAGACTTCAGTGGAGGGGGGAAATCAGTTAGGGTGTTGAATCACTCAGTAAAGAGGGTCAACAATAAGATGGAGAAACTCTTTTGAACACCTCACCTGCAGAGTATTCCACATGGGTGCATTTGGGGGGGATCAGTTCTATTTACGGGATGGGGTCCACTTGACAGAAGCAAGTAATGACCTACTGGTACGGAACATACTGGCATGGCTAGAAGGTTTTGCTAGGAAGATATGACCTTTCAGTGTAGGGATTTTGGGAGGGGCCAGATAGTCGGTCAACTATGTTGGCCTGTGGCGGTAAGGTCATAATCGGTGAGCAGCAATTTAAGGTCCTTAGGGGGCGGCACCATTATCGAATGGGGTTGTCCAGGGGGAGGGGCCAAAGGTCTATCCTAGAACTTCAGGGGCAGGATATCTGCTTGCTTGGAAGGGTGTGGGGGAGGGAGTCACGCTTTCCTCGGGCTGGTAGCCACCCCGCCCATACACTATGACGTCGAGTGTAAGGGCCCTCCTTTTTGGTTAAATGGAGTTCACGGAGCGTACGAGGGTAACCAGGAGAGGGACGAACTCTCCCGGTAACCGGGACCTTGTTGCGCATGCGTGAGGGTGTAGCTGGGAAAAAGGATCTGACACCGGTTAACGACCTTGCCGTAGGCCCAGAAATTATTAGAATGCAAAATTGATATGTAGGATGTTAGATGTAGGATGTTAGGACTGGAAACAGGCTGTGGTGCTTCCCCTCCGCAAGAAGCCTAATATTAGCTTTGAGAAGCTGGACAACCTACGCCCCATCTCTCTGCTGCCTTATTTTTCTAAGGTAGCGGAGAAGGTGGTAAACAAACAGCTTATGAAGTATGTGGAGGAAGGCAACATTCTTCACCCTACCCAATTCGGGTTCCGGCCCCGTCATTCTACGGAATCTGCCCTTCTTAGGGCCACCGAATCCCTCAGACAGGGTGCAGACGAGGGACAAACCATGGCTCTAATTCTATTAGATCTCAGTGCTGCATTCGACACTGTAGCACATTCCATCTTGCTACAGTGTCTGAACAAAGGAGGGGTGAGAGGAGCAGCATTGAAATGGATTTATTCATTTCTCACTGGCCGAGGCTTCCAAGTGAGGCAGGGCGACCACTACTCTGAGCGAATTTCTTTGGACCAGGGGGTGCCGCAGGGCTCGTCCCTGAGTCCAACACTTTTCAATCTTTATGTCGCTCCTATCGCCACCTTAGTAGAGAGTCACGGCCTCCGCTTGGTGTCTTATGCCGACGACACGCAGTTGGTGATCTCCCTGTCGCGTGCACCCAGTCTCTCGGCGGACATCTTCAGAGCTTGCATGCAAGATCTAGCTGCCTGGATGTCCGCCAACTGCCTCAAGCTCAACGGAGGCAAGACTGAGGTGCTGGTCGTGGGGGGCTGCCAATCAGCGTGGACGTCGGCATGGTGGCCATCCTGCCTAGGTCCAACACCCTCTCCGTGCCAGAAAGCAAAGAATCTGGGCATCTGGTTTGACACTGACCTCTCCTTTGGCCCCCAGATTAATCAGGTGGTTGGATCATGTTTTGGGACCCTTAAAAGTCTCAGGAAGACTTTGAAGTTTTTACCTGTGAGAGCCCGACAAACCCTGGTGCATGCACTAGTCACATCAAAGATGGACTATGGCAATCTTCTCTATTTAGGGACTTTGGAGAAGAACCTCAACCGCCTACAGGTCCTACAGAATGCCGCTGCCCGCTTAGTGCTTAAACTACCCAGACGAGCTGCATCGGCCGCGGCCCTCCGATCTCTGCATTGGCTTCCGGTCAGAAGCAGGGTAGAATTTAAAGCTCTATGTACGTGCCATCGGATCATCAACGGGAGATCCCCTCTTCCCCTGCAGGGACTTCTGACTACTTATGAGCCGTCCCGCTCGTTGAGATCATCTGGCTCTGGACTCCTGGTCGTTCCCAAGGTGTCTAGAGCTCGAATGGGCGGAAGATCTTTCAGGTACCTTGCAGCCTCAAGATGGAACAAACTACCCATGGCACTGAGATTAGAGCCATCAGAATCAATTTTCAGAGTCAAACTTAAAACTGCACTATTTGCCCAGTAAGGTACGCCGCTTCTATAGGTTCCAGTAAGAGTTGCTCCTCAGCGCGGGGACACGCCGTTGTGCGTCACCAAGCGCTTTACAAAACCCCCTAAATAGAAATAGAAATAGATTCGGTTAGGAAACACGCTGTATTAGTCATTTCTTAAGGTTAGCCCTTCATACCTGTCTACCTTGCTGTAAATCTAATGTCTGAATTTTGCATTTAATAATTGTGTAAATAATGTTTATTTTACTCATTTTAATTTGTTTTCATATTTTTAATAAATACGGCCGGGGGGGTCGTGAGAACCCCTGCCTTCCAAAGAATTCTCTCGCTTGACTGATTACTACGTTGATGGTAAATATTATTTGCATGATGAGGGGGGTGGTCGGTAGTCCCAGACCATGCTGGCGGTGAAAGACCGAAGACAGTTAGAATATTTTGGGGGTTTTAGCCACGCCCCCATGTTTACTCTTTCTGCCCCACTGCACACAGCATCACAGTTACCATCGTTTTTTTTAATGCACTTCGACCACTGCCCTAAACCCATTCAGCCCAGAGCCAATGGATATGTGAGCGATATAGAATACTTAGGGGACCCTCATCATATTCGATCATTTTGCGTTATACCGCTGAAGGCTATATGTTTAAAAAATATTACTTCCAATAAATGTCACTTGATTCAGTGACATATTTGTATGTACTTCATTGATACACTGAGACGAGAATTTTTTATTTTTCCTTTTAAACAGTCTTTATCATATGTATTTATGACATTTCTTGCCCGAATTACAGCTCACTCATGCTTCTGCTCTGAGAGCCAAGCCAAATCCCTGACTCGGCTCTCTGAAAGGCAGTCTGTGTCCCTCCAAGAAGTCTAGTGTCTCCCATGACCTTGGTAGTCACATGTCTCCTGAAGTTGTTTGCTGTATGAAAAAACTAGAATAAAGTCAGGGTCTAATTAAGGAAACTTTGGATGACACCATATAAAATGCTGCTTGAAGGTCATTACATAGAAAACCTGAGCAGAAGGGCTTAAATCTGAGCAGTGTAGTCAAGGCATGCTGCTGAAACATGAGAGTATGCATGTAAAAATTAGTCTGCAATCAAATTAAAGATGACCCATTGCATCCTATAGTGCCAAACCCACAGGGGTAATGTAGGTCCGCACAGCTGACATTTAAACCTGAAGAAGTCAGCACACACCTGCTGCATAAATTATCTTTGCGAGGTCTTGGGAATGTTTTGCTGTGTACATGCCATTTAAGGTAAGTGTGGATACATCATCACATCATACTTGCTAATTGATGATGCAATAAAAACAGAAAAATGAACATTTGTGCATCAGCCCTTGCTCAAACAGAAGGGTAGATGGTGTGGCGTTATGGCCAGAGCTGCTGACTTTGGAGCTGGGGAACCAGGTTTGAGCATCCACGTCGGCTCAACATCCTGTGATTCTGGGTAGATCCCTTGATCTG
The DNA here is from genome assembly GCF_964261635.1 of Lissotriton helveticus. Classification (NCBI taxonomy): domain Eukaryota; kingdom Metazoa; phylum Chordata; class Amphibia; order Caudata; family Salamandridae; genus Lissotriton; species Lissotriton helveticus. The sequence continues at coordinate 1,559,567,303 of NC_136059.1, forward strand.
CCCGTGCCTACCAAAATTGAATGTGTCCTTGTGTTGCATAACTGGTGCTCATGTAAAGTGCTCTAATACCTTCAGGTCAAGTTTGCGCTATATAAAACCGCAAAAAAAAGAAAAGGCCAGATAATCTGTAGTGGTGGCTGGTAGATTTTAGAAGTGGTGCGGCTGGGTGTACAGCAGCAAATGCCTCGAAGCCCAAAAGTACTCCCCAACATCCGCATACATGCCAATAGACCCGAGTCATGTGAACGACTCCCGATTTTTTAAGCCAAAAATGGCTTTTAATTGACTGTCTCACAACTGAAGTTGTCTCTTTTTTAATAGAAGTTAATAGGGGGAAGTACATTCTCCCAATAATTCTTTTTAAATCTGCCACTTTCCTCTTCTAAAATGTTGACATGTATGCACCCGCTCTCTGGCCTTAACAAGCCCTGGGCCCAACACCTTCACAGCAGTGCTTAATTTGTGAAAGATTAAGAGCCAGGGCCTTTCTCAGAATGCCACTGCAGCCTGCACCATACATTGCCCATACCAGCATAACATCTAATTATCGTACTCCTACAAGTGTGACAATTCAGACTATTTCAGGCCACGCAATGTTATAGTAACGGATTGAGAGGCTAGTATTATTAATTTATAATTAGATTTAACTTTATATACACAGTTGTTGTGCTCATCTCAGACAGTGCCACCATGTGGTGGGCTGTCACTCGAGCCAGTGCTGAGCACCAGAATCCACTATGCAGTGCACTGCTTCAACACTTCATGCACCTGCTTCTGTTATGCAGCAGACGGATGGGAGAGTTGGAAGTCGTGGGCCTGTCCTGTAGAAAAGGACCATGTCTGCTCATGTCGAAGACTGCCCAGGTAAGGTTTTGTGTGTAATGCTCTGGGTGCATATGTGTGACTGTGTGACTTTCTTTGTGTGTGTGTCTGCAACTGTGCGTGTACATATATTTCCTTGCATGCCTAAGAGTTTAAGTGTCTATGTGTGCATGCAGTTTGAAAGCCTGTGAAGCAGTGCTTAATTTGAGCCGGTGGTTTACGGTTCTCGGCACCAACACTTATTTGTCAACTCTTGCGCTTGTGACAGTCTTTTTAGGTTTCGCCTGGCCGTAGCACTGCGTAGCAGTGCTCGCGCACAGGCGAAATCTTATGATCCTACAGTGTGGGGCTTTGTCCCGCCTTCTCTTCCATTGGCTAGCTCCATAAATGGAGGCTAGCCATTGGAAGCGATGGTTGTCAATTACTCTTTCCCCCGTCAAGACGCGAATCGGGGGCGTTTCCGTGTCTTTTTTTAAGTCCCGCCCCTTTTGTCGTCATGCCCGTCCCGACGTTGTTCGGGAGCAAAAGGCTGCTTCAGGGCCCCCGCCTGCCCCACAGAAGAGTTGTCTGTGCAAGTCCTGGCGCTGTTCAACTGATCTTTTCTTTCGAAGTCTCATTCCGTGTGTTCGTTTTTGTATCCCTTCAAAGAAGTTTCCCTTTCGTTTTGTCAATTGTGTGTGTATCAGCTGGCTTTGGGTGTAAATTGCTCCCCTTGACACGGGAATGAATCGGTGTAAATGCTTCCACCGAGCCCATCTCTGCCGCGTCGGTCTGGATACACTGTCTGCTCGGATACTAATGATGCAGGGTATGCAGGGTTACCGTCGGTAACAAAAGTGCTCCTCCAGAGCAGGGCGCCTGCCAGCAGCAAAAGTGCACCAGGGACAGACGTGCACCATCGGTAACAAGAGGCACTGACAGCTGTAAAAGTGTGCCAGGGACAGTAGTGCGCCGGAGCAGGGTGCCGGCCAGCAGCAAAAGTGAGCCAGGTACAAAGTGCGCCTTCGGTAACAAGAGGCACCAACAGCTGTAAGAGTACTCCAGGGACAGAAGTGCACCGTCGGTAACAAGAGGTTCCGAAAGCTGTAAAGGTGCTTCTCCAGAACAGGGTGCCGGCCAGCAGCAAAAGTGCACCAGAGACAACAGTGCGCCTTCGGTAACAAGAGATAGCGACAGCAGCAAAAGTGCGCCAGGGACAGAAGTGCGCCTTCGGTAACAAGAGGCAGCGACAGCTGTAAGAGTGCACCAGGGACAGAAGTGCACCGTCGGTAACAAGAGGCACCAACAGCTGTAAAGGTGCTTCTCCAGAACAGGGTGCCGGCCAGCAGCAAAAGTGCACCAGAGACAACAGTGCGCCTTCGGTAACAAGAGATAGGGACAGCAGCAAAAGTGCGCCAGGGACAGAAGTGCGTCTTCGGTAACAAGAGGGACCGACAGCTGTAAAAGTGCACCAGGGACAGAAGTGCGCCTTCGGTAACAAGAGGCACCGATAGCTGTAAAAGTGCACCAGGGACAGAAGTGCGCATTCGGTAACAAGAGGCACCGACAGCTGTAAGAGTGCACCAGGGACAGAAGTGCGCCTTCGGTAACAAGAGGCACCGACAGCTGTAAGAGTGCTCCTCCAGAGCAGGGTGCCGGCCAGCAGCAAAAGAGCGCCTTCGGTAACAAGGGAGTACCAGTTGGACATTAGAGCACCCCGGAACAAGAGTGCACCTCAGAAAAAGAGAAAACCCCAAGATAGTAGTGCAGCTCTAGAAGGAGACGGCACCTCAGGTCAAAAGTGCATCATAGGAGCTATAATGCAACCCCAGGAATAAACGTGCACCCCGATATTACAAAAGGATCTCAGCAGAAGACGGGACCGAGGAACGAAAGTACACTCCAGGAGACAGAGTTCACCCCCTGATATAAGAGCGCGCATTTTAGGGGTAAACGTTCACCTGTGAAGCCGGGGTTCACACCCGAAGCAAAATCTCACCCCCAAGAAAGGCGCACCCCTCCCCAGTCTGCACCCCGAGTTCCTGCCCAGCCTGCATATGATGTGCGCCCGGAGACTGCCTTGAGCAGCCCAGAGCCAGAACCGCAGAGGACAGGTATGTGGTGGAGGGGGTAGGGGGTGCACGAGGGGCAGGGGGCTTAGGGAGACACGCCAGGCTGCCGCCCATCCAAAGTGAGACCCAGAAATGGTACAGGGTGAAGATACATCTGGGGCGGGGGGCGGCAGGGGGACGGCGGGGTGGACTGTGGTCACCTGAGCTCACTAGCATGATGCACTTTTAATTTTCTTTTATGCCCTTCGGGTTTCTTTCGCACATTCATTCTTACTGCCACCGCTCCCTCTCTTTCTCTACTCCCCTCTCTCCCTCCACGTTGGCCCCTCGTTCTTCCCCCCCTTGCTCTTTTACTCTCCTTCAATTCTTATCTTTGCCGGTTTTGACCCCTTTTCTTTCTCATCACCTTTTATTTTCTCTCGTTCTCAGCTGGTTTCGCGCGCATTGGTGTAATATAAAAGTTATAGGGTAAAGCAGGGTGTAATATTGTCTCACCAAATACCATCGAAATATAAAAGTTATATGTTACTGCATGGTGTAATATACAATGTCAACCAAATACCAATAGGGAATGTACCATGATCCACCACAATCCCGGGGGGTGGGTTATATTTAATAATTCAATGACATCCACATGCACACTATACAGAGCCTATGCCACATACTAAGAGGTATATGTACAAGTATCGACTTGTAAAATGTTATTGACAATATGTACAAGATTTATCCTTAATGGAATGGGACGAGAATACATAACAGTGTAATGTTTCTATAATGCCATAGGTGCACCTGACATGATAATGAACTATAGTGCAGGGTTATGGCTGCGATAACTTACCAGAACCTGCGTTGTACTATGTCACGAAAGTGTACCACCTGTTTATGCATTTTTTATATGTCCTGTGATTGCTAAGAGGACATAACTGGAGCTGCTGCGTAATTCACTGAAGAAAGGTTTGGAACCCTTGCTTTTGTACAATACAAAAAAAGATAGGCGGTGTACACCACTGTCTCTCACCCCCCCCCCCTAGCCCCATGACAGGATTTAAAACGTGTTACATGTCCGCTCTGATGGTGAGATTCATTAACATACTGCCGCGTTTCAGAGCCCCCTCGGATGCCCAGATGCAGACAGATGTTCAGAGAGCCTCAGCTCGCCCCAGAGCTAGTCCCACAGTTCGCCCTCGGTGTTGGCGGGCAGGTGTTTATATGGTCGGGTCACCCACTCACACTATCCGTAGGTGCTGAAGGCAGTCATTGTTTTGCTCTTGAAGTTCCTTACTGTTTTGTACCTTATTTTATTTTTGACGCAGAAATATCTTCTGAAATGTAAAATGCATTTCATAAACAGATTGAAAAACGCTGTACAATAAATCACAATGCGTTTCGTATTTTTAATATAAGGTTCAGTCTTGGAGCAGCCCATCCCCTCTTTGTGAAGCACTCAATTGGTCAGCACATGGCTGACACTAACAAAACAGGACGTGCACCAAGTACCAAGGATGCATCACATAAACGGAAGTGACATGCTCTGTTTATACATGCATTTCCATGTAACCAGAAAAAGCATAGGACAGACACTTGATGGATTTTAGCATAGCGTGAGAGCCATCGCATGTCGAGTTTGTTGGCCTAAGTGGTGTCAGTATAATAAAGCAAAGTTTAGGTTTGTTAGGTCGGAGAAACATGTAAACATCACAGCAGTTATAAATGACCTAAGTCGTTATTTGTGCTAGTACTAGCTTTATTTCTTTTAAGGGGCGTTGAAGGCAGCTTGTCCTTTTTTTACCCGTTAGGTTCATACGATCCTATGTAAATTTGGAAGCGCTCAGACTCTACAACAGTGGTTTGCACCACTTGGTGAAGCCGTTGAATACACGATGCTGTGTCTCAGTGGCACCCTTATACTGGCATATTGAAAAAAATGCACCACCCACGACTAAAACAATGGAGGTCACTTGCCCGTGCTCACCAAAGCCTTTACTTTACATTTTTTCTGTATGTTTCAGATGTTCTGGATTTGTAACATTATATGCTGTAGCTTACCAGCTACCCCACCACTTCCACCACCACATCCACCACATCCACCACCACCACATCCACCAACACATTCACCACCACCACCACATCCACCACCACTTCCACGACATCCACCACCACGACCACCACCACGACATCCACCACCACAACATCCACCACCACCACATCCACCACCACCACATCCACCACCACCACATCCACCATCACCACCACATCCACCACCACATCCACCAACACATCCACCCCCACATCCACCACCACCACCACATCCACCACCACCACATCCACCACCACCACATCCACCAGATCCACCACCCCCACATCCACCACATCTATGTGTGTGTGTGTGTGTGCGTGTGGCTCTGTGCGTGTGGCTCTGTGTGTGTGTGGGTGCAAATGCAATAGGTCTTGTATTTGCGAGAGATTAAGCTATTGGCATTGTAAATGACAATGCCATTTATTTATATGTTTTCAAAACCAACACATAAATAAAAAATGTGTCATTTACAATGCCAATAGCTCTAACTTTTGCAAAGGCGAGACCGTTGCATTGTAAATGCTTGTTATTAATTGAATATACATTAAAACATTATTATTACCTGCATCCAAGCTATTCTTACATCTTTGGGGGCCTGGAATAGTTTGAATTGGGACACTTGTAGGAGTGTGATGGTTAGTAGATGTGTTGTTACTATCATTGGTAGCATAGCAGGGCAATGTGTGGTGCAAACTTCAGTGGCCTCCTGATGAGAGCCTTCGCACCTATTTTTTTTTACAAATTAAGCACTGCAGAAATTGACATATTCATGGTATTCGTGCACCACTCATAAACGCCTGCCCCCCCCCCTCACAATTACTGTCCTCCCAAATGGGAAGCATTTTTTAAAGCAGATCTTGTGTCTTTAATGGACATATGCACATGCAGTAACGGAGGTCTGCTGTGCTTTGCAGGGCACCCCATTCTAGCTTTGGCAGCCAGTCACAGGGGGTTGCACATTTGCAGCCGACCTAGTTATTAATCATTAGGCAGGTCACTTTGCGACTGAACAATTTGCAATTCAAATAACCGTAGATACGTCCGTCTCATCGCAAATTTCATTCACGATCCCAAACGAATTGCTGTGCAAATGACGTGAAGGTGAATAAGACATCTGGCACATCACTACTCTGGCAGCTGACGCCTATTGCTACCGCTGCTAAAAGACAGAGGGCCTTATTTACAAGCTGCTTGTGCCACTTTTGCGTAATTTTTAACATGGGAAAATGACGCAAAATTGGCGCAAGCCACTGGTAAATAAGGACCAGAGTCTGTAGCATATGGCACAAGCTAGGGAATATTTGGTATGGCTGGGAAGACGCGAGCACCAAGAGTGTGGGCCACTATTAAGGCTGAGTTGAACATTTTAGCAGAACAGGTCATCAAGGATGCAGATAAATGGCATGAAAAGGCTGGCAAATGTGTGTTAGAAGGCACAAAGATGGCTTTTAGTAGTGTATCCCCTGAAAAGTAAGTTTAACCCCTTCCATGCTCATGACGAGCTGAGCTCGTCATGAGTTGCGCCTCTCGCATGCTCATGACGAGCTCAGCTCGTCATGTAACGCGTTTTTTTTTGCGGCCGCGAAAATCGCGGCCGCACGCATGCGGTTAATGGGCATAACACACTACAATGTGTAGATAGATCAAAAACGGCAGAGAGTTAAACACCCAGGCCCAAGACAAGAGCACAGAGAACAAGGAAGAACTGGTGGGTGGTGCATGCAAGCTATCAAACTCATGCCACCTTTATCTGTTGTGCAGTGCACTTGGTCCTGAATCCATAGTGGCCAGGGTACATTAGCATCTGAGAGGAGCACCACAGAAACATCGGTTGAAGATAATCAAACCTTACTCATTGTAACTTATCTCACAAATATAGGTCTCAATTGATTAAAAAAAGTGGTACCTTTACAAGTTGTGGACTGATGAATATGAGATTTTGTGACGTTGCTACTTTTTGTGGATTCACAATAACCCTTGCCCTTCAAACTAGCACATATAACACACATTGGTAAATGCAATAGGTTTCGCCAATGTGATTAATAATAAGCTGTTTTTTTGTTGTAAGTTGTAGTTTGCTGAGTAGTTGTACAATATAAGTTACAGAAAGTCTGTTAAAGTGTTATGACTCGGTTATGTACAAAAAGGCAATATGTTGTGCTGTTACTAGTGATATAGTGCGGGTGAGTAATAGCAAATGTTTGAAAAATGAAATGAAAAAGGGAAATAATAGAATGAATTAATGTAATAGCAATATTATGTGTTTATAGGAGTTTTGACAACTTTTGGGCCCGATGCCACTGCACCTGCTGCCCCATTCAAAGTATGCCCCAAGTGCTTGCAAGATAACTGCATTTGCGACTGCCTGTTCAGTAGTAAAATATAGCATATATAGGTGTTTAGAGGAGTTCTGACAACTTTTGGGCCTGGTTGCCACTGCACATGCTGCGCCATTCAAATCATGACCCTGTTGTCAGCAAGGTAACTGTACTTGTAACTGCCAGTTTAGTAGTAAAATAAAGCAATATTAGGTGTTTAGAGGGATTCCTAGTGCTTTGGGCCCTGGTGCCACTGCACCTGTTGCACCATTCAAATCAAGCCCCTTTTAAGTGCAAGGTAACTGCACTTGTGACTGCCTGTTTAGTGGTCAAAAATAGCAATATTATGTGTTTAGAGGAGTTCAGACACCTTTTAGGCCCGGGGCTGCTGCACTTGCTGCACCATTCAAATCATGGCCCTGTTGATCGCAAGATACCTGCACTGGTGACTGCCTGTTTAGTAGTAAAATTTAGCAATATCAGGTGTTAAATGGGGTGCCTAGAGCTTTTGGTCCCGGTGTCACTGCCCCTGCTGCACCATTGAAATCATGATCCCTTTTCCATTAACTGTACTTTAAATGCTGTGGCCTAAGTTGGCGTGCTTAGAACGTGCAATAGAATCCTAGAATAAAGAGTTTGAGAGAGAAGTGCGGAGTGCAAGAGCGAGTGAAATAGTGGAGAGGCTAAAAGAAAGAAACATAGACCACGAACAAGTGAGTGGACGGGCAAGGGGGGTACACAGACAGGGAGATGGGAGAGAGTTGGGTGGCAGAGAGGAGCAGAAATAAAAGACAGAATGAAAAGGAGAGAAGGCAGAGGGAAAAAGTTGACATAGAGATGAGAGACGCTGAGAAGGGAGTGAGAGAAAGAGACAGGGAGAGTGTGAAGAGTGAAATAAATAATAGAGGAAAACGTTGACCGATGGATGAATCTTCAAAATATTAAGAAAGAACTCACTGGAGTAAATAGGCTAGGATAGAGCTGAGACAACCCTCCCTTCGCAGCTTCAAGTCATGGAAAAGGGCACTCCCTCACGAGTCTCTGTTCCGCATTTTTACTCAGGTTTCCATCTCATGTGAGGGAAAGGGGGTGTAAAAAAGCATGGGAACCCTATCCTCCCACCACCGGTGTGCCCTGCACTCAGACACTAGCTGAGAGCTAGGGAACACCGCCCCACTTCCAAGGTCTTCTAAAGATTCACACCAGCTGTGCCGGTAATGGCTGACTAATTACGCTGAGGGGACCAGCTAAGTCCCTAAAGTCGGCACCCCATTCTCCTGGGTGCCCTGTAATCAGACATCAGCTAACCTCCTAGGGAAACTTCGTGCCTGAAGCATGCCTTTCAGTCAGACATAAACTGATTGCCTACAGGAGCGACCCTTGACCCTCCTGGTAGGTCGCTCCCCCTCCACGCAGCTCCGACTGTGTGCCCCTGCTGCCGCTGCCAACCGGCTGGTAAGTGTCCTCTGGCTTCTGGGCCACTGCTCCCCCTCTCTGTGACCCATTTTTGTGCTCTGTGCCACTTTTTTCCCCCCTTTTCTCGCACCTTTGGACTGTCTGCCCCATTTTGTGCTCTGTGCCACTCGTTTTTTCTCCCCCCTTTTCTGCCCCTCTGCCTGTGTGCCCTGTTTTTGTGCTCTGTGCCACTCATTTTTACCCCCCTTTTGTGCCCCTTTAGCCTTCTATACCACTCTTTTGTCCCCTCTTGTGCCCCATTTCTCTTCTGTTCCACTGCTTTCCCGCCACTGTGACCCCTGCGGCCCGCCCCTTGTCCACTTGCTGCTCCAGCCTCCCAGCTGCTCCTCCCTCCCACATCCCCATATATGCCGGACGCCTGCGCGGTGAGGTGAGCGACCCCTGACCCTACTGGTAGGTCGCTCCCCCTTCACGCAGCTCCCACTGTGTGCCCCTGCTGCCAACTCGCTGGTAAGTGTTCCCTGGCTTCTTGGCCGCTGTTCCCCCTCTCTGTGACCCATTTTTGTGCTCTGTGCCACTCGTTTCCCCCCCCCCTTCTCGCCCCATTTGCAGGTGTGCCCCGTTTTGTGCTCTGTGCCACTCCTTTTTTCTCCCCCCTTTTCTGCCTCTCTGCCTATGTGCCCCGTTTTTGTGCTCAGTGCCACTCGTCCCCCCCCCTTTTGTGCCCCTTTTGCCTTCTATACCACTCTTTTGTCTCCTCTTGTGCCCCATTTTGCTTCTGTTCCACTGCTTCCCCGCTGCTGTGACCCCCTACGGCCTACTCGCTGCTCCCGCCTCTCAGCTGCTCCTCCCTCCCACCTCCCCATATATGCCGAATGCCTGCGCGGTGAGGTGAGCGACCCCTGACCCTCCTGGTAGGTCGCTCCCCCTCCACGCAGCTCCGACTGTGTGACCCTGCTGCCGCTGCCAACTCGCTGGTAAGTGTCCTCTGGCTTTTGGGCCACGGCTTCCCCTCTCTGTGACCCATTTTTGTGCTCTGTGCCACTTGTTTCCCCCCTCTTTTGTGCCCCTTTTGCCTTCTATACCTCTTTTGCCCTCTCTTTTGCCCCATTTTTCTTCTGTTCCACTGCTTCCCCGCCGCTGTGACCCCTGCGGCCCGCCACCTGCCCACTCGCTGCTCCCGCCTCCCAGCTGCTCCTGCCTCCCACCTTCCCATATATGCCGGACGCTGCACAGATGCGCAGAGGACGCGCGCAGGGGACACGCGCAGCGGGCGCGCCAAAGGCGCGCCTAGGGAAAGGCCGTCTGCGCCCATCCGCGCCTGGACCGCACCCAGTGCCAGAACCCCTGGACCCCGCGAACACCATGACACCAGACTCCGCTACGATGCCAGCACCCTCCACGCACTCAACTCTGGCCAAAACCACACCTGCTTCTAGGTCACCCCTAAACGGACCCACAAACCCTTCTCCTGCCGCACCTGCAGCTTCACCTGCAACAGAGCCACCAAACCTCCGAGGACTGGACCCAACCACCTCCGCTGCATACGCCTCAACACCCGCTCCGCACGCAAACACGCCGTCGAGCTCTGGGATCTGCTCGTCACCTCCGCCCCAGACGTAGCCTTCCTGACCGAGACCTGGTGGAACAACTCCTTGGCGCCCGACATCGCCATAGCCATCCCGGACGGCTACAAGATCATCCGCAGGGATCGCGCCAACGGAATCGGAAGAGGAATAGCCATCGTCCACAAGTCCTCTCTCAAGGTTTCCACCCACGCAGACGACACCCTCAACACCGCCGAACACCTGCACTTCCGGATCCACACCGACCCCAACACCACCCTCAGAGGAACACTCGTCTACAGACCCCCCGGACCCCGGGCCCAGTTCAGCGACTCCATTTCCAAACTCGCCAGCACCCACGCACTCGCCTCTACAGACTACATCCTCTTCGGGGACCTGAACTTCCACCTCGAGAACAACAATGACGCCAACTCTGCCACCCTAATCGACAACCTCGCCAACCTCGGCCTCAGACAACTCGTCACCGCACCCACCCACGCAGCCAGCCACACGCTGGACCCCATCTTCTCCACAGGCACCCACGTCGCCTTTGACCACACCACCGAACTCCACTGGACCGACCACAGCTCCATCCATTTCACCTTCAAGAAACCAACCACGCACCGCCGCTCCCAACAGCTGCCTCGCCGCTGCTGGAGCAAAGTCACCGAAGACCAGCCGATCACCACCCTCGCCCAGAACCCACCCACCGACCCCACCAAACCAGACACTGCAGCCCACAACCTCAAACAGTGGATCGACGACTGCGCCAATACCCTCGCCCCGATCAAGAAACCCTCCAACAAACACACCAGCAAGAGAGCCACATGGTTCACCAACGAGCTCCAGACCTCCAAAAGCGCATGCCGGAAACTGGAGAAGAAATGGCTCCACGAACGCACACTGGACAACCACGCAGCCCACAAGGACGCCACCCGCAGACATCACCACCTCATCAGATTAGCCAAGAGATCCTCCTTCAAAGACCGCCTGGACAACACCGCACACGACAGCAAAGAGCTCTTCAGCATCGTAAAGGAACTCTCCAACCCCAGCGCCAACGCCAATGACATCCCGCCCTCACAAGAACTGTGCGACTCGCTAGCCACCTTCTTCCACTGCAAGATCGCTGACATCCACGACAGCTTCAACACCACAACTGCCCCGACTACACCAGACTCCACCTCCCCCCGCGAACACCACCAGCACCAACCGCCTGACCTCCTGGTCCAACGTCAACGACGATGAGACACGCAAGGTCATGAACTCCATCCACTCAGGATCTCCGTCAGACCCGTGCCCACACCACGTATTCAAAAACGCAGACGCAGACATCGCCCCCCAACTACGGAAGGTCATCAACATCTCCTCGAAACAGCGACATTCCCAGAAAGCTGGAAGCACGCCGAAATCAAAGCCCTCCTCAAGAAGCCCATGGTGGACCCCAAGGACCTCAAGAATTTCTGGCCCATCTCCCTGCTCCCGTTCCCGGCGAAGGTCATCGAGAAAATCGTCAACATGCAATTGGCCCGCCACCTCGAAGACAACAACATCTTGGACCCAGTCCGGATTCAGACGAAACCACAGCACCGAAAACAGCCCTCATTGCCGCCACAGACGACATCAGGTGCCAACTAGACAACGCCGAAACATCAGCCCTCATCTTCCTGGACCTGTCAGCCGCCTTCGACACAGTCTGCCATCGCACCCTAAGGACAAGCCTCCAAGAAGCCGGAATGCAAGAGAAGGCCCTAGACTTGACCACGTCCTTCCTCTCCGGCAGAACCCAGAGCATCCGCCTCCCACCCTTCCGATCCGAAGCCACCGACTTCATCTGCGGCGTCCCCCAGGGCTCATCCCTCAGCTTGACGCTGTTCAACGTCTACATGGCACCCCTCGCACAAGTGGCCCGCCATCACGACCTCAACATCATCTTCTATGCCGATGACACCCAGCTCATCCTCTCCCTCACCAAGGACCCACACACCACCAAAACCAACCTCCACGAGGGAATGAAGGCCGTCGCCGACTGGATGAGGAGCAGCCGTCTGTAGCTGAACTCGGACAAGATCCTCATCCTCGGACCCACCCCCTCAGCCTGGGACGACTCCTGGTGGCCGACCACACTGGGAACAGCACCGACACCCACCAACCAGGCACGCAACCTAGGATTCATCCTTGACTCCTCCCTCTCCATGTCTAAACAGGTCAGCGCCGTCTCCTCCTCCTGCTACAACACCCTCTGCATGCTCCGCAGAATCTACAAGTGGATTCCAAACAAAACAATAAGAACGGTGACACAGGCCCTCGTCAGCAGCAGACTGGACTACGGCAACGCACTCTGTGCAGGAATCCCAGCCAAACACATACGACGACTACAACGCATCCAAAATGTCTCCGCCCGACTGATCCTCAACGTCCCCCGCCGCAGCCACATCACCCCCCACCTGAGAGACCTACACTGGCTCCCCGTCAACAAGAGGATCACCTTCAAGCTCCTCATCCACGCACACAAAGCACTCCACAACGCCGGACCAGCCTACCTGAACAGCAGACTCAGCTTCTACACCCCATTCCGCCAGCTCCGCTCCGCCAGTCTCGCCCTCGCCGCTGTCCCCCGCATCCAACGAATGACCTCCGGCGGCAGATCCTTCTCCTACCTCGCCGCCAAGACCTGGAACACCCTCATTGCCCACCTACGGCAGACCCAAGACCTACTCGCCTTCAGAAAACTTCTCACGCCCTGGCTCTTCGAGCAGTAGCGGCTTCCCCTCCACTCAGCACCTGGAGTCCCTCACGGGTAAGTAGCGGGCTTTACAAGTACTCTGATTGATTGATTGACTACCTCTCTCAGGGAGTCTTACAATTAAAACATCAACTGAGCACCTCAGAACAGCCTCGCTATGTGCGGCTATCTTGCAGCCAGGCCTCAGCTGTGTCCATAATGAAATGTCTCTCACTGTGAACTGCAGTCAAGACTACAGAAGAACTCCCACCGACTTTCCTGCAGTCATGCCACCAGGAGATGACCCTCTCCCGGTCTAACCTGAGGGCCATCTCAGCCTGCTGACAGCTCTGGTGAACATGGTGGGGGTAGGTTGAGTTCTCCGATGGTGTTCGATGGGCAGGGGTCAGAGGTGGGATCGAGTCATGGTAGCTGGTTCCGATGAGAAGCAAGAAGTGGAGGCAGCACTCAGGTGGGTGTGCCCAGGTTCTGCTGATGTGTACTCCCTCCAGCGCGTGGTGGGGTCCTGTAGCCTTCACTGTTCCTCACGAGCAACTGCCTCTCACTTAGGCTTCTGCACAGACTTCACCTTTGCTCTGAGGCACCCACTGACTTCCTGTGATTAGAGTAATGCACGAGGCTGCTATTTTCTGTGAATCACAGGAGGAGCTATGGTCAGCATGTAGCGTGAGATTCAAACTCGAACAAGCTGAGCAATGCACAGACATTCACAAAGATGGGGACCACACAGAACCACAAGACATATACCGAGATAATTTAACAGACTATCATACAAAAATAAACAAAGCCTCACTGAAAAATGTACAGAGAAAAAGAAACTACTTGGAGAAAGAAGCAGAGGAAGAGGCAAAAAAAATTAAACAAACAAGAAAATGGAATAGAAAACACAGTATTGTACTGAAATAATGTTACAGGTATGCTATTTACTCCCTGCCACATAGCCTCAACATTTAGCAATGTTTCCTTTAGTGCTTAGGAGCGTGCATGGGGGCTACGCAAGCAAGAAACTGCAGACACGTGCACTCTCAGTGCATGTTCAAAAGTAAATAAAAATCAGAAGCTACACACTGTCTTGTGCCATTGTCCTTTTTAGGCAAAATGAGTCTGAACCATAATACAGCGGCAGTGTTTACCAAGCATTTCATGAGCCTTACTGATGGCTCTGCAGATGGGCATGCATTTCTGAAATGCTTGAAACATTGCTCACACGCGGAGATTAGGGCATCGGACAAACGTGACCAAATGATTGATGTTTCCGAATACTCTCAAATTTAGATAACTTTGAGTGCGTTCACCTGATTTCAATTGGCTATCACCCTGCCCTTCCAAGGGAACACCAACATTCCTACTCCTAAACATACGATTAAAGAAAATAAGACCTACTTGCGGAATTTCCATGGTCTGAGGAGTTAATTATTTGCAGATCTTAAATCGATTCTCTGAATTGTGATCGCCATGTGAAACGGTCGTGTTGTCTCATTTGGTGCCCACAAAGACAACTTTAGAGTGGACGCATCTCCTGCGATGGGGCCAGAAGACACTTTAACCATCATACCACAAAAAAGCTTCAGAGTCACTAAGGGTACAGCCACAAAGAAGCACATATCAGGCAGGAGGAGAATGGGAAAGAGTAACTTAGATGGCACTAATGAAACCAAAAAGTTCCTATCCTCCCGAAACCAATTTTCACACTTCAGTGTTAAGTTCTGAAAGAGTAGACAAACCTAGAAAACATCAAAGCAGCAGAACAATTGTAACTTAAATATATAATAAAAATATATAAAAAGAAGGCAAAAGTATATTCAACATTGAGGGCTATAATTGCAGGTGTCATGAACACTATCTCGAATTATAAAATTGCTCTCAATGAATCAATTATTAACTGAGTAAGAGGTTTAAAATAACACCTACTATAAATAATACAGCCAGGGCCGGACTGGGAACCAAAACCAGCCCTGGCAAAGTGCTCGGCCGCTCCCCCCTTCACCCACCCTCCAGGCGTTGGGGGTGCCGCCGAGATCTTTGCCGGGGCCGGTTTTCGGGCGATTTTTTTACAGGGCCGATTCTGCAGCTATGCTGCAAAAACGGCCTTGTAACAAAAACAGCCCCCAGGGGCCCAAATCCGGCCCCCACCCATGCAGCGCACAGGAGGATTGCCCGGTGTCCGCTATGGCCAGCGGAAAAACTTTATATGATTAGGAGTGACCAACCGCATTCCTAGGACCAACATTTGTTTTCCCTCTCCTTGGGTTTTTAGATAATTGCGCCTTCTAGAGGACTCCAAGCACAACAGTGTGCAGCGGATTGAGCTAAAGCTACAGCTGGCATGTCAGAACCCTTTTTAAGGGGCAGGAAGGTGTTACTCAGCTGAGCTATTGGGCCAGGCCTCCTACTCTTGATGTTGAGGTCTCCAATTTACTATAGATCCTGAGCAAATGGGCAAGCACCCCTTGAAAACTTTACTCTCAGTAGTTGCCTAGGTCGGGCAATCCTGGGCTTCTCAGAGTGGGGGGAGCATGGGTGAGGTGAATAAAGAAAGTGCATACAGGCTCACAATTCATAATACATGCAGCAGTAGGAATAAAGAATTGTCCAGTCAAATACCTAATTTTGTGAGATTTGCACAAAAGGAAATATGATGTTCACAAACAACTTCCTCAGACCCTGACGGTCAGGGCTGTACTGTTTCTTTAGGTGAGTCCCTTAGTTGCACTTACTCCTTCCTCAAGCAATAGTCATTTTTCCCTGTTCACTAAAGGTGACATTCAGGTGAAGCCCCACTGGTAGTCAGAGTCTCAGGAGTTACACTTTGTCATTGAACTACAGACAAAAATGTTCCAGCACCACAGTGCTATCTAGCAAGAATGTTTCCCCCAGGGAGGATTTAACTGAAATCAGTCTTACCCACACTTGCAGTATCCGAGTGACCAGAGTCCCTGAGCGTGCCCCCACTGTGAGTGCTGGAGCTGCAGCAGCTGTCTTCACTAAGTTCTCCGCACACTCCCAGCTGCAAATGTTCTTTTGGTCCTCCCCACGATGCATGTCCAATGGAATCCCCACAACACCGCTCTCCTCCGGTGAGATCCTGACCAGGTTAGACTTCTTGCTTTCTCCAGAGGCCCCCTCTGGCATACAGAGTCGCCGTCTCTCCACTGTACACGTGCTCTGACCCAATTGGCACTGCAATTTTGTTTTCCGGTGGCCCCCTCCTCGCATACGCGGTCAGCGGCTCACCATCGTACTTGGGCTACTGGCCACTAAGCACAACAATATCTTCACAGCAACCCTTCCTGGCTTACAGGGTCATTGTCTTACCACCACACATAGACTACAGTCCTCTCCATACAGCAGCTTCTTCACAACAGCCCGACCTGGCATACACCGGTGATGGTTCCTCACTGCACATAGTACCGCAATTTCTTCACTGCAGCTTCTCCTGGCATACACCATTGACAGTTCCTCACTGCACATGGGCAAACCGTTCAGCGCATCAATGACCACAGCTTACTTAGTGGCAGCCCTCCTCTGCCCTGTGAAGGTTGCCGTCTTTCTCTGCACACGGACAAAGACCCAATCGGAAAAGCAGCTGTCTCGTCACACCTCACTAAGGGAATCACTGGATAGGAATATCCACTGAACCTCCCTCCCTCCAACACTCTCCTATTACTCAAATGCTCGCCTCTTCCTCAAAGGGCACACAGGTCTTGGCAAGCAGGCAGGCTCTGTTGCTCCAGGCTCCAGGCATTTGGTGGTAGATTCCCTGGGTGATGTCCCCTCACTCAGCTAGTAGACTCGTAGGCCTTGACCCGCAGTCCTGGTCACAGGCAGAATTCTTCCAGAACTTCTACTACTCCCACAGCCCAACTGGATGCTTGGCAGTTGACAATTTTTGGGGTCTCAAGCTTGCCTTCTTACAATCAATTTCCAGACACCAAAAATAATTTGAAGTCTAACGGCTTGATTACGATTCTGGCGATCCACAGACCACCAGACTTGCAGAGGTGGCAGTCTCCTGACCACCCTATTACAATTAGGGTGGTTGGACCGCCATTGCCCCGTCTCAGCCTCCAGGGAAACGCTGTTCCCTGGCAGCCGTGTAAAGGCAGTGTTATGCTTGGCAGGACCGCCATGGTCCAGCCAAACATATTACAAGTTTCCTTTCTGCTACGGTTTTTCATGGCAGTTCCTCCTCCAAGAATACCATACTGTGCAGGAACTGTTTTTGCTGTTCACATTGCAATGCCCATTTTCAGGGCACCGCCGTGGAAAAGAAAAAAAAACAGTGCACCCGACATGGGAAATTCTCTAAATGTGGTAGGTGGGCAGACCACATGTTTGACAGTGCGGCAGTGGGGCAGACCTAGCGCTGCACTGCCAAACTTGTAATCAGGCCCTAACTTTGAAGTTTATGTTGGGGGTCTGCCTACTTTTGAAGTGCCCACTCATCTGCCCTCTCTTCCTCCAGAAAGCAGTTTGTCACAGCAGGAACAACTCCAAAGCTGATAGCCTCACAACACAGGCCATGGGAGTGACTAGGAGTTCACTCCTGGATGTCAGCCACAGTGATATGTGTGTCAAAAGGTTAGCCCAGGGCCTCACTCCTAATCTTTTATGATTCTCTAATCGGCTGCATCTCCTTCCTGAGATGTTCCTGGACCCCTTCCCTGTGAATCAAAGAGCACCCTTTGAAGTGTATTAGAGGAGTCTAGCTCTCCTTTTCTCCAGTGTCTCACCTAGCTTACAGGCACGCAGAAATACACAAATCTGTCTGGGGGAATTCCTCTACCCCCTTTCCTAATGTTTCACCATGCAGCCCTGTGTCTCCCAAAATAGAATCTAGAGTCAGACATACAATGTACCACTCGCAGGCACACATACACCCAGCACCAGCATATAACATGCACATACTGCACAGTACTGCATTATCCATATATTGCACCATTCACAGACACACATACACCAAGAACATGTACACCACATGTGCACTGGTCATCACTACACACCAAACCGATGTAGGCCAAGGGGGAGTTAAGCACAAAGCAGAATAACATTAAACAAGTGAGCCTTTAGGCTTCACTTAAGTGACACAGGGAAAAGGACCTGTTCACTCCTAGTGCTGATTACTACACAATATGGTTCCACCACCGCGTTTGTGCTGCTTAACTCCTGGTAAAGGAAGTACATTTCACCACTATGAGGGTAGTTTATTGGGAGCAGTCCTGGTCTAACAAGAGTCCATGAGGCAGGACTATGTCATGCCTCACACACATTATACATTTTTGCATATAACCAGACAAATCAGTATTAAGGATGCAGACATCAGTACACTTCGGGCACTCGGGCAGGGCTGCTCGTCCATTACCATGCAGAAGACTTTTCCATCCCAACAGAGCAATGCACCTTACATAATCCAGGCAGTCAAAATGGAAATCCCAGCAGTCTAATGGCTGGCAAACAATGAATAATAAGAGACAAATGTGTAATAACAATACTTAAAAATTGTTTGTAGAATAACATTGAACACAAGTATTTTCTTCTAGTGGTTCAATTCAGCTATTCATCACCTGGTTGGGTGATTCTTGTTTCCAAGGAGAAAACAGCATAAGTGGCTCATTTAAACGTATGGTGGGGGGCACAGCAGCTCACCAAGTTAGAAAAGGCTACCTAATACACTCTTTAGCAGAGGATAGTCAATGATATATACATATCCCTGTTTGATAGCCGTGATCTCTCTGCTTTTAGGTCATACATTGTATGCTAAACTGAATGCCGAGCATGTGTTTCTGCCCTCTGCCTTCTTTTTTGTTTTACACAAGAAAACTCCCAAGGTGGGAACCTATGTGCAACAAAAAAATCAATGACAATGACGTGCTAGGGGTTTTCTCCCTGCACATGTAGGCAATTGTAAGTTTCCCTGCTCTGACCACCATGCAAGGCATAAAATATCATATCAGTGATGGTTGCCCCACCCTAAATAGGAAAGGGTGACCTGGTGGTCCACTGATCTAGAGGCAGCCAAGTAAAGGATTTCCGCTGGCTGAACACACTTTGACTCCATTGCTGGAAACATGGCAGGTCCATGACTCTAAATGAGGCAGTGGAACTGCAGGTTTGGCAGGGTGAGAGAACCGCTAGTGTGTGGTGGTTCTCCCACTGCACCAAACCCTAAAGGACACCCTATCTCCTATATCATCAATCAAATCCAGTGTGAGGGTAGGTAAGTAAATGAGTGACTAAACAAGTGATTAAGTAATTGATTGAGTTGGTGATTTGCTGAATAAATCATTGAGTGATAATGAGTGTTAGACCTGACATCATTGGCATGAGTCTCCCTTCCATTTTGAGGGACAGCCTCCTCTGTTTTGATGTTTTTGCTGGATTTATGCTTTGGGCACTGTGCCACTGCTAATCAGTGCCACAGTGCAAGTGCTCCCTATGTTAAATTAATGTACTAATTGGTTATTCCATGATTGGGTTATTTGATTTATCTGTCAGCCCCTAGTATAGTGCAACATGTGTGCCCAGGGCTTGTAAATAAAATGCTGCTGGTGGGCTTGCAGCACTGGTTGTGCCACCCATAGAAGCAGCTTGTAAAGTGTGTCTCAGGCCTGCCATTGCAAGGCCTTTGTGCAGTCTAGCACTGCCATGTCGACTTGGCAAGTGCACCCACTTGCCAGTCCCTACACTTTCCCTTTGCTTCATATTAGACACCCCTATGGCAGGCCCAAGGGCAGGGTGCATTGTAAGTATAAGGTAGGACCTGCTCTGATGTGTGTAGCATGTTCTAATAGTGAATTACAGCAATTTTCGTGTTTTCCCTATTGAAGGCTACCTGTTCTCATTGGCCAGAATGGGCAGTTAGATCATTACATGCTTATAATCCTAACTGACTCAGGGAATATGGTAGAAATTCGAATTTAGTATGCCTGAACTCGGAATAATAAAGTACATCTTTTAGTAAAGTTTATTTCAATATTCTGTGTTTGCAAATACCACTTTTAGAAAGTAGGTATTTGATTGCCTAACCATTTGAGCCTGACCCTGCTGGGTTGTGTATTCCTTGTCTGGGTTTGTAAGTGACAGGGCTGGAGGATTCCAGGAGACAGGCTGGGGCAGCCCAGTGGTGAATAGATATATCTGCATCTAGATGGCAGAGAGGAGTTGCACCTGGGACCTGAATAGGGCTGGGCCTTCTCTGTACAATTCTGGCTCCACCCCATGTGGCTTGTCTGTTGTCTCTGCCCTGCACTGTGAAAGGAGAGGAGGAATCATGTCAACAGAGTGCTCCAAACCTGTATCTTCCCTCCCCTGTGCTGGCTCCACCTCCTGTGGGGCGTCAAATGTCTCTGCCCTGTACAGTGAAAGGAAGAAGAGAGTCATGTAAACAAAGTGCTCAGGAACTGGTTTGGACTGGAGAGAACAAAGGATTTTGGGGTATAAATATTGGGACCCTGATCCCAAGAAATTAGACCACGTCTGGAACAAGAAACCTTTCTGCCAAGGAAAAGAACCAAGGCAGCTGCAGAGTTGTACTGCCCCTCTGCCAGTGTGCTGTTTGCTGGGTTGGTCTGCAGTGGTTGCTTCATTGCCAAGCGAAAGGAGAAGGAACTTTGTAAAGGACTTTCATCTACAGAATATTCTCCAAGGGCTTGAACTGTGCATGCCTCCTGCTGAAGTCTCAGGGACAAAAGACTTCACCTCCAGCTCCCTCCTGAATTTCCTTGCTGGAAATTCTGACTCCAGTCACTTGCGTGACGCTGGGAGCTGGAAACGCGACGCATCGAGAGGAAGCGTGTTGCCACGCACCTGAAATCATCGCAGAGCCGGAGAAGCGAACCTTCGCCACATCTCCCTGGAGCGTGTGTTCGGATGTATGACGTTACAACGCATACTTTTACAACGCATACCTTTACAACGAAATTTTTACAACGCAAAAACCATTACAACGCATGTATTTACAACGCATGTTTTTACAACGCAGGTACCTTTACAACGCATACCATTACAACGTAAGTATTGGTAAGTATATATTAATTTTTTCAATGTAAATTAATTGAAATTAATATAATTTAATTTAATTTCATTTCATTTCATTAATTTAATTTAAATTTAATTTTACTTTATTTTTACCCTGTACCCCTGTACCCCAAAAACCCAAAACTGACCCTGAACCCTAAAAATACCCCTTTACCCAAAAACCCAAAACTGACCCTGAACCCTTAAAATACCCCTTTACCCAAAAACCCAAAACTGACCCTGAACCCTAAAAATACCCTTCTACCCAAAAACCCAAAACTGACCCTGAACCCTAAAAATAACCCTTTCCCCAAAAACCCAAAACTGACCCTGTACCCTAAAAATACCCCTTTACCCAAAAACCCAAAACTGACCCTGAACCCTAAAAATACCCCTTTACCCAAAAACCCAAAACTGACCCTGAACCCTAAAAATACCCCTTTACCCAAAAACCCAAAACTGACCCTGTACCCTAAAAATACCCCTTTACCCAAAAACCCAAAACTGACCCTGAACCCTAAAAATACCCCTTTACCCAAAAACCCAAAACTGACCCTGAACCCTAAAAATACCCCTTTACCCAAAAACCCAAAACTGACCCTATACCCTAAAAATACCCCTTTACCCAAAAACCCAAAACTGACCCTGAACCCTAAAAATACCCTTTTACCCAAAAACCCAAAACTAACCCTGAACCCTAAAAATACCCCTTTACCCAAAAACCCCAAACTGACCCTGAACCCTAAAAATACCCCTTTACCCAAAAACCCCAAACTGACCCTGAACCCTAAAAATACCCCTTTACCCAAAAACCCAAAACTGACCCTGAACCCTGAATATACCCCTTAAAAAAAACCAAACATATAGCATTTTAAATATAATTATATACTTACCAATACTTACGTTGTAATGGTATGCGTTGTAAAGGTACCTACGTTGTAAAAACATGCGTTGTAAATACATGCGTTGTAATGGTTTTTGCGTTGTAAAAGTTTTGTTGTAATGGTAGTGCGTTGTAAAAGTTGCGTTGTAAAGGTTGTTTCCCGTGTGTTCATCGAAGCTTCCTGCTGTCGCATCACCGGAGAAGCATGACGCCATTGAGAAAGTCACAATCGCATCACCGGAGAAGCGTGTCGCAGGGCCTGTCGTGGCTCCAAAGTACAGAGTCTTCGCAAGGCTGCCAGGGCGTCATCGCATCGTCATCGCATCACCGCATCAAGGGCGCCATCTTCTTGCATCGCAACCGGATCATCGCATCGCATCCAGGCGCCATCATGCGTACCGCAAAGGGCCTGAAAGCCGAGAATCTACGCATCACCTCCACCCCGGTAAGGCTCAAAACGAGTCCCCTACTCTGCGCAAGCATTGAGGAAGGACGCAACCATTCCCCCGGGTCACGGATCCGAAGCATCTCCCCTTTTGCGAGCCTTTTGTTCACTTTGCGTTACGCATACAGTTACTTTGTTGAGAGCTTTATCGCATTTTCCAACAACTTGAATTAAGAGACTTTAATCATCTTTTAAGTAATCTTAAGTGTAGTATTGTGGATTTACGTCATTTGTGGTCTTGTATTTAAGTCTATATAAAGCATACTTATTTTTATAAAACCTGTGTTGTGTCCATCTGTAGTTTTATCACTGTATTACTGTGTACATTCACAAATGCTTAACACACTGCCTCTGAGATAAGCCTGTCTACTCGTGACAAGCTACCAAGGGGGTAAGCAGGGATTATTAAGGAGTGTAATCCCCTTATCCTGACTTAGAAGTAAGGGTCCCTATTTGGACAAAGGTGAATACCATTGCCAACTAGAGACCCCCCAGATCCAACAGTGAGTGAGTAAATGAATGAGTGTGTGGGTTCTGTGAAGGTAACTGACTTAGAGTATGAGGGAACTATTGCATGAATGAATGAAAAGCTGAAAGAATTAGAATACAACAAATAAGACACTCAGCAGTAGGCCATCCATACAGACTGAGTGGCCATGCCCCCCCCACCTTTTCACAGGCAAGAGGAGTGTCCATGAGGCTGAACAAAGGCCAGCCTGACAGACACTCTTCTTGTTCAGGTCAGGCAGCCATGAGGTAGACATGCACTAAATGTGCAGCTCCAGGCTGCCTGAGCTGAACTTTTCCAGACTGAGGATTACACAGCCCTGTGGCTTGACCTCCTCAGCCTGGCAAAAGTGTCTTGACACCCTACCCCTCATGACGAGGGGGAGTTTCACTGATTGCCTTGGATCTGGGCGCTTCAGTTTTAAGCCCTGAAGTGCCGAGGGAGGAGTGTCAATCAGTGACACCTCATCACATATTGGGGTAGGGTCAGCAGACTGGCTGATCAATGAAAGAAGGCAGCAGTTCCAACCCTCCTTGACCTTCAGGTCTTGACACTGCTGCCTTCCCTTACTGTCTGACCTAAGGTCAGCCAATGAGGGAAGGCAGCATTCCCAACCCTCCTAGGACCTCTGAGGCTTCCCTCTTGGAGAGTTGCAGTTAAGGTAAGTTTTAGGTGTTTTTTTATGTTTGGTGCATGTATGTATGAATGCGTGTATATTTATTAGTGAGTGCTATGAATGGGTGTATGAGCATGTGTGAATGCATGGGTGTGAGTGAGGTGTACATGTGTGGGCCCCCCTCACCTCCCTCCCTGGTCAAATTACCAGCTGGCACTGAAGACACTGCCCATACGTCCTTTTCTAAATTCTCAGTTTACACCTTAATCCATTTAGATTGCTAAGAGTCAAAAGATAAATAGGGGGACACCGCAAAGGGACACAGAGTACACCTCACTGGCCAATGAAGAATGGAAAAGGAAGTGGCAGTCAGGTCAAGCTGAGGCAAATGGAATGTCATAGAGACAAGGCGCTTATGTCACAGGGGAGAAGAGAACATTTCAGACAGGGCCATTTTTCATTTGGTGCAAAGCTTTGGGTCCAGACAGAGGAAAATACAATCTATTAGGTCCACTAGCGAAACCCAGCCAAAGAGAGGCTCAACATCAGGAAAAATTAAGATTTTTATGATATCTCTTTGCAGTAGTCTTTGTTTTTTTGCTGAAGTTGGTGTTCCATTGCTTTGAGCTCCTGTTGTTTTGGCGGCTGCTTGTTCGTATTTGCAGCACGCCATGCGTGCTTTCACTTTAAAATTAGCTGCCGTCCCACACAACACTCGCGTCATAAAGTAAAAGCGCATAAGGTGTGCTGCGAACACAAACAAGCGGCAGCCATTGCCGGCTTAACAGACGGAAAGCAAACAAAATTGCCATGCCGCCTTTCACTTTAAGAATAGCTGCCGCACCACAGAATACTCTTGGGATGCAAGTGCTGTGTGGGGCGGCAGCTATTGTTAAAGTGAAAGCGTGCATGGCACGCTGCAAATACTCACGAGTGCTGTGACCTGCATTCAAAATAAGTGGCAACTATTATTAAAGTGAAAGCAAAAGGGCGCCATTGCTATGAGCTCTGTCGTGCTTGCTTCAGTAAGACATGAATTAAGGGACTACTGCTTCCTATCTGCAAATGAAAGCTAAGGTGTAAGGACAAATTGCAGATGGGCTGTCCTTATGGGAGGTAACAGAAGAAGACAGTGAGGTACTAAGGAGAGACTAATAAGCCTATTAACAAGTCAAAAGCCAACATTTACAAGGACACTCACAGCAGCCAATTAAAAAGATGGGTGGAGTTTCAAGTCCATAAGTGAATTCAGCCTGTCTCAAAGAGACAGTGTAAGTGCTGTCTAGGCGAGACCTAAAAACAGAGGGGCAGATTTACGAGCCCTGTACACCACTTTTGCGCCACTTTTGCGCCGCTGTTGCGTCACTTCTGTGACGCAATGGCGGAGTAAAGCCAGCGCCGTGCTGTGGGGTATTTACAATGTGACGCATCTAGGGAGATGCGTCACGTTATAAAGCCCTGCGCCACATCAAACTTGCATCAGGTTTCATGTGGGCGTTCCGGAGCAGGGGGGGGGGGGGCGTTCCGGCGCAGGAACGCCTCGCAAAAGTGACTGAGTGAAATCTACAAGATTTCACTCAGTCACTTTTCCGACCCCGCTGCGTCAAGTTGCGCCTGCTTGATGCAGGCGTAAGGGTTCACGCACCATGTTGGACATAGGCAGGGTTGGAACAGTGCTGGAGATGCGTCGCGCCCGCGATGCAACTCTAGCACTGCGCCAACCTTACCCTGACACGCATCTGTTTATCCTTGTGCCATGATGTGCTGCATTGTAAATGCGGGCATCTGTGGTGGCGCATGGGTAAACTTACGTGACGCATCTGTCCTGGCGCATCCCTGCTGATTTGCAGGGATGCGCCAGGAAACGTAAATCTGCCCCAGAGTGTCAGCTCCTGAACCACAGCTTGTTAAAGAGCAAAAAGCAAATTTATATTAAACAATAAAGAACCAGTGCAGCTCGCAGTACACGCTTCCTTGGCAAAGGTCTCCTATTTGCGGTTTCAAATTGCATTTCTAATAGAAAAACAGAGCTTATAACCACCGGAAGCATACACATTTTACATAAAACACAAAGGTGGCAGCGCAGCTACATAAACAAAAGAAAACGATATCAATAAAACAATTACAAGGTTATTAACTAAATACTTAGGTGGACGTATGTGTAGCAACGTTGCGTTGATTTACTTCCCATTATAGAACCCTAAAAGTGCAGCACAAAATTGTGCTGTGCATGCAAGTACCCCCATAAGTTTTATTATATAATCCCCCTAAAAGTCATACTGCAGATTTCAACAGGTATTTTCCCAAGGAGAGCCCTGCTTTCCAGAGTCGTCTTCAGTTAAGTCACAAAAAACAAACAGTAAAATGAGGGGAAAAAAACCTGACGTCACATGTGGAAGAACACAGAAATAAATCAGTGAGCAAGAATGCTATGCTTTACTGGACAACCCGCAAAACTAAGCAAATCCATTCTGTGAATAAGAGGGACTAAACCAAATAAGACAATGGCGTAAGGGTCAGTCTAAAACTCCAATCTGACTCTATGTTATGTTGTATACAAAAGGTCTTCAACAAGAGACACCTCACGCGCTCTGTAGGTAAAACAGGAGACTATCTATTTCAATTAAATGTTGAAGGGCTTTTCTGTAACATGAACAAGGTCCCTGAGGACTTGGCAGCACTATACAATTAACTTGCATAACTTGGAGGTACAGACGTATTACCTCTTAGAATAACAAGTACTTTATTGCCATTTGCATTACAGGGCTTTAGGGTATAGACAGACAACGTATTAAACGGCATAGTCAAGTACAGAATTATGTATTTCAGATCATCTTTGAGACTGCGGGCATCAAACGCTCTTAAATAAATCAGCAAAGCTGGTGCTACAATAACGCTACTGTAGGCAACTCTTTATGGCGCCGCCATATTAGAATGCAAGTAGGCACCAAATTGTCGCAACTGACCTAGTTCTAGAGGAAGAGGGCCACCCAAATGGAAACTAATGTTCCTCTGGCTATTTCTTTGCACTAGAACTAGACATCAAGTGGCAACAATTATGTGCCTTAGGTCTGCTGAGTGTGACTGGAGGAGACATAGGCCCAGATGCATCAAGCTAAAATCCGCTTGCAAAGGGGCAGATTCTCAGAATCTGCCCCTTTGCGACCGGTATTTTTGCATTTGGGATGCATCATCCCAAATGCAAAAATCGCAATTTAAGAAATCGCAAAATTATGATTACTTAAATTGCTATTGCATTTAAGGAATGTCAAATTGAGATTCCTTAAATGCGATGCATTAAAGTTGAAAACTTAGAGATTTCGCTAATAGGGGGCGCAAATTACCATGAAGTTGAACTTCATGATAATTTGCAAAAACTTTGATAAATGCACTAAAGTGCATTTTTCAAAGTTCCATTTTAGACACAAACATGCCCTTAGGGCATGTGTGTGTGCAAGATGTACTCATATGCAGATTTCAGGGGTGCAACAGGGTGTCCTTTTGACACCCTGGCACCCTTGAAATTGCAATCGCAATTTGCATATCTCTAATTGAGAATCGCAATTGAGATTGCCTTCCCATTCATTCCGGAATGAATGGGGAGGTATTCCTTAATTGCGACTCGCAATTTGCGAGTCGCATTTAAGGAATTTTAAGAAATCGCTATTTTTTAAGCGAGATCTTCTTGCATAGCATTTTGCTATTCCGTATTAGCAAATCCTTATTTTTCGCTAATAAGGAATCGTAAAATGGGTGCTTGATGCATCTGGGGGATAGTGAGTGCAACATTTGTATGTTTGTCGGGCAGGATTTACTTTTTGGAAGAGGATGGGCGGGTGTTTACGCAGACCTGGATATTGTAGAGTCCAAGTAGGACAAAGCTCAAGGTCAGTGGAGCCTTTTTTTGAGAGGGCCCTTGACCGCAACGCAGGGGACTCTCCAGCCCTGGAACATAGTTGGGAAAGTTATATATCCCCCAAGTATTTTTAGGTATGGTTGAAAAGTAGTAATTTTGAATGGCAGAAAGTACTGCAGCTCTGCGCAAAAAACTGGGAATACCGAGGACTCTAAGAGTAAAATAGTTTGTACTTTGTTGAGCCAGCAGATGCTGAACATCTGCAGCTTGTAAGCTGGCAGTGTTTGGTGTCTTTCGCTGAGGCACATTTGTGAACCAGTGCAGTAACAGAGATCACAACTCAAAATCACACCTCGGTATTCGCTGGTTTAGTATGTTGCAAAGTTGTGGAAACATTGTTTTCGTCCATAGTAGCACCATGCCAAGGCAGCAAAGGGCCTGTGCGCACACACTTGTAGACCCTAGAGGTCTTCGAGATTACCTTAACTTCATGGCCTGGCCTTGGGATGTGGAGAAGGACCTGTATATCCCAAGGTCAACTCAAGCACAGAAACATTGACCATTTCTGTACTGTATGCAATAAGCAGTTCCATACATCACACCAGACGTGGTAGATTTTACGAATTATGAGAAACAGTGGTTAGATTAACGCTGGCTTTGGCGATGCTCGGCACATTGCACCGCTGGAGATCATCCCTACCACCTGTGGTAGCATGAGTCAATGGTCACCATGGCCTCTCATAAACGTATGATCTATAAGTTCAATGATCAGTTGCAACTGTTTGAAGACATTTTGCTGGAATATTTACAATGATGCTGAAAATGCATAAACCGACCTACATCATATATTCCCAGACTAACAACAGTGTACTCCAACCTGTGCACCCTATTTGATTATCCTTCCTTGTTTTTAGATTGTGCTAAAAAAATACTATGTCATCTGTTTTTCCCAACAACTGTGTCAGTTGCTTAAGAGTTACAACTGCATGTTATATTGTTCCTTTTAGCCTGTTATACATGTTGTTTACAGTGCTGGATGTCAATCTACTACTTTACAACAGTAGTTTGTTATATTGAAAACCTAATAAATAAATTTAAATGACAGGCTGTTCTAGAGAAATCCCCTTTTAAATCTTTGGTCCTTGCTCCAACAGGTGCATTATCTCGAACTTTGTCCTACCTGGCGTGGAGGGTATTGCCAACGCACAAAGACTGTGGACACTTTCTTCACCAGAATTTTATGATCACAACCCATAGTTCTCTGGATATAGACCCCCAAACGTGTATCCCATCTGAAAAAGGTATTCTAATGTACCAGAACCAGCTATTATCTTTAGTGTATTAACTCTGTGGCAGTAAGACTCCTGCAGACGGTTTCCATTCATTGGGCATTGTGCACATTTTGGGCCCCCCTTAAAGAGTCGGTTGGGTTTTCCAAGACCAGAAGCATGCTTTGTTTTTTAGTTGGTGGTCTGTGTACATTCTGGATTAGATGTTTTTTTTGTCATGTTCATCAAAAACCATTAGCGTTGCACCAGAAGAAACTAAGGGCCAGATGTAGGTGGCCAAATAGCGAGCACTAACGCTGAAATTTGCACGGAATGTAGGTGAGTTTAAACCTACTAGCAAAATAAGGAATCGCGAAATTGTGATTCCTTATTTTGCTCTTGCATTTAAGGAATCACAAATTGCGATTCCTTAAATGCAATGTAAGGGCCATATGTATCAACATACCCTTTTGCGATTTCTTAAAAGCGATTTTTAAGGAATCGCTATTTAGAAATCGCAAAATGGTATGTATGTAAAAATTCGCTATTTTTTTGCGATTTCTTAAAATTCCTTAATTGCGATTAGCAAATTGCTAATCGCAATTAAGGAATAAGTTCCAATTCATTTCTATGGGCCAGAGGCACATAGGAATGAATGTGAAATTATTCTCAATTTGCGATTCGCAATTTGCTAATCGCAAATTGAGAATAATTTCAAGGGTGCAGGGGTGTCCAAAGGACACCCTGTTACACCCCTGAAATAAGCATGGGTGCACATACATGACCTAAGGGCATGTATGTGCATCACATGGCACTTTGAAAAATGCCAAAATTGGCATTTTTCAAGAAAATCTCAAATTACCACCAACTTGAAGTTTTATTTGCATCATACATTGCATTTAAGGAATCGCAAATTTTGTGATTCCTTAAATGCAATCGCAAAATAAGGAATCGCAAATTTTGCGAATCCTTATTTTGAACCACATTTTGCTTAATACATTCCATTTAGCAAATTCGCATTCGCAAAGGCCGATACATATGGCCCTAAGTAGCACAAAAGAAAGTGCACTTTAGCCTTAAGGAATCGCTAATTATCACCAACTTCAAGTTGGTGGTAATTAGAGATTTCCTTTAAAAAAGCACATTTTTTGATTTTTTTAAAGTGCATGTGGCACACATTCATGCCCTTAGGGCATGTATGTGTGCCATATGTGCACACATGCACATTTCAGGGGTGCAACAGGGTGTCCTTTTGACACCCTGGCACCCTTGAAATAGCGCCCGATATCTGCGATTCTCTAATAGCAAATTGCAAATAGTGAATATCTTCCCATTCATTCCTATGGGCCTCCTAGCCCATAGGAATGAATGGGTAGGTATTCCTTATTAGCAAATCTCAATTTCTGATTTGCTATTAAGGAATATTAAGGATTCGCTAATATTTTAGCCATTCCTACTTACATTTAATTTTGCGAGTCCTTAATAGCGAATCGGTAAAATTCGCTATTAAGGAGTCGCAAATTTTATTTGACCTACATCTGGCCCTAAAATCACAGTTGTGAAGACAAATTCAATTCCTCAGTGAAAAATCCCTTGTGCTTTTTTCAAAGTATCTTTATGTTTGTCAGCTACACAATATTTTAGGACGGGTCGTGTACTGACTCTGAACTTTAAAGTCATGAGCATACTCTCAAATTCGGTCTCGTTGAATACTGAACATTTTCCAAGGGTCCAAGGGTAAATGCTAACTTTACACCTTAGCATAAATGCTCTATCAGCTTTTGGGGTCCTACCTTTGGCCAGAAATGAACTAGAGGCATCAGTTCTCCTTTGATTATCATAGTTTCATGTATAGTGTAGTATAGTATAGTATAGTATAGTATAGTATAGTATAGTATAGTATAGTATAGTATAGTATAGTATATTTTTGTCTGGTGTGTCTAAAATACTTTTCAAAAGCACTCAATGGCCCATCAGTTATTAGGGGGATTTATAGTGTCCTAGTGTATTCTGAGTGTCTTAATCTACTTCACCTCCTTGAGTACACCCTGTAATGATCTGCATTGTATTGTATTATAGGCTAATTTGTAGAGTGCTTACTACTCCTGATGAAGCGCTGAAGCGCTTTATGGCCAGTATCACATTACTCTGGAATGTGAGATTAGTGATTAAATCAAGCCGTTAATAAATTATTAGGTTTAGTCCTGTGCTCTCAGGGAAATCATTCCATGCATTTCCTTTAATTTTATGTATGGTAAGTGTAAATACTTGGAGTTAGTATGGCGCATTGTCACCAGTTAGTGTCCAGTTCTAAATAGCAATTCTTGGTCATTTCAATTTGAGTCCATTAGTACCGTGGCCTCGAGAAACAGGTTGTAAATGACTACAATATTACAGTTGGAGCCCAGTAACCTCAGATCGCCCTGGGTCTCCAGCAAACAGGTCTCACACATAGGACATGACACAGAAGGGTCCTGAAATGCTGACAGGGGATATTTGTGTTCCATGTCCAAAACAGGACAGGTATAGGGAAATGGGTTGTGTGGCAGCTGCACATCCACCCTGCAAACCCTGCTGCAATCCTTTTCGAACCATGAATGCCGCAAAACAAATGCTCCTTGCTTAGGCCCCAATTCCATATCTTGTAGGAAAAAAAACCAATTTATTAACCCACTAGTTTTTTTACACTACCACAGATTTATTTAATGAATGTGTGTAGGCACAAAATGTGCTTTTTTGCATAGATAGGGAACAATTGTAACTGAATGTCCCCTTTATATTATCTGTATCAATGGTAAACTTGTAAATGCCAAATAACGCATTTACATTCCATTCCAACTAAAAAAGAAAAGAAAAATAGAAACTGGCAGCAAAATATCTATCAATATCCTTTAACGCGTAGACTGCTGCATAAACTGTGCAAAAGAGGAAGTAGGGAACTCTGGATAGGTCCCGAATTTTAGGTGGAGAGCACTTCATATAAATGTCACAAATTGATACAGAGTGAGCAATGGCGATTCCGTGGTTATGGTCCATTAATTGTTATGAGTCTCTCAATTAGAAAATACATTTTTTGATTTGCTTACAACTTTGGTACCACTCATTAATCTGCACAAATTTGTCTCACCGTTTTAAAACTGGCTCAGTTTTGGCATGCACATTTTTTGCAGATCCTGTAAGAGGAAAGAGGTAAAGGGGGCAAAAAGGGTACATTTCCAATTCCAGCTCCTATAGGAAATGTTGCTTTCTGCTACAGCAAAAAATGACAGAATGGCTTTACATCAGACTTGACATGAAAATGGTGGGCAGTGGGCCTACTTCGTAGTGCTAAGGTTGCTTAAAAAAAATCTCAGAAATTCACTGGAAAAAAACACAGTTAAAATAAAGTGATGAGTGCAAACACTGTAACATTCGTATGGGAAAAAACTTAAGAATTCACTGAAAAAACACAGTTAGAGTGATGGTATGATTCCAATTCAAAGCCTAAAAAGTCTTCAAATTTGCTTGATATGGTCCACTTTAACTTGTGCTCCAGCATGAAAACCAATACTCACCCGCAGGCACGGCCCGTGCAGGGCGTTATACCGGGGCGGTGATGTCAGGCGGGGGAGGGTCAGGGTGGGGCGTTGTAAAATGCGGGATATGGACCATTACAGGTAAGTACCGAAAAAAAAAATACAACGAATTTCGTTACCTGCGCTGCATCGCCAAATGTGATGCAGCGCAGGTACCGAAATTCATTTTTTTTTTTTCGGTACTTACCTGTAATGGTCCATATCCCGCATTTTACAACCCCCCACCCTGACCCTCCCCCGCCTGACGTCACCGCCCCGGTATAACGCCCTGCACGGGCCGTGCCTGCTCACCCGCAAATCGAGTACTTCTGAATGCACAGTATTTACACCTTAAATAACTGGACTTAATAACATAATTTAAATAACAACACATATCCAAATACACTGTATCCATAATAGTGTAATTGATCATGTGAAAGGTTTTATCATATTGACAACATTTTACACATGATGTGTATAGTCATGAGTACTCCAGTTTGGGTGCAATGTATGATGTTTAATGTCAGACAGAAGTTATGATTTGTGTAGCGAACCATTACTGATACATTTCAGGGGGAGTTTGGTTTCGAACCACAATGCCACATTAACATTTGTTTCCCATGCCACACTAGGGTGAACCACAGCCTGTGACAATATTCGCTCTATGCAGAAATAAACTGTGCTAAGGTGGTCCATGTCATGACACCGAGGGATAGACCTTTTGCCCACCACATTATTGGCCATCACCTGCAACACCACTACATGCAGGCAAAATATGCGTTCTACTCATCTTAGTGTACTCATCTATATTTTATAAATACGCAAATTACCTACATAAACCACACACTTGAAGGTCTCTGTTGAGCAACAACTCTGTCATTTTCTTAGCTAATGGAAACAACATACTTTACACCCGTATATCTATTTATTCACACAGGGCATGACTTGAGGATAACGCGGAGTCCACTCGCGTATCCTACCAACATGGCCGCCACCTTTGCCATCGGCAGCGGGCATTTTGTGCTACGTCTCTCGCTGTTTAGTCCATTCAGACCGAGACGCGGGTGAACGCGTAAGTATTTATTCAGTCCCCCGCCGGAGACATGCTAAGATGCGGTCCGGCGGGGAGACGATTAGGTGTCTTGGTGCGGTTTTCCTTATCTTGAAGTAAGTGTCTATTTGCCTCCACAGGAACCTGAAAACAGGACAGGAACCCGACTACTGAAAGGGTTTCTTTTGCACACGCTAATGTTTTCCAAACCCCCTTATTTCCTCAAACCTGGCAGATAATTTCACAGGGAAACACCGCCCCCTCAAGTCCATGAAGATTAACTCTGCTTATAACAAAGTATGTGCTTACAGTCGTTTTTAACACATTTTTCCCTGTTTGTGTATGTTTGTCGTGTGAATGTCACCACATGAATATTGTGTGTTTTTAAAGGTACCTACAACCACGGAGCACGTTTGGCGGGCATGTTTATACCATTCAGGATGCAACCACGCCCTGATCATGGACGTCTGCACGCCCAA
The DNA here is from genome assembly GCF_964261635.1 of Lissotriton helveticus. Lineage (NCBI taxonomy): Eukaryota > Metazoa > Chordata > Amphibia > Caudata > Salamandridae > Lissotriton > Lissotriton helveticus. The sequence continues at coordinate 1,559,600,974 of NC_136059.1, forward strand.
TTAAGGAGCACACCAGCATGGAAGTACATGAAAATGTGTACCCACCTACTCTACTAGAGAGAGGGGACTGTCCTCTAACCATTTCTTTTTACTATTACAGATACACTAAGTGACATAGTAATCATATGTATAAACCATGCATGCTTTAGTAGTTGCAGCGTTTCCTTTATTTACTATTTCATTTCCACATTTAGGTTTAATAGGAGTGGCAAACACAGAGCTGGTCCCTGTGTTGTCCTGATGAAGAGCTAGGGCTAGGCTTGAAACAAGTTGATCTTACACTGAACTCCTACCCATTACAGTAAGGTTTTTTCCGTGTAACACCCCCTTTTAGATATACCAACCTAGGAGCGATAATAAAGTATTTAAGCCCACTAGCAAGGTATTTTTAATCACTTACACCCACTCCACCACACTGTGCACTACACATAGTCTGTCCAATTGGTCGCACACTGCTTGTCCTATCAGCGTGTTGCCCCAAAGCATTGTGGTCCATGAAGTAAGCATCAGCGGGTGCGCCTCTGCCAGGGTCTTGAGCAAAAAATCGCTGTCGCGTTGGCCATCCCTGGACACGTGTTTCGAGGTTGTTACCTCTCGTCAGCAGGGAATAGGCATATATGTAGGGGTGCTGCGTAGGCTGCCAAAAAATATCCTCAGGTCCGGTCCCACTCGTGGCACGCAGGTGCGTAACCCGGGCTCGTCAGCCCCACCAGCTCAAGGGAGCTTGAATGCAAAAGAAAGTCCAATTGGTCGCACACTGCTTGTCCTATCAGCGTGTTGCCCCAAAGCATTGTGGTCCATGAAGTAAGCATCAGCGGGTGCACCTCTGCCAGGGTCTTGAGCAAAAAATCACTGTCGAGTTGGCCATCCCTGGACACGTGTTTCGAGGTTGTTACCTCTCGTCAGCAGGGAACAGGCATATATGTAGGGGTGCTGCGTAGGCTACCAAAAAATATCCTCAGGTCCGGTCCCACTCGTGGCACGCAGGTGCGTAACCCGGGCTCCTCAGCCCCACCAGCTCAAGGGAGCTTGAATGAAAAAGAAAGTCCAATTGGTCGCACACTGCTTGTCCTATCAGCGTGTTGCCCCAAAGCATTGTGGTCCATGAAGTAAGCATCAGCGGGTGCGCCTCTGCCAGGGTCTTGAGCAAAAAATCACTGTTGCGTTGGCCATCCCTGGACACGTGTTTCGAAGTTGTTACCTCTCGTCAGCAGGGAATAGGCATATATGTAGGGGTGCTGCGTAGGCTGCCAAAAAATATCCTCAGGTCGGGTCCCACTCGTGGCACGCAGGTGCGTAACCCGGGCTCGTCAGCCCCACCAGCTCAAGGGAGCTTGAATGAAAAAGAAAGTCCAATTGGTCGCACACTGCTTGTCCTATCAGCGTGTTGCCCCAAAGCATTGTGGTCCATGAAGTAAGCATCAGCGGGTGCGCCTCTGCCAGGGTCTTGAGCAAAAAATCACTGTTGCGTTAGCCATCCCTGGACACGTGTTTCGAGGTTGTTACCTCTCGTCAGCAGGGAATAGGCATATATGTAGGGGTGCTGTGAAGGCTGCCAAAAAATATCTGCTGATAGGACAAGCAGTGTGCGACCAATTGGACTTTCTTTTGTATTCAAGCTCCCTTGAGCTGGTGGGGCTGACGAGCCCGGGTTACGCACCTGCGTGCCACGAGTGGTACCGGACCTGAGGATATTTTTTGGCAGCCTACGCAGCACCCCTACATCTATGCCTATTCCCTGCTGATGAGAGGTAACAACCTCGAAACACATGTCCAGGGATGGCCAACGCGGCGGTGACTTTTTTGCTCAAGACCCTGGCAGAGGCGCACCCGCTGATGCTTACTTCATGGAGCACAATGCTTTAGGGCAACACGCTGATAGGACAAGCAGTGTGCGATCAATTGGACTTTCTTTTGTATTCAAGCTCCCTTGAACTGGTGGGGCTGACGAGCGCGGGTTACGCACCTGCGTGCCACGAGTGGTACCGGACCTGAGGATATTTTTTGGCAGCCTACGCAGCACCCCTACATATATGCCTATTCCCTGCTGACGAGAGGTAACAACCTCGAAACACGTGTCCAGGGATGGCCAACGCGACAGTGATTTTTTGCTCAAGACCCTGGCAGAGGCGCACCCGCTGATGCTTACTTCATGGACCACAATGCTTTGGGGCAACACGCTGATCGGACAAGCAGTGTGCGACCAAATAGACTTTCTTTTGTATTCAGGCTCCCTTGAGCTGGTGGGGCTGACGAGCCCGGGTTACGCACCTGCGTGTCACGAGTGGTACCGGACCTGAGGATATTTTTTGGCAGCCTACGCAGCACCCCTACATTTATGCCTATTCCCTGCTGACGAGAGGTAACAACCTCGAAACACGTGTCCAGGGATGGCCAACGCGACAGTGATTTTTTGCTCAAGACCCTGGCAGAGGCGCACCCGCTGATGCTTACTTCATGGATCACAATGCTTTGGGGCAACACGCTGATAGGACAAGCAGTGTGCGACCAATTGGACTTTCTTTTGTATTCAAGCTCCCTTGAGCTGGTGGGGCTGACGAGCCCGGGTTACGCACCTGCTGCCACGAGTGGTACCGGACCTGAGGATATTTTTTGGCAGCCTACGCAGCACCCCTACATATATGCCTATTCCCTGCCGACGAGCGGTAACAACCTCGAAACACGTGTCCAGGGATGGCCAACGCGACAGTGATTTTTTGCTCAAGACCCTGGCAGAGGCGCACCCGCTGATGCTTACTTCATGGACCACAATGCTTTGGGGCAACACGCTAATAGGACAAGCAGTGTGCGACCAATTGGACTTTCTTTTGTAATCAAGCTCCCTTGAGCTGGTGGGGCTGACGAGCCCGGGTTACGCACCTGCGTGCCACGAGTGGTACCGGACCTGAGGATATTTTTTGGCAGCCTACGCAGCACCCCTACATATATGCCTATTCCCTGCTGACGAGAGGTAACAACCTCGAAACACGTGTCCATGGATGGCCAACGCGACAGTGATTTTTTGCTCAAGACCCTGGCAGAGGCGCACCCGCTGATGCTTACTTCATGGATCACAATGCTTTGGGGCAACACGCTGATAAGACAAGCAGTGTGCGACCAATTGGACTTTCTTTTGTATTCAAGCTCCCTTGAGCTGGTGGGGCTGACGAGCCCGGGTTACGCACCTGCTGCCACGAGTGGTACCGGACCTGAGGATATTTTTTGGCAGCCTACGCAGCACCCCTACATATATGCCTATTCCCTGCCGACGAGCGGTAACAACCTCGAAACACGTGTCCAGGGATGGCCAACGCGACAGTGATTTTTTGCTCAAGACCCTGGCAGAGGCGCACCCGCTGATGCTTACTTCATGGACCACAATGCTTTGGGGCAACACGCTAATAGGACAAGCAGTGTGCGACCAATTGGACTTTCTTTTGTAATCAAGCTCCCTTGAGCTGGTGGGGCTGACGAGCCCGGGTTACGCACCTGCGTGCCACGAGTGGTACCGGACCTGAGGATATTTTTTGGCAGCCTACGCAGCACCCCTACATATATGCCTATTCCCTGCTGACGAGAGGTAACAACCTCGAAACACGTGTCCAGGGATGGCCAACGCGACAGTGATTTTTTGCTAAAGACCCTGGCAGAGGCGCACCCGCTGATGCTTACTTCATGGACCACAATGCTTTGGGGCAACACGCTGATAGGACAAGCAGTGTGCGACCAATTGGACTTTCTTTTGTATTCAAGCTCCCTTGAGCTGGTGGGGCTGACGAGCCCGGGTTACGCACCTGCGTGCCACAAATGGTACCGGACCTGAGGATATTTATTGGCAGCCTATGCAGCACCCCTACTTATATGCCTATTCCCTGCTGAAGAGAGGTAACAACCTCAAAACACGTGTCCAGGGATGGCCAACGCGACAGTGATTTTTTGCTCAAGACCCTGGCAGAGGCGCACCCGCTGATGCTTACTTCATGGACCACAATGCTTTGGGGCAACAGGCTGATCGGACAAGCAGTGTGCGACCAATTAGACTTTCTTTTGTATTCAAGCTCCCTTGAGCTGGTGGGGCTGACGAGCCCGGGTTGCGCACCTGCGTGTCACGAGTGGTACCGGACCTGAGGATATTTTTTGGCAGCCTACGCAGCACCCCTACATATATGCCTATTCCCTGCTGACGAGAGGTAACAACCTCGAAACACGTGTCCAGGGATGGCCAACGCGACAGTGATTTTTTGCTCAAGACCCTGGCAGAGGCGCACCCGCTGATGCTTACTTCATGGACCACAATGCTTTGGGGCAACACGCTGATAGGACAAGCAGTGTGCGACCAATTGGACTTTCTTTTGTATTCAAGCTCCCTTGAGCTGGTGGGGCTGACGAGCCCGGGTTACGCACCTGCGTGCCACGAGTGGTACCGGACCTGAGGATATTTTTTGGCAGCCTACGCAGCACCCCTACATATATGCCTATTCCCTGCTGACGAGAGGTAACAACCTCGAAACACGTGTCCAGGGATGGCCAACGCGACAGTGATTTTTTGCTAAAGACCCTGGCAGAGGCGCACCCTCTGATGCTTACTTCATGGACCACAATGCTTTGGGGCAACACGCTGATAGGACAAGCAGTGTGCGACCAATTGGACTTTCTTTTGTATTCAAGCTCCCTTGAGCTGGTGGGGCTGACGAGCCCGGGTTACGCACCTGCGTGCCACGAGTGGTACCGGACCTGAGGATATTTTTTGGCAGCCTAGCAGCACCCCTAAATATATGCCTATTCCCTGCTGACGAGAGGTAACAACCTCGAAAAACGTGTCCAGGGATGGCCAACGCGACAGTGATTTTTTGCTCAAGACCCTGGCAGAGGCGCACCCGCTGATGCTTACTTCATGGACCACAATGCTTTGGGGCAACACGCTGATAGGACAAGCAGTGTGCGACCAATTGGACTTTCTTTTGTATTCAAGCTCCCTTGAGCTGGTGGGGCTGACGAGCCCGGGTTACGCACCTGCGTGCCACGAGTGGTACCGGACCTGAGGATATTTTTTGGCAGCCTATGCAGCACCCCTATTTATATGCCTATTCCCTGCTGAAGAGAGGTAACATCCTCGAAACTCGTGTCCAGGGATGGCCAACGCGACAGTGATTTTTTGCTCAAGACCCTGGCAGAGGCGCACCCGCTGATGCTTACTTCATGGACCACAATGCTTTGGGGCAACACGCTGATAGGACAAGCAGTGTGCGACCAATTGGACTTTCTTTTGTATTCAAGCTCCCTTGAGCTGGTGGGGCTGACGAGCCCGGGTTACGCACCTGCGTGCCACGAGTGGTACCGGACCTGAGGATATTTTTTGGCAGCCTACGCAGCACCCCTACATATGTGCCTATTCCCTGCTGACGAGAGGTAACAACCTCGAAACACATGTCCAGGGATGGCCAACGCGACAGTGATTTTTTGCTCAAGACCCTGGCAGAGGCGCACCCGCTGATGCTTACTTCTGGACCACAATGCTTTGGGGCAACACGCTGATAGGACAAGCAGTGTGCGACCAATTGGACTTTCTTTTGTATTCAAGTTCCCTTGAGCTGGTGGGGCTGACGAGCCCGGGTTACGCACCTGCCTGCCACGAGTGGTCCCGGACCTGAGGATATTTTTTGGCAGCCTACGCAGCACCCCTACATATATGCCTATTCCCTGCTGACGAGAGGTAACAACCTCGAAACACGTGTCCAGGGATGGCCAACGCGACAGTGATTTTTTGCTCAAGACCCTGGCAGAGGCGCACCCGTTGATGCTTACTTCATGGACCACAATGCTTTGGGGCAACACGCTGATAGGACAAGCAGTGTGCGATCAATTGGACTTTCTTTTGTATTCAAGCTCCCTTGAGCTGGTGGGGCTGACGAGCCCGGGTTACGCACCTGCGTGCCACGAGTGGTACCGGACCTGAGGATATTTTTTGGCAGCCTACGCAGCACCCCTACATATATGCCTATTCCCTGCTGACGAGAGGTAACAACCTCGAAAACACGTGTCCAGGGATGGCCAACGCGACAGTGATTTTTTGCTCAAGACCCTGGCAGAGGCGCACCCGCTGATGCTTACTTCATGGACCACAATGCTTTGGGGCAACACGCTGATAGGACAAGCAGTGTGCGACCAATTGGACTTTCTTTTGTATTCAAGCTCCCTTGAGCTGGTGGGGCTGACGAGCCCGGGTTACGCACCTGCGTGCCACGAGTGGTACCGGACCTGAGGATATTTTTTGCCAGCCTACGCAGCACCCCTACATATATGCCTATTCCCTGCTGTCGAGAGGTAACAACCTCGAAACACGTGTCCAGGGATGGCCAACGCGACAGTGATTTTTGGCTCAAGACCCTGGCAGAGGCGCACCCGCTGATGCTTACTTCATGGACCACAATGCTTTGGGGCAACACGCTGAGAGGACAAGCAGTGTGCGACCAATTGGACTTTCTTTTGTATTCAAGCTCCCTTGAGCTGGTGGGGCTGACGAGCCCGGGTTACGCACCTGCTGCCACGAGTGGTACCGGACCTGAGGATATTTTTTGGCAGCCTACGCAGCACCCCTACATATATGCCTATTCCCTGCCGACAAGAGGTAACAACCTCGAAACACGTGTCCAGGGATGGCCAACGCGACAGTGATTTTTTGCTCAAGACCCTGGCAGAGGCGCACCCGCTGATGCTCACTTCATGGACCACAATGCTTTGGGGCAACACGCTGATAGGACAAGCAGTGTGCGACCAATTGGACTTTCTTTTGTATTCAAGCTCCCTTGAGCTGGTGGGGCTGACGAGCCCGGGTTACGCACCTGCGTGCCACGAGTGGTACCGGACCTGAGGATATTTTTTGGCAGCCTATGCAGCACCCCTACTTATATGCTATTCCCTGCTGAAGAGAGGTAACAACCTCGAAACTTGTGTCCAGGGATGGCCAACGCGACAGTGATTTTTTGCTCAAGACCCTGGCAGAGGCGCACCCACTGATGCTTACTTCATGGACCACAATGCTTTGGGGCAACACGCTGATAGGACAAGCAGTGTGCCACCAATTGGACTTTCTTTTGTATTCAAGCTCCCTTGAGCTTGTGGGGCTGACGAGCCCGGGTTACGCACCTGCGTGCTACGAGTGGTACCGGACCTGAGGATATTTTTTGGCAGCCTACTCAGCACCCCTACATATATGCCTATTCCCTGCTGACGAGAGGTAACAACCTCGAAACACGTGTCCAGAGATGGCCAACACGACAGTGATTTTTTGCTCAAGACCCTGGCAGAGGCGCACCCGCTGATGCTTACTTCATGGACCACAATGCTTTGGGGCAACACGCTGATAGGACAAGCAGTGTGCGACCAATTGGACTTTCTTTTGTATTCAAGCTCCTTGAGCTGGTGGGGCTGATGAGCCCGGGTTACGCACCTGCGTGCCACGAGTGGTACCGGACCTGAGGATATTTTTTGGTAGCCTACGCAGCACCCCTACATATATGCCTATTCCCTGCTGACGAGAGGTAACAACCTCGAAACACGTGTCCAGGGATGGCCAACGCAACAGTGATTTTTTGATCAAGACCGTGGCAGAGGCGCACCCGCTGATGCTTACTTCTGGACCACAATGCTTTGGGGCAACACGCTGATAGGACAAGCAGTGTGCGACCAATTGGACTTTCTTTTGTATTCAAGTTCCCTTGAGCTGGTGGGGCTGACGAGCCCGGGTTACGCACCTGCGTGCCACGAGTGGTACCGGACCTGAGGATATTTTTTGGCAGCCTACGCAGCACCCCTACATATATGCCTATTCCCTGCTGACGAGAGGTAACAACCTCGAAACATGTGTCCAGGGATGGCCAACGCGACAGTGATTTTTTGCTCAAGACCCTGGCAGAGGCGCACCCGTTGATGCTTACTTCATGGACCATAATGCTTTGGGGCAACACGCTGATAGGACAAGCAGTGTGCGACCAATATCTTTTGTATTCAAGCTCCCTTGAGCTGGTGGGGCTGACGAGCCCGGGTTACGCACCTGCGTGCCACGAGTGGTACCGGACCTGAGGATATTTTTTGGCAGCCTATGCAGCACCCCTACATATATGCCTATTCCCTGCTGACGAGAGGTAACAACCTCGAAAACACGTGTCCAGGGATGGCCAACGCGACAGTGATTTTTTGCTCAAGACCCTGGCAGAGGCGCACCCGCTGATGCTTACTTCATGGACCACAATGCTTTGGGGCAACACGCTGATACTACAAGCAGTGTGCGACCAATTGGACTTTTTTTTGTATTCAAGCTCCCTTGAGCTGGTGGGGCTGACGAGCCCAGGTTACGCACCTGCGTGCCACGAGTGGTACCGGACCTGAAGATATTTTTTGGCAGCCTACGCAGCACCCCTACATATATGCCTATTCCCTGCTGTCGAGAGGTAACAACCGCGAAACACGTGTCCAGGGATGGCCAACGCGACAGTGATTTTTGGCTCAAGACCCTGGCAGAGGCGCACCCGCTGATGCTTACTTCATGGACCACAATGCTTTGGGGCAACACGCTGATAGGACAAGCAGTGTGCGACCAATTGGACTTTCTTTTGTATTCAAGCTCCCTTGAGCTGGTGGGGCTGACGAGCCCGGGTTACGCACCTGCGTGCCACGAGTGGTACCGGACCTGAGGATATTTTTTGGCAGCCTACGCAGCACCCCTACATATATGCCTATTCCCTGCTGTCGAGAGGTAACAACCTCGAAACACGTGTCCAGGGATGGCCAACGCGACAGTGATTTTTGGCTCAAGACCCTGGCAGAGGCGCACCCGCTGATGCTTACTTCATGGACCACAATGCTTTGGGGCAACACGCTGAGAGGACAAGCAGTGTGCGACCAATTTGTATTCAAGCTCCCTTGAGCTGGTGGGGCAGACGAGCCCGGGTTACGCACCTGCTGCCACGAGTGGTACCGGACCTGAGGATATTTTTTGGCAGCCTACGCAGCACCCCTACATATATGCCTATTCCCTGCCGACAAGAGGTAACAACCTCGAAACACGTGTCCAGGGATGGCCAACGCGACAGTGATTTTTTGCTCAAGACCCTGGCAGAGGCGCACCCGCTGATGCTCACTTCATGGACCACAATGCTTTGGGGCAACACGCTGATAGGACAAGCAGTGTGCGACCAATTGGACTTTCTTTTGTATTCAAGCTCCCTTGAGCTTGTGGGGCTGACGAGCCCGGGTTACGCACCTGCGTGCTACGAGTGGTACCGGACCTGAGGATATTTTTTGGCAGCCTACTCAGCACCCCTACATATATGCCTATTCCCTGCTGACGAGAGGTAACAACCTCGAAACACGTGTCCAGAGATGGCCAACACGACAGTGATTTTTTGCTCAAGACCCTGGCAGAGGCGCACCCGCTGATGCTTACTTCATGGACCACAATGCTTTGGGGCAACACGCTGATAGGACAAGCAGTGTGCGACCAATTGGACTTTCTTTTGTATTCAAGCTCCTTGAGCTGGTGGGGCTGACGAGCCCGGGTTACGCACCTGCGTGCCACGAGTGGTACCGGACCTGAGGATATTTTTTGGCAGCCTACGCAGTACCCCTACATATATGCCTATTCCCTGCTGACGAGAGGTAACAACCTCGAAACACGTGTCCAGGGATGGCCAACGCGACAGTGATTTTTTGCTCAAGACCCTGGCAGAGGCGCACCCGCTGATGCTTACTTCATGGACCACAATGCTTTGGGGCAACACGCTGATAGGACAAGCAGTGTGTGACCAATTGGACTTTCTTTTGTATTCAAGTTCCCTTGAGCTGGTGGGGCTGACGAGCCCGGGTTACGCACCTGCGTGCCACGAGTGGTACCGGACCTGAGGATATTTTTTGGCAGCCTACGCAGCACCCCTACATATATGCCTATTCCCTGCTGACGAGAGGTAACAACCTCGAAACATGTGTCCAGGGATGGCCAACGCGACAGTGATTTTTTGCTCAAGACCCTGGCAGAGGCGCACCCGTTGATGCTTACTTCATGGACCATAATGCTTTGGGGCAACACGCTGATAGGACAAGCAGTGTGCGACCAATATCTTTTGTATTCAAGCTCCCTTGAGCTGGTGGGGCTGACGAGCCCGGGTTACGCACCTGCGTGCCACGAGTGGTACCGGACCTGAGGATATTTTTTGGCAGCCTATGCAGCACCCCTACATATATGCCTATTCCCTGCTGACGAGAGGTAACAACCTCGAAAACACGTGTCCAGGGATGGCCAACGCGACAGTGATTTTTTGCTCAAGACCCTGGCAGAGGCGCACCCGCTGATGCTTACTTCATGGACCACAATGCTTTGGGGCAACACGCTGATACTACAAGCAGTGTGCGACCAATTGGACTTTCTTTTGTATTCAAGCTCCCTTGAGCTGGTGGGGCTGACGAGCCCGGGTTACGCACCTGCGTGCCACGAGTGGTACCGGACCTGAAGATATTTTTTGGCAGCCTACGCAGCACCCCTACATATATGCCTATTCCCTGCTGTCGACAGGTAACAACCGCGAAACACGTGTCCAGGGATGGCCAACGCGACAGTGATTTTTGGCTCAAGACCCTGGCAGAGGCGCACCCGCTGATGCTTACTTCATGGACCACAATGCTTTGGGGCAACACGCTGATAGGACAAGCAGTGTGCGACCAATTGGACTTTCTTTTGTATTCAAGCTCCCTTGAGCTAGTGGGGCTGACGAGCCCGGGTTACGCACCTGCTGCCACGAGTGGTACCGGACCTGAGGATATTTTTTGGCAGCCTACGCAGCACCCCTACATATATGCCTATTCCCTGCCGACGAGAGGTAACAACCTCGAAACACGTGTCCAGGGATGGCCAACGCGACAGTGATTTTTTGCTCAAGACCCTGGCAGAGGCGCACCCGCTGATGCTTACTTCATGGACCACAATGCTTTGGGGCAACACGCTGATAGGACAAGCAGTGTGCGACCAATTGGACTTTCTTTTGTAATCAAGCTCCCTTGAGCTGGTGGGGCTGACGAGCCCGGGTTACGCACCTGCGTGCCACGAGTGGTACCGGACCTGAGGATATTTTTTGGCAGCCTACGCAGCACCCCTACATATATGCCTATTCCCTGCTGACGAGAGGTAACAACCTCGAAACACGTGTCCAGGGATGGCCAACGCGACAGTGATTTTTTGCTCAAGACCCTGGCAGAGGCACACCCGCTGATGCTTACTTCATGGACCACAATGCTTTGGGGCAACACGCTGATACTACAAGCAGTGTGCGACCAATTGGACTTTCTTTTGTATTCAAGCTCCCTTGAGCTGGTGGGGCTGACGAGCCCGGGTTACGCACCTGCGTGCCACGAGTGGTACCGGACCTGAGGATATTTTTTGGCAGCCTACGCAGCACCCCTACATATATGCCTATTCCCTGCTGTCGAGAGGTAACAACCGCGAAACACGTGTCCAGGGATGGCCAACGCGACAGTGATTTTTGGCTCAAGACCCTGGCAGAGGCGCACCCGCTGATGCTTACTTCATGGACCACAATGCTTTGGGGCAACACGCTGATAGGACAAGCAGTGTGCGACCAATTGGACTTTTTTTTGTATTCAAGCTCCCTTGAGCTGGTGGGGCTGACGAGCCCGGGTTACGCACCTGCTGCCACGAGTGGTACCGGACCTGAGGATATTTTTTGGCAGCCTACGCAGCACCCCTACATATATGCCTATTCCCTGCCGACGAGAGGTAACAACCTCGAAACACGTGTCCAGGGATGGCCAACGCGACAGTGATTTTTTGCTCAAGACCCTGGCAGAGGCGCACCCGCTGATGCTTACTTCATGGACCACAATGCTTTGGGGCAACACGCTGATAGGACAAGCAGTGTGCGACCAATTGGACTTTCTTTTGTAATCAAGCTCCCTTGAGTGGTGGGGCTGACGAGCCCGGGTTACGCACCTGCGTGCCACGAGTGGTACCGGACCTGAGGATATTTTTTGGCAGCCTACGCAGCACCCCTACATATATGCCTATTCCCTGCTGACGAGAGGTAACAACCTCGAAACACGTGTCCAGGGATGGCCAACGGGACAGTGATTTTTTGCTCAAGACCCTGGCAGAGGCACACCCGCTGATGCTTACTTCATGGACCACAATGCTTTGGGGCAACACGCTGATAGGACAAGCAGTGTGCGACCAATTGGACTTTCTTTTGTATTCAAGCTCCCTTAAGCTGGTGGGGCTGACGAGCCCGGGTTACGCACCTGCGTGCCACGAGTGGTACCGGACCTGAGGATATTTTTTGGCAGCCTACGCAGCACCCCTACATATATGCCTATTCCCTGCTGACGAGAGGTAACAACCTCGAAACACGTGTCCAGGGATGGCCAACGCGACAGTGATTTTTTGCTCAAGACCCTGGCAGAGGCACACCCGCTGATGCTTACTTCATGGACCACAATGCTTTGGGGCAACACGCTGATAGGACAAGCAGTGTGCGACCAATTGGACTTTCTTTTGTATTCAAGCTCCCTTGAGCTGGTGGGGCTGACGAGCCCGGGTTACGCACCTGCGTGCCACGAGTGGTACCGGACCTGAGGATATTTTTTGGCAGCCTACGCAGCACCTCTACATATATGCCTATTCCCTGCTGACGAGAGGTAACAACCTCGAAACACGTGTCCAGGGATGGCCAACGCGACAGTGATTTTTTGCTCAAGACCCTGGCAGAGGCGCACCCGCTGATGCTTACTTCATGGACCACAATGCTTTGGGGCAACACGCTGATAGGACAAGCAGTGTGCGACCAATTGGACTTTCACTACACATAGTCTTCCACTATAAGTGCTTCTACATATTCTCCGCAAGTCGTAGCACTCCCAGTTCGTAGAAAGCTGGGATGGCCCCAATGATGAAGCATGTCACTGTGGGGAAACCCTGGTGAGTGAGGGGACTTAAGAAATACATTTTTCTTTCCTGAAGGCAATCTCTGATCATATCGATTGGGAGCCTCTTTCTTCGACTAGGTGCTCAAACTTGTGACGTCGGGTTTTCTTTTTCAGAAATAATTAAGGAGGGCGGACCTAGTTAACATACCCTCTTCCTCTCTCTCCTTCTGTGTATTTAACTTTGGAATGGCTGCATGGCAACATGTCATGTTTGGTGTCAGACACTTTGGAATCCTACCCCTCCCCCACTCCTCTAGAAGGAGAAGACATGTACACACTTACCTGACCGGTAATAGTTTAAAAGAGCCCCAGCATAAAAAAATGGATGCTGCAGCCACAGACACGAGTCTGACCTCCTGCTGCTGGACGAAACTCCGGCAGGGGATGCCTGGACAATAGGTTTCCTGTCACAGGGAGGTGTAACCACCTCCCAGACAGGCTTTAGTGTATTGGGGCTGGGTGGGTGCATTCATAGAATGCTTTTCAGACAGTGCTTGGGGCACACTTGGTGACCCTGTGCATATCCCAGTTCAAACCGGTTGCAGGGGCGTCCAGCCCCTGCTCTGGCACAAAACTGGACAAAGGGCAAGGGGTGTAACCACCCCCACCCTGGTCCTCCCATAGGTGGGACCCTAGAGTAAGTCCAACCCCTAAACTTAGTATAATTATAGGAACCCAGTCCTTAAGACTTTAGATTACCCTGGACGAAACGCTGCAGCATATATCCTGGAACTTCGACATTCTATTTCGACTAGAAGATGGAAGAATCTCCCTTGGGGTCAAGGAGTGACTCCCCTGTTCAAACAGGCACCAACAAAGCATCTTGCCGGTCTGCATTTCCAAGGCTCCCGCCAGATCCCGAATGATATGCGACTCAAGACATGGACTTCCAGACATCTCAGAGGCCGACACAAGGTCACAGCAAAGCTGAGACCTGCAGCCCTCACGAGACATGGGACCGGAACTCCTGGACACCGTGCACATTTGCAAGTGCATCAACTTCCCGAGCTTTCCAGAAGTTGTGCATTGGGCTAATTGTAGTCCAAGCCCCAAGCATCCTTTGCACTGAAGGTGACTTCACGAGTGTTCCGTTGTCCCGCTTCTAGCATTCCCGCTCGAAGCTCTTCCGCGATCCCTGGTCCGTCGACTGGTGGTTCCCCTCGAAGGTAACTCTTTTGTTTCTTGGAATTTCCTGGTTGCTCCAGATGTGCTCTGACTCCCCTTCAAAGGGTGAGTCCCTCCGACCTTGCTGGTCTGCTCCGAAGCCCATCTCTGCTTTCTGCGTGGGTTGCTGTTGCCAAGGCTTGTTAGGTCCAATCCGGATACCAACACTGCAGCACTCGACATCCTTTGTGGGACAGCTTGAATCCAGCTCTTGGTTGTCGTCGATACCTCCTGGTCCTCGTGGCTGAAGAGTCAAGCTTCACCTTCTGCACCTGAAATCACCCGACATCGGTGGGCATCTGCTCATCGTCCTCCTGGTCACTGGCTAGTGACTCAGACTCTGTCCCCTCTGCTTTCAGGTTCTTCAGATCTCCGATCCACCCTTGGATCCATCCGGACACTTTTCTCTTGGTCGCCTGCAGCACTTTTCCGCAGCTCGCCATAGAAAACGACGATGAAATCCGACACCTTTACCCCCTGGCTTTCCTGGGTGAGGTAACTCGAGTACTCCGGTGCTCCCATGGGTATTGACTCTAGAACTGCACAGTTCTAAAGGGGTTTGCTTCTAGTCCACTTCCAAGTGTCCCGATTCTTTAAAATTCTAATTGCAACTTTCTCCATAGAAGTCAATGGTGATTCACGGATGTGTTTAGACACTGCACGCGTCCCCCGTGGGTCTCCTGTGTCACTAACTTGGGTGGTTCCTGGTTGCCCCAGTGGTTCTACAGGCCCTAGGCCTTGTCTCTATATCTATCGTGGTTCTTATACCACTTTCTTAGTATATGGTTTGTGACGCCCCTAGGGCTAATCATATATTGTGCTAATTTGCTTAGTGCTAAATAAGTTTACTGAATGTACTTTTGCCTCTAGCCTCATAAAGAGACTAGAGGGATGTGTTTAGAACAAATACATATATTTTATAAATATACCTGGTGTGGTTCTCCTTTCATTTGTTCATTCACAAGATTATAGACTGGTAAAACAAGCTGCTTTACATTCCTTCAAGACTTAGCCTGAAGGCTGCTCTCCACAGCTACCACTAGGATCGCTTTCTATATAGGTTGTCTTTAAACCTATCATCAATAAGGGTCGTTTGGGCTGGTGCAAGGTGCCCACTAGAATAGCGGACAGCATATGCCAGGCCAACTTCTCACATTGGTGTGCAGCGTGTGGGATTCCAGCTTGCTATTGTTTTACCAGATAATCTCAAGTGTTTGATCATTTGAAAACCACTAAAGGCACCAGAGGTACATTTAATACAAGCTTAAATACAGTAAGGGCTTAAGCACACCCTCTCTACAACTCAAGAGAGGTTTAGTAGGTAAACAAATAGTGTAGGTAGTGCATACACCACACCACACTAGTCATGTCTTCAAGGCCAGGACCTAGTGGGTCTCTGTCAGATGTCAGTCAAGTATAGGGTCCCTATGTACACAGTCAAGTATTAGGGAAAGACAGAAAGTTTCTGATTGATACAGGGGCAAGTAGGACTACCATCAGTCATGACGAGGTTCCAGGGGCTCCACTCTCAGGCTCAAGAAATGTTTCCCTGGGATTTTCAGGAAAGCCTATTGTTAATGAAATATCGAAACCAGTTTCCCTAGAAGTAGGTCCTTTGTCCCGAACCACAGACTTGTTACTTACGAAATCATGTCCTGAAAATGTACTTGGTATTAAAACATTGAAAGAATTAGGTGCAGTAATCTGCTGTTCTCCGGAAGGAGTGAGATTGTTTTTAGGTGATTTTAAAGATCATTATGTGTTACGAGATTTTGATCCAAGATTATTGAATGTACCACAGCATTTATGGGCGCAAGGTCCAACTGATGTAGGTTGTATGCACATTACACCATATCGTGTTACTCTGAAACCAGGTGTTGTATTACCACGAATCCGACAGTACAAGTTACCACCTGAGGCTGTAACAGCCTTATCGAAAATTATTGACGAGCTCATTGCTCAAGGAGTAGTTGTAGAAACTGACTCCAATGTATGTAATTCTCCTATCATTCCGATTCTTAAACGTACTGATCCAAATTCACCTCCAGTTTATCGATTAGTGATTGACCTCCGAGAACTTAATAAATGTATCATACCCCAGTACCCAGTGGTTCCAGATATCTCTTCCCTATTGACCGCAATTGATTCTGAAGCTACGTTCTTTACTGTTATTGATCTCAAGAACGCATTCTTTAGTGTCCCCATTCATCCAGACAGCCAGTTTCTTTTCGGATTCTGTTTACATTGAAGAAGCTATAAATTCACACGTGCACCTCAAGGTTTCACAGAAAGTCCTAGTATTTACAGTCAAGCACTTAAAAGACAACTAGACAGTATTCACATGCCAACTGACACTGCCCTGCTCCAGTATGTCGATGATCTATTGATCACGGCCCGTACAGAACGTGACTGCGAACGTGCGTCACTGACAGTCTTGTATTTCCTGGCAGAAATGGGGCACAAGGTGTCCCCTTCCAAACTGCAATTCTGTGTCCAGCAAGTGGTATACCTTGGACACTTGCTGTCCAAGAGGGGTAGACAGTTGACACCAGACCGTATCCAGTTAATAGCACATCTTCCACAGCCCAAGACACAGAAGGAGGAACGAGCTTTTATCGGCCTCACTTCTTACTGCAGACAGTGGATTCCTCAGTATGCATATCTAGCCAAGCCACTGATACAGTTGACAACACAGGAGGCAGCGACATCGACTGTCCTCCCTTGGACCCAGGAACATACACTTGTTTTCAATGAGTTAAAGAAAGCTTTATGTAATGCACCTGTGCTAGCGACACCGAACTACAGTAAGCCTTTTACACTTTTTGTTACTGAACGTGATGGTACAGCATTATCTGTTCTCACACAAGATCAAGCAGGACAACACAAGCCTTGTGCTTATTTTTCTAGCACATTAGATCCAGTAGCCCAGGCTCTGCCTGCGTGCCTCAAGTCAGTTGCAGCCACAGCTCTAGCTATCAGACAAAGTGATTCCATAGTGTTAGGACACTCCCTGACAGTACAAGTTCCACACTCCGTGGAAGTTCTTTTAAACCGAACACAGACTCAGCACTTGACAATTGCACGTTTAACAGGATATGAACTGACTCTGTTTCAGCCACACATAGAAATCAGACGCTGCAACATATTAAATCCTGCTACACTGTTACCCTCGACTGTTCCAAACCCTGCCACACATGATTGTGTGGAAGTTATTAACACCATGACGAAGCCAAGACAAGACTTGACGGACATTGCATTACCTGATCCAGACCTGACACTTTACGTGGATGGTTCATGTATGAGAACAAGTACAGGAGAACTAGTAGCCGCGTATGCAGTGACTACTGAAACTGAAGTTATAGAAACACATCGTATTGATACCCTGTCTGCTCAAGCAGCAGAGCTCATCGCTCTGACCCAAGCCTGCATACTAGCCAAGAACCTGAAAGTAAACATATATACAGATTCACGTTATGCATTCGGAGTCGTACACGACTTTGGAGTACTCTGGCAAGAAAGAGGTTTCATGACCTCTCATGGAGCCAAGATTCAGCATGGCCCCCTCATTCAAGCTCTGTTAGAAGCAATACATTTACCGACAGCTATCGCCATTATGAAGTGCAAAGCACATACGAAAGTCACTGACATTATTTCCCAAGGTAACGATCTAGCAGATCGAACAGCCAAGCTTACAGCTCAGACTCCAGACATTCCAGTTAACACGACAAAGACAGATGTTCCAGTTCAGACGACTTGTATGACAGTTAAGGACCCTACACAAGACGTACTAGACATACAGTCACATGCTACCCCAGACGAAATCAAGAAATGGTCTGAACAAGGAGGGGTCCAGACAGATCAGGGATGGATGACGAAGGGAAAAGCCACATGGTTTCTCCCCGACTCTATGGTTCAAGTCATTATTAACACAGCACATAGTCCAGCACATTTAGGAGAAAAAGCCATGTTAGACAGCATCCAGAACCTTTGGTTTAACAAGCATTTACGAGCAGCAGCGAAGCAGAAAGTACGTACCTGCATGATCTGTTGTCAGTTCAATCCAGGTAAAGGTGTTCCGGTGGAACAAGGTGGATTCCATCCTCCTGACCACCCTTTTGAAGTCCTCCAGATGGATTATATTCAGATGGATCGATGTCGAGGTTTCAAGTATGTCCTCGTAGTTGTATGCGCTTTGTCCAGATGGACAGAAGCATATCCAGTCCCAGATTACACTGCCGCGACCACTGCCAGGCAGTTGGTTCGTGAGTTTTTCCCACGCTATGGTTTGCCCAGGGTCGTGTATTCAGACAACGGCCAGCCATTCTCATCTGAACTCATGAAACAAGTATCACTTCTGTTAGGGTACCAGTGGAAGTTCCACTGCGTACGACACCCCGAGGCAGCTGGCCTCGTCGAGAGACACAATCAGACTCTGAAAATCCGTATTGCAAAAGTTTGTGCCGAGAAAGGTGTAGATTGGATGGTAGCACTGCCAGTCGCCCTTTTTTATATGAGAATGGTCGCTCATTCCCGTTCAGGTCTGTCACCGTATGAAGTAGTGTTTGGTCGTCCCCCAAACATGTGGGGTACCCCTATGCCACGTAAAATTACCGATGTTGATAGTACTATGCTGACAGATTACCTAGCTTCCTTGATGTCTGCACTACTCTCTTGTCGTTCACAGGTCGCGGCTGCCTTTCCAGACAACACCCAAGTGAAACCGCACGAGGTCATTCCAGGCGACCTCGTCCTTGTTAGGAACTTTGATCGTTCAAGCCCGCTGGAGCCCCGCTGGAAAGAGCCAAAACTTGTTCTGATGACCACAAGGACCGCTGTGAAACTGGAGGGCAGGAAGGGCTGGCTACACTCCAGCCACATCAAGCGTTTTCATGGACTCCGTCCAAAGACTTTTCTCAAGGACTGCCCCGATACTGACTCTAAACTTTCCCTGTTAGAGAAAACTCCGCAGCAGGAGTATAAAATCAAACTAAGGTCTAGCAAGTCAGACAGTTTAATTGTTTAAGTCCCTCTCGGGTGAAGCGGTTAGACAGGTTCCTGACATGTATGAGATAGACCCCCATAGTGAGAGAGTTAGACGAAACTCCAAGAAAATACGTTATTGTAAGAATCTGCGCAGCAGATGCGTTATTACGTTATTGTTTATGTTATTTCTGAGTCTTACGATCACATGCATAAGTTATGTTTTACATGTATTTTTTCCTCCTCTTGATTCGCCATGTACATCTTTCCTCTAATGATACAGTAGAGCACACATTTAGTGAACTACCTCCTCACGAGTTATCCTACCGACTTGCAATGCGCAACAATACTTTTATACGTATGTTACACTATTCACACCAGACCAGCAATGCCACTAATTGTTGGGTGTGTGGTCGACTCCCCCCTTTCCAGACACCGAAGGGAGTTCTGCCACTCTTTCCCTATCCATTTTCACACAATGGTTCGTGTGGAGCATGGTTTACGTTAACATCATCCTTAGACGATAAGTCCCTTTTGAATAGAACATGTTTCCCAGACAAGGAAGGTCTTTCCCATAGGACAGGGTTAGATCTAGAAAATGAAGTATATGATCTAGGTAATTTCTCCTCCAATTTCATGGTTTTGAATGTTCAGTCCGAGACTACTCCAGACTTGCCTGCTATAACAGTTCTACCAGTGAAAGGCGAATTATGTGTCAGAAAGAATGGTTCAGTACATCTAGGACACAGTGATTGTACTACTGTGGTCGAGTATAGTGACAGTGGGAAATCTACTTTCAAAGCCTCACGTCATTCATATTTTGTATGTGGTCAGACTGCATATGTACGTCTGCCCCTAGATTGGGATGGAACATGTTACATTGCCTTCCTACTGCCACCAGTTTTCCTAGCCCCATCCGATTATCACAGAAATACACATCTAGTACACGTCAGACATAGAAGGGAGATCGAGTCCCCAATTGTCGATCAAACTGAAACTGCATTAGAACAGTATACAGATTTCAATAAAGGTTTCTTTTTCTTCATAGGTCCTGTCCAGAATAGTAAGCTAATACGTAGGTTAACCAGAACCCTTGAAGCAGTAGTGAATGAGACTACTTCCGCCCTAGGTAACTTAACAGAAGAGCAATCTGCTATGAGATTTGTCGTTCTTCAGAACCGCCTTGTTCTTGACGTCATACTGGCCGATAGGGGCGGAGCTTGTAGAGTCATCGGATCTAGTTGTTGCGTTTTCATTCCTAATAACGCACCGTCTGTATATTCAGCAATAACTAGACTTCATAAAATAGCCCATCAGTTACACCAGAATCCAGGCACCTGGACATGGTCCGGTTGGCTCTGGAATATAATATCTGCCTGGGGATGGAAAGTACTGTCATTCCTAGGAATAGTAGTAATGATCATATTCAGTTGTTGTCGTTGTTTACAATGTGGCCCTGCGATTTGCGGCTTGTGCGCTACCTCTTGTATTCCAAGTCCAAAGTCCCATTCCCAGAAGATAAGAGACGAGCAAATGATGCTGTATGAACAGATAGATGGTATCATGAATATTGATGTTTCTTGAAGGAAACGTAGGGAACAAGGAGGGAATGAGGAAAATTGAATTTTTCCCTGTCATGTGTCCCTACGTGTTCCCCATTATATGTTATATGTGCATGATCGATATGCATATTTATCCCTTGACCGAATAAAGACGCAATTATAGTTGTGTCCAACGTTAGTATGCCAGTTATCCAGTGCCCCTGAAAGCAACAAGTATTAGGCCTATGTTGCCAACGTCTTTACATTGTGCACGTTAAATCCTCGAGTTGTCCCCGTTTCTAGGCCTCACAGGGCCCGGACACCAGATTCGAGCCTCAAGTCTCCTGAAACCACTCCGAGGAGCGATGCAGCCCCGCCCGCATCCCTGACCCTTCACTCACTCCCTGCCAAGCAGCGCTGTGCCCGGCCTGGCCTGCCTGCCTGTCTGCCAAGAATATGTTATGCCTCTAGTTATCAGTTCAGCTCCCCGGCTTCACATTCCTAGCTAACGAACTGCATAAACATCTTCATCTATAGTCTAGTCTTTCTGTCTCCAGGCAAGAGAATTACTGAATTAATATCCATAGAAGATTCATAGCACACGCAATACATTAAGAAATATATGCATGCACTAGCCTTAGTGACAAGTAGCCTTTACCCTGATGACTTTTAGATTCTAGCAACATGTTCTCCAAACACGAGATATCAGATATGCTATAGGTACATGTCGTCCTGACATCCCAGACTTTAGTCTCCTCTTCTAGTGCCAGAAGTCAGAGCCCCCAGCTCTCCCCAGTTACACGTCATGGCTCGTTTTGCGCGCACCAGTAGGTTAAAGGTTCCAGCTGCCCAGGTAGCCCCCTCCATGTATCCACCCATTTATGACACTTCTGTGACGTTTACATCACATGTCTCCGTACATGTCTCCGTGCACGCCTTCTTTTCACGCCCATGTGTTCTTATCTTTCGTTTGTCACTTGTTACGCCTACTGTATTCAATGCAATTGTACTGTTTTACTATATATACTGTATGATGTTAATGAGATGCTGCAGCTGCCATTCCCCCTTTCCTTGTGTCTGTCCCTTCCTGAACCTATGTGGGTGATGCAACCCGATGGTCCATTGGCTCGAGCCATCTAATTAAAGCCAATATGACTCAGATACCCCGGATTCTGCCTCTTATTTATTGAGCTATCCTTTTTAGTTAATGCATAGAAAAATAGTACCGGTAATTATTTATTTATTTACCACAGGGTGTGCCTAGAAAACCCAGATCACCTTCAGTGGAATCTGATGATCATTCTGATACATCTGTAGGGACTTCTGTATCTTCTCACAGGAGGGACACCTCCCCAGAGAAGAGAGAGAGACAGCTGAGGCTTGAAGATAGCCAATAGATGGGTTTGACCTAACCACTGAGCAATATAGAATACAGTTCAGAGATGCCCAGAAGACACAGACACAGGACTGGGTTGACTTTGTTGATTGTGCTACTAAGGCTCTGGGGGGCTGGTTTCTGGGCAGTAAAGTGTGTGATTATACAGGATTGTATAACTTGATCATGAGTGAGCAAATCCTTAATACCTGTCAAAATCAGCTGTTGCATCAGCACCTGGTAGACTCTGATCTGACCTCTCCCCAAGAATTGGGAAAAAAGGCAGACAAATGGGTCAGAACCAGGGTGAAGCAGAAGGTACAGAACCAAGGTGGTGACCAAAAGAATCAAGATCAGAATAAAGGTGGGGAGAAGGGTAAAGACCAGAAGTCTTAACAAGGCCCCCAAAAAGCTTATAATGGTGGGGATTCCCAATCTTCCAAGAACGGAAAAGGCCAAAAGAAAGCATGGTGTAAAGTCTGTAAACAGAATAGCCATTGGACTAGTGATTACACGAAGAAGGATGCAACTCCAACCACCATTGCCCCTAAGGCAACAGTCTTCTCCCTAGTTCAGCTTCAAGTGGTTGTACTCAGCAGAAGGGTGTAGTAGGGTTAACCCTGGGTACTGAGATGGGCTCTGGCCTAGTCAGAGTTCCAACTCAGGCTGTGTTAGTCTGTGATGGAGGCACGGATATGACCTCCTCTATGAGTCCCAGTTACCTCGGCAAGTACAGACAACAGCCTTTGATTAATGGAAAAGAGGTTTTGGCCTACAGGGATACAGGGGCAAGTGTCGCAATGGTGACACAAGACTTTGTGGACCCTGGACAGATCATACTTGGGGAGATGTACCAAGTGACCAACGCTAGCAATGTCAGGCCAACCATGCCTGGCAGTCATTAATTTCTCCTGGGGAAGGGTAACTGGCCTCAACAAGGTTATGGTAAGTGCAGACCTCCCTGTTGAATGCTTGCTTGGCAATGATTTAGAGACGTCAGCCTGGTCCGAAGTGGAGTTCAGGACCCATTCAGAAATGTTAAGGATCTCAGCACATGTGCTTGCTGTGACTAGGTCACAGGTCAGAAAGTCTAACACTGAACGGGCCCTGGATTCTGGAATAATGGACCAGGTGCCTTCTAAGAAAAGGAGCAGTAGGGTTAGGGCAGTGCCTTCCCCCTGACTCAGAGGGATGATCAGTCTCTTGAGGGAGATGATTGTGCTCATGAAGAAGGAACTGTCCCAGAGGAGCTTGAGTCTGATCAGGTTGAGTTCTTGGGGACAAGGGCCCTTCCAGGGCAGATCTGAGCCAAGAGCAGCTGAGATGCCCTTCTACTGAACCCCTCAGACAGCAAGCTGCTGCTGAGGCTGTTGGGAATACTAGTGGCACCCATAGGATTTATTGGGATGATGGACTCCTGTACTCAAAGAGTAGAGACCCCAAGCCTGGTACAGCCAGGAGGTTTGTTATACCTTTGAAGTTCAGGGGCTTCCTACTGACACTAGCCCATAATATTCCTTTAGCAGGACACCTGGGCCAGAACAAGACTTGGGACAGAATTGTCCCTCACTTTCACTGGCCCCACATGTCTGAAGACACAACGGAGTTTTGTCGTTCCTGTGTCACCTGTCAAGCAAGTGGTAAGGCAGGTGGTACCACAAAGGCCCCCCTGATACCACTACCTATGGTGGGAGTGCCCTTTGAGAGAGTGGGAATTGACATTGTTGGACCAGTGGATCCTCAGACAGCATCTGGGTACAGGTTTATCCTAGTAGTGGTGGACCATGCCACAAGGTACCCAGAAGCTGTACCCCTTAGGACCACTACAGCACCTGTTGTGGCAAGAGCCCTCTTGGGAGTGTTCTCAAGAGTGGGTTTCCCTAAGGACGTAGTATCTGACAGAGGTGCAAACTTTATGTCCAGTTACTTGACTGCAATGTGGAAGGAGTGTGGAGTGAACTACAAATTCAGGATACCCTATCACCCACAGTGCAATGGTTTAGTTGATTCAACAGAACCTTAAAGGGTATGATCAAGGGTCTCCCAGAAAAGCTTAGGCGGAGATGGGACATCCTACTACCCTGCCTTTTGTTTGCTTACAGGGAGGTTCCTCAGAAGGGGGTTGGCTACAGCCCTGAACTTCTGTTTGGGCATCCTGTGGGAGGACCATTGTGTCTGGTGAAGGAGGGATGGGAGTTACCTCTCAACCCCCCTAAACAGGTGTTAGAATTGGGGGTCTCTAGTTGGCACAGGTAGGTACTTGTGACAAATAGGGACCCTCTCCTCCAGTCAGGATAAGGGGATTGCACTCCTAAAATAACCCCTGCTCACCCCCTTGGTAGCTTGGCATGAGCAGCAAGGCTTTATCTCAGAGGCGTTGTAAGTTAGGCATTTGTGACCACATACAGTAACCCAGTGACAACACTACAAATGGACACCACACCAGGTTTTATATATTTTATATAGCGTTACCACAAGACCAATAAACGACAAAAATAATCCACAGTACTATTAGAATTCAAGAGTTCTGGTTGAAAAGGCTTCAATCAGGGTTCTCTGCGAGTCGGTAGCCCTGTCCGGCTACAGCGTTGTTGAAATAACACAGAGTCTAACAAATCCAGCAGACCGCGTCGGTATGGGCCCACTCAAATGCCTACAGACTCAGTCACAGTACCGTTCACTTGAGGCAGCCAGCACAGATGTGCGAGCTAGTCCCGGTGTTCGTCGCGGTGCAGAAAAGGAAGCGTTGCAGGACGCGTTGTCCCTCGATGCGGTGCAGGCAGCAGCCCGTTGACAGAGTCGGTGGATCCCAGGCGTGCGTTGCAGGGCGAGACGGTGCTTCAATGTGGGTGCTTGCAGCTTGCTGTGCGGCGACAGAGCCAGAGTTCGGGAGCTGGCGTCGATCAGTCCGGACAGCGGTGCGAGTCGGGCGGTGCGTCGCGAAGCGTGCGAGGCGGTGCCCAACTCTGGTGCGTTCACGGGACTTGGAGTCAGCAGCAGTAACCGCGTCAGTCAGACCAGTACGAGTCGGTGTAGCGAGGCGTTGCACGTCGCGGTGTCCACCAGTCGCGGTGCAGGCAACGGCTCAGTGACGGCATCAGGGCGAAGTCGGTGAGCTCAGAGCTTGCGTTTTTCGAGGCCGACGTTGCTTGATGTGGTGCTTACAGGACACCGGGCTG
This sequence comes from Lissotriton helveticus, assembly GCF_964261635.1. Taxonomy (NCBI): domain Eukaryota; kingdom Metazoa; phylum Chordata; class Amphibia; order Caudata; family Salamandridae; genus Lissotriton; species Lissotriton helveticus. Next base: position 1,559,626,200 of record NC_136059.1, read on the forward strand.
GTCGTGAGAGTTGGTCACAGCTCTCTGCCTCTGTAGCCACTGAAACAGCGTTTCCAGCAGCAATTCACAAAGTCCACTGGTCCTGGGACTTCGGTCAGGGGGCAAGCTCTCTTCCAAGCCCTTGGAGATCTTTGCACAAGTTGAAAGTAAAGTACAAAAAGTTCTTTCCCAAATCCTTTGTTCTCTTGGGGGAGAGGGGCCTGTGCCCAGTCAAAACCAGTTCTGAAGCACTCTGTTTACCAGACTCCTCCTTTCCTTTCACAGCGCAGGGCAGGCACATCAGACGCCCCACAGGAGGTGGAGCCAGCATTGTGGTAGGCTAGTACAGTCCTGGAGAACTTTGTTGACAGTCTTCCTTCTCTTCTTTCAGTGTGCAGGGCAGAGACATCAGACGCACCGCAGTTGGTGGAGCCAGCACTGTGGGGCTGGGCACAGTCCTATTCAGGTCCCAGGTGCAACTCCTCCCTCCCATCTAGATGCAGATGTCTCTATTCACCACTGGGCTAACTCATTTTGTCTCTTGGAATCCCCCAGCCCTGTCACTCAAACTCCAGACAAGGAATACACAACCTAGTAGAAGCAGGCTTGGATAGTAAGACAATAAAATACTTACTTTATAAAAAGTGGTATTTTCAAACACAGAATGTTAAAACCAACTTCACTAAAAGATGTATTTTATCATTCTGAGTTCAGGCATACTAAACTTGAATTTCTTCCATGTTCTCTGAGTCTGCTAGGATTATAAACATGTAATAGTCTAGCAGCCCATTCTGGCCTATGGAGAACAGGTAGCCTTGCAATAGTGAAAAACGAAAACGGCTGTAATTCACTATTAGGACATGCCACACACATCAGGGCTTGTCCTACCTTATACTTACAATGCACCCTGCCCGTGGGCCTACCATAGGGTCGACTAATATGAAGAAAAGGGAAGGTTTAGGGACAGGCAAGAGGGTGCACTTGCCCAGTCAGCATAACAGTACCAGACTGCACGCAGGCTCTGCAATGGCAGACCTTAGACACATTTTACAAGGCTGCTTCTGTGGGTGGCACAACCAGTGCCGCAAGCCCACTAGCAGCATTTGGATTTACATGCCCTGGGCACACTCAGTGCACTGTACTAGGGTCTGACATGTAAACCAAATAGTCAATCATGGCATCACCAATTAATATATTCATTTTACAATAGGGAGAGTATATGCACTTTAGCACTGATCAGCAGTGGTAAAGTGCTCAGAGTCATAAAACAGCCAACAATAGGTCAGAAAAAATATAGGAGGAAGGCAAAAAGTTCAGGGATGACCCTGCAAAAAGGGCCAAGTCCAACACAACCCCCTTTCAGCCAAAATGTAGGGTAGACCAATCACTACCTTGATGGGCTTCCCTGCTTAGGGCAATAGAACATGGACCTGGCCCGCAACAGCAGGGGCATATTCCAGTTCTATGCCAATCTGAACCTGTTAGAACTGGGATTTCTGGTTGGCTAAGGCTTACGCCAAAGCCAGACAGAAACCACCATTCTAGTCAGGGCAAGGGAGTCACACGCCAAGATAACCCCTGCTCACCCCCTTGGTAGCTTGGCACGAGCAGACAGGCTTATCCCGGAGGCAATGTGTAAAGCATTTGCGCACGCACTCAACAGCAACAACATCCTAGGCACACCACAAAAGGAACTCCACACAAGGTTATATAAAAATAACTTTTGTATTGTCAAAACACATCAGATAGTAATCACACAATATACATTGTGCCAACTTGCACGGGCAATATTCACAAGGGATTATTTACACCAGGACAGGGCCACGTGGGCCACTGTCAGAATCAGCACTTACCAGAAATACTGTTAGAAATAGCACGTTGTAGATCATAGAATAATAATCACTTTAGCACACAACCAGTAACTACTGGTACCAGGTAAGTACCACCTACGCAACCCTAACCACCTTAGGAGAATATTACACAGCGAACCTGGGCTTCACTAGCACACCTGTACTAGAAAGAACAACCACCTAAGTATCACCATACATTTAGGGGTATAGGCAAGAACACATTACACATAATGCATCACAACATTCAGAGGTGTAGGGAAGGAAAACACATGATGCATAAACATACATTCAGCGGTGTAAGAACAAGGCACATGATGCATCAAAACACATTCAGAGGTGCAGCACAGGAAAACACATGATGCATAAACATACATTCAGCGGTGTAGGTAAGACACATAATGCATAAAACACATTCAGAGGTGTCACAGGCATAATGGCATAGCACATTACGCATAATTCAAATTTGGGTCTAACCGGTAAAAATACAGTAGGCCATCTCCTCACTAATCTAAACACATTAGACTCTGCCTCCTAAGAATAAATCATATTTAGGGGCGTAACTCACTGTAATGATTGTCGTTGGGCAGGGCTACGTTGAGTAAGGAGGAGGCAAGGCACAAGGTACGTACTGCACGTATTCGGGGTTTATTGGTACAAGTCTTAGGGCAAAAACAACTCAAAGATCCATAGAGCTGACAATAAAGAAAGTCTGTTTTGGGGCTCTTGATAGAAGTCTCTGGGTGGGCTCCAGGCGGAAGGTCTTCTCCCTCGTGGTGGCGTTTCCCAAAAGAAAACAGAAAGAAACAATACGCCGGGTTACTGGCGTGATCGATGTCACTATCTACATGAAGGGCGGGGAAAGGGCGTGAAGGGGAACACCGGGGACCACCACCATTCGGTGCTCTTTTCTCTATTAGAGTGAGGCACCCCTGTGTCGCTTGCAGAGGCACCCCTGTCCCGTGACTGCCCAGCCGCCCTCTACCTGTTCCCTCCCTCCGAGAAGAAAACCCCCCGTATGCGCGCCCGTACCTTGCGGTGCCACACTTCTCCTGTTGAAGTGTGGCTGGGCGGAGCGTGGTTCCGTTGGCCTCCCGGCTTCAGCTGCGGCGGAGTGTTGGTTGCTCCTGCTCCGACCTCTGGGGACGGTGATTCAGCTCCGGTGTCCTTCCTCCTGGCGGCGAACTCCTCCGACGTTTCCTGTCCTGCTCCGGCATTCGCGGTGTCTCGCTGCGGATCTCGCGCTATCTGCGCCGTCGATGACCCTGATTGGCTGACCGGTGATGACATGGTCGTCGTTCCTCCTTCTGCTTCCGGATACGTCCAAGCGGTCGTAGAGGGAGCGTGGACATCCTGCGGCCGCGGAGGCGGAAAGGAAGAGGGACAAGCGTCAGCTGCAGGTTCGTGGCAGGTAGGGACCCCCTGACACATCCCTCCCCCAAGATTTCCCCGATCGGGGGAAAGAGGAAATCGGGACAGAAAGTCAGCATTCCCATGTTCAAGACCTTTGCGATGGCGAACCTCAATTTGGAAGGGCTGAAGAGCCAGAAACCACCGAAGGACACGATCATTGTGGCCACGGTTACGTTGTAGCCACGTCAGGGGAACATGGTCCGTATACAGGACAAAAGGCCGCCCTTCCAGGTAATACCGGAGCTTGTCAACGCTCCAGTGGACAGCCAAACATTCCTTTTCAATGGTGGAGTATGCCTGTTCCCTGGGGAACAGCTTACGACTGATAAACAGAACCGGTCTTTCCAACCCATCGGAGTCCTCCTGGGAAAGTACTGCCCCAATACCCACTCCAGAGGCATCGGTCTGGAGGATGAAGGGTTTCGTGTAGTCTGGAAAAACCAAGATGGGTGAGGTGGTAAGGACTGTCTGCAGTGTCCGAAAAGCCTTCGTTTCCGTAGGAGAAGGGACTGGTAGCCTAGGAGAAGACTGCGTCCTTTTTAACAAGTCCGTGAGGGGACCTGCTATGTCTGCAAACTGTGGAATAAACCTCCGGTAATACCCTACTAGGCCCAAGAATGCCCTTAAGTCTCTTTTGGTTTTGGGATAGGGAAGTTCTAGGATGGCCTTCACTTTTTCTGTCTGTGGCTCTATAAGTCCATTTCCTAAAATGTATCCTAGGTATTTCACTTTTCTGAAGGCAACTCTGGTTTTATTAGCATTAATGTGAAATCCGGTGGTTCTTAGGCTAAGGAGAATCTTCTCAAGGTGCTCTTTATGCTCTTCCCACGTCTTGCTAAAGACGACAATGTCGTCCAAGTAAGCGGAAGAGTATTGTTGGTGGGAAGACAAGACAGTATCCATTGCCCTTTGGAAGGTGGCCGGAGCCCCGTGCAACCCGAAGGGAAGAACAGTGAAGTGATAATGACCTGAGGGGGCAGAGAAAGCTGTTTTCTCCTGGTCTGCTGGATTTAGCGGAATCTGCCAATACCCCTTGGTGAGGTCAATAGTCGTGATGTATTGGGCTTCACCAAGACATTCCAAAAGTTCATCCACTCGGGGCAGTGGATAGGCATCTTGTTTTGATACCCTATTGACGGCTCTGAAATCAATGCAAAACCGGATACTACCGTCCGGTTTGGGAACCAGTACTACCGGAGAACACCAGTTACTGTGTGAGGGTACAATCACTCCGGAACGTAACATCTGATTGATCTCCTCCTGAAAAGCGTGTCTTCTGGCTTCAGGAATCCTATAGGGTTTTTGTTTTACTACGGTTCCGGGAGGAGTAGGAATGGAATGAACCGCTATGTTGGTTCTCCCTGGTTGGTCAGAGAAAACATCAGTGTAACGGAGAAGAAGAGACAAGATTTCGTCTCGTTGGGCCTCCGTTATGTCTGGGTTGATAGGGGTGTCAAGAACGGTATGAGGGACAGTCGTGACTGTTTGTACCGTTTGTGGAGGTTTCCCCAGCCACTTCTTTAGTAGGTTTATGTGATACATTTGTGTTTTGTTCCCTTTCAGACGCAGGATGTAGGTGGTCTTTCCGATTTTTCGGAGGACTTCAAAAGGTCCTTGCCATTTCTTCCTGAGCTTGTGAGTAGAGGAAGGCAACAACACTAAAGCCCAGTCCCCTACGTCCAGTTCTCTCCATTTTTTCCCTTATCATAGAACGTCTTTTGTTTCTTTTGTGCTATGGCGAGATGGTCGTGCGCCAATGTCCTCAGTTTATGAAGCCTAGTCTGGAGCTGTCTTGTATAGTCCAACAGGGCCTCTGCCTCGTGTGCTCCCTCCTTTTCCCAACTGTCTTTTGTGATCTCCAGAAGTGTTCGTGGAGCACGGCCAAACAGTAGTTCAAAAGGAGAGCTGCCTAGACTGACTTGTTTTTGGCTCCGGAGGACAAAAAGGGCCAAGGGCAATAACTGGTCCCAATTCTTGCCATCCCCAGACAAAAGCTTCTTCAGGGTGAGCTTTAGACTACCGTTATATCTCTCAACCAGGCCATCCGTCTGAGGGTGGTAGACGGAGGTTTTAATGTGTTTGATTTGTAGTTGTTTACATACTTGGGCCATCAAACGTGAAACAAATGGTGTACCTTGGTCTGTAATGATTTCGCGAGGAAACCCCATTCTAGAAAAGACCTCCACCAATTTTTGAGCAATGGCTGTCCAAGTAGCCGCCCGGAGGGGAAATGCTTCGAGATAACGGGTGGCATAGTCCACTAAGACCAAGGCATACAAATGTCCCCTTGCAGATTTGGGCAGTGGACCTATGAGGTCCATTCCAATCCTATCAAACGGTTTCCCGATGATGGGTAATGGATTCAAAGGAACCGGCGGGGGTACATAGGGGTTTTTCCGCTGACATATTTGACACTCCTGACAATAGCGTTGTATCTGTGCATACACTCCTGGCCAGAAGAAATGCTTTAGGATGGCCTGTCCCGTCTTTTCTGCCCCTGAATGCCCTGCCAGTAAATGTGCGTGTGCAAAAAAGAGTATCTGGTCCCTGAAGGCCACAGGTACTAAGAGTTGGGGTACGTCATCTGGTTTAGCCAGTCTGTACAACAGTCCGTTTTTCTCTATGAAAGTAGGATACGTCCTCTGCAGAGGATTCTGACCAGAACGAGCTATATGCCAAGCGTTGGTAAGTGTGGCATCGTTCAACTGTGCTGTTCTAAAGTGCGTATCCCTAGCCCAAGGTTCGGGAACAAGCAGAGAGTTATGTGGGACAGATTGTAAGGCATCGGTTAATAAGGTGGAAAAACCCGGGTTGTCTGTTCCTATGATCACAGGTTCCGGTAAAGTAGCCATGACACCCACTACTACTTCGGTTCTAGTGCCTGCAGCGGTACAAAGGCTAACGGTAGCTAGTGGGTACTCCCTGACGTCCCCATGAACGCAACGTATGTGTACGCTTTTCCCAGGCATTAAACATGAGGGAGGGACTAGTTCCTGCCATACTACAGAGTGTCTACACCCCGAATCTAGTAAGGCCCTAACCACTTTCCCGTATAAAGTCACACTCACGTAGAAGACTGGTCCTGTCTCTTGCGCGAACAGTAGTGAATATGGAGCGTAACTGACGTCCATGGGTTCTTCGTCTTTCTCCTTTGGTTTTTTTCTGCAAAACCTCGCTATGTGCCCCCATTCCCCACAGTCATAGCATTGAGGACCAAGATTTGGTTGTGTTTCAGGTTTGGGAAAACGCGGCCGTGGAGGTTCAAACAAGGGTTTAGGGAATTTCTTTTCGGTTTTTCCTGGTGTGGGTTGCAGAGGTTTCTCTGGTTCTCTAACAGGGGGGCGTCCTTGGGCGCGGGCATAAGAAGTGGCCATTTCAATGGCATGTTCCAGAGTCAACCCTGCGTGTTGTTTCAACCAACGTTGTGTGCCATAGGGTAGCGCCTCAAGGAATTGCTCAAGGTATATTTTATTCATCACCTCATCGATATTTCCTTCCTGTGGCTTTAGCCAAAGATCAGCGGCTGCCTTCAATTTGTAGAATAGAGTCTTAGGAAGATCCCCAGGGGTTCCACGTTCCTGTCGGAATTTGAGCCTGTGTGTCTCTTCGTCCACACCCAGACGGTCCAGGATATACTGTTTTACAACGGCATAAACAGAGGTGCCGTCTTTGTTGATCATTTGATACGCTGATTGGGCCTCTCCCGTTAACAGAGGGGCAAGGTAGAAAGGCCAGCGATCCCCGGGCCAAGCGCTGGCCCTAGCTGCCCTCTCAAAGTTCAAAAAGAAAGCCAAAGGATCGTCTCCTGGTGTGAACTTCTGTAGAGGGACTACAGTTCCGGGGGCGTTTGTCCTGCCTTGTCCTAAAACAGTCATGAGTTGGTTCTGCCCCTCAGCTAATTTCAATAGGCTATCTGCCTGAGCCTGTATGGTACTGGAAAAGGCCGTGCGGTCAGCTTCAGCCTGGGTAGAAGTTTGGCCAATAGCCCACTCAAGTTTGTCCTGGCCCTCTTTCATTTGCTGTATCAGGGCTTCCATCTTGTATCAGATGACAGTTCGAGATCCCACTTCTGACACCACTTGTAATGATTGTCGTTGGGCAGGGCTACGTTGAGTAAGGAGGAGGCAAGGCACAAGGTACGTACTGCACGTATTCGGGGTTTATTGGTACAAGTCTTAGGGCAAAAACAACTCAAAGATCCATAGAGCTGACAATAAAGAAAGTCTGTTTTGGGGCTCTTGATAGAAGTCTCTGGGTGGGCTCCAGGCAGAAGGTCTTCTCCCTCGTGGTGGCGTTTCCCAAAAGAAAACAGAAAGAAACAATACGCCGGGTTACTGGCGTGATCGATGTCACTATCTACATGAAGGGCGGGGAAAGGGCGTGAAGGGGAACACCGGGGACCACCACCATTCGGTGCTCTTTTCTCTATTAGAGTGAGGCACCCCTGTGTCGCTTGCAGAGGCACCCCTGTCCCATGACTGCCCAGCCGCCCTCTACCCGTTCCCTCCCTCCGAGAAGAAAACCCCCCGTATGCACGCCCGTACCTTGCGGTGCCACACTTCTCCTGTTGAAGTGTGGCTGGGCGGAGCGTGGTTCCGTTGGCCTCCCGGCTTCAGCTGCGGCAGAGTGTTGGTTGCTCCTGCTCCGACCTCTGGGGACGGTGATTCAGCTCCGGTGTCCTTCCTCCTGGCGGCGAACTCCTCCGACGTTTCCTGTCCTGCTCCGGCATTCGCGGTGTCTCGCTGCGGATCTCGCGCTATCTGCGCCGTCGATGACCCTGATTGGCTGACCGGTGATGACGCGGTCGTCGTTCCTCCTTCTGCTTCCGGATACGTCCAAGCGGTCGTAGAGGGGGCGTGGACTTCCTGCGGCCGCGGAGGCGGAAAGGAAGAGGGACAAGCGTCAGCTGCAGGTTCGTGGCAGGTAGGGACCCCCTGACACACACATAGTGAAAACATCTCACTTAGCATAAACCTACATAGGTAAAATAACCTCATAGTCACATTGCGCAAACATCTCCTTAGGCAATTACTATCATAAACATAGCAAAATCATATTGCGCAAAAACCACATTAGGGCCTTGCGCCCTACCCACATACCAGCCCCCTGGCCAACTGGCCATCCCAAGAAGGGGCTCAATTGCCCTGTGTCCAGAATGTCAGGGCGCGCTGCCAATGCAGCGCCAGTCAGGGGTGCGCCACCGGTGCAAACCTAAACGTTGCAGCTGCCCATTACTTGCTGGGCAGCTGAGAACAACAACAGGGCCTAAACGTTGCAGCTGGCACTAAGTGCTGCGCAGCTGTAGAAGGCCTGGCACCACTGTGCCATCTCTGTCCCACACAAGGACTCTCAAATTGCGCCTAAACGGTGCAGCTGCCCACTAATTGCTGGGCAGCTGGGAATCAACAAAAACTGCGACAGGGCCCTCACTGGCCCTAGAACAACACTGCGCCAAACGTTGGAGCCACACAGGCTCTACAAACAAATACAAGGTGCCCCCCAAAACTGGAGCTCTCTGGCTCTAAAACAAATGTGTCCCAAGTCCCTTGTGGGGACTCTGCAAATCAATGGGGGACCTCGTGGGAGCAACATGGCCCTAAAACAATTATGCCCCCCTAGGTAGGAGCAGCCCGCTGCCAATGGGGCCGCTTTAAACACTTGAAATACCCCTTCAGCTCTGGGGCCTCGTACTAAACAACTGGGACCCCCAAGCCCCTCACAGGGACTCTTAACAAATATGGGCCCGGGTTGGAGCCCCACTGGGCTCTGGAAAATGGTGGGGCGGCCCACTGCCATTCGGGGCCGCCCTACATGCTACCGACACACTGTGCCTCGCGTTGGCACTCGCACCCGCCTGGAGCCCCCAGCCCGTTTCTACTCACCGGGCTAGTCTCTGCTGGGGGGCTCCTCCGGTCAGCGGTGCGGGTGGCAGCTCCACGCTGCCTCCTCTTCTCTCGGCACATCGGTCTCTGGTCACCGGACACCACGGGGCTCCCTCAGCACAGGGGAGCCCCGCAACAGGCCACAACACTCCTCCTCTGGTCGCGGCGGGGGGCAGCCAGCATCCCCGGTCTCCCTCCCCTACGGGAGACCGGCAACCACGGCACAGCTTCCCCCAGGCAGGGGGAAGCGGAAGTGAGTCCATCCCGGCCCCGCCCACAGTCAGGCGGGCGCGGGCCGGACTTCCGGTTTTGCCGCGGCCGCACTCTCTTCGCGGGGCTGCACCGAGGGGTGGGCACCCTCGGTGCACGAAATAAAAGTAGAAACGGGGTGGGCACCGGTTAAGGCGCCTATCAAAAGGGGTGGTACTCTCTATTTAAAAATACCTGCGAGTCAAGACGCAGGGTGACACCTGCGCACTCGGGGGCAAAGAAAGGGCAGGAGCGCTTCCCTCCTTGGGAAAACGACAGCGCTCTGCCCAGTAATGAGAAATTAAAGCGCCCTCAAGGCGCTGGGGCACCGACAAGCCCACAGGAATGACCCCCACAACCTGGAGGGGTCCCAAAACACAGCATTCCAAGACAAAAAGGTCCTGGGGGCAAAGTGAAGCAAAGAGGACCCCAAGAAAGCAAAGATCCTCCAGGCATCCAGGTACATCAGGTATCCAGGGGTTGGGCAGGGCCCAGGGAGGCAAGCCTTAACCTGGGCCCAAGCAGCAGCACGCCCTTGGCAGGATTCAAGTCAGAAACAAGAACATTTTTAGAGTGTCACAGCACCCTTTTTATACCCAAAATCCTTTGTCTAGCAGGGTGCAGGCAGTGTGAGAACCAGCTACAACTGGTTATGGGGAACTCCTTTCACTGGCCAGGGTAGGGACATCAGACGCACCACAGGGGGTGGAGCCAGCATTGTGGAGGGAAAACCCAGCCCTATTCAGGTCCCAGGTGTACCCCTTCCCTCACATCAGCATGCTAATCTCAACACTCACCACTGGGCAGACCCATCCAGACTCCTGGAGCCAGGCTCCAGCCAATCACGTGCCAGCACACTCACTACACATGCACTCCCATGTCTAGAAGTGGCACTTCCACACTAGACACATTCATGCCGCATACATCATTACGCAGCATTCAATCTCACGAGTTCGCACATACCAAACTCGACCCTGCACTCCCCACACATCAGGAACTACCATGGTCACACCTATTCCCCATGCATTCCTATGGGAGGGCAGGTCACTCACCACACATACACAGAGAGCTCATGCACTTTACACTGTACCACAGTGAAAAAGTGCGCAGAGACCTAAAATCACCAACACCAGGTTACAGAAACAGGCTAGGCAAAAGCAAAAAGTTTCGGGGTGAACCTGCCAAAAAGGGCCAGGTCCAACAGAACCCATTTCAATTCCTCTGTCCATACTCTCAGGATCCACCAAGCTAATCCATGGGGAACCCTTTTCTTCACCTGTGGACATCACCTGTGCAGCATCTAACCTTAACTTGCTCACAGGTGTGTCCCAACAGACAGACAGCAAGTCATAGTGGCCACTGACAGTAGTCAGGGATGAGACCCAGGGCCTTATGCCTCTCAGGGCTCTCAATCAATCAATCAATCACAAGAATTTGTATAGCGCGCTACTCACCTGTAAGGGTCTCAAGGCGCTGAGGGGGGTGGGGGGGAGTCGCTATTGCTCGAACAGCCAGGTCTTGAGTTGTTTCCTGAAAGAGAGGTGATCCAGGGTCAGCCGTAGGTGAGTGGGGAGGGAGTTCCATGTCTTGGCTGCCAGGTAGGAGAAGAATCTGTCTCAGACGGTGGATTTCCGAATTCGTGGGACGGAGGCGAGGGCGAGGCTGGCGGATCGGAGCTGGCGGGTGGATGTGTAGAAAGTGAGGCGGCTGTTGAGGTACTTCGGGCCCATGTCGTGAAGAGCCTTGTGTGCGTGGGTGAGGACCTCTGTGGCATCCGAGAGCAGGGGACAGTAGCCCCAGGTGCTTGGCACCCTTTGTCCACTCTCCCTCCTGTCAGGTCAGGTATGATATCCTGGCACTGACCCACCAGCCCCAGGCCTGTACCCGGCGGCTGGACCAGAGACTGGGGTGGGCTCTCCCACACCCGGTCCTCCTCCTTGGGGCTTTGTACCCTCCCACCTGGAGCGGTACCCCCTTCCAGAATTGTCATGGCACCTGTGGAGGTGTCCTGCACAATTTGCCACCAGTTCAGGTGTTCTATCCTGCAACTGGGCAACCAGGTCAGGGGGACACCCTGAACCTGGCCCTCCAACCTAGGGTCTGAACCCTCTAGTTGAACCGGGGTCAGAGGCAAGGATTCCCTCCCTCTGCACCCCCTTCCGGAGTGCTGTACCCTCCCACTTGGAGTGGTACCCCTAGAAGCTACATCCGCCAGGACACTGATTACAGTCGCCCCCTCCTGCAGGTCAGATAACACCTGAACCTGGCTTCCCAACCCAGGGACCAAACCCTGCGGTTGAACACTTGCCTGGCGCACCAGAACTTCCTTGGGAGCACGAATTCCCCCCCTGAGGGTAACACATAACTCATGTGTTGTGTGATAGTCTGCCTGGCGCAGATCTCCCGACCCCTGTCCATCTGACTGTGCGCGAAGATCCCCCAGGACAGAAGTGGTGTCACCATGGTCATTCACTGGTGACGCAGCTCTTCTGGCTGGCCCCTGACCCACTGGTTTTTCGACTGGGGACTCTTTCCTCCTCTCACCCCTCACTCTGGACTTCTGCACCCTCCATTTAGGAGCGGCACTGCCAGGCACCAGAACTGACGTAGGCCTGCTTACAGACACTCCCAGTTCATCAGACACTAGGGCAGGGGTCTTCAATCTGTGGGGCGTGACCCCCAGGGGGGGCGTGAAGTTGTGGAAAGGAGGTTGTGCCTTCCCATTGCACTTCTGCCTGGAACAGCCTGGATTCTAAATCCAAAACGCTTACTCTTCGTTTTGGATTCCGAAACGTTTTCGATTCCGAACTGTGAATGTCAAGGAGCTCTCTGATTGGAGGACATTGAAGACTGTCCTCCAATCAGAGAAACTGCAGTATGCCCACCAGGAAATGCCGGAAACTACTGGGGCCATAATTATGCACCTGTGGCGTGTGTTGTACCTGCTGCCTTGCACTACTGCGCCTTTTCCTGGACTTCCTTGTTTTTATGCTGTTTTTAAGCAATTCGCTTTATGTTTGAATTACATGCATATCGGCGTAGCGGGAATAGAGAGAGAAATATGCACATTTTGGATTCATCAGCTTGACACATTATTTGACCTGCTCTTAAAAAAGAACCATTTTTAACGTGGGACAATATTAAAAGCAATTTGAAGAGGACGTCACTGGCACTATTGCAAAATTCATGTCTGAGCCCCTGTGTTCTGTCACAAAAAATGAATTACATTTCTGTAATCTAATCAGATGTGTCCAGGGGTTGCGAGGGCGTTACTGGGCCGTGGTCTGTGTACTTCATCATTCAGCCTCAAACGGTGGTCAACACAGGCGGAATTTAAGATCTTTGAAATAACACTCTCGTTAAAATTGACTTTTTTGAATCTTTATTAATGTTGTATATAATCTTTCTCCCCAGCTAGGAGAGGGGGTCATTGTCACTCCCCTCCTCACGCTCTCTTTCTCAGCGCCTCTTTCTCTCCAAATCTCCTCGACCATTCTCCCTCTTCCGCTTTCAATGTACCACTCTTCCGATGTCTCCCAATCTCTCTCTCCTCTCCCTTCCTCTCTGACTTTTCCCTATCCCTTGTCTCGTCATCTCTCTCTCCCCTCATTCTGTCTCTCACCTTACCCCTGCCCTTGTCTTTTCATCTCACTCTCGCCCTTTCTCCATCTCTCTTACCCACCCATCCTTGTTGCGCAATACCTCTCTCCCTCTCTATTTATCTTGAATCTTACCCGAATGTATGACGTTACAACGCAGTTTTTGCATTGCAACATCCTTTACAACGCACTCCATTACATCGCATGACACTACATCGCATTTTTTTAAACTACCTTTACAACCTATTCCATTACATCGCATTATACCTTTACAACGCATACCATTACAACGCATACCCTTACATTGTATTTAGGGTACGTATTGGATAGTATGAGGGTAAAAATTACTATTCTAACTCCAGGGGGTGCAACAGTAGGGTAAGTGTTGGATAGTGTAGGGGTAAAATGTACTATTCTAACTCCAGGAGGTGCAACAGTGGGGTAAGTTTTGGATAGTGTAGGGGTACTATGCGTTGTAATGGTATGCGTTGTAATGCCTGCATTGTAGTGACATGCGATGTAGTGTAATGTGATGTAGAATCATGCGTTGTAATGCCTGTGTTGTAGTGTCATGCGTTGTAAAGGATGTTGCGATGTAATAACTGCGTTGTAAGTGTAGTGCGATGTAATGGTTGCGTTGTAAAGGATGTTTCCCATCTTACCCACCCCGTTGTGTTATTTCTCTCCCCCTCTCTCTCTTGCTCCCTCGTCTTATACCTTCACCCAAGTCACCGCATCTTTCTCTCCCTCCTTCTCTTTCTCTCTCTCCTCGCCCACCTACCTTGTCTCTTCATCTCTCTCTCCCCCTTCTCTTGCTCTCTCACCTTACCCACTCACCTTGTCTCTTCATCTCTCTCGCTCCCTTCTCTCTTGCTCTCTCAACTTACCTATCCACCTATGTTGCCCTATCTCGTTCTCTGTCCTTAAAATCTCTTGTTTCTTCACATCTGTATCTCTATTTTGATCATCTGTGTTTTCCATCTCACTCTCCCCGTCTCACACACCCATCTTTGTCTTTTGTTTCTCTCTATGACGCCCTATCTGTCACTTATCTCCATCTGTCCATCTGTCTCTTGTTTCTCTCTGTATGGTAGCATAACATAGCACAGTGTAACATAACACATTTTAGTTCTATGTAAAGTTCTGTGTATATTTTATTTCTATGTAAAGCACTCAAATACCTACTGGTGAAGCAGCGCTATAGAGAAATACTGTAAATAAATGCATGTTATTGTTATTCCATAGGATACTAGAGCTATGGGTTATACCATTTCTCTCTGAAAGGCAATATTTCTCACCATCTGTTCCCATACCTCGCGTGTCACGCAGTTTGATGCTTACTTTACTCCATGTTAAAGAACAGTAGACGTTTCAGCACCCAGGCTAATGTACTGCATAGCTAAATACATATAAGGTTCCAAAGGCGAGACCGATTGCATTGCAAATGCTTGTTTTTAACCCCTCAGAGACACACTCATACGAAGGATGTGCATTTCCTTAAGGATTCAAAGAGTTGCAAATGTGTAAATAATTTTGAAAGGTGGGTTGGGGCGTATTTATTAGAAAATATTTGTGCAAATGAAGAGAGTTCAAAACTATTACCAAGGGTTAGAGAAAAGTCAAAAGGGTCGCAAAAAATATTTGCCTGCACTATTGTTTTTAGGTCTCGCTGAGCCAGCGCATGTGCTGGCCGGAGAGACATTTAGTAGGTGAGTCTTCAGAGTGCTACTGGCGGGCCTAGCGCTTCCGTTCACGCAAGCGTGCATACGCGCAGCCACCATTTGTCCTTGCACGTCTTTCGCTTTGATCGAGAACGGACTACAAGTGCCGCCTTCTTCTCCAGCCTATTACCAAACTCCTCACTTTGATGACGTCTTTCGCTTTGATCGAGAATGGACTACAAATGCCGCCTTCTTCCTCAACCTATTACCAAACCCCTCACTTTGATGACGTCTTTCGGTTTGATTGAGAATGGACTACAAATGCCGCCTTCTTCTCCAGCCTATTACCAAACTCTTCACTTTGATGAGGGCTCTAGTACAGCCTATGAGAGCCCGCCTTTTCTTGCAGCCTATAAATACTTACTTCTGTTGTGGTGAGGTCTTCCTAGCCTATCGAGGCTCCCCTGTCTGTAGTTCCCTTTATTCCACTCTGGTAGATGTCTGCTCGTCTTGCATTTCCTTTGCTGCTCTGTGTGTCCACCGTCCTATTGCTGGCTGTTGCCTCCGAGACTCAGCGCCGCAAAACGAAGGGTTGGCAGTTCTCGAATCAAAGAGCAGGGCTTTGGCATTGAGGACACACTTCTTGGGGCTATGCTGGAGTGCTTCAATAATGATCCGATCGGGCACAGAGCTCTTTGGCACGACGGCTCCCAGGTGCTAACTTTAAAACTGGGCACCTTGAGACAATATCCGGAGTTGTGCTCCCACCATGGGTCTGCGTCTTCTTGCCTTAATTTGTTGTGTCTGTGCGTGCATGCTTATCTCTGTGTTCATAACATCGCGGGGGCATCAGACAGCGGGGGCAAGAGTCTCTCAGCAATACCACATTTCTGACAGCAGCATCTCTGATGCAAACCATAACGCACGAAGTGAGTGGCCCTCCGGGGGGCTGCGGGGCTTAGAAGCAGACTCACTCCGGCGCATGTGCTCTGTGTCTGTGACTTGTCTTCCCAGGAGACTGATTCATCCCAGCCAGGGCCCATTCAAGCGTGAGTCTCTTATCAAGTCTGAGACCAACAGATTGATAATGTCCTATCTGGACTTGAGAGTTCTGGATGAATTTCTGCCCACCTCTGTGCCCTAGCTCATACCTCACTATTAAAAAGGTTTGTTATGGAGGCCCGCCAAGACAAAAATCATTGTTTGGTGTAAACAAAGCATTTTCTCTATGTCTTGAGTCCTAAAGGAATCACCGATGACTGGGCCTTTTCTGTGGTTGTTACTGTTGATTAACACTGTGGGTAAGGGGCACAGGTACTACTGCAGACCAACTAAAAACCGAGGCACTCCATTTGTTCATTCAGCTCTCCAAGGTTAATGGGCCTGTGGAATTCTGCTCTGTTATGTCTGGCCATTACCCTAATATCTCAGTGCCACTGTTTGGACCATTTAGACTCAAACTACGCATGTGGGGCGAAAGGGGCCATTACCTACCCATCCCCTAATGATCAATGCAGGTACTGGTAACTTCAGGGGTGGGAATCCCAGTCTCCTCACAAGTTGGACCCTGAGGGTCCAATACAAAATGAAGAAAAGTCAGGGTTATTGGCAATTCTGACTCTGATCTACACCTGAATTTCTCATTTTGGCCTAGACTTCCAACAGGGATGTTTAGATGCATACAGTAGCTGAAGTCTCCAGGTGAAAGTAAGGATTGGTTAATGATGATAGGACTGATTACTGCTGATAGCGAACCCATCAAAGGGAAGTGAACCCTCATAATGAGGGCGATAGTGAGTTTAAGCAGTGGTAGCTGAATCAGCAAAAATAGTTCCAAAATTAAAGTCTTTGAAATGCCCATCACTTCTAAAAATGAACAGTGGCTCCGCCAAAGGTAATATATTCCTGGGTTCCAAGCCCTAGTCCCCAGAGTTGCAGAGTGGTAGTTTCCGGTTAACAAGCTGAGTAGGTTTGGATTGGATATTGTTCAAGGAACCAGACAAAATTCAAGGAGAGACAAAGGAGGATTTCAAACTGGTCCAATAGCCAACACAATTGCATCGGTTTGTGATGCTGGTATTGAGATGGCACACATAGATACTTCAGGGCGACAGGGACCCCCCACCCCACACTTAGCATGCATCCCGCAAATAACGCACTAGACACCAGTGTTACATTGGGATAAACTGCTGCAGGTTTATTTATTACATACAACGTTATGTAATCATAGTGGGTTATCTTACGGGCAATCCAAGGGCAGGCCGCATTCTCGCCACCTGCCCGCCTGATGAGCCAGGCAGCACCGTGGCGAACCACCATGTGCTGCCCCTTATGGTAAACATTATACTCACGCCCCTTGCGGGGCGTACTAGGCAAACCCCCAGTTGCACAGGCCCACAACCGCCCGAAGGACGAATGGGGTGCCGACACGTGTACCCGGAACCTCCCATGAGGCCCCAGGTCTTAGGCTCTGGCACCCCTATGTGCCCGCTGAGGTCCAGTGCTGAACTTCTCTGCTTCCGGATTGCCCTGTAACTCCGCCTGCAACGAAAATTAAAACATTAAAACGTTCAAACTGTCCTCCACAAGCTGACACACAGGGTGAGAGGTCGGGAGGGAAAATGTGTGTCCCCACACGAGGACACTACGGCGCGTCCGGTGCGGCAAAGAGGCAGAGAAAATGGCGAGGGGGTTTAAGTACCCCTCGCCCCGCCTGCCGCACCGGACATGCCCACCCAGCTGCTCCTAACTCCCCTCGGGACTCCGCCTGCCCGAGGGAGGCTAAAGAGGGGCGGGGGGAAGCCCTCTGTATCTAAGGGGCCGCCCTCCTGATGGCCACTGCGTGGCCTCGGGCAGCCGCATAGATACTTCAGGGCGACAGGGACCCCCCACCCCACACTTAGCATGCATCCCGCAAATAACGCACTAGACACCAGTGTTACATTGGGATAAACTGCTGCAGGTTTATTTATTACATACAACGTTATGTAATCATAGTGGGTTATCTTACGGGCAATCCAAGGGCAGGCCGCATTCTCGCCACCTGCCCGCCTGATGAGCCAGGCAGCACCGTGGCGAACCACCATGTGCTGCCCCTTATGGTAAACATTATACTCACGCCCCTTGCGGGGCGTACTAGGCAAACCCCCGGTTGCACAGGCCCACAACCGCCCGAAGGACGAATGGGGTGCCGACACGTGTACCCGGAACCTCCCATGAGGCCCCAGGTCTTAGGCTCTGGCACCCCTATGTGCCCGCTGAGGTCCAGTGCTGAACTTCTCTGCTTCCGGATTGCCCTGTAACTCCGCCACAGCCCGGCCGGCGGCAACCGACGCCGCCCGGGCCCCCCACTACTTAGCTTCCTTCCTACCTGCAACGTATATATGTATGTCTATCCACTAACCTTTCTCAGTAGCAGTAAATCACATAACCGGACTGCTTCCTGCTGGACGGAGGAAAGGTTTTTCGCAGCGAACCTATCCCTGCAAAATTAGGCCAAATCTGTTACCCAAAACCTTCTTGCCGGCCAAGGCCACTCAAGCTGACATAGGACTTCGTAGATCCTACGCTGTGCACACTTTATTGACATAAGATGAGGGGTTAAAGCTATCCTTCTGCGCTAGGAATTTTTGCAGCCGAGTTCCATAAGGACCATACTCTGACCCCCGTGGGAAGCTTGTAGCACCCAGTCATCTCTAACATACTGAGATATGCGGCATAACCTTCATCTTAAATGTAGTGCTTGCACAGGCCTCTCATTTCTTCCAAGGAAACAGCATTAGACGGCCCAAGATATCCGTCAGCCACGAGAGCCGTGGGGCGTCATGTACTCCTGCTGCACTCGGGCCTCGTACACATACAACTGCCAACAACGCTTGCTTGATTCCTGTCAAACAGACATATTCGCCGGCCAAGGCCCAGACACACTTGCTTCAGGGTGATGCTGGCATACACTGTGCTTTAATTTAAACGCTTGAGATTGTATACTCTAAGAATACAGGCGAATATTGTAATGATAAATACCAAAGTATTATCATAAATAACTGGTGAGGTGTACCTCCATTAGATGTAACAGGAATGAAAGGAGTAAACAGCTGGCTCCACATGCCCTCTTGAGTTTTGCCTGGTGAGTGCTTAGTCCCTGCTACCTCAAGATAGCGATGTTTACAGTTGACTTACAACCCCCACATAAGCGATAGCTTAGACTGGTACAAGGTGCCTCCAGGAATTGGGGACATCGAGCATCAGGCCCCAGCTCACATTTGGAGGAGCTCCCTGAGACTCTAAGGATACTCCATTATACTCACGAGGCTGTTCGGCAACAGGCCAAGGGGAGCCCAACCACACAAACGTGTTCGCGATGCCGCTCGACCCAATCCCGAAAGAAACACACGGAGCACAGCCACCCCCCTTCTGAGTGAAACAAGCAAAAGGGGGTGAAAATTACCAGACAGAGCAGTCACATCCCCCGCCAAATCTGGGAAAAAATGTGAGGGCCACTTCACAATGAGCGCCCCAGGCAAAATGCCCCGACGGCAAGTACGAAAATTGTATAATTGAAGGTGGCCAGGGAGTTATCGCACAGCAGTGGAGGCTGCGAAAAGGCTGATAAGATCAATACCAATAGCTCAATACACAGGAGTGTCCCGCATTAAATGAACCTCCGTGTACGCCTAGGAAGAGACCGCCTGGTGTCCGAGGGGATTTATAGGTCCAAGCTGGCCTCCCGTCTGCTCGAGCAAGGACGCCTTCACACTCCGTTACGTAAACACGCGGGAATCTCTCCTACCAGTCTAAGGGACTCGTGGTAGCATGCCATAATACTAATCTCCTGTCTCCATGTGAGCCACTTATGCGATGAGGTGGATATCTGCACAGCACCAGTGACACCAACACCTGCGTAACATTCGTTCCTGGGTATGTCTGTCGCCATCAGTGACGATTGGGCTCACTATGCAGCCCAGGAAACCCACGAAGAAATGGCCCACAAGCCCTGGCCAACAACCACATATACAAAACAAAAACATAAGGCTGTTATCGCAGGGCTCATACTTGGGAAATGATTGATACCTATCAAACATTAATACTCAGGAGCAGCCACATCGGGGAAAGCCAAGGCACTACTTAATGGCTGGTGAAAAACAAGGAGAAAAATGGCCGGAAGCCGGGGATGCGAATGTGGCGCCTGCCAGACATATGCTTGAGCTGATTAGCAACTTGTATAGAAAACGCTAACCTTAGACGTCCCGAGGACACCCAACAGTATTGCTGCACAAGTATACCTATAAGTCCAGACTAATGGCTTAATCAGTGGCAGAGTGCTGCAAAAGATCACACAGATGCGCTGCGCCATAATGAAATATGCGTTTGTGCAGTACTCCCGCGCCCTGCCCCCCCATGATGCCAGTACATATTCTCAGCAATGCGGCGGGGCCAGCAATGCCCGCACTCCACCCAGGCCAATCCTGCTAGACAGGCACGCAAACTAGAGTGAGCAAAGTACCAACTCATAAGGGGTGGATGAGGCAATCATATGCCTACTTCCAGCGCCATGGTCAATAGTGTGGAACGTGTCATGCAACTCTGACGACTATTCGACCCGACAGGACCTATCCCACCTGGTTCCTGCCCCTGTCCCAAGGCGGGAGCGTGATTGTTTGAATCTGGACATGAACCCGGGCATAAAAACCTATTTTCTTAGCGCCAAAACAAAGTCCTGTACCGTTATAGGTAGGTAGGCCCAAGGGTACCTAAAGCAACTCTTCAATTCTGGAATGACAGGCTGGGCCAGCACTGAACTAAGTCTCCGCCCACCTGAGTCACCCCACACACCAGGTAGTCCCGACCACTTGGTGACATGGTTCCAGATTTGGAAAAGCGTTTCCTATTTCCGTCACCCCAGTGCTGTTCAGTTCTCTCTCCACTGAGGTAATCTAAGTTGCACAACTGAACTGCACAGGTTTGCTTGTCCATCACCTAACCTATGCCCCTATTAAAACCACATTTGCACAGCTCACGCCCCTGGTCGTGGTGGCAATCCCGTAGGACCTGGCTGCATCTAGGTGTTGGGAGCTAGGGGCCGGGTGTAGATAAGTGTCTTGCTACTAAGGCAATTATTAAACTACGAAGCTGCTGGTGGCCATGGCGCTTAGATGTGTGTGCAGAAAAACTGTCCTCCCCGTTCTCCTTCATGCAAGGCACTACAGGTTAATGTGCGCCCCCTCTTTTACCTGAAGGAAGACCTTGTGTTATGGCCAGTTCTAATGTCCTAGACTGTGGGAGTGTCTTCCTCGTGTGTGCCTGTGCCCTTCTCCCCGAGTATGATACACCTATATACATGCACACGTCACTTATCTCTTGTTGCACACTGTTTGCTACCTCTTAACATGTCCTTCTTCCAGTACTTGCACACACTCCGCCAATGCCTACGGAATCTGGTGTCCTTGTCTTTGACTGCCTGCCATGTATTCCCGTATTTTACCTTTATTTGTACATTGCACGCATTTGAAACTTGCCTTTATGTCTCAACTGTCGGTCCTGTGCTTCAGGGAAGCGGTAAAACACCCATCGGTAGGGTCCGCGCTATATAAAGGCAAGCGGAAGTCTGGACTGTGGATTTCGGCGGGATGCCTAGCGTCCAGAACAGCCTAGCACCCGCTTCCCCTTTGTACATTGCACGCATTTGAAACTTGCATTTATGTCTCAACTGTCGGTCCTGTGCTTCAGGGAAGCGGTAAAACACCCATCGGTAAAGTCCGCGCTATATAAAGGCAAGCGGAAGTCTGGACTGTGGATTTCGGCGGGATACCTAGCGTCCAGAAAAGCCTAGAACCCGCTTCCCCTTTGTACCTTGCACGCATTTGAAACTTGCATTTATGTCTCAACTGTCGGTCCTGTGCTTCAGGGAAGCGGTAAAACACCCATCGGTAAAGTCCGCGCTATATAAAGGCAAGCGGAAGTCTGGACTGTGGATTTCGGCGGGATGCCTAGCGTCCAGAAAAGCCTAGCACCTGCTTCCCCTGTGTCAACCGGTGATCGGCACAGCAAGGACACAAGCAATAAACTACTGTTATGCCACCAAGCTGGCCGCCCCACAGGCCCCAGCCACAAAACTACCGAAAGCAACCACCGCTGCTAGCCGCGAGATGCCGGCTCAAGGAAGAGAACGGCTCCCTGCCCGAACCAGGTCGTCTGGTGCGAGAGGGTCTAAATGGGGGCTGGATGTCCAGAACCGGGGCAACGGGCAAGGCGATTCGGCAGCGGTGACGTCGGGCTGCGCGACCCCCGCCGAGCTTCGTTCGACAGAAGAAAGGGGTGGGGGTCCACCGTACGTACTGCACCCCCCGCGCACCGGATATCATTGGAGTTTCAGTATGCTGCGCTCATCCAATTGAACTGCAGGAACTGAACACTGCCTGCCACCCCTACCGCAATCAACCAGCCATCTTGGCTACCCCAGCGCACCCACGGCCGCAACCAACGCAAAGCCCGAGTGCACACCAGAAAAGGGTGGGTGGGGGTACACAAACCGTTTAAACACAGTGGCAAATACTGACCCGCGCTGAACCGAGCAGAGACATAAACCGTAGCTATCTGGACTCAGTAGGGCGAGTGCGCATGCTAACCAACCACGCTCTGGCACACATGGCAACGTAGACCCGCTGCCAGGTGGAGGGATTTGGAGAAATTCCACCCGCCAGAAAAAATTTTGGGGGGAATATATGTAGCACGACACGCGCCACATGTGTAGGAGAGCTTAACAAGAGCTCCCGAACTTTACACAAGGACACCTTCATCGTGTTGTGAAGAATTGCCCAGAATCGCAGACTAACGAGTGAGCCTGCAACCCTAGACTCGAACCCATTTCCCCAGCTCCGAGGTCGGCCGATAGGCCGCATTCACTCCCCAGATCGGATGACGAATTTCATATTACAATGCCGATGTGTCGGACCGCTACCCTAGCGCCTAGTCCAAAACGGTTTCTGGCACTGGACGGGTCAGCGTGGAGTCCCCTCATGAATTGATCATACGCGAGCTCCGACAATCTGCCTAAAGTACACGTCGCGGAGCGGGCTGTCATGTCTCAGATTCCCCGTGCATTATTCTGCTCATTCCTCATAAATAGCCACACCGTAATAGGCGCTTGAATGGTGTACCGCTGTACAGACCAGCAAGCTGTGCTTAGCAGAGGTCTACTTCATGAATGGCAATCATACGAAAGGTAAATAAAAGAAGCCACGGCCAAGATGGCGACCAGAGGCGACCTCGAAGAACCAGCACCCTGCTAAGGTGCACCTCTTCCCCCGAGCCATTCAAACACACTAACTCCTCCTCCTTTACACAATCCAACAAACCACTTGCATACGCAAAATCAAAATGGCCGCCCCTGGCGCTATACCCACATGGGCGGAACCTCTCGCCGGATATTGCCCCTGGGAAAAGCCAGATCCGGACGCCATTACCCACGTGCGCCGGACCTAATGGGACCTACTGCCCCTAGAAAGTGGCCACAAGCGGATCATGTTACCAGCAGACTGAGAATATACCATCCTTTCACATCCCCCAAATAAGCCCAGGAGGCATACATGGTGAATTAGTATAAACTTAATCCGCCCGCAACCCGTTTAAAAAAGGGGGGCAACACAAGACTACGTGAAATCATCGCATCGCGATGGGGCGCAGCGTAGGTTGTGTCGGTATTTACACGGAGCTTTCCTCACCCCTTGAAATTCGTGTGACTGTTTTACGGTTCAAGCGCCTTCACCCTCCGGGTAATATCTGTGCGGTATCTTTGGCGGTGGGGGGATTGGCGCGAATGCCCGTCGGCCTTGTCCGCCCCCCCCCTCCCTGGTGACCATTTTGTTAAAGGGTCGGTAGCCCACCCTTTGTACCAGGCTGGCTTTTGCCTTCGTCATGTCTTTTGGCGCGTTCGCTAAGTATTTATTTTTGATTTATCAATGGGTTTTCTAGCCCAGACTCTACCCGATGGAGTCACCGCGCTGCGCAATAGGGCCGGGATTTTCTAGTAAACAATGGGGACAGCACTGTGGCACACTGGCCCCTGGAGTGTAACCTGGTAACTTATCAGGACAGACGCGCCAAGGTGGACTGGGCTACGCCTCCTGCCCCCGTCTCCTAAGCCAAAACGGTCCCTGGGTATGTGGCAGGGAATGTGCTTCAAACCCTTCGCCTGCATTCCGACGCTTGTCGCACCCAGCGGGACGAGGCCCCGAAAAGCAGTGGAAGTAGGGTGAACAAAATTTTAAAGCCAAAACCGGGACATTTACAGAATAGCAGGACCACAATTTTACTTCAAGGCTGAGAGCGCTCCTCAGCAGAGAATTACCGCACAGGCGTGAAGAACATAGATGAAATTAAATCAGGAGGGTGGCCCCTTAGATACAGAGGGCTTCTCCCCGCCCCTCAGGTTTGAAGACCTCTGCACTAGGGGATCCCCTCAACGGGTGGCCCATCAGGACAGCCTAGGCTCCCTACCTGGGTTTCCCTTAAAGAACCATCCAGGCCCTGAGACTGGGTTTCGGGCACTCGGGGACACGCAGCCCCACACTCACTCCTTCTCCACTGAGACAGGCCGTGAGCCCCTACACCACTCCCGCTACAACGGGACCTAGCTGGGCTACTCTGAACCACTTCCACCACTCTGTGTTAGAAGATACCTGAGCCACTCCTCTTAGAATCATCCCCAAATGCCTCTCCAGACCCTCTGGAATCCACCAAAAGGTCTGCCTCCAATGTGAGCTCCCTGGGGTCAGAGAACTCACTCTCCAACAGGTGTTGGCATGTCTTTGGAAAACAGAGACTTACAATATGCTCTCCCACAATTGGATAACACAGCCCCCTACAAGGGTTAACCAAACTATCCTTCACCTCACCACCCAGTGCCTCACATACGTACTCCACACCACTCTCCTGAGAATGGCAAGACAGTATCTGACTGTCTCTGTCACACAAACCACACTCTTCTGGGCGGTCTTCACACTCACATAAAAGGACTTCAACGTTGGGGGAACCCCTCTTCCTGCACTTCTCATCTAGAGTCAATAGAGTGTCCCTCCCACCACTAGGACCATGAACCCCTATGCCGGTTACCCTATTCCCCTCAGGGACACTGCGCACTACTGGAGCTACCTCATGTCCTTGAACCTCCCGGTGTATGTTAACCCCCTCCAAGTAATGTGCCACTTCTCTGGGTGTGTGTACTACTCCCTCAGCACTAGATAACTGAATATTGCGGCCACCATCTGAGCTGGGTTCCACCTCCAACTCAGCGAAGCTCACTTCCTGAGCTACCCAAATTTCATGTTGCTGGGCTGAGACACTCATGGCGTCAAGCCTCTCGAGCTCCAAATCAAGCTTTCTCATTATCAAGTCATGCTCAAACTGCATTTTCTTTTCTTCTAGAGCCAATTTCCTACTTTCTAACTCCAGTTGCCCATTCAATTTGAGCTTGGCCATCTCCATTTCATGCATCCTGTTTTCTTTCCTGTCTGCCAACTCTTCTGGGGACAGACCTCAAACAGAAACACTGCTACCCACTGGGGAGGGCGCACTCTTCTTTTCAGATCGCAGTGGTCCACCAAGCTGCTGCTCTGCAGCCTCATAAGCCACTAAATCTCCAGGGGCATTCCTTGCCGCCATTCAGGCCCTCAGGGCCTTGTGGTACTGCTCTTTCCTGGAGATTCCGGTCAAGGGAATTTTAAACTTTATGCAGAAGCTCCTGAGCTGCTTGTTGGTGTAGCTTTCCATTTTCTCTTCCTCCCAATCACAGTCAACAGATGCAACGGATGCTGCCTCTTCCATGACAAAAATAAACCACAGTACTATTAGAATTCAAGAGTTCTGGTTGAAAAGGCTTAAATCAGGGTTCTGTGCAAGTCGGTAGCCCTGTCTGGCTACAGCATTGTTGAAATAACACACGGTCTAACAAATCCAGGGGACCGCGTCGGTACGGGCCCACTCAAATGTCAACAGACTCAGTCACAGTACCTTTAACTTGAGGCGGCCGGCACGGATGTGCGAGCCGGTTCCGGTGTTCGTCGCGGTGCAGAAAAGGAAGCGTTGCAGTACCCGTTGTCCCTCGATGCGGTGCAGGCAGCGGCCCGTTGACAGAGTCGGTGGATCCAAGGCATGCGTTGCAGGGCGAGACGGTGCTACGATGCGGTGCTTGCAGCTTGCGGTGCAGCGACAGAGCCGGAGTTCGGGAGCTGGCGTCGATCAGTTTGGACAGCGGTGCGAGTTGGGCAGTGCGTCATGAAGTGTGCGAGGCGGTGCCCAACTCCGGTGCGTTCACGGGACTCAGAGTCATCAGCAGTAACCGCTTCGGTCAGACCAGTGCGAGTTGGTGTAGCGAGGCGTTGCACGTCACGGTGTCCACCAGTCGCGTTGCAGGCAACGGCTCGGTGACAGCGTCAAGACGGAGTCGGTGAGCTCAGAGCCTGCGTTGTTCGAGGCGGACGTTGCTTGATGCAGAGCCTACAGGACACCGGGCGGGTCGTGAGAGTCGGTCACAGCTCCCTGCCTCTGAAACAGCGTTTCCAGCAGCAATTCACAAAGGCTGGTGAAGTCCACTGGTCCTGGGACTTCGGTCAGGGGGCAAGCTCTCTTCCAAGCCCTTGGAGATCTTTGCACAAGTTGAAAGTAAAGTACACAAAGTTCTTTCTCCTCTCTTTGGCAGTCAGGCAACCACTGCAGGCCAATCCCCAAGCAGCACTTCAGCTTGGGAATAGTCTCTCCTCAGTTTCTTCAGGTTCCTCTCCTCAGCAGAGGTTTTGTCTTGTAAGTCCAGAAGTGATCTACTTTCTTGGGATCAGGGTCCCAATACATATACCCCAAAATCCTTTGTTCTCTGAGGGGAGAGGGGCCTGTGCCCAGCCAAAACCAGTTCTGAAGCACTCTGCTTACCAGACTTCTCCTTTCCTTTCACAGCGCAGGGCAGGCACATCAGACGCCCCACAGGAGGTGGAGCCAGCATTGTGGAAGGCAAGTACAATCCTGGAGCACTTTGTTGACAGTCTTCCTTCTCTTCTTTCAATGTGCAGGGCAGAGACATAAGGTGCACCACAGGTGGTGGAGCTAGCAATGTGGGGGGCGGGCACAGTCCTATTCAGGTCCCAGGTGCAACTACTCCCTCCCATCTAGATGCAGATCTCTCTATTCACCAATGGGCTGACTCATTCTGTCTCCTGGAATCCCCCAGCCCTGTCACTCAAACTCCAGACAAGGAATACACAACCTTGCAGGGGCAGGCTTAAATGGTTAGGCAAGCAAAATCCTACTTTCTAAAAGTGGTATTTGCAAACACAGAATATTAAAATAAACTTCACTAAAATGTGTATTTTATTATTCTGAGTCCAGGCATACTAAACTCGAATTTCTACCATGTTCTCTGAGTCTGTTAGGATTATAAACATGTAATAGTCTAGCAGCCCATTCTGGTCTATGGAGAAAAGGTAGCCTTGAAACAGTTAAAAACGAAAATGGCTGTAATTCACTATTAGGACATGCCACACACATCAGGGCTTGTCCTACCTTATACTTACAATGCACCCTGCCCGTGGGCTTACCATAGGGGTGACTAATATGAAGAAAAGGGAAGGTTTATGGATTGGCAAGTGGGTGCACTTGCCCAGTCAGCATGACAGTGCCAGACTGCACGCAGGCTCTGCAATGGCAGACCTTTGACACATTTTACAAGGCTGCTTCTGTGGGTGGCACAACCAGTGCTGCAAGCCCACTAGCAGCGTTTGGATTTACACGTCCTGGGCACACTCAGTGCACTATACTAGGGTCTGACAAGTAAACCAAATAGTCAATCATGGCATCACCAATTAATATATTCATTTTACAATAGGGAGAGCATATGCACTTTAGCACTGATCAGCAGTGGTAAAGTGCCCAGAGTCATAAAACAGCCAACAACAGGTCAGAAAAAATATAGGAGGAAGGCAAAAAGTTCAGGGATGACCCTCCCAAAATGGCCAAGTCCAACAACAGGACATAGTGGACTACGTACTTGGTCTCCGCTCCAGGATGGCTGAATACATGAAAAAAGCAACTAAAAACCTTGAAGGTAGCCAGGAAGTACAGAAAGCCTGGCATGACAAAAAAGCTGTACTGGCTGTTTACCAGCCAGGACAGAAAGTGTGGGGTTTGGAGCCTGTGGCCCCAGCAGCTCTCCAAAACAAGTGGGGTGGACCCCACACTGTTGTTGAACAGAAGGGAGAGGTCACCTATTCGGTAGATCTTGGAACTCCCAGGAGCCCCCGTAGGGAGCTTCATGTCAACAGATTGAAACCATATGTTGACAGGGCAGACATGGGCTCGCTAATGGCTACTGATGAAGGACAGGAGGAAGAGAGTGACCCTCTTCCAGACCTGCTCTCACAGAACCCTGATGATGGATCAGTTGATGGTGTATCCTTTACAGGCAGCCTCAATGACCAGCAGCAAACTGATTGCAGACCAGCTCTCAATCAGTTCATACATATGTTTTCTCTGACTCAAATTCAGACCACCTGGTGCACTCATGAAGTGGACACTGGGGACAGTCTACCTGTTAAAAATAAGATTTACAGCCAACCTGATCATGCCAGGGACTGTATCAGGACTGAAGTCCAGAAAATATTGGATTTGGGAGTGATTGAACCCTCAGATAGCCCTTGGGCTAGTCCAGTAGTCTTGGTACCCAAACCTCACAACCAGGGTGGTAAGAGAGAGATGAGGTTTTGTGTTGACTACAGAGGTCTCAATGCAGCAACTAGGACTGATGCCCATCCAATCCCAAGAGCAGATGAGCTTATAGACATGTTGGCATCAGCCAAATTTCTGAGCACATTTGATCGTATAGCTGGCCACTGGCAGATCAGATTAGCTGATGATGCAAAGCCAAAGACAGCATTTTCAACCCCTAGTGGGCACTATCAATTTGTGGTAATGCCCTTTGGTCTGAAGAATGCACCTGCCACTTTTAAAAGGTTGGTGAATAAAGTCCTAACAGGCTTGGAAGACTATAGTGCAGCATATCTAGATGATATTGCTGTCTTTAGCTTCACCTGGGAGAATCACCTGGTCCACCTGAGAAATGTTTTGGAGGCCCTGCAGAAGGCAGGCCTAACTATCAAGGCTACTAAGTACCAGATACGGCAGAGTCAGGTTGTGTACTTTGGCCACCTTGTAGGTGGAGGCCAGGTTCAACCATTGCAGAGCAACCATCATGGAATGGGTTGCTCCACCTACCCAGACACAGGTCAGAGCTTTCTTGGGCCTGTCTGGGTACTATAGGAGATTTGTCAAGGGGTATGGTTCCATAGTGTCACCCCTGAATGAGTTAACTTCTAAAAGAATGCCCAAGAAGGTTTAGTGGACAGTCAGCTGTCAAAAGGTAATTGATGACCTGAAACAGGCCATGTGCACTGCACCAATTCTGCAAAGTCCTAACTACTCCAAAGTATTCATTGTCCAAACAGATGCATCTGAGTTAGGAGTAGGGGCTGTGCTGTCACAATTGAATAATGAAGACCAGCCAGTAGCTTTTATTAGCAGAAGGCTGACCCCCTAGAGAGAAACATTGGTCAGATATTGAGAGGGAGGCCTTTGCTGTGGTTTAGGCTCTGAAGAAGATGAGGCCATACTTGTTTGGCACTCACTTCACTGTTCAGACTGACCATAAGCCCCTCTTATGGCTAAAACAGATGAAGGTTGAAAACCCCAAACTTTTGAGGTGGTCCATTTCCCTACAGGGGGTGGACTATACAGTGGAACCTAGACCTGGGAGTAACCATGCCAATGCCGATGGACTCTCCAGATATTTACACTTAGAACATGAAGACTCAACTGGTCAAGGTTAGTTTAATGTCCCTGTGTTTGGGGGTGGTTGTGTAGGAAAGTAGGATCTGCTTACTATGGTTGCCCCCACTTTTTGCGGGTGTTTCACTGTTTTTTTTACTTTAGTCTGGCTGGGGTCCTGCTAACCAGGACCCCAGCCTAGCTGCTTCCTCTCTAAATTGATTGCATGTACTTTAGGTACACTCCAGATTGGTTACTGTGTTACCCTTGTGAGTCCCTAGTTTATGGTACCTTAGGTACCAAGGGCATAGGTACCCCAGAGGCCTACCAGGGGCTAATGCATGTATTATGCCACCCCTGGGAAGCCTTCCAAATGGCATCACAGGTCTGGTACTGCAGCCTGGGTAAGGTGGTGCATGCACCCCTTATTAAGATATAGGTTACCTATATCTACCTTTAATCACTGACACATATAAACCTATAAGTCACTCCTATGGCAGGCCTTATCAATCCTGAAGGCAGAGTGTTAGGTGTTGTGTGACAGGGCGCCCATGCACGAGCAGGACCCCTCTGCAGCATTCAAAATCTATTCTCTGATGCTGTTCTGTGATGCAGCCAGACCATATACTCTTAAGTGCATTATAACCTCGCGGTAAATGCTAACTTTGGAATGGCTGCATGAAAACATCTCATGTTTGGTGTCACACACTTTGAAACTTACATTGGCAAACGGCATCTGAAAAGACTGAAAAACGAAATAAAAATCTTTATAAAACCAAAGGGACAACTGTCTCTGGCATCATTAACTATCTGGGTGACCAAAAAACATATCCCATTTTTAAGAACAAGCCGCAAGCAACGATTGAAACATCAATGTAGAATGTCATGTCAAACATTCACACTAATACTAGTTGTACCACTACCTTCGCAAGGATGTTCTACCCAGTGAAGTTCTGAATACCTTTCCAAAGTACAGTCAAGTAGTAGCAAAGAATTCTTCACCTGTTGTATAGCTGCCTTCAATTTCAACAGCACCAGTCAGGACCATGAGGTGCAAAAACTATTGAAAGCAGACCCATCAACATCACTAACAGCAAGAACCCAACCACTGACTACCAAGCAAACACAGCCACAAAACAGGAAACACACAATTATGATTCTAAGGAATGACCAATACCAATGACGGCTTTATTCCACTAAGTTTCAGATGGATTCTTACTTCTGATTAATAAACTGTGCATCCAGAGTCTCAAGGTTCACCAGCCCGTGAACAAAAATGCTCTTATTTCCCTTAAAAAGATGAGAGAACACGATATGAAGGCAACAAGTGAAATACCTTCCCCGCACAACCACCAACTGAATTTTAATTGGCCCTTGATAATGCAAGATTTTAAAAATCACAATACACAACACATTTACTGATTAATGACACGAAAATCGAAAAGTGCAATTTGCATCCATTAGACACAGTGACACATGAAACTGAGACAAGTTTAGTAGGAGCACTGTAAAAGTGTGCTTTAAAATGCAAAATGAAGAAAACATACATAAAAAGCAATACTAGCACACATAAATGAGTTGCCCTAATGAATTTCTTATGAACATGTTGTTTATTAGCGTTTACTGATAAAAGTGTGCTGTTATAAAGTGGCCTAGTGTTTCCATTGTCTTTTGTTAAATACACCATTTAGAAAAGTTGGTGCAAACATGTATAGAAACCAGGTACGATCTTGAAATTTTGCATAAAAATACTAGAGATTCTGTAGATTATGAAAAGTGAAAAAAAATTGTAGTGTGTATTTAGAAATGTATATACTTGTATCAATATTGAGAAAAATTGTGGTAGTAGGGTATTTCTAATGCTAGCTATTTCCATGTAATAATGTCCGGTGAAAGCTCTACATATTCTCAATTTTAAATGATTTATTGCATTACATTTAATATTGATTTAGAGTTTATTTGAACTAAAATGTGTAATGTCAATTTAAAGTCTTTTTCGAAAATGCTTTTTCTCTAATAGTGACCTTTCCCTTGACCTAATTCAATGGTAAATTTACAACGAGTGAAATGTTGCTTTATTTGTTCTGTGCATGTATAACTTTCAATAAGAATGAGGAAACGTTCGCACTCCGTTTTCAAAAACGAATCAGTAATAGAAACAGCGTTTCCAGGTGTGTGGGTGCTGTGGAGTATCACCTCCTGATCTTGAGGTGTATAAATTTGATGCAATATAGGAAGTCCTTCACCAACATCCCCGATGCATTTCGGGTCTAGTCCTTCAACAACATCCCCGATGCATTTCGGGTCTAGCCCTTCCTCAGGGGTTAATCCCTGTGAAAGCTTGAAACGAGCGTGCTCCGTAAAACTGCTTTACTGCTGAAGGGCTAGACCCGAAATGCATCGGGATGTTGCTGAAATTCCTGTGAATTGAACAATGGATGATTTCATACGTCAAGACGCTTATTTGCAAAGGAGAACAAAATTACGTAAAAGGATGGACATTTCACTATTGGAATATGCTGTTGAATAAATCAATGTGAAATACGACAAATGGAGAGTTGACTTTATATAGCGATCTTTTAGCATAGGAATGCCTACATGAGTTCGCCCTTCCAGTGGTGAAGGAATTCCTATATGCATGTATAATTTCCAACATTCCTAAATGTTTCTTCAATGTTCACTTTGAAATATTCCTGTGGAAACAAGATTTCAGCTGTTGCTATAGATGGATACTTTATATTTTCTTTTTCACTGATGTTAGGTCTATGTGGACTTTCAAATCTTTCATTTCTCGTGACCAGCATAAGAAAGCATCTCACTGTTCTGAGTGTCCTAGGTGACATTATGTGAATCTGAGCATATGACAGTCATTTGATGGTGGTGTGATGCTACATCACTGGGATCTTGTTAGAGACTTTATCAAAGAAGAAACTCCAAAGGAGAGGCAATGCCATTCTAATTTTTCATACCCAAACGCTAGGCTGATCAATTTTGATGATTACTAAGAATTATCTTTTTGCTTCTGCACTGCTTGCTGATGCTACAGTTGGTAGCTAATGGATTGAAACCTTCTTTGCCGAACCATTTCATTTTCATTTTCCTAATTTTCTTTTGTTCTATGCTAATGGACTCGCCCTTAATGGAGTTTAAATCTGAACCCTTTCCCCTTCTTCGTAGGATTTGAGCTGTTAGATAACAAACTATCCTTCTGCCTTAACGGTAGTGGGGCTATGTAACTCTGTAAATTGATTTCTATAATACCCATCCGATAAAGCCTTGCCTAAATGTTTGGTGCTTCAATGCAAGCTGTGATATTCGTAACTGAAAGTCTCAAAAGATTTCTTATGGCTAATAATTTTGAATCTTTAATACAGTAACCAAATTAATCTAATACCTGTCTGAGTCTATTATTGAGTCTTGTTGGTTCTTCCATTTGAACTGCGCTATTTTGCAAATTATTTAAATGTGTTGTAGGGAGATTCAGAGAGCTCTGTCAGAACATCAGGTATTACTTATTTTGTTCTGTGTTGCTGTTGCTGAGCTTTTGGTCTGCATAATTCTAGCCCGACTTAACTTCTTCAGGAGGTTGGGTTTTCCCATTGCTATTCTTTATTTCCGCGGTACAAAAGGGGGTGGTGATGGACGGAGCATCTGAATCAATCAAACACTCACACCCAGTCAAAAGATCTGGGTTTAATCCATCACCGTTCTTTAGCCCACTCTGCCACCCCAGTTCAGACATGGCTATATGCAAATCAGTCTGACCCTGTGCCTCATGGGAACAGTCCAGCCCGAACTGCCAAGCCATGTCTTCCCTGGACCGGAAACAAGCTTCCGAGGACCGGTTTCTGGCATTCCAGCCGTCTTCAGCCCGGCTTGCTTGAATCCAGTGGCAAAGTGAGCAAGGGACTCACGTCTGAGCATACCCTGCTACACTTATGGCGGCCAAAAGCGGTACAAAAGGGGGTGGTGATGGACGGAGCATCTGAATCAATCAAACACTGGACTGTTCCCATGAGACACAGGGTCAGATTGATTTGCATATAGCCATGTCAGAACTGGGGTGGCAGAGTGGGCTAAAGAACTGTGATGGATTAAACCCAGATCTTTTGACTTGGTGTGAGTGTTTGATTGATTCAGATGCTCCGTCCATCACCACCCCCTTTTGTACCGCTTTTAGCCACCATAAGTGTGGCAGGGTATGCTCAGACGTGAGTCCCTTGCTCACTTTGCCACTGGATTCAAGCAAGCCGGGCTGAAGACGGCTGGAATGCCAGAAACCGGTCCTCGGAAGCTTGTTTCCGGTCCAGGGAAGGCATGGCTTGGCAGTTCGGGCTGGACTGTTCCCATGAGGCACAGGGTCAGACTGATTTGCATATAGCCATGTCTGAACTGGGGTGGCAGAGTGAGCTAAAGAACGGTGATGGATCAAACCCAGATCTTTTGACTGGGTGTGATTGTTTGATTGATTCAGATGCTCCGTCCATCACCACCCCCTTTTGTACCGCTTTTAGCCACCATAAGTGTGGCAGGGTATGCTCAGACGTGAGTCCCTTGCTCACTTTGCCACTGGATTCAAGCAAGCCGGGCTGAAGACGGCTGGAATGCCAGAAACCGGTCCTCGGAAGCTTGTTTCCGGTCCAGGGAAGGCATGGCTTGGCAGTTCGGGCTGGACTGTTCCCATGAGGCACAGGGTCAGACTGATTTGCATATAGCCATGTCTGAACTGGGGTGGCAGAGTGGGCTAAAGAACGGTGATGGATCAAACCCAGATCTTTTGACTGGGTGTGAGTGTTTGATTGATTCAGATGCTCCGTCCATCACCACCCCCTTTTGTACCGCTTTTAGCCACCATAAGTGTGGCAGGGTATGTTCAGACGTGAGTCCCTTGCTCACTTTGCCACTGGATTCAAGCAAGCCGGGCTGAAGGCGGCTGGAATGCCAGAAACCGGTCCTCGGAAGCTTGTTTCCGGTCCAGGGAAGGCATGGCTTGGCAGTTCGGGCTGGACTGTTCCCATGAGGCACAGGGTCAGACTGATTTGCATATAGCCATGTCTGAACTGGGGTGGCAGAGTGGGCTAAAGAACGGTGATGGATCAAACCCAGATCTTTTGACTGGGTGTGAGTGTTTGATTGATTCAGATGCTCCGTCCATCACCACCCCCTTTTGTACCGCTTTTAGCCACCATAAGTGTGGCAGGGTAACGCTCAGACGTGAGTCCCTTGCTCACTTTGCCACTGGATTCAAGCAAGCCGGGCTGAAGACGGCTGGAATGCCAGAAACCGGTCCTCGGAAGCTTGTTTCCGGTCCAGGGAAGGCATGGCTTGGCAGTTCGGGCTGGACTGCTCCCATGAGGCACAGGGTCAGACTGATTTGCATATAGCCATGTCTGAACTGGGGTGGCAGAGTGGGCTAAAGAACAGTGATGGATCAAACCCAGATCTTTTGACTGGGTGTGAGTGTTTGATTGATTCAGATGCTCCGTCCATCAGCACCCCCTTTTGTACCGCATTCTTTATTTCTGCAGCATGGTCTCGAGAGTGGTGTACCTAAATCTGATCTCAAATTTGTGAGCTAGCTGTCAAATAATGGTCCTCATTCGATAGCTAAACATGGTGTTTTCGTCACCCTAATTTCCACCCCTCCCATCGGCAGAAAACAATTAATCAGAGGATCATTGCCTCTGTTATAAATGGAAATGCTGCAGATTTTCTTATTGAAAAGGGCCCAGTACAGTTAGAAAAGTAAAGAGAGTAAGCATATATTAACATTTAACTGTATAATATCATTTTACTGCGCTTGCGCTGCAACAACAGCTTCACCTCAGCAAGTAGCCTAGAACAAAAGGAGATTCTTGGTGACTATATTGGTGGCAATATTAGTCAGTTTTTTCTCCTGAACTATTAAGAGGCCCTATTGATTAATGGATGGCCAATCCTTAGACTTTATGCTACTCCATCAATCGCGAGGGCTTCAGGACCTACTGAATTGACGGAACATATTAAAGATAAGATCTTTTCTCCAACGCATATCTATGCTCTGTACAGATCTGATGACAATGCATTCCTTTCAGGAATAAACTCTATCATAGAATGATCATGGACAACCTGGTTTTCGGATTGGTGTCTCAAACATCTGGGCCAGGAGATAGGTGTTAGCGGAGTGGGGAATCTCCATTCTCCAAATCAAAAAGTCAAAATATCCACTCATGTTTTTCAATTTAAGTTTGCAAATATCTTGTTGTCTTCTAGGAACTCATTTCAACCAAACACCATTGGCAACAGGGAGCATCATACCTAATATTTTGATTCTGAACAATGAGGGCAAACATCAAAGCCACCATATATGCACATGGAGCAACCAGATATGCTTGTCGAGCATCCAGGGTTCAACCATCAACTCAATAATAATCATGATGACTCTGTTGCAGGGATTTTGCTGGTAAGCAGAACTGTGCCGTGAGGTGGCAGGATATCAGAATGTAGGGACTGAGTCTTTCAGCAACATCAGAATCTGTCGGCCCAAATGCTGGCTAGCTCACAGTGCCTCACCTGAATTCCTAACCTTCCCAGAGTAGAAGGTGATTTTGTCAAATCTAGAACATGACCCTGTAGACCCCAAGGGAATGATGAAAACAGACCACTATATTGTGTCTCTCACTCATACATGCCCATGGTAAGTAGGAGAAAGACATGTAGAAAGTTTAGAATACATTTATAGAAATGTTGTAGTATATAATGAAGCAAATGTGCCGCAGTAAGTAGGCAAACACAACTAAGCAACATAATCAGCATTACTAGCAGGCTGTATACAATAAACAACCCCACCATGGCAATTATCTATCTGTCTATGCCTATCCTTACTGTGTAAGCAAAGGGATATATTAGTGATCTCTGGGATTAGCAACGGACCCCCATACCTGGTGTGTGTTTCTTTCAGGACAGGTCTCTCTTCCGGAAATCTCCTCTCTGCCCCCAAAGGGACAAGACACAGTTTATATGATAACACTACTGTGTTGGAAAGCTGCATCTGGGCTTCTGTGGTATGTCTAAAATGTTAGGATCTGTTGCTGACCAAGCAGTAAACAGTACAACATGGTGTTATGTATTCTGGACGACCTTGTGTTCAGAATTAATCCCAAGAAGAGTCACTGAATAACAAAACAACATGTACAGCATATTTATAAAATAATGTCACAAAAACAAAAGTGTTATGTGTGACTGTGCAAATCAAAGGCAGCCTAAAACATCTAGCATGCTAAAGTAAGGGAGAACTAAAGTGGTCCGAAAAGGGACACAATTACAACTTGACCTCTTTCTTAAATTTCAAACACATGATATGTTTGCAAGATTCTGGGAAAGTGCAAGTTTCAATTTGTCACTATAATTGCATTAACACTTCTTATAGGTAATGCATTAAACCAAAAAAGACCACTTTATGTCTGCAACAGATTCATAGTCGAATATGTTGTGAAACTGTACTCACAGGGGGAATGCTAAAGGAACTTCAAAAGAGCTCACACACTTTGAAGCTTAAATCAGCAAACAGCATCTTAAAAGACTGAAAAACTAAACAAAAATCTGGATAAAGCCAAAGAGACAATGGTCTCTGGCATCATTAACCATCCAGCTGACCCAAAAAAAGTATCCAATTTTTAAAACAAAGCCACAAGCAATGATTGAAACATCAATGTAGAATAGTATGTCAAAAATTCACACTAACACTAATTGTACCGCTACCTTCTCGTTCTTATGTCTGGTCTGTAAATTACTCAGCTGTGTATGAGAAAGTAAACTGAAATCATCTATGGTCCAAACTCATTGAAATTGGAATTGATAGTGGCCTGTTACACCTGGTAATGTTGCTATATTCCAAAACTTGGCTTCAAGTCAAATTGTCAGGTAAACAAGTCATTGTTCCTAAGGTCACTATAGAAAACGGGCTCAAGCATCCTAGCCACTCTCCTTGTCTATCTTTATATTTCGGACATAGGTTCTTATATTCATAGATCCATTTTCTTCTTTCAAAACCAGGACATTGATTAGCCACTAGCACATGCGATGACCTCGCTATTTGTTCACAAACCCCAATAAGCCTTTAGAGTCGGCTCATAGCATTGAACCAATTCAATCAGACAAATGATTTGTCTGTTACTATCGCAAAGACAAAAATTTGTTTTTTGGAAAGATAACAAGGAAATTCAACTGGAAACGTGGCAAATAGTTAGTTAAAACTGTAGATATCTACGATTACCTAGGCTTTACCTTTGATACAAGGCTGACTGCTCTTTATCACTTGAATAAACTAAAATTACAATCTTTCATGGAAACTAAAGCTTTAAAAAGGTTTGCCCAATTATACAGCAGCCGTGCTATTAGTACGATAATCAATGCTCTAAATGTGAAGCTTGTTCCACCTCTGGCATATGCTTCTATTGCATTCAATGTCAAAGACTTTGACAAATTGGAAATCATTGACATACAAAATGTAAGATCTCTATTAAACCATCACATCTTGACTCTTCATGCTATGATTTGTCTTGAGCTAAATCTTTCATCTTCTAAATCTCTTCATTTATCTAAAAAAAATCAATTACTTTATTGAATGTGCAATGTGAAATGAAGATTCTATGAGGGGGATGATTTACCAAGATCTTGTTCAGAGCAGTTCCATCCCTTCCCTGCTTTCAGTTAATGTCATTGGCGCCTCACTCTTAGAAAATTGTTTAGCTTAGTCATAGAGAATGAGGGATATTGTATTGTATTGTAATTGCATTTACATAGCGCTTACTACCCCTGACGAGGAGTCAAAGCACTTTTTCAGTGAGTAGTACGCTACTCCAGAAACCATAAAGGGTTAGTGTTGAATTAGAATAATGAAATATGAAAGTCATTTGAGTGGTGGATAGGTTAGTCAGTTATTTGAATTGAAAAGGGTAGCGGAGGGATAGAAAAGGGAAAAAGGTTTGCATGGTAATCGTGTTCCATTAGAAGCATGCCGGAGAGCTCCTAGAGTCCTATTTTCAGCCTAGGCAGCAGTATATTTACTCAAAACTGAGACTGTAACAAAACAAAAATTTCTTAGGTTTCTACTTCTTCACATCTTCGTGAAACAGTTTAAGGGCACTTGGAACATCATAGGTTGCAGAGTTACTAGCAGGCTCTGTGATAACACGGACGGATCTCTAGAATAGATCATATGTCTCTGCCCTGACTTGCAAAAG
This sequence comes from Lissotriton helveticus, assembly GCF_964261635.1. Taxonomy (NCBI): domain Eukaryota; kingdom Metazoa; phylum Chordata; class Amphibia; order Caudata; family Salamandridae; genus Lissotriton; species Lissotriton helveticus. The sequence goes on from NC_136059.1 coordinate 1,559,664,859, forward strand.
CAAATACTTGCTGCCAACTTTCAGGACGTTTTCACTTTGAACATTAAAAAAAGCCACAAGGGAGAGTTTTTCTCCACAAATGAATGGCTGCATTGGTAAATTAACCAAGTTCTTGGACATAGCATAAGACTGCAGCCGGCCACAACTAGAAAGTCAGCTTTATGACCAAATTAGATCATCACAGTCCAACTATACAAGTGCTGCCAATAAAGACCCCCAATCTGACTTTTGGCCCATTCTTTTTGGCCCATGGTCTGAGGCTTGTTTATTTATTTATTTTTAATTTTACAAAGAGAAGAGGTGTATTTACATTTAGTTTGCAGACGATTTTTTTCTTTTTATTTGCCTTTAATTGTAATCCATTGTACACACAATGGTGTATTATATTACTATTACTACTAATGCTCTGGGAAAAATTTCTTACAGCAAGTGCAGTTGTAGCACCTTAGAAGACGACAAACGGCAAATTTCACAGCTCCGTCCATGCCACAACTGGTAATAGCTTTGGGCCCCTTGCCATTGTTGTCACATTCAGCTTAATCATTGACATTTATATTGTTATTACCTGGCTTCAAGATGGCGCTCTCTCTGCTTTAAACAACATGGGAGCGAGTGCCATTCTTTTGTTACATATATCGTGAAAGGTACCACGGACAACGTGACCCTTCAAATGCACGTTCCCGTCTTCGCAAGAGAGGACCATTGTTTAGAGATGAAAGGTGCCTGTTACTGTTTTGAATCGGATTGGTTTGAACAGCTGCAGTGCAAGGATTTTTGGCCCACATGCATCATTGTTGCCGTTTGCGATTCCTAAATTGCGAAAATTAAGGAATCGCAATTTAGAAATCGCAAATGGCAATGCATGAAAAATTCAAATTTTTTTTTGCGATTCGGTATTTTTCCTTAATTGCGATTCACAATTTGCGAATCGCAATTAAGGAAACCCTTCCCATTGATTCCTATGGGCCAAAAGGCCCATAGGAATGAAAGGGAAGGCATTCACATTTTGCGAATTTCATTTTGCGAATCGCAAAATGTGAATGCAATTTCAAGGGTGCAGAGGGGGGGTCCAAAGAACCCCTGAAATTTAACTTTAAGATCCATTTACACACACACATGCCCCAAGGACATGTGTGTGTGTAAATTAAGTTTCAAATATGTAACTTGTGCATGTTTGAAAGTTTTCGGTAAATTAGCATGAAGTTCAACTTCATGCTAATTTACCCCTTCCAAATTGCGAATTCGCAATTTAAAAATAATCATGCATTGCATTTAAGAAATCTCAAATTGCGATTTCTTAAATGCAATCGCAATTTTAGAAATCGCAACATGGTTGCGATTCCTAAAATTGCGAAAAGCATGATGCATCCAAAATTTGAGAATTGCATTCGCAAACGGCCGAATTTTGCGATTCGCACCGTTTGCGAATGCAATTTACCTTGATGCATGTGGGCCTTTATAACTCAAGCACTGCTTTGTGTTTTAGCGCTCTCTTCCCATTAGCACGAGGGACATTTTTGCTGACTCTACTTGCTGTCTAGCACCTCCTTGAGATGGTGTCGTCAGGCAGCTGCCTACTGTTGCTTGAATGCAGCGCTAGCTCAGCTGTGTCTAAACGTGGGCTGCTGTTTACATAAGCCTTCTTTTTCTTGCGCCAATGACGTCCCGAGAAGGAAATGCTTTTGACGTACTGCATCGTTTTGTGGATACTTTTGAAACTTCCTTTAAATGATGTGTTTCTTTCACACGAATCACCAAAAAGTGTAATCAAAGTTAAAGAAGCCACAAGTACGTCACAAATAAGTTGTCACCAATTTTGCACATTCTAACCCAGGTAAAATAAAAATAAATGCATTTGCATTAACAGAGCACGCCGTTATATCAAATCGATGCACTTTAAAACATGCTTTGATTTGTGATTACCACCAGAACAGTTTCTACACAATTTGTTCATTTAAATCCAATGAGGAAACTATTCATTTTGTAAATGACGCACTTAACCTAAAGAGTGCTGAATGAAAAGAAGATCATAATAAGATTTTTTTTATAGCTTTAAGGGGGAAATGGACTAACCGGGAATTTGGTTCTGTGAACATAAACACGTGTCATTTTTTAATATTTTGTAGACTATTTTAAAAATGATCAGTAATAAAAACAAGAAAATAGTCTCAAATCTTTGATCATAGTTTAGAAATTGCGGTGCAGAGAACAATGCCTCTGAAACGTTTTGCAGTCTTACAGTGCATGGTAGAATGGAAACACTGAGATCTTTCCACTGGCCACTTCTGTCGAAATTAAAGCCCAAACCACAAAAGCTAAGTGGCTTTGAAATATGTCTTGGGCATTGGTGAGGTAAAACGCACCTACTGCTTCCTGCTATGAAGCGCATCACCGTTATTTGGCGTACTTTGGCTTAGGAGTGGTGCTAAGGCCAGTCATTGTAAACAAATGGCAACACTGAGACAGTATCAGGGTCAGACTTGGCAGACAATATGTCCAGACACCAAAACAAAAGTTGTTTCCTTTAGCGAGTCAGATGGCGAAAGAAATGTCCCTTATTTGCAAAGCGGGGTCGTTTCGAACCTGTGAAGACGTTGAACGAGTGTTTTGCATGGTGTGGGAGACTGTGTGGATTTATGCTTGCTGTTGACAATGTTTGTGTAATAGCAGGGAAATCAACAGTAAAAACGATAAAACAGGCCCACAAAAAGGTAAAAAAAACAGCCCAAACACAGAACCATGAGACTAGCCCTTCATGCTCTGCCAAATCACCCTATAGGCCAGTCCTACTGTAGATTATAACCTACAATTTTTGTGTGTGTAATAAGGAAGGCAACCTGCATGTATTTCACATAGACTTTGAGCAAATTATTACACACAGAAAGGAGACATTTTTAAAGAAAGCAAAAGCAGAGTCAACAATGACGTGTGTTGAATCCAAAATTACCAGGTAAGAAAAACATATATGCGTCATCTTGGAAGCATGAACATAATTCACAGCCCTAGACATACTTCCACCTTTTACGTTCACGGTGGAGTAATAAGCAAGAGCCTGCCCGCTGAATTTCTTTCATTAAGACACGGTTGTAGGCTTTTGTAAAGAAGTACAAGTACAACCAAGCATCCCAATCCAGTCAAAGCCGTTGAAATGAGGAAAACCTTGCTGCGCCGATTTCTTAGGGAAAAGGGGTCGCCATTTTGTTATCCCACGCTAGGAACCGTTTGAAAAACTATTGTTATTCATGGGTGGGATTTGCAAGGGGGATTTGTTTTGTCCAAGTGTGTGTGCTATTTCTATCCAGTGTAAGGCACAGAATGTGCGCACAAATTACGAGAAAAGAGCTGCAATGCAAATAGCTGCTCCCGTCCGTTTTGCTGACCTCTCTTAAAATATCATAATGTAAAGTGGAGGCAATGAAAAAAACATAAAACAGGGTAGAGACAAAAAGGCGCCCACGAGGAGAAACTAATTGATACCAAGCATGCGACGGTTTAGTTTTAATCCTGTTAAGGACAAAAAAAGGGGAATTCAAGGAACTCACTTTTCAGCCATCTCTCTGGGCGGCTGGGCTGAAAGAAAGTCCGTGACTAAATCTGACATTGACCCCTTCGCCTGGAGGGGAGTTAAAAGGATTCCTTTGAGACCTTTTTTTCCATGCAGCTTTGTCATGACAGGAAGCAGCGGTGGGAGAGCGGACACAGTGCAGAGCACGGCCATAACCTAGGTATCCACATTCATTGTAAAAGGCACCATTGTGGGGCGCGTGATATCATTGTTCTGGTGATCAAGTGGGGATCTCGCCTAGAGTGAACTGAAGAGGGCAACGAGGTTCTGTCGATATTATGGTGAGAGCCCTCCATTAAAATCCTACTGTGTTCAATGAACAGCATACAAGTAGTGCCCCCATTACGTTTTTCGGCACTGGGGTCTCTGACATTCAGGGTCGCAGACTGTTGTTCAAAGGAGATGTAATGTGTGTCTATACATTATTAATTCCTTCCCCTTAGCTCCATACAGACAGCTAAACCAGCCTAGATGGATGCAAAATGTTAGCTTGTATCATTTTCTTAGAAGTCCATCTAGGCAGGTTGGCAAAGAGGTGCTCCAATCTTTAAGCTAATATTTGCTGATTAGATGTATTTGTGCTAACCCGGCAAGTGGAAGTACACTGATATTTCAGGCCTTGGAAACTAAAACGTTAGAAAACCTCTTACCATGACCAAATCCCTTAGAGAATTTGGAGAATATGTTAACTTGTATGAGATTATGGTGCATACCTTAAACTGCTATGTGCTGTTATGAAATGTTAGGCTATAGATAATTAGTCTTTGACACATGCCTTTGGTAAACCTAGCTAATTTTCATATTTAATCTGCCTATTCTAACTCACCATCACATTAAATAAATTAAATAAAAGCCTGGCAGAAATAATGGAAAATGGCAACCAGTGTCAAAGGCCAGAGAATACTTTTCAGGAACGCATAACTGATGAAATGTTCTTAAACGACCTGTGAGAATGTACCGGTTTTTGTGTGGTCACACCCATTTTTGCAATAATGCTGATCGTTTTTTGACTCTGTGGACTGAGACAGTGCTGTCCAGGCCCCATTGCTTGTGCTCTGACACAGAAAACATGGTTAAATTAACTAACTCCTAATTAGCTAACGTAACTTTCTAATAAAATCATAGTATTTGGTGCAGAAAATACACCCATGCCATAGAAAGTTAAATGTCACTAAGTACTGCAGCACTTATTTTGCCACCCACTACTGTGACTAGGAAAACATGTCTTTAGGCCCATCATTGTAGCCTGATTGCTGTATATTAAACCTGCATCCCAGCCAGTCAAAACTACTCCTTTTAAAAGGGAGAAATCTACCTTTTAAATATTAGTAAGTCGCCCATTATTATGACTTGTTGCCCACAAGTTAGAGTGCATAGTATTTAAAAATGGGGTGAGCAGAAAATGAATGTGACCATGTCACTACATTATATATAAACAAAAATAATCCACTGTTGGGTAAGCGTGGTCCGTACAGTGGTGGGGAGCACGAGGTGTTCTTAAAATACCCCTCACACACCAACAGGCCCCTTGGTGTCATGCTTCATCATCGGAGTCTTCACACCCCTCTACGGGATGCGGCTTGCTACGACTTACGTCTGCGCGGGAGCACTTTTTACTCAGACTATGTGAGGTGTGTGTAGGGGTGTATGTGATATTGAGTGAGTGGTGAGGTTTGTAGTGATGGTTAAAAAGTGCCTGGCTAGTGAGGTAAACTAAAAAATCTTTAATGATCCTCCGGGCTGGCACTGTTAAATAGGTATGTTTGTGAGGTTCTTATGTATTACTAGGTACATCACCTCATGATGGCGTCAACATGTTTCGGAGTGGGAACTCCTTCTTTAGGACGGGGTGCACAAATCCCCACCTTACTCACGTATTTTTAACAAAAACTGTAATTTACAGAAAGGTGATTGAAAAATAAATAAAGGCTATTGCGTACTGAAATTAATTTCAAAAAGGTATCTGCGATTTCGCAGACATATTGTTATAGTCTTGTTATGCCTCATGAGCCTCAGAACGGGGGGGGTGTGGGGGGTTTGAGCCAATTTGCATCGATTGCCAGGTGAAAGTTTCTGCCCTGCAGCCCCCACCGCGGCTCCACTGTTGTTGGTGTGTGAGGGGTATTTTAAGAACACTTCGTGCTCCCCACCACTGTAGGGACCACGCTTACCCAACAGTGGATTCTTTTTGTTTATATATACTTGCCTAGGGAGAACGATTCCACAGTTTCTCTCTCTCCCCTCTTTGTTGTTTTTCATGTCACTACATTGACAGGACCCCAAAAGCTATTTTCACTGTGGAAGGCCCTGACTATCCAAGTAGGAAACTAGCAAACTGGTTAAAATATTAATCCTGCTATCTCTAGTTAGCGACCAGCTAGATCAATAATTAAACAACTTTTAAAATATTTATTAAAAAACACAATGAATTTGTGAAATCTGATTTACAATAAATATTTAGCAAAATTATCTTTTAGAAAGTTATCTTTTCCCTGTCTGAAGCTCATATAAACATATACACATTAGCTCTCCAGAAGCTGTCCAGCAGGAGCTTGAGCTTAATGAGGTGTGGCAACTGCTCGTAGAGTAGGGATAATGGCCTGGGTGTTGGGAAGAGGTTTTCTTCCATTGGCAGGAAGAGCAGTTGCTGGTCCTCAAAGGAGCCTGCCCTGTCATAGGAAAATGTCAAGTGACACCTGTAGAGGACCAGCCTTTGCCACCACTATAGTCAGACATCACCAAACCCAGATGGAGGACAGCTACCCACAGAACCAGATTTGAGTGATCACTGAGGAGGGGACTACTCATTACCCTGACCACACTTCTGGGTGGGCACACAGGCTCTACAGAAGGGGAGGAAGATTCCCCATCTTGGATTTTGGTAGTAAGGTGCACTGTGGAATAGTTTGCAGTAGGGTAAACAGGAACGTCTGCAAAAGTGGGTAGAGTTGTCCCTGGGATCTTTTACCTCATTGGTCAGGGAGGAGTCAGGAGTTACCCCACCCACTACCCGGGACAAGCAGACATGTGACACCACAAGGGACAATTCACAGAACACTTGCTAAACCTGTGGCAGAACAAAAGAAGTACTGCACCTGTTGTTTGAGACCTGTGAGGAGACCTGAGTGGTTGGAGATGTCCCCACTTGCACACTGGGCAAAAAGTTGACTCCAAGGAGAGCTGGCTGCAAGAGACCTTTTCCTGAAGTTTCCACCTGACCAGCTGCAACTGTCCCTGGACTGGACCCTGCTAGTGGCCCCTGCTGGAGTGAGTCTTGACCCCAAATTATTGTGACTGAGGTTCTGAGACCCTTGGGTGTGTCTAATAGGGCTTCTCCTACCAACTCTGAAAAGCTGGGACTTAAAACATTCTTGGACTTACAGACCAAAACAAAAGAGGACCGAGACATCCACCCAAAGAGTCACTTCGGTGGGCCGAAGAAGTAGGTTTCTGCAGCTTGGAGCTTCTGCACAGCAGGAAATCTGTTTCAGCTGTCTCATGGCAAGAAGGTATCTGGGCTCTTGGAACTCTCACCTATACAGCCTGTAACCTTGTCCCTCTGGAAGGTTTGAAGCTCCAAAAAAAGGATAAGGGCTTTATTACGAGTCAGGCGATCCACGGACCGCCAGACTCACAGGGGTGCAGTGTTTTTTATTAGACTACCAAAAAAACGACTTTTTTTTATGCAAACTTTTTTTCCGACCTTTTTTCTTTAAACACCCCTCCTCCTGCCCCATCCCCTCTCCCTTCACCCCACAGTGAAGTTACATACATATAAAAAAAAGAGGACACATGTTCCACTAAAAAATACAGTCTATGATCCCAATTATATACAAAGCGCTATAAGAAGTAGATATCTGTGAATATCATACAGTGTATCAGATTCAGTGCATTCTATAAAGTGCATGTGCAGATCGGAAGTAATTCATCAGAGATCATCCTTATGATCAAGTAAGCCACACGAATGAAGAAGATAATACATCCCCAATTATATACTTATTATGTGCGATTGATCGTGTTGCAATTATCTCTTGTTTGATCAACCCAATTTTTTAAGGCCCTTTTTCCGAACCATAGCACCTTTCTGGGCATTGCTGGATTTTTCCAGATTATAAATGGACAGCAGTCAGACCAACCACTTCTGACTAACAGGAGGATCTGGGTCTAGCCAGTCATTGGAGACACAAAGTCTAAAAATAGCCATCAAGATACATAATAGTTCTCTTCCCTCATTAATACTCCCTCCCTCTTTGATACCCAATAGAATTAGGGTTGGTGCCATTATTACATTTAGTCGTAATTTATCTCTAAAAAACTCCCCCATCTGATTAATAATCGTTGAGAGAGATGCACAAGTTGCGAACATATGAACTATATCCATTTTATAAAAAGCACAGCGTGGACAATAAGTTCCTTTACCCCACTTTGAAATACAGTATGACCTGTAATATAAGAAAAAACAGGTTTTGTAAAATTGGACCTGTAACTTATCCGACATCAATGCTAACTGTGAGATGGAAAAGGCTTGGTGGAACAAGATGTCTGTAATTCCAAGTTTGGCTTGCCACCTTTCTGAATATTTTTCTAAGTCAAGTTTCAAGTTTCAAGTTTTTATTAATTTAGCACAGTTACTTAAAACCATTGCTATACAAAGTCTACTTTAGCACGAGTATAAAATTTAACTTTTAGCACATTTATCAAATAAAAACAAGGCTAAAGAACAATTTTCAAGGCTTAGAGACCAATATGCTTATTGAGGAGCAGCATTATAGTTGCCTATGTGAGCGTTTTGCTATGCTTGGCCGGATAAAATAGTTAAGACAGAGAGTACTGGGCCAAAGGACGGAAAAAGTCTGTAATGAGTCTTTGAGGGGGAGGGGAAGGAAGCATGGCAACCAAGGGAGGTAATAGAAGATTGTCCAAAAGTCTCACAGATTTTCCAAACCTAGCGAGGACTTGAATGTCAGTAGATGTAAAACACAAGGCCGAGGCCTCCCAGCACGTCCTGGCGCCCCATTTTAAGAACAAGGGTTCCAAAAGGGACCTTCTGGGGGCTGCTAGTGCCGGGCAGCAGCACAGGAGATGCAGCCATGATTCAGAGTGGTATTTACACAGCCTGCAAGCCCCCCCCTCGCTTGTTGGGGCCCATTTGTTGAAGGCCGTCGAGCGCAGGCCTAGAAGTCGCATCAACATTATGTTCTTCCGAGCCACTTTGCTTAAGTTTTCCTGGCAGTATGCTTGTGGATGCCCAAGAAGATACGAAGAGTTCAAGGGGAGCAGAATGGTTGATGTCTTTAGAGCCTACAGATCCATGGACTGAGAAATAAGTTTGACTTGCTTATTGATGGTGCTTTTCCAGGCCGAGTATGGAATAGTGACTGAGGGAAGAGATGACTCGTCAATCTCTAACACTTTTACGGCCTTTATAATCTGGGTATTCCAGGGATTGCCAGGGCTAGACAGGATTCCTTTTAGCTGGAATTTAAGAGTGTTATCACCTGCTTTTAGAGTCCTAATAAAATATTTCAGGATGTCGGCCTCGCAGTGAAGAGATTGTCTTTGTAGGCCCAGCTCCAATCGTAGTCTTGCCCGCTGAATAAAACTTGGCAGATGGAAAAGTTTTTTGTAGGTGGAGATTTGGGCGAGCTCAAGACTGGAGGAGCATGCTCCAGGAAAGGCCTGGTGTCCGTAAGTTAATGCAGGAAGTAAAGTAGCTTTAGCCACCTTCAGGATGGCTTCTGCAGAGGGGCCCGGGTCAGGGAGTATGTGATTGCGCCTGCTCTCTTTTGCAAAGCGGCTAGGTGAGCTGTAGGCCTGGACGTCTCATTGAACCAGAATCCCAAGTAATTATATTTTACTGTTGTGTTAATCCTGGCGGGCCCGATGTTCCATGCCAGCCTTTTCTTGTTCTTACATCTGCCAAATACCAGTACCTTCGTCTTTGCCTGGTTGATTTTCAGGGCATTGGCGGAGTTATATGTATGAAGCACACTTAATGCCCGTTGGAGACCCGATTTTGCTTGGTCCATTATTACAATATCCTCTGCCTATTGTAATATGTGAAGAGGCTTTTTAGCGGGTCCCAGTTTTGGCGGGAGAAGATTACTATTCTCCAGCATGTACCGAGGTCGGCTGTGTAGAGATTGAACAACAGCGGGGCAAGAACACAGCCTTGCTTTAGCCCATCTTCGACGGCAATTCTTGAAGAAAGTGTCTTTGGGCAGGTTTTAATTCGCACCCACGTGTTCTTATGCAGGGAAATTAGTGCACCTAGTAGGTAATGCGGAATCCCCCATTTGTTCAGCTTTCTCCACAAGATGTTCCGGGACACTTTATCAAAAGCCGCGCTGTAGTCTATAAAGCAGCAATATAATGGAAGATGGTTTTTTTGTGCTGCTTTTTGACTCAGAGCGGCTAGAGTAATGATGTTGTCTATTGTGGAGGCCGATGCCCGGAACCCAGTTTGGTAGTATGGTATTATGTTATTTTCTTCGACCCATTTTTCAAGCAACCGAAGAAGATGTCGAGCATATGCCTTTGCCTCCAGGTCTAATAGGGCAATAAGGCGATAGCCGGTGACGAAGGGTCACCTTTCTTGAATATGGGGCTTAGAGTCGAACCTAACCAAGAGTCTGGGAGCTGGCCTCTCGCAGAAACGTTGTTAAATAGGGGAGTCAGAAGGTCCGCCCACTCTTCCGGGGCGCATTTAAATAACCCGGCTGGGAGACCATTGGGCCCTGGAGCTCCGTCTTTTTTCATGGCTCGCAGATACTTGGTGACCTCGGCTGCAGTGGTCAGTTCGAAAGTTTCTATTTGAATGGAAGCAGCACAATCTCTTAGTTCTATCACCGCGGGGTCGCCAGGGTCACTGCGATAAAGATCGGACACATGCAGGGCCCAGGCTTCTTCACAGACTGCATTTCCTCTCATCTTGTTGGTGGAGCGGAGTTTGTTCATATAATTCCAAAACTGGGACTGCCTTTTGCTCTTGAGAAGGTCGAAAATTTTTACCCACTCAGACTGTTCTTTGAGTCTCTTGGTCTCCCATAGGGATTTCTTGTAGGTCGTCCGCAGCAATGCCACCTTTTTGGCGGTGTGCACGGTTCCAATCAGTTTGTGCTGGCGGACGGCCTTCCTGAGGGTCTTTCTTTGGGAGGCTAACAATGGGTCATGGGTTTGCTTCGGATGTGGCCCGAATGTTCTATGGTGGACCACGGGCCCTGCCAGGAGATCCTGTAGCTTAGCAATAGAGTTATCCCACCGGTGGTGTGATTGTGTCGGGGCACTATGTCTGAAGTTACGCGTTTCGCCCTTGAGCCAGGTTCCCACCTTGGCGGATCCCCGTGAGTCCCATTTGATTCTTCTAACCATAGTGTGCAATTCAGCTCGCGTTGAATGCCCCACATCTGTCGTTTCGAGGGCGACTTGCACTTGCAGGTCCAGTGTGGCCACTATGGGTTTATGGTCACTCTCCAAACGATAGGGAATTTCCATCCTGGCCAGATGATTACCCAGAAGCGGGGAAAGAAAGATGTAATCAATGGTTTAGATTCTCCTGAATGTTGGCAAGAAATGAGCGTCCTGGTGCAGTTCCAGCGAGATTTGCTGAGCCGTGCGGAAGTTATGGGTTGTTAAAAAAGTGATCATCGCTTCTTGCTCTTTATTTTTCCTTGCTAAGAGGCCGTTGGATGCGAGGTCTTTGATGGTGAAGTCTCCTAGTAGCAGTACCTCCCTGGATGCAAATTCCGCTAAAAGGTCTTCCAGTTGTTTTATCATCAGATCCGTTGCAGTTGATTTTGCGGCTTTTGCAGTATTATGATAAATGGTAATTAGGAGGATAGAGCGTGCCCTGCCTGAAAAAGACAGAACCTCCTGCCCTGCCGTCAGGTTCCGAGTGACAGGTGTGGCCGTTAACTTGCACCTGTGATTGATGAAAATGGAGAGGCCCCCTGAGGGTCTTCCGTGAGAATTGACCTTAGCGGCCGATTGAAAAAGTTCATGATAGCCAAGCAGAGGCGATGGGGATAGAGACCAGGTCTCCTGAAAACAAATTATGTCGCTTTTGTTCAGGAATTCAACGGCTGATTTTGAAGCAAGGGTTGACTTTAGCCCGCTTGTGTTCCAAGATGTGATAGTTTTGCAGGGGCCTGTGGGAGAAGGGAGAAGAACGTGGGGGTATTTTTGTTGGGTGGGAACCCACATTCAATGCCCCAGTTTTCAAATTGGTTGGCTTCCTTAAAAATTGCATTCCTAATGGATTCCTGGGACCACATTGTAATGGTGGCCTCTGAGCCCCCTCTCCCTGGTATTGTGGAGAACTTGACTGATGTAAGGTCTGAGGAGTGCTGGAATGCAGTTGAATAGGCAGAGGAGATTGCGTCTGTTAAGAGTATCATGTGGGCCCTTATGCTCGTAGTGTGGATAAAATACTAGTTCTGCTTTCTTTTCCGGGCTCCGGTGATCCTGACTCCTGGCTGTTCCAGGTAAAGGAGCTGTCGCCATCAGGAGTTGGAAGCGTGCTTCAGGTGGGTAAATAGACCCCCCCGATTGACTTGTCATTCTCAAAACTTGTGGCACTTGAGGCAAAGAGTAACTCTGCGGCTGTGGATGGAAGTCCCAACAGGCTTTAGTTAGGTCTTCTAATTGATGGAGCGCATTGCGGTCTGTGGCAATGCCCACTATTGGGCTGTGAAGATCCGTCTTCGTGATTTCTGCCATTCCCTGGGGTTGAGGTGAACTATTCCGGTCTTCCATAATTGCTTCAGTGATCTGTACAGGGTTATTCTGGTTCCCAGCGCTGTGGTCTTTGGTACTTATTCCTGTAGATTTGTTTGGCAGTAATACATTTACTGTGGTTGAGGTGTGTGCTTCTGAGGCTCTTGTGATCCCAGAACTACCCAGGGTTGGTGACCCGGGCTGTTCGCTGATGACCATTGAGCCAGCGGGGGACTTACTTTTCTCGATGTTTTTTATTTTGGGTTTTACAGGTGGGTTGAAAATGGAGAAGTAGGGGAGACCCCTTGATTTATTAACTGGTAGACTGAGTGCCGCTAACCCTTCGAGCCCCGATCTTCTTTTCAATAAGCGTTGTTTTTTAGATTGTTTTTTAAGTTTTTTCCTTTCCCGCCTTGACAGTGAGGTTTTCGTTGGAGGCTTAGAAACGCTGTGAGTCAGGCCCGTATGGTGCTGCGGACTGACGCGAGCGATCGAGAGGACGCTGGGAAGCTCTTGACCAACTTTAATCACGGTGTTGCGGACTGACGCGAGCGAGCGAGAGGATGCCGGGAGGCTCTTGACCAGCTTCAATCACCTCGCTTCTCCCCTCGCTTCTCCCCCTTTGCAGCTTGGGTGAAGCGTCCTCTTGGTTGGTGTCTTCCCCCCGTCCCCTGCTCTCCTGCTCCCCTGCTACCCGTGGAGTAGGATAGGGCAGGGCAGGGAAGGAAAGGACGGGCATCGAGGTCCGTACAGCAGCGGCACCAGGTCTGAGCGGCACGGTTTACAGCCGCTCCAAACAAAAAGCATTTTAGCCGCGAATACAATTCGGGAAAGGCCCGGTCGTGGCGGGAGCCGCAGGGAGTCACCCTGTAGCGGCAGGAGCCGCGGGAACATTTTTGGCGACATTTTGACTGAGGGTGAGTGCTGTTACATACATATTGAGGTTTGGGATCTGCTGACTTTGTTTGCTTCCAATTCCCCCTGCTGGACTTATTTTCACGCCGATCCTGAGTCAGCGAGTGTGCGAGGAGGACGCGAGGGAGACGCCGGCTGCTCTTGTCTCGGCTCACCGGCATCGGCATCCGACTCTTAGCTCCCAGCTCCCAGCCTGCTACCCCCCCCGCAATTTCCACACAGCGGGGGGGCTTCACCCAGAGCAGCTGAGCCGAGGTGCCGCTGCCACCGAGGGATCATGGAGCAAACGGCTCGGCGGGAGCCTGCGCCTCCCCCTGCCAAGCGAGCCGCGAACGCCGAGAGAAAGGGCGGGCAGAAGCGGACTATTCCTCCCACAGCACAGCCCAGCCCCAGGTCCTAGCCCCGGCCCCAGCTTGGTTTCGGCCCCATCTGCAGAGTAAAGTACAGCGCCGAGCTGCCCACCGGAACACGGGATCACAAAGATCATACAAGATCACAAAACATCATAAAGAACTTTGAGGTGAGGAGCACTTGAAGGAACATTGAAGGCGCAAGGCAGGCACAGGGCGGAGGAGGAGTGGTATTCCCCGCACATTGAGAACAGAGAGCAGAGAGCTGCTGTGAGCCGCGGCAGGTGCGTGGTACGTGCGGGCTTCGGCAGCTGAGGTGAGCTGAGGTGAGCTGAGCTGAGGTGAGGTGAGGTGAGCCACTCACCAGTCCACCCTTCTACCACCTTCCACCACCCGCCATCACGCTGCCGCCCAACCCCTTCCCGGCACTCCATCACTCATTCTGCTACCCATTTCCCGCCCTCCAGTAGCCCAAAGGGAGCACAGCAAAGCTCCAAGCCTAACGCCCACTGGACAAACCCGCAGGACGATCCGGAAGGGCAAGACCCGGCGTTAAGGGGAGTCGCCACACCGTCACCAAGCCGCCACCAAGCCGCTACCAAGTCGCCAAGCCCGAGGGGGTCGAGGGGGGCCACCAGTTATCAGATGAGAAGCCCTGCCCTGCTCCCTGTTCTCTGGCTCTCTTCCTAAATCTCCGTGCACTTACCACTCCTGACAGGTTAGGAGGAGTGCAGCCCCCCCCCCCGTTATACCGGCGATTAACACATCGGGGGACCGCCATGGAAAACCCCAAGCAACTTAGACCACTCCCTCGGAGGAAGGGTAATACCCTCCGCTCCGCCTCCCCCGGAGGGATCCAGCAGGAGTCGCTACCACCTAAAGACGAGATGTCAAACACAGGCGGCCTATCTTCGCAAGCGCAAGCGCAACCTCAGATTAGCAACTTTTTTATTAAAACCCCTGTCCAAAAGGGCTTCTCCTCTACCCAATCATCTCAGCAGGATACAGACTTAAAAGCTGACATCCAGACTGATAACCACCGCTCCCCAGGACTTGCCTACGTTAAAAACTCAACCCCGGAGAAACCCCCTCTACCCTCACCCGAATCTTCCATCACACATGAGACACTCCATGAGTCATTTCACAAGACACATCAGCTGCTCATCCTCTCCCAGGAGGTTGCCGTCACGACTCATGACAGCTCTCTTCTCTCACTGAGCGCCTTCTCTGCAGCTCCAGGAAATCCATCCTTACCAGCCCTCAGCTCAGACTCCACAAACTTCACGACTTTAAACAACGCGACTAAGCTAGAAGTCCAAGCCCAAGTCCATGGCAGCGTTCTGTTTTCACCATCTGAATACACTGACAACTGTTATATTGCAGACTTAACATCGAAGGCTCGATTACAACCCAGTCCAAGTGCATGCTCAGGGGCCCCTTCAACTAGCCAGAACGTCCCCCTACCTTCAAACAAGAGCCCAAAAAATGAAGGCCTCTCATTATCTCACAAACTATCCAACCGATTCCTGGCCTCCCTAGAAAGTCGAATTGAGGAATCACTCGCCAACTCACCAGGCTTAAGTCCTTCCTCAAACTTCTTCAGAAACCCTCCAGAGGACCAGGAATCATCTGTGTTCACTCTGTCGGACCCCATAAACTCTATTTCGGTCTCACTGACATCCCCCCATGCCAAACAAGACGCAATTGCCAAGGCCACGCTATGGCAGTCGCAGAAAATGGAGCTGCAGATCGATCTAATGCAAACTCTGGCATCAACACTGTCGGATCTGGGCTCCAGGATATGCACCCTCGAAGGCCTGGTGGGGACAATGGGCAATCGGAATTCTTGTCCCTGTAGCCCAATAATCAACAAACTCTCGTCCCTCCCCGAAATCATGGGCTTAATCTTGAACAGCGTTGCGTGCCACAGCAGCAGACAAGGAACATCTCAGCCTATGCCCATGCAAGAGTTTCAAACTCCATCTATCCTCGAAGACCCTTTACGCTCCGCCTCACTAGCCGGCCCATGCCCTGTGAGAAAAAATACACCCCCTCATGCCGACAAAGTTATTAAAAGTTCGGCCAGCCTTTCATTAGGGACCAGCCCCGGCCCACTCCAAGCAGGCTTGGAACTCACCGAAACCACATCGACGCTAGTATCAACCAAGTATCAACCAAGTCATCCTTCATCAACTAATAAATAGTATAACGTCCCGATGCGAGGGGGGTGGTCCGTTTCTTAACTTCTCCACCAATTCATTTTTTACTATTTTCCCTGTCCCACCTCCTTTCTTCTGTGAAAAGTCCCTTATCTGGAGGAATTTAAAAACTCCATATGTGTGAGATTAAACTTTGTCTTAAGTTCGTCATATATGACAAAGCCTAAAACTGAATAAAAACACCCTATTTTGTTGATCCCTGACCTCAAACATCTGCTCATGTACGTATCCTACATGAGGGTTGTTCTGGAGGGGAGCATAATAATTGAGCCTACCTAATCCCAGAAGTCGACGAATAGGAACCCATATTTTGTAGGCTGTCATGAGGGTCTTAAATCGTATCCTTTTATAGTACCCAATTTCTAACGGACGCCATAGGCATCCACAGGCCTCAGTACCAATCAACAATTGATACATTGAGGAATGTTGCTGTGGATCATCACTGGAGCAATGTCTCAAAAGGATCTTAAAATGCACTAATGCCATTGCCCAGTAATATAGCTTTAGATTAGGTAAAGCCAACCCACCACGTTCTGTTGGGAGTGTCAACCATTTGGCCGATCTTCTGGGTCTCGAATAGGCCCATATAAATTGAGTAAATATATTTTCAAATTTTTTAAACCAATAATTAGGGAATACAAGGGGGATGGCTCTCATCAAATACAGCAGTTTGGGGAAATAAACCATTTTAATTAAGTTGCATCTACCAACCAGTTGTAAGTGAAGGTTATCCAACTTCCTCAAATTAAGCTTAGTTTTTACCACAACAGGTGTTAGGTTCACATCCACAATAGTGTCCAAGTCTGCCTTAATTATAACTCCCAGATAGTTAGCACTCTCGACCACCCTACATTGATAACTATTTGCATTTTCCCCCTGTTAAGGGAATACCCTGACAGTTCCCCAAAAACTTCTGCTTCTTCTATAGTTTTTATGGCCAGATCGAGGTCTGGGGTGACCACCGCCACATTGTCAGCATATACCAGAACAGAGGTACTATGACCTTGTGTTACGACGAGGGGTGTATTTGGATTACCTTCCAGTTTTTGCAAGAAGGGGTCAATATACAGTGTGAAGAGGAGTGGAGAGCAGGGGCAACCCTGCCGCGTCCCTCTTGTAATGCTCAGGAGTCCAGATGATTCCCCGTTTATACCAACTCTAGCCACGGGATTGGAATAGAAGGATTTGAATGCCTTGATGAAGTTTGGGCCAATCCCATTCATCTGCATAGTGATCCACAGAAAATGCCAGGAGACCCTATTGAAAGCTTTCTCTGCATCAAACAGGATTGCTGCCGTAGGGTCTGCTGTCACCTGTCCTACATCAAATAAGGATATTATCCTTCTAATGTGATCAATGGTCCCCCTTCTGGGAATAAATCCATGTTGGTAATTAACCACTATTTTATCAAATACTCTAGATGCGATGCCAGTACCTTTGAATAAGCTTTTGCATCACAATTAATCAAGGTAATAGGGCCGTAGAAGCCTAGCTCTTGTATAGGTTTATTCTTTTTGGGAAAAACAACAATTTTAGCTTCTGCCCATGACTGTGGTGGAGTAGCCCCATTAAAAGTTTGAGAAAAGAGGTCCATCAGTACATCTTTTAACTGGTTTGCAAAAGCCTTATAAAATTCAGATGGTATTAGGTCTGACCCCGCTGCTTTCCCATCTGAAAAGCTCAAAAGTGCCAAAAGTATCTCAACCATCCCCGTAGGTGCTTCTAAGTCCTTTTTATCGTCTCCATCATTATAGTCATGGGTGTTAGATCTAAATAATTACTGATTGAGTCAAGTTGCTGATGGGCTAATCTCTCGGGTTCTTTGGTATAAAGATTCTGGTAATATTTCTGGAAGGCTGCTTGGATCTCTTTGGGGCCAGTGACAATACCCACGTCAGGATCCCTGATATTAGTGACCTCCCTACGTACATACTCCTGTCGGGTTCATACCGCCAATTGGTGCCCTATCTTCTTGCTATTTTCATAAACTCTTTCTTAATGGAGTGTGGCCCTATCAACTATTTTTTTCGTATGGACATAATTAATTGCTGCTTTTTCTATAGTGACCTCCATTTGGGTCTTGCTAACCCCCTCCCCTGTCTGTACAGTCGCTACAAGTTTTAATTCTGTTTGAACAAGTCTTAGGCGAAGTTCCTGTAGCTTTCATTTATCATCTTTCCCTTTATTTAGGGAAAATTGGATGGTCTCCCCATGAATGCAGGCATTAAGAGAGTCCCAAACCTTGACTAGGGAGGCTGTACCTATATTTACACTCAAGAATCCCGGAATCCAATCCCTCATATGCTTCTTGTAGCTTTCATCAAGAAGCAGTGCCCTCTCAAAAGTCCATATTTGGGAACTTGAGCCTGCCCCCATCCCTGTCAGTTCCAATACGAACGGATTATGGTCAGATAGGAGTCTGGGATGTCTATCTATTTTGCACTTTGATTGGATCTTAGAAGAAACAAAAAAATAGTCCAATCGTGCATGTTTGTGATGGGGAGCAGAAAAAAAGGTAAACCCATCTTCTAGTGGCCTCCCCGTTGTCCAGACATCCCGCAAGCCATGTGTACTATATAACAATGAGAGCGCTTGAAAGACTCTGGGTTTTCTACCTACATACTTAAAGGCGTACTCCCAGTTATTTGGTAGAGTGACATTAAAATCTCCACAGAGGATGATGGGCAGGGGTCAGTGTGCCAGCTCGTTTGTTAACCAATTAAGGACCCCAGGATCATCCACTATGGGCCCATAAACAGAACAGAGAGTAAAAGTGTCCATTCCTGCTGAATTGCACTTAGTGATCACCCATCTCTCCACCTGTGTCTGTGAAAACTGCATTCTATTGTGCCTGGCAAGAATGGCAACACCCCATGTACGTGATCCTTGAGTGGTCCCTCCTATCAGCTTATAATCCAATTTTTTTTAACAGACCCACTCTTGACTCTGTTATGTGAGTTTTCTGCAAAGAGACAACATCTGCATGCAGTGATTGCAACCCTCTGTCTTTTCTTAGCGTTGTTTAGCCCGCATATATTAGGTGAGGCTATATGAAGCTTCCTAGCCCCCATCATTCGTTCTGCCATAGTGTACTATGCAATCCTCATTCGTGCTTGTGCCTAGAACTGTCCTTCATCAAAAATCAAAGACCCAATACAAACAAGTTGTGTGATTCTATTTATCCGTGTACTTGGCATTCAGATCTGCAGTGGTCCTAGACACTACAGGGAATTTAGGTTGGGGATGCTCCTCTGCTAATATAGGGGCAGCACAACGTAAGTTAGTATTACTTGCCTCATGAGGAAGTTCAACAGTTTTCCCATCCCCCCTAACAAGGGTGGGCAAACCAGGAGGCAATAGTTGGTTAGAGAGTCCCCCCTCCTGCAGCCCGTTACCTAATAGTGTCTTTCCCGCTTGCTGTTTTGCACCTCCGGGGTCCCGTCTGGTACTGGTGGAGCTCTTTTCCTGCCTGGACTCCTTTGCTGCCTTCGATCCTGCTCTTACACTTCCGCCGCCTGTTGTAATTGCTCCAGTGGTCCGCGATTTGATGGACTTTGCTGTGCGTCCCGTCATGACGAAGAGTGTGGCCATGGCTCTCGTCTAATACAGCCACTTCCCGGCCCTGGAAACAATTTGTAGAGCCGTGGTCCGGAACCAAGCAGCCAGCGGCCTCCGCTACGATGAATCAACTGTGTGCGGCCTTTTTGCATTTTCCCCTGTCTCCAGCTCTAGTCAATTGTCCGGCTGGTCATCAGGCGGAGAGAGGAGTGGTGTGGGTGGGCGGTGGGTCTAGGCGACCGCCATCTTTGCTGTAAAAAAAGTGTGGGGGTGCAGTGTTGGTGGTCTTCCGACCACTCCATAACGACCAGGGTGGTCAGTCTGCCCTGAGATAACTGCAACTGCCAGGCACCAGAGATCACTGGTGGTGGTGCCTCGGTACTGAGGTCTCAATATGCTTGGCGGGGCTGCTTCAGCCTGCCATGCATTTTACGAGTTTCCTCATGGCCACACTTTTCATGGTGGTGCGACTGCCATGAAAAGAGTGGCAGTGAGGAAAGAAAGGGGGCTCTAAAAAGCCCCCATTGTGCCTCACGGCATGTGGATGCACACAGGGGGCACAACATGTGCATGCACACCAGCTCCTGCAAAGGATTCACTGGAGCAGTCGATGCCGCGTAGGTACTGCCTTTGACGTTCCCATTGCCGTACTTATTTCATAAGCACCACCCTGGGAACGCCAAAGTACTGCCCACCAGACAGGCGAAAACTCCTGATCTGGCGGGCGGTTCCTACATGAGTTTGGTAGTGCGGGAGCGGGGCGGTCCTGATCATGCATTCCGAAACTCTTAATAAGTCCCTAAGTCTGAAAGTAGAAATTGTGACCAGACAAAGGCATGAAACGAATTTGGCCATCTTAGTTTTTTTTATAGAGAGGGGCACTGTGGAATTGTTTGTTGTAGGGAGCACAGAGAATGCTCAAAAATGGGGAAGGTTACCCCTGGAAAACTTTACCTGATTGGTTAGGGAGTGTCCAGGTTTTCCCCTAACCCACAGGCTGGTTCCAGGTATAAATGTGGTAACCCCAGTAACCTTCTTAGAGCACTTTCTGGACCTGTGAAAGAACAGAAGAGGGCTGGATCTGCAGTCTGTATCCTATGAAGAGCCTAGAAGACTAGACCTGCTTTCCCACATGTACACAAAACAAAGAAATTAAATCTAATCGACATAAGGCTGACTTCCTTTTCATTCTACAGGGACACAACTAGTTACGAGAGGCCTTTTTCCTGCAATTACCCAGCTGACAAGTTCCAACTGGAGCTGCCCTGGACTCTGCTGATGGCCTCTGTTGGAGTGAGTCTTGCGCCTCAAGAGTTCTTCACTAGGTCCTAGATCCTTTTATGGTGTAAAAGTGTATTACTCCTAACTTTTCCCGAAACCAGGGATTTAGAAACATTTTGGCTACAAAGTCCTTTCAGATGATCAGGACCAAGCGATCCACTGAAGGTACACGGCCGCAGGGCAAAGATTCAGGTTGCTCCATGGCAGGCCTGACATACTTGGAATGATATTCCCTCAGACTTTTTGACTTCACTCCTTCTGTTTTGATTATTTTGCTTTTGCTGGCATTAGGACTCTGCATACATTTCCCTTGCTAACTAGTTGTAAAGTGCTTATGCTCTCTCCCTAATACATGGTATAATGGGCATCTACCTGATTGGTACATATAATTTACTTTTAGTATATGGTACTGCATGTGCCCCAGACCTGTAACTTAAATGCTTCTAGTGGGCTACTCACTAAAGTAGCACTTTAAAACGTCTCAGGACTGCCACTGCAGCGTGCAGTGTAGTTTTGAACTGCCATTTTGACCTTTATTTTTAATTCTTATAAGTCACCCCTAAGATAGACCCTAAAGGCTCTGAGAGCAGGGTACAATGTATTTAAAAAGTAGGACATGTGTGCTTACATTTCACATGTCCTGGCAGTGAAAAACTCCTAAACTAATTTTCACTGTTGTAAGGCCTATCTCTCCCCTTGACTTGCACTGGGTTGCCTCATTAAGTTGAATAATAAGTGCTAACTTTTAATTGGGAGTAGATAGAGATATGCTGTTTACCCTTAAATTAATTGTAATTTAAAACCCTCTTTAAAAGCAAAGTTGGATTTTAAGTCACAATTCTGAAAATGCCTCTTTTATAAAGTTATATCAACAAGAATATCCAGTTGCTTTGATTAGAACGTATTCAATACTGGGCCAGTGGATTCTATTCAAAGGCTTGTGAGATTTATTTCACAATTTTTAAAAATATTCCATAAGATTCAATAACATTCAAATCATGTCAAACACTGAGGAAAACACAACGTAATGACGTTTTTCAACATATGAATTGCATAGACAAATAACACACAAGAACAAATATTTACAAATGTGTATAATACATCAGCATATTGTCAGGATTCGCGATCTTGGGCGCCTACCTGGTGTCTAGACTACATTTCCCATGAGCCTTAGAGTTGTGGGAGGTACTTAACGAGGAGACGCGCTGAAGCGGATGCGCTTAATTCTGTTTTCCTGTTTGCTGTCTCTGCGTCCTGGATTGCCTTGCCTCTTTGTCTTCATTTGGCCCCCTGTCAGCGGCATTGCGAGGAGTGCCCTGCCTTTTGCCCGGTGTCCTCAGAGCGGTGAGTTGGTATAGCGCGGCTGCGCATGTTGAAAGAACGGAACGCTGTGTGTGTCGGCCGACCACGCGTTATCGTTCCGAACTCTATCCTGCATTTTTGTTTATATTGCGGAGCATAGTAGTTTCGGCTACGTGTTACCGTAGTGGATTTGGATTTCTGTGTTTTAAGTAGCGGAGCGCAGTGTGTGTTCAGGCCACGCGCTACCGTTACCGGAGGTGTTCTTAGTCATTTCATAATACGGTGCTATGTGAGTCTGGAGGCCACTTGCTGCCGTGTTTTCCTTGCCAGTTAACCTGTGTGTTTATACAGCGGAGTTCAGTAGTGGTTACTACGTACTACCGTGTGTACGAAGAGACATTTAACTATTGAAAGGGATATTCATATCAGGACTCTAAAGGATTATGAATATACAATACTCCTAGCGCCAAACAGAGTCTTGGGGTGTATAGAGATTTAAAGAAGTCATGCAATTCTCTAATACTCCTTTGATTGTACTGGGAGTTCCAACCCAGTATAGAAAGCCTTGTTCTCTTATTCCTTGGTTGGGCTTATGCTTGATTGTTTTCTGATACATTCAAAGAACTGCAATTATGTTTTGATTATTCTGAAGGAGTTGTGCTTCTGGTTCCTTTCAGGTATTCCATTATCTTAGTGAGACTATATGAGAGTAGCATTTTAGTTATATGTGGTGTATAACTGTGTTTCTATGCTTATTCAGAGCCTATTATCCCAGCAGTTCCTTCCCCTTCCCTTATATCCCTCACCTAATGGTTCGAACTCCCTGTTACTTAAAGTCAGGGAGTTGGTAACATTTGGAGGTGGACCCCTATGAGCAATGATCGGATCCTGTGGAGCGTAATCCTGACACATATTGTGTACAGTTGGAGAAACAAAAAAAGTAAACAAAGCACCAGTCCAGAAATCAAAAATAGCAATTAGGCGGAGCGGCATGTCAAAACTTGCAAACCACTGCAATGTCTCCTGCCTGTATGCACAGCTCTGGGGGACCTTTGATTCAAGTTTGGGGGAACACAGGAGGGAAACTAATTAGACTTTCTCCCTGAGCGCCCAAGGTTAACTTTTCCCAGCCTCTGTTGTCAACGCGTTTCCAACCCCGTCACCATTAAGGGGTTTTCATCAGGACTTGGACGTGGTGGTGTCTATTGGGGAAAATCAGAGAAAACAAGGTGTGGGTTACTAGCACCTACCAACTTAATTGTGGTGTGTTAATTTTCCAATGTTACGCCTGATACATAATGAAAGGTACCTCTTAACATGGTTGCAGATTGCTTGGTTTGTTGAGAAATTGCTGACACTGGAATCATTTATGAGGCCTGTTGAGGAATAGGAATGATCGTAAATGAGGTGTGTGTAACGTAAAATAAAGTGTACCCACTTTTTGTTTGTAATCAGAAAACTTGCCTGCACCAATTGGGATATTTTATTTGCAGATGGAAACAGACGTTCGGTGAGTCAATTCTGATACATAGTTGAAATGCCTATTTAGAGGAAATACGAATGCTTGTTAGTCCCTCCTTTGAAAGGTGAATGTTTATAGCATTTGAGCAGAATACACTGTTACTTTGACATTTGGGTTAAACTAACGCAGAGTGCGTTGAATATGGATATAAAATGAAACCATAAATCTTGGTATTGGGGGGTATTCTTTAAAAAAACGGAATGCTACTGAGCTGACGAGCTTGTGTTGATGCACCTGCACCCAGTCAGTGGTATTCAGAAACCCAAGAAGACTTTGGGAAGCATTTCCAGCACCCACAAAACAACTTGATGCTCTCTACTGATGAAGGAATGAGTCCAGAAATGTGACTACAGGTACACAGCACAGGCTGCACCAACAAAGGTGAACAATTAAAGACTACTACTGAAGTAAGTGTTATCATGCACTGCATTTACCATGATGCACGGGGGCTAATTGAGTGCTGGAATGTGAGGCAGTATGCTCCCACCCGCCTTCTGTTTTCAAAAGTATCCAGCCAGCAAGGTACCTTCTCTGGGCGTGAAATTCAAATTTCTCCTGCTCAGAGCTTTCCCACCAATCATCAGTGGCTTCCCCGAGACCTTGTCCAGCGTCTGTCCAAAGATATGAAGCCCTCTTCAGCCACTGCCCTATGCCTTACCCTGCTAAGTATTTCTGGCTTACATTTCAGAATATGAGTCTGAAGGTAAAACTTTCGACCTTGTAAAACCTGGTTTCCCATCTGACCCATGCTCCATTGAGGTTGGCTTTAACTTGCACCTAGGTACCAGTCAAACGCAACCAGTTGATTGCCATGGCTTGGTTTTCGCGGAACACTTTTTTTGGGTTATTTTTACATTAAATCTTTAGAAAATAATAAATAGTGTTTCCTTTATTGTTTTAAAAAAAATCATTTTGATGTCATTTTATTTATGAAACTGTAGTCTCTTTTTTTTTAATTGGTTTGGGATTTTTCTTGCATTATGTATTGACTCTATTATTGTTTTGGGACTGCCTAAATACTTTACACAGCCTCTAAGTTAAGCCTGTCTGCTCCATGCCTTTGCTACTAGGGGTTTAGCTCATGTTTATTTAGTGACTTTAGTGGGTCACACTGACAAGTGTTGTGGTTATTACTTGAAGTGGGTACTCATCCCATGAACTAATACTCCAATTGCTTAAAAGAAGGTTAAGTGGTGGTGCGAAGTAGTGCGTTGTTTAAAGTTGGTTCTTGCTATTGAGTCTAGAGATGGCTGGCCTTAGTTGTTAGTGAGTGTCTTACTTTGAGAGCTAGGAATTCATGCATTTATTTAGTTTCTTTGCAGGCTGAATTTGATTAGCTATTGTTCCTGGTACCTTTGTTCTTTTTGACGTATTTAGGGGGGCTTCTTCCATGTGTTCTTGGAAAGAATGGTTCCACCCTTCCACTGCGTTATTTGTCTTTGCTTTTTGACACATGGTGCTGGCAAAGAGAATCTGCCATGCATTGCAATCCTTGGTTGGTGTTTGTGGCCTGATTGGTGACCAACTGTTGCTCAAGCAGTCACAGCATTCCGGTTGTTTCCTTCTTGAAGTTGTAAGGTCCCAATTCCCCCATGAACCAGCCAGCCCAACAAGAAAGTGGACACTTGATGAACCGACTGATTCGGAAGGGAAAGGGGAAGTGGATAGAGAAACAAACAAACACTGGATCTTCGTCTCGCGGGATCCAAAAGGTTTCTCTAGATGAAGTGCTCTGGACCTTCCTTGGTCAAACTTTCAGCTTTGTGAATTTTGACCTATTATAACAACAATACCCAGACACAATCAGTATTCTAATGACTTATCAGCTGTAAATGACATTCATTTGTTATTCCTCATTTATTATTAACATACCTAATGTCTGAAGATCCATGCAAACACTTCTATGGTTTGATAGATGAATTTGAAAAGGCTCTACCACAAGAGTTTTACCACCTTAAATGACACAAAACACTTTCAGTTTTTTCTGTAAAGCACCCCCAAGTGCTGAACTGGTTAATAAGTGTTAGTTTTTAAAACAATGGACTTCCACACTAACTTCGTACCTTCAAACCGTTATGTAGAGTCTTCAATAATGGGGTTCTGTAAAGACAAATTAAGGAAGAAACAACAACAATACCCAAAAAGTCAGGGAAAACATGGCGGCCAGCTAGGTAGCCGGTCGCGAGTGCTCGGAAAGGAGGAGCGGCGTTTTTGTTAAACAAACAGCCTGTTATGTGTCCAACAAGCGGCTGCCTAGTTTTTGTACCTGATTCATGTCAGCATTTTTTTTTCCGCGTGTTTAGAGATTCCTTCCCATTACTGTATAACGGCAAGCGGAGGGGAGTGAAGGGCGGCGGCAGCCGCAGGCAGTGTATGGCGGCGGGAGACGAGGAGCGATTACCCAGGCAGAGGGGAGGGGAGGAGGAGCCTCCAGCAAAATCTCCGGAGGAGCAGGCTGCCTGTGGAGGAGAACGCTGGGTTAGAGCGGCTGCCGAGTTGGGAAGAGGTAGGAAAGCAGCTGCTAGGCTACAGTATAGTGCGGGAGGGGCAATTGGTCGTGGAGTTGGAGGCTTAAAGGGAGAAAATAAATTGGAGCTAGGAGAAGCCCCAGTGTTGCAGGCACATTTTAGCCCTAAAGTGAGTGCTTCTGGGGTGGGTGCTGAAAATACAGGCAGAGGGGGTAGAGAGACGGGGGCACGATCAAAGGTCTCTCAAAACATTTCTAGTGAGAGAAAAAAGGGCTCAGTACACACAGTAGTCACGAAGAAGGAGGACAATAAGGAGGTCACAGGATACGTTTTGAGGAGTACAAGACAGGGAGGGAAGGAAAAACAGGTTAATACACAGAATATCTGTAAAAAAGATTTAGGCTCAAATTTTAGGAATAATAGTAAAAAGCACAGTAGACAAAACAACAGAGCAGGATTATTAGGTACAAATTTACCAATAAACCCCTCTTTGAATGCATACTTTAAACCAATGCCCAAAACTCTAATATTATCAAAGGATTCTATCCCAGACAGCGCTAGATCGAATAAGAGTGGGTATTTGAAGGAAGGACAGACGAAGGGGGAGAGACTGGAAGTTGGCACTGGGTTGAAAACGTCAGGGGTAGAAAACAGCTTGACAGATTGGGCAGATCAACTAAGCCCGAATAGATATCAGGTCTTAGAGATGGAGGATGTAACCCAAGATAATCAAGATACAATTGATGTTGAGCGGGAGTCAGGACAGGAGGTTAGTGCTGCACCCACAAGTCTAGGGGAATGTGACTCCCCCTCGACAGAAGAGCCGGGCATTAGAGAGGAAGAGGAGGGTGAGGGAGGAGGTAGCGAGAGTTTATCTGAGGTTGAGAATTTGGATAGCACGGTTATTGCCCTTTTAAGAAAACTCGATTTGGATGTGCATACGGGGTTTGAAGAGTCAAAGGCGAATCAGGAGGGGATCAGGGAGGTATGTGGAGTTTTGGAAGCTAAGTTTGATGATTTAAGCAAGCGCACAGAAGCTCTTGAATTAGAGGTTCAGGAGATTAGAGACAAGGTAGAGGAAAATAGCAAAGAATTGGAAGAAGTTAGATCCAGGGAGAGGGTGCATGAAGATAGACTGGAAAGATTGGAGAATATGCAACGGAGGAACAATTTAAACATTTTGAAACTGCCAGAAGGGAAAGAAGGTGAAAATATAAAGGGTTATATTGTCCATTTATTGAAAACAGAACTGCAGGTAGAAGAAACGGAGGAGGAGATCTCTCTGGATATTCAGAGGATACATAGAGATCCCTTCAGATTGAATCCAAATCGCTCAAAACCCAGAAGGATTTTGATTAACTTCCTGACATATAGTCTAAAGGAAAAACTTCTGGCCGCGGCTTTGAAGAAAGGAGCCTTGATGGTAGATAACTCTAGAGTTGAGGTCACGTCGGATCTGTCAGTGGTAACAGCAAACAGACAATGGGAGCTGGGCAAAAGGATCGAGCCATTAAGAAGTATGGGAGCTATTGTGCAATTGAAATTTCCGGCTTTTTAAAAAGTCATGTGGAAGAATAGAATGCATACTTTCAGGTTTGTCGAGGATGTTGATGCTTTTTTGGATCAATGCCAGGCCGGAAATGTGTAATTGAAAAAGGCTCTAGAAGAATGGGTATAGCACTGGATGCATAGAGGCTTATTATTTGTGCATAAGTAAGATTGTGAAAGAAAACGCTATACCTCCCGTAACAGGTACTTGAAAGGCCTTGGTAGGGCCCTAGGAAGCTGGTTGGGTTTTCCAGGGAGGGGGGAATGGGGGCGAGGGGGAGGAAGTTGGGGGAGGGGGTTGGAGAGGGGGGAGTAGAGAAGGAAAAGTAAAAAAATATTCTCGTAAGCTAATTTCTCACCTTGGTGTTAGTGAGTTCCGAGGGGATATGTGGTGATGGGGGGTAGTGTTGCGGAGCTGACCTTGACTTCGTGGAATGTGAATGGTTTAAGAGTAAAGTCTAGGAGGGACAGGATAATGAAGTACCTAAGGGATCTCTCAGTACATATTATGATTCTACAGGAGACTCATTTAACTGAGGAGGAGAGCAAGAAATATTTTGCATCGCAGCGATGGCTGAAGCATGTTTTTTTTACTCCACAATCGGTGGTAACAAAAGGGATTGCATTGTTGGTTAGACAGGGGGTAGACTGTATTATTGAGGGGGAGGTAGCTGACACTAAAGGAAGATGGCTGATTGTTACTATGAAAATTAGTGGCCTCGTATATAACATCATAGGATATTATGGTCCAAATCAAGACGATGTGGGGCCTTTGGATGAATAAATTAAAGAGATGGTAGGTTTTACAGGTAATATTATTCTTGCTGGAGACTTTAACACGATATTGGATCATAAATTGGATAGATCCTCAAACAGCAGGCCGCAGGTAAATAGCAAGATGTCAAACAGGGTGAAGGGGGTAATAGATCAGTTTGGTTTATGCGATGTGTGGAGACACAGGTCAGGTCAACCACTAGGCTATACCTATTACAATAAAAAATACCGTCACAGATGAACGATTGATTATATTTTAATAGATTTAAGATTGTTGGAGAGAGCGAAACAGATTTTTCACGTTGGGGTACACCTCTCAGACCATTCAGCAGTTACTTTAGTGGTTAAGACAGGAGTGAGCGGTTTGGGTTCGGTCTGGAGGCTGGACCGAACCATATTGTATGACTCTGAGTTGATAGAGAATCTCAGGCAGGAAATAGATGGATTTGTAGAGCATAATGTGGGGTCAGCGGGAATTGATGCTGTTTGGGAGACCTGTAAAGCTTTTCTTCGAGGGAGATTGGGAGCTTTGGCGGCTAGTAAAAGAAGAGCATACTTAAGCAGGGTAGAATCTTTGGAAAAGGAAGTTCGTCAAAAGGAGAGAGGCCTAGTGGAGGCAGTGAGCAGTGAGATTAAAGAAAAGATTGTTCAATATTTGGAAGAATTAAAAAGAGAAATTGCTGTAGTGGTCTCTAATAGGGGTAGGGAAAAATATGAGGCTAGTCAATTAGCGCATTTTGAATATGGTGAAGCTACAAGTAAATTATTAGCTTGGAAAACTAGGAGTGAGCGGGTACGTAGCACAATTAAAGAAGTAAAAGATGGTGAACTAGGACAATTTGTTACTGACACAAAGGATATTGCGGAGGCATTCTATAGATATTTTGAAGAGGTGTATAGGGAGGATCTTGCTCCGGCTAAACAGGCAATAGATAGTTGGGTAAAGTTTTTAAAACCATTGACGGAAGAGCTTCAGAAATTATTAGATCAAGAGATAACGTTGGGAGAAGTAGAGATGGCTATAAGAAGTGTGAAGAAAGGGAAGGCAACAGGACCAGATGGGCTTCCTGCCGAGGTCTACAAGGCAGTGGCAGGGAGCGTGGCACCCCTATTAACGAAACTTTTTAATGATATCTTTTTAGGTGATGCAGTCCTCCCAGCGTCATGGAATGAGGCAAACATTATTGTTATTCCTAAACCTGGGATATCACCAAAATATATGGACTCCTATAGGCCGATTTCGCTGTTAAACAGCGATTATAAGTTGTTTGCCAAGATCTTGGCAGATAGGTTGGCTAGAGTTGTCCCACATCTAATACATAAAGATCAGAAGGGGGTTATTAAAGGGAGGTATCGAAAGGAGTTAACATTTTCCCTTATATTCAGTATAGATGCAGCAGCTACATATAACCTTCCCTTGGTGGTGGTTGCCCTGGACGCCGCCAAGGCATTTGATCGTGTTAACTGGGTATATTTGAAAGAGTTAATAGCTCATGTACAGATGGGGGTCAATTTTGGCTCGGTATCGACACGGCTATATCAGTCACCCACTTCGAGGGTTTTAATAAACGGGAATTTAACACCACCAATAAAAGTAATGAGAGGTACAAGGCAGGGATGCCCTTTATCTCCTCTCTTGTTCGACCTTTATATAGAACCTTTAGCGTGTCGAATAAGAGAGGCAGAGTTGATTCCTCCTTTTGAGTTTCAAGGTTGGGCCAGAGAGATTGGGCTATACGCGGACGATATAGTCATTTTTACCCTTAAACTACATCAATCACTGAGTTGTATAGAAACTATAACGAAGGAATTTGGTGAGGTTTCTGGATATCTTTTAAATAGGGATAAAACTGAAATGATGTCCTGGAACTTAAATGCAGGAGTTACATCATGTAAAACAGAGATAAGATATCTAGGGGTGCAAATAACACAGACATTAAGGAACTTTCTAAAATAAATTTGGTTAAAGTAAGGAAAGAAATCTCCCAGGCCATGAGAGGCTGGGCGCATTTGCCGTTAACGTTATACGGCCGAGTTAATTTGGTGAAAATGATGGTTCTACCCAAGTTAACTTTTCTTTTTGATTCGATTCCACTTATGTTTAAGAAGGAGGAGATTAGAAAGCTGCAAAGCGAGATTGGGTCTTTTATTTGGGCATCTAAAGGATCACGTTTATCTTGGAAAAAAATTAGGAGAAGACTCTTGAAAGGAGGTTTGGCAGCCCCGGACCTACAGATTTACTCTTGGGCTTTTTTGTTAAGGAACTGCAGAATGCTTTTGGGAACCCCAGGGAGTTCAGACATTGGCATACTACTCTCAGCATTGTTAAGAACGGAGAAGACTAATCAGAGTACGTTTATGTACAAATTTGCTGACCCGAAATACTTCAAGAAAATAAGGTTAAAGGTTTTGAAAGATCTAGCTATGTTATGGTATAGAGTCAGGAGGGCAGCAAAGATACCGTACTTTAGTGCAATGGCACCAATTTGGGATACACCAGGAGTTCCGAGTTGGACTGATGATGCTCTGGCAACACCATTAAAAACAGTAGGTCCTCAGAGATGGGGGGACCTGTTTTTAGAAGGGAGATTAGCACCGTGGAGGTACTGTGAACAGAAAAATTTAAGTACCTCCAGATACAAAGCTGGGCTGTTGGGAAGGAAAATTTACTCGGGCACTACAATGTTTTTGAAGAGAAACTAGTCTTGGAGACCCCAATTAAAAAAGAGGTGGCGATGTGGTATTGGTCGATAGTGGACCTAGAAGATGGACCCTTTGTATTGCCGGAGACCCTGTGGGGAGAGTGCTTGCCGAGGATTGCGATAGAAGATATATGGCAAGTATCTATGTTGATTCTATACAAGGTGGTTAAACCTACGAACTTAAGGCGAAACCACTTGTTCATTCTCCACAGGGCGTATTGGACTCCAAAAAAACTGGCGAAATTCAGAGACGGCGGTACAGTGAGGTGTTCCAAATGCAATAGCCCGAATGAAGACGATATACATATGTTTGTTACATGCCCAGAGATAGAAGACTTCTGGAAAGCAGTGAGTAAATGCTTGTCCACTGCATTGGGCCAACAATTGGAGGTAAGCCCTGAACTTGTTATGACGGGAAAAGCAGATTTACAAGGTAAGGGCTATAACGATAAAGTGAAATTGGTGTTTTACGGTATCTTGGTTGCTCGAAGGGAAATTTGCAGAATGTGGATATCTGTGGACCCTCCGTCTGAGTTGACTTGGTTAAGAGCTATGAGAGTTATGGCAAAGCTAGATATGGCTGGTCGGAACAAGAAGAGATGCAAATTTTGGACTCCGTTCTTACAGCACTATGGGTGACGGTGGGGGGGACGAAGACTTAGATGAAATAAAGTCCTATGATTAAGCTTCTCTAGAATCTCGGTGGAAGTTTGTTGCAAGGAGGAAGGGCGAACGAGGTACATTTTACTCCTAAACAACACTATGCCCACTATATGAGATAAATTAACCCCAGGGTGGATCCGCGACAGCATGGGGTGAGGAGAGGCGTATGAGGACAAAAAAAAACAAAACAAAAAAACAAAAACGAAAAAAAAGAAAATAAAACAATACCCAAAAAGTTCTGGAATGTAGAATACCCAACTCACATTTGTTGATTAGCTTAAAAACCTTCAGCTTTGGAACTTTAGTAAGTCCCCAATACAATATAGTGAAACCTAAACATTTATTTGCTGAAGTTATGTCCATACAGTTATAATATTACCAGCACAATGTTTAATTTCACCAAAGTCCTAAACAAACATAATTTGTAAGTATGGGCGAAATTTGCGAATTCGCGATCCACGAATTCACGCGAAATGGCAAAAAAAATCTGTGAGATCGCAAGTTTTCCCGCGAACTTGCGGATTGTTTTGGACATTTGCACAAATATGTGACCACTTATGCCTGTAACTTTGCCAGCACGCCAAAAGGCGTGAGAGGGCCCGGGGCAGTTCAGCAGCACTGGGGCTCACACCCACTGGGCCCCAGGGCAGTTCAGTAGCGCGGGGGCCCACAACCCCTGGGCAGCTTAGCAGCGCGGGGGCTCACACCCACAGGGCTCCTGGGCATTTTAGAAGCGCCACCCTCTGGTTCATCACTGCCACCCTCTGGTTCATCACTGCCACCCTCTGGTTCACCACTGCCACCCTCTGGTTCATCACTGTCACACTCTGGTTCATCACTGGCACCCTCTGGTTCATCACTGCCACCCTCTGGTTCATCACTGCCACCCTCTGGTTCACCACTGCCACCCTCTGGTTCATCACTGTCACACTCTGGTTCATCACTGGCACCCTCTGGTTCATCACAGCCACCCTCTGGTTCATCACAGCCACCTTCTGGCTCACCACTGCCACCCTCTGTTTCACCACTGCAACCCTCTGGTTCACCACTGTCACCCTCTGAATCACCACTGTCACCCTCTGGTTCATCACTGCCACCCTCTGGTTCATCACAGCACCCTCTGGTTCACCACTGCCACCCTTTGGTTCATCACTGCCACCCTCTGGCTCATCACTGCCACCCTCTGGTTCACCACTGCCACCCTCTGGTTCATCACTGTCACCCTTTGGTTCATCACTGCCACCCTCTGGTTCATCACAGCACCCTCTGGCTCACCACTGCCACCCTCTGGTTCACCACTTCCACCCTCTGGTTCATCACTGTCACCCTCTGGTTTATCACTGCCATCCGCTGGTTCATCACAGCACCCTCTGGTTTACCACTGCCACCCTCTGGTTCACCACAGCCACCCTCTGGTTCATCACAGCCACCCTCTGGCTCACCACTGTCACCCTCTGGTTCACCACTGCCACCCTCTGGTTCACGACTGCCACTCTCTGGTTCATCACTGCCACCCTCTGGTTCATGACAGCACCCTCTGGCTCATCACTGCCATCCTCTGGTTCATCACTGCCACCCTCTGGTTCACCACTGCCACCCTCTGGTTCATCACTGTCACCCTCTGTTTCATCACTGTCACCCACTGGTTCATCACTGCCTCCCTCTGGATCATCACTGCCTCCCTCTGGATCATCACTGCCACCCTCTGGTTCACCACTGCCACCCTCTGGTTCACCAGTCACCCCCTGGTTCACCACTGCCACCCTCTGGTTCATCACTGCCACCCTCTGGTTCATCACTGCCACCCTCTGGTTCACCACTGTCACCCTCTTGTTCACCACTGCCACCCTCTGGTTCACCACTGCCACCCTCTGGTTCATCACTGCCACCCTCTGGTTCACCACTGCCACCCTCTGGTTCACCACTGCCACCCTCTGGTTCACCACTGCCACCCTCTGGTTCATCACTGCCACCCTTTGGTTCACCACTGCTACCCTCTGGTTCACCACTGCACCTTCTGGTTCATCACAGCACCCTATGGTTCACCATTGTAGATTATGGGGAGAAAGCACACCTGCCCAGCCAGTCTCAACCGAGACAAATTAATTTGGGGCCGGTTAATGTGTTACTGAATTTGAGCTTCAAGTCTGGCACCTGCTTCCTGTTGTGCCATACTTGTAACTATTCTCTGACCCTGCTTCGAGGGTCAGAGCAGGGTCGGAGAATAGTTGCAAGTAGGCAACGAACTCTTGAGGCACTACTCAGGAAGCACTTACAGGGTTATAGCAGGTGGTGCCCAAGTTGAAGTTAATTTCTTTGTAACCATTTTGTAAATGGTTACAAAGAAATTAGCTTCAACTTTGGCACCTGCTGTAACCCTGTAAGTGGTTCCTGAAAAAAATTTGTCCTGCTCCTAGATTCGTGGATTTTTCCGCAATTTCGCGAGATTCGCGGATCACGAAATTGCGGAAAATCCGCAAATTCCGCGAGCGGAATGAATTTTTGGCCCATACTTAATCATTTGCCAGAATATCAAGTTCCCTGTGCAAATATCAAGACCTCAGCGCAATGTATTTAAATCTCTTCGGAATTCTGATGCAAATAGTTCGAGGAGGTCTACATAGTCTTACCAGTATTGGTCGCTTCTTGTACTAGCGTCCGATTACCTGGTAATATACTTGTTTCTTTGTTTTTTCAGATTCACAGGAAGTCGTCCAGTTTTATACCGGAATCTCCCAAAGACGAAATCCAGGAAGGAGGCTCCGACTACCAGCAACGTGGAACGAGATCCGGAGTCTTCAGAAACAGGTAAGGGGGAGCGGG
This sequence comes from Lissotriton helveticus, assembly GCF_964261635.1. Classification (NCBI taxonomy): domain Eukaryota; kingdom Metazoa; phylum Chordata; class Amphibia; order Caudata; family Salamandridae; genus Lissotriton; species Lissotriton helveticus. The sequence continues at coordinate 1,559,699,264 of NC_136059.1, forward strand.
ATAAAGCTGGGAAGAGGGGGAGGAGGGAGGCGGGCAGAAGAGGAGAGTGCCGTTCCGAATGCAGGCTTACTGAAAAGGAGGTTGAGGAAAGCCGTAGGATGAAAGGAGCAGGATTCTTTAAAAGGGGAACTCGCCGGCTGACAACTGGGTCCGAAACGCTTGTGGTGATGCGTCGTATCCAAATGAAGCGAAGCGCCCTTTCTCTCCAAGGCACGTCTTTTATACCTGCAACATGGAGCGTCTTCAGGACATTTGCATGCGCCTCACGTGGGATGCAACCAGCCGTTCAGCGGTTTGCTCACGTGAGGCAGGTGACAGGATTCAAGAAGTCAACAAACAAAGCTAGCCACAAGTATTCTTAGAAACAAAAGGTAACAAGCATTGCTAACTACTAAAAGATTTGTCTTGAAACAATCTCATAATTACAACACCACTGATGTCTTACAATATTCTAAGGAGGGGTCATGTTCAGGAGAGTGCAGCAAATGAACCCTTAACAGTTCCTCCCCCCAAAGGCCGTCTCACAGGGCGTGGTTTTTTCGGGTGAAGAGCATGAAATGACCTCACTAATCTTGGAGCGTGCACATTACTTTCTGGCTCCCAAGATCTTTCAGATGGATCATATCCTTTCCAATCGAGTAAGTAGTATAGACGACCACCAATACGTTTTGAATCTAGAATCTTTTTGACTACGTACTCTAGGTGATCGCCAACCACAATTGGCGGAGGAGCATTATCTGGTCGTGTGGCCGGGTCATGGGGTTTTAGGAGGGAGAAATGAAACACTGGATGGATAGAATAATCCTTGGGAAGAACCAATTTAACAGAGACTGGATTCACAATTTTTTCAATAGGGAATGGTCCTATGTATCTTGGTTTCATTTTTTTGGGACCTTCAATTTGAATGTTTTTTGTTGACAACCAGACTAAATCTCCCTCCTGTATGACAGGGTTGGTAGTCTACGTCAGTCTGATAAGTCTTTCATTCTTAATTTGTTCTTAGCTAAGTTCTTTTTCACTAGTTCCTGGAACGTTTGTAACTTAGACAGCCTTTCAGTAACTGCGGGCATAATTTCCCATTTTTCTGGAAATGTTACTGGAATGGAACATGGATGCTGACCTGTTAAGAAATAGAAGGGTGAACATCCCAGGGCTGCATGTGTGGTATTATGGTATGAAAACTCCGCCCAGGGTGGTACCTCATCCCAATTAGTGGATATGGTAGAAACCAGGCATCGTAAACCTTGTTCAAGATATTGATTCACCTTTTCTGTTTGCCCATCGGTCTGGGGGTAAAAAGCAGATGATAAGGCTAGTTCTATCCCTAATTGTTTACTGAGTTGATTCCAGAATTTCAAAATGAATTGAGGGCTTCTGTCCGAAATTATTTTACTTGGGAGGCCATGAAGTTTAACAACATTAACCAAAAATATATCACTGAACTCTGTTGTTGAAACGCAGCCGGGGCGTTACATAATTCAAAAGGCATGACCGTATATTCAAACAAACCAAACTTAGTGCGAAAAGCTGTTTTCCACTCATCACCTTCCTTAACACGGATAAGGTGATAAGCGCCTCGGAAATCCAATTTGGTGTAGATACTGGAGCCTTTTACCTGATTAAGCAGCACTGGAATCAATGGTAGAGGATACCTTTTCTTTATTGTTGCCTTAATGACAGCGCGATAATCGATGCACGGTCTCTTATCGCCTGACTTCTTTGCCACAAAAATCGCCGGCTGACAACTGGGTCCGAAACGCTCGTGGTGATGCATCGTATCTAAATGAAGTGAATCGCCCTTTCTCAACAAGGTGCGTCTTTTATACCTGCAACACGGAGCGTCTTCAGTACATTTGGATGCGCCTCACGTGGGATGCAACCAGCCGTTCAGCGGTTTGCTCTCGTGAGGCAGGTGACAGCATTCAAGAAGTCAACAAACACTGCTAGCCAAAAGTATTCTTAGAAACAAAAGGTAACAAGCATTGCTAACTACTAAAAGATTTGTCTTGAAACAATCTCATAATTACAACGCCACTGATGTCTTACAATATTCTAAGAAGGGGTCATGCTCAGGAGAGTGCAGCAAATGAACCCTTAACACCAACCACCTTGCCTGGAAATAATCCATTAGTGAAGTTGGTTTAGTGTCATGTTGTTGGTCATAGGGAGATTCAAGAAGCAAGCAATAATGTTTAGTGACTTCCTTTACAGTGTTCCGTGCTAAAGCTGTTTACTTTTTTATTTTGTGTGCAAATTTTAGGATTAGTTGTATATTTTATGATCAGGAAGAATTTTTGGAGGTGGCTCCATATTTTATGGTTAAAGTGGCAGTAGCACCCCTGAATTGCAGTGTGTGGGTATATTTTATATATGGTCGAAATTGTTGACTGTTCAAAATCTAAGATGGGTTTTTGGGGGTTATAGGTATTAATTCGTTTTTTTCATGTGGGTAAGTATTCGATTGTAATTTGCACTTTGTTAGGTAAAAGCAAATACTCCTTCAACTGGAATGCCCCAAAGACATTGGGAACTCGCCAATTTTCAGTTGTCTCAGAGCTGTGGCTCAATGGATGACTTGGAGCCATTTCAAATTTAATGCTTTCAAAACAGAAATACTTACGTGTGGCGATAGGAAAAATTATGACCCGCTTGCCGCCTGGCCTGATCAACTGGGATCACCGCCTAAAGTACCAAAGGAAGTAAGAAACCTCGGAATGACCATGGACTCCAAGCTATCGGTGAATGCCCAAGTGGACAATCTAGCAAGATCAAGCTTTGTTACTATAAAAACTCTGCGACAAATCTTCCCCCATTTGGGATTTCCACACAAGAGCCAGGCTATCATCTTCCATGTTCTGTCCAAACTCGATTACGCCAATAGCCTCTACCACAGATTACCTTTAACAACTATGAAAAGACTACAACGGATTCAGAACTTGGCTGCCAGACTACTCTTACATATCAAACCACGAAACCACATCTCCCCTGCCTTGAAAGCCCTGCATTCGTTACCGGTTGCCAGAAGATCTACGTTCAAGCTGCTTTGTATCACCCACAAAGCCATACGTAGAATGGGAATGCTCTTCATCAGGAATAAAATCAACAAACACATTCAACATAGGAACCTCTGCTCCAGAGGGGCACCTCGCCTCAAAATCTCAAGATACAAGAAAAAAAACATGGGTGGCACATCCTTCTCTTTTCAAGCAGCCAAAATATGGAACTCTTTACTCCCAACATAAGATCCACAGACAACCACCTTATCTTCAGAAAACTATTCATGAATTGGCACTTCCCCACATAGGCACCAGATGCAGACAGAAATATACAACATATCCCTCTGTATATAAGCATTTATTTGTATAAAATCTACCTATATATGTGTATTGCTTTGTATAAACATGTAGAATATTTACGTTTAAAAAAAATGTTTAAGTACAAGAAATCCAGATGTTATTGAATGCTTCTTTAATCTACATATACTTAATCCCTTTATGTATCTATATACCTTACATGTACTTGGATCTGTATATTTATTACTTTCCTCCCCCCCCAAAAAAGCCTATTCAATGCACTACCCTATTTCTCACCCTATACTTCTGTCAATATCTTTAATCTACATATGCTTACTTCTTTTATGCATCTATAAACTTTTCATGTACTTAGGGCTCTATATATTCATTATTTTCTTCTAATTCAGCATATCCACCGCACTACCCTATTTCTCACCCTATACCGCTCTCAATATATCTTCTACCTCAACTCTCGGACTGATCTCAAACCTCTTTCTACTACTCTTTCCAATACACTACCTTATTTCTCACCCTATCTCTATCAATATATTCTCTACATCCACTCTCTCATTCATCTCAATCCACATACCACTACTATGCTCCCTAAAATAGCCCTTTCTAGACTCTCCTCCACTCTACCCCTCCTTGCACCATCTGGCACCTCTCTTACTATACTGATCCCCCCAAACAAGTCTTTCTAAACTCTTGCCTATGACTCTTCCCCTCCACCTCCCTTTTCACTCACGCCAAGCCTCCTACTACTGCTATGACCTCCAAAAAAGTCTAAATCCTTCACTCTTCTATCCCTCCACCATCCTTTCCAATCAAAAAACAGACTAACATATCCACTTCTCAAATTTCATATTTCACTATACTAATTCACCTTTAATCCTTTATGGGTTCCAGAGTAGTGTGCTACTCGCCGAAAAAAGAGCTTCAACACCTCATATGGGGTAGCAAGCACTATATAAATGCAAACCTTTTTTCCCTCTTCTATCCCTCCGCTATCCTTCTTAATCCAAATAACTGACTAATCCATTACTCAAATTACTTTCATATTTCACTATACTAATTCATCACTAATCCTTTATGGGTTCCGGAGTAGCGTGCTACTTGCCGAAAAAAGCGCTTCAACGCCCCATCAGGGGTAACAAGCACTATATATATGCAAACCTTTTTCCCTCTTCTATCCCTCTTCTACCCTTCTCAATTCAAATAACTGACTAACCTATCCACCACTCAAATAACTTTCATATTTCACTATACTAATTCAACACTAATCCTTAGATTGGTTCCGGAGTAGCGTGATACTCATAAAAAAAGCGCTTCAACACCCCATCGGGTGTAACAAGCGCTATATAAATGCAAACCTTTTACTTCTTTTACCCCTCCACAATCCTTCTAAATCCAAATAACTAACTAACCTATCCACCACTCAAACGTCTTTCATATTTCACTATACTAATTCAACACTAATCCCTTATGGGTTCTGGAGTAGAGTGGGACTCACCGAAAAAGCGCTTTAAACCCTCATCAGGGATTGTAGGCACTATATAAATGCAATTAGAATACAATACTCACGATATACTAATGGTATGTTTGTATTTTGCTATTACCTATGAATTGTGTATATTTAACTGAATGATTGAGGGCAAGAAGTAAAAGTGCCATCCATCATGGTTGACACTTTTTTTCAGAACCAAGCCTAGAAAGACTTATTTGCATCTATCCACTTCTCGATCTTGGATAGTACACAATGAATAAAAACCTTTTGAATGTGGTCTATAAGGCTAACTGGCCTATGATTACCTGGGTGGGACTTATCCCCCTTAAAAAAATTTAACACTCCTGCACCCTGCTAGGAGTCTGGAATCGGGGCTCCCCTGCCAATAGCTTTGGCGAAGTAGAGAATGTATTTAGACCATTCTTCAATGTTGAAAAGAAAGATATCAGCTGGAATGCCATCAGGGCTGGCAGACCTACCCCTTGAGATCTGTCAGACATTTCAAAAATAGGTGCACCATCGTCCAAGGGAAAAGTGGCAAACATAAGTCCTCATCCATATTCGTAGTACCATCATAATAGAGGTTCTTAAAGTGATCAAACAGTCCAATGGAGAGACATGATTCATTGGTTCCAAGGTGGCAGAATCGCCACCCTTCAATACTAATGCCCAGAATTTATTAGAAGCCCTGGCTAAAGAGGCATCTAAGAGATACTGTGACCTCTGATTGCCCCAGGCTCTTTTAGCAAAACCCAGGTACATTTTGAACGCCATCCTACAAGTTAGAATTTGGCCTACATCCCTAGCTTTAACAGCCTGTACCAACAGACCTTTAAGCCGTCCACATTCCCCATTATACCATGATCTAGGTTTCGAAGCTAGGCGTTTGGAGTTTGTGGCAGGAATGGTAAAATATGTTATAATATGTTTAAAAAATACTATGCATTATACCAGCATCCTTGCTACCCTCACAAAGGGAAACACCATCTTAAATCCTAACAAGTAACCCCTGCCAGTCCTGATTTATGGCACACATAGTATCCAGGTGGGCAACTATATGATGCCATTTCAGGCAACGGTTGTCTGGTGTAAGGCGAAGGCTGAGTGCCACCATTGAGAAGGATAGCGGATTATGGTTGCTGTCCACCCTGTGAGGAACAATCATATCTTTCACAAGTGACCACAGCCTCAAATCGACCAAAATATAGTCGATTCGACTAGTAAGATTGGGTTTATTAAATGTAAATGCTCCCCTGACATCTGATTCAGTACAGTCATTAGTCGCCCGACCTCAAGCTCAATTGTGACACTCTTTAATCGAATGGCAGTCTGGGTCCATCTTTTAATGGGAGTAATTCCCAATTGGGGAGCACCCCAGAGCTCAAGCATAAATATTATAGATGGCACTGTAATCATACTTATTAAAAGTTAGTAAGGTCCCCAGGGCATTCTTGCTATTTTATAGAGCCTACTGGTGTGTCTCTAGTTGTTCTACATGTTCTGGCAATTAATCATTTTAGGGTTAGTATGCCAGGGAATTGGCCTGTTGCTTGTTTAGGAATGTTTTGTACATTTTTAAGTGTTGCACTTATTGGCTCTGGAGAGCTCATGCTGGCTTATTTTAAGTCCAACAAGATATTTATGACTTCTATTTCAGTAATATTAAAGGGGAGATTATGTACTCTAGCCCTTTCAGCTATTTAATTTTTAGTGATAGATCTGCCATAGCTTGTGTTGGAATAATAGTTGGTGCATTTCCAGTGGGTTTTCTCATTTGCGGTACTCTCCTTATTATGTACATATCCTCTATAATTCAATAATAGTTTCTCTGTTTAGGGAATTAATTTATTTTGCCCTGTCCAACATTTGATCTGTGGGTTTTAGATTACAGAATATATACATCATTGTGTTAAAAAAAAAAGGGTGATGTTGTATTGATTTTAACATTTTTACATTACATGTGCGCATTTTAATTTAAGTTCCAGATATTTTATTTACTTTGTTTTAGCTGTAGAATGAGTCTTTGCGGATCCTATGATGATGTGTTTGGCACAGTTTTCTTATGTGACAGTCTGTTGAGATGAAAACGTAGTTTTTTTTGTTTTTTTTTAAATTTCTTTATTGATATTTTTGTCAGCAGACAGCCACAAAAAAAGAAAAAAACAAGTTATAAAATACTCAAACACATTATATCACAATAGTTTTCAAGTATACAATTCATGATAACAGTTTTATCCCTTTGTAACACTATAAATCATTGATTCAAAAATTCATAACCATTTTGACACAGGAGACCACAATTTCTGACCAATTATCTTTCTCCTCCAGCCTTTTGACTTATACATCGCAATCTCCAGGTGATATGTAGAGAGTAATCTAGATTGCCAGTTATTAAGAACTGGTGGATCTTTATCAAGCCATTGAGTCGTTATACATAATCGGTAGATTGACATACATATAAAAATAAACCCTTCCTCAGCTTCAGACCTAACCCTCCTTGAATTTTCTTGTAGACCAAGGATAACCAATTCCGCCGACAATTGTATCCGAATACCTAAGCTTATATTCATAAAGTAATCGACATCCTTAATAAATTGACTCAGTTTAGGACATTGAAAAAACATATGTATAGCATCCGCGGCAACTTCCCCGCATCGGTTGCATTTATTACCCCTATCAGAATTCCACTTAGCTAGTTTTGCGGGTGTGTGATATAAATCAAAAAGGGACATAAAATGCTGACTCTTCAGCGACCCATTGAATAAAACTTTTACAGAAACTTCAATTATTCTATCCATATCAACTTTATCTACTACTAACCTACGTTGCCACTTATCCTCCCAAATCAATATGTCGTCCCCTAAGTTTTTAATCATCAATTGATAAGTAGGACCAATTCTTAGTCTTAGTCGAATAGCTTCCAGAACTTTAACTCTATTTAATGTAACTTGATTTTGAGATACTTCCTGTTCTAAAAAGCTACGAAGCTGAAGATATTTAAAAATTCAGTTTGTGTCAAATTATATTTCTGTTGCAGAAATGAGAAAGAAACTACCTGATTCCCTTTAATTAAATCCCCCAAGTGGCGTATGCCTCCCCCCTGCCATCTAAGCATCACCTGATCTCTAAAGATATCTGGTAATAAGGGACAATTACTTAAGGGAGTGTAATAACTCAGATTGGATTGTAACCCAATCCTCTGTTTTGCTTTACTCCTAGTGTCGAAGGCCATTAAGAGGATTTAAAATGTTGTCTTTTTATAGTAACTAGGTTCAATTATGCCTACTAAACATTGTCAGGCCTCCTCACCCAAGAGCATTTCATATATCGACGGTTTAACTGCCTCTTCCATATCAACGTCTGGCAAAAGTAAGACACCCATATGTTGCAAGAGAGCTGTCCAGTATTATAAACAAAAGTTGGGTATCCCCCAACCTCCTCTAATTCTGGGTAATACACACCATTTCATGGCTCTCCGAACCCTATGGTAACTCCACAAAAACCTGGCACACATTCTATCAATTCGGGCAAAAATGGCTGTGGGGATAAGTAAAGGAATCGTACAAAATAAATACAAAAAGTTTGGAAATATAAGCAATTTTAAAACATTACTACGCCCATATAAAGAAAGATGCAAATTGTTCAGCCGTTCTAAAGTTTTACTCGCTGAGACTAAGATTGGGTCGAAATTTAGCCGCACAATATCATCTATCTTCGTTGAAATTTTAATGCCCAGATATATGGCATTTGTCTCGAAAATCATATCATTTGGGCGCCCTGCTTCTGAATGGAGTAATTGTGTCTTCGCAACATTCAATTTATACCCTGAATGCCCCCCAAATTTGTCTGCGGCTTCCACAATCTTAGGTAGTGCATTCTTAATGTCTGCTGTAACTATGGCAATGTCATCCGCATATGCTAACACTTTATATGCTAAGTTATGGATCCTAACAGGTTTAATCCCAACATTATTTCCTAAGCTGTTTAGAAAGCGCTCAATATACAAAGCAAATAACAAGGGGGAACAAGGACAACCTTGTCTCGTCCCCCTTGTTATTGCTATATTTCCCGATAATTTACCTGAAATACAAATAGAGGCTTTCGGCTGAATATACAGAGCCTGAATTGCCGTTATAAATTCCACAGGGAAACCCTTCCACACTAAAACAGACCATAAAAACCTCCAGGAAACCCTGTCAATGCATCTAACAGGGCTACCGCAACAAGGGAGTTAGTAGCTTGAGACCAATCTAGCTTGGAGATAATTCTTTTATTATGATCTGTTGTGTCTCGATTCGTAATAAACCCATGTTGTCATTTGAATACTAATCTAGGCATTAAGTCATTTAACCTATTGGCTATTATCTTAGGATAGATTTTGCTATCTGCATTGAGCAAAGAAATCGGTCTATAGGACCCCATATCGATTTCCGACTTACCCTTTTTCTTAAAGATTACTATGATTGCTTCTGAACAAGAATCTGGTGGATTGCCCAAGAAAGATTGCTGGCAAACTTCTACTAGCTCTTTTTTAAGTACCTGACTAAAGGTGCGATAGAATTCTAAAGGAATACTGTCAGGACCCATAGCCTTACCGAGAGATAAATCTAATATTGCAGCCTCACATTCTTCCCAGGTTACAGGTGCAGACATAAGTGTTTTTTGCATGTCTGAGAGTTCAGTGGTCTCTAGATCTCTCATATAATCCCCTTCTCTTGAACCCACTGTCTCATCTATCGGAGCACTGCCAAGCCATGTCTTCCCTGGACCGGAAACAAGCTTCCGAGGACCGGTTTCTGGCAGTCCAGCCGTCTTCAGCCTGGCTTGCTTGAATCCAGTGGCAAAGTGAGCAAGGGACTCACGTCTGAGCATACCCTGCCACACTTATGGCGGCCAAAAGCGGTACAAAAGGGGGTGGTGATGGACGGAGCATCTGAATCAATCAAACACTCACACCCAGTCAAAAGATCTGGGTTTAATCCATCACCGTTCTTTAGCCCACTCTGCCACCCCAGTTCAGACATGGCTATATGCAAATCAGTCTGACCCTGTGCCTCATGGGAACAGTCCAGCCCGAACTGCCAAGCCATGTCTTCCCAGGAACGGAAACAAGCTTCCGCGGACCGGTTTCTGGCATTCCAGCCGTCTTCAGCCCGGCTTGCTTGAATCCAGTGGCAAAGTGAGCAAGGGACTCAAGCGGTATAAAAGGGGGTGGTGATGGACGGAGCATCTGAATCAATCAAACACTCACACCCAGTCAAAAGATCTGGGTTTAATCCATCACCGTTCTTTAGCCCACTCTGCCACCCCATTTCAGACATGGCTATATGCAAATCAGTCTGACCCTGTGCCTCATGGGAACAGTTCAGCCCGAACTGCCAAGCCATTTTTTATATTGGGCATATTTTGCCACTATTTGATCGGCCATATTAGAATATACTGCCGCTCTTTTGATAGTAAGTTCTCTTTGAGCCATCGATACGTCCAGGCCTTGTTTAATCGCATCAGCTAATTTATGCTTGGCTAAGAGCACCATCATACAATCCTTCTTGTGTTTATCTCGTATTTTTTTTGCGTCATCTACTTGAAAAACTAAAAGTTTCTCTCCTGACCGTGGCCTTGAGAGTATCCCAAACTATTTTTATAGAGGCAGCCACTTTATTAAATCTAAAAAACTCCTGAATCACCTTTATCATACATTGACAGTATTCATCATCCATTAACAAATTCCTTTCAAAAGACCAGGGCCGATTTCCTTCTACCATCTGTAGGTCTAACTTAAGATCAAGAATTAAGGGGTTATGATCGGAAATAAGTTTGGGTAAAATCTCTAAATTAACTTTCCCTAACAATTGCGATGAAATGAAAAAGTAGTATAACCTAACAAATTTGCTATGCGGGGCCGAGAAGAATGTATAACCTGGCTATTCTGTATGTGTGGAATTCCAAACATCAAAAAGCCCATGATCTAGAACTAGTTCTCTCAAGGCTGTAAAAATCTGCGGGTTTCTTCCCGTATACAGCACATTCTTTCTAATATCCAAATTGGCCTCGATATGAATATTCAAATCACCACACATAACCACCGGTTAGGGCCACTGGGCCAATTCAATATTCAAAAACCTCATGTGCTCAGAATCGTCCAGATTCGGACCATAAACCGTACATAGCGTAAATCTTTGATGACCAATCTTGATCTCACTGATTGCCCAACGACCCCATTTATCTTCCAAAAGGTTTATACATGAACCAAGACCCTGTTTCATAAGAATGGCTACCCCTCGTTTCACCCCTGTTTGTTTAGAGCAGGCAATCAGATCTAACCCCAAACTCTTCAAACATCCCCTCTTGCCCCATGCAATATGGGTTTCTTGTAGACCTAATATATCGATTGATGACACCTGCACAATTATAGCTAATATATCTCTTTTCTTTGGGTCATTAAGCCCACAGATGTTGAGTGTACAAATCTTTAATTTCCTATCCATATCTCACAAATAAGAAAACTGCCCAGCATATGGAACCATGGTTATTAACATGCCTCCCACTTTTTTCCCCTTTTTTTTCAATCTGAAACATACTTACGGGATCCTTTTTGAAGAAATAAACCAAATGTAAAATCCAACATGACTGCTGCTGACTTCTCACCCCCCTCCACCCAAACCCACACACCTTCCCCTCATCCCCCACCCAGTGACCCATGTCCACCACCCCCCCACCCCACCCTCCCCTTCCAACCCACCATATGAAGCACAAGGACTCTCAGTCCCTGATGAAATGGAGTGCCACTCCCCCCCCCTACTGGGTCGGAAAGAGAATGATACATTTCAAATCACGAATAAGATAATTTTTTCCCTTAGACAGTTGCTCATGCAGAGAAAACAAAAAAACAAGAACAGAAGCAGAACCATTAGATACAAAACTTTGAAACAATTACAGAGATAACAAAAACTCTTTGGCCTCAATCTCAGAGAAAAAGAACTTGGCCTGCCCTTTAGCTATAACTTTTAACTTAGCCGGATTTTGGAGATAAACCATAACACCTTTCTCTTGAAACCCAGGTATAAGCTGACGCAGATGCCAGCGTTTAGTTACCGTTGCCTGACAAAAATCAGGTCTAACAAAAAAATTACAGCCTTTCGCCAACCTCTTTTTATCAGGCCTTGCTAATCCAAAAACAGCTTCCCTTGCAAGGAAATTATTGAAACGCACAAGAATGGCTCTTGGACGATCTTCCTCCCCTTGCCTAGTTTTCCTCAGGGTAAATGGAAATCTATGAGCTCTTTGTATCTCCATTGTCCAGTCCCAAAGAGTCAATTCTGGAAAGGCCTCAGTAAAGAGTTCACAAACAAATTTTCGAACATCTGATTCTCCCTTTTTCTCTGGGATGCCTAAAATACGCAGGTTGTTTCGTCGCGCTTGATTTTCTAACTCGGACAGTTTATAACCGATATCGTCACGATAAGCTTTAACAGAACTCACTTCCAGTTTCGGAGCAGCCAGATCATCTTCTAGAGCTGAGATTCTAGATTCTGCTTCTGTAACTCTACTGGCCGCGTCCGAACGAATTTTAATTACTCAACAAACAGCGTTTTGCACCTTACGACATGTTGCTTGTGTACAAGTGTTCTTTATTTTGTCACTGCTCTATGCTCCATCATGGACAGAGTTATCTCCTGGGCCGGGATCTGCTCCTCCCTTGTTAATCCTGAATCAGATCTTGTACTTACTTCTGGCACTGTATTTGCTGACATATTCTCGACAGAGATCATACCACCATCTTGTAAGTCATTCTTAGAATTTGAATTTGAGCGTCGTGCCCCTCTCGGTTTTAATTTCTTGACCGTTGTGACTGGGAAAGCCCCATTTGATCTTAATTCATCCTCTTTACTCAGATTGGTACTTTCATCTGAGGAATGGTCTGACATAGAATAGAAATTATCGGCTATTTCCTGAGACCCTGTCAAATCCTGTGAGGATATACCATCATTAAGCACCAATAAGTCGGTCTCAGACATCAGATTATCCGTACTGCCAGTCATTCCTCCCATAAGAGCACTCCTGAGGACTTCTACTCCCATAATGCCCCTCTCTGTACTCTTATTATTTGAAGTTTCTTCCTGCAGTGCATTCTCTTGCTCAGGGCTGATTGTTAGTAGTTCTGTAAATGCGCCAGTAAGTTCCAAAGAAACAATGTCTCGAGAGGTGGGGGCACTTTGAAGTTCCTTATTAATCGTATCCACGCTACCCAAAGCTGCTTCTGCACCACTAATTGCTGGCAACTTTGTAATTACACCTGTGGATTCCAGAGTTACAATGTCTCGAGAGAGGGGAGCGCTTCCAGGTTCCTTATTAACCATATCTCCACTGCCCAGAGCTGTTTCTGCACCACACGGAGGCTGCAGAGAGATATTCTTTGATATCTGCTTTTCAAATAAAGCCGGCAAAGTCAGAACCCCCTGTTTAATCGAGCAGCTGGCTATATTCACTTTTGTCGTGCGCTCTCCCTTTTTTTGTCTCACGCTAAGAACAGTCTGAGGAGAAGCATCCCCACCTTCCCCCCTCTCACCGATTTCTCCGGCTTCACTGCCTCCATCATCCTCCATTGCAGCTAACTGAGTCTTTGTTTTAACACCCCGAATCACCTTAGGTGGCATTCTTTTACGGGTAACTCCTTGCACACCTCCGCGCCCTCGTACCACTCTCTGGCAAAAGCCAAAAATGAAAACAGGGAGCCGCCAAACCGGGGCTCTAGTTGAGCGAAGAAGCAGGAGTCCAAACACCATCCAGCTGTTACCAGCGCAGCCGGAGCAGGGCAGCACGTCTCAGAACGATAACAGACTCCTCCCCAAACACAAACGATCCAGATAAGTATCCTCAGCCGAGTTCTTTTAAAAAATAAAGATGCCGCCAAGTTCTTTTTCTAGCACTACGATGTCAAACCATTATTCGGCATTAACCTCACTGCATGAAGAAAAACTGTCGATACAGCTTCTCTCTCCGAAACCCGGAGCGGGGGACCGAGCTGCTCACACAGCCCACATCTCGGCCGCCATCTTGCCTCCTGTTAACAGTTTCCCTTCGAGAGAATAACTTTGTAAGTTGTATCAATATATTTTTGAATCTAAGGTTTAGTTGGGGGTTCATCTTATTTTCTTTTTAATCTGTTAAAATTGTGTTTTTATTTAAATGTTAGTTTTGTACTTTGGTTACTATGCTTATTTTCCAAGTGTTTTTATTTTTATTTTGAGTAATTTGGTCTTGGTGTCTTGCTTTTTAATACTTTTTGTCCCTTCCCGTCAAGCTGTGTGCGTGGGTTCGGTCACCAGTTGGGTGAGGCCAATGTTTTTCATGTTCTCAAGGAGGATAATGGAGTTAGTGTTATTGTGGTCGTCTACGTGGAAATTGAGATTGCCGAGTAAGATGTAGTGGTGGGAGACGATGGCTATAGGGGTTATGAGGTTGGAGATGGCATCGCAGAAGGCTATTATTCCAACTGTACAATTAAAATTGCAGTCAAGAATGCACTTGTAATCTGGAAATAAACATATAGCATAGTTGTAATTATTTGTTCTGTTAATATACTTATTATTGATTAATTTTGATAGCTTTCACTGCTTGCCAAACTTACTTTGTTTGTAGTATATACTGGTTCGTTGAAGAGTTGCAGGTGATGTATTAATTTTAACATTTTTACATTACATGTGTCCATTTTAATTTAAGTTCAAGATACTTTCTTTACTTTGTTTTAGCTGTAGAATGAGTATTTGCAGGTCTTATGATGATGTGTTTGGCACAGTTTTCTTATGTGACAGTCTGTTGAGAGGAAAACTTTGTAAGTTGTATCAATATATTTTTTAATTTAAGGTTTAGTTGGGGGTTCATCTTATTTTCTTTTTTAATCTGTTAAAATTGTGTTTTTATTTAAATGTTAGTTTTGTACTTTGGTTACTATGCTTATTTTCAAACTGTTTTTATTTTTATTTTGAGTAATTTGGTCTTGGTGTCTTGCTTTTTAGTACTTTTTGTCCCTTCCCGTCAAGCTGTGTGCGTGGGTTCGGTTACCAGTTGGGTGAGGCCAATGTTTTTCATGTTCTCCAGGAGGATGATGGAGTTAGTGTTAATGTGGTCGTCTACGTGGAAATTGAGATTGCCGAGTAAGATGTAGTGGTGGGAGACGATGGCTATAGGGGTTATGAGGTTGGAGATGGCATCGCAGAAGGCTACTATTCCAACTGTACAATTAAAATTGCAGTCAAGGATGCACTTGTAATCTGGAAATAAACATATAGCATAGTTGTAATTATTTGTTCTGTTAATATACTTATTATTGATTAATTTTGATAGCTTTCACTGCTTGTCAAACTTACTTTGTTTGTCGTATATACTGGTTCGTTGAAGAGTTGCAGGTGATGTTGTATTAATTTTAACATTTTTACATTACATGTGTCCATTTTAATTTAAGTTCAACATACTTTCTTGACTTTGTTTTAGCTGTAGAATGAGTATTTGTAGGTCTTATGATGATGTGTTTGGCACAGTTTTCTTATGTGACAGTCTGTTGAGAGGAAAACTTTGTAAGTTGTATCAATATATTTTTTAATTTAAGGTTTAGTTGGGGGTTCATCTTATTTTCTTTTTTAATCTGTTAAAATTGTGTTTTTATTTAAATGTTAGTTTTGTACTTTGGTTACTATGCTTATTTTCAAAGTGTTTTTATTTTTATTTTGAGTAATTTGGTCTTGGTGTCTTGCTTTTTAGTACTTTTTGTCTCTTCCCGTCAATCAATCAAACAATCCACATTTGTATAGAGCAAAACTGTCACCTCTTGAGGTATATGGGCTCTGAGGGTGCCTTGTCTCCGTCAAAGAGGCAGGTCTTGAGCGTATTTCTTAAGTCCACCAGGGAGAAAGCTGTTCAGAGGTAGAGGTGCAGGTCGTTCCAAGTTTTGGTGGTGATGTAGGAGAAGGAGAGGCCCCCGAAAGGGTGGACAACATGATGGCTGTGGTGATCTGAGTGATGAGTGGAGACCAGGTGGTGATCGTTTGGCTGGTGTTTGCTAATTGGTTGGGGTTGTCGAGGCTGAGAGTGGTGGTACGTTGGGGGTCGAAGTTGCTGTAGATAGTGTAAATTTTCCTGTGAAAGAAGTCCGCAAGGGTGTCTCATAGTTCTTGGGAGGAGTGGACGGTGTTCTCTGTGGCTGTTGGGTTGGAGAATTTCTTATCTATTTTGAACAGCTCCTTCGTGTGGTTGGCTGTGGTATCGATATGGGCAGTGATGGCTGCTTTCTTATCCACCTCGATGCGGAGGTGGTAGTTGCTTTATAGGCGGATCTGTCGGAGGGGTTCTTAGTGATGCTCCATCACTTCTTGAGTTGGCACGCAGTTGAAAATAGCAGTTCTGAGGTGTACCAGCTGGCTTGTTTTGAGCTTTTGTTGGGTTTTTCTGGTTTCAACGGGGTGACTCTTTCAGCGCATTTGGTGATCCAGGTGGAGAAGTTCTGGATGGCCTGGTCAAGGTCTCCTGTCGTTTTGGGTAGTTTGGTGCTGAGGGCCTGTGCCCACTGAGTCTTGGTTATCTTTTCCCAGCTACGATGGGAAGAGTCGTGGTGCTAGGGATGGTATGCTGGGCATTGGAGATGTGAAGTGAATGATGGAGTGGTCGGTCTAGGTGAAATCTGTGAAGTGGGCGAAATTGATTCAGCCACTGAAGGTAAAGATGGGGTCAACTGTGTGCGTGGGTTCGGTCACCAGTCGAGTGAGGCCAATATTTTTCATGTTCTCCAGGAGCATGATGGAGTTAGTGTCAATGTGTTTGTCGACGTGGAAATTGAGATTGCCGAGTAAGATGTAGTGGTGGGAGACGATGGCTAGGGGGGTTATGAGGTTGGAGATGGCATCGCAGAAGGCTACTACTCCAACTGTACAATTAAAATTACGGTCAAGGATGCACATATAGCATAGTTTTAATTATTTGTTCTGTTAATATACTTATTATTGATTAATTTTGATAGCTTTCACTGCTTGCCAAACTTACTTTGTTTGTAGTATATACTGGTTCGTTGAAGAGTTGCAGCTTTAGTAGCTTTGCAATCCAGCAGAATAATACTGTTCTGCTGTAATTCTTTATAGGAAGTATTTTGTTGAGCAATTTGATGGCCTTTTTATACAGTCTATATAGTATTTCTATTTATTAACTAGTTTTCATTTTAGTTTCATTGGTTGGAGACTAATTTGATTTTATGTGCACCATTTATGGTAAATTAGCATTTTTCTTATGTATGTTTAGATTTAATGTAATATGTTGTGTTTTATTTAGAATTATATTGATTTTTGTGTTCCATATTTTGGTTCATGTGAAAGCGATATTTCTTATTTCTTTATTTTTTCTTATGATATAGCTGTAGGCTAATTTGTTTCCGCAATATTTTTATCACTAATATTTGTCTGTTTATGGTGTAAGTATAGGCACACGATATTTAAAGATATTTTTTACATTTAGGCGGTATTTAGGCGGTATTTGTGCACGTCAATACTATTTTTCTTTAAATAATATTATTAAATCCCATCAAAGATCTGAAGAGGTCAAACGATGTTTCATTTGTTTAAGAGTGCATTTGAAAGGGAAGACAAGTTTTGTAGAATAAATGTAAACTGAGGTCAGGTTTAGCGCTGTGAATCACATTAAACATAGGTTTAAAAAATTTTTTTTAAGGAAATAACAATTTTAGTATAGAACATTTTTGATGCCAAGACATAAAATTGTGTTCCACTTAAAATGCACATCTATTTTTTTTTTACCAGTGAGATAACAAATGATGATAGGAATATTCTGACTATTATCAAAGTACTGATGTATGTGGTCGATATCACTGTTATTTCATATTCCCCAAAAATCATAAATGGAAGGAATACTATGTATGTGATCTAAAGTTTAAAAACCACTGGAATTCACCAGTTATGAAGAGCCACATAGCAATATCGAAGGCAATGGACTGACTATTAATTCACACAGGATATCTTAGATGACGTAATAAATTACATAATTGATGATGTTATGGTGATATCACAATTGAAATCAGGCCTTATTAAGAATTTGGGGGGTTGGATACCTTTTCACAAACATGGGCGACTATCCTGTCCACCTTATTACAAGTGGATTACAGCCTGCGATACTTATAATGCTGCAGACAGAATATCTGTCACGGTTTGAAAGAGTATTACTATGCACCAAACTCTTAATAAGGTCCATAGTCAATGACATCACTGCTTTAATTGCAGTCCTAAAAGTGGAGTACTATTTTCAGAAACTGACTGCTGGTAAGGGGACCTTGCAGAGGATACAAAAATATAATAACAGTGGCAAAGACTACAGTGTCAGAGTGCAGTGGTGTAAAGAGGAGTAGAGTGGCGTAGAGAGTTGTGGCATAGAGTAGAGTATAGTGATGCAGAGTAGGGTGCACTGGAGTACAGTGCAGTAATAGAGTGCAGTTATGTAGAGTACATTGGTGTAGAGTGAAGTGGTTAAGAGTAGAGTGGAATAGAGTGCAGTTGCAAAGAGTGGGGTGACGCAGAGTGGAGAAGAGTGGAGTGATGTGGCGTACGTAGATTGTTTCAGAGTGAAGGGAAGTGGCATAGAGTGGAGTGGTGGAGGGTACTGTGCAGTTGTGTAGAGTGGCATAGAGTAGAATGGCATAGAGTGAAGTGCTGTAGAGTCCAGTGGCATAGAGTGCAGTGAGAAGACAGAATACCTTTCTATGCAGTAGGCACATTATCTGTAAGAGCTAACTGGTCTTCTTATCAGACCAACCTCCAGTGGCCATTAAACACACAGGTCGTGCACTCTACATGTATTTTGCAAGTAGTTTACTAGACCTAAGCTACATTTACTCCTGACAGTACATATGAGTGGGGACAAACGTTTTGTAAAGGCCATTTCCATTTATAGTTTTGTTAAAGTTATTAAATGACTGGGAGGGAGAGTTCAGGATGGAGTCACAGCTCCGTCCTCTTCAGTTTTATTGCTGTTGGGTGATTTATTAGTGATCGTTAAGACACTGTAATCAATTCCAGCTATTCTAGAGCACTGTTTGTACGAAGCTTCCCCTGGAGCTGGGTAAACCCAAAGGTGGAAGGGTGGAGACAAGCACAAGTGGGAAGTGTTTCCGGATTAGTACTTACAATGAATAGAGAGGCGTAGCAAAGCAGAGATTCCGTGCATAGTTACAGTCTGATTACAAGCTGCATGGTGCTGGGTGTCCTGGAACTACTACGGCCTAAATCAGTGATTCATGTTGGTAATTTAATCTTTGAATAATTACAATATCGGGCTGAATGCGATGAATTTGCTAGTCATAGAACTACTAGGCTTGTCGCCACATTTGTCATAGTCCCAAATCTGAGCCTATTTCTGCTAAAAAATGCTACTGCTTTCAGCGGGAGGAAATAATAAGTGGCAACGATGGGGGGATACACTTGGTGCAAGTTTGCACCCAGAGCTGTATCAAAGTACTCTGGGTGTACAAAGGACATGTGCGGCCACTTTCTCCTGTGATGAAGATCATGCTGGCTCATATGTGGTTCCGTCACGATCTCAAGGCGCATTCCTTTGCTTTCAAAGAGGTGTGACCCAGTGCAAAGGACCCTACTCCTATCACAGGCATGGCCTGAATAACTGCATGAGCACTCCGGTTCTAAGGTCTGTCAGAGAACAGAACTAAGCGCGCAGCCACAGGCACCCCCGACCACATGGGGAGCACCACATCAGCGCGATGGATGATGCTGCACTGACACCTACTAGAACCAGTGTAAAAGTACGGCATGGGAGGTACACACTCAACCTCTTGTCCATGCCATGTACTCCGTTGTGTGCCCAGAAATGAGTACTGCTCTTAAAGCCATGCCTATCATGAAGGAGCACACCCCAGCATTGCCCCCTAGGCTTTGGAAAAAGAGTGCACCATGTGTGCTGCTGGGTAACAGCACAGTCACGCATAGCAAACATATTTTCATTTTGGCAGGAGAAAACAAGCATCAGTAGTGGAGCTTCTTTATCTATTTAAATACCGCTGATGAAGGAGGGGGTTAGTGTGAGAGAAGAGGAGAGTGAATGAGATTGTGTATGTTCTGGGAGGGTGGGAGGCGGCAGGTTGAAGAACACGCTGAGTGAGGGGGGATATTTCAGCCAAGCGTCCTGGCCATGAATAATTTCCCAATTGTGGATAAAATGAGGTAGGGAACAGGAGAGGGAAGGAGGGGCTGTTTGAGACAGCCACAAACAAAAGAGTCAGGACTCTGGAGGGTAAACAAGCCCCTTACCATAATGAGATAGAGGAAAGAGGTGTTTGAGAGAGAGTCATGCACCAAGACAGATCGCTGGGGAGCGGGGCACATGTCCTGGGGCAAAAAAATACCAGGAAAACTGGTAACTGTAGAGAGAGTCGGACACAGAAACAAATCCCAGAGAGAGGGTGGTGAAATGCCGGTAGCCATTTGGATGAACGGACAGAGGAGAGACTGCCAGAGACAATGTTGTAGATCTTGCGGGATGAGAGACAGAAACAGGGTGCAGTAGAAAACGGGTCAATAGAGACGCAAACTGTTGAAACAAGATGATTAGTTAAAAGGCGTCAGAGCCCCCCAAAAAAATACAGCTCACAATCACAGTAGAAATGCGTGCTGACCAAACAAGATTATATTTTTTAAAACACTGGACAAAGAAAAATGAAAAACAAATCAAAGACACAGTATTGGACGACAAACGAAAACTTTTAAGCCTCCTAACAGAAATGCCAGCAGGCAAAAGCTTAAAAAAATCCCACTAACTGGATGAAAACAGTACTTTGGCCACAGGGGACTGATAAGAGAAACACACAGAGGAACAACAGGAAGCAGCATGCTACAGTGAATTAAAACGGAGGAAAAGTAAATTGGCAGGCATAAGAACCAATGAAAAGCAAGGGCAGGATGTAAGCCCCTTTTAAGATTTATAGTAAATACAATAGTTTTCACAAGTAAGTTTTAGCCAAAACCTAAAAATGAAGCACATTTTTTGTAATTCTGAAGTGCGCTGGAAACAGAGATTTTAATAAGATCAAAACAAATCAAGACACTTTACTTGGTGATGCACAAATGATAAATATTCACAGAAACCTGATTTCCACACATTATTATTTGTGTGCTCTATAGTTGTATTAATAAAACCATATGTCTGTGCAAATTTAGTGGTCATGTCAATGGAAAATGTGCTATTTCTAAAGGACTATGTATTAACACACAATACTTTAGTGTCACAAAAAAATCGCTCTGCCTCGTCTATTAAAGGTAGTTGGGTCGTGAAACTTTGTAATTCTAAAAATTGGGTCGTAGTTCTAAAAAGTTTGGGGTGCACTGTCATAGACAATATTTACAGTACCACTCTCAGTATCTAGGTATGTTTGCAATGGATATACCTAGACACAAGATTGTGCTTGAATTGCAACAAATAGATATGGAAACAAACTTATAATTTCAGCCTCATTAACATAACTGATGTTGGCGAGGCTGTGATATTTAATGCCACTTAACATGTTGTTTCTGAGGTTATTCGTGTATAATGAAAATAAAGACCATTGCTTACACTCAGCAAAATACACATTCCCATAGAAATTTCATTTAAAACTTTCCGCACATAACATGCATTAAAACACAGTTTAAAAATAAATGAAACTAGTAGTACTTCAAGGGCTTGAACTTCAAACTTAAAATTCAAATACATAAGTAAAAACGTTTATACAAAATTGTGTACAATAATTAATTATAGAAATATCTAAAAACCAATTGCAGATGCTTCCTAATTAACGAGACACACAGTAAAAATGTAATTGTGCCATACACTACATGGGAGAATGGGTCTGTTTTAAACACTCTCAGTGCTGCTTGGTGTCTCTGAAAACCTAAGTTGAGGCACAATGGATGAATTCACTTCCTTCTACGTGACTGATATGCTGGACAAAAGAATAAAACATGTTGCGGGCGCTAGGTGGCGCACGACCAAGGTGGCCACACGCCTGTGAGGCTCTGGCTGCTTGGCTCACAATAATTTCATTTATCCGCTACCTCTGTTGTGCAATCTGCAACAGAAAAACCGGGAACCGGTAACTTAAACACAGCGCTGCCACCGGTACTGTTTCAGCCACAGCGACAGCTCTGAGTGGAAATAGGTGCCTCGCGAAGCGGACTGCGGAGCATTCCGGCATCCGGCCTGGACCTCTGCCTGGCTGCGGAGACAACTCGTGCGCCGGGACTCCCCAAGTGGGTGCTAGGCCGCATTGCCCCTGACCGCAACTGGAGTGAGGGTGCATTCCTGCGATGACAGCTGCCCCCGCCGTGGAGAAGAAAGTCGGCCACTGACGGCGGTGAGCATACTGGCTGAGTATCTGGCCCCATGTGCAGATCATATTGAGCGATCCTGGCTGCAGAAATGTGAGGCGATGCGCAAGATGGTTGAAGTGAGCACGTATTGAAGCACTGCAGGCATTGATGCGAAACGGGCTTTCGGGCCGTGTGCCTGCTGGACGAGAGGACTGCTCCCGAAGCATAGAATTCACGAACTGTGTAGGCGCCCGCCGAGAGATAAGTGATTCACCTGTTGGGGCAACAACTATCATGGAGGTGACTGATTCCCCTGTGCTTGGACATTCGATGACATTAAGCCTTGCCTCAGCGCGGTGCTTGGAGGCCTAGCCAGACGACCTTCACTGGCCCCTAATGTGAAACTGCCTGCTGGGATATCGCTAAAGACTGTGTGGGAGGCCCCGTGCATTGAGAGTAATGGAGCGCACTAGGCTCAACTACACTGGAACGCCCAACTGATTGGTCAGTGACCTTGAGTACTTACATAACGTGGAGGGTCTGCCTGCTGGGGGACTGTGCACTGCTTCCTCTCTGTGTTGATACCGGAGAGAGAGGGAAAGCATTGTGAGGACAGTGAGCTGTGCTGTGGTGGTCGGAGATAACAGCACACAGATGGATTTACTGTGCCGCGTCTGGCCCCCCGCCCAATTCTCCACCAGCCCAAATCGAGAGGCGACCGGCGTGCATCCACACGAGACACACCACACATTCTTGCTTGTTGACCATGGGCAAACCAGATGGTACACAATCAAAGCTGGTTTTCAATGCCAAGAGGGTAGCCACGTGCTCCACCTCTGAAGACTCTTCCCAAGCACCAGAAGATATTGTGCAAACACGACCTACGACCCAGGGAGATGAGATCAAATCATTGCTGTTGGCCCTACAACACAGCATGTCTGATCTGTCCGGCAAAATGGACACTATGAACATGCGCCTGGGCTTCCTGGTTCAGAAGGTTGATAAGCATGATGGACAGCTAAAAGAGGCGGAGCAGGTTGAAGGTTGTGGATTGAGCCTGTCTGTCTCCTAGGAGATTCTGAACAGGAGCAAGCAGCTGCCCAAACCCCACCCCCAGGCCAGCAGACCATTGGCTATTCAGCTACCACACAAGTCTGAGCCCTCCTCTCACACCTGCCCAGGCCCCTGAAGGCCTTGCTGGGTGCACCCCAAATTATTCTCCTCCATCTTGTGAGTTGCAGCCCACATGTGCCCCAGATTGATTTGAGCAGAGTCCAGGAAGTGGTAAGGAGACAGACTAGTGCTGTCTCTTCCCAAGACAAAAAGTTGTTTAAAAAACGATTTTCACTTTCTGTGTTTACTGTCTATGCCTGTGGTTGTTACAGTTACAAATTGTAGTTTTATCCTGCCTGTAATTGCATATTTTATCACCTGTGTTGTGTTTTAAATGTGTGGTTTTCCCTGCCCATGATTGCCTTCATTTAGTGTGTTGAATTGTGGGATTTGCAGTCCAACCTCTGTAGTTTGTCCCTCTAATTCCTTGGTGACAAATCTGTTTTCCCTCCAAATTTCTCCTTTGCTCTGTGCTTAGGCCTGTGTGCTCAAACAGTGCACCCCCTGCCACCATTTTGTGTTCACAAGCCAGTGAGGCCAGCCCCACTGCCCCCCCCCCTAGCTACAGGGATTTTCTACATCAGAGGGTGCTTCTGTGAGCTGTATTTACTGGGGCCTGTGCACTTCGTTTTTTGGCCAGCAGGGGGAGTAAAGCTTTATTCAAACAGTATTGTTAGATTTCGAGTTAGTGAAGCCTTTACCTGCTGAAGTCCAAAGTTGTGGATTGAGCCTGTCTGTCTCCTAGGAGATTCTGAACAGGAGCAAGCAGCTGCCCAAACTCCACCCCCAGGCCAGCAGACCATTGGCTATTCAGCTACCAGGCAAGTCTGAGCCCTACTCTCACACCTGCCCAGGCCCCTGAAGGCCTTGCTGGGTGCACCCCAAATCATTCTCCTCCATCTTGTGAGTTGCAGCCCACATGTGCCCCAGATTGCTTTGAGCAGAGTCCAGGAAGTGGTAAGGAGACAGACTAGTGCTGTCTCTTCCCAAGACAAAAAGTTGTTTAAAAAACGATTTTCACTTTCTGTGTTTACTGTCTATGCCTGTGGTTGTTACAGTTACAAATTGTAGTTTTATCCTGCCTGTAATTGCATATTTTATCACCTGTGTTGTGTTTTAAATGTGTGGTTTTCCCTGCCCATGATTGCCTTCATTTAGTGTGTTGAATTGTGGGATTTGCAGTCCAACCTCTGTAGTTTGTCCCTCTAATTCCTTGGTGACAAATCTGTTTTCCCTCCAAATTTCCCCTTTGCTCTGTGCTTAGGCCTGTGTGCTCAAACAGTGCACCCCCAGCCACCATTTTGTGTTCACAAGCCAGTGAGGCCAGCCCCCTGCCCCCCCCCCCCTAGCTACAGGGATTTTCTACATCAGAGGGTGCTTCTGTGAGCTGTATTTACTGGGGCCTGTGCACTTCGTTTTTTGGCCAGCAGGGGGAGTAAAGCTTTATTCAAACAGTATTGTTAGATTTCGAGTTAGTGAAGCCTTTACCTGCTGAAGGCCAAAGTTGTGGATTGAGCCTGTCTGTCTCCTAGGAGATTCTGAACAGGAGCAAGCAGCTTCCAACTCCCTGGCCAGCAAACCTTGTCTGAGGTTGCTGGGACCTTATATGGTGTGCTGGTGGTTGGCACATGTGTACACTGATTGGTGGTTGTATCTGGTGTTTCTATTGGGTTAGGGTTAATGTCCTCATTGGTTGGGTATTTGAGGGTTCTGACTGGTTTCTCGGTCTGTGATTCAATCATTGCAGGGTTGGGACTAGGGCTAGGGTTCGGATTTCTATAGGAAGTAGGGACTAGGGCTTCCTATGTTATTGGTTGTTGGGAGTAGGGTGGGACTAGGGCTAGGGTTAGACCTTCAATTGGAAGTAGCTATTTAGTGCTTCTGGTGTGATTGGTTGTTGGACCAGGTGTGGGACTAAGAGTAGGGTTAGGCTTGCTATTGGAAGTAGGGACTAGGGCTACCTGTACCATTGGCTGCTTGGACTTGGATTGGGACTAGTGGTAGGGCTAGGGCCTTTACTGGACGTAGAGATCAGGGGTTTTGAACTGATTGGGTGCTTGGACTAGGGTTAAGATTGGCTGCAAGGTCCTGGTCTCCTATTGGTTCTAGAAGTTAGGGCTAATGTTGTGATTGGATAATGTTAGGGCTAGGGTTCCCATTGGCTGAAGGGGTCACCTGATTACTAGGGCTAAAAAAAAGGCCAGGCTTAGGGCGTCTCAGCCCGGGCGTCGAGGCTAATGGTGGAGAGGACAAGGGTAGTTGCCTGTTTGGGCCTGTTCGAGACTGATCGGGACTAGGGACAGAAATGCTGCCCTTTTTCTCATTAAAAAAAAAACCCCTTCACTCTTTTATCCCTCCACTATCCTTTTTTTCTATAAAAATTTACAGACTAACATGTTCACTTCTCAAATTCCATGTTCCATATTCAACTATACTAATATACTGCCCAAATAACTGAATAACATATCTACTACTCAAATTACTTCATATTTATACTATACTAATTTTCAACACTAATCCTTTATGGGTTCCGGAGTGGCGTGCTACTCGCCAAAAAGCGCTTCAACACCCATCAGGGGTAACAAGTGCTATATGAATGCAAATCTTTCTTCTCCTTTTATCCATCCTCTATCCTTCTCACTCCAAGTAACAGACTAATATACACCACTGAAATTACCTCATATTTCATCTATCCTTCTGCTATAATTCCAAATCCAAATAACTGACTAACCTATTCACCACTTAAAATGTACTTGCATGTTTCACTATACTAATTCAACTCTAATCCTCTGTGGGTCACCCGCTGAAAAAGCGCTTCGCCGCCTCGTCAGGGGTAGTAAGCGCTATATAAATGCAATTACAATACAATACAATACAATATTAGATACCGAGGACTCCTTGAAGCTGCAACAACAGGTATCGCAAATGGACAAGTTGCTTAAAGTTATTGTGGCTAAGAATGAGGACCTGGAAGCCTGCAGCTGCCGTAATAATATTAGAATTATGAGAATTATGAGAATTCCAGAGAGCACCAATACGGACCGCATGGAGGAGTATGTGGAAAAGCTGTTGCGAGGCACCTGTGAAGAGGACCCTTTCTCCTCCCAGTTCATAGTAGAACGGGCATACCGTTCCCTAGGATCCAGACCACATCCTGGCGGACCCCCCAGTCCAATCGTATCACGCCTCCTCGAGTACCGTGATCGGGATGCCACTCTGAGGCTGGCTAGGGACCACAAGAACTTGCAATAAGATGGAGTGGAATTTACGATCTTTCCAGACTTCACGGTAGCAGTTCAGGAGGCCCACCGTGAATTCATAGGTGTTAAACAGAATGTCAGACTCTTACAATCTTGTTTAATGACTTTACAATTTCTCACCATGTACTTGCACGGGAACAGAGATTCTAGATCCCGAATCCCTCTCAGAAATACTCCAGAGGTCAACTTATACTGAGCCTCCAGACTATTCCCACGGAGAAAGGAGGAATGGATAAAATAACAAATAAAGAAGAGACTGGTCCTGGACTGGTTCCTCTAGTCTTTTGTCCGCCCTGCAGACTTCTATTCGTCAATGGAACCTGAGGAAGGAATACACAATTAACTACCTGTTCTAGTATATCCCTTTCCTAATCTTTCTTTTAATGAATTTCGCTTATTTTCACCTACCCTTATCTTCCATGATCTGTGCTTCTCTTCCGCTTTTCCTGTTATATTCTTAGCTAACAGTCTACGTCCAATTTCAGTTGAACCTGAAATTACAAGATTAACCTATTTATCTTAGTGCCTCTTATTTAACTATTTCCTAATTATTATTTCTTAATGCCTTTACTTACTTCACTAATTAGGCGTGCTTTTGCTTCCCTTTCTTTTCTTTTCTGGATATTCCTTTTTTAAGTTCTTGTATATAACACTTCAACTTCTAAAACACAAAATGTCCATTAGTTTTTTGCCTAACCTTAACTTATTTATTTATCTATTCCTATGTATCTCCACTTACTTTTGATATTGGCTGCTTATATCTTGTCTTGTCTTCTATTCTTGTTTATTATCTATTTTTTCTGGTTCTATCAGTACAGTTATTAGCTTTCTATTTATTTATGTTTTTAATTTCCTCTTTCTTGCCTTGCAGTGTTCTAAAGAAGAGTTTCTCGCTCTACAATTGTCGGTAAGTACTATATTATTATTATCAGCTGGTTTAGTATTTCTGTTTACAAATATTCTTAAATGATGTAGCGTCACCTAGCTTCCGTTCTTCTTTCTGTTTTTTTCTCTCCTCCAGGTCAGCGTGCTTTTACTTCGACCTCACACCGTTTCCTGTTGCTGTGCGGTTCCGAGGAGAACAGGAATGCCGGTAATACGTTGTAGACTTTCTCTGGAAATGCTTCAAACGAGTTTCATCGTTCTCCCCGATCCGTCATAATCCTCTGCGAGTCGCCAATTACCCTAACTACACTTCAAAGGATTTTAACTAAATTCCCTGACTAAGAAGTACGAGCTCACTAGAAAAGGCTGCCTGCCCGGGTCAAATCTCAGGTGAAGTGCCCACTTTCTTTCACGTTCGCGCTCCACCTAAATCACCGAGCAGTTGCGATCTGAAGACTTGACCGCAACCGTAGATCTTGAAATCGGCGGCCATCTTGGAACGCCAATTTCGAACAAGTCCAGTCCAAGAATTGTTTTCCGTTAGTTATTTACTTGTTGGGGCCAATCCAGAGCTGGTTATTGCCACAATTTGATATGGGGCCCTGACACAGAAGCTCCGGAAAGCTCGGATCAAATATGCCCTCCTGTACCCGGCGCGCCTGCGGATAACTCATCGAGGGAAAAGCACCATCTTCACCAATTCGCATCAAGTGGAGGAATTCCTTAAAACAGCCCAACAACGCTCGCCTGGCAGTTCGTCAGAGGGTCGAGCTTCCAGGTCGCCCTCTTCTCAAACAGACTGATGGCATCCTCTGGATGTGTGAGGTGTAAGTTGCTGTATAGAGACTCCCATGTGGCTGATGTTTCTTGCCCAGACTTGCAACACACGGCCCCTGCGATTGGGAGTAGATGGCCTGATGACAATGATGCAACAATCTGGAAATGCAGCACGAATGACTGGCGGCGGATTCCAGATAAGTGACACTAACTGACATGCTTAACCCGCTTCCCCCCAGTTGTAGACTTTGATTGCACTTAATCTTCATAATGGCAGACGGTAACATCGCATGATGAGCCTAGTAATCCCCCTCCTCCCCCCTCTGGCCGTCATTCCCCCCTTTGGGACTCCAGGTATACCCGGCCTTTGATGGAGAGAGTAGTGGGTTTGTCTCTGAGTTGCCCCAGCGACCCCCATATGGGAAATCCCCACTACCACTTGTTGGATCTAATTGCCTTAAATCTACGAAATGTATTCATTTACCATACAATTGTATTGCTAAGTTGGGGTATGGGTGGGTGGGCTATTCCTGACATGATTGGGGTGCTGCGGTGGGTGGGGGTGGGTAGACTTTTGTTATTGCATTTCGAATGTTCCAGCACGTCACAGCACCAGCTGAACACACTGACACACGGTGCACTGTGTACAAATCTATTTTTAAATATTGCATTATTTACCACCTATCTACCACATAAACATGGCATTGACCGCTGATCCCCAGCGAATCAACCTATTCACATGGAATGTCGGAGGCCTGGAAGACCGCCACAAATGTAGACACCTGATATCCTACCTGGACAGACATCAGATACATGTAGCAGCACTTCAGGAAATGCACACTAATCCCCGCGGGAGGCCCAGCTTTGGAAGTAGGTGGGCGGTGATAAGAGTATTCTCCTCGTATTCGTCTTACTCTAGGGGCACATTGGTACTAATCAGGAAGGGCACTTCTTTTATCTTGGGAGGTTCGATGAGTGACCCCTAGGGTAGATTTTGCCTGCTCTGGGGACATCTGAATCTGCAATATTTCACTTTGGCATGTTGCTACGGGCCTAACATCGATTACCCGGGCTACTACAATGCCCTTTGGGGAAACATTTTAAAAATAGGTTCCAAATTCATTATCTGGGGAGGGGATTTCAATACGGCACTGTGCCCTACAATAGACCGTTCCCACCCACAGCCACACTACTACACACGGACACAAGAGACTCTCGCACAGCTCCTTAGTGCTCATGGACTGGTGGATGCTTGGAGGCACTGCCACCCGAGACAGAGAGAAGGCACATACCACACCACCGCTCGCGCTGCTTGGTCACGATTAGACTATTGGTTGGTCACCAGGGCGATGGTCCCTTGGATAACCTCTGCAACTCATATGGCTAGAACATTCTCAGACAACTCACCCGTGTTTCTACAGCTGACTCTCCCCTGCACCACTGCCCCCCGTTCAGTTGGAGACTGGTACCTGAGGCGCTTTTAGACATGGTATTTAGAGCTGAGCTAGGAGAAGAAATGTCAGATTTTTTTACTCGCAACAAAGGTTCGGTCTCTAGTATGGGCACGCTTTGGGAAGCTTTTAAAATTACAATCTGCGGCTTCTGTATGGCAAAGAGCTTTGGGTGCTTAGGGACATTTTATGCAGCTTACGTAAACTTCAGGACGAACTAAAACACCTGGAAACAGATATGTGGAGGGACCCGTCGGGCACACGGAGGGTGGACCTCAGGAATAAACTCACTGTATATACAGACAGTGCAGAGCGGGAGATTCACTTCCGGGGAAAACACTTCACTGCGCGCTGCTACGGGGAAGGGGCAAGACCAGGTAGAGTGCTAGCCCATGGTATACGAAAGCCCAAATTCTCTAATTATGTGGTGGAGGTGCTAGATGCGTCAGTCACACGTCATAGAGACAGCCAAGCCATTCTAGACACATTCAATGCCTTCTATGAAACACTATACACTTCTTGGCGCACTACTCCCCCGGATTTCAATCTTTTCTTACATGACATTACCCTAGGATGGCTGGGAGACTCCCAACGGGAGTTTCTAGCTGCACTTTTTGAGATGGATGAATTTAGGGAAGTGATTATGCAAATGAAATCCGCAAAGCTCCAGGATCTGAGGGGCTACCAGTAGATTTTTAAAAGGCCTACCTTGAGCAAATGATACCCATATTGGGGGAGGTCTATGCGGAGTCACTGGAGTCTCAGGTTCTGCCAGATACTATGAGGGAGGCCCTCATCATCTCTCTGCACAAATCAGACAAGTCTATGGATCAATGCGATTCGTATAGACCATTATCCGTGATTAATACAGATACGAAGATCCTTGCCAAGCTCCTGGCGAAAAGACTTAGCCTCCTCAAGGGAAAAACTGTTTATTCCAGACCAGACTGTCTTCATACCGGGCAGGGCAACTTCACACACCTTGCGCACGCTGTTCTCGGTGATGTATACAGTTGACCCGCAGTTGGCGCTCATGGCGGTCTTTTTAGACGCCACAAAAGCCTTTGACTCGGTCCAATGGGAATTCCTGTTCACCATACTGCAATGCATGGGACCCCCAGTTGGGTTTCTATCATGGATCCGGCTCCTGTATACGTCCCCCATGGCTCGGGTGCAAATAAATGGACACGTCTCCACTTCCATTCTACTTCTGAGGGGCACCTGGCAGGGATGCCCACTCTCCCCACTATTGTTCGCCCTCGCATTCGAGCCCCTTGCGGCGAGACTTTGGCAACACCACTCGGAAAAAGCCCTTAGGTGCTTTCTGCGTCCGATATAGGTCTCTTTTACGAGGACGAAGTCACTTTGTTTGTAAAGAATCCGATCCATAATCTTAATCTGCTGCTGCGAGAATTCATACGATTTGGAGGCATGTCAGGCATCACCATTAACTGGTCTAAGTCGCAGATATTCCCGCTTACTGGGGCTGCACAGCCTTTCCACACTGATTACCCCATAGAATGGTATGACGAGAAGGTGAAGTTCCCTGGGGATACAGGTCACTAATGACCGCGCTGAGCTCCTACGTGGTAATTATGGGTGTGCACTAGACCACGTCACAGACGGCATCACTAGGTGGATAGCCCTTCCTCTCACAATGGCTGGACGCATCTCACTTATTAAAATGATTATCCTCCTGAAGTTTCTATACCTCTTTTTAAACATCCCGCTCTATCGTGGGCGACCTTTCTTTAATATGCTCAGATCAGAACTCATAAGACTAGTCTGGGGAGGCAGGCAGCCACGGCTACAGTGGGAAATACTGACTAGGGCCATACTCGCAGGGAGGCTGTGACGTGCCGAATTTTGAACTGTACTACCTATGCGCCCGGGGGCACTTTGCACACTATTGGTTCCACCACCCCCAGATATACACCACAGGTCGCCACAGAACACTGGCTGGCACAACCCATTCCACTAGACGGGATTATCCTGTCCAAACCCAAAAACAGGCCTGAAGGGCCATCTTCCGTAGATTGCACTATTAAAGCCTGGCAGCGCCTTCTTCATATACTCAAGGCACCCATGCTCTACTCCCCGATGCTCCCACTTACATATCATGAAGATGCCACTGCTGGTTGAAGTGATTCTCTCCAAGACCAAATCCAAATTTCAGATTCATAACTGAGGAAATCTCTATCTAAATGGTAAATTTAAGACCATGTCACAGCTTTTTAAAAAAACACAAGCATCCTCTATGGATATTTTTTCATACGTGCGACTGCGGCAGGGTCTTAAATAACATACACCGTCCTATCCCCGGGAGCCCCCCACACTCACCCCACAACATCATGTGCTGTGTACCCCTGAGGCCTCCAAGCTGGTATCGACCCTATACCACAGCCTATACACAGATATTGATTACAAGCCATGCCCGACCCGAGCCAAATGGAGCGTAGAACTGGGATGAGACATTACAGATCAGCAGTGGGAGTATCGCTGCGAACAGACTGAGCTTGTCTCCGCGAACAGCAGGCTCCGCATCATGCACTACAAATTTTTACAGCGTACATATTACACTCCTGCCCGACTGCACCGCTATGGTCTCCGCGAGAATGCTAGATGCGATAGATGCAAGGCAGATAGTGCAGACTTCCTGCACTTGGCATGGTCATGTGAGGTTGTACATAAGTACTGGCAGCAGGTTTTCAAAGCATTGGAGCAAATGACACTCTTGGAAACACAGATGTCCCCAATGTTGGCATTGTTAGGATATGCTGAGGTGATTCCAACTGCCCAACGTAAATTTGTTACCTTCAGCCGAATACTAGCCAGGCGTAGGGTAGCTTGTAGATGGAGCAGGGGAAGGGCTCCAAAACCTAAGGAATGGCTGAGTGACCTGATCCTGTGGCAAGAGCAACTGAATACATATGCTGAACTGATCCGTGTCCCTTCCAGACCTTGCGACATATGGGCTCCTCTTACCATGTATCTCATAGAGCACCCACTTACGTAACATGCTGACATGCACCCAAAGTATGCAAGGAAAGTAGACGCTAAACTGCATGAGAAAGGAGAGTCCAAGATCGGCAATACATAAACATAACCAATTGTTTAGTAGATTGACTCAATACAGACAAATGTGTACTCCCTCCCTGAGATGTAGATATTTCTGTGTTTTTTTATCTGTAAAATATTTGATATGGTTGCCTCCTAGACGGCTACAATACGACGGAAACCCAGGAGAAAGAACTGTTACAATGCTGGCCATGCGATGTATTACCGTGCCTTAATGATTCCTACAGATGCTGGAACTGAATGTTGAAACTGTTTATTGTCGCTGCATAAAATTACAATAATTTTTTTTTAAAAAATGTAATAAAAAAAAAAGAATAAAACATGTTCTATATTCTCAACAACATGATCACCTGATAACTGGCATTGACAGTTGTCTTCTGTACACCCTTTCCACTCAGAAGTAAAGCTGTTAACATGCAGGGTGCCATAGTGAAATTTCAAGGATAACATTTCTGAACTGTGCCGTCGAATCTAGCAGATGAACGGCTCAAAGGGATTGGTTTGGGTTCTAGAAGTTTCCCAGTTATACTCCCACTTGAGGCCCTCAGTGTGTATGGCTTAACAGAAGGTTCCAGTAAAGGTGTTTAAAAAAGTCTTTGGATGAAGAAGAAATGAGAGCCGGATTTGTTCAAAATGTACCAAGTCGTAAATCACACAAGCATAGTCTAACATGTCTGAGACACGGAAGAAAGATCGATGTATCAAAGCTTATTATCTCATTTAGTCTATTCCTGTAAGTTGGATCCATGCATGACCATAATCTCACCTAAAACAGTAATGTTCTTAGGGCAGCTAATTGCACAATTTTTTTAAGTGGTATGTCAAAATATAAAAGTGTCAATGGAGTGCTGCTTGGGAGCATAAGAAAGGATATAATGAAATCACTCACTCTTACTGATAGGGCTAGTGTACTCTTAACACCCCACATTTCTGCTCCACACAGATCCGCAGCCTGCTCCTTGGCCTAATTTACCTTTAATTCTGGTTTTAAAGATTTGGGGACAGATGCATGAAGAAACCATTTTGCGATTTCCAAATTGCAAATCCTTGTGATTCACAATTAGGAAGTCGCAAAACGGCATGCATGAAAGTGTGTTGAACACTTTTTGCGATTCCTAGGGGATCGCAAATGACCTACCTCATGAATATTAATGAGGTAGGTCGCAATTTGCAACCCCCTAGGAATCGCAAAAATCCCAGGGATGGTGACCTGCTGGGGTCAGCAAACCACCATGTCTGTGATTGCTTTTAAATCTGTGATTGCTTTTAACTGAACAATTTTTATTTAAATGCATCCCGTTTTCCCTAAATAAAAACCGGACGTTTTCTTTTCATTTTTTAAGAGTAACACTGTAACAAACATTCACAAAGGGGAAGGGGTCCCTTGGAAACTCCTCCCATTTGCAAATGGGTTACCACCTACTTAAAGTAGGTGGTAAAATGAGAATGTTTTGCGACTGTATTTCGGTCACAAAATATTCCTACATACCGATGAGATTCTGTATTAGGAAGGGATGCCCTAAACACGCCCCTTCCTAATAGTGAGTCTCAAACCCATTTTGCAATTCACTAACAGGTTACAGAATCGCTAAATAGGGTTTGCTGCATCTGAAAAGCATTTTTTGCATTCGCAAATGGGCATTTATGCGAATCGGCCTGTTTGAGAAGACAAACATGCTTGATGCATGTGCCCCCAAGAGATTGTTGCTTACTGTTTTTTGTGTACAATTGCAGCCCTTTGCTGGAGCAAAGCCCTGTCTTTCTTGATATGTGGAGCCCAGGATAATTTATGATCGACTTTGCTTGCTTGTAATTTGACTTCACTGTTCTTATAGCAGAAAGATCATGGGCTTTTATTGCTGAAATAATTGTGCATTGTGCAACTCAACAGTATTTAGTATGCCAGTGGTTAGTCTTTGCTGTTTTTTTGGCCTTACTACTAGGTTCATACATAAAAACTTCCTTTAGCTTAAAGAACAGTGAACAGAAATAGGAATTGCATTACTTGGAAGGTCCACATAGGGGGCTAATGCTACAGAAAAATGTAAATGTAAATGTAAATGTGTTGGACTTGTAAAGCGCACAGCTGCCCGTAAGCGTCCCGGCGCTTGCTTAGGGAACCCGTCCTGGTATTCCCCTGTGAGAAACCCCGGCAGGGTGTCCACAAGGTGAAAGCCAGGCATCCCGCCGCGAGGGGCCGTAGTGGAGATTAAGCAAGCTATTGCCCAGAGTTGCAGAGTGTGACCCCGTGAGTTGAGTAGGCACCAGAGCGAGAATTGTCTAGTCCGTGGAATTTTGAGCCCGAGACCCGCCGAGGCGGGGAATCGAACCCTGGTCCACGGTCAATCTCAGCTTCCGGGTCTGCTGCCTCTAACCACTGAGCCACGCTTCATGTATACTCGGTAAAATTTTCATATTACCATTAGGACAATTGATTGACCTGCGATTGTTCCCCAAATGTGCACCAGGGTTGGCCCAGAATACTCTGGTAGGACCAAAAATATTGCAATACTGATGATTAAATGGAGAACGCTATGCTCACTATTGATCCTTGGGAACACTTCAAAATTAATAATTTTAACCCAAATCCTGGCATTTCACAAGTGGTAGTCAATTTTACTTCTACAGTTCACCCTAGAAAAAGTATATTGCCTTGCCGTAGACAGTCCATTAAATCCCCATAGGCCATAAGTAAGTGTCAGTAATGTGAGTTGGGTAGCACCCATCGTAGACCGGACCTGTGTGGCTGATTCTAGCAAAGGGATCCCCCTAGCTTTATCCTCCTCTCTGGTCACCAAGGACATACAGTCCAATTTCTCAAATGTAACATTAAAACCCCTACCAATCAATAATAGGGCCATAACAAGCAGGCTTGCAAGGTAAAGATCTAAAATGGCAATCGCCTGTGATTCTCTGTCCTGTGGGATAGGATGGTAATATCTATCTTAAACACATTTTATGATAACCCACTTGTCCCAACTATTTCCAGTCCCAGAATATCGGGGGAATCCAAGGGCATTTTTTTGATCGTAGAATCCACTGAGATCTTAACCCATATAATTTAAATCACCAGAGGTCCTTCCAGCAGGTGGCGGTGATGCACTAATGAACTATCTTAAGAAAGCCTGCCTGTGCACACACTCAATTGTCTAGGTTTCCCGGAGCGTAGCAATGTGAAAATGATCAATAAACTCTAGCCATTCCGATCGGTTAATTTTTTACTTAAGCCCGCTACATTCAAAAATATAACGTATAATCTTTGTATGCCCGAAGGTGCGTGTGGGTAGTTTGTTCTATCAGGGTGTTAATGTTGGTGTCTTCCATCGTACATCACCAATTCACTGAGGTTCTCTTGAGGAGCCTAAGTCTTGAGCAGTAAGTACATTAAGCTTTGCACGTAGTGTCTCAGGCTCCTGGTGATCCTAGGGTCTACCACCTGGTACCTGGGTTTCAGTAATGTGTCTCAGTCAATCATTAGAGTTGAATCCATTTGACTTAGTCTACCAGGAAAACCCTGGCGCTCAGTAAGTAAAAGGTTAGGCAGACCAATCTGTGTCTGGGGGTAGGAGTTGGAAAAGGGGTTCAGCTTAAACTGGATCTCTAAGAGGTGAAAGGGAACAAACCATTTACCATTTCTGATTCTTTGACAATGATTTTTATCATATCCTGTAGTGGGGTTGAGCCTTTCATTCACGCAGCCATTTTACCTTTCTGCTGTCTTTTGCACACGGCACATACTTTATTAATTGTTTAGAGTTTTGGCAGAGTGTTTTACTTCACATGAGAATAACTTGTTTTTCTACATCGCTAGACATGCTTTGTAAGCTTAGTCTGAACAGTGAGTGCCGAGGCCTTCAAGGTTATTTCAACACTGTGATTGTTGTTCGAACTGATCAGCGCACGTTCTAGACATAAAACATATGCAGCTGCGGCCACCTCAGATTTTGACGCCTTTAATAATGCACTATGTAGGCATTATTGCACACGCTTGGAGAACATTCGTATGCTGCGAACTTGTGCAGAACCCGATGTGATTCACAACTGCTAATCCTTGAGGTATGGGGTCGCCTATGCAAGCCTAAGAGACCTTCTGTAGTTATAAAATTACCTACTAGCAAGGAAGGGTGAAATATAGGTATATATTTAGTATTATAACATGCTTTCTCCCTTTGTATTTTATGAAATAGTAACTATGCTGACAATCTTATTTCTTATCATATGTCTGCTTGTATTAGCTAAAATGCTGCACTTGAGATCACAGCGTTAAAATAAACATTTTAAACTTGCACGTGTCTCCCTTTACTCCCTGTTCTGGACTGGTATGAGAGTATAACGAAAGAGTGTTCATGGTCCCACCTTACCTGAGGTATCCTAAGTCGCATGTTCTGGGCTGTCTAATCATTGGTGACTTTGCTATAGGACGAAGAGCTAATGTGACACTGATGCTAGTCTGGTAGGGTTATTTCAACACTGTGGTTGTTGTTCGAACTGATCAGCACACGTTCTAGACATAACACATATGCAGCTGCGGCCACCTCAAATACTGGCGCCTTTAATAATGCACTGTGTAGGCATGATTGAACACACTTGGAGAAAATTCATATGCTGAAAGCTTGTGCAGAACCCGATGTGATTCACAACTGCTAATCCTTGAGGTATGGGGTCGCCTGTGCAAGCTTAAGAGACCTTCTGTAGTTATAAAATAACCTACTAGCAAGGGAGGGTGAAATATAGGTATACATTAAACCTGTTTCCATTTAGCATTATAATATGCTTTCTCCCTTTGTATTTTATGGAATAGAAACTATGCTGACAATCTTATTTCCTCTCATATGTCTGCTTGTATTAGCTAAAATGCTGCACTTGAGATCGCGGCGTTAAAATAAACAATTTAAACTTGCACGTGTCTCTCTTTACTCCCTGTTCTGGACTGGTATGAGAGTATAACGATAGAGTGTTTATGTATCCCACCTTACCTGAGGTATCCTAAGTCGCATGTTCTGGGTTGTTTAATCATTGGTGACTTTGCTATAGGACGAAGAGCTAATGTGACACTGATGCTAGTCTGGTAGGGAATTTTGGGTACTAAGGTGAGTTTTGGCACACCATAATTCACTGAGGTCCTGAGTCTCTGTGCACAGTTCTGTGACTGAGCAGAATCCCTGCAACATGGTGCCCATACGTTGGTGGACTTATTTTGTGACGCTTGAGTAGTGCTTGTATCAGTCCTTAACCCCCTCACTATTGTTTCCGGTTAACAGTGTTGACGGATAAACCTACCTATAGTTACATAGGACCTTTCAAGCTTGAATCTTTCAAAACGGTTTCTTTTTGAATTGCTACCCAGTTGTGCTACATTTTTTTGCATTGAATCTTTCTGCACTGTGTCGTTATGGCTGATGTTGACATACCGCAGCATAGTGCATTGCGGTCCGCAATCATTTGCAGGCTTATAACGTTGGCCTGGAGGGCATGGCAGTTATTCTGGTGGTGAGTGCTGAGATAGCTTACCCGTTTGAGATTTTCTACTCATGGGTGACATTTCCAGCTGTGGATGCGGCTACTCAGGTGTTTAACACTTACTCTCACACAGTCATGCCAGTGGAATATGTTCCTTATAGGACACAAGAAATTCTGATTTCTGCATAGCAGCACCGTGTTCGGTTTAATGGCGCCCTTCCCCACAGTTTGACGGCGATTAGATTAGGTCCTTTGTCCATTCCAGGCACTTCTTGGCCTGTTTTGGCTGGATTTACCCCGCATCCTCGTGCGGGGACAGTCCCCGTTGCTGAATTGAGGCCCCTATACAACTCCGCAATTGGTGTTATTAGGGCCTTGGTTCAATATATTACCCGCAATTTCCAGGGCGGGGTCCCTGGTGTTGCGGCGCTCCCAGCTGGACTAAATGGGATGAAACGTCGCCCCGTCATGGGTAATGCGGTTATGGGCAAGTGTCCCCAGGATAAGGATGATATGCCTTTCTGGCTTGCCGAGAAATTGGACCAGCTGGAAGCTGTTTTTCCTAATTCGAGTCCTGTAGAAAAACACAGAATTGTTACAATTAGTTTACCTAAGGACTTGGTACCTGAAGCCGGTGACTGCGAATCATGGGGTAGAATTTTTGCGGCTGTGTACACGAGGTGCTTTGGCACTCCGTCAATGGCTGTCCTGCCGACGGTCATCAAACGCGTTCAAGATGAACACGGACCTGAGGCTGCGGTTGAATTGGGGATGAGACTCGTTGGCTCATTTGATGTAGTTTCCGATCTCGTCCTTTCTGATATAAAAGAAGATGCAGTGAACTTCCAGGTGTCTAATGCCTTGCGCGAGGTCCCCGATGCCGATAAACCCCGTCAGTTACCGAGAATTATTACCGCGGCTTATAAGACCATAGGCCGTAATAGTTTAGGTGTCAAGCCCTTTTCTGCTAAAGATAAAAAACAATCTCAGGGGTCGAAGTCTGATAAAGACGATCAATCCAAAGCTCCATAGCAAAATTGTAACAAAAACAAGAAACAGGGTAAACAACAACAGAAACAGGAGTCCCGTCCTGCGTCACCAGTGCCTGCCTCTACTGAGCACTCTAGTGACCGAACAGCGATTAAGTCACCTGATCGATTTCAGGTTCTTGATCAACGTTCTCCTCGTTCTTTACAGGACACATCGGCCTCATCATCCGGTGGTGAAGGAAGCAGCAGAGGAAGGGGTGGCCAGCAGTGTCGCGACCAGCACCGCCCGAAAGATTGAAAAGGCAAGCAGGACGATTCTTCGTAAAAAAAGACCCCAGTTTCAAAAAAAGAAAGTTGCCGTTTTAACAGCGAGATATGCCACAGATAGTGAGAACGCAGCTTTGGAATCAGTCGTGGGCGCTGACACTGTTGGACGGCGCGGCAGAGATTACCATAGTGCAAGAGGCCCTGCGTCCACTACTGAAGGTGACCACGACTGACAAATTCGTTGTTGTTGAGACAGCTGATATTAGAGTAGCTCTCCCTGATAGGTTATTTGAAATCAGCCTTTAATTGAAGGTGACATACAACGTACCATAAAAGGGGTATTTTGGGAAAATCTCACAACTACATATAACATTTTGTTAGCGGAGGCTGACTGGCCCCCACCTTTTGTTCTCGCAGCTCCGAGAGGGGAGGAGGTAATCCTCCCTAGTTTCACGCAAACAGTGTCTAAGGAGCATGCGCTGAATTTTGCAGAAGAGTGGGCTAAGGCCCTTGCGCCTGCTTTGTACCGCACTCAATGTGGTTGGGATAAATTCTCCCCCCAACATGAGATTCCCTTGCGGTCTATGCCACAGCCTCAACCTCA
The DNA here is from genome assembly GCF_964261635.1 of Lissotriton helveticus. Taxonomy (NCBI): domain Eukaryota; kingdom Metazoa; phylum Chordata; class Amphibia; order Caudata; family Salamandridae; genus Lissotriton; species Lissotriton helveticus. The sequence goes on from NC_136059.1 coordinate 1,559,739,296, forward strand.
ATATCCCATACGGCGTGAAGCGAAGGCTTCTGTCACAGAGATCCTTGAACAATTGGAATATCTTGTGTGTCTCCGATGAATAACGCTCTTTTTACTGTGACCAAACCTGACGGTTGTTACCGTTTGGTATTGGATTACCGGTATCTTAACTCGCATTGCCGTACCTGTGCAGTACAGAATACTCACGGCTCTGCCCTTGTGGATGGTTTTGTGCGAAAACGGTTTAAAACCACACTTGACATAGCCAATGTGTTTTTTTGCCCACAATCTTTCGGTCAATGGACTGCTTTTACCAGTGGTGGCACACAGAAAAAATTCAGACGATTGGCAATGGGCTATAAGAACAGTCCGGGTGTGTTTGCTGCCCGAATAGTTTCTCTTTTAGAGAGAATCGACCCAGATGCGTGTTCGTATGTGGATGACATTTATCTCACAGACGACGAAATATGGGTGCATCTGTGCCGCGTTGACTGCATAATTTGCAATTTTGCGGACTTCGGTTACAAGTTTAACTTTGCAAGGTCTCACATTGCAGAATACACAGTGTTGTTCCTGGGCTATGAGCTCAACAATGAAGGTCAAGGCTTGGCTCCTCACTTCTTGGAGAAATGCGCACAACTGCACGCTCCTACAACACTGAAAAAATTGCAATCCTTGCTAGGATTTTTGAATTTCGGGTGTAATATATTCCCGAATGTGCCCAGCGTATCAAGCCTTTATATGCTTTGATACAACCTACTTTTACCAAATTATGCTGGCTGACTGAACATTCAGCCATTTTGCAATCTTTGCAGGCTGACCCGCTTGAATCAAAATTCTTGCTGACTCGTGATAACCACACCAACCTAGTGATAAGAATCGTCCCTGGGGCGGTGGGTTTCACGTACCTTACTTTTAACGAAGGTGAAACAGTACCAATCGCTTACAAGTCACACTTGTACACATCGGCTGAAATGCGGTTTTCCACTGTGGAAAAAGTTTTGACAGCAGTGCAAATGGCGATTCTGAAGGAACGCGCACTGTTGCAGGGAAAACGCATGTTGGTTGTTACCCCGTATCCTGCCTTGGAGGCAGTGACGAAAGGCAGTGTACCGAATTCTAAAGCTTTGCACCCACGGTGGATACAATGGGCGACATTATTGACGTCTCCGGATGTCACGTTTATTTTTTATGCCTCCTTACGGTTGCAGGAGTATTTGCAGTATGAACTTGTTCATCCTGCCCCTTTGACTATGTGCCCTTTGGAATATTTCCATTGTATCATTTACACTGATGGTTCTGCGCAAGTTGCGCATGGGTCTAAGCACGCATACGTCTCAGCTTGCGCTATTGTGGTTGGTACCATGGTGGATGGAGAATTCGAGTCCGATGTCGTGCATACACAGATATTAGGGGGCTGTACCACCCAGTTAGCGGAGCTACGTGCTCTGATGCTTGCATTGGATTACGCAGACCCTGGTGTGACTACTCTTATTGTGAGTGACTCCTACTACTGTGTCCAGTCTTACAATGACAATCTGTTCTTTTGGACTCAAAACGACTATCGTGACTCCAAAGGTAGCACAATAAAACACAAAATGATCTGGGTTTGAGTGGCTGAACTTAAAGAGCACCTGCCACTAGTGTAGGTAATTCATACTCTTAGTCATCAGCGTGTGGGAGTTCACGCTGTTGGCAATAGTTTGGCCGATGAGGCCGCGAAGACAGCAGTTTCGACATATTTGGTTGCAGCAGTTACACGTTCCAAAAGTAATATTGATGATGACATCTTGGCGGCTGTTGCCGCTACCAAGAAGGAAAGTAAATATCCTAAGGGGTTTCCTTCTAAGTATTCTTATCATTTAAGACCTGATAAAATTCCTTATGTGAAAATACCAGACGTTGGTGACAGACTGATTCCCAACGCGGACCGCGGGTCAGCGCTGATAACAGCTGCCCACTAAGGTGTTGCGTCCGCACATGCAGGCGTTTCGGCATCTGTGTCTCAGCTACAACTTCGCTTTTGGTGGCGGGACTGTACAAATAGACGCATGATTATGTCCTTCAATGTGACATTTGTCAGCAGGTCAAGCCTTCGTCTGCTGCGCGTCCGCCCCAAACCCAGTTGTACATTTCCAATAAACCACTTGGTTGTGTTTATTTGGATCACTGCGGTCCTTTCTCCTCTGATACTGCGTTGCAGTTGATTCTTGCATGCGCTTTGTATGGGTGTGGCCCCATGGGAGTGCTGATTCTTGAACTGTCATAGGAGATTTGCGTGTCTTTGTGGGAATTTTTGCATGTGGCACCTTACATTCGGACAAGGGTCCAGCGTTCGCCTCTAAGGCATACAAAAATGCCATGAGTTCATTGGGGGGTCCAAGTCAAATTTTCGTCTCCATACCGACCTGAGGGTAATAGTGTTGTGGAGTGAATGAACCATGATTTAAAACAATAATTGACAGCTAGGGTTATAGGTACCAGCAGGAACTGGCTGGCCCATCTCAATAGCATACAGCGTGCACTTAATATTCTCCCCAGAAGGTCTCTGGGTGGGCGGACCCTATACGAGATGCTCTTTGGTATCAAAATGTTCGTTCCGGACCTTGAAGGTCTAGACATGATGAACATTGTGATGTTTTACAGAATCTACAAGAGACGAGAGACAGTCTTGCAAAGGACACTTGCCCTCCACATCTGATGCTGCGTTGCAGATTCCGGTAGTTGTCTGGCTGCAGTTGGAGAACTGGTCCGAGAGAAGATCGAGAACAAGAAAGAATTTGGTGCCTCATATCGAGCTCCACTTCCTGTACTTGGCGTGCAGGGCACAAGAACAGTAATTTTACCACCACTTCCAGGTCAAAAGGAAAAAAGGTACATCTCCATTGACAATGTCAAATTACACAGAGTGGCTGATTCTTCTTAGTATGACTCCTGCGGTCTCCTGTCCATCGATGCTGAGAAATTCTGCTTTGGCTCCTGCCCCTAACAACAGGCCTGACGTTGCCTTTGAGATGCCTGCAATTTCAAGTCCTTTATTGAATACCCCACCTGATGCTCATCTTGATGAGACTGAGTATACTTACCCGACAGACTTATCGATGCCCGATTTGCAAACCTGTTTGGCCACTGAGTCCAGATTTTAATTTGACACTAACTCTACTACATCAAAGTCTCCTTCAAAACTTTCTGTTTTTGCGACATGGTTTAAAACACATTTTTGATTCCCCAATGGACTTACATTTGGTTGGTGCTTTTTTCAATTTTTTTATTTATGTCAATTAAATTTGTGGCGTATTTTTTCTGTTTTGTTAATGGACACTACGTTGAAGAGAGGACTGCTATTCGACATATTAATGGAACATTGGCAACCCATTCCTCATCACACAGAATGAAGAGGGACCTGACTTTCGTTAACATTACAGCTTGGCCCGTCTTAGATGGGATTGTCTGGGATGCTGTTAAGTTCCAAATCCATGGTCCCACAGAGGTTATAAATGTACCAAATGTCCTAGGAGTTTCTATGAGGGATGTGATAAAACAAAATATACGCTCTGATGATTGGGATGTTCAAGCCGTAGAGTCTTTGTTTTCAGATTTTAAATATTATGCTGCCTTTGATGCTGAGGATTTGTACTTATATTCTGCTAATTATGGTGATCTGTTCTGTTATCAACACTATGGCAATCACTACCTGCATAAGGCAAACACAAGGAGGTATATGGTTAATTATACACAATGGGAACATTGCCCTGCGCCTATAGAAGGCAGCTCAAATTCTCTTTTAAAGAGATTCACTTATTTTACTGATTTCAATCAGTCAAATCCTTATGCATTTTATTTTAAGATGACCGAAAGGTCCTCTTCCAAAGTTCAGACTGACCCACACTAAATTATTATACTCCAAGTCCTTTCTTGACCAATTTGCTAATGGGGGCTATGAACTGTGGAAGGATACTATTGATCTTAAATTTGTTTGGGGTTCTAAAAGTTGGCAAGTGCAAGGCACAGAGGCTTTGCACCGTGCATGTCTCATCCCAAACCATATGTTGTTTTTGAATTCGACTATTTCAAAAACCACTTGCTTTGGATTGGCTACTATTAAAAAATTAAATGCTCTTTCTTTTCCAGAATTGGAAGAGTACCCCGGTTTGAATAATAATTAGTGCTGGGCGTAGTTTGCGTAGCGCCACTACGCACACCACGCAGAATTTTTGAAAACAAAATTGTGGAAAACGCGGGCGCGTCCTGAGGGTCCATGTGCCCGGGTCAGGGGTCCCTCGTGCCTGGGCAGACTCCCTGATCTCTTCGGCCTGGTTGGAGCCCAGGAGCCCTGCAGCCCTGGAGCCTCGGAGCCCTGCAGCTCCGAGCCGTGCAGCCCTGCAGCCCCGGAGCCCTGCAGCCCGGGAGCCCTGCAGCCCTGGAGCCCAGGAGCCCTGGAGCCCCGGGCGCCCTGGAGCCCCCGGAGCCCTGCAGCCCCCGGAGCCCTGCGGCCTGAGCCCTGCAGCCCCCGGAGCCCTGCAGCCCCCGAGCCCTGCAGCCCCGGATCCCTGGAGCCTCGGAGCCCTGCGGCCCCCAAGCCCTGCAGCCCCGGAGCCCTGGAAGGGCAGGCGGGAGCCCTCCCGCGGTGGCTCGTGGCAGGCAGATTGGCGTTATGTCGGTCCCGGCCATCTGGTCGCACCTTTCCACTCGGCCATCTGGTCGCACCCAATGCTTCCCAATGGGGCGACCAGATGGCCGGGCTTCCCTGGAAGTCCTGATGAGGTGCCATTTGCCTCCCGGATCCCAGCCAGGCCTCCAGGAGGTCGGGCACGTTGGCGCCCTGGGTCCCCTCCGCCACTCAGCACGCACGGGTTCCCAGAAAGAGGGGTAGCCTTCCTCCGGATTACTAGGAGCAAGGGTATGCCCGGACACCCTTCTGGGGCTGGCGGTTCCCTGCCGGGGACCAGATGGGCGATGACCGGGAAACACCTCCCAGGCGTCCGGGGCTCCCTCCTCCAGCCTGCGGCGTGGCAAAGTACCCGGGACAATCTCCATGGGTCCCGGGCAGTCCTCCCCGTGCCTGAGGCCCAGCGTGGGGTTTCAGAGCCCCCCCTGAGCCCTGCAGCCCCGGAGCCCTGCGGCCACGGAACCCTGGAGCCCTGCGACCCAGGAGCCCTGCAGCCCGGGAGCCCTGAAGCCCTGGTGCCCGGGAGCCCCGGAGTCCTGCAGCCCGGGAGCCCTGCAGCCCTGGAGCCCGGGAGCCCCGGAGCCCTGCACCCCCGGAGCCCTGCAGCCCAGGAGCCCTGCAGCCCTGGAGCCCGGGAGCCCTGGAGCCCCGGAGCCCTGCAGCCCCCAGAGCCCTGCAGCTCCCGAGCCCTTGAGTCCCGGAGCCCTGCAGCCCCGGAGCCCTGCAGCCCCCAGAGACCTGCAGCCCCCGAGCTCTAGAGTCCCGGAGCCCTGCAGCCCCGGAGCCCTGCAGCCCCGGAGCCCTGGAGCCTCGGAGCCCTGCAGCCCCGGAGCCCTGCAGCCACTGAGCCCTGCAGCCCCCGAGCCCTGCAGCCCCGGATCCCTGGAGCCTCGGAGCCCTGGAGCCTCGGAGCCCTGCGGCCCCCGAGCCCTGCAGCCCCGGAGCCCTGGAAGGGCAGGCAGGAGCCCTCCCGCAGAGGCTCGGGGCAGGCAGATTGGCGTCATGTCAGTCCCGGCCATCTGGTCGCACCTTTCCACTCGGCCATCTGGTTGCACCCAATGCTTCCCAATGGGGCGACCAGATGGCCGGGCTTCCCTGAAACTCCTGATGAGGTGCCATTCGCCTGAGGCCCAGCGTGGGGTTTCAGAGCCCCACCCTGAGCCCTGCAGCCCCGGAGCCCTGCGGCCCGGAGCCCTGGAGCCCTGCAGCCCAGGAGCCCTGCAGCCCGGGAGCCCTGCAGCCCTGGAGCCCAGGAGCCCCGGAGCCCCGGAGCCCTGCAGCCCCGGAGCCCTGCTGCCCGGGAGCCCTGCAGCCCTGGAGCCCGGGAGCCCTTGGAGCCCCGGAGCTCTGTAGCCCCCGAGCCCTGCAGCCCCGGATCCCTGGAGCCTTGGAGCCTCGGAGCCCTGCGGCCCCTGAGCCCTGCAGCCCCGGAGCCCTTGAAGGGCAGGCGGGAGCCCTCCCGCGGAGGCTCGGGAAAGGCAGATTGGCGTCATGTTGGTCCCGGCCATCTGGTCGCACCTTTCCACTGGGCCATCTGGTCGCACCCAATGCTTCCCAATGGGGCGACCAGATGGCCGGGCTTCCCTGAAAGTCCCGATGAGGTGCCATTCGCCTCCTGGATCCCAGCCAGGGCTCCAGGAGGTCGGGCACGTTGGCGCCCTGTGTCCACTTCGTCACTCGGCATGCACGGGTTCCCAGAAAGAGGGGTAGCCTTCCTCCGGATTACTAAGGGCAAGGGTATGCCTGGACACCCTTCT